>NC_053038.3:249155229-250405229 GCF_002575655.3 Aegilops tauschii subsp. strangulata
TCCTTGAGTAGGTAAATGATAAAAACATAATTTTTGATGTGGAATGCTACTTAGCACAATTTTCAATGTAATTCTCTTATTTGTGGTATGAATATTCAGATCCGAAAGATTCAATATAAAAGTTTAATATTGGCATAAAAGTAATAATACTTCAAGCATACTAATAGAGCAATCATGTCTTCTCAAAATAACATGGCCAAAGAAAGTTATCCCTACAAAATCATATAGTCTGGCTATGCTCTATCTTCACCACACAAAATATTTAAATCATGCACAACCCCGATGACAAGCCAAGCAATTGTTTCATACTTTTTGTGTTCTCAAACTTTTCAATCTTGACGCAATACATGAGCGTGAACCATGGATATAGCACTATAGGTGGAATAGAATGGTGGTTGTGGAGAAGACAAAAAGGAGAAGATAGTCTCACATCAACTAGGCGTATCAACGGGCTATGGAGATGCCCATTAATAGATATTAATGTGAGTGAGTAGGGATTGCCATGCAACGGATGCACTAGAGCTATAAGTGTATGAAAGCTCAATAATGAAAACTAAGTGGGTGTGCATCCAACTTGCTTGCTCACGAAGACCTAGGGCAATTTGAGGAAGCCCATCATTGGAATATACAAGCCAAGTTCTATAATGAAAAATTCCCACTAGTATATGAAAGTGACAAAACAAGAGACTCTCGATCATAAAGATCATGGTGCTACTTTGAAGCACAAGTGTGGAAAAAGGATAGTAGCATTGTCCCTTCTCTCTTTTCTCTCATTTTTTTAGTTGGGCCCTTTTTTATGGCCTCTTTTTTTCTTTTTTTTCTTTCTCTTTTTTTTCGTCCAAAGTCTCATCCCGACTTGTGGGGGAATCATAGTCTCCATCATCCTTTCCTCACTTGGGACAATGCTCTAATAATGATGATCATCACACTTTTATTTACTTACAACTCAAGAATTACAACTCAATACTTAGAACAGAAATATGACTATGTGAATGCCTCCGGCGGTGTACCGGGATATGTTGGTGTGGAACGACACCTATGGGATCACAAGAATCCCTACTATGGTTCCAGGGCACAGGGTTGCGAGGAGAGCAGGGCTAGTAGAAAGCACAAGGATCATTTACCCAGGTTCGGACAGCGAGGATGCGTAAAACCCTAGTCCTACTTTGGTGGGTGTATTTCTGAGAGTTCTTGAGCTCTCGAACTAGCTGTGGTTAGTGCGTGGTTCGAAAGAGCCGAATCCTTCTCCAGTATGCTATGGGCCTCATTTTATAGTTGGAAGGGGCTGCCACAGTGACACACAGGAGGTGGAAAGGCGTACAGTGCTCTGAGCTTATCGCTCGTATTACAGGACAAGACGCATTTAATGCGTAGTGTAGGTTTCCCCTTGCTTTATTGGGGACGGGGGCGAGGCCCGTCCCGTCCGTCGCCGCTCCTCCTCGCCTTGACACGCGCCCTGGCCAGTGAGGTGCGTGGTGCCATGTAGGCAGCCAGGCAGCTGAGGTGGCGCGGTGGTGGAGCCTTCACGAAGATCTGCATGCCGCCATGCAGGCGCTCGATGAGTTGGCCTGGGAGCTGCATGTTGCCACGCAGCTGCCTGCCCAGCTGGTTGGGCTGGCAGTTGCATGTGAACGGTGGAAGCTTTGTTGGCGCGGGCCTGGCGATGGCCCTGCTGGCGTCCTTGGCGAGGGCCTTGTCGGGTGGCCCGGCAAGGGTCTTGCCGTGGCGCGTTGTCGTCCTCGGCAAGGATCTTGCCGGGGGTCTGGTGGCCTTTGTGACGCCTTAAGAAGGTGCTCGATCATAGACGAGTCAGCGGAAGCAACAATATCTGAGCACAGACATAAGTTAAACAAGTTTGCCTTAAGAAGGCTAGCACAAACTGGGATACAGATCGAACGAGGCGCAGGCCTCCTGCCTGGGATCCTCCTAACTACTCCTGGTCGTCGTCAGCGGCCTGCACGTAGTAGTAGGCACCTCCAGTGTCGTAGGTGTCGTCGTCGATGGTGGCGTCTGGCTCCTGGGCTCCAACATCTGGTTGCGACAACCAGATAGAAAGGAAAGGGGGAAAAGAGGGAGAGAAGCAACCGTGAGTACTCATCCAAAGTACTCGCAAGCAAGGAGCTACACTACATATGCATGGGTATATGTGTAAAGGGGCATATCAGTGGACTAAACTGCAGAATGCCAGAATAAAAGGGGGATAGCTAGTCCTGTCGAAGACTACGCTTCTGGCCATCTCCATCTTGCAGCATATAGAAGAGAGTAGATTGAAGTCCTCCAAGTAGCATCGCATAGCATAATCCTACCCGGCGATCCCCTCCTCGTCGCCCTGTTAGAGAGCGATCACCGGGTTGTATCTGGCACTTGGAAGGGTGTATTTTATTCAGTATCCAGTTCTAGTTGTCATAAGGTCAAGGTACAACTCTGGGTCGTCCTTTTACCGAGGGACACGGCTATTCGAATAGATAAACTTCCCTGCAGGGGTGCACCACATAACCCAACACGCTCGATCCCATTTGGCCGGACACACTTTTCTGGGTCATGCCCGGCCTCGTAAGATCAACGCGTCGCAGCCCCACCTAAGCACAACAGAGCGGTCAGCACGCCGGTCTAATCCTAAGCGCGCAGGGGTCTGGGCCCATCGCCCTATGCACACCTGCACGTTGCGAACGCGGCCGCGAGCAGACCTAGCAACCCACACGATCACGGCGGTTACGTCAAAGCGGTCCAACACGGCGCGCGCCACTCAGTCGCTGACGTCACGAAGGCTTCGGCTGATACCACGACGCCGGGATACCCATAAATACTCCCGCGTAGATGGCTAGTGCGTATAGACCAAATGGCCAGACTCAGATCAAATACCAAGATCTCGTTAAGCGTGTTAAGTAAACGCGAACGTCGACGAGGGCCAGGCCCACCTCTCACCTAGGCGGTCTCAACCTGCCCTGTCGCTCCGCCACAAAGATCCACTTGCGGGTACTCCTACGAGCCGACCCGACTTTAGTCATCACATGTGTCATGTATGTAGTATATAAGTATATACCCGTGATCACCGCCCAGGTGATCACGGCCCGATAGTATAGCACAGCAGATGGACAAGAATGTAGGGCCACTGATGGAAAACTAGCATCCTATACTAAGCATGTAGGATTGCAGGTAAAGGTAACAACAGTAGTAGCAAGGGTAGGCTATGCATCAGGATAGGATATCGGAAAGCAGTAACATGCTACACTACTCTAATGCAAGCAGTATAGAGAAGAATAGGCGATATCTGGTGATCAAGGGGGGGCTTGCCTGGTTGCTCTGGCAAGTAGGAGGGGTCGTCAACTCCGTAGTCGAACTGGGCAGCAGCAGTGTCGGTCTCGTAGTCTACCGGAGAGAAGAGGGGGAACAAACAGTAAATACAATGCAAACATAAGCATGACGATGCGTGACATGACAATGAGCAGTGCTAGGTGTGTCCTAACGTGACAGTAGGTGGTACCGGCGAAGGGGGAGAACATCCGGGAGGTATTCCCGATGTTTCGCGTTTTCGGACAGACGGACCGGAGGGGGAAAGTTGCTAGTTCGATAGGTTAGGTAGGTGTGGTGGACGAACGGACTGCGTATTCGGATTCGTCTCGTCTTTCTGAGCAACTTTCATGTAGAAAACATTTTCATCCGAGTTACGGTTTAAAAGATATGAATTTTCAAAGTTTATTTGAATTTCTGGAATTATTTGAATTAAGCAAAAATGAATTATGACGTCAGCATGAGGTAATGCTGACGTCAGCAGGTCAACAGAGCGGCTGACCAGGTCAAACTGACCAGTGGGCCCTAGCTGTCATGGACAGTGGGCTAACAGAAGATTAAACTAACTAATTTTAGTTAATTAACTACTGGACCCCACCTGTCAGTGCCTCATTAGATTAATTAATTAGTTTTATTTATAAAAACATTTTTTTGTTAATTATGCGGCGGGGCCCGCATGTTAGTGGCTGGGCCTGCCCAGTCAGCAGTTGACTGGGGTCAACCCAGTCAACAGGGCCCCAAGGGCCCACACGTCAGCCTCAGAGGGGAGGCCACGCGGCGCCACGTCGGCCACTAGCCGGAGACGCGCCGGAGTTGACTCCGACGAGCCAAACGCGGTGGCGCGGCTCGGGAGGGGCGCGGGTTTCGCGCACGGGGGGTCTGCGGGGTTGTGGCTGGGCGCGTTCGACGCGGCTCGGCGCCGCGCGTCCAACGATGGTGGCCGGAGTGGCTGGAACGGACGGGGGCGAGCGCTTTGAGCTCGCCGGCGGCGAGGTGCTTCGGGCGAGCAACGGGAACGGTGGTACGGCGCGAGATCGGGCAATACAGAGAGCGGGGCGAGGCCTACGTGCACGCGTGAGCAAGATGGGCGCTAGCTAAAGACCAAAAGGTCGCCGGAATGACGCCGGCGACGTGCTAGGCGGCGGAGGGTGCGGCCTAACGCGGCGCGGTGGCTACGGCGAGCTAGCTAGCTAATGGAGAGGGGGAGGAGGTAGAGGAGCTCACCGCGCGGCACACGGAGGCCGGTGAGGGGCTTAGTAGCAGCAGCAGTCGCCGGAGTCGAAGAAGACGGCGGCGACCCGAGGAAGAAGGCGACGGCGTTGGGGGTGATGTAGGGGGTCCCGGCTCGAGCAGGTGGTCGGGGAGGACGGGCTCGACGCGGCGGAGCCCGTGGACACGTCGGGGAGGGGAACGGGGCTCGATGGCCGCATGAACGACGGAGAACGGCGGCGACCGCGTCGGGCGTGGGGAAGGAGGGAGCGGCGTGGATCTGGGGGGGGAGGGAGAGGCGCAGAGGCCGAGAGGGTGAGCGGGGGAGAGTGGGAGAGGGGCCCGAGGAGGCGGGGGGGCGCTCGCGTCCTTATCCTCCCCCGTCGCCGGCGAGGGGGTGCGGCGGGGACCTGCCCCTGTTCCGACCCCGGTCGGGGGAACAGGGAAGGGGAGGGCGAGTGGGAGAGGTGTGCTAGGCCGGCTGGGCCTGGGGTCGGCCCAGTTGGGCCAGGGGTCCAGTGGGGGGGCCTTCTCCTTCTCTTTTTTTCTTTGTTTGTTCTGTTTTCTTTTGTATTTTCTTTTTATTTGTTTATTTTCTTTTCTGTTTTATTTCATTTAAAAGTATTTAGGCATTTTATAAAAATGTGTTTTCTCCACAATAATTATCAGTGCAATTTCTGGCATGGCCCGAACATTTTTGTTTAAATTTTTGAAAACTTTTATTTTCCACTTTAAATTTAATTGAAGTTTGAATTAGGAGTTTGAAAAGAAATGTGATTCAAATGTGATCAAGCCCTGTTTAGCAACATGATTAGCTTAATCACAGAGAGTTACTGTAGCATGATTCTCGGGGTGTTACAAATCTTCTCCACTACAAGAAATCTCGTCCCGAGATTTAGGAGGTAGAAGGAAACAGTGCGGGGTATTCTTCGCGCAGACGATCCTCTCGTTCCCAAGTGGCCTCCTCTTCAGAATGGTGCGACCACTGGACTTTGAGAAACTTGATCGCCTTCTGACGTGTGCGGCGTTCAGCTTGGTCGAGAATGCGGACCGAATGCTCCTTATAGGAGAGGTCTTGCTGCAATTCGAGCACTTCATGATCCACAGCTCGGATTGGGTCCTTGAAGCAACGGCGGAGCTGTGACACATGGAACACATCGTGAACCTGAGAAAGGTTCGGCGGTAGCTCCAGTTGGTATGCCACTTTTCCACGCCTTTCGAGAATAAGGAATGGGCCAATATATCGAGGAGCTAGTTTGCCCTTGATTCCGAAGCGGTGAGCACCCTTCATAGGTGTGACTCGAAGATAAGCCTTTTCGCCAGGTTGATAGACCATGTCTTTATGATGACGGTCATACTGACTCTTCTGACGTGACTGAGCAGTCTTGAGATTCTCGCGAATAATGCGGACTTGTTCTTCGGCATCTTGGATAATATCCGGACCGAAGAGTGGACGTTCCCCAGTTTCTGACCAGTTCAGAGGGGTTCGACACTTTCGTCCATATAACACTTCGAAGGGGGCCATCTTCAGACTAGCTTGATAGCTATTATTATAAGAGAACTCAGCATACGGGAGAGATTCCTCCCATTTCTTGCCGAAGGAAATAACACAAGCTCGAAGCATATCTTCGAGAACTTGGTTGACGCGTTCAACTTGCCCTTGCGATTGAGGATGAAACGCAGTACTGAATGACAGATGAGTTCCCATAGCTTCTTGGAAACTTGCCCAGAATCTTGAAGTGAATAAGCTGCCACGGTCTGAACTGATAACCAATGGAATACCGTGGAGTGAAACAATCCTAGACATATAGAGCGTTGCCAGTTGACTAGCAGTGATCGTTTCCTTGACCGCCAGGAAATGTGCAACTTTGGAAAGCCGGTCAATGACGACAAGAATAGCATCATTACCTTTCTGTGATTTAGGAAATCCAGTGATGAAGTCCATCTCAACATGGTCCCATTTCCATTCAGGAATAGAGATAGGTTGCAGAGTTCCAGCAGGCCTTTGATGTTCTGCTTTGATACGACGGCAAACGTCACATTCAGCAACATAACGAGCAATGTCTTGCTTCATATTAGACCACCAGAATCTCTGACGGATGTCTTGGTACATCTTTGTACTACCAGGATGGATACATAGAGGCGTATCATGAGCTTCTTTCATAACTTCCTGTGTCATATCCAGGTTTTTCTCTGCACAAGGCACCACTAGGCGGCCCTTGAAGTATAGGGTGCCATCTTCAGTAATGGTGAAGAATGAGGGCTTTCCTTCTGCGAGGTAGCGCTTAATCTTGTGGGCTTCAGATTCATACTTCTGTAGCCTTTTGATGCTGTCCTCGAGATCTGGTTTAGCAACTAGGGTATTGAGGGAACCCTGGGTAACAACGTGGAGGTTCACCTTGCCAAACTCCTTAGGAGGGGAAGCGAGTGCACCCGGAGGAACAATATGGAGATTCAGCTTCCTGAATTCTTCAACAAGCGAGGGCTGAACCTTGTGAACCTGGAGGTGGTTGCAGTAAGACTTGCGGCTCAAGGCATCAGCCATTACATTAGCCTTGCCTGGCGTATAGGAAATACCCAAGTCAAAGTCTGCAACAAGCTCCATCCATCTCTGTTGACGGAGGTTCAGATCTGGCTGAGTAAACAGATACTTCAGACTTTGGTGGTCAGTGAAGATCTCGCAACGATTACCGAGAAGGTAATGTCGCCACTGCTTCAGCGCATGAATGACAGCAGCAAGTTCGAGGTCGTAAACTGGGTAGTTCTCTTCGTGAGGGCGCAATTGCCGAGAGGCATAAGCAATCACTTTGCGGTCTTGCATTAGGACACAGCCTAATCCTTGACGGGAAGCGTCGTAGTAAATGACGAAGTCCTTCTTAGTATCAGGTGGAGCTAGAACTGGAGCAGAAGTCAACTTGTCTTTGAGTGCCTGGAAACTTTCCTGACATTTGTCTGTCCATTGGAACTTGACACCCTTATGCAACAGGTTAGTCAGAGGCCTGGAGATCTTAGAGAAGTTCTCGACGAATCGACGGCAATAGCTGGCGAGACCGAGAAAACTTCTGACTTGCTTAACGTTCTTGGGAGGAGTCCAATCAAGAATAGCCTGAACTCGCTCGGGGTTGACGGCAATACCATCCTTAGAGATGACATGCCCAAGATAGGTTACTTCCGGTAGCCAGAATTCACATTTGGAGAACTTGGCATATAGTTGATGCTCTCGTAGCTTTTCCAGCACAAGTCGAAGATGTTCAGCATGTTCTTCTTCGTTCTTGGAAAATACCAGGATATCATCCAGATAAACCACAACGAACTTGTCGAGGTAATCCATGAATATATAGTTCATCAGATGAGAGAAGGTGGCTGGAGCATTGGTTAAACCGAAAGACATGACGGTGTACTCGTATGAACCATAGCGAGTCACGAAGGCGGTCTTTGGGATATCCTCTTCACGAACACGGATCTGGTGGTAGCCCAACCTCAAGTCGAGCTTAGAGAACACTGACGAACCCGCCAGTTGATCATACAGATCATTGATCCGAGGAAGAGGGTATTTATTCTGAATGGTAGCTTGGTTTATAGGACGGTAGTCTTGAACCAATCGGTTAGTCCCATCCTTCTTCTTGACAAAGAGAGAAGGTGCTCCCCAAGGAGAGCAACTTGGGCAAATGAATCCTTTGCGAAGAGATTTGTCGATTTCCTCCTTAAGCTCAAGGAGTTCATGCGGCGGCATCTTGTAGGGTCGCTTGGCTATAGGAGTGGTGCCTGGTTTTAAGTCGATGATGAATTCGACAGCTCTAGCAGGGGGAATCCCTGGAAGCTCTTCAGGGAAGACGTCGAGGAATTCACGGACGACGGGAATGTTTTCAATGCCCTCGAGTGGTGCAGCGTTCAATGCATTCAATGCATAGAGCCTTGCCTCGGCATTTTGCACCAGATGGGCTTGGTAAGTAACTATCTCATCTGAAGGGTGTAGCAGATGGACGGTCTTAGTGGTGCAAACGATCGAAGCAGTATGCGCTTTTAACCAATTCATTCCCAGAATGAGATCAATGCTACAGGACTTCAGTACGATGGGAGAGACAAGAAATTCCAGTCCTTCAATTTCAACAGTAACGTCGTGACTAACCATAGAGGTTTGACATTGGCCCGCAGGGGTGTGTACCACTAGCAGAGTGTTTATCTCTTCGTAATTAATGCCATGCAGGAATGCAAATTCTGCTGATATGAATGAATGGGATGCTCCTGTATCAAATAAAACGGATGCTGGTACTGAATTTACGAGGAGTGTACCCATCACAGTAGCAGGCTGGTCTTGAGCTTCACTGAGATCAACGTGGTTGGCATGAGCACGACCATAAGACTTAGCATTTTTGTTGCGGGGCTGGTTGTTACCACGGCCAGCTGCTGGAAGGGCCAGTTGATTCTGGTTCTGATAGCAGTTCCTGGCAAAGTGACCCGGTTGACCACACTTGAAGCACAGACCATTATCGGGAGTGGGAACAGGAGCCCCAGGTGGGGGAGCTGGTAGCTTTGACTGCCTAGATGGTGGAGGAGGCAGACGCGGTGCAGCGTAAGATTTCCTTGGGGCAGGTGCATTTGGACGATACATGCTGTTCGGGATCCATATCTTACGCTTCTGTGAGGGCGAGCCCGAAGATGATCCCGTGTCACGGTTGCGCCTCTGAGAGCTCTGGTATTCCTGCAGACCAGTCTCGACATTGATGGCCTTATTCACCAAGGTGGCGAAATCGGCGAAGTCATGCACTAGAAGTGCGAGCTTGATGTCAGCTTGTAGTCCATCACGGAACTTCTCCTGTCTGTGTGCATCAGTTGCAATGTCTTCTTCAGCATAGCGGGACAAGTCCAGAAACTCCCGCTGATAAGCTTCGACAGTTTTGTTGCCTTGGGTGAGGTTGCGGAACTCACGCTTCTTCCGGTCCATGACTCCCTGAGGAATGAAGCGGGCACGGAAAGCAGCTTGGAAGTCTGGCCAGGTGATGATTGTTCCAGCTGGCAGAGTACGCCTGTGGCTGTCCCACCATTGAGCTGCGGGTCCCTTCAAGAAGAAGGAAGCAAAGGTGACATAGCTGGCAGGGGCTACATCAGCAGACTCCATCTCATAGGTGATGTCACGGAGCCAGTCATCAGCATCCAGAGGCTGAGTTGAGCTGCGGGAGATGGTTGGGTTGAGGCGTATGAAATCTTGAAGAGTCACTTGGGCTGGCTGCTGGTTCATATTGGGGCGAGGAAACTGAGCCATCATATTTTCCATGAACTGGCGGTTCAGTTCAAACTGTTGGATCATACCCGCCATGTACTCAGGTGGTGGTGGGGCATTGCCACCACGACCACGACCACCTAGTCTAACCATCCTGCTAATATATAACAGGGGTAGTTCAGCATTGAGAAATATTTGCAAAGACAAGAATCATTCATGATGAAACATGCATAACGGAAGGAGCACGATAGCTACTACATAGTAGTCGGCATAACTTACAAAAGGGGTCATGCATAGAGTTCAGTACATAGACTAAAACATCATAGGCGGCACACAGGCTCGCGGCGAATGCATCTAACACTACAAGCAAGCCTACATCAGTCCCAAGAGGTACTGTGGAGGTAATCGTAGCCCGACAGCTGGTAGTGAGGCAACAGATAGCCCTCCACGTCAGCAGACTGGGGGCCGCGGATACTCAGGTGTAGAGCCCGACACTCAGGTGGCAGAAGAGGACCAAGTGCAGGGGAGTAGCCTCCCACCTCTGGCCAACCGACACCGTGGGGCATCACGGTCCTAGCTGGGTAGATCGCAGTACGCGGTACCTGTCCAGATCGGACAAAGGGGTGCAGCAGCGTCAGAGCACGGTAAAGGTGCTGACGGGTGGTGTACATCTCATGGCGAAGAGCTCGGTTAGCTCGATCCAGCCCATCAGCATGCAGAACCAGGTTCTGATGGTAGAAGGGCTCTCGGGTGACAGTGGAGTAGGCAGCAGTATAGTATCCCTCCGCACCAACATCAGATGCGATAGCAATGTGCCTGAAAGGGGAGGTGTCCAACTCCCGATACTCTCCACGAAGACGTGTCAGAGCAGCATAGGCAGCATCGTGGACAGCCATATCGATGGTCACACCAACACCATGTGCGGTGTGCAGCACAGTAGTGGAGTCATACTCCTAGAGGTGGACGATGGCACGGTACTGCTCCTGGTTAAAGTCCTGGTACTCCTCGTAGACGGTGTACTCAGGGTGCCAGCGATAACCCAGATAGGTCATCATCTCAGCTAGCACCGCAGGTGATCCCGAGGCACCAATGGCCATCGTGTGGCGAACGACCTGCCTCGTGGGTTCCATCTGAAAGCAAAGACGTTTCAAAGGAGTCAAATGACAGTGTGTGAATTGTTCAAAATACTACTCTAAGAAACAACTATGGCTTATCCAACTTTGGGGTGAATGCGGTCACGGGATCCTAGTGTTAGAGTTAGTAAATTCGTTTAACCCGAGTAGAAGAGAGTTCAGAATCCCAGAGTAAAGGTCGAGGAGTAAAAGATCCTAGTACCACCCAATGGCGACGTGGGCCCGTAAGACACACAACCATGTTAGTAAAAGTTTTGTAATGTCTAGACTCGACTTCGGCCAAGGAGTGTGGAAAGGGGGATTCCTACAGGCAGTCGGCTCTGATACCAACTTGTGACGCCCCCGATTTGACCGTACACTAATCATGCACGCAAATGTGTACGATCAAGATCAGGGACTCACGGGAAGATATCACAACACAACTCTAAAACATAAATAAGTCATACAAGCATCATAATACAAGCCAGGGGCCTCGAGGGCTCGAATACAAGTGCTCGATCATAGACGAGTCAGCGGAAGCAACAATATCTGAGCACAGACATAAGTTAAACAAGTTTGCCTTAAGAAGGCTAGCACAAACTGGGATACAGATCGAACGAGGCGCAGGCCTCCTTCCTGGGATCCTCCTAACTACTCCTGGTCGTCGTCAGCGGCCTGCAAGTAGTAGTAGGCACCTCCAGTGTCGTAGGTGTCGTCGTCGACGGTGGCGTCTGGCTCCTGGGCTCCAACATCTGGTTGCGACAACCAGATAGGAAGGAAAGGGGGAAAAGAGGGAGAGAAGCAACCGTGAGTACTCATCCAAAGTACTCGCAAGCAAGGAGCTACACTACATATGCATGGGTATATGTGTAAAGGGGCATATCAGTGGACTGAACTGCAGAATGCCAGAATAAAAGGGGGATAGCTAGTCCTGTCGAAGACTACGCTTCTGGCCATCTCCATCTTGCAGCATATAGAAGAGAGTAGATTGAAGTCCTCCAAGTAGCATCGCATAGCATAATCCTACCCGGCGATCCCCTCCTCGTCGCCCTGTTAGAGAGCGATCACCGGGTTGTATCTGGCACTTGGAAGGGTGTATTTTATTCAGTATCCAGTTCTAGTTGTCATAAGGTCAAGGTACAACTCCGGGTCATCCTTTTACCGAGGGACACGGCTATTCGAATAGATAAACTTCCCTGCAGGGGTGCACCACATAACCCAACACGCTCGATCCCATTTGGCCGGACACACTTTTCTGGGTCATGCCCGGCCTCGTAAGATCAACGCGTCGCAGCCCCACCTAAGCACAATAGAGCGGTCAGCACGCCGGTCTAATCCTAAGCGCGCAGGGGTCTGGGCCCATCGCCCTATGCACACCTGCGCGTTGCGAACGCGGCCGCGAGCAGACCTAGCAACCCACACGATCACGGCTGTTACGTCAAAGCGGTCCAACATGGCGCGCGCCACTCAGTCGCTGACGTCACGAAGGCTTCGGCTGATACCACGACGCCGGGATACCCATAACTACTCCCGCGTAGATGGCTAGTGCGTATAGACCAAATGGCCAGACTCAGATCAAATACCAAGATCTCGTTAAGCGTGTTAAGTAACCGCGAACGTCGACCAGGGCCAGGCCCACCTCTCACCTAGGCGGTCTCAACCTGCCCTGTCGCTCCGCCACAAAGATCCACTTGCGGGTACTCCTACGAGCCGACCCGACTTTAGTCATCACATGTGTCATGTATGTAGTATATAAGTATATACCCATGATCACCGCCCAGGTGATCACGGCTCGATAGTATAGCACAGCAGACGGACAAGAATGTAGGGCCACTGATGGAAAACTAGCATCCTATACTAAGCATGTAGGATTGCAGGTAAAGGTAACAACAGTAGTAGCAAGGGTAGGCTATGCATCAGGATAGGATATCGGAAAGCAGTAACATGCTACACTACTCTAATGCAAGCAGTATAGAGAAGAATAGGCGATATCTGGTGATCAAGGGGGGGCTTGCCTGGTTGCTCTGGCAAGTAGGAGGGGTTGTCAACTCCGTAGTCGAACTGGGCAGCAGCAGTGTCGGTCTCGTAGTCTACCGGAGAGAAGAGGGGGAAGAAACAGTAAATACAATGCAAACATAAGCATGACGATGCGTGACATGACAATGAGCGGTGCTAGGTGAGTCCTAACGCGACAGTAGGTGGTACCGGCGAAGGGGGAGAACATCCGGGAGGTATTCCCGATGTTTCGCGTTTTCGGACAGACGGACCGGAGGGGGAAAGTTGCTAGTTCGATAGGTTAGGGAGGTGTGGTGGACGAACGGACTGCGTATTCGGATTCGTCTCGTCTTTCTGAGCAACTTTCATGTAGAAAACATTTTCATCCGAGTTACGGTTTAAAAGATATGAATTTTCAAAGTTTATTTGAATTTCTGGAATTATTTGAATTAAGCACAAATGAATTATGACATCAGCATGAGGTAATGCTAACTTCAGCAGGTCAACAGAGCGGCTGACCAGGTCAAACTGACCAGTGGGCCCTAGCTGTCATGGACAGTGGGCTAACAGAAGATTAAACTAACTAATTTTAGTTAATTAACTACTGGACCCCACCTGTCAGTGCCTCATTAGATTAATTAATTAGTTTTATTTATAAAAACATTTTTTTGTTAATTATGCGGCGGGGCCCGCATGTCAGTGGCTGGGCCTGCCCAGTCAGCAGTTGACTGGGGTCAACCCAGTCAACAGGGCCCCAAGGGCCCACACGTCAGCCTCACAGGGGAGGTCACGCGGCGCCACGTCGGCCACTCGCCGGAGACGCGCCGGAGTTGACTCCGACGAGCCAAACGTGGCGGCGCGGCTCGGGAGGGGCGCGGGTTTCGCGCACGGGGGGTCTGCGGGGTTGTGGCTGGGCGCGTTCGACGCGGCTCGGCGCCGCGCGTCCAACGGTGGTGGCCGGAGTGGCTGGAACGGACGGGGGCGAGCGCTTCGAGCTCGCCGGCGGCGAGGTGCTTCGGGCGAGCAACGGGAACGGTGGTACGGCGCGAGATCGGGCAATACAGAGAGCGGGGCGAGGCCTACGTGCACGCGCGAGCAAGATGGGCGCTAGCTAAAGACCAAAAGGTCGCCGGAACGACGCCGGCGACGTGCTAGGCGGCGGAGGGTGCGGCCTAACGCGGTGCGGTGGCTACGGCGAGCTAGCTAGCTAATGGAGAGGGGGAGGAGGTAGAGGAGCTCACCGCGCGGCACACGGAGGCCGGTGAGGGGCTTAGTAGCAGCAGCAGTCGCCGGAGTCGAAGAAGACGGCGGCGACCCGAGGAAGAAGGCGACAGCGTTG
Source organism: Aegilops tauschii subsp. strangulata (assembly GCF_002575655.3). Classification (NCBI taxonomy): domain Eukaryota; kingdom Viridiplantae; phylum Streptophyta; class Magnoliopsida; order Poales; family Poaceae; genus Aegilops; species Aegilops tauschii. The sequence goes on from NC_053038.3 coordinate 249,169,397, forward strand.
GGGGTGATGTAGGGGGTCCCGGCTCGAGCAGGTGGTCGGGGAGGACGGGCTCGACGCGGCGGAGCCCGTGGACACGTCGGGGAGGGGAACGGGGCTCGGTGGCCGCGTGAACGACGGTGAACGGCGGCGACCACGTCGGGCGTGGGGAAGGAGGGAGCGGCGTGGATCTGGGGGGGAGGGAGAGGCGCAGAGGCCGAGAGGGTGAGCGGGGGCGAGTGGGAGAGGGGCCCGAGGAGGCGGGGGGCGCTGGCGTCCTTATCCTCCCCCGTCGCCGGCGAGGGGGTGCGGCGGGGACCTGCCCTGTTCCGACCCCGGCCGAGGGAACAGGGAAGGGGAGGGCGAGTGGGAGAGGTGGGCTAGGCCGGCTGGGCCTGGTGTCGGCCCAGTTGGGCCAGGGGTCCAGTGGGGGGGGCCTTCTCCTTCTCTTTTTTCCTTTGTTTGTTCTGTTTTCTTTTGTATTTTCTTTTTATTTGTTTATTTTCTTTTCTGTTTTATTTCATTTAAAAGTATTTAGGCATTTTATAAAAATGTGTTTTCTCCACAATAATTATCAGTGCAATTTCTGGCATGGCCCGAACATTTTTGTTTAAATTTTTGAAAACTTTTATTTTCCACTTTAAATTTAATTGAAGTTTGAATTAGGAGTTTGAAAAGAAATGTGATTCAAATGTGATCAAGCCCTGTTTAGCAACATGATTAGCTTAATCACAGAGAGTTACTGTAGCATGATTCTCGGGGTGTTACAGCCTTCCTCGGCAAGGATCTTGCCGAGGATCGTCATCTTCTAATCCTCGTCTGATCTTGAATATGTCTTCACAAAGATCTGCATGCCACCACAGAGGTGCCTTCCCGAGCCCTGGCCCCATGTTGATGACGGCGTTGGGGGCCGTGGGCTCAAGGGTGGCTCGCTCTGTTGGTGTGGGGCGAGCTATCCAAGCAAGGGTCTTGCCGGGGCCACTGAGGCCGCCCGGCAAGGGTCTTGCCGGGGGAACCTGCTTCGTGCCTCTGCTCTTTGTGGTCTTGGCCTTGGCGTTGCTTTGATTGTCTTGGGCTTCGGTCTTACCTTTGCTCACCTCCCCTGCTGTGCGTGGTGCGGTCGTGGGCGCGGCTCCGACTGCCCGTGCACAGGTAAAGGGGTACAAAAGCGTGCCCCTATTTTTGTACACCGACAGGATATGCAATGAATCAAGAGTGACATGTACGAAGATAATGAACGGTGGCTTTGCCACAAATACGATGTCAACTACATGATCATGCAAAGCAATATGACAATGATGGAGCGTGTCATAGTAAACGGAACGGTGGTAAGTTGCATGGCAATATATCTCGGAATGGCTATGGAAATGCCATGATAGGTATGTATGGTGGCTGTTTTGAGGAAGGTATATGGTGGGTGTATGATACCGGCGAAGTGTGCGCGGTAGTAGAGAGGCTAGCAATGGTGGAAGGATAAAAGTGCATATAATCCATGGACTCAACATTAGTCAAAAGAACTCATATACTTGTTGCAAAAATTATTAGTTATCAAAAAAAAGTATTACGCGCATGCTCCAAGGGGGATAGATTGGTAGGAAAAGACCATCGCTCGTCCCCGACCGCCACTCATAAGGAAGACAATCAATAAATAAATCATGCTCCGACTTCATCACATAGCGGTTCACCATACATGCATGCTACGGGAATCACAAACTTTAACACAAGTATTTCTCAAATTCATAACCACTCAACTAGCATGACTCTAATATCACCATCTTCATATCTCAAAATAATTATCAAGCATCAAACTTCTCTTAGTATTCAACGCAATTATAAGAAAGTTTTTACTAATCTTGGATGCCTATCATATTAGGACTAATTTCACAATTAAAGCAAATTACCATGCTGTTTTGTAGGACTCTCAAAATAATATAAGTGAAGCATGAGAGAACAATAGTTTCTATAAAACAAACCACCGCCGTGCTCTAAAAGATATAAGTGAAGTACTAGAGCAAAAACAATATAGCCCAAAAGATATAAGTGAAACACATAGAGTATTCTAATAAATTCCAAATCATGTGTGTCTCTCTCAAAAGTGTATTCAGCGAGGATGATTGTGGTAAACTAAAAGCAAAGACTCAAATCATACAAGACGCTCCAAGCAAAACACATATCATGTGGTGAATAAAAATATAGCTCCAAGTAAAGTTACCGATGGACGAAGACGAAAGAGGGGATGCCTTCCGGGGCATCCCCAAGCTTTGGCTTTTTGGTGTCCTTGGATTTACCTTGGGGTGCCTTGGGAATCCCCAATAGGCTCTTGCCACTCCTTGTTCCATAATCCATCCAATCCTTACCCAAAACTTGAAAACTTCACAACACAAAACTTAACAGAAAATCTCATGAGCTCCGTTAGCGAAAGAAAACAAAACACCACTTGAAGGTACCGTATTGAACTCATTCTTTATTTATATTGGTGTTAAACCTACTGTATTCCAACTTCTCTATGGTTTGTAAACTCTTTTACTAGCCATAGTGTAGGATCGAAAGTATGTCTAGATGGGGGGATGATTAGACTACTTGACCAAATAAAAATCTAGCCTTTTCCCAATTTTAGTTCTTGGCAGATTTTAGCAACTTAGCACAAGTCAAGCAATCAACCTACACATGCAATTCTAAGAGTATAGCAGCGGAATGTAAAACAATTGCATATGAAGGTAAAGGGAGGAGATTGAGGGAGCAAACGCAATGTTGACACGGAGATTTTTTATCCGTGGTTCCGATAGGTGGTGCTATCGTACATCCACGTTGATGGAGACTTCAACCCACGAAGGGTAACGGTTGCGCGAGTCCACGGAGGGCTCCACCCACGAAGGGTCCACGAAGAAGCAACCTTGTCTATCCCACCATGGCCGTCGCCCACGAAGGACTTGCCTCACTAGGGTAGATCTTCACGAAGTAGGCGATCTCCTTGCCCTTACAAACTCCTTGGTTAAACTCCACAATCTTGACGGAGGCTCCCAAGTGACACCTAGCCAATCTAGGAGACACCACTCTCCAAGAAGTAACAAATGGTGTGTTGATGATGAACTCCTTGCTCTTGTGCTTCAAATGATAGTCTCCCCAACACTCAACTCTCTCTCTCATAGGATTGGATTTGGTGGAAAGAAGATTTGAGTGGAAAGCAACTTGGGAAGGCTAGAGAACAAGATTTATGTGGTTGGAATGGAATATATCCACCTCAACACAAGTGTAGGTGGTTCTCTCTCAGAAAATATGTATTGGAAGTGTAGGCATGTTCTGATGGCTCTCTCCACGAATGAAGAGTGGGTGGAGGGGTATATATAGCCTCCACACAAAATCTAGCCGTTACACACAAATCACCAAACTCGCTGGGACCGATTCAGAGAACTCGGTCAGACCGATTTGGTTCATAATGTGACCGTTAGGCATTTCGGTCGGACCGACATGTCAACTCGGTGGGACCGATATCATTAGGGTTAGGGCATAACGTAATCTCGGTGAGACCGATTACACAAACTCGGTGAGACCGATTTTGGTAATAGTCAAACAGAGAGTTGGTCAGGCAAACTTGGTGGGACCGATTCGCTCATCTCGGTTTGACCGAAACGTTACAAAAAGGAAACAGAGTGTTTGCATTGCAATCTCGGTGGGACCGATCGCTCATCTCGGTTTGACCGAAACGTTACGAAGGGAAATAGAGATATTACAATCCCATCTCGGTGAGACCGAGATCCCTATCGGTGAGACCGAAAAGACTAGGGTTTCTGGCAATGGCTATGTGAACTAAACTCGGTGGCTCCGGATAGAAAGAATCGGTGGGGCCGAGTTGGATATTTGGTTTGGGACATATGTGGATATGAGAAAGTAGTGGAGGGTTTTGGAGCATATCACTAAGCATTTTGAGCAAGAACCTCATTAAGCAGCACCTCATCCCTTCTTAATAGTATTGGCTTTTCCTATAGATTCAATGTGATCTTGGATCACTAAAATAGAAAATGTAGAGTCTTGTGCTTTGAGCTTGAGCCAATCTTTTGTCCTTAGCATTTTGAAGGGTCCACTTTCTAATCCATGCCATGCCAATCATCAAGCTTTCCTGAAATATTCATCTTGAAATAGCATTAGCTCAATGAGCTATATGTTGTTAGGAATTACCAAAACCACCCAGGGATAGTTGCACTTTCAATCTCCCCCTTTTTGGTAATTGATGAAAACATATAGATCAAAGCTTCGACAAATGATAAATAAGATTGAAAAACATCGTCGCTTTGAGAAGTATGTGATAAGCAAGAGCTCCCCCTAAATTGGTGCATTATTTAAAATTTGCTTTTGAATGCAAATGCACAATCGATTAGGATCATGGGTTACTCTTCCATGTCACATACATCTTGGTGGAGCGCTCAAAATGATAGAAGTTAAAGCATGCACTCATCACCAAAACAAGTGAATGATCATCTAGGATATAAGAAATAATATCATCCAACAAGCATTAAGGGTAGCATATGATCAAACACATGATCAAACAAGTATCTCATAAGTAGCTCACACAAGCACACAATAAAGTTTCAAACCAAACCAAATAAGTGCAAAGAGAGATAAAAGCCAACACTCTCTAGCTCGAAGCCTATGATCTATACATTTTTCTCCCCCTTTGGCAACAAGTTACCAAAAAGTTCAAAAATGCATAGTGCTAAACGACTCTCAGGCTTGATCTTCGGTAGGAGGTGTCGAGAGAACTCCAAGAACAAAGGCTTCAGATGAAGTAGCTGGAGCTGGTGGAGTAGCTGCTGGACGTGGAACTGGAGCTGGAGCTGCTGGTGCTGATGTTGTAGCTCTAGTGTCTGTCACTGGCACTGCAGCAGATCTCTGTCCTCTGGGCACTCTGGCAAAAGCATCTGTGGTAGACTTGCCCTTCTTCTCCTCAGCTTCCTCCTGAAGTTGCTCTGCAGTTTGGATCTCTGTTACCTTGACATCAAGGTCATATAATTTCCGCTCAATGATCCTCTCCAGACTCTCCTGGTTCTTGCTCAGGGTGGCCAAGCCCTTCTCAATCCTCGGGGTGGATTGGATCAGATATCCAAGCTGGTCTTGCTTGCTCTTCAAGAATACCTGAGATGCCTCTTCTACAGTTGGCATCTTTGCAGCCTTCTCTGCCTTAGCCTTCTCTCTCTTTTCATGTGCTTGATCTGAAGATGGTTCATTCTCATTCATCACTACTGTGTTATCTTCAAATTCAGGATAGATGGGCAGGTGCTCCTTATCCAAAATGTACTTGCCTTTGCCCATCTTTGAGTTGATGATCTCCTGAATGTGTGGGGCATACCCACAACTTCTCTTTTGGTCAGCAGCAGTCCTCTTGATTGTCTCTACAATCAGGCTCATAACTTTGAATTTCTGTGGAACATCAAATATGTGCAGCAAGTTGATGGCATGTCCTCTGATCATCTTGTGATCACCTGACTTGGGTAGCAGTGTGTGCCTTAAGATCCAGTTGATTGTTGGCAGACCAGACAACAGGTAGTGAACTGATCCAAACTTATGTGTATCCAAAGCAGCATCTGGGATCTCCTTGTACATGTTGGCCATAGTGTTGTGGTCTTTCTTCTTCTCTGCATAAATTTCCAAGTCATCCTCATGTTCCTCAGGAGCATTGATTAGCTTAGCCCATTCCTCAACTGTAGACTGGTACCTAGTACCCTCAGACATCCATACTATCCTTCTATCTGGATAGAAGTGGGCAGTGGAGTAAAACTGCATGATGAGCTCATCATTCCACTTGGTGAGCTTCTGGGCAACAAAAGTATCCACTCCACATGCCTTAAAGCTATCAAGCACACCAGGGAAGTGATCCTCATTCTCCTTGATGAATTCCCAGTCAGCCCATCTCATATCACACACAATGGGCTTCTTGTCAAGCAAAATAGTCTCATAGAAGTCCTGCTGTTCCTTAGTGTGAAACCTGTAGTCCACAGCAGTGCTTCTCCTGATAGCATATGGATCAGACTGTCTCCATAGTCTCAATCCTAGATCCTTCCTGATTTTCATGTTCTCTGCAACTGGGTGTGCATCAGTGTGGTCAGGATTCTTGGGCTTCAGCTTCCTCAAAACAACAGAATCATCTTCTTCTTCTTCAGCAGCTTGAGGCACTGGGCCTTGTTCTTCTCTTCAGCAGGGATGTTCCTAGTGCTTCTCTTGGGTTTTGGTTTTGGAGCTGGAGCAGCAGCCTTGGGAGCAGCTTTGGGCTTTGATGGAGCAGCCCCTGATTTGATTGCATCTCCCATAAGCTTTTGTGCTTTGGGTGCTGGTGCAGCATCCTCTTCCTCTTCTTTTGAAGGTTCTTGCATCATGGAGGGCTTTCCAATGACTCTGGCCATTGTTTTCTTAACCCTCTCCTTCCTCTTCTTCCCTTTTTCAGCTTCTTCAGCAGCTGATTTTGAAGCTTCAGCAGTTGATGTTCTGACTTTTGACATGGGTTGTCTTCTTGCTGGCATCTTTGATTTTAGACCAGGTTTTGTTGCAGCTGCTGAGCCATACTCTTTCTTAAGCACCTTCTTTGAAGTGGCTTCATCTTCAACAGCCACATAATCTTCATCCTCAGAGTCAGAAGTTTTCTTCTTCCTTGTCCTGGTAGCAGCCTTCGGCAGATTGCTTGGTGTGCTCCTGCTGCCTTCATCATAGCTGCTAGAGGGATCTGAACCCTCATTCATCTGCACCTGTTGCTCAGACCTGTTCTGACTATCACTCTGGTCAGACATCTCTACAAATAGTTTGACAGCAGACCCTGTGAATAGGTTATAGATGAGGTAGAGTAGATGAGCATCACAAAGTACAGGAGTTTTGCAAAAAGGATGACTTAAAAACTTAGTTTTAGTTCTTCACAGAAAGCATTTCGGATCTACCGATTTGTAAACTCGGTGATACCAAAGCAGCTTTTGGAACCTAAACTGATGAACTCGGTCAGACCGAGTCACAGTTCGGTGGTACCGAGACTGCTAGGGTTTCACAGAGAATCAAACTCGGTCACACCGATTTGCAGTTTTCGGTCAGACCGAAAACGCGTGTGCTCTGGCCTAAGCCAAATCGGTGAGACCGATTTCTACAACTCGGTCGGTCCGAGATGAATTCGGCGGAGACCTAACCCTAAATTTTCAAATCAAAACTAATCTACGGGATGTTTTCGCTAGACAGGATGATTTCAATCATGGCAAGAATCATGGCAAAGCAATGTGCTAAGAATCGGAGTTAAGGATTAGCACAAAGTTCAAGTTCGTACCCTAGTTCGGCGACAAACTTGCTACGGCGGCGACGGTGGTGGAGATTTCCATTGACGGCGGCGGAGACCAGCGGTGGGAGGTCGCTGGCGACGAGAGGACGATCCGAAGACACAAGGAGGCAGAGCAGGTTACGCGCGGGCGAGGAGGTTCGGAAAAATTTCCAAAATTTGGGCCGTCGGTATATATAGCCTGACCCTGTCGGTGTGACCGAGTGGAACGACTCAGTGGCACCAAGATGCAAAAATGCAAGTAGTTACTGCAACTCGGTCTGACCGAAAGGTTCTAATCGGTTGCACCGAGATTGAAAACCCTAGATCAACTTAGTGACTCGGTAGGACCGAAAAGGATGAATCGGTCAGACCGAGATGCACAAAGAGGTTTTGGAGGTTTAAGTCTATGACGAATCGGGAACTCCGAGTGCTCCTCACAGAGAGTGGTTCGAATCTGACTTGATCAAACTTTGTGATGTAGCATGAATAGAGTTTGAGACGAGAAAAGCATAGACAGCTAGAGGGAGTTCTTAGGCATTCTTGTCCATCCATTTGGCAAAAGAGAAAGAGCCAAACAATCAAAACAACAAATGGATGTCCTCGAATGAGTAAAATGTGCAATCAACATGCTCACACAATAAAATAGCAAATGAAATATGTGACAAAGCATACACAAACACTCTAGCATCTATCAAGCAATTTGGCGATGACTACGTCATCTATATATGAGTATATTGACTTAGGAGTCAAATGAGAACATTTGATCATAGGTCATACTCATTGTTTAAGCACAAGTGGGGTTACCACTTTTACATAAAGAATTGTTGTATTCACACCATTAAAGTTGCTTTAGCTCAATTGATTAGAGTAAAGCTCCCCCTAGATGTGATATCCCCCCTATGAGGGATGAACTAACCTTGGGTTTTCTCGATGATGACTTCATGTAGGTGTTGAAGATGTAGATGCTCAATGTTGATGTAGATCATTTGGAGCAATCCTCTGGAGTGAGTTGCACTTACAATACCTACACGGGTTAGTCCCACAAGGAACAAACAAGGATATTGCTACCTCTTGAGCACTGCGTTGGTTTTCCCTTCAAGAGGAAAGGGTGATGCAGCAAAGTAGCGTAAGTATTTCCCTCCGTTTTTGAGAACCAAGGTATCAATCCAGTAGGAGGCTACGCGCGAGTCCCTCACACCTACACAAAACAAATAAATCCTCGCAACCAACGCGATAAGGGGTTGTCAATCCCTTCACGGTCACTTACGAGAGTGAGATCTGATAGATATGATAGGATAATATTTTTGCTATTTTTATGATAAAGATGCAAAGTAAAATAAAAGCAAAGTAAAAAGCAAAGGAAATAACTAAGTGTTGGAAGATTAATATGATGAAGATAGACCCGGGGGCCATAGGTTTCACTAGTGGCTTCTCTCAAGAGCATAAGTATTTTACGGTGGGTGAACAAATTACTGTTGAGCAATTGACAGAATTGAGCATAGTTATGAGAATATCTAGGTATGATCATGTATATAGGCATCACGTCCGAGACAAGTAGACCGACTCCTGCCTGCATCTACTACTATTACTCCACACATCGACCGCTATCCAGCATGCATCTAGAGTATTAAGTTCATAAGAACAGAGTAACGCCTTAAGCAAGATGACATGATGTAGAGGGATAAATTCATGCAATATGATAAAAAAAACCATCTTGTTATCCTCGATGGCAACAATACAATACGTGCCTTGCTGCCCCTACTGTCACTGGGAAAGGACACCGCAAGATTGAACCCAAAGCTAAGCACTTCTCCCATTGCAAGAAAGATCAATCTAGTAGGCCAAACCAAACTGATAATTCGAAGAGACTTGCAAAGATAACCAATCATACATAAAAGAATTCAGAAGATTCAAATATTTTTCATAGATAAACTTGATCATAAACCCACAATGCATCGGTCTCAACAAACACACCGCAAAAGAAGATTACATCGAATAGATCTCCACGAGAGATGGGGAGAACATTGTATTGAGATCCAAAAAGAGAGAAGAAGCCATCTAGCTACTAACTATGGACCCGAAGGTCTGAGGTAAACTACTCACACTTCATCGGATGGGCTATGGTGTTGATGTAGAAGCCCTCCGTGATCGATGCTCCCTCCAGCGGAGCTTCGAAACAGGCCCCAAGATGGGATCTCGTGGGTACAGAAGGTTGCGGCGGTGGAATTAGGTTTTTGGCTCCGTATCTGATCGTTTGGGGGTACGTAGGTATATATAGGAGGAAGGAGTACGTCGGTGGATCAACAGGGGGCCCACGAGGGTGGAGGGCGCGCCCTGGGGGGTAGGCGCGTCCCCCTATCTCGTGGCCTCCTCCTTTATTTCTTGACGTAGGGTCCAAGTCTCCTGGATCATATTCTTTCTGAAAATCACGTTCCCGAAGGTTTCATTCCGTTTGGACTCCGTTTGATATTCTTTTTCTGCGAAACTCTGAAATAGGCAAAAAACAGCAATTCTGGGCTGGGCCTCCGGTTAATAGGTTAGTCCCAGAAATAATATAAAAGTGAATAATAAAGCCCAATAATGTCGAAAACAGTAGATAATATAGCATGGAGGAATAAAAAATTATAGATACGTTGGAGACGTATCAAGCATCCCCAAGCTTAATTCATGCTCGTCCTCGAGTAGGTAAATGATAAAAACGGAATTTTTGATGCGGAGTGCTACTTGGCATAATTTCAATGTAATTCTTCTTAACTGTGGTATGAATATTCAGATCCGAAAGATTCAAGACAAAAGTTTAATATTGACATAAAAATAATAATACTTCAAGCATACTAACAAAGCAATTATGTCTTCTCAAAATAACATGGCCAAAGAAAGTTATCCCTACAAAGTCATATAGTCTGGCTATGCTCTATCTTCACCACACAAAGTATTTAAATCATGCACAACCCCGATGTTGACGTTCTCAAACTTTTTCAATCTTCACGCAATACATGAGCGTGAGCCATGGACATAGCACTATATGTGGAATAGAATGGCGGTTATGGAGAAGACAAAAAGGAGAAGATAGTCTCACATCAACTAGGCGTATCAACGGGCTATGGAGATGCCCATCAATAGATATCAATGTGAGTGAGTAGGGTTTGCCATGCAACGGATGCACTAGAGCTATAAGTATATGAAAGCTCAACAAAAGAAACTAAGTGGGTGCGCATCCAACTCGCTTGCTCACGAAGACCTAGGGCATTTTGAGGAAGCCCATCATTGGAATATACAAGCCAAGTTCTATAATGAAAAATTCCCAATAGTATACAAAAGTGACAAAATGAGAGACTCTATATCATGAAGATCATGGTGCTACTTTGAAGCACAAGTGTGGTAAAAGGATAGTAACATTGTCCCTTCTCTCTTTTTCTCTCATTTCATTTTTTGGCCTTTTCTCTTTTCTTAGGCCTCTTTTTTCGTTTTTTTTATTTAGTCCGGAGTCTCATCCCGACTTGTGGGGGAATCATAGTCTCCATCATCCTTTCCTCACTTGGGACAATGCTCTAAAAATGATGATCATCACACTTTTATTTTCTTGCAACTCAACAATTACAACTCGATACTTAGAACAAAATATGACTCTATATGAATGCCTCCGGCGGTGTACCGGGATATGCAATGAATCAAGAGTGACATGTATGAAAGAATTATGAACGGTGGCTTTGCCACAAATACGATGTCAACTACATGATCATGCAAAGCAATATGACAATGATGGAGCGTGTCATAATAAACGGAACGGTGGAAAGTTGCATGGCAATATATCTCGGAATGGCTATGGAAATGCCATGATAGGTATGTATGGTGGCTGTTTTGAGGAAGGTATATGGTGGGTGTATGATACCGGCGAAAAGTGCGCGGTATTAGAGAGGCTAGCAATGGTGGGAGGAAGAAAAGTGCGTATTATCCATGGACTCAACATTAGTCATAAAGAACTCATATACTTATTGCAAAAATCTACAAGTTATCAAAGCAAAGTATTACGCGCATGCTCCTAGGGGGATAGATTGGAAGGAAAAGACCATCGCTCGTCCCCGACCGCCACTCATAAGGAAGACAATCAATAAATAAATTATGCTTCGACTTCATCACATAATGGTTCACCATACGTGCATGCTACATGAATCACAAACTTTAACAAAAGTATCTCTCAAATTCACAACTACTCAACTAGCATGACTCTAATATCACCATCTTTATATCTCAAAACAATTATCAAGCATCAAACTTTTCTTAGCATTCAACACACTCATAAGAAAGCTTTTACTAATCTTGAATACCAAGCATATTAGGATTATTTAAGCAAATTACCATGCTATATAAGACTCTCAAAATAATCTAAGTGAATCATGAGAGATCAAAAGTTTCTATAAAACAAATCCACCACCGTGCTCTAAAAGATATAAGTGAAGTACTAGAGCAAAACTATATAACTCAAAATATATAAGCGAAGCACATAGAGTATTCTAACAAATTCCAAATCATGTATGGCTCTCTCAAAAGTTGTGTACAGCAAGGATGATTGTGGTAAACTAAAAAGCAAAGACTCATATCATACAAGACGCTCCAAGCAAAACACATATCATGTGGTGAATAAAAATATAGCTCCAAGTAAAGTTACCGATGGAAGTAGACGAAAGAGGGGATGCCTTCCGGGGAATCCCCAAGCTTTGGCTTTATGGTGTCCTTAGATTATATTGGGGGTGCCATGGGCATCCCCAATCTTAGGCTCTTGCCACTCCTTGTTCCATAATCCATCAAATCTTTCACCCAAAACTTGAAAACTTCACAACACAAAACTTAACAGAAAATCTCGTGAGCTCCGTTAGCGAAAGAAAACAAAAGACCACTTCAAGGTACTGTAATGAACTCATTCCTTATTTATATTGGTGTTAAACCTACTGTATTCCAACTTCTCTATGGTTTATAAACTATTTTACTATCCATAGATTCATCAAAATAAGCAAACAACACACGAAAAACAGAATCTGTCAAAAACAGAACAGTCTGTAGTAATCTGTAACTAACGCAAACTTCTGGAACTCCAAAAAATCAGCCAAAATAGGACGACCTAGACAATTTGTTTATTGATCAGCAGCAATTGGAATCAGTATTTTATCATCTGGTGATTTCTAACAATTATTTTCGTGAACAGAAAGTTTCTGGAAATTTCTGCAAGATCAAATAACTATCATCCAAGAAGATCCTATAGGTTTAACTTGGCACAAACACTAGTTAAAACATAAAAACACATCTAACCAGAGGCTAGAAAAAATATTTATTCCTAAACAGAAGCAAAAAGCAAAAAACTAAAAATAAAATCGGGTTGCCTCCCAACAAGCGCTATCGTTTAACGCCCCTAGCTAGGCATAAAAGCAAGGATAGATCTAGGTATTGCCATCTTTGGTAGGCAATCCATAAGTGGCTCTCATGATAGATTCATATGGTAATTTAACTTTCTTCCTAGGGAAGTGTTCCATGCCTTTCTTTAATGGAAATTGGAATCTAATATTCCCTTCCTTCATATCAATAATTGAACCAATCGTTGTAAGGAAAGGTCTACCAAGAATAATAGGACATGAAGGATTGCAATCTATATCAAGAACGATAAAATGTACGGGCACATAATTCCTGTTTGCAACAATAAGAACATCATTAATTCTTCCCATAGGTTTCTTAATGGTGGAATCCGCAAGGTGCAAGTTTAGAGAGCAATCATCAAAATCACGGAAATCTAGCAAATCGCACAAAGTTTTGGGAATAGTGGAGACACTAGCACCCAAATCACATAAAGCATAGAACTCATGATCCTTAATCTTAATTTTAATAGTAGGTTCCCACTCATCATAAAGTTTTCTAGGGATAGAAACTTCCAACTCAAGATTTTCTTCATAAGATTGCATCAAGGCATCAACGATATGTTTGGTAAAAGCTTTATTTTGACTATAAGCATGAGGAGAATTTAGCACGGATTGCAACAAGGAAATACAATCTATCAAAGAGAAATTATCATAATTAAATTCCTTGAAATCCAAAATAGTGGGTTTATTAATATCTAGGGTTTTGATTTCTTCAATTCCACTTTTATCAATTTTAGCATCAAGATCTAAAAACTCCGAATTTTTGGAACGCCTTCTAGGTAAAGGTGGATCATATTCAGTCCCATCATTATCAAGATTCATATTGCAAAGCAAAGATTTAATAGGGGACACATCAATAACTTTTAGATCTTCATCTTTATTTTCATAGAAATTAGAAGAACACGCTTTCATAAAGCAATCTTTCTTAGCACGCATCCTAGCGGTTCTTTCTTTGCACTCATCAATGGAAATTCTCATGGCTTTGGAAGACTCATTGATATCATGCTTAGGAGGAATAGATCTAAGTTTTAAAGAATCAACATCAAGAGAAATTCTATCAACCTTCCTAGCCAATTCATCAACTTTAAGCAATTTCTCTTCAAGCAAAGCATTGAAATTCTTTTGTGAATTCATAAACTCTTTAACACTAGTCTCAAATTCAGAGGGCATCTTATTAAAATTTCCATAAGAGTTGTTGTAGGAATTACCATAATTATTAGAGGAATTGCTAGGATAAGGCCTAGGATTAAAGTTTCCTCTATACGCGTTGTTACCAAAATTATTCCTACCAACAAAATTCACATCCATAGATTCATTATTATTCTCAATCAAAGTAGACAAAGGCATATCATTAGGATCAGAAGAAACACTCTTAGTAGCAAATAATTTCATAAGTTCATCCGTCTTTCCACTCAAAACATTAATTTCTTCTATCGCATGTACTTTTTTATTAGTAGATCTTTCAGTGTGCCATTGAGAATAATTAACCATAATATTATATAGGAGTTTAGTAGCTTCTCCTAAAGTGATTTCCATAAAAGTGCCTCCCGCGGCCGAATCTAAAATATTTCTAGAAGCAAAATTCAATCCGGCATAATTTTTTTGTATAATCATCCACAAATTCAAACCATGAGTAGGGCAATTACGTATCATTAATTTCATCCTCTCCCAAGCTTGTGCAACATGTTCATGATCAAGTTGCTTAAAATTCATAATATCGTTTCTAAGAGAGATGATCTTAGCAGGAGGAAAATACTTAGAGATAAAAGCATCTTTGCACTTATTCCATGAATCAATACTATTTTTAGGCAAACACGAAAACCAAGCTTTAGCACGATCTCTAAGCGAAAAAGGAAATAGCTTCAATTTAACAATATCATTGTCCACATCTTTATTCGTTTGCATATCACACAAATCAACGAAGCTATTTATATGAGTAGCGGCATCTTCACTAGGAAGGCCGACGAATTGATCTTTCATGACAAGATTCAACAAAGCAAAATTGATTTCACAAGATTCAGTATTCGTAAGAGGAGCAATCGGAGTGCTAAGGAAATCATTATTGTTGGTATTGGTAAAGTCACATAATTTGGTATTATCTTGAGCCATCATGACAAACAAGCAATCCAACACACGAGCAAACAAAAAGCAAGCGAAAAAGAGGCGAACGAAAAAGAGAGGGCGAATAAAACGGCAAGGGTGAAGTGGGGGAGAGGAAAATGAGAGGCAAATGGAAAATAATGTAGTGCGGGAGTGTAACGCCCCGAGACCGATGGTCCAGACACCTGCCATGTTTTGCGTGACCGTCGTGTGTTTTATTTGTTTGTTGCATTCATCATCGCATCATCCGCATTGCATCGGCACCCGTTGTCATCATTGTTTTTAAAACTTGCATTCGTTCGTAGTTGCCGTGTTTCCCCCTTGTCTTCGTTGACCCTTCCGAGACCAACCTTGTTCTTCGTTTTTCCTCTTGCCTAAACCGGAGTCTCTTTGCACAGTGCATCGCCCCCTCGCCCATGTCCAAAACTTCCCCGAACCCAAATCGGGCAGTCATCACCATTGGATCCGGATCATCCCCGAACATCTATAAAACATCACCGTTTTCTTTGTTGGACTCTCCTAGCTTATTTTCTTGGCGTCCGATTTAAATCGGAGGGACGGGATAGCCCCTACTCTAATCCCCTACCTATATAACCAGTCTAACCCTAAAACCTAGGAGATCTGTCCCATCCATTTCGCCGCCGCCACCCGGTCTCGATCCACCTCAGGATCCCCTTCTCCTCGTTCCTCCACCCACCAACAGGACCCCGAGCACCCAATCCACCCCTCGCCGAGCCTCCGAGCAGCAGCCGCCTCCCCGTGCACGTCTCCTGCATCTTCGTCCTCCAGCCGCGCCCGAGGCAATCGCCTCCTCTGCTCCAAGCGCCTCGGCCATCTCCTTCCTCGGGCCCCTGCACGGATCCAGCCAGCCCGCTCGATCCGGATAGGACCGAGGCAGCAGCCTCCGTCCTCGAGCGCGAGAGGAGCTCGCCCGAGGCTTCCGTGACCATGGCCCCGACTCCAGCCGCTTTCCCCGCTGCTCTGCTCTCTCTACTTGCTCCCTTGCCTCTCTCTTACTTCCTCCAGCTCTCTCTCCCCCTCACTTTTCTCTCTCTTTTGTCTATGTCCCGTAGGAGTTCCCATCCATGGCGCCAAGAGAAGAGCGCCCCGACCACCTCGTAACCAGCTCGCCGGAGCAGGGCTCCTCCTGCCGGAGCCCCAAGTCCACCTCTGCCCTGCGCGGCCGTCCCTTTCCTGCGCCTCCCCGCCAGTTCCGCGTCGCCTCCCTATGCCCGGGAGCCCGCGCCGGCCATCTTCCTCGTCGGAGTGCCCCGCAAGTCCCGTGCCTCTGCATTTCAGCGCCGCCGTCTGCATCCCGCTTGAACGGATCGAGCGATCCTGCTCGGCCCGCGTTGACCAGCTGTCGCTGCTTCGTGTTCGTGACCCAGCCTCCTCCAGCCCAGATCCAGCCGCGCCATGCCAGCGCCAGGCCCAGCCTGCGCCTCCGCGGCCTGCTCCTCACCGACTGGGCCTTAGCCCATGGTGAGCCTCCTCAAAGCCCCTCTGCCCTCTGCACTGTTGGGCCAGTTCTAGTTTCAGCCCGTGGATGTTTTTTTTCCTGGACGAATTTGCAAAATATCCTGTGCATGCATATTTACAGAAAAATGCCATCATATTAAAGTGTTAATAAGTAATTATCCATGCGTCCAAATTAAACATGTCATATATGAAAGATGCTTAGAATTTTGTCTAGTTTCATAATATGCCACTTTCAACCATGTTAAAAATGTTTAACATGTTGTTTGTGTTTATTTTGCATAATGCCATACTAAAATGCTTTAATTCATAACTAAATAACCGTAGCTCAGATTTTAATAAATTATATATGTAAATGGGGTAGAAAAATGAATAGATTAACTTGGTGCACTTTATTTTGCTGGTTAACAACATTAAAATTGTGTTTATGGCAGAACAGTACCAAATCTAAAATATGGACATGAGGATTTTCCGGAATTGTTGTTTGTTGTTCCGGACTCATTTAAACTTGCCTAAATAGTTAGTTTACTTATGCTTCACCTTTTTCCATGTTTAACAACATTTAATATCATGGGGTACACAACCGAGAGTTAACTAAATAATTAAATGTGGTGTTTCTTCAATATGCAACTTGTTGCATATTGAGCTCCACTTAACTTGTAGTATTGTTTGTTGCACTTTGCCATGCCATGCATATTTAAACCGGACATGCATCATACTTGTTTGTGCATCATGCCATGTGTATGTGGTGGTTGTTTACTATGTTGTTTGTTTCTTTCCGGTTTGCTTCTCCCGTTAGCTTCGGTTTCGTTCCGGAGTTGTGACGATTTGTTCGACTACATCCGTTTGTCTTCTTCATGGACTCGTTCTTCTTCCTTGCGGGATCTCAGGCAAGATGACCATACCCTCGAAATCACTTCTATCTTTGCTTGCTAGTTGTTCGCTCTATTGCTATGTCGCGCTACCTACCACTTGCTTATCAAGCCTCCCAAATTGCCATGAACCTCTAACGGTTGTCACCCTTCCTAGCAAACCATTGTTTGGCTATGTTACCGCTTTTGCTCAGCCCCTCTTATAGCGTTGCTAGTTGCATGAGAAGATGAAGATTGCTCCATGTTGGATTATGTTTATGTTGGGATATCACAATATCTCTTATATTATTAATGCATCTATATACTTGGTAAAGGGTGGAAGGCTCGGCCTTATGCCTGGTGTTTTGTTCCACTCTTGCCGCCCTAGTTTCCGTCATACCGGTGTTATGTTCCTTGATTTTGCGTTCCTTACGCGGTTGGGTGATTTATGGGACCCCCTTGACAGTTCGCTTTGAATAAAACTCCTCCAGCAAGGCCCAACCTTGGTTTTACCATTTGCCTACCTAAGCCTTTTTCCCATGGGTTCTGCGGACTCAAGGGTCATCTTTATTTTAACCCCGGGGCCAGTTCTCCTTCGAGTGCTGGTCCAAACCGAGTGATGTCCGGCGCCCCCTGGGCAACCAGGGTCTATGCCAACCCGACGTCTGGCTCATCCGGTGTGCCCTGAGAACGAGATATGTGCAGCTCCTATCGGGATTTGTCGGCACAGCGGGCGGCTTTGCTGGTCTTGTTTTACCATTGTCGAAATGTCTTGTAAACCGGGATTCCGAGACTGATCGGGTCTTCCTGGGAGAAGGTTTATCCTTCGTTGACCGTGAGAGCTTATAATGGGCTAAGTTGGGACACCCCTGCAGGGTATAAACTTTCGAGAGCCGTGCCCACGGTTATGTGGCAGATGGGAATTTTGTTAATATCCGGTTGTAGAGAACTTGACACTCGACTTAATTAAAACGCATCAACCGCGTGTGTAGCCGTGATGGTCTCTTTTCGGCGGAGTCCGGGAAGTGAACACGGTTTTTGGGTTATGTTTGACGTAAGTAGCAGTTCAGGATCACTTCTTGATCATTACTAGTTGACGACCGTTCCGTTGCTTCTCTTCTCGCTCTCATTTGCGTATGTTAGCCACCATATATGCTAGCGCTTGCTGCAGCTCCACCTCATTAACCCGTTTCCTTCCTATAAGCATAAATAGTCTTGATCTCGCGGGTGTGAGATTGCTGAGTCCTCGTGACTCACAGATACTTCCACAACAGTTGCAGGTGCCGACGATACCAGTGCAGATGACGCAACTGAGCTCAAGTGGGAGCTCGATGAGGACCGTGGTCGTTACTATGTTTCGTTTCCGGTTGATCAGTAGTGGAGCCCAGTTGGGACGATCGGGGATCTAGCAGTTGGGATTGTCTTCTTTTCTTTTGGTTCCGTAGTCGGACCTATGTGTATACTCTGATTGATGTATGATTTATTTATGTATTGTTTGAAGTGGCGATTGTAAGCCAACTCTTTATCCCATTCTTGTTCATTACATGGGATTGTGTGAAGATGACCCTTCTTGCGACAAAACCACAATGCGGTTATGCCTCTAAGTCGTGACTCGACACGTGGGAGATATAGCCGCATCGTGGGTGTTACAAGTTGGTAATCAGAGCCATCCCCGACTTAGGAGCCCCCTGCTTGATCGAATCGCTGGCGTTGTTGAGTCTAGAACAAAAATGTTTTGAGTCTTAGGATTATATATATCGGAGAGTAGGATTCTTTTTACTCCTCAGTCCCTTCGTCGCTCTGGTGAGGCCTCCTGACGTAGAAGTTTTGACTCTTCTCTCCTCAAATTTCACTAAAAAAAATTTAGGATCACGCGGGTATCTTGGAATCGTTCCGATGGTTTTGTGACGAGAACATTGTTCTTGGTGCCTCCTGACATTTAGGGGTTGTGGCAGTGTCCCGGGGAGTTGATCTCCGAGGTGTTGTCGTCACAATTTTATCGTTGCAGTTCTGGAATACCTGAGTTTCGCCGACATCGAAATCTCTTTTATGCAGTTGTTGGTGAGATCACCTCGACGCCACCCAGTACTGGGGTGGGAGTTCGGGAGTATTGCTATAACTCGTATAACGGATGCTTTTCGAAGGTTGAGGTAAATGATTTCCGGAGTTTTCTTGGTTATGTGTTGAAGGATGGATACAGCTGGATCTAGGTATTGTTAGTTTGGGTGATATATTTTGTGTCCCCAGTATCCCCAACACCTGATTGCATAACCAGAAAGTTTCGGGAGTTTATAAGTGGGAATTCAAGTAGCTCCTACGATATCTTTCCGACAGATGCATGATATGAGATTGGGGTTCGACGTCTAGTGGTCCGCCTTTCCACGGTTGGTTTTACAGTGGTCTTGTAGTGTCTTAAAGAGTCCTTGGCTATGCCGACTCGGGGACGCTTCGTATGTCATGTGCACTGCCTCTTACATGATGGTGCTGTACGATCGAGCCCGTGTGGGCCCCACCACGAAAACTTCGGACGAAATCTCTACCATATGTTTGTTCCGGCTTATTCTGCAAGCCAAATCCTTGGTTTTTTGTTTTGTTTTGTTTTTGGTATTCGAGTTGCTTCGAAGTCAAATGTTGAATCCATATTTTTCCTAAACGGTGTTCTCATATTGCTATGTGGATACTAATCCTTCTTGATCATCGAGTTTGCCATCTTAATTCTATTTCCAACCGGTGCGTTTCTCTTCGAGATGATCCCATCATTCTCCCCATTCGGAAGATCAATAATGAGTTTTCTCAACGTTGTTTGTTTCATCTGTCCCAAGTTGCCTTTGTTTTCCCGCCCTCCCACCCTTTTTCTTCAAGGATTCAGATTTCTTAATCAAGTATCATTTTATTGATGGGAAGCCTCTCCATCCTTTTCCATCAATGTTCTTATCCGGTGATTCTCAGGAAGATGTTCTTCAAGTTTATCATTCTTCATTCTTTTTCTTCTCCGGTGGACTCAAGTCAAGCTTTCAGTGTTGATCGTATTCTTTTCCTCGTTTCAAATGTTTTCTCATGTCGTTGTATCTCTTAATCATTCACCTCTCGCTTTCCATGTGTTCCGGAGTGTTGAAGGTATCTCAGAAGATTCGCATTTCCACTCCGCATCAATTCTAACTATTTCGAGGTTGTTACCTCATTCAAGCCATTTAATTCAACCCGTGCAATCTCCATTTCAAGTAATCATTTCAACGGTGTATCTTCTGAGTGGGCCCTAACCCACAGGTTTTTTCCAGGATCTTACCTGACTCTTCTAATTCTTTTCGGAGTAATTCTCAAATTCACTGCAAAGTTTGACGTAAGAATGAATTATCATCAGTCATATGTCTTTCTCCAAGATCTTTCAAATTCTTTTCATTGTTGATTCAACCTTTCTATTCTTCATGGTTCCGGAGTGCCTCAATAATTCATGGTGGTGTTTCTCATCATCATTCTCAACATTTGAAGACCGAAGAAGGATTTCTCCTAAATCTTGGTCCGCTCTCTTAAAAATTCATAGTTCTAGCTTATGCCATCCTCTCATAATTGTTTCCAATCGCGCAATTCTTTTCTTACCCATCCGGAGCATTTCATGAGTTGTTTCATTTCTTGATCATCCAAAGGCCATCATTTCAGAAGATTTCTTTGTTCTAAGTTTTCAGCTTCATTCTCCAATTATTCTAAATTGAGGTCTCTTCGTTCATCTCCTTATTCTTCCGGTGCATCGTTCATGTATTCTCTAATCAGCTCGTGATCTATTCGTTCTTGTGTATCAAATTCCCTCAAGTATCTTCATTCGTTCTCTAATTCTTACCGGTGATTCACATCTTTACTTCGGGTTTTTTTCAATTCTCGCGGTGGTTCGTTCAAGATTTCTCTTCCATCGTTATCATATCAATTTATTCGTTGTTTCAATCCTACCGGTGGTTCGATGAAGACCTTCCCAAGTTTGCGCAATATCTATCTTAATCTTTTCTACGAGAATAAGTAGTATGCAAAATCCGTTGCTTGTCATCAATCTAAATTGGTGAAGGCTAAGCCTAAGTGATTAATTCCTTATTCCGGAGATTCATCAAAATTCTTGATCTCATTTGTTCATTTTTTCTTTCCGGAGCTCCAAGTTATTTCAATTATACCATTTCAAAGCTTCATCTAATCATTGCAAGGCTTCTCCCGGAGTTCTTTTCAACTTTCCCTTTCGTTTGATCATTCTTTTATTATCGGAGTTCTTCATGGAGGATCAACATGGTGGCTCATCAAGGATTCCTTTCATTCTTCAATTGTTCTTCAAGATTTCTCTCGGAGTCAAGACCCATCAAGCTATACTCTAAAATAAACATGGTGCTCAACACATGTTTGTCTTGACGAGTTCAAGCATTCTTCATCTCGCATTCCGAAGTGCAATTCTTTCTACCTTATCTTTTGAGGTGGTGCTATGTCATTCTGGATAATTTCCCTTCGGGTTCATGATTCACAAAGTTTTCAAGAGTGACATATTTAAATCCATCATTTTATCTTTGTTCAAGACATCTTTTCAACCAATCAATCTTTTTGTTGGAGTTGTATTGGGTTATATTTCACCTATAGCCTTCCCTAAGGAATGTAGCTATTTGTGGTGGTTATCAATGATCAAATTTTCTCCTTCTCATCTTGGTGAAGAAGTTTTCTTCTCCTTGTTGATCTCAATCCAAGCAACTGTTTCCGTAGTGGCAGAATTTCGTCTCTATCTTGAGAAGTTTTCTATAAGCCCACTACAAGCTTATTCGTTTCGTTGTTGGGTTTTTTTTCCAACAATTCTGTTCTAACCTTCTTGGAAGGGTGCTTTCCAAGATCATTGGTGGAAGAAGTTGGCATTTTCTTCTCCATTCTTTATTCCAAGGATCTATCTTCTATTATTTATTTCTTCTGGAGGCAATGTGATGTTGCTCTCTTCGCTCATCATCTCGAATTGTGAAGATCGTGTTCTTTTCGTGCTTATCCATTTCCAACCGGAGTGTCGTGCCCTCTTTTCAAGTTCTTCCCATTCTGTCGAGTCTTTCCTACCTTCTCAACCGGAGTGCTGTCTGAAATCTTTCTGACCCATTGTGCCATTCTTTCAATAGTTCCGGAGGCAGTGTGCTGTTGATTTCATTAAGTATCCTCTCATCTTGTTAAGTTCATGTTCAATTCCTTCCATTTACAGTCGGAGTGCTGTCCAAATTATATCATTCTTATTTTATTTTATTTTTATCTTGTTTTAACCGGAGTGTTGTGGCTATCATTCCTCTTTTAATTAGAGTCTCATCCAAGTGCTTTCATTTTGCCAAGTTCATATTCTATCCCTTCCATTTTCCAACCGGAGCGTTATCGTAATTGATCTTTATCGTTCCTTATACATCTCGTTTCAACCGGAGTGCTTGCATGTACTTCTTGTCCATTGTAACCATTTTTGTTTGTCTTTCAACCTACAAGGTTCTTGTATTGTTCCTTGTTCCTCTTTCCTAACGGATTGTTTTCAACTTTGTTCCTCTTCGTTGTATTATTTTGTCGAAATTGTTCAACTTCCAAGGTTCTTTGGTTTCACTCGTTTGTCAAGAAGCAATTTGTTTTACCTCTTCCCCTTTCGTTTCTCTCCGGTGCCATCCTAGATCTCGGGACGAGATCCTCTCGTAGTGGTGGAGTGTTGTAACGCCCTGAGACCGACGCTCCAGACGCCTGCCATGTTTTGCGTGACCGCCGTGTGTTTTATTTGTTTGTTGCATTCATCATCGCATCATCCGCATTGCATCGGCACCCGTTGTCGTCATTGTTTTTAAAACTTGCATTCGTTCGTAGTTGCCGTGTTTCCCCCTTGTCTTCGTTGACCCTTCCGAGACCAACCTCGTTCTTCGTTTTCCCTCTTGCCTAAACCGGAGTCTCTTTGCACAGTGCATCGCCCCCTCGCCCGTGTCCGAAACTTCCCCGAACCCAAATCGGGCAGTCATCACCATTGGATCCGGATCATCCCCAAACATCTATAAAACATCACCGTTTTCTTTGTTGGACTCTCCTAGCTTATTTTCTTGGCGTCCGATTTAAATCGGAGGGACGGGATAGCCCCTACTCTAATCCCCTACCTATATAACCAATCTAACCCTAAAACCTAGGAGATCTGTCCCATCCATTTCGCCGCCGCCACCCGGTCTCGATCCACCTCAGGATCCCCTTCTCCTCGTTCCTCCACCCACCAACAGGACCCCGAGCACCCAATCCACCCCTCGCCGAGCCTCCGAGCAGCAGCCGCCTCCCCGTGCGCGTCTCCTGCATCTTCGTCCTCCAGCCGCGCCCGAGGCAATCGCCTCCTCTACTCCGAGCGCCTCGGCCATCTCCTTCCTCGGGCCCCTGCACGGATCCAGCCAGCCCGCTCGATCCGGATAGGACCGAGGCAGCAGCCTCCGTCCTCGAGCGCGAGAGGAGCTCGCCCGAGGCTTCCGTGACCATGGCCCCGACTACAGCCGCTTTCCCCGCTGCTCTGCTCTCTCTACTTGCTCCCTTGCCTCTCTCTTACTTCCTCCAGCTCTCTCTCCCCCTCACTTTTCTCTCTCTTTTGTCTCTGTCCCATAGGAGTTCCCATCCATGGCGCCAGGAGAAGAGCGCCCCGACCACCACGTAACCAGCTCGCCGGAGCAGAGCTCCTCCTGCCGGAGCCCCAAGTCCACCTCTGCCCCGCGCGGCCGTCCCTTTCCTGCGCCTCCCCGCCAGTTCCGCGTCGCCTCCCTATGCCCGGGAGCCCGCGCCGGCCATCTTCCTCGTCGGAGTGCCCCACAAGTCCCGTGCCTCTGCGTTTCAGCGCCGCCGTCTGCATCCCGCTTGAACGGATCAAGCGATCCTGCTCGTCCCGCGTTGACCAGTTGTCACTGCTTCATGTCCGCGACCCAGCCTCCTCCAGCCCACATCCAGCCGCGCCATGCCAGCGCCAGGCCCAGCCTGCGCCTCCGCGGCCTGCTTCCTCACCGACCGGGCCTTAGCCCATGGTGAGCCTCCTCAGAGCCCCTCTTCCCTCTGCACTGTTGGGCCAGTTCCAATTTCAGCCCGTGGATGTTTTTTTTTCCCTGGACGAATTTGCAAAATATCCTGTGCATGCATATTTACAGAAAAATGCCATCATATTAAAGTGTTAATAAGTAATTATCCATGTGTCCAAATTAAACATGTCATATATGAAAGATGCTTAGAATTTTGTCTAGTTTCATAATATGCCACTTTCAACCATGTTAAAAATGTTTAACATGTTGTTTGTGTTTATTTTGCATAATGCCATACTAAAATGCTTTAATTCATAACTAAATAACCGTAGCTCAGATTTTAATAAATTGTATATGTAAATGGGGTAGAAAAATGCATAGATTAACTTGGTGCACTTTATTTTGCTGGTTAACAACATTAAAATTGTGTTTATGTCAGAACAGTACCAAATCTAAAATATGGACATGAGGATTTTCCGGAATTGTTGTTTGTTGTTCCGGCCTCATTTAAACTTGCCTAAATAGTTAGTTTACTTATGCTTCACCTTTTTCCATGTTTAACAACATTTAATATCGTGGGGTACACAACCGAGAGTTAACTTAATAATTAAATGTGGTGTTTCTTCAATATGCAACTCGTTGCATATTGAGCTCCACTTAACTTGTAGTATTGTTTGTTGCACTTTGTCATGCCATGGATATTTAAACCGGACATGCATCATACTTGTTTGTGCATCATGCCATGTGTATGTGGTGGTTGTTTACTATGTTGTTTGTTTCTTTCCGGTTTGCTTCTCCCGTTAGCTTCGGTTTCGTTCCGGAGTTGTGAGGATTTGTTCGACTACATCCGTTTGTCTTCTTCATGGACTCGTTCTTCTTCCTTGCGGGATGTCAGGCAAGATGACCATACCCTCGAAATCACTTCTATCTTTGCTTGCTAGTTGTTCGCTCTATTGCTATGTCGCGCTACCTACCACTTGCTTATGAAGCCTCCCAAATTGCCATGAACCTCTAACCGTTGTCACCCTTCCTAGCAAACCATTGTTTGGCTATGTTACCGCTTTTGCTCAGCCCCTCTTATAGCGTTGCTAGTTGCAGGAGAAGATGAAGATTGCTCCATGTTGGATTATGTTTATGTTGGGATATCACAATATCTCTTATATTATTAATGCATCTATATACTTGGTAAAGGGTGGAAGGCTCGGCCTTATGCCTGGTGTTTTGTTCCACTCTTGCCGCCCTAGTTTCCGTCATACCGGTGTTATGTTCCTTGATTTTGCGTTCCTTACGCGGTTGGGTGATTTATGGGACCCCCTTGACAGTTCGCTTTGAATAAAACTCCTCCAGCAAGGCCCAACCTTGGTTTTACCATTTGCCTACCTAAGCCTTTTTCCCATGGGTTCTGCGGACTCAAGGGTCATCTTTATTTTAACCCCGGGGCCAGTTCTCCTTCGAGTGCTGGTCCAAACCGAGTGATGTCCGGCGCCCCCTGGGCAACCAGGGTCTATGCCAACCCGACGTCTGGCTCATCCGGTGTGCCCTGAGAACGAGATATGTGCAGCTCCTATCGGGATTTGTCGGCACAGCGGGCGGCTTTGCTGGTCTTGTTTTACCATTGTCGAAATGTCTTGTAAACCGGGATTCCGAGACTGATCGGGTCTTCCTGGGAGAAGGTTTATCCTTCGTTGACCGTGAGAGCTTATAATGGGCTAAGTTGGGACACCCCTGCAGGGTATAAACTTTCGAGAGCCGTGCCCACGGTTATGTGGCAGATGGGAATTTTGTTAATATCCGGTTGTAGAGAACTTGACACTCGACTTAATTAAAACGCATCAACCGCGTGTGTAGCCGTGATGGTCTCTTTTCGGCGGAGTCCGGGAAGTGAACACGGTTTTTGGGTTATGTTTGACGTAAGTAGCAGTTCAGGATCACTTCTTGATCATTACTAGTTGACGACCGTTCCGTTGCTTCTCTTCTCGCTCTCATTTGCGTATGTTAGCCACCATATATGCTAGCGCTTGCTGCAGCTCCACCTCATTAACCCGTTTCCTTCCTATAAGCATAAATAGTCTTGATCTCGCGGGTGTGAGATTGCTGAGTCCTCGTGACTCACAGATACTTCCACAACAGTTGCAGGTGCCGACGATACCAGTGCAGATGACGCAACTGAGCTCAAGTGGGAGCTCGATGAGGACCGTGGTCGTTACTATGTTTCGTTTCCGGTTGATCAGTAGTGGAGCCCAGTTGGGACGATCGGGGATCTAGCAGTTGGGATTGTCTTCTTTTCTTTTGGTTCCGTAGTCGGACCTATGTGTGTACTCTGATTGATGTATGATTTATTTATGTATTGTGTGAAGTGGCGATTGTAAGCCAACTCTTTATCCCATTCTTGTTCATTACATGGGATTGTGTGAAGATGACCCTTCTTGCGACAAAACCACAATGCGGTTATGCCTCTAAGTCGTGCCTCGACACGTGGGAGATATAGCCGCATCGTGGGTGTTATAGGGAGATAAGGGTTTGTGATGGGTACTTGGTATGTTGACTTTTGCGTAGACCTCCCCGGCAACGGCGCCAGAAATCCTTCTTGCTACCTCTTGAGCACTGCGTTGGTTTTCCCTTGAAGAGGAAAGGGTGATGCAGCAAAGTAGCGTAAGTATTTCCCTCAGTTTTTGAGAACCAAGGTATCAATCCAGTAGGAGGCTACGCGCGAGTCCCTCGCACCTACACAAAACAAATAAATCCTCGCAACCAACGCGATAAGGGGTTGTCAATCCCTTCACGGTCACTTACGAGAGTGAGATCTGATAGGTATGATAGGATAATGTTTTTGGTATTTTTATGATAAAGATGCAAAGTAAAATAAAAGCAAAGGAAAAAAGCAAAGGAAATAAGACACCTATAACCCCTAGGAGTCTCTTTCTTTTTATTAATTATCAAACTCCTAGGCACAAAATCAAGAAAATCATTTGTAGCAAAATGTTCCTTAAGGATAGCAAGAAAGTTGGGGTGAACACTTATGGATTTGAGGTCCGCATTTCCCATACTAGAAGTTTCACCCTTATTTTTAGGAACATACATTAATTTGGCAATCTTAGCATTAGAAGGAGGGGTTTTCAAGGAAGAAAAGCAGACCCTAGGTTTGAAATAATATCCTCAATTTTATCAATTCTAGTGGAATCTTGATCTATCTTTTCATTAACCATAGGTTCCTTTTCTTTAAAAAAAATTAAGAGCCACTCCTACCTTAGATCCGTATTGGGTAACTTGGTTGTAGATCTTTCTATCCAAATTTTCAATCAACTCTACGGTAGCAACTTTATTTTCAATAATTTCAAGCCGTTGCATCATATGTTCCAAAGTTAAAGTAGTTCCGTTAACCAAAAGAGGTGGTGGGCCAAACAAATCTATCATAGCATTGTAAGAATCAAAAGTATGGCTATCCAAGAAATTTTCTCCGGTAATGGTATCAAGAATATATCTATTCCAAGGAGTGATGCCTATATAAAAATTGCGAAGAAGAACGGAAGTAGATTGCTTCCTAGTAGATCTATTTTGCGCATTGCAAATTCTGTACCAAGAATCTTTTAGATTTTCTCCCTCCCTTTGTTTAAAATTAAGAACTTCACTCTCGGAAGACAAAGGAGTAGATAAGGGACTAGCCATAACGACGAAGCAAGTGAAAAAGAAGCGAAGGGAAAAAGAGGGCGAATAACACGGCAAGGGTGAAGTGGGGGAGAGGAAAACGAGAGGCAAATGGCAAATAATGTAATGCGAGGGATAAGAGTTTGTGATGGGTACTTGGTATGTCTTGACTTGTGCGTAGACTCCCTGGCAACGGCGCCAGAAATCCTTCTTACTACCTCTTGAGCACTGCGTTGGTTTTCCCTTGAAGAGGAAAGGGTGATGCAGTAAAGTAGCGTAAGTATTTCCCTCAGTTTTTGAGAACCAAGGTATCAATCCAGTAGGAGACCACGCTCGAGTCCCACGCACCTACACAAACAGATAAGAACCTCGCAACCAACGCGATAAAGGGGTTGTCAATCCCTTCACGAACACTTACGAGAGTGAGATCTAATAGAGATGATAAGATAATATTTTTGGTATTTTTATGGTAAAGACTAAAAATAAAGAAAGCAAAATAATGGCAAAAGAAATAGCTTGTTGACGGGAGATTAATATGATGGAAAATAGACCCGGGGGCCATATGTTTCACTAGTGGCTTCTCTCAAGATAGCATAAGTATTACGGTGGGTAAACGAATTACTGTCGAGCAATTGATGGAATTGAGCATAGTTATGAGAATATCTAGGTATGATCATGTATATAGGCATCACGTCCGTGACAAGTAGACCGACTCCTGCATGCATCTACTACTATTACTCCACACATCGACCGATGTCCAGCATGCATCTAGAGTATTAAGTTCATAAGAACAGAGTAACGCTTTAAGCAAGATGACATGATGTAGAGGGATAAACTCATGCAATATGATATAAACCCCATCTTTTTATCCTCGATGGCAACAATACAATACGTGTCGTTTCCCCTACTGTCACTGGGATCGAGCACCGCAAGATTGAACCCAAAGCTAAGCACTTCTCCCATTGCAAGAAAGATCAATCTAGTAGGCCAAACCAAACTGATAATTCGAAGAGACTTGCAAAGATAACCAATCATACATAAAAGAATTCAGAGGAGATTCAAATATTGTTCATAGATAATCTTGATCATAAACCCACAATTCATCGGATCTCGACAAACCCACCACAAAAAGAAGAGTTACATCAAATAGATCTCCAAGAG
Source organism: Aegilops tauschii subsp. strangulata (assembly GCF_002575655.3). Taxonomy (NCBI): domain Eukaryota; kingdom Viridiplantae; phylum Streptophyta; class Magnoliopsida; order Poales; family Poaceae; genus Aegilops; species Aegilops tauschii. The sequence continues at coordinate 249,198,303 of NC_053038.3, forward strand.
AATCGAGGAGAACTTTGTATTGAGATCCAAAGAGAGAGAAGAAGCCATCTAGCTAATAACTATGGACCCGAAGGTCTGAAGTAAACTACTCACACATCATCGAAGAGGCTATGGTGTTGATGTAGAAGCCCTCCGTGATCAATGCCCACTCCGGCGGAGCGCCAGAAAAGGCCCCAAGATGGGATCTCACGGGTACGAAGGTTGCGGCGGTGGAAATAGGGTTTTGGCTCCGTATCTGATGTTTCCAGCGTATATGAGTATATATAGGCGAAGGAGGTCGGTCAGGAGAGCTAGGAGGGGCCCACGAGGGTGGAGGGTGCGCCCAGGGGGGTAGGCGCGCCCTCCTGCCTTGTGGCCTCCTCGTTCGTTTCTTGACGTCCACTCCAAGTCCCCTGGATCACGTTTGTTCCGAAAATCACGTTCCCGAAGGTTTTATTCCGTTTGGACTCCGTTTGATATTCCTTTCCTTCGAAACATTGAAATAGGCAAAAAAAATAGCAATTCGGGCTAGGCCTCCGGTTAATAGGTTAGTCCCAAAAATAATATAAAAGTGTATAAATAAGCCCATTAAACATCCAAAACAGAATATAATATAGCATGGAACAATAAAAAATTATAGATACATTGGAGATGTATCAATGACTCGTGAACAAGTCGGATTACCCAACTTCCGTGCTACCCGTACAAGAAAAATAGTTCCAGTTTATAAAAAAACTAAGTCTGGAAAATTCTGGCTAGGCAGTTTTTAGACCATTTCTAGACTATTTCGAAAAAAATGCGGAGCAAAAATAAAGAGGAAAAAAGTGCAAAAAAAGGTAAAAAAGAAAAAAATCAGAGTGTGCTCCTCCGTTGTTTACGTGCAGCGCCGTGATTTTCTTAGTGTTCTAGGCTCGCGTCTCTAGCACGGTCTAGCCTAGGACCAGCACAATACTGTCGTTGAGCGTTTATTCAACTTTGCATCTCTGAATTGATTATTGCTGACATTTTTGCTACCATATCATAAGCCTTCCCAGCTCCACATACATCTACGTCGTGCGTTTGATGCCACCTAGAAATCGCTCTATCCAAGCTTTGAGAGTTTTGACTACAGCGGTTGCTGATCACCACCTGCTGCTGGGTAAGAACTGGTAAGAATTTGTGATTCGCTTGACGGATTTGTGACACACCAACACCACTTCGTAGTAGTCTGTAGGATGATATTCTGGTGTGTTTCTATTGCTGCTAACCATGGCAGGATCACAAGCCGACGAGACTGATTGGGAGAACATGACGAACAAACAGCTCCATGATAAATTTCAGCAAATGATGAGTGGACAGGTGCAAGATGTGCTAAACAGATTTGAAGAGGCCATGGGGAAGATAGATGGCATTGAGTAGATGTTCGAAACAAAGCTCGATAACAAGTTTAATGAATTGCTCGCGCGTCTTCCACAACCACCGCCGGCTGCACCTGTCGCACCTCTACAACAACAACAACAACAACATCACCTTCCAAATCAAGTGGGACGAGCACTGCGCATTCCCCTTGAGCCTGGTCAAAATTCTGGTGCTGCTGCACCTACTGTTGATGCTTCTATGGTTCCTGCTGCTGCCGATGATGAGGACGTTTACGAGGGCGATTACAAGGATGAGGTTGATCAAAATCAGCACTATGTGCAACCACCAGCACCACCACCAGGTCATCCTCATGCCTATAATCGTAATGGTAGGGCTCCACCACCACCTCAGGTACGAGATTATGACCATGTTCGTAAACTAAAATTGAATATTCCACCATTTGAGGGTCGATACATTCCTGATGTCTATCTTACTTGGGAGTTAGAAACTGAACAACGCTTCACATGCTTACCATATCCTGAGGATAGACGTGTTGCTGCTACTGTTTGTGAATTCACTAGCTTTGCTTCTGTTTGGTGGTCTGAACATTATATATTATATCCTATTCCAGCTACTTGGGCTTGTTTGAAAACTGCTATGCGTACTCGTTGGGTTCCACCATATTATCAATGTGAATTGCTTCAAAAATTGTAGCGTTTAAGACAAGGAAAAAATTCGGTAGAGGAATATTATCAGGAATTTCAAAATGGTATGATTAGATGTGGTATTGTTGAGGATAACAAAGCTATGCTTGCACATTTTATGGGTGGATTAAATAAAGAGATTCAGACCATTTTAAAGTATAAGGAATATAATAATATCACTCGTTTATTCCATCTTGCTTGCAAAGCTGAACGTGAAGTGCAGGATCGACAAGCATTGGCGCAAACTAACTTTTCTGCAGGTCAACCTTCATCATGGACACCGCGTGCATCTTCTACTTCGACACGTTCTGCTACACCGGCACCTCCGTCAGCTACCACCTCCAACCGTGATACAAGAAAGTAGGCACAATCACCACTATCTGCCAAGAGCACACCTTCTGGGCCTGCATAGAGCTCTTCTTCATCCATGGCATCAACATGGCAAACGCATGATATTATTTGTCGTCGTTGCAAGGGTGGAGGTCATTATGCGTGAGAATGCGCATCTAAGCGTGTGATGATTGTTACTGAGGATGGTGGCTATGAGTCCGCTAGTTACTACGATGAGGAGACTTTGGCTCTTATTACAAGTGAAGAACGCGGTGGAGATGATTCTGATCATGAGATGCAATACATGGCTTCTGAAGATGTTGACAGGTATGAATGTTTAGTTGCTCAACATGTTTTGAGTGTGCAGGTTACACAAGCTAAGCAAAATCAGAGGCATAATTTGTTCCATACAAAGGGAGTTGTGAAGGAACGTTCTGTTCGCGTCATCATGGATGGAGGGAGCTGCAACAACTTGGCTGGCATGGAGATGGTGGAGAAGCGATCTCTCACCACAAGACCACATCCACATCCTTACTATATCCAATGGTTCAATAACAGCGGCATGGTTAAGGTAACACGTACTGTTCGTGTGCATTTTAGTATCTCTACGTATGCTGATTATGTTGATTGTGATGTGGTACCCATGCAAGCATGTTCCTTATTACTTGACCATGGCAATTTGATAAAAATTCTGTACACCATGGTAGAAACAATCAGTATACTCGTGTTCATAAGGATAATCATATTACTTTGCTTCCTATGACTCCTGATTCCATTTTGAAAGATGATATTAATAGAGCTAATAAAGCAAAACAGGAGCAAAACAAGAGTGAAAATCAGATTGTGGCAAAAGAATTTGAGCAACAAATGAAGCCTAATAATAAACCATCTAGTGTTGCTTTTGAAATTAAATTGAAAAGTGCATGTTTCCTTGCCACCAAATCTGATATTGATGATCTAGATTTCAGCAAGTATGTTTGCTATGCTTTTGTGTGCAAAGAGGCATTATTTTCATTCGAGGACGTGCCTTCCTCTTTGCCTCCTGCTGTTACTAACATTTTGCAGGAGTTCGCTGACGTCTTTCCACAAGACGTGCCACCGGGATTACCACCTATTCGAGGGATTGAGCATCAGATTGACTTAATTCCCGGTGCTTCGCTACCCAACCGTGCACCATAACATACCAATCCAGAGGAGACGAAGGAGATTATGCGTCAAGTCCAGGAGCTGCTCGACAAAGGTTATATACGCGAATCCCTTAGTCCTTGTGTTGTTCCTATTATTCTAGTGCCGAAAAAGGATGGTACATCACATATGTGTGTTGATTGTAGAGGCATTGATAATATTACTATTCATTATCGTCATCCTATTCCTAGGCTAGATGATATGCTTGATGAATTGAGTGGCTCTACAATATTCTCCAAAGTTGATTTGCGTAGTGGATACCATCAAATTTGTATGAAATTGGGAGATGAATGGAAAACGACATTTAAAACTAAGTTTGGTTTATATGAGTGGTTAGTCATGCCTTTTGGGTTAACTAATGCACCTAGTACTTTCATGAGATTAATGAACGAAGTTTTACGTGCTTTCATTGGACGATTTGTGGTAGTCTATTTTGATGATATACTGATTTATAGAAAATCTTTGGAGGAACATTTGGAACATTTATGTGATGTTTTTATTGGTCTACGTGATGCACGTTTGTTTGGTAACCTTGGGCACCTTTTGCACCGACCGAGTATCTTTTCTTGGCTATGTTGTTACTCCACAAGGAATTGAAGTTGATAAAGCCAAGATTGAAGCTATTGAGAGTTGGCCGCAGCCCAAAACAGTCACACAAGTGAGGAGTTTCCTTGGCCTTGCTGTTTTCTATAGGCGTTTTGTGAGAGATTTCAGCACCATTGCTGCACCTCTCAACGAGCTTACAAAGAAGGATGTGCCTTTTGTTTGGGGTACCGCACAGGAAGAAGCCTTCACGGTATTGAAAGTTAAGTTGACACATGCTCCTTTACTCCAACTTCCTGATTTTAATACGACTTTTGAGCTTGAATGTGATGCTAGTGGAATTGGATTAGGAGGTGTGTTATTACAAGATGGCAAACCTGTTGCATACTTTTCTAAAAAATTGAGTGGGCCTTGTCTGAACTATTCTACTTATGATAAAGAATTATATGCTCCTGTTCGGACCTTAGAAACATGGCAACATTATTTATGGCCCATGGAATTTGTTATACATTCTGATCATGAATCTTTGAAACACATTAAAATTCAAGCAAAACTGAACCATAGACATGCTAAATGGGTTGAATTCATTGAGACTTTCCCTTATGTCATTAAACACAAGAAGGGTAAAGCAAATGTTATTGTTGATGCATTGTCTCGTTGTTATACTATGTTTTCAGAACTTGACTTTAAAATATTTGGTTTGGAGACCATCAAAGATGAATATGTGCATGATGCTGAATTTAAAGATGTATTGCAGAATTGTAAGGAAGGGAGAACATGGAACAAGTTCATCGTTAATGATGGATTTGTGTTTCGTGCTAATCAGCTATGCATTCCAGCTAGCTCCATTCGTCTTTTGTTGTTGCAGGAGGTGCATGGAGGAGGATTAATGGGACACTTTGGCGTGAAAAGACGGAGTATATACTTGCTACACATTTCTTTGGCCCAAAGATGAGACGGGATGTTGAGCGTTTTGTTGCTCGCTGCACTACATGTCAAAAAGCTAAGTCACGACTCAATCCTCATGGTTTATATATGCCTTTGCCTGTACCTAGTGTTCCTTGGGAGGATATATCTATGGACTTTGTTTTAGGTTTACCTCGAACAAAGAAGGGGAGGGATAGCATATTTTTTGTCGTGGATAGGTTCTCAAAAATGGCACACTTTATACCATGTCATAAAAGCGATGATGTTGTTAATGTTGCTGATTTGTTCTTTCGTGAAATTATTCGCTTGCATGGTGTGCCAAATACTATTGTTTCAGATCGTGATACTAAATTTCTTAGCCACTTTTGGAGATGTTGATGGGCTAGGTCGGGGACCAAACTGCTTTTTAGTACTACATGTCACCCCAAACTGATGGGCAAACTGAAGTAGTCAATAGAACATTGTATACTATGCTTAGGGCTGTTTTGAAGAATAACAAGAAAATGTGGGAAGAATTCTTGCCTCATATTGAATTTGCTTATAATCGTTCATTGCATTCTACTACTAAGATGTGCCCTTTTGAAATTGTGTATGATATCCTTCCTCGTGCACCTATTGATTTGTTGCCTCTTCCATCTTTAGAGAAGGTTAATTTTGATGCTAAACAACATGCTGAATTGATCTTAAAAATGCCTGAGTTATCTAAGGAGAACATTGAGCGTATGAATGCTAAATATAAACTTGCTGGAGATAAGGGTAGAAAACGTGTTGTCTTTGCGCCTGGAGATCTTGTTTGGTTACATTTGTGTAAGGATAGATTTCCTGATTTGTGCAAATCAAAGCTAATGCCATGTGCTGATAGTCCTTTTAAGGTGTTAGAGAAAATAAATGATAATGCATATAAACTTGAGCTGCCTGCAGATTTTGGGGTTAGTCCCACTTTTAACATTGCAGATTTGAAGCCTTATTTCGGTGAGGAAGATGAGCTTCCGCCGAGGACGACTTCATTTCAAGAAGGGGAGGATGATGAGGACATCAATACCATTGTTGCACCCACAGCCCCTGCTGCAATACATACTGGACCAATTACTAGAGCTCACGCCCGCCAATTAAATTATCAGGTACTTTCATTTCTTGATAATGATTCTAATGTTCATGAGAATATGATGCTGCCTAAATTGGATACATTTGTTTTGCTTACAAATGAAGGACCTGACATGGATAAGAGGGATGAACACAGGAGCAAGACCAAGCATGGAGATGATGGCATGCGCAAGGGGAACAAGAATGAAGTTACAAGTGATGATTTCAGGACTTTGAAGCCACCATAAGGAGTGCATGAAGCCTTGGACGAAATATACAAGATGCCACTTCATAAATTTCGTCCAGAGGCTATTCTAGGTGCTACGTGACCTTATTATTGGGCCAGGCCCATGTAATTTCTAAATACTTAAGTATAGGCTGTTTTTAGAGTTCGTATGTGTGGGGAAACAAGAGTTAGGGTTGGTTTCGGACCCCTCCTCCAAGGGCCACGAAATTCCCACCTTTTCCTCCATATATACAGCTCTTAGGGTGTCGTTTAGACTTTGGGTTTTGTTTAGATTAAAAGTTCTTCATAGATGTAACTTCACGTACATCGTTTGTGTTCAATGACCAGACCAAGACGTCATAGAACTCCACCTTCATTAATAAAGCTTTCCTCTTATATTCGCAGTATCCTGATTGCAATACCAGTTTCTTGCTTGTTCTTTGTTTGCTCGCAGGAAATAGACCCTCGTGATCAGGTTGATCGTGCTCCGGCGTGTTCAATAACTCCTCGGAAGTTGGTTTAGTGGTTGCTAAGGCGCGACGTCTTCGCACGTTAGTCAGATCATCAAAGTCGAATCCCTCAGAAAACGATAGCTATCTCGGGACACCTTCGCCTCTATCACTTTCAGGTACAACAGCCGCCTTATACCTCTCCTTCTTGATATCAACATTATTTATAGTTTTGAAGATGTATGTTTGCAGTCATCTAGGAAAGCTTCACCTAGATTCTGGGCACAGTGAAGGTCTTGGCACTAGAATCTGTCGGCCCCAACCTGGACCAAGTTGTCAGTTGCCTGAGATGCTTTCCGTGCCTGAAGAAGCTGTATATCAAGGTGATGTTCCTTTCCTGTTAAATGTTAACCATAAGGGAGTTCAATTTTTTCACCTTTTCCCAAGTTTACGATGACAATGTACTACCATTTCTTAAGGAATTTTGGAAGATTTCAGGACATACACCCCCACCCCATATTGGTTGCTTGATTCATATGGTTACAATCCATAAGCATTTCTCCTTTGGATTCATCTGTACTAGTTTTCTTATGGAATTTTTCATCCAATCCAACCTCTAGTGAAGAAGGCTACATGTTTCTAGATTGTAATCAAATGCCCATGTTAATCCTGTCAGATCGAAGATGGCACGTTGGTGCATTTTACAAATCCAGCAAACCAAATAGGCATGTAGTAGTGTACAAAACTGCATGTAGGCACTAACACGTTCTCTTCTTTTGCAGATAATAATAGGCACGGAGGTGGATAATGTTTATAACGACAATCACATCGAATGCCTGGATCTGCATCTCTCAAATATTACTTTGAACTCCTACCGAGGGACCTTATCGGAGATTACACTCGCCAGGTTCTTTCTTGCCAGATCAAGGGTGCTGAGGGTACTAAGGTTGAACACGCATTTAATTAGGAAAGATGAATGGTATGTTGATCAGAACTGGCAGGTACTTCAGAATGGAAAAGGCTCCAAAAAAGCTAAACTTCATATTGGAAGAGCATATGACAGAGCAATTGGAGGTCATTGTGTCAAACCCAAACATGACTTGTCAGCGACTGATCCCTTTGCAGAAATGACGAGGTTTGGAATGTTTGAATTTGGGCATTGTATTCTTTGAATTTGAACCTTGCAATATTTATGGTATTTGTTATATAACGTAATTGGATGTTTAATTTGGTATTGCAATCATGTCATGTTACAAGTATATATATGTTGTTCTTCTGTACACAGAGCATAGATGTTCTGCAGAGAGAGCATATCACAACACAAACGGACCGCACTAGGTAACCCGTCAGTGATGAATTCATCAATCGCAAACGGTTATATACCAGCAAGTGTTTGCCCACAGTTTGTCTTATTCGCCACGTACCACTGTGCCGGCCTCTGCTCACGTCCCTCGGCAAGCTGTGCTCGCCGTTAGGCGCCGCGACGCACTCTGCTCGCGTCCGTCGGTGCGCTCGGCTTGTGGACAGCTTTTCCTTGCGTGTTCAACTGCTATATGCATATATATTGTTGCTCACCGTTGAGGCGACCGCCGAGCGCTCTGCTCGTGTCCCTCCGCGCGTGCTCTGCCAGCAGTTGGGCATGCACATGATCACGTCGGGGGGCCCATATGCATGCGTTTGCGCCGCGCGCGTTGCCACACGATGTAGTTACATGCGGCACGATGGAGTTACGCGCTGCAAATTAGAACTGCCATCAGGGCCTGCCGATATTCCAGGCCGTCTGGCTTCCCCTTTAATTCTCGCGGCCATTATAACCTTAGTCTGTTCAACCTTTCGATCGCGCCCCACCACACAACAAGCACACCCACGATGACACATAGAGAGGGGATGTCTAGCGGCGCTCCAATGGAGTTCGGCGAGCGTAAAGTGGAGACCCACGCGAGGGAGACGGATCTCTCGGTGGTGTACACCATCGGCCCGACCGCGGTGGACGACTACATCAACACCATTGAGCAGTTGCTTGCTCAAGACAAGTACAAGGTGGTCGACATCGACCTCCAGTACACCGCCGGTCGTCCCGACATAGATCGGAATGTTGTCGTCGCCCAGTTGTGTGTGCGCCATCATGTCCTCATCTACCGCTACTACATGGCCACAGAGCCTTGCGACCGTTTCAACAGGTTTGTCAACAGGACGGACTACAAGTTCACCACGGTGGAAACCACCGACGATGTAAAAGCGCTCAGGGTTACGGGCTTGGCCTGCCAGAACCCTATCTTAATCCTTGAGCACTATAGGGTCCGGGGCAGCACGAAGAAGGACTCCCTGGTTGAATTCACCTCGGCCATCATTGACCCATACTACGAAAATATGAAGCAGGATGCCAACAAAACACGTCCCGTATCCTGGCACGGGGCCTGGATGCGGAACTGGATGAACCTCACCTCAGGTTCGCGGCCAAGAGCATGTACACATGCTACGAGATGCACAGGCGGATCGTTGACATGAGAAGTGCCTTGTTACGGAGATCGATGAGGCCAGATCGAGCCACAAGCAGAGCAAGTATCACAAGAAGTAGATGATGATCAGATGATCGTTTATTCTAGTTAATCATGCATGTAATATATAGTTTACTTTGGTGTGTGGGAATGTCATGTGTGTAGTAGCCACCTATGTAATTATGCATGTAATAGTTTACTTTGGTGTGTGCAAATGCCATGGTTGTAGTAGCCACCTATGTAAGGGGATGTTTAATTTGGTTATGCAACCATGTCCTTATAAGTGTGTGTGTGTGTCTATATATATATATTGAAATATTCATCTTTTCTGCTAATATTAGCAGAATAACTATTCTGATAACACTTCCGCACTGCACGCTCAACGCAAAGTGCACGTCATTGTTTGAACCAAGTGTGCTGCAGTACTCACACGAGTGAACTTCCCGTCGCAAAAAAACTGCACGCCGTGTTTTTTTGGTACCTTTTTTGCTCTAGTTTTTTAACTGTTTATCGGAACGAGGTGTATAATATACCGTTCAAAAGCTATGCATTAGGCGCTACTTCACCATGTTGAACACTTTTTGAGATTCCTCACAGTTTAAGAGCAGTTTTGAAAATGGTGCGGCCCACAACGAGTGGCAGCGAGGGTATTTTCGTGTTTTTTCTAAACCGCTCGTCGGAATGAAGCAAATGATACTAATTCGTTACGGTTTAAGAGCAGTTTCAAATTTACTAAATCGCGGAATTCTGTTTTTCAAAAAAATTCAAATTTTTGGTACTGTTTTCGCTCCAGTTTTTTAGCCGTTTGTCGAAACGAGGCGTGTGATATACCGTTGAAAAGCCATGGACGAGGCGCAACTTTCATATGTTGAAATGTTTTTGAGATTCCTTATGGTTTTAAGTTAATTTTGAAAATTGTGCGGCGGACGACAAGTGGCAGCGGCCGCTTTTCACGAAATTTTTACAAACCGCTGGTCGAAATGATTCAAACGGTATGCCGTTGGAAAGATATCAACGAGGCACAACTTTTTCATGTAGAACACTCTCTCTAATTCTTTACGGTTTAAGAGAAATTTCCAATTTACTGAAATGCGGATACTCTGATTTGCGCAACACCCAAATCGATATGCGTACTTCATCCGACAGAAAACCGCACTGCATCAGACAAAAACCGCACTGCATCAGACGGGTAAGAGAACTGCATGGTTTCTTTTTTGTGGGACGTAAATTTTTGAAGACAAGGAAGAAAACCGCACTGCTTTTAGACTGAAAACCGCACTGCATTAGACGGACTAGCGGATTGCATGATTTCTTTTTTGTGGGATGTAAATTTTTTAAGACAAGGAAGAAAACCGCACTGCTTTTAAACTGAAAACCGCAATGCATCAAATGGGCAAGCGAACTTCATGATTTCTTTTATTTATACATAAATTTTCTCGCAGGAGTTTTTGTTGTCTTTTTCGACTTTTTTTATCAACGTGAGTGGACCGCAGATACAAGGGCGAGTGAACCGCGACATATATCAAAGTGAACCGCATTACTATTGTTGTTTCACTAATTTTTTCGCATTTTCATGTTGGGAACAAGTGAACAGCATCACTCTCAAAAGTGAACCACATCCGTGAACCAAACGCACTGCAAGAATTTTGAGAAACGCAAAACAAATTGCACTTCATACAGAGGATAATGAATGGGTCGAGTGTACTGCATTTTTCTAATTTTGCGTAGTGATTTTTCTATTTTTGCATAGTGAACCACATAGATTTTATAAAGCGAACCACAAAGAATTTAGCAACGAACTACAATAGTTTGAAAAATGTACTTCTTCAGTTCACCAAGCGCACTGCTTTTACAAAGAAAAGATTTTTACAAACTGAGTAATCCACACAAATAATTCTTTTTTCTGTCTCCACATTACAATCACACACAAAGTTCAACCCAACTGCACTTTTTTATGAAATGCACTGAACATTGCTTGAAATGCACGGAGGCGTTGCCCATGCACTGTACCAGCAAGCGAGCTGCAAAACAAACTTCAGTGAGCTGCACAGAGGGTCCCCTCGCCAACCTGGACCTATCACTCAGTCCACTCCGGCGCTGTTGAGGAGCCCACGGCATTGCATACACATAGAATTAGGGATACATTAAAATGTACAGGCTCTCCTGTGGTACTGGTATTAATTGTTCAAGTTCAGTCAAACAACACCGAACCTGTGAACATCACCATAAGTTCGATTGGAGCTCATTACTAGTTTTTTGTCTCTTAAAAGGTTTTTCAGACTAATCTGCTAAGCTAGATTGCGGTAAACATGATATTCAGAAGCACATGACTTCTTTTTCTTCAAAAAAATTTGACAATCTTCTAAGCATGAGTTCTATAAACATGACATTCAGAAGACCATGTTGTGCTGCAACGCAACTACCTTGGTAGCATTTCCTCCTGTAGATTTTTCTTGCCCCAACAGAACTTCCTTAGCAGATTTATTCTTCTGCAACAAAGGCAAAAAAACTTGATAAGGCATGGTACACAAGAGTATATTTAACCAAACTGCACACGGACACAGAGGCATCTACGAACGGCGACGGTGAACATTTTGGCCGCAGGGGCTCCTTCATCTATGGTGAAGCAGCCAAGATACACTGATGTAAACCACGACGACGTTCCTCACGCGGTGGCGCCGGATCCTGTCAATAGCGAGAGGCTAGTGTGAGAGCCGTCTGGATTAGGGACGGGAGCGGAGGGGTGGGGGTGGGGTGTTACTCACTGGTTTTTTTTGGACACCCAAGCAGTGGATCTCACGGTGGCGCACTTGGGAAGGTGGACTGCAGTGCAGCGGTTGTGCACTGCACACGGACGTTGTGGCACTCGTCGTCGTCCACCATGAGGTGCAATCTCCCGTCGATGTAGTTGGAGTTGCATGGGCAGGGTGGCCTTAGCCACGCCCCTGCGTGGACTTCGTCATCACCGCGATGGGAGAAGTTAGAAGAGGCGGGGCAGTGACCTGGGGAACAAGGAGATGCCCGGATCTGGCAACCACTAGGGCGCGCTGGCGTGGGAAGCCGCAGCGGAGGATGCGGATCCATCGCGGGGCAGGCACAGGAGTAGATGAGGATCCCGATGGATCTGGTGGTTTGCTCGGCCGGGTGGGGGGGCGGGCGACCAGGGGAGGAAGCCAAGCTGGGCGTGGTGGTTGACCCGGCTACTGGTGGTTCGGCGGCGGCGCTCACCCGGGGTTGGAGGTGGCTGGGCGGCGCGCGCGGCTACTGGTGGTCAGCGGCGGCGCTTGATGCGCCCGGGGTGGGAGGTGGGGGCGAGGGGAGAAGGTTCCGCGAGGCAGGGAGTAGAAGCAGTGCAGGGCGGCGGAGATCCACGGACGGCGGCCCGGCCCTTGGCTGTCCCGGCCGGCGGTAGAAGGCAGTGGAGGTCGGGGTGGATTGGGACTTTGGGAGGAAGGTGGGGGTCGTGGGGGCAGAGTGGGAGGAAGAAGGCGGCTAGGTGGGGGAGTTTTCTTTTATGATAGATGTAGTTCGCTTATCGATGGGTGGGTGGTCGGTTAGGTGGTTTTCCTGTACTAACGTGTTAGCAGAATAAGGCCGGTGGTGTTAGAATAAGGTCTTAAGGGGTGTTGTTAGAATAGGCCCAAATAAACATCCAATTACATAAATGATTATACAGATCATTCACACACACCTCAATAAACAATTGCATGCATTCTAAAATAGGAGAAACGATCGTCTAGTCATCTACTTCTTGTTCTGTATGATATCCCATCGCACAACACACATCTTATTAGCAGCAATCGTCTGTATTATTATCCGTCTTCGCACACATTTCTGATTACAGACCTGTTTGCCGCGCATCACACACATCTTTTTATACTGAACCGTTTATGTTCTCTTGTCTCAACACAAACAGTTCATCCGAGTGAACCGCATGCCGTATATCACACACACCTTGATCTGGCTGACCGTTTCTTTGGTGTTGCCTAATCACAAACAGTTCATCCGGGTGAACCGTATGTTGTATATCGCACACACCTTCATCTGGCTGCCCGTTTCTTTTGTTCCTCCTCATCGCAAATAGTTAATTGAACTGAAACGTATGCCCTACATCGCACACGCAACTAAAATCTGAAGCGTGTTTGATGCATCCGTCATCGCAAACATTTTGCACTTTTTACACCACCATTTGCGATTATTCCATCGCACACAGTTTCGTCGAAGGGTCTCTGATCCTAGTGTCGCGTTAGCAGCATCCTACAGTAGTGGGAATCCATATTTTTGCTTTCTGTTAAACCTGCTATAGCTAGCATATGCCTCTTTTAAAGTTTTTGATTGTTCGGTTGTTTGTAGTTAGCATATGTCCAGTTTCAAATGCTATCTTTGGTTGTTCATAGTATGCCTTGTTTATTCCAGTTATTCACAATGCGATGTTCTATATGTGCAAGTATGAACTGTGCAGTTCAATTTCATCAATACCAGTTTCAACAATACCACTATGAATAACTACATTTGGTTGCTACATCCTATAGTTAACACGCCTTTCCATTTTATTTAACAATAACCAGTGTACTTAGACTGTCACAATATTAGTTTGAATGACTATATTTGCTTGTTGTTAAATGTTAGGCATGTGCAGTTAACACACCTTTCCACTTGTTTTGCTTCACTAGCATGCTTAAACCTGCACACTGAAGCTATCTTTTGGAGATTATTTTGTCTGCCATGGATATATTTGGTTGATGTTTAGCCTGTTGTGCTTAACATGCCTCTCGATGTACCTACACAGGACACTTTTGGGAATGACTGTTGTTTTCCATCGAGGTTAGTTTCATCCCATGGCTTATATATACTCACTATTCAGGATATCGGTAGCTGGTACCATATAGGCCGGGGCCGATAAGGGACTAATCGGTGAATCGGACTTTTAACTGAATATATCTGTAACCCATTTATCGTTAGGTTAACTATGCCCATATGTAATATATCTGAGGCTACATAGCAACATGCACTGTACTTAATGTCTAAATATGCAATCCTAGGCTACATAGCAACAAGGAAGAGTGTTACCTTAATGTTATGATGACGTCTAGATATACGTAGAAGAGCAGCAACAACATGCAACAACAACAACACAACGCTGTTTGGATACTCAACTTAGCTAGAGGTCAGAGTTAGTTTCTAGCTCATGACTAACCCTGAACTAACTCTAGTCAAAGAGGTGTTTGGATGACAGGGTTAGATTGACAATAAATGCACTAGGAGAACTAGCTTCAATTAGCACATCTTGGGTGGGATAGTTTTTTTGGGTGGGTTAGATGCAACTAGCTCAAACTAGCCCTCATGTTTGGATATACTTTAGGGCTATTTGAGCCCAAAGTAGCTCAAACTAACTCTAACACATGGATACAGCAGCAGTTAATCAGCCGATAATTTGTAAAAATGCAATAAACTCCCTCCGGCCCGTAATATAAGATGTTAATTCATCTAATATGTGACTATATTGGATGTTATAAGATATTATAAAAGAGTGTTGTACTACATCATTGCGCAATTGATGTTTAGCTTCTAATATTAACTTGGTGCTTTTAGGTACATATGTCATTGGTAAAGATCCGCGCTTCGACTCTTTCTGCGTATGGGGCAATGAGATATCGATGAACCAGCATCAAGTGAGGAAGCTGATAAAGATTGTTAATAAAATGGGTCAAAAGATGGCAATTAAACTATTTGTTTACACTTTATCCAAGACAACAGCGTACTGCAGGATGGTAAGTAAGAACTCTGCAGCCTTCTTTTTACTGCCCATAATGAGTTGTGTTAGATGACAATGTATGAATCTTTTTTCCTTTGCAGTGCTTCCCAAAGCAGTTTACTCAAGATTACCTCTCAAACAACATGATCGGTGGGCATGCAAAGGTTAAAGTGTTTCTACCAGAACACGATGATTATCTAGATCATTTCATGAAGACCGTGAAGGATGGGCGGTCGGCCATCACAAGGGGTTGGACTAGAGTCATGCGTGCCTTCTGCATGGAGGAGGGCACAATATGGGCATTGCGCTTCACCTTGTTCAACAACCAGAATGTATTTCGCCTTTTTCTTTACCGTCTTTAATTGTACAAGTATACAACTGTGGTTCATCATTCTTTATTTGGTTCTTATGTAATTCTTGAACATATGTACCTATGAATCGAATAATGTGTTGGTTGTTTGAACCTGATGGATATGAATAAAGTTATATCATACATTCAAATTCAAATTTAAGTCTAGTACAATTTGAAATAGCAGTAGTTAAATTATGGTGAAATTACGCTCTCCTAATCGTTACGGCACACACGGTTGGTAAAACACAAACGTTTGCGATATACACCATAATCCGACACGGTTCACATAGTGGAAACATGTGCAAGCATGCACACAGTTGCCGCTTGCAAAGCGTGTGAGATGTCAGACAATATCACAAACGATGCAGGCAAACTAAACGTGTGTGATAGTTGCCTTATCGTACACGATTCACAACCATGAATTGTTTCTGATGAAGTATGCATCGTAAATGTTGCACCACAGAATAGCGTGTGCGATAGTTGTCGTGTATGACGATGTTATGAGGGTCCGACGTTTCGTAATCCTGTCCGACACTCGTACGACGATTAGCTAATCTTCTTAATTAGTTATCGCATACGGTTTCGGAAAAGCGAATGTGTGTGATTGTCTGCTGATCATGCACATTCTATAATAGTGAACCATTCGTGATGGGTCGCGCATCGTAAACGTAGCACCACAGAATACCGACTACGATGGCAATGCGAGCACAAACGAGTAGGATTATTGTATATGCATCTTGGCTCCCTATCCCCGACGGTTTCTGGGTCATGTGGGAAGGCCCCCCTTCTCGCCCATACTCACTTGGCGATGATTCCAAATGCCATTACGGAAAGGGGTTAAAAACCATTTGTATAGCACCTCGTTGTACCAGTGAAAGTTTTTATTGTATCCCTCTTAAATATTTATCACTTTGGAACTAGTTTCATATGTTGCTTTTGATAGCTCAAACAAATTTAAGTGAAGAACATGAGCATAAACATATTTCTTCTCTCAAATAATACAAGTGAAGCATGAGATAATTTCTTCAAAAGTTTACTAACTCTCAAATAAATCTAAGTGAAGCATGAGAGCATTTCTTCAAAAATACTAAAGCACACCGTGCTAAAAAAGATATAAGTGAAGCACTAGAGCAATTCCATAGCACAAAAAATTTAAGTGAAGCATAAAGAGCAATTCTAACAAATCATAGCATAATCTTGGCTCTCTCAAATAGGTGTGTCCAGCAAGGATAGATAAAACAAACTAAAAAGCAGAAGAAGCACAGACTCAAATAATACAGGAAGCTCCAAGCAAAACTCATGATATGTGACGAATAAAAATTTAGCTCCAAGTAAAATACCGATGGTCGTTAGAAGAAAGAGGGGATGCCACTAGGGGGCATCCCCTAGCTTAGTTGCTTGTTTCTCTTTCGATAATAACTTGGGGTGCCATGGGGAATCCCCAATCTTAGGCTCTTCTTAGTCCTTATTCCTTCATCC
Organism: Aegilops tauschii subsp. strangulata; assembly: GCF_002575655.3. NCBI lineage: Eukaryota > Viridiplantae > Streptophyta > Magnoliopsida > Poales > Poaceae > Aegilops > Aegilops tauschii. The sequence continues at coordinate 249,215,151 of NC_053038.3, forward strand.
ATCATGATCTCACACAAAACTTGAAAACTTCAATTACACAAAACCCAACAAAACCTTCGTGAGATTTTTTAGTATAACAAAGCAAATCACTACTCTAAGTACTGTTGCAAACCCATTCACATTTTAGTTTTGCATTATATCTACTGTATTCCAACTCTAGCATGGCTTAAGCCCCCCCGATACAAACCATAGATTCATAAGAATAAGCACACAACACAAAGAAAACAAAATATGTCAAAAACAGAACATTCTGTGGCAATCTGAAAACTTCTTATACTTATGTAACTCCAAAAATTCTGAAAAATTAGGACAATGTAAGAAATTTGTTTATCAATCTTGTGTAAAAACTTCAGAACTTTTCGTTGCTTCTGTGATTTTTCAGAATTATTTTACTGAACGCAAAAGTTTCTATTTTCCAACAAGATCAAATCAACTATCACCCAACATGATCCCAAAGGCTTTGCTTGGACCAAACACTAATTAAAACATAAGAAACACAATCATAGCAGAGGCATAATTGTGCAAACACTCAAGAACAGAAAGAAAAAGGCAAAAATAAATTTTATTCATTGGGTTGCCTTCCAACAAGCGCTATCGTTTAACGCCCCTAGCTAGGCACAAAGCATAGATCAAAGTGTTGTCATCTTTATTTTTGAACTCCTCAATCAAACACTTAGAATTCTTCAAAGATTTAGCATACAATTTTCAATAGCAATACTTCTAGGAACAAGTTTGAAAAATTCATTCTTGCAAGTAGGATCTTTTATCACTTGAACAACATCAGGGTGAATACTAATCATATTAAGATCTTCTTTGTTACTTTTAGAAGTTGCACCCTTGTTTTTAGTGACTTGAGTAATCTTTCCTATTTTTACGGGAGTTTTTTCAATAGTTTTAGCGGAAGCAAATGCCATGCTTAGATTACAAAAACATTCTTCCAACTTATCATTTCTAGCGGGGCTCTCCTCTATTCTCTCGTTGATTGCGGGTTCTTTTTCTTTTAGTACTTTAAGAGCATCTCCCGCTATTGACCCAATTCTATAAGCAAGATTGTGCATCCTTATATCTAATTTTTCAATATTTTTTCACTGAGCATTTTCTTTTCAATAGCATCTAGCCTTTCCATACATGCTCGAGAGTTAAAGTTGTTTCATTAATCATAAGACGTGGTGAACCCACTGGATTTCCCATAGCATTAAAAGCATCTAGAGAAGGGCACGTCAAGAAATTCCCACCGGTAATTGTATCAAGGACGAATCTATACCAAGTAGTGATGCCCACATAAAAACAACAAAGAAGAAAAACGGTAGATTGCTTACGAATAGATCTATTATGCGCATTGCAAATCCTATACCAAGCATCTTTTACATTCTCCCCTCCCCTTTGTTTGAAATTAAGAACCTCGTTCTCGGGGGTGCATGCAATAGAGGAAGAACTATCCATAACGACAAAAAGTGGCAAACAAGATTGCACACAAAAACAGGTCTGATGAGAAAACGACGAATAAAAAGAGGGCGAATAAAATGGCAAATTTTTGTGAAGTGGGGGAGATGAAAACGAGAGGCAAATGGCAAATAATGTAAATTGCAAGGAGACGAGACTTGTGATTAGGAACCTGATAGATGTTGATGATGTCTCCTCGGCAACGGCGCCAGAAATCCTTTCTTGATTGATCGTCTCCGCGTCAGTACTTTCCCCAAAGAGGAAGGGATGATGCAGCACAGGTACGGTAGGTATTTCCCTCAGTGATGAGACCAAGGTTATCGAACCAGTAGGAGAACCACGCAACACTATGTAAACGGTACCTTCACACAAAGAAAAAATACTTGCAACCCGACGCGTAAGACGGGTTGTCAATCCCTCCTGGGTAAAAGATAGATTGGTTTGTAGTAGATTGGATAAATATATCTTGCGGAAACGTGCAATAAAATAAATAATAAAAAATTGCAGTAAGGTATTTTTGGGTTTTTGGAATAATAGATCTGAAAACTAAAAGTGGCAAATAATAGATCGGAAAGCAAATATTATAAAGAATAGACCCGATGCCGTAGATTTCACTAGTGGCTTCTCTCGAGAAAAATAGCATACGGTGGGTAAACAAATTACTGTTGGGCAATTGATATAACTTCAAATAATTATGACTATATCTAGGCAATATCATTATATAGGCATCACGTCCAAGATTAGTGGACCGACTCCTGCCTGCATCTACTACTATTACTCCACACATCAACCGCTATCCAGCATGCATCTAGTGTATTAAGTTCATGGAAGAACGGAGTAATGCAATAAGGACGATGACATGATGTAGAGAAGATCTATTCATGTCGGAATAGACCCCATCTTTTTATCCTTAATAGCAATGATACATACGTGTCATGTTCCCTTCTGTCACTGGGATTGAGCACCGTAAGATCGAACCCATCACAAAGCACCTCTTCCCATGGCAAGAAAAATCGATCTAGTTGGCCTAACTAAACCAAACATTCAAAGAAGAAATACGAGGCTATAAGTAATCATGCATATAAGAGATCAAAAACTCAAATAACTTTAATGGATAAAATAGATCTGAGCATAAACTCAAAGTTCATCGGATCCCAATAAACACACCACAAAAAGAGTGACATCAAATAGATCTCCAAGAGACCATTGTATTGAGAATCAAAAGAGAGAGAGAGAGAGAGGAAGCCATCTAGCTACTGCCTACGGACCCGTAGTTGTACAATAAACTACTCACACATCATCGGAGAGGCACCAATGAGGATGATAAACCCCTCCGTGATGGTGTGTAGATTGGATCTGGTGGTTCCACTACTAGGGAAAAGCCCAGCAATGGTCTAAGGGCTATCAGTAGCGCGGGGCACCACACTATTGATACGGTGCTACAACTAACGTTTACCAGTAGCGCGTTTTGATCCGCGCTACTGCTATACCTACTTAGTAGTAGCGACGTCCATACCAGCGCTACTGCTAAGTGGCTTAGCGGTAGCGTTTTCCTGTCCAGCACTAAAGAGCGCTACTACTATATTTTCAAATATCTTTTTTTATACGTATTTGCGATGTTTTTGTACATGTTTTATACAGTATTCTAATCATATCATAACCATGCAATATGCTCATCATATCATACACATAATAGTCTCATCATATCATCCAGCACAAATCATGTCGTCACATCATTATCACGGCATACCTGGTACACCTAGTATACCTGGTACACAAATCAGGTCCTCACATCATCCAACACGATGTTTTTTTGCTACGTATTTGTGATGTTTTCGGATACCTCTCTCACACTAGGGTGAACCTAAACTAACTATTTTCTGCTTCAGCTCTGCTATCGAACCCTCTCTGGTTGTCGCTCAAAAACTAGTACAGCTGGGCCTGACACTCAAACCACTCATTGTATACTCCTGGCGTAGCACTTCTTTGCCATCGATGATCTACGTACCTACATCGTGACATGAGTCGATAATATGCAACATATATAGTTGAGCAACAGAAAGCGATAGAGTTGGCAAAAATAGAAGCAACATATCATAAGCATAAATAACAAAGTTCATCGTACCTAAAATGCCCTAACTAGAGTGATCTTCACTCGTTGAGGAGGATGGGTTAATTACATCACAAAGTTTCGTCGTGCATAACTCAAAGTTTCTTCATAGAGAAAGTATGGACTTAACAGACACATTGTCATATATCGTCAATCACTCCAACATGTCGTGCCATCCATCCAAATCAGGGAGATAGTCCCCGACCGCAGTGAAAGGCTTCAGGTCGAGACCCTGAGCGGCTACAGTTGTTCGGACATCTTCCCGCGACATTTCCCCTTCTTTGTAGAACATCCATGTTTTTTCGAGGACCTCCTTCGCGATGATTTGGCCAAGTTCACGCTGGATGTGATAGGACTCAGCTCGGAGTTGATGATCCGGGACATCTCCTAGTTTCTTTGCCCATTCCAGAATATTGGCATCGCCGGATCTAGGTGACATGTGAAGGTTCTGGTGATCCCGTCTGTACTCCAGCATGTGGTGGAGGACATAGAATCCATCACTAAGAGTACCACTCGGTTGCTAGATGCAGCAGAACTCGGTCTTATGGCCGAAGGCGGGCGCACGGTTCCTTGTCTTCTTGAGCGTGATCTCTCCACCCCGTCGGCCATAGCTAAAGATAGCACTATTGAGAACAGACTTGATGTGGGTATAATCCTTTTTCTTCATGTTCTTCGACGAGTCCAAGTAAAGAGCATGGGACAATCGGGGGTAAAGGATGATGAGGACGACGCGCCCGTCGCTGCGCAAAATAAGTACACCTCAAATTAGCCTCCACGCGTGCAAATGAATGATTGAAATCGAAGGAAGGATATCCACGGATGACTTACATGGGATGATAAGGCACGAGAACCGTCTCCTTGTCCTTATTGGCGACCATGAAATTGGCGATGTAGTTCCTCGCATATTCACTCTGCTTTGAAACAGACTGCCAAGAAGCCCTCGTGCATGAATTACTAGTCAGCGACACAGATATAAGGTATCTGCTCAATCATGATGATGTAGTTAATGTACAAGGCAAAAAGGCGGACAGACGTAAAATCCAGCTTTTTCAAGTGAATCATATCGAAGATGTAATCGAATCGAAGGAAGAACTTTTCCACGGGGAATGTGTCGACGTACAACCTTTGCTGTGGCACGTTAACCATGTAGAGCGGGTATCCTGGATTTTTTGAGGCGATCAGGCTTTTCTCTCTCCGCAGCACATGGCCATGAAGTCTCCTTAGATCGCCGCATATGGCCTCTACCGCTGCCTTAGGTAGGATTGGATCACCGGGGAAATGATATTTCGTCGCACCTATGATAGGTATATGGTCTTCAACCCGAGGCTGCGGAGGCGGCTGGCTCATACAAGTAGCTTTGCCTTTCCTCGATCTCTTCCTATGCTTCTTTGCTACTAGAAGTGAGCCTATAATACATTCATCCTCCGGAAGTTCAGGCACCAACTCATCACGTTCAAACCCTGAGTACTCATACTTCTGAGCCATCAATCCTTCGTTGTCATAGGCGACGGTATTGAGATACTGTAAAGGGTCATCGTCATTCTTGTCGATGGCATTTTGCGTTGCTTCTTCGACGGCGGCGACATCATCAGCCACTAATGGAGCCTCTTCCTCACACCGTCCGCTATCACCCGGCATGACAGGCGACGCTAATTGGGTAGGTGGGGTGTTGGTGTTCATACCTTGCTGAGGCTGCTTGGTCGTGGGTGTGCTCCGGGCCGCCTCTAGACAAAGCAGACTCTTCGGCCACAACAGGACCCAACTCTTGCAATCGCCAAGCCACAACAGGACACAACAAGTCTCGTTGTCATCTCCCCCTAGTGCTACTGGAGGAGCCAAATTCCCGTGGCCCAATTTGACACTGGCCACGTAATCCTTGAAGATGTGAGGGGGATCGGCCGGCTATGGAACAATTCTTCCTTTGGCTTCACTACCGTCGCCTTCCCCACGTCCACCTTCTAGCCGCTGATGGTGTACAGTATGGTGCACAGGGTTACATCGGCCTGCAAAGACATGTCTGCGACGTGAGACATCTGAGAGGCAACGGAAACGGGAGATTATACATATATTGAAGAGGGCTGGTGTGACAGGTACCGTGAGGGCGTCGAGCTCAGCCAAAGACGACGCCCCGCCCAGCACGCCAGAGATGGAGGACGGGCTGCTATTAGTAGGTGCGGGAGCAGGAGCAGGTGCTGGTGCAACGCTAAACGAGCTGCTCCGAAAGAAGTTGGAAAGGGGAGAGTCTGCTGCCTCTTTATCTAAATTTTGCTTGGTCCAACCGACGATAGCCGGAATCAAGACACAATACGAAGCTGCCATTTCCTCTCTCGCGGCAGCTACCGCTGCTTTGACTGTCTCAGCTGACTTATTATCAACCGCAATCTCAACATTCTTGTCGATGTTTTCTTTGTTTAACCTCCGTCTTTGCTTTCTCTCCTTGGTGGTCTCATGGTAGTACTTCTTCCACCTTGCGCCGTCTCCGACATCATGCACGCATCCATATGACGGCCGAATGTCCACCGGGAGTCCTTTCAATATGTTCAAGGCCCGGTTGAATGGGTTGTCCCTCTTGGGCCTCGCCAATGTCTCAGACGGCGAGTCTCTTTCGGCCGCAATCCTGTGTTGCTCCTTCTGCAAAAGGAACATGGATCACTTACAAATGTGATTAAATGTGCAGTCGAATTGGCCAGAAGCTAAAGTTACGGGGTAAATTAATAATTACCAGAAGTCTCATGACCGCGTCTGTATCGAAAACCTTGTTGACTCGGTCCCAACAGTACTGGGCCCTGATGACGTCACGCTCCTGCGGGACGGTGAACTCCGCCAAGGGGTCTGGGATCCCTAGACTTTCGTGTTCTGCGTCCTCCTTGGCCCATATGGGCCTCTTCCCCGCGTAACCACGGCTTCCAAGGTGGTGGCGCCCCATGTTCCTCTCTTGAAGCCCCTTCATGTACTCCGACTTTTCTTTGGCAGCTTCGGCAACGCAAGCCTTCTTGAATATTTCAAACTGCTCTTTCGTAATTGTCGGATTATCCTTTACAATCTCGGAGTAGGGTTCCTGTTTGATGATGATCTGATGTTTTAAAGCGGACAATGCACTGCTAAAATTGCACATGGTGCGTTTGTTTAACTACTTCATTGCCGGTTCTTGCCACGGTCGAGTATATTTGATTTCATCCCGAACGGGGAATAAGAATACCTGTTGCAGCTTCCTTAGGAGGGAGTGCTCCATATTTGGTATCTTCTTTAATTTCTCATCGTTGATGGTGGCAGTTGCCCATAGGTTGCAACCTGTTTGATTGTCGTAGCACGCGCGCGCTTCCGCAGACTCTTTTGGCTCAAAATTGCTGGAATCCACCTCCATGCCCACCAGTCTAGTAGTGTTGAGCTGGTTTGGGCGTCGTATACTCTTCAGATTCAGTTCTATACCGGCTTCGCCAGTCTCAGTGCCGGTGTCGGTCTCAGCACTAGTCTCGGCGCCGGTCTCGATGTCGCTCTCAGTCTCGGATGTGACAGGTGGGCACTACAATAACCGTTGCTCCTCAAGAAGGTTCAAATAGGTGTCTGCCGCCTCGTAGACGTTGCAATCACCAGAACCATGTCCTTCATCGTTGCTAGCCATGTTTCCTACGATTAAATCTAGTCAATTAATTCTAGACCTAATAAAATGAATAATGACATTAAGAAGGCCTATGTTTTGCAGGAATGTTGATTCATTCCCATTGCGGCCAATCCCGGGCACTCGATATGTTCCAGGTGGTTCCCGCGCATGGGTTGGAGTCTTGTTGCACCTACATAAATTTGTGTTTATCTGACCTTTTTCCTATGCGGACTGACAGGTGGGACCCACAAGGAACGTGGTCAATTTAACTACTCAACATAGTGCCACGCAGACTATTTGGCCGGTCAACAGAGTGCAATCCGATGCTGAACGGTGAGCAAGTGACTGTATAATCACCGCAAAATGTATATAGTGACCGTAATGAGCGTATTCTAAACTCCGGTGACCGTATTACGCTTTTCTCTCTGTAGGCCCTCCAAAACTACATCTCTACACGTTCTCGCGTGTTACATCTAACAAGTATGCAATAGAGCACTACTACTACACTCTAACACAATAAATCATGTGTTTTTAGTTTTACTAGATCTCATATTGTTACTTAATTATTCAGTTTGCATACATTAAAATTGCCTTTGAAATGTATGGCCAGTATCATCTACCGCGCGGGAAAAATCCTGCCCTTTCCTGTTTAATCGGGTTTGTATCGATGGATCGTGCGAAACATCAAAACTATAGTAGTACTACAGTACAATTAATAGTTCACTGGGCCGCCATGTCGTGTACTCCTCCGTCGTAAGAGTGGAGCGCTCACTTTCATAAATGTTCTAGTCCCTTTCGCCGAAATGTGGGACATCAAGCTACCGGGTCCATGTGCCATACCGAAATACAGTGCAGAGCAGCAGGTGTGAAGCACCCCAGTCATGGCGCCGGCATAGTAATGAGCAATGAGGCATCAAATCACAAAGCTGCACCTTTCCCGCAGTTAAGTTGGAGGGACGAAGTAATAATGCTAAAAAAAGAAGTTGGAGGGACGAAGCAACCATCATTTCACTCGATGCTGAATCCGCTTCTCCCTCATCTTCTTCAAGTTAACCACGTGTTGCTTCTGCCGTTGTTCTGCCTCATGTGGGATGTGGATCGGCTTGGTAAAGCACTGACACATGGGACCGCATGTTAGCAAACCGCCAGTCCAACATCCTCTAAAAATAAGAAACCTCCCCCGCCATCCGCGCGGCAAAATCACCACCTTTTTACTAATCTTCATACTATAATTTTTTAGATCAATAACTGAGATCTGTGTAGATAGCACACAGGAGCAAAACCATGTGGTACGGTTAAGGGCATCCACAATGTGTAGCCAAATGTGAAAATAGCTTTTGGCATCGATGGGAACCATTGTGGACGGTGCTGCCAAAACCAAAAAGATGGAACCGAAGCTCCCTAATTGATTGATTGAAGGAATAGAAAAATGCAACATCTCTCCTCTTTCTCCCGTGCTTGGACGCATGTACAGTATAGAGTACAGAGTCTACTCCCCTGCCCCTTCTGTCACAAATCACAAAGCAGTGAGGCGTCAAATCACAAAGCTCGGACGAAGCAACCATCATTTCACTCTTCCCTGACTCCGCTTCTCCATCGTCTTTTTGAGAAACCACCTCACCGCACTAAGCTGGATGGACGACGCTGTTGTGTAGTACTAGTACATTTACGCGTCCTTTGGTTCAATGGACTTCCTGGATGCAAATAAGTCGGTTGTCTCGGCTTGTAGGAGACACTTGCGAACGACCTACCGTGGTCTCCCTCAATGGTGTTCTCCGTCGAACGCACTTTGCCAAACAACAATGTACGAGATATCGTCGACGTCAAGGAAGTCAAATAGTTACTACCTCCATTGTTTTTGTACACAAGGCCAGTATATCAAAATTACAATTTGCAAAAGGCCACTAACACTAATCGAGGCAAAATTGATGGGGTTTGCCTCGTACTAGCAACCAAGGACATTAATATACCCTTGCATGCATGCGGAAGTGAGAAGGTTGGTTTGCATGGTGCTGCATTAATCAAGCGATGAGGAGTGAGATGGTTAGCTCTTTGGGCATTAGAGAAAAAATACGCATTAATTGACAAGTCAAACGAGGATTTGTCTCGATTAATCCTGCAAAGGAAAACACCGCCTTTCTTTTTTAACACTAGTACTCCTACATACGTACTTGTATCCTGCTTGGGTCTAGGCCTTGCATTGCCATACTTCGCCACACATTTTTGCCAAGCTTGCCTAAAGTTTTCAAAATGAAAAGGAGGTACATTTGCGCACGGCTGTCGCAGTCATACCGGACCCTCACAGAGTCGCTCCTGCATGCCGCGGTCGCACCGCACCCTCACACAGTCGCTCCTGCACGCCGCAAACCCAACCAAGGGAACGCACCCTCACTGGCACGTGCTACCGCATGTGATCAAACCAAACTCAGCCATCCTACCGCTGACACATAATTTTTGTTCATACAGTATGTTTATCCAACCGCATGTTGGGGAAGATCTGTACGGCCCGTGCAGTGGTCTGTTGGGGAAGAAGAAGAGCTGAGAAAGAAGGGTTAGGAGACGTAGGATATTTATCCAACCGTCTGAAATGGTCGACTGACCCAAATGATGAAAGTAAGGCGACTTGCATAAATATATGTTTTTACAGAGCAAAAGATCCCTAAAAATAACAACATAAAGAAAAACTATCGCTACTCATGGAACGAGATGGCCTCGTCGTCTTTGGCTACTAGCGCGAACCAGTCGTAGCAGCTGACGTGTGTCTCCGCGTCGTGGTTGTCCTCGGCCTCCAGCTACTCGTCCACGCGGAGCATGCGGGTGCTCTGCACGGACGAGGGCACCACCCGGTTCAAGTCCAGGATGTCTGATTTCTCCTACAGGAGGGCCTCGATGGCAGCGGCATCCGCGCGCTCCGCGTTGAGTTGAGACTCCGCCAGCCGGTTCAAGTCTAGGACGTCCGGTTCCGCCTGCAGGAGGGCCTCGATGGCAGCGGCATCCGCGCGCTCCACATCAAGTTGAGCCTCCGCCGCCCGGTTCACATCCACGAGATCTGGTTCCGCCTGCAGGAGAGCCTCGATGGCAGCGGCATGCGCGCGCTCCACGTCGAGTTGAGCCTCCGCCTCCCGGTCCTCCTTTAGGATCGCCAGGTTGAACCGCTGGTCCGCCTACACCATGGGGGACCCGGACGCCGGCACGAAGTCGACGTCCATTGTCTCATACGCATCGGGGGCCTTCTGCGCCACGACCTCCGCCATGAACACTGGATCGGCTTCCTCCTCCTTGTAGCTTGGCTCTAGACAACTCGGGGATTGGCCCGCCGCAAAGTGAGCTTGGGAACGGAGGTCTGTGGCGCCGGCCGCCGCCGTGATTTCTACGCGGCGCTCCGGCGTCAGCATCTTCCAGTACATGATCTTGTGGCGCACCATGGCTTTCTGGCGAACTAGGGGACGCTTGATATGGATTAGGGGATCGAAAGGTGGGGGAATGGGCTGGAGAGGAGGTGTGGTTTTGGGGCAGTGGCTGGCATAGGCCGAGCAGCGAAGGTTCTGGTGTGAATAGTGGTTCCGGTGATGACCGGTTAATCGGTTTTGACTATACATCGCTCTTGTCGCGTTCGCGTTGCACCCCGGCACGCTGGACCCTCCACGTCGCTCATCGAATGGAACACGCTTTGTCTTGCGTTTTCGCTCGCTTGTGGGACCACAGTTGAGAGCAAACCGACATCCCTCCCCCTCCCCCGCCCGCGTCATTTATACTACTACTCCCTCTGTTTTATGCAGAGTAAATAGAAACAAAGGGAGTTTACTATGGATGAGGATCCCCTGATGTGGCCGAACCCATTGAGTAACTAACATGCGGGGCCTAGCAAGCATGGGGCCCGCCAGTAAGTGACCGAAAGGAAGGGTAAGGCAGGAATACCTACGTCAGAGGATCCACTTCCACTACTACTCCCTCCTTCCATCTATACAGGGCCTAATGTATTTTTCGAGGCTAACTTTGACTGAATGTTAGAGTAATAATATATGACATGTAACTTACACAAAGCATAAGGTCAAATTCGTATGCGAAAGGAGCTTCGAATGATATAATTTTCACATTATACATCTCATGTGCTATTAATCTTGTCAATAGTCAAAGGCGGTTTTGAAAAACACATTAGAGCATGGTTAATAATGTAGCCGACTGTTGGCTATAAAGAGATGCTACCTCACTTAGAGCCATCATAAAAATTACTCATATAAGCATTTAATATTTGCATGCTTAAGTAATACTTGGCTCTTAGAATGGCTATTAGGTTGGCTCTAAGCATTTAATATTTGCATGAGCAAGGTATATGATTGGAAGAGAGTTGCATGCATACTATTTTTTCTTGATCTATGTGTTATAGCCGGGCTGTAGAATAAAAGAGCCCGCTTCACTCTCTCTCTTCTCTTCTCACTCCTCCAAGTAGGATTTTAATGACATGGCAAGTCTTATAGACTGCTAACTAGGCCTTATTAGACTTGCTCTTAGGCCCTATATAAATGGAAGGAGGGAGTACTATAAGCATTGCATACTCTACTACAGATGTTGTCAGTACTCCACTAGTACTATTGGACAGGGAGCTTAAAAGAAGTTGCTATTGGACTGGCTATACATGGCGAAATCCTAGTAGGAAGAGCATGCGCGATAACAAGCACATTCATGTGGTTGAAAATAAATTGGAAACCATCTCTGTTTGAATACAAATCTAGGAGTACGTACGAATCTAACAATATTGATTGGGCGTTGTTGAATTTGATACTTTTTTCTGTAAGTTTGATCAAAGTAGAGATACTTTGACTACACATAAAACTTATATGTAAACTAGAAAGGATTGGAGGGAATATATTATACATTCAAGAGCGAAACAAACGTTGAATAGCCTTTATATATGATTTGCGGATGCTATGATCACCAGTTCAAAATTTTGAATCCGCCTTAGGTATCACACATGCACCCACTCATTCTCTCTCGATTTCATCTCAGGGTCCGGAGATCGATTGGAAGAGGACTAGGGTGGGTACAACACGCAATTGATCTCTCAACATCAATCGATCCCATCAAGATGTGTCGGGGCATGAACCGAGTGGGATGTAAAAACTAAGACGGGAAGCGACACGTAGTGGAGGCAAAGTGAAACTTTAAATGAACCATTTGTTTGTATGCATGTCGGGCAAATTACAACATTGGAAATACAAGCATGGTCTAGGCCGACATGCGAATGGTACTCGGCGGAATGTTCAAATGAGGCATGCGGGAGGATGGACTCGATCGGAGGGCGGCATGATCGATGGAGAAGAGGTCGGAGAGGAATGAGAAATAAGAAACGCCACATGATTATACTTGAACGGCTCAAATAAACAATAAGTTATCTCGTTTCCCCTTCCGACTTGGTCATGGAGTAAGATACTCCCTCCGTTTTTATTTACTCTGCATATTATGTTTGACTGAAGTCAAAGTTCATAAAATTTGACCAAATTTATAAAAAAATATGAACATTTACAATAGCAAATCTATATGATGTGAAAGTATACTCAATAATGAATCTAATGGTATTGATTTGTTATTGTATATGTTATTATTTCTCTCTATAAACTTTGTCAAACTTTACAAAGTTTGACTTTGAGCAAAGCTAAAATGCGGAGTAAATAAAAACAGAGGGAGTACGCAGGGACTAGTATAGTTACTACTGCCGGGACATGGTGAGTTGGACCCCTAAATGCGGGCACGGACCGGGCACACCTCAATTATTCCTTCAAACAGTCGGACACCTACATTAGCACACCATCCGGCTACTTAATCAAGTGTTACACTTCACTAGTTGAAAAGGAAAAGGGTGGTACCGTACCCAAAACCACCACACTTGGGGCTAGGGTAACAACTTGGTACTGTACCACATTTGAACCAGGGGACAAAAACCACCTGTTCTGCGCCTAATGCGCAAGCGGAGCACTGACGCTCGAACTTGGCCGAGAAAATAGGGAAACCGACAAGTGGGGCACACCTGTCGGGATGACTTGGCGCAGACTAGTCCAATGGAGGAGCTGGCCCACGACCTCCTCGCCACCGGCAACCGTTCATGTGGGTCGTGGGGGCTAGCAACAAGGTGCAGCTCCTGCACCGCATCTGGACACGGTGACCGCGGTGAGCGACACGCTCATCGTCGCTGGACACGGTCGGCTTCAGTCTGCCGAGGGTGGCGTTAGCCCTGTGGCACAACTAGCAGATCAACACCCGGCTCGTCGAGGATGCACGGGGTGCTAAAGTGCGTGCGCGCCGCGACGCGTGTGCGGAGTGGTGTAGCGCGGCCAACTGCATCCCCAGGACCTGAGACCATGCCATGTCGTCTTGCTTTTTCAATGACATGTGGGGATCGCATGTGAGAAAAGGGCATGTCCAACGTTGCCACGACCGCAGCTGACTACCCTGGCACACCAAAAACCCTCGTCTATCGCTCCATCGCGCGGTGTGTTCCCAGCCGGCACCAGCTGCCCGCATTCATGTCATCCGTCCGTATGCCGTCGTTAAGAGGCTCGGTGCCCGAGGAACCAGCTCCGGCGACTTAATGACGCACCCGGATGCTTGGCCTCACCGGAATGCGCTACTTAAAGCGGCAACGCCAAGCTAAACTCCACACCATAGCGCATCGTCCTGCTACCTAGCACCACATTCGCCATGACCGCGATCGCGAACGCTCTGCGGGAGAGCTTGTCTTTGGGGATGAAGCTCGAGGTCGTCACTCGCGATGCAATAGCAGCGTAGCCGGACGCAGACGCAACCACACAAGCGGTGGCCACGCTGGCGGCCGACGACGGGAGCACCATCAGCCACGCATCCTACTTGCCGTCGTCCAACGTCCGGCACCGCCAAGGTCGGGGACTCATCTGAGGATGAGTAAGGCATGCGAGGTGGCACGGCATGGTGTGCCAACTGGCCGGTCTGTCTCCCGTGTTCTACTCTTCCTCGCTGGAGACCGCACCTTCACTTCACGGGTCTTGAACCCTGCCCCCGTACATGGAGATCGCAGATGGAGGACGTCGGACGCCGCCATAGAATAGGTCTAGGGTCGGGTTTCTTTTATTTTTGTGTCCTATAAAAGTTCGAAATGTTATGAAAATCTGACGTGGTTGCATTAATCTCGTCCAGTGTATATGAACTTATACAATAATAGTAAGATATATTGTAGGAGTATATGGAATGATGATTCATTTTTGTGTGTATAAACTTAGAAGGTTTGACTCAAGACAAAGCTAACATGCGAAATAAATAAACACATAGGGTCTACATAAACAATTTATCTTAGGACTCCAATAGTACGTCCACTACACATTCACGCATTTCACATCTTTCTACATCTACGGGAACCTACGAAAGGGTTAACGTAAATTGCCTCTCTCTCTCCTCCCTAATTTTCATGGTGGTGGGCCTCTCCCTCCCCCCCAATCTACAATCAACAGCTCACATGTTTCACATTATGTTAATTATGTAGGTGTAGCATTACTCGTCCGAAAAAACCCAACTAAGCCAACCTCCCAGCATATCGCGCGGGAAAAGACCCGGTCGCGCCGTTTTAGTCGGGATTACCGGATTACTAGTAGTAGTATCGATGGATCGCGTGAAGAACCAAGTTTTTTTTGAGGGGGGAAGCACCAAGTTTAAAAAGGAAAAAAGGCAGTACACTCACATCACCCCTGTCGCTGTCGCATTGCACCCCACACACGTTCGGTCCTGCACACGGCTCACGCAAAAGGAACGCGCTTCGTCTTGCCTCTTCACTGACACGTGGGACTACACTTGGAGAAACCAACCATGCGCCAAACACCCCCCACCCGCCGCGCGAAAATCCCCCCCAAAAATTCCCCCCAAATCCCAAATTCAACCGCCCTTCGGCCAACTAGCCAATAATATTCCCCAAACCCCCCTCCTCCCGGCCCCCTCCACTCCATTCGCTCCACCAAAGCCACCCTCCACGCCGCGTTGATACGTCGGCACCGCGGGTCATCGAGGGGACGCACAGCGATCCTCTCGCTCCCACAGTATGCTCTCGTAGACTGCCGTCCTCTAGCCGCGCCGCCACCGCTGGCAATGTTCTTATGGAGACGCACGGCAGTCAGCTCCGCCACCACTGGCGATGTTCGGGTGGAGACGCACGGCGGTCAGCATCTCCCACGGTACACGCATTCTAGACTTAGGCCTCGTGCATGTCGGTGTAACGATGAATGTTAGCTGATAGACGTTGTTAATCTCACTGTTTGCCGAAGTAGTTTACAGTCAATATGCTCTGCTTAAGAAGCTTCCTTGGCCTGTTTTGCACTCAATCTGGTTAGCTGAGATGGCATGCCAAGCCCGATTAGTGGCTAAAATATCCTGCCATATATTTACTGGGACGTAGATTGCCATGGTATAGTAGCCAATCTATTAGTTGAAATAGCTCTACACCGTTTTATACTCGATCTTTGTTGCTAAGATGGCCTTCGATAGTTCGATGGCTGTTTTCTCGGCCTCATTGACTGTTGAAACAGCCTGCCATAATTTAGCACTCAAATCTGTTTGTTGAATTAGCTTTACATATATTTCGTTACTGAGATCTGCTTGTGCAAATATCTTGCCATAGCTTTAGACATCGACCTACATATTTTTTCTGGACTTCATAAAAAAACATATATCTTTTCATATAATATCTATTAGAAGAACTAATTTGTATGTCTACAGATGGACAGGACTTGGATAACTTCTGCTGAAGATTCTCCACTACATATGTCGAGGGGGTTGAAAACTTCATGAACTTTATCATAGCTGAGTACGGTGGTCCAAAATTTGATGTGCTCTACACGTGTAGCAGTTGTATGAATTCAGTTAAAAGACCCTAGTCTACTATGCAAAATCATCTGCACTTGTATGGGATGTCGGCCACATATACTAGGTGGGTTCATCATGGTGAAGCTGTGAACGTCAATGTTACTGACTATGTGGAAGTAGCAGACCACCATCTTGATCTGCCTGATGCTCAGGTGGAAGAGGAGGAGGTGGTGGTGGCGGAGCCAGTGAGTTTGATCAACATTGAAACAATGCTACGAAATGCTCGTGCATTTCGTGAACTTTCACCTGCAGAAGAAAAACGGTGGGCCCGCATGTTGGAACAATGCAATGTGGTTGTCACCCCAGGAAATAAGCTGTCAGTATTCTCAGCTATGGTCACCTTTCTTCAAGTGAAGACATCTGAGCGGATGACCAACAAATCAATCAATGAGATGTTGGCTGCTTTCCGCAGATCTTTCCCAGATGCATCTAAGCTACCACACACCTACAGTAAAATGAAGAATTTCCTTCGTGTAGTTGGATTTGGATATGATATGATCCATGTTTGTAAGAATAATTGTGTTCTGTTCCGGAAGGATTATGCCAACTTAAGTGAATGCCAAAAATGCAAATCATCAAGATGCAAAGATGGCGATGCTGTGAAGAGGATTCCTTGTAATGTTCTTAGACATTTTCCAATTATACCAAGATTGCAGAGGTTGTTTCATGATGTTGAAACAAGAGAGGATGTACTGTGACATTCTAGGAACCAGGAGTACAGAGACCATAATATAATGAGCCACCCATCTCATGGTAGTGACTGGAAAATCTTTAGTCAGAAACACAACAAGTTTGCTGCTGACCCGAGAGACATTAGACTTGGCCTAGCTTCAGATAGATTTAACCCATTCGGCCACCAGAGTGCCACATATAGCATGTAGCCAGTGCTTGTTATCACTTACAACATGCCTCCAAATGTCCGCACCAAAGAATCAAACTACATGATGGCCTTGCTCATCCCAGGTCCAAAAAGTCTTGGAAAGGATTTTGATTTATTCATGGAGCCTCTTGTGGAGGAACTTCAACAGCTATGGAGGGGTGTTCTCACTCGAGAACTATATAGCAGCCCACCAGCTGATTTCTTTCTGTGTGCTGTTATAATTTGGTGCATCCATGATTATCCTGCTTTGGGCACTATGTCAGGGCGAACGACACATGGTTACAATGCATGTGTTTGCTGTGACAAGAATCCGCTGTCATACGCAATACTTAGCAAGATCTGTTACATTGGACACTACCATTTTCTTGCCAAGGACAAGCCGCGTCCTACAAAATACCGAAGACATGTGTTCAATATTAATGCAAAGCATGAAAACCATGATGCACCAAAGAGGCTCACCGCCGATGAGTTGCAAGTGGAATTAGAGAAGGTCAGGCATATTACACCAGGAAACCATCCTGATAATGGTAGCGGGAAAAGGAAGTGTGGCAGGGCAGAAGAGAGATTATTGTTTACCCGCATGTCCACTTTGTGGGACTTGGCGTATTGGAAAGATTTGGATCTGCGGCATAATCTTGAGGTGATGCACATCGAGAAAAATATATGTGACAACATTATCGGCACACTTCTTAATATTGAAGGCAAGACGAAAGATACCTTAAAATCTAGGATTCATTTGACACACCTGGGTATCAGAAAGGATTTACAGGTGCAAGATGAAGGTAAACCACGGGATATGGCACCAGCTGTGTACGTCTTGGACAAGGTAAAAAGAAAAGAATTCTGCGAGGTCCTATCACGTCTGAGATTCCCACATGGATTTGCTTCCAACCCTGAAAGGAGAGTCAGTGCAGATGGAAACAAGGTACAAGGGTTGAAAACTCATGACTGCCACGTCCTACTTCAAAGGGTTTTACCTGTTATCCTTAGAGGATTGGGCCGCCCTGACTTATAAAGAGCAGTTGCAGAGTTGGGACAATTCTTCAGGGAACTCTGCAGTAGAAATATTAGGACAGATGCTTTGGAGCGTCTTAGAGATAAGATACCAACTATCCTATGCGACCTTGAGAAGATATAACCTCCAGCCTTCTTTGATGTGATGGTGCATTTGGCTGGTCATCTACCTGATGAGGCACTACTTAGAGGTCCAGCACAGTATGGCTGAATGTACCATATTGAAAGGCGGCTAGGCACTTTCAAGGGCTATGTTAGGAATAGAGCTAGACCCGAGGGTTCCATTGCAGAGGCCTACATTGCTACACAAGCATTGACATTCTGCTCAAAATACATTGAAACGGCTGATCAGCTTAGCAAAGAGGTGGGTGAAGACAATCCCGGGCTCAATGTTTTCGATTGTTCAGTTCGAGTTACAGGGAAGAGTCGACAAGATGACAAACTTGAAGATTTGGACAAAAGGGTTTGGTATGTGTTGAATAACTGTCCTGAGATACTACCTTATATCAAGTAAGTGCTAAGTACTGCAGCTTATACATTCTAATCTACTAAACTTGTAGCACATTCTTTATATATTTGGATGTTTGATGCAATCACTATGTTGTGCAGCATCTACAAAAAGGACTTACTGCCGCAAAATCCAAGAAACATTGACAAACTGGTTATGGCAGGATTTGCGAAATGGTTCAAGAGCCATGTAAGCTTTTGACTTGCACTGTCAGTTTTTTTAATATATTGAGTACATAAGATGATCAACTTGTCTATTTTCTAACCATAGGTTAAGAAGATGCGGGAGGATGGGCAGGCAGTTGATGATGCCCTTTACGCACTAGCAATGGGTCCTAATACTCGGGTAAGAAATTATGAATCTTGCGTTGTTGGAGATGTGCGCTACAACACCCTTGCACGCGACGAAGGCAGGAAGAGACAAAATAGTGCCATCATGATCACGGATACGTACGGCAGAGAGACAACTGAAATGTATGCTAACATAACAGACATTGTTCAGTTGTAGTATATCTCCAATTTCGAGGTTCATTGGTGTGTGGTTCTGTTGTGCTGTCGTTCGTATAACCTGTTTTTCAGGATCGCAAAACCCAGAGCTGATGATTATTTCAAATCCATCAATGTCAAGGCGGCGTACCAGACCAACGAACCTTTTATTTTGGCAAATCAAGCAACACAAATATTTTTCTTGGAAGACACATTTGCACGTAGTGATGACTGGAGAGTATTGCAAAGGTTTGAGCAGAGGAATTCGTTTAATGAAGTTGCACAACAAGATGATGCTTACACTGCTCCTGATGTACAAGATTCCACATATGTTCCTAATATATTTGAGAACCATCATGCCAATGACGCTGTCGAAAAGATTGCCTGTCGGGCCGTGGACATACAAGAGTTGATCAAGAAGAAGCCAATGTTCGAGGACATTGAGGATGAAGAAGAAGATGACACTGTGGGGAATTATGATTCAGACTAATACACATGGAGAAGTGATAACCCACAAGTATAGGGGATCAATTGTAGCCTCTTCCGATAAGTAAGAGTGTTGAACCCAACGAGGACCTAAAGGTAGAACAAATATTCCCTCAAGTTCTATCGACCACTGATACAACTCAACGCACGCTTAACGTTCACTTTACCTAAAACAAGTATGAAACTAGAAGTACTTTGTAGGTGTTGTAGGATAGGTTTGCAAGATAATAAAGAGCACGTAAATAAAAACTATGGGCTGTTTAGATAAAGACACAACTAAGTTAGTTTTAGTAGAGATCTTTTTCTCACGAGAAAGTTATTTGTCCCTAGGCAATCGATAACTAGACCGACAATCATTATTGCAATTTTATATGAGGGAGAGGCATAAGCTAACATACTTTCTCTTCTTGGATCATATGCACTTATGATTGGAACTCTAGCAAGCATCCGCAACTATTAAAGATCATTAAGGTTAAACCCAACCATAACATTAAAGTATCAAGTCCTCTTTATTCCCATACGCAAACAACCTACTTACTCGGGTCTGTGCTTTGTCACTCACGCCACCCACCATAAGCAAATCATGAACATATTGCAAACCCTACAGCGGGGATCCCTCACGCTTGCGCGACACGGGGCGCACCATAGGATAGCACCAATAATAAAACATGCAACTCAAACCAATCACGATCATCAATGAACCCATAGGACAAAACTGATCTACTCAAACATCATAGGATGGCCATACAACATTGGGAAATAATATATAGTGTTGAGCACCATGTTTAAGTAGAGATTACAACGGGTAAAAGAGGGGTTACATTGCTGCATAGAGGGGGGAAGAGTTGGTGATGACGGCGGTGAAGTTGTTGGTGTAGATCGTTGTCGCGATGATGGCCCCGGTGGCGTTCCGGCGCCACTGGGAGAGAGGGGGAGAGGGCCCCCCTTCTTCTTCTTCTTCTTCTTCTTCTTCTTCTTCGTCTTCCTTGACCTTCCGCCTAGATGGGAGAAGGGTTTCCCCTCTGGTCCTTGGCTTCCATGGCGGTGGAGAGGTGGGAGCCCCTCCGAGATTGGATCTCTCTCACTGTTTCCTTCTGTTTCTGCGCTCTCAGATTCTGGCCTTTTACCGTTTCTTAAATTCCCGGAGATCCGTAACTCTGATTGGGCTGAAATTTTAACACGATATTTATCCGGATATTAGCTTTCCTGCAACGAAAGAAGGGCACCAACCGCCTTACAGAGTGGCCACAAGGTCCAGGGGCGCGCCCTCCGACCTTGTGGGCCCCTCGGGCATCGTCTCGCGTAGATTTTTTTTCCCAAAAATCACATATATTCCAAAAATAATCTCCGTAAGTTTTTATCCCGTTTGGAATCCGTTTGATATGGATTTTCTGCGAAACAAAAAACATGCAACAAACAGGAACTGGCACTGGGCACTGGATCAATATGTTAGTCCCAAAAATAGTATAAAAAGTTGCCAAAAGTATGTAAAAGTTGTAGAATATTGTCATGGAACAATAAAAAATTATAGATACGACGGGGACGTATCACCATCCCCAAGCTTAATTCTTGCTCATCCTCGAGTAGGTAGATGATAAAAAAATTGATGTGGAATGCTACCTAGCATAATCTTGATCATATAATCTAATCATGACAAGAATATTAAGACATGAGTGATTCAAAGAAATAGTGTATCATTTGACATTAAGACAATAATACTTCAAGCATACTAATAAAGCAATCATGTCTTTCTCAAAATAACATGGCCAAAGAAAGTTATCCCTACAAAATCATATAGTATGGCTATGCTCCATCTTCATCACACAAAGTATGTCATCATGCACAACCCCGATGACAAGCCAAGCAATTGTTTCATACTTTGAATTTTCTCAAGCCTTTTCAAGTTTCACGCAATACATGAGCGTGAGCCATGGATATAGAACTATAGGTGGGATAGAATATGGTGGTTGTGGAGAAGACAAAAAGAAGGAGATAGTCTCACATCAACTAGGCATATCAACGGGCTATGGAGATGCCCATCAATAGATATCAATGTGAGTGATAGGGATTTCCATGCAACGAATGCACTAGAGCTATAAGTGTATGAAAGCTCAAACTGAAAACTAAGTGGGTGTGCATCTAACTTGCTTGCTCATGAAGACCTCGGGCATTTGAGGAAGCCCATCATCAAAATATACAAGCCAAGTTCTATAATGAAAAATTCCCACTAGTATATGAAAGTGACAACGTAGGAGACTCTCTCTATGAAGAACATGGTGCTACTTTGAAGCACAAGTGTGGTAAAAGGATAGTAGCATTGACCCTTCTCTCGTTTTCTCTCTTTCTTTTTGTTTTTTGGGCCTTCTCTTTTTTTTGGCCTCTTTTTTTGTCTGGAGTCTCATCCCGACTTGTGGGGGAATCATAGTCTCCATCATCCTTTCCTCATAGGGACAATGCTCTAATAATGATGATCATCACACTTTTATTTACTTACAACTCAATATTACAACTCGATATCTAGAACAATATGACTCTATATGAATGCCTCTGGCAGTGTACCAGGATGTGCAATGATCTAGCATAGCAAAGATATCAAAAAAAGGAGAAGCCATGAAAATATCATGCTAGCTATCTTACGATCATGCAAAGCAATATGACAATGAATGCTCAAGTCATGTATATGAATATGATGGAGGTTCCATGGCAATATATCTCGGAATGGCTATGGAAATGCCATAATAGGTAGGTATGGTGGCTGTTTTGAGGAAGATATAAGGAGGCTTATGTGTGATAGAGCGTATCATATCACGGGGTTTGGATGCTGGAAGGATCGATATAGTTCACTAGAGGGGGGGGGGTGAATAGGCAACTAAATTTTTTTAGCTTTTCTTTACCAAATTAAACTTTGCATCAAAATAGGTTGTCTAGATATGCAACTAAGTGAGCAACCTATATGATGCAATGACAACAAGCACGCAAGCAAATAAGAGATATAACACGAGTAAGCTTGTGAAAGTAAAGGGACGAGATAACCAAGAGTGGAGCCGGTGAAGACGAGGATGTGTTACCGAAGTTCCTTCCTTTTGAGGGGAAGTACGTCTCCGTTGGAGCGGTGCGGAGGCACAATGCTCCCCAAGAAGCCACTAGGGCCACCGTATTCTCCTCACGCCCTCACACAATGCGAGATGCCGTGATTCCACTATTGGTGCCCTTGAATGCGGCGACCGGACCTTTACAAACAAGGTTGGGGCAATCTCCACAACTTAATTGGAGGCTCCCAACGACACCACAAAGCTTCACGATGATGGACTATGGCTCCGCGGTGACCTCAACCGTCTAGGGTGCTCAAACACCCAAGAGTAACAAGATCCGCTAGGGATAAGTGGGGGGAATCAAATTTCCCTTGGTGGAAGTGTAGATCGGGGCCTTCTCAACCAATCCCGAGCAAATCAACAAGTTTGATTGGCTAGGGAGAGAGATCGGGCAAAAATGGAGCTTGGAGCAACAATGGAGCTTTTGGGGGAAGAGGTAAGTCAACTTTGGGGAAGAAGACCCCCTTTTATAGTGGGGGAAGCAATCCAACCGTTACCCCCCACTCCAGCCCCGCAGAGAGCGGTACTACCGCTTGGCCAGCGATACTACCGCTTGGCCAGCGGTACTACCGTTCCCTCCCGCGGTACTGCCGCTGGGCCCAGAGCGGTACTACTGCGGTGGTCAGGGCGGTACTACCGCACACGAGCGGTACTACCCCCCACTGCCGCGGCAAGTACCGTAAAACCCGACACGGAAAAAGACCCCTCGAATCGAGGCGGTACTAGCACGAAGCTGAAGCTGTACTACGGCTGGGAGCTACAGCGGTACTACCGCTGTGGAGCAGTACTACCGCTTGTAGCACCCAAGCGGTACTACCGCTCCGGCCCGCGGTACTACCGCTGGGACCAGAGAGGGCACACTGAGAGAGGGGAACGAGCTCATCAACGAAGCGGAAAGGCTCGAAGGGTGTGCAAAGGAAGTGTACGTGATGATTCCACCCTAGCCTTTCCAAAGCGGACCTCCTCTTGATAGTACGGTGATCCCTACGAAACTAGTCCACCAAACTAATTCGAAAGTACTACACCGTCTTCGCTTCAAACTCTGAGGGGAGGGAATCGTCTCGTGCCAAAGGATGAATCTCTGAAAAACTCAATGCACACGATTAGTCCGCAAAAGCATTGTCATCAATCACCAAAATATCTTAGGGATAAATATGCCCTTACAATCTCCCCCTTTTTGGTGGATTGATGACAATATGGGATTTGCACAAACGGGAAAAGACAAAGGACATAAGCAAACCCCCAAGTCTCTAAAATATAGATGGGCTCCCCCTAGATGTGTGCCATCAAGATAAGTGCTTTGGACTGCACGATACACATACTAGGATCAACACTCCCCCTGTATTTTAGAGACCAACAACCTAAGCGTGATTCAAGAGAGCAGGATATACAACATAATAAGCATGCAACTCATGAGATACCAAAAGACTAGAGACATAGATAACGATATGATAAGGATAAGGTAGCATATGTCTCACACCATATGACTGGAACTTAGGTCTCACGGAACACAAAACCAAACAAAGCACAAGGTAGCAAACACACCGAAAGCACAAAGACAAAGACACACTCGCAACACAACGACGCAAATCCCTAAACTCTCTCCCCCTTTGGCATCGAGACACCAAAAGGGGCAAAGAGCTAACCTACGGCTCCAGGTGAGAGCATGCTGAGGATCTCGAACATCAGGACTCTGCGTGATCATCTGCACCACCATCCTCGACCGGAAACTGCTCGGCATCTGAATCGGTCCACGGACAGTGCTGCTGGATCCACTCCTCCTCCTCAGTGATCTGACCCTCAGAGCCGCTGGTGATTGTCGCACCCAACTGACGCATAAGCTCCTTGTGACGTCCCCTTGCCTTCTTCTCAGCCACATGAGTCATGTACTGACCGTGAGACTCCATGCAGAACAGCTTCTTCATCTTGTGTTTGAGCTTCTTTGCCCAAGAGGGCTCTGCCGCAGAAGGCTCTGTCCCAGAAGGCACATAATCCTCATCGTCATCATCGGCCTCATCCTCGCCCTCGGTCTCCATGGCAGCAGCAGAAGACGGAACCCCATATGTAGGAACGGAGGTGCCCCAATTATCCTTCTTCCTCAGACGCTTGATCTCATGAGAAACCAACTCTCCAGTTTCCAGCTGCTCCGCGGGAAAGGAACGTCTCCAGGCCTTCTCAATGAGCAACATGATGAATGGACCATAGATCGGGCACTTGCGCTCAGAAATGGCAGTGAGAAGTTCAGACCACATAACATGAGAGATGTCCAGGGACTCGCCAGTGTTTGCTTCCTTCTCACGCTGGCAGAAGAGAAGCATATCCACGAGATAGGAGTGAACCATATCCAGATTCCCGATGCGAGGAAAGAGGGTCTCTCGAAAGATACGATGAAGGATGTCCAGGTAGGCGGACAACTCATAGGTCTCCTTCTTAGTCACAGGGTGAACCTTCACAGTGCAGTAGGGCCAGAGGGCTTGCTTGTGAGTGGGGTTGACGTTGTGGTGAGAGCGAAAGCCAACAGGAGTCTCAAGCCCGCGATCTTCCACATGAAGTAACTCCATGAAGGCCTTCCACTTGACAGACAGTAACTTGCCATTTGTCATCCAGGTCAGAGTCCTTTCTTCATCAGTTCCAAGATGGACAGTAGCAAAGAACTGAGCCACCAACTCTGCATCAAAGTCCTTGTTGAACTGCATGATTCTGAGAATGTTGAGCTGACTACACATCTGAAGAGCTTCACCAAAGTATCCGGGATCCTTCTCCATGGCATCTATGTCGATGGAGCAAACATTAACAAAGAGATTCTTCTTGGCCTTGATCACATCAAAGAAGATGGCAAACTGAAAGCGGTTCTAGAATGGGCGGTTGACCAAACTGGGTTCTTGGTCTTCTGCATAGGGGTTGCGGCGACGCTTTGCCCAGAACTCCTTTGCAGACATCTCAGTCACAGTCTTGGCCCTTGGCTTCGGCCTGTTGGCAAGTTTCTTCTGACGTTGAGGATTAGCACTTGAGGAAGCACCCACTCGCGGCGGTGGAGCACTGGAGGAACCACCAGCAGACTCAGATGTGCGGTACCGCTTTGACGTTGAATGCCCGGGGTTGACACGGCGGACTTGCTGCTCAGGATGTTCATCACCTGGAACCAAACACACGAACAGAAAACCAACACGAAAGAAAAAAAAAGCGTAAGCCTCCAAACAAAACAACATGGATCAAACAAAGGTAGGGAATGATGGAATCTGGCAGACAGCGGTAGTACCGCTGGCCATAGGCGGAGTACCACCCAAGCGGTAGTACCGCCCCAGCGGGAGCGGTAGTACCGCGCAAGACGGGGAACCAGCGGTTCCTACTGCCATGGTCAGATCCGGCACTACCGGACTGCCAAATTCAAAAATATACCTACCAAAACTTAATCCACATAGTCTAGACGCCTTCTCCAAACTACTCAAACCGAGATTTAGCCAAAAATCTAGAGATGCAACCACTATTGCCCCAAAAGCACTAGATCTGAGAACTAGACAAAAAGAGAGAAAGAACGAGGGCAATACCGGCATCCATGGCAAGAGGACGAGGTGGGGATCGACTCCACCGAAGGGAATGGAGAGGGATGGCCCGGAGACGGCGGCCCGCCGGAGCCCTCCCGCGGCGAGGAGTCGCTGGAGAGAGGGAGAGGGACGAAGGGGTGGTGCGAATGGGTATGGGGGAGGAGAAACCTCCCCCTGCCCTGACATAACCCCCTGATCCCGCCCCCCAGCGGTAGTACCGCTCGGGTGGGCGGTAGTACCGCTTGTCCATATAAGCAGTAGTACCGCGCACCACCAGCGGTAGTACCGCCCAGCCAATACTCCACAGACTAGACACGGAGGCTTAGCTCAAAAGAAGAGAGAAACAAACGGCAAGAAAAGAGAGCAAAACACACAGCAACAAAAGCATCAGCACGAGGACAAGAACCACACACCTCTACAAGAGAGGGCGGTGGCCGAGGCCACCTATGTTTGAGTCAATTGGTATGGCACCGCGAAGAATTATCCTTGGGCCCATGACCAAAACTCGTCTTTGAAGCACAAGTACCATAAAAAATGGCTAATGTGAAAGAGTTGATCAATTTATGCATAATAAGGGGAGGGAGAGTTCATTAAGAGAACAACACTCCCCCTATGTCTATGCCTCACCTAAACAAGATAACAAGTTGAGTATGGTGGGGAGTGCAAGTGCTCAAGCAACATTGCTCGAATCAATGATATTTAGCTCATGCCTTAACTCGCAAAATCTTGCTTCATCCAATGGCTTCGTGAAAATATCTGCAAGGTTATCATGAGTGTTGACATAGTTGAGCTCGATCTCCCCTCGCCTAATATGATCCCGGATGAAGTGATACCGAATCTCAATATGCTTCGTCTTGAAGTGTTGCACCGGGTTGAGAGAAATCTTGATGGCACTTTCATTGTCACACCAAAGAGGCACTTTGTCACAAATGACACCGTAATCCTTTAAAGTTTGCCTCATCCATAAGAGTTGTGCACAACAACTCTCGGCCGCCACATACTCCGCTTCGGTGGATGAGAGAGACACACAACTTTGCTTTTTAGAAGACCAACTTACCAACGAACAACCAAGAAATTGACACCCTCCGGAAGTGGACTTCCTATCCACTTTGTCTCCCGCCCAATCGGAGTCCGAATAACCTACAAGCTTGAAGTTTGCTCCTCTTGGGTACCATAAGCCAAAGTTTGGGGTATGAGCCAAATATCGAAAGATTCGCTTGACCGCCACAAAGTGGATTTCCTTAGGTGCGGCTTGAAACTATGCACAAATTCCCACACTCAACATGATATCTGGTCTAGATGCACAAAGGTAAAGTAATGAACCAATCATGGAGCGATATACCTTTTGATCCACTGCTTTACCATTGGGATCGATGTCAAGTTGGCACTTGGTGGGCATTGGAGTGGACGCCGGCTTGACATCACTTAGCTTGAATCTCTTGAGCATGTCTTGAGTGTATTTGGCTTGGTTGATGAAGGTTCCTTCTCTTCTTTGCTTTACTTCGAAACCGAGAAAGAACTTCAACTCTCCCATGGAAGACATCTTGAACTTTGAGGTCATGAGTGCGGCAAATTCCTCATTGAAAGCTTTGTTAGGGGAACCAAAGATAATGTCATCAACATATAGTTGGCACAAAAACAACTCCCCTTTGACCTTCTTAGTAAAAAGAGTGGGGTTGATTAGCCCAACTTCAAACCCACGATCTTGTAACAACCCGGTAAGGTGGTCATACCACGCACGTGGGGCTTGTTTAAGGCCATAGAGTGCCTTATCGAGTTGATACACATGATCGGGAAAGTAGGGATCCTCGAACCCGGGGGGTTGTTTGACATACACCAACTCATTAATAGGTCCATTAAGAAAAGCACTCTTCACATCCATTTGTTGCAACTTAAAGTTGTGATGAGAAGCATAAGCAATCAACAAACGAATAGATTCAAGGCAAGCAACGGGAGCAAAGGTTTCACCGTAGTCGATACCCTCAACTTGGGAGTAGCCTTGTGCCACCAATCGTGCCTTGTTGCGGATGATGGTCCCATGAGCATCTTGCTTGTTCTTGAATATCCACTTCATTTTAATGACATTGTGGTTCCCCGTTGGCCTTGGCACTAATCTTGACACCTTGTTGTACTCGAAGTTGTTGAGTTCTTCATGCATGGCATTGAGCCAATCCGGATCTTCGAGAGCTTCATATACCTTTTGGGGTTCCACACAAGAGACAAACGCGTGATGTTCACAATAGTTTGCCAATTGTCTACGAGTGCTTACCCCCTTTTGAATGCTTCCATGTACATTCTTCATGAGATGACCCTTGGTGGAGAGCTTGGAAGCAATCTTGGCGGCACGACGCTCCAATTCCTCCTCGGAGGTGAGTTGAGGAGCGGTCACTTGATCATCTTGAGCGCCGTCTTGAGCTTGTTCTTGATCTTGAACTTGCTCGGAGGAGAGAACTTGACCTTGGTCATCACTTGGTGTGTCTCCACCGTCTTGATCATGATTTCGCCCTTGGTCTTGTTCATGAGGTTGAGGGCCTTCACTTTGTTCTTCGGAAGCGTGTGGGCCTTGGGTTGGTGATGGCTCCACTTGAGTGGAGCATTGTCCTTCTCCTTCGGCCACAAGGGGTTCCTCAATGGGTAGGATAAAACCAACACCCATTCTTCTTATGGCTTGAGGAGGAATTTCATCACCTACATCACAAGTGCCACTTTGCTCCACTTGGGAGCCGTTATTCTCATCAAACTCCACGTTACACGTCTCCTCAATAAGTCCCGTGGATTTATTGAGGACACGGTAAGCATGAGAGTTTGTAGCATAACCAACAAATATGCCCTCATATGCTCTAGCCTCAAATTTAGACAATCGAACACCTTTCTTGAGAATGAAACACTTACACCCGAACACCCAAAAGTACTTGAGGTTGGGCTTGTTACCGGTGAGTATCTCATATGGAGTCTTATTCAAGCCTTTGCGGAGGTAGAGCCGATTGGATGCATGACACGCGGTGTTGATGGCTTCGGCCCAAAAGTTGTATGGAGACTTGAACTCCGCCATCATGGTCCTTGCGGCATCCATCAATGTCCGGTTCTTCCTCTCCGCAACACCGTTTTGTTGAGGAGTGTAAGGTGCGGAATATTGATGCGTGATCCCCTCATCACTAAGAAACTCATCCAAGGTGTAGTTCTTGAACTCGGTGCCGTTGTCACTTCTTATTGTCAAGATCTTTGCATTGTGTTGACGTTGGGCTTCATTTGCAAAGTCAATGACGGTTTGTTGGGTCTCACTTTTCCTCTTGAAGAAATACACCCAAGTGTATCTTGAATAGTCATCCACAATTACCGAGCAATACTTTCTACCCCCAAGACTATCAAAGGATGGAGGTCCAAAGAGATCCAAATGAAGGAGCTCCAAAGGCCTCTTCGAGTAAATGAGAGTCGTGGGAGGGTGAGCCTTCTCATGAAGCTTTCCTTCGATACAAGCACTGCAAGCACGATCTTTAGCAAAACTAACATTCGTTAGTCCACGGACATGGTCCCCCTCGAGAAGACTTTGCAAAGATCTCATATTGACATGGGCTAAACGGCGATGCCAAAGCCATCCCACGTCAACTTTAGCCATTAGGCATGTCGCGGTCTTAGTGGGTCGCTCCGAAAAGTTAATCACATAGAGACCGTTCTCGACATGCCTAACAAAGGCTACTTTAAGAGTCTTGCTCCACAAGAGGGCTACGGTATCAATATCAAAGAAAGTGGCAAAGCCCATGATAGCAAGTTGACGAACGGAAAGTAAATTGCATGCAAGGGACTCAACTAGCATGACCTTCTCGATCGTGAGATCATGAGAAATGACAACTTTGCCGAGTCCCAATACCTTAGAAGACGAGGCATCACCCCACTCGACATTGGTGGGCATAGATGGAATCTTGTGCACGTCCACCACCAAGTCCTTGCTTCCGGTCATATGATTTGTAGCTCCACTATCGAGCAACCATGATCCCCCACCGGAAGCAAACACCTACAACAGATCAATGCTTGGTTTTAGGTACCCATTTTGTAATGGGTCCTTTGATGTTAGTAATAAGGGTCTTAGGAACCCAAATGGACCATTCAATATACTCATGAGGAGAACCAACAAATTTGGCATAAACATGCCCATCACTAGCACGGCATAACACATAAGAAGGATTAAAGTCGCCGGCTTTGTTGGATGGGGTGGTATTGCCCTTCTTGACACCGTCACCCTTCGCATTGTTCTTCTTCTCCTTGGAAGCACCCTCTCCCTCCTTCACAAAAGTTTGCTTGAGAGGAGGAGGTCGTTTGGTCTTGTCATTCTTCTTCTTGTTCTTGGGCTTGGGTGCGAACCCAATCCCCTCCTTGGCCACAACTTCCTTTTGGTTTCTCAAAAGATCGTTGAGGTTCTTCTCACCTTGTATGCATGACACAAGGCCTTTCTCAAGTTGCTCCTTCAACTTAGCATTCTCCTCAACAAGGTGCACATGCTCACAACAAGGGTTAGTAGCATTTGCATTATCAATTAACACCATATGAGGAAAGGTGGCTTTCTCCTTAGTTAGCTTTACTTGGAGTTGATCATGAGACTCCTTGAGGCTAGCATGAACACCCTTCAAGACTTTGTGAGCCTTGTCGAGAATGTCAAACTCCTCTTTAAGTCTAGCAAGATCAACCCCAAGTTTTGCCTTCTCGGAATTTAGCACACGAGACACAACAAGAGCATGATCAAGATCTTTCTTTAACTTAGCATGATCATCGTTGTATGACTCCTCAAGAGCCAAACGAAGACCACGCTCTTCATCAAGAGCATTGGAAAGATCCGAAATCTCATCGGCATAGTCACGACTATGCCCCTCCATCTTAGAGATGGTATCTTCGTGAGCCTCGATCATGTCATTGGCTTCACCAAGTTGTTCCAAGAGAGCAACGAAGTGCTTCTTGGATTTACCCTTGAGTTTACCCATAAAGGTCTCAAACTCATTTTCCTCCACATTTGTCCCCTCATGTCCATCAATGCTATCCGTCGAAGAAGGATGATTAATGATGATAGTTTTGATGTTGGGGGTTACCTTGTTGGTGGCTTTAGCCATGAGGCACTTGGCGGTGATGTTCTCATTGGGTGAGTCGAAGAGAGACACCCGTGGAGTCTTCGCAATGGCAACGGAGGCCATGGCAACCGACTCACCATCTTCATCATCATCCTCATCCTCATTGTACTCTTCTTGTACCACCAATGCCTTGGGAGGAGTCTTCTTGGTGAAGTTGCTCTTGTTGGGGAACGACTTGGCCTTGTCCTTTCTAATGAGCTTGCCACCATTGTCTTCCCTCTTCTCGTAAGGGCACTCCGCAACAAAGTGGATCACATTGCCACAATTGAAGCAAGTCCTCACTCGTTGCTTGCCCTTTGCGCCACTTGAATTTCTCTTGTTGAAGTTTGGCCTTGTGTTCTTCTTGCTCCAAAATTGCCTTGAAGGAAGAGCCATGTGTTCATGATAGGCATACTTCGTATCTTCGAGGTTGCCCTCCTCTTCTTCCTCTTCATCCTCTTCCTCCATACTAACCTTGGCCTTTAGAGCAAGGTTGGGCTTCTTTACTCTTTGAGAGCGAAGAACCGCATTGTCGGCGGTCTTATCCAAGATGCTCATAGCAACAAACTCATCCAACACCTCACTTGATGACAAGGTGTGGAAGTCCGGCCTTTGATGAATTACGGAGGACATGGCTTTGTGGTAGGGCATCATTGCCTTGAGGAATTTGCGCTTGATCCAATTGTTATCCTTGTCCTTACTTCCATGATCTCGGAGAGAGACCGCGAGTTTGGTTACTCTCCGAAAAAGCTCACGAGGTTCTTCATCTTCTTTCATTGCAAACTCGTCGGCTTCATCTTGCACCACTTCATAGTTGGAGCGTTGAATGCTTGCGCTTCCCCGATAGAGGGAAACAACTTGGAGCCAAGCATCTTTGGCCACGGTGTAGGGCCGGAGATGAGGAAGATCTTCGGGTGGGATTGCTTCTTGGATGATGAAGAGAGCATTCTCATTGAATTGATGATCCACAACTTCTCTAGGAGTGAAGTTACTTCGGTCATGCGGATAAAAACCTTCTTCAATGATTCTCCAAAGGTTAGTGTTCACATGATTTAAATGACGCTTAAAATGATAGACCCAAGAATCAAAATCTACATTCTTCTCAATCTTAGGGGCCGGGCCAGCATGATTCAAATGAGTGGAAGGGAGCGGTCCACCATAGACAGGTGGAGGTTCCACATGGGCAAAGATGCCGGTCCCATTTTTACCACTAGAAGAAGGAGCTTTCTCGCTAGTAGCTTCCCCCTTGTCGGAGGTAGCATCCGTCACCTTGTTAGCGGGATCACCCACTTTCAACGGTGCGGTGGAAAGTTTAAGCCCTTCTAAGAATTTATTAAACATGCTTTCGACCTCGGTCGTCATGGAGGTTTTCAATGTGTCCAATGCCACATTGAATTCCTCACGAGAGACCGCGGTTCCCCCATCTCCCGTAGACGAGACCGGATTCACACCGGAGTGCTCCTCCACACCGTCTACAACGTCAACCATACTCTTTGGATGGTAAAGTCCTTAATAAAGAGACGAGGCTCTGATACCAATTGAAAGGATCGATATAGTTGACTAGAGGGGGGGTGAATAGGCAACTAACAATTTTTAGCTTTTCTTTACCAAATTAAACTTTGCATCAAAATAGGTTGTCTAGATATGCAACTAAGTGAGCAACCTATATGATGCAATGACAACAAGCACGCAAGCAAATAAGAGATATAACACGAGTAAGCTTGTGAAAGTAAAGGGACGAGATAACCAAGAGTGGAGCCGGTGAAGACGAGGATGTGTTACCGAAGTTCCTTCCTTTGGAGGGGAAGTACGTCTCCGTTGGAGCGGTGTGGAGGCACAATGCTCCCCAAGAAGCCACTAGGGCCACCGTATTCTCCTCACGCCCTCACACAATGCGAGATGCCGTGATTCCACTATTGGTGCCCTTGAATGCGGCGACCGGACCTTTACAAACAAGGTTGGGGCAATCTCCACAACTTAATTGGAGGCTCCCAACGACACCACAAAGCTTCACCACAACGGACTATGGCTCCGTGGTGACCTCAACCGTCTAGGGTGCTCAAACACCCAAGAGTAACAAGATCCGCTAGGGATAAGTGGGGGGAATCAAATTTCTCTTGGTGGAAGTGTAGATCGGGGCCTTCTCAACCAATCCCGAGCAAATCAACAAGTTTGATTGGCTAGGGAGAGAGATCGGGCGAAAATGGAGCTTGGAGCAACAATGGAGCTTTTGGGGGAAGAGGTAAGTCAACTTTGGGGAAGAAGACCCCCTTTTATAGTGGGGGAAGCAATCCAACCGTTACCCCCCACTCCAGCCCCGCAGAGAGCGGTACTACCGCTTGGCCAGCGGTACTACCGCTTAGCCAGCGGTACTACCGTTCCCTCCCGCGGTACTGCCGTTGGGCCCAGAACGCAACCCATCAATATAGTCCTTAACAAGCGCAAACTTCTCCGATATAGTGTAGTCGGGAGAATTCAAAAAGATAACAGGACTATCATGTGTGGGTGCAATAGCAACAATTTCATTCTTGACATACGAAACTATAGCAAGTTCATCTCCATAAGCATAATTCATATTGGCATCTTGTCCACAAGCATAGCAATTATCAAGTTCATCAAAAAGGGATATTTCAAACGAATCAAAGGGATCATAGCAATTATCATAGCAATCATCCTTCGGTAAGCTCGAAGGGAAATTAAACAATGTATGAGTTGAAGAGTTACTATCATTAGAAGGTGGGCATGGGTAGCAAAATCCACTCTTCCTCCTTTTGTTCTTCGCTCTCCTTATCATCTTTTTCATCTAATGAGCTCACAGTGTCATCAATTTCTTCTCCCATAGATTCCTGCAAAATATTATTCTCTTCTTGGACATCGGAGACTTTCTCAATAAACGCATCAATATCGGCATTGTATTCATAATTCTCGTAGCAATATGTGAGTATAGCTAAATTTTCAGGTCTGTAAACAGCATCATAAATATTTTCACACTCTTAAACAAAGATTCAATTTCATAAGCACCCATAAAAGCAACGAATTCTTCTATTTGTTCCACATCATAGTAATCATATATACCATTAGCATAAGAAACCAAGGTTTTATCATCATTAAATTTGCATGAAAAGGGAAGGTGTGGGGCCTTCATCCTAGAGCAAGAAGTATAATCATATCTCAAGCATAGTTGTTGAGCATACCAACGCAACATATAAATTTGATCCCATAATAGTTTCCCTTTTTGAGTCAAGCTATAATCCCTAAAGTATTCACGTTGATCCAATGTTACTCCCATTATATAGTTGAATGGGGTTTTCTCAGGATTATCAAAGTAGTGCATAATATCTTTCACATAACATGCATCAAGGGTTTTAGGAGGTTCCCCGTCTCCATGAGTAGCAAGTACACCTATTTTTTTTGGTATTTCGTGTTCCATATCCATAACTAAAGATAGAGATCAACTAAGAACAACAAATAAAATATACTTAGTGATAAAGCAAACAAGCACGCACGAGAATATTCACCCCACGCTATTGCTCCCCGGCAACGGCGCCAGAAAATGGACTTGATAACCCACAAGTATAGGGGATCAATTGTAGCCTCTTTCGATAAGTAAGAGTGTCAAAACCAACGAGGAGCTAAAGGTAGAACAAATATTCCCTCAAGTTCTATCGACCACCGATACAACTCTACGCACGCTTAATGTTCACTTTACCTAAAACAAGTATGAAACTAGAAGTATTTTGTAGGTGTTGTAGGATAGGTTTGCAAGATAATATAGAGCACGTAAATAAAAACTAGGGGCTGTTTAGATAAAGGCACAACTAAGTTAGTTTGAGTAGAGAGATTTTTGTCACAAGAAAGTTATTTTTCCTAGGCAATCGATAACTAGACCGGTAATCATTATTGCAATTTTATATGAAGGAGAGGCATAAGCTAACATACTTTCTCTTCTTGGATCATATGCACTTATGATTGGAACTCTAGCAAGCATCCGCAACTACTAAAGATTATTAAGGTAAAACCCAACCATAGCATTAAAGTATCAAGTCCTCTTTATTCCCATACGCAAACAACCTACTTACTCAGGTCTGTGCTTCTGTCACTCACGCCACCCACCATAAGCAAATCATGAACATATTGCAAACTCAACAGGAGGGATCTCTCATGCTTGCGCGACACGGAGAGACCATAGGATAGCACCAATAATAAAAACATGCAACTCAAACCAATCACGATCATCAATGAACCCATAGGACAAAACCGATCTACTCAAACATCATAGGATAGCCATGCATCATTGGGAAATAATATATAGCATTGAGCACCATGTCTAAGTAGAGATTGCAACAGGTAAAAGAGGGGTTACACCGCTGCATAGAGGGGGAAAGAGTTGGTGATGATAGCGGTGAAGTTGTTGGTGTAGATCATTGTCGCGATGATGGCCCCGGCGGCGTTCCGGCGCCACCGGAGAGAGCGGGAGAGGGGCCCGCCCTTCTTCTTCTTCCTTGACCTTCCCCCTAGATGGCAGACGGAATTCCCCTCTGGTCCTTGGCTTCCATTGCGGCGGAGGGGCGGGAGCCCCTCCGAGATTGGATCTCTCTCTGTTTCCTTCTGTTTCTGCGCTCTCAGATTCTGGCCTTTCACCGTTTCTTAAATTCCCGGAGATCCGTAACTCCGATTGAGCTGAAATTTTAACACGATTTTTATCCAGATATTAGCTTCTTGCGACAAAAGAAGGGCACCAACCGCCTTACGGAGTGGCCAAAAGGTCCAGGGGCGCACCCTCCGACCTTGTGGGCTCCTCGGGCATCGTCTCGCGTTGATTCTTTTTCCCAAAAATCACATGTATTCCAATAATAATCTCCGTTAGTTTTTATCCCGTTTGGACTCCGTTTGATATGGATTTTCAGAGAAACAATAAACATGCAACAAACAGGAACTGGCACTACGAACTGGATCAATATGTTAGTCCCAAAAATAGTATAAAAAGTTGCCAAAAGTATGTAAAAGTTGTACAATATTGGCATGGAACAATAAAAATTTGTATATACGACGGAGACGTATCACGAAGATGTTGATGCTACTGCTGCGGATGATGATTAGATTGCTTTTGTCGTATTTGCCTGTCAGAAAACGTTTTTTATCTACTATGTAAAATTGTGTTTGCTATGACAACTGAAACCTGATGAACTTGTTGTTTAGTATTTTGCTGTGAGAACATCACTTATTATGGATGTTGATTGTATGACGACTAAAACATGATGACATTGTTGTTTAGTTATACTCATATTTGGCTGTGAAACTTAAATTTAATGACATAGTTTTCTGTTGGACTGCAATTTGCTCGACGTCTTCGAATCGGAACAAAGCTGACCCGACAGGGCCCCTGCTAATGTATTTATTTATTAGCAAAAGGGCCTCTACTATTTATTTATTTATGAGCATAAGGGGATACCCCCTGATTTCCGTTAATAGAAATCATTAGATGTTCCCCCGATTTCCGTCAATAGAAATCATTAGATGTTCACAACACTACGCTCAGCCTGCTAAACAGGTTTCATTCATTACTAGTTTCAGCAAAGTGCTCATGTCATAGCCACTGAATACATCACGAGTGCTACATACACTACAAATAAAGAGCCAATCATCCTACAGAGCACATCGAGTTTGCCCATTATCTTCACAAGCTCTTTCATCTCTTCATTGCTGTCAAGGCCGTTCAGCAGCTATTGCTTGGCCATGATCAGAGGAACTACATCTTTAACCTTCTGCTTTGCATCTTCGTCTTCTGCCGTTCCTTTAGTTGCTTGTCCAACACCCCAACCTGCTGGTATTGGGATTCCTCGGCTAACCAAATAATCAACGTAGTTGCATTCCCCCACATCAGCAACTTCCCAGAAATACAAATCACACGAATCTTCCCTTTTCTGCACGAATCAAATTGGAAGATCGTCAACCAAACTATTAAAATAATCAGCAACTGAAAGCAGCAGAACAACACTTAAACATATTATTACCCCATGATTCGGGCATTTGTAGAAGGCTCGGCCAGGTTTGAGGATTGTGGTTGAGATGCGACAGATGACTCTGTGTGATTTGCAGCAGTGGCACCACACCAACGGCAGCAGGTTCCGATGAGCAACCGGCTGCGGTGCATGTGCCGGCGAGGGTGTGATGACACCCATAGGCGATGGTACGGGTGGTGGCTTGGCGCATATCTGGTTGTTGCCTGCTGAAGAGTATGTGGACGAGCAGCCAGCAGACATGGTTGCTGCGGCCAGAGCTTCTGATGCTAGGCAGAGTAAGTAGAGAAGAGGAGAAGCGAATGTTGGATATGTCAGTTTCATTACTTGCAGAGTAGCATAGCACCATATATAGTCATAGTCTAGGTTTGGATCCGAACCAGCTACAGGAGCACGTCACTCTTTTTTCTAAAACTCAGCAACGTCTCTTTACGGGCACACTAGCTTATTCTTTACGCCTTCTCAAGTCTTTGATTTTATTTCTTTTTTTTGCGAGGTAGGAAGGAGGACAAAATTGAGAGTTCCTTGGACTCGAACCCAAGACCTCTCGGTTGAAAACCAAGGGTTGCAGTCACTTATGTGGCGAACGTTCCCTGGGAGGAGGACGGCAGACAAACGCATTTTCCTCGCAGTTTTAGTTGTGATGCAAGATCGAACGGTCGCAGTTTTGGGAATGTTATCACACGAACAAGCCCAGTTTTTCTTTTCTTCCTATATATAAAAAGTATGCTACTTGGTGTCGGCTTAGTCAACAAACGATTGTGCCAACCTTGACCATTGGATTGACATTCAATGTCTGTCGTGTTTCTTCAGTCTCTTCTTCCACCAGCCGCCAAAGCCAAACCAGCGCTGGCGGCACCGCCTGCTCCCGCCTCCCACGGCTGGCTGTGCTGCCGTGCACGCATCGTGGCCACATCGCACCCTAAAACTCTGTGCATCTTCCCCATCTCCTGTTCGTTCCCGTCCGAGGCCTCACCATCGTCCTCCGCCTTGGTTTACTCGCCGCGGCGCCGCCCTCCGGGGTTATCAACATGGTCAACAACCGAGAGGAATAATGAGATGACTGTACATGGTGAGGATGACAGTAGGGACCTAGCAGTGCACGTAGTTTTTTTGGGACGGAGAAGGGTATCAACTGGGTTCTGCGGGAACTATGGCTCGTCTAGCCCAGGCTTTTATTTCATATGTTTACCACATGACCAACCCAGTTTGTTTTTTCCTTTCTGAAAATGGCTAGCCTAGCTATTTTGTTTTTTTGCAGAATAACCAACGTAGACCTACTTGCTTTTCTACGCCCTGCTGGGCCAGAAATCTTTCAAGACGAGGAGGGACGCATTCGGGCTTGCCCAGAAAATGGACTATAAGTAATAACAAATGGGTTATAAGTAATAATAAATGGGCTGTAAAATGAAAAAATACAGCAAACATGCAATTAGTTCCAAAATACTTTTTTCTTTCGGATTTTGATATTTTAAATTTCATTGTTTTTGTGCGGGTAAAATTTCATTGGATTTAAATTAAGGTATGTTTAGTTTTTAAATTAATTTGAATCTGGCTAGAAATTTCGGGCTATATGCCATTTCGGACAGATTTGGAGGCTGACTTGTGGGTCTACTAGGTTGACGTGTACGAAAGGCTTTGTCAACTTAGTCAACAAATGATTCTAGCAACAGTGACCATTGGATGTTAATCCAACGGCAGTGCTGCTTCTTCAATATATGATCTTCTTGATCCAGCCGCCCAAAACAGTGCCGGTAGGACTGCCTGCTCCCGCCTCCCATGGCCGGCTGTGTGATAGAGGCGAAGGTGTCCCGATGTTTCGATGAGATGGAGACTACCGTTTTCAGTGGGAGTCGACCTTGACGATTCGACTACGATCATGCGAGACGGCGCGCCTTAGCAATCACTAAACCAACTTTTGAGGGGTTATTGACCACGCCGGAGCACGATCAACCTGACCACGAGGGTCTGTTTCCTGCGAGCAAACAAAGAGCAAACAATAAACTGAGATTGCAATCTGGATATTGCGAGTATAAGAGGAAAGCTTTATTAATGAAGGTGGGGTTCTGTGACGCCTTTGTCTGGTCATTGAACACAAACGAAGTATGCGAAGTTGCAGCTATGGCGAACTTTTAATCTAAACAAAACCCCAATGTCTAAACGATGCCCTGAGGCCTGTATATATGGAGGAAGAGGGGGAAATTTCGTGGCCCTTGGGGGAGGGGTCCGAAACCAACCCTATCTCTTGTTTCCCCACACATACGGACTCTAAAAACAGCCTATACTCATGTATTTCAAAATTACATGGGCCTGTCCCAATAATAAGGTGACGCAACACCTATAATAGCCTCTGGACGAAATTTGTGAAGTGGCATCTTGTATGTTTCGTCCAATACTTCATGCACTCATTACGGTGGCTTCAAAGTCCTGAAATCATCACTTGAAATCCGTTCTTGTTTCCCTTGCGCATGCCATCATCTCCATGCTTGTTCTTGCTCCAATGTTCATCCTTCTCCAATCTAGGACCTTCATTTGTAAGCAAAACAAATGTATCCAATTTAGGCAGCATCACATCCTCATGAACATTAGAATCATTACCAAGAAACGAAAGTACCTGGTAATTTAATTGGCGTGCACAAGATCTAGTAATTGGTCCAGTATGTATAGTAGCAGGGGCTGTGGGTGTAACAATGGTATTGATGTCCTCATCACTGTGCTGCCGCACAGGCCGCACCGCCCCACCCTACTCCATCGCTGGCCAGGCCATTCCTCTACTCACCCACACCTCCTGTTATTTTCCGGCGACGGCAGCCGAAGCAGTAAACCCTCGTACTCCCCACCGCGTGGGCAACACTGCCGAGTCTTCACTGGCTCTGTGTCGTTCCCTTCCTAGGCCTCGCCATCGTCCACCGCCCTGGTGCTCTCAGCGCGGCGTGGTCAACGTGGTCAACGAAGGACATCCATCGGAAGTGGACTGTACGTGGAGAGGCTGACAGCTGGGTCCACGGCCGCACACAAGGAAATGGCTCCTTATTACACACAAAATAATGATTCCTCCACCTGACAGTTGGGACCCACCGGAAGGGCCTCTGTATTTCGCGAAAAAAACATTCCCCCCGCAGTCAGCTCGGACCCACCAGCTATATCTTCTCACGCAAGGAAGTACCTCCTTATTACGCACAATAAAAATGAATACACCGCCTGGTAGCTGGGACCCACCATAGTGGGAGGCTGACTTGTGGGCCTACTAAGTTGACGCAAACGGAGGGCTTTGTCAACTTAGTCAATATGAACGATTCTAGCTCCAGTGACCGTACGATGTCCATCCAATGGTCATAGTGCTTCTTCAACCTTTGGTCTTCTTGCTCCAGCTGCCCAAACCAGCGGCGGTCGTGCCGCCTGCTCCTGCCTCCCGTGGCCGGCTGTGCTGCCGCGGAGGCCTCAGCACCCCCTACTACCCCCACCGCAGGCCAGGCCATCCCTCTACTAACCCACACCCATTGTTATTCTGCGGCGACGGCAGCCTCACACTGCAGCCGAACCAGTGAACCCTCATACTCCTCTCCGCGTGGGCATCCACCGCCGCATCTTCCCCGGCTCCACGTCATCCCCTTGTTAGGCCTCACCGTCTTCCACCGCCTTGGTGCTCTCGGCGCGGCGTGGTCAATGTGGTCAAGAAATGACTTCCATCGGAAGAGTAGTGTACGTGGAGAGGCTGACAGCTGGGTCCACGGCCGCAGCAAGGAAGTGCCTCCTTATTATGCGGGAAATAATGATTCCTCCACCTGACAACAGGGGCCCACCGGACGGGCCACCGTATTTCACGAAAAAATGTTTCCCCCCTGACAGCTGGGACCCACCAGCTACATCTTCGCACGCAAAGATGTGCCTGACAGTCGGGACCCACCTGGTCGAAGCATACATACCGTTGGCATTCTGGTCGCGAACGTGTACGTACATACTAGTCGATCGGTCTGTCTGCACGCTGCAGCGATGAAGCGTGGCCGAGTAAGGAAGGGCACGTGTCGTAGTAGAGGCGCGCACGTAGCATGTACACGTACGTATAGGCAGGGTGCAAGAAAGTAAATATGGCCATGTAAGTACATACGAGCGGGGTCTCGAACACCTACTCGAGCATACGTGCGGCCAGGGCTCTTGTACATGGAGAGGCAGCGACGTCGTCGTGTTCATCGGCAGCCAACCGGCTGGGTCGGAACGGAGAAACTGCATCGTCGTGTTCATCGGGAGCCAACCGGCTTGGATGGAACAACCGATCGAAACGAGGCCTTCCGTACCGCAGAACAGAGGAAACGGCCTTGTGTTCGACCGCCTATGGTCGAAACGAGATCCTGTTCACCTGGAGGGGTGTGGCATACCGCAAAACAGAGGAAACGGACTTCTCTTGGACCTCCTACAGTCGAAACGGGGTCCTATTGATCGAGAGGGGTGTGGTGTACCGCAAAATGGAGGAAACGGACTTGTGTTGGAGCGCTACAGTCGAAACGGGGGTCCTGTTCATCAGGAGGGGTGTGGCATACCGCAAAACGGGACTCCACGGGCTACTGTTCATCTCCATCGTCGACCTCCTCCAGCCTCCACGGGCTACTGTTCATTCACCGTCGACCTCCTCCAGCCTCCACCGGTGACTGTTCATCCACGGGCTCCTGTTCATCCAACCTCCACCCTCCTCCACCAGCTACTGTTCAACCAGCCCTCTCCATGGGGTCCTGTTCAACCACCCCTCCACGGGCTACTGTTCATCCAGCCCTCCTCCGGCTACTGTTCGACCAGCCCTCCACGGGGTCCTGTTCATCCACCCCCATCCGGCTCGATCGATCGGGGTCCTGTTCATCTAGTGGCAACGGCCTCTACTACCACGGGGTCTTATTCATCCAACCCCCACTGGGAACTGTTCATCTAACCACCCAACAACGCTCACTGTTCATCAAGAGGCAGCAGGTTCGATCGGCTTCAGTTAGCAGCAGTAGTGAAGGAATCGCTAGATCGGGTTCTGTTAACAGCCAGATCGACCAATCGCTCGGGTTCAGTAACGCGTAACCTGTAGTGCAATCACTCGGGTTCAGTAGGCGAACGCCTAACTCGGGTTCACTTAGAGCACAACGCCTCGCACTCCCGTGCGTTCGTGTACGAGAGAAACGCGCATCGCTCGGCCCCCGACCACCCAGCGTAACTGAGAACTCCCCGATATTTTCCTCGCCCTCGCTTCTACCATGGTTTTTCCGTCTGCGTCCCAGGACAAAAAGCCCGTTTTCTGTCATGAAATTTTGTCGTAGAAGTAGGAGCCCACCACATCTATGATGATACCGGGTCTTATCACAATTATCGTCATAGAAGTGTCATAAGCATGACTGGAAAAAAATTCGTTCGGCCCAAAATGTCACAAATGTGTCTTTTTTTGTACTGATTGGAAATAATATCATAACTAGCAGAGATGATGATATTCTCTGCAAGCTCACCAGTGGCACATAAAATATTTCATCGGCAGTTATAAGGCTAAACATGCATGATGGCATGACAGATCATTGTTTCAACTAGCCTATTACAAGGCTTTTCCAAGACCAAAGGATTAAGAGTTTTTCAATAGAAGCTCTACGCCACATTTTGAGAGCCGCCCCTTGGATCAGTTATTTTGGTCCTGACGAGTTGAAGACTCCGGGTTATCCTGCGCCGGTTCTTCTTCTTCGTCCATCGTCTGGAAGTCAGGTGATGTCCAGTCTATGCCTATTATGCCTTTGAACACAACTTCATCATCTATAAGTGTGGACGGATCAACATTAGGGGCAAAAGTATGCTTACATATTGGAGGAATAATATCCACAATCTCAAAAGCCGACACTTTCACTTTTGAGTTTTCCATCGTATAAGCCGCCTGATATTTGGACAAATCGTCCTCTTCGGCCAATTTGCTCGCCAAGGGACGCATCTCTTTTACGCACTTGGTAAAATCTGCTTCATCAAAAGGTGATCCGTCTTCTTTAAAGCTTGGATAACCGGTGGCCATTTCCACCGGGTCTAATTCCACTTGCCATGCTTTGGCCCGACTCAAAGCAGTGATGGCACCAGATCAGGCGGATGATCGCTTAATATCTTCAATTCTTTGGGGCATCACAGATAGTTTGTCCAGTACCTCCCTGATGAGTGAAGGTGGCTATTTACTGTGCGATATGCAGCTATGGTTCGATGAGTACCTGTGTACAACTGTTCCACCAAAGTGTAAACCACCTTCAGCTTCACCAACATGTCCTGGCCA
This sequence comes from Aegilops tauschii subsp. strangulata, assembly GCF_002575655.3. Classification (NCBI taxonomy): domain Eukaryota; kingdom Viridiplantae; phylum Streptophyta; class Magnoliopsida; order Poales; family Poaceae; genus Aegilops; species Aegilops tauschii. Next base: position 249,258,582 of record NC_053038.3, read on the forward strand.
AGGTTGGCACTCCTGGGGCCTGTTAAATGAGCGTGCAGATAAGTCGCCAGGCGGGTTAAAAGGTAAATTTTGGAAATGGTTAAAGCATCCAGAATTACTTACCAAAGATAGCAGCTGTCATCTGTGAGATATGGCGTTTTAAGCTGGTCAGTTCTGAAGTGGTCTCTTTCAAAGAAGATCTGGTAGTCCCTGCTCTTTGCACTAAGGCGGCCTTCTCCTTATCCCAAGCGTTTCTTTCTGTGGAAAACCCAGCTCTGAGACTCTCGTTCTCTTCCAGACTAAGCTTAGTCTTGGAGTCAGCTTTGCGTATTTCAGCCTCTTGATGCTCAAGCCTGGTCTTTAAATAGACCGATTGGGATTCAGCCTGAGTTAAGGCATCCTGCAAGTAAGAGTTAAACAAATATAAACATATTTTTCAGGACACAATATACATATAAGTCTCAAGCACGTTGCAAGCAAAGCACTTGACACTTGGGGGCTAATGTGTGCGGAAGCTCTTTTTTGCCGTATATATTGTTAATGATCCGGCTCATCTTTATCAAGATAAGCCGGCCCATGAGGGCTATGGTCTATATTTTTTCTTTCAAAGTAATGGAAATGATTCGGCTCATCTTTATCAAGATAAGCCGGCCCATGAGGGCAATGGACTTGAGCTTTTCTTTCAAAGTAATGAAAGTGATCCGGCTCATCCTTATCACGATAAGCCGACCCATGAGGGATATGACTTTAGAGTTGCAATAACATATGGATAAGTCTTAACCCTACTCAAATATATATTTTCCTACGGATAAGACTTGGGGGATGGATGACTATATATGCAAGGGAAACAGATGTTCATACCTCATACTTCTGTTGCAATTTTTTGACTAAATCCGCCTCCAGATCACGACCAGTATGCAGCTAGCTCAGATATCTAGAGTATAATTCACTGACGCCCAAGTGTGAGTAATTTGCAACGTCAAATCTGGACTTTCTCTTTTCAATTAACTCTTCTTTGGTTGAATGCTTGGCCGGAATGGTGGGGTTCCCAGGTTCAGCATAACCAATGCCGGTAATGATGACATCCTCAGCAGTTTGTTGTGAAGGAGTCTCTTCAGCAGGTTTTATGGGACTGGGCGGCTTAGCGTTGGATGTGTCAACACCCATTGGATCCACCGTGACGTCGTGACTCTCTGGTGGTGGGTCATCGGCAGTGGCTTCAGGAGTTTGACGAGAAGCTTCTGATATGGTTTGTTTCTCTGGCTCGCTGACCTTGGGATCTTCGACCAGCTTGTTCATCTTCAATTTCTTGCTTGGTTTGGCCATACCGCTGAAAGTAAGACACATGAGGATGTTAATGTATCATCTTGTAAAGTGTTCAAAAAAACAAGTCAAATATTCTCACTGAGGGGCAACTTTGAAGAGAGGAATCTGAGTCCCAGTAGAGTCACCGGAAGAGGAGTGAGAGGTTCCCTGATAATTTGAGTCAGAAGGATTAAGTGGTTGACGGATAAGACCCGCCTTAGGAAAGGAGAGGGCTAAATTCTGTGGCACCTTGTTTCGGCATTTGCGAGGGGCCAGTGTGTTGGGTAAGCCGGCAGAAAGCTCTCCCCCTCCACTGTTCCGGGTTGTACGTCGGGCTCCATGCTGTTGTTTCTTCAAAATAAAGTTTGGATCCAAGTAAGCTAAAGGGTGGGAAAACCTTACTTTCTGGGTCACTTGCCGAACTTTCTGTGTTGGTAAGGGCCGTGAGTCGGAGGAAATAATAGTTACTGATAACCCACAAGTATAGGGGATCGCAACAGTTTTCGAGGGTAGAGTATTCAACCCAAATTTATTGATTCGACACAAGGGGAGCCAAAGAATATTCTCAAGTATTAGTAGTTGAGTTGTCAATTCAACCACACCTGGATAACTTAATATCTGCAGCAAAGTATTTAGTAGCAAAGTAGTATGATAGTAACGGGAACAGTAGCAAAAGTAATATTTTTGGGTTTTGTAGTGATTGTAACAGTAGCAACGGAAAAGTAAATAAGCGGAGAACAATATGTGAAAAGCTAGTAGGCATTGGATCAGTGATGGAGAATTCTGCCGGATGCGGTTCATCATGTAACAGTCATAACATAGGGTGACACAGAACTAGATCCAATTCATCAATGTAATGTAGGCATGTATTCCGAATATAGTCATACGTGCTTATGGAAAAGAACTTGCATGACATCTTTTGTCCTACCATCCCATGGCAGCGGGGTCCTAGCGGAAACTAAGGGATATTAAGGCCTCCTTTTAATAGAGTACCGGACCAAAGCATTAACACATAGCGAATACATGAACTCCTCAAACAACGGCCATCACCGGGAGTGGTCCCGATTATTGTCACTTCGGGGTTACCGGATCATAACACATAGTAGGTGACTATTGACTCGCAAGATAGGATCAAGAACTCACATATATTCATGAAAACATAATAGGTTCAGATCTAAAATCATGGTACTCGGGCCCTAGTGACAAGCATTAAGCATAGCAAAGTCATAGCAACATCAATCTTAGAACATAGTGGATACTAGGGATCAAACCCTAACAAAACTAACTCGATTACATGGTAAATCTCATCCAACCCATCACCGTCCAGCAAGCCTACGATGGAATTACTCACGCACGGCGGTGAGCATCATGAAATTGGTGATGGAGGAAGATTGATGATGATGACGACAACAGATTCCCCTCTCCAGAGCCCCGAACGGACTCCAGATTAGCCCTCCCGAGAGAGATTAGGGCTTGGCGACGGCCCGTATCGTAAAACGCGATGAATCCTTCTCTCTGGTTTTTTCCTCCCCGAACACAGATATATAGAGTTGGAGTTGAGGTCGGTGGAGCTCCAGGGGGCCCACGAGGCAGGGGGCGTGCCCTGGGGGGGGGGGGCAGGCGCGCCTCCCACCCTCGTGGACAGGGTGTGGGCCCCCTGGCCTTGATTCTTTCGCCAGTATTTTTTATTATTTCCAAAAATAATCTCCGTGAAGTTTCAGGTCATTCCGAGAACTTTTGTTTCTGCACAAAGATAACACCATGGCAATTCTACTGAAAACAGCGTCAGTCCGGGTTAGTTCCATTCAAATCATGCAAGTTAGAGTCCAAAACAAGGGCAGAAGTGTTTGGAAAAGTAGATACGACGGAGACGTATCAACTCCCCCAAGCTTAAACCTTTGCTTGTCCTCAAGCAATTCAGTTGATAAACTGAAAGTGATAAAGAAAAACTTTTACAAACTCTGTTTGCTCTTGTTGTTGTAAATATGTAAAGCCAGCATTCAAGTTTTCAGCAAAGATTATGAACTAACCATATTCACAATAACATTTAGGTCTCATGTTTACTCATATTAATGGCATAATCAACTAGCGAGAAATAATAATAAATCTCGGATGTCAACACTTTCTCAAAACAATCATAATATGATATAACAAGATGGTATCTCGCTAGCCCTTTCTAAGACCGCAAAACATAAATGCAGAGCACCTTTAAAGATCAAGGACTGACTAGGCATTGTAATTCATGGTAAAAGAGATCCAGTCATACCCAATATGAATTAATAATAATGGATGCAAATGACAGCGGTGCTCTCCAGCTGGTGCTTTTTAATAAGAGGGTGATGACTCAACATAAAAGTAAATAGATAGGCCCTTCACAGAGGGAAGCAGGGATTTGTAGAGGTGCTAGAGCTCAATTTTCAAATAGAGATGAATAATATTTTGGGCGGCATACTTTCATTGTCAACATAACAACCGAGAGATGGCGATATCTTCCATGTTACACACATTATAGGCGGTTCCCAAACAGAATGGTAAAGTTTATACTCCCCCTCCACCAACAAGCATCAATCCATGGCTTGCTCGAAACAACGAGTGCCTCCAACTAACAAGAGTCCCGGGGGAGTTTTGTTTGCGATTATTTTGATTTGGTTTGCATAAAGCATGGGACTGGGCATCCCGGTGACCAGCCATTCTTTCGCGAGTGAGGAGCGGAGTCCACTCCTCTTGAGAATAATGCGCCTAGCAAGGAAGATACAGACAGCCCTAGTTGATACATGAGCTATTCGAGCATGCAAAATAGAATTTCATTTGAAGGTTTAGAGTTTGGCACATACAAATTTACTTGGAACGGCAGGTAGTGTAACGCCCACGATGCGGCTATATCTCCCACGTGTCGAGGCACGACTTAGAGGCATAACCGCATTGTGGTTTAGTCGCAAGAAGGGTCATCTTCACACAATCCCATGTAATGAACAAGAATGGGATAAAGAGTTGGCTTACAATCGCCACTTCACACAATACATAAATAAATCATACACCAATCAGAGTACACACATAGGTCCGACTACGGAACCAAGATAAAAGAAGACAACCCCAAATGCTAGATCCCTGATCGTCCCAACTGGGCACCACTACTGATCAACATGAAAAGAAACAACACAACGAACAAGATCTTCATCGAGCTCCCACTTGAGCTCAGTAGCTGTGACACCCAAAATTTTTATTTGGTTTTATCAAAATCTTTTATTTGATTTGAGGAGGGTATTTAAATTTTTCTTCTAAAAGAACTCTCCCTCTCAAAAAATTTCTTTTATGGCAAGTGTTTTGTTTGGATTCACCCAAGACTTGATTTTTGGTCTTGGAGGTTTTTCCATCTTATGTGGACTCAAAACCAAATGCTTTTCAATTGGGAAATTTCTTTTGAAAAATCTTTTAAATAACCCTATGGCATTTGGAGTGATCTTTTCCCCTTTCAAAAATCCCTCTTGCCATGGCCCAAGTGGAAATCCCCTCCCAAAAGCCTTTCCCCATCTTTGGATCATGATATACTTCAAATCCAGCAAGTTGAACCTCCCCATGATTCTTCTTCCTTTTTTTTCTCATCAAAAATAATTTCTGCCCTCTACTTTGGCTCTTGGAGATTTACAAAGGAGCTACCCTTTCTACTTTGAGTTTTGCCTCCAAACCAATTTCCCTAGCTAGTCCTTAGAGCCCTACCCCAAGATCCATGAAGATCCACTGGTCTCCAGTTCAAATATTTCAAATTGTGCTTGCTGCAAGTTTGGACCAGATTTGCCAAATTTGATTCAATTGTTTTCTCCTCCTAAAAGTCTGAGAAAATTCAGGCAGCCTCTGGATGCATTGAGAGGTCACCTCACCAAGTCCCAGCTCCAGAATTTTTTTTCTTCATGCCAAATCATTTCGTCGAACACCTGATGGGCACTGTTGCTGTCAATGTTCAGAAGTTCAGTAAACAGTTTCAGTGGACACTGTTGTTTTCTTCAGAGCCCGTTGTCGATCTCGCCAGTACCACGGTGGCGCCTTGCTCCCTGTCCCCTCCTTCTTATCCCTGCGCCGCACGATCGCCTGGAAGGTTGCGGGCGTCAGCGACGAGCAGGAGGAGGTGCGCCACCCGTGAGCGACGGCAGCAGCGGCTTTGCGGCTGCCAGAGAGAGGCGCAGCATGGACGGCGCCGTCCAGCGCCGCCCAAGCCACCGGAGCCCGCCGCGTGGCCATCCACTCACCCGTGCACGCTGCCATCTGTCGTCGTGAACTGCTAGGCGCGGAGCGCGCTCTCTACCGCCGCCGTGCCCGTACGGCCGCCCCGTCGAGGATCGGCGCATTACGCCAAGCCCGACCAAGGTTTAGCGGGGGAACGGCACCAGTGATCCTCCCTGATGGTGCCTAGCCGCCTAAACCCCCTTCCCAACCCCTGCCTCGCCGTAATCGCTCGCTGGAGCTACCCCATTCACGGCCACCCCCTCGGATCGCCTATAAAAGGAGGCCCCGAGCTCGAACTCGAACCCACACCACCTCTGCACTCCACCAATACCACGCCAAGCCACTGGAAGAGCCCCGAGGGAGCCTTCTTCCCCAACTCCGGCCGCCTCGACCCGCCACGGGGTCCAGCTCGATTCACCCCCGTGCATGCACCTCTACCTCTCAGCTCTTGCCAGTAGCTTCCTAGTACATCCACTCTTCTGACCCGCGCTTCAATTTGGAGTTTGCAGCGCCCACCGGAGTACTCCACCATCGCCCGAACCACCGTCCGCCGGAGTAAGTGTCTCCGTCGACGTGGTGCTCTCCGACGACCAAGTCCACCACCCACCGACGCGGAAGAACACCCTGAACCTCTTGGTACCCTCCGATCTCCCTGCCTCGCCGTGGTTCAACGCCGGCGACCACCGCAGCCTTCGGGCGCCGGCGAACTCCGTTGGGAGATTTAAACCTGACGGGTGGGACCCCCCCGTCAGTCTCTCTCTTTTCCCCCTTCGAACCGTTTTCTGAAAGCGCCTTCGGGCAAATGCGCTTTCCCTTTGGGCTGGCGCATTTCTTTCCGAACCATTTTCTGGTTTTTCAAACAAGTCCCTGGATCTTTTCTGTTTCATCACAGATTGGTCCTTGGACTAAAACCCTTATAACTTTTTAATTAAAGAAGCTTTTTGATTGATTCTTTTTCTGTCAGGCTTGTATTTTTGTCTAGTTTTTTATAGTATTTATTTGGAAAAAATTTGGAACAATTTTTATACACGCTACGATGTTCACGTTAGTATACGGTTTCGTTATACCGTAGGTTCCGGAGGAGGTGACGGAGCCGCGAACTTCGCCGAGCTAGACTCCGACTTCTCCGAACCAGGCAAGCATTTTTGAACCTTTGATATGATAGGTGTTTTGCATGTTTGCTTGAAAGGTTTGTGCATGGCATATGAGCATCGGTGAGTATTACGTTGCGTGCGGGGCAACTGACCGTGTGTTTCGAAGTTACCATGATCTTTGATGAGAGATGACCTGATCATGTGGTGACATGAAAGGTAGTAAGATGGTATTGTTGTAGCATGCCAGTCTTACATCATCCGATAAACTCCGACGTTAACGTGGACTGAGTCATGTTATCGTTCTTCCCCTTTCGTGCTGCCACATGTTTTTTGCAAAGAATACGGTTTAGTAAGTTGTTAACCTCTTTCCGTGTACACACCAAATATAGGGGCTGGGATGAGGGTTCCATGGCCCTGGATTAAAGCCAGTCATCCGGTCAGGGGGCATGGGTGTTTCCGGTTGGGACCGAGAGGGGGGCACCCCTTAGAGCGCGCGTATATAAATTTGATCCCATGCTACGCGAGGTTGTAGCCTCCCCGTCTCAAGGTTTTTCTTGAATGTTGCCGAGGGTGATTCCTGGCATCGGAATGTTGAATGGGTGTGTACTGGTTAGATGTGTTTCTTCCAAAACACCGTAAACGGAACTGGTCCTTATGACTACTGAAATCCGTTGGCTCTGGTTAAAGTACAAAATCTGCAGAGTCAAATCCTTCCGAATCATCGTGTCCATGGTCAAGGACCATGGCCAGTATATCCATATCTATGTCAGTCCTCGTGGTAAATCCCCGGTGAACAAGCTTGAGTGGTATACCCGTTTAAATTGTTATTCCTGTGGATGGACTAACCTTTATTTTATCTCGTACCTGAAAATTTCCCTTGCAATGAATTAAGTTCATGAGCTACTGAAATATTAAGTTGTGAAATATAAGCCCTTTATGTGATGTCGCTCAGACGTCCGACTGTGGCACTCTTGTCATTTACTTTCAATATAAGCCCTTTATGTGATGTCGCTCAGACGTCCGACTGTGGCACTCTTGTCATTTACTTTCATTATAAGCCCTTTATGTGATGTCGCTCAGACGTCCGACTATGGCACTCTTGTCATTTACTTTCAATATAAGCCCTTTATGTGATGTCGCTCAGACGTCCGACTGTGGCACTCCTGTCATTTACTTTCAATACAAGCCTTTTATGTGATGTCGCTTCGGACGTCCGACTGTGGCACGCACTGTTACTTATTTTTTTTCATTATAAGCCCTTTATGTGGTGTCGCCTTGATGCCCGACTGCGGCATTGTTATTTCATTTGTATCCTTTCGAGGAGTCATTCAGACACTCGATTGGCCGTCAGTATTACTTTGGGATTTCGGGAGGACTACCGCCCATCTTCCCTTTTATTTCCCATGCCTTGTCTTCTCGTTGTTTGAGTGCGCTCTATTAATCTGTTCATATGCATCATGTTTACATTTGTTATATCTTATGTCCGAACTGTCTTGCGAGTACTTTCATAGTACTCACCTAGCTTATTGATTTGGACAGATGTTGACGAGGGCGATCTCATGGATGAAGAGTTTGATAGTGAGTCCGACGCCTAGAGGAATCCCAGTCAGTCCCGTGCGATCCTGGATATTGGTCACTTGTATCACATACGCTTCCGCCACCCACAATAAGTATCCTCGAGCCTCACTCCGACGCTCGAAGAGCTGTTAGATTCAGGAGTCATGTCACCCACGTCACTGTGATATTTCCACCACCGCTTTTATTGTGAGTTAGTAGTTATGCCACCCTATCCGCCCTTAAGTATTATTGGCGTGCTTGTAATAAATTGTTGAGCAGTCTCCGCTCAACCTTGTATTATATTTAGTACTCCTGGTTTTTTCTTCTGTGATCAAGAATTTGTCTACCAGTGAGAAGGATTCTTCTCTACTGGTCCGTAAAAGGGATCGTTTTCTCAATAAATATTTTTATTGGAAAACCGGTCGTGACAAGCTTGGTATCAGAGCCAGGCTGACTGTAGGAAGCCACTAGGTGCGATCGCTAATCGGTTATTAGCGTTTTTAGCGCTTTTTCAGCATTTTGCAAATGTAGCTATTTTCTGTTGGTCATCATAAATTTATGATATGACTACTCAGAATTTTTGCCTACTTTTGTAGATGGCTGGCAGCAACTGCGAGACTCGGGTGTTCACTAATGTGCCCGAGGGGTTTGTCAAACTCCTCGTCTCCATCACCAAGCTCGCGATCGGGCCAACGACTCGTCCGGAGTTCACGCTTTACCAGCACAAGCTCAGCGACGACGTGTCTATGCACCAGGCCGTGGTGCAATTCAAGGGAGGACGTTCTGCGTCTCGCCACTTCCGTTTTGTGGGGAGGGGCATGCCTACGGAGAGGCATGCCATGCAGATGGCTGCCCGTGAGGCGATAGCTCGCCTTGGGACATTCTTCCTTCGATGAAGACTCGTCGCTACCGCTACCTCCCATGCCATGTGCCATACACTTGTCACTATGCATTCGCCTACCATAGGGGAGAGCGAGATGAAGCTATCGAGATGCTTGTTGAGTATCTCAAAGCTCTGGAGGAAGATTTCGACAACCTCGTGGACGATCTTGTGGCGGCTCGCATGGACTTAGTTCGGGGCGGTTCTGCCAGCAGGAAGGAGCTTCTCCACATGGCACCGCCACTGACGTTCGTCTCGTCCTCAGCATCCTATTCACCTGCCATTTTGGCCACTGCTCGCCGTCTTCCTACCACTGAGGAGTTCGACCGGGTCATTGCTCCTACTCCAGTCAGAGCTGCACCGCCTGCCGCACCCGCGCTACCGCCTGTCGCACCCGCGCCATCACCTTAGCGCAGTGCTATGCGCCTGGAGCATATTAGGGAGGAGGTGGAGGTTGAGTCTCCTGCACCGCTGGGTCTTACCCTCGGCAAGGGGAAGGACATCTTCACCATCTCCGACTAAGTGCGCCTAGTCGTCGCGCGATGTGCCTGCATGTATGATATGTTTTATATGTACGTTAGTTTGTAGTATTTATGTGCGCCTCATGTAGGATCCCGGAGGAGTGTGCTAGCCTTAATAACATGTCAGGAATGTGTGCGCACATCCTGAGTGATGTATCGTGTGTTTGCGTGTCACGTGTAAGATATGTGCTAAGCGGTCCTTCTCCGTGCGAAATCGTTTACGTTCTTGAAAATCTTGAGGTCTTTTAAAAATTTTGTCTTGCAAGATTTTCCTTGTGCCACACAGTTTTTCTCATGAGTTTTGCAAAATAATACCCCAGAGTGGAAAATGTCTCGTCCGTGGACTCGTTCCATGCCCAATCAACCAGAAGAAGTTTATGGAACATAGACAAGCAACAACTTCACTCAGGGACAGTCTAGTCAACAGGACAGCGAGGCAGCCTTATCACAAGTATGCCGCCTTTTCGAACAAAGCCAACAGCAACACCAAGAAATGATGAATCACGTCATCAATATGGGAAATCACCGTGAGCCTTACCAACCACACTCCAAGTTGTCTGAACTGCAGAAGACACGCCCTCCAACGTTTGCTCACACTGATAGGCCACTTGAAGCCGATGATTGGCTTCGAGACATCGAAAGAAAGTTGATTATTGCTCAAGTTCTGATCATGAGAAGGTGCTTTATGCACCCCACTATCTCACTGGAGCAGCTGCAGCATGGTGGGAGAACTTCCTACACATGCATCCCAGTGAACATAACATCACCTGGGAGGAGTTTAAGGAAGGCTTTCGTGGGGCACACATACCCAGGAGCATCATAAAAATCAAGAAAAGAGAATTTGATGACCTCAAGCAGAGAGGCATGACAGTGACGGAATACAACAGTCAGTTTACCCAGCTATCTCATTATGCCTACGATGAGCTTATGACTGAGAACAAGAGGATGGAAAAATTCTTGGACGGCCTGGCGCCAGCACTAAGATGCCAACTGGTCGTACACACTTTCCCAGATTTCAAAACTCTGGTTGACAAGGCCATTACTTTGGAGAATGAGCGCCGCAGTCTGGAAGATATTCGTAAGCGAAAGAGGGACAAGACGACTCTTGCTCGCAACAACCGAAGCAAGACTGATGTTCAGAGGAATGAAGAGAGGAAGTCCACGACCACTGCTCTCAGGCCAACCAGACAGTTTCATTCAAGGGACAAGGACTTTACATACCGTCCAGGGGTCACTTGCTATGCTTGTGGTGAAGAGGGGCACTATGCCAAACAGTGCCCAAAACCAAGGAACTCGGCCCCAAAGCCGAACAATGGTGGGAATAATCCAGCCCCCAAGCGCAACAATTTCAATCCCAACAACAACCACAGGAAGGGTCACCTGAACCATGTGACCAGGGAAGAAGCGCAGAATGCCCCAGACATCATGCTCGGTACGTTCCCTGTCAACACAGTACCTGCCACGGTTTTGTTTGATTCTGGAGCTTCTCACTCGTTCATTTCGAAGAGTTTTGTTTTGCAACATGGTTTTCCGATACTTCCTTTGGAAAAATCTATGATCATCAAGTCCCCCAGAAATAAGCAGATCACTCAGAGCTACTGCCAAGGAGTGATTATTGAATTCGAAGGACTAAAGTTTCAGGCTAATCTCATCGTGTTGGAAAATAAAGGACTGGATGTCATCCTAGGGATGGACTGGTTGACCACCAACAAAGGATTTATTGACTGTTTCAATCGGACTGTGATTCTCACTCACCATCACGGCAAGACAATAAAGGTTACAGCTCAAGAGAGACCACGGTCACGGCAACCAAAATTGAACAAAGTGGACATTTCAGAATTGAGAAAAGTTCCAGTGGTGTGCGAGTTTCCAGACGTATTTCCTAAAGAACTACCAGGCATGCCACCAGACCGAGAGATAGAGTTCAGCATTGAACTAGCACCTGGCACCACTCCCATCTATAAGAAACCTTATAGAATGGCACCCTCAGAGTTGGTAGAATTGAAGAAGCAAATAAAGGAATTACTGGACAAGGGATTTATTCGAGCCAGCTCCTCACCTTGGGGTTCGCCAGTATTATTCGCCAAGAAAAAGGATGGGACACTGAGATTGTGTATAGACTATCGAGCTCTCAATATGGTCACCATCAAAAACAAATATCCGATGCCACGGATAAATGATTTGTTTGACCAGCTCGCACAAGCCAAGGTGTTCTCAAAAATTGATTTAAGATCGGGATATCACCAATTAAAAGTACGGACGGAAGATATCCCTAAGACAGCATTCACCTCTAGATACGGATTATATGAGTTCACAGTAATGCCGTTTGGACTGACGAACGCCCCCGCATTTTTCGTCCACCTCATGAACAAAGTGTTTATGAAATTCATGGACAAATTTGTTGTGGTGTTCATTGACGATATTCTGGTATATTCAAGGACACCAGAAGAGCATGCTGAACATCTCAGAATTGTTTTGGGAGAATTAAGGAAACATCAATTGTACGCCAAATTTAGCAAGTGTGAATTTTGGCTAAGGCAAGTTGGTTTCCTAGGCCATATATTAACCCAAGAAGGCGTGGCCGTAGACCCAGAAAAAGTCAAACCCATACTTGACTGGAAACCCCCAGCCAACGTGACAGATGTGCGGAGTTTCCTGGGAATGGCCGGATATTACAGAAGATTTATTGAAGGGTTCTCCACTGTGGCAAAACCAATGACATAGTTGCTCAAGAAAGACATGAAATTTGTATGGACGGAAGCATGCGAGAAAAGCTTCCAAGAACTCAAGAAGAAACTAACAACAGCACCAGTTTTGATCGTGCCAGACATACACAAGAGCTTTGAAGTGTTTTGTGACGCATCCCGGAAGGGCCTCGGGTGCGTGCTGATGCAGGATGGCAAAGTTGTCGTGTATGCTTCCAGGCAACTACGGAAGCATGAGGAAAATTATCCGACTCATGACTTGGAGCTAGCAGCGGTCATCCATGCACTCAAGGAGTGGAGGCACTTTCTGCTGGGAAATCGTTGTGAAATATATACGGACCATAAGAACCTTAAATATATTTTCACACAACCAGAGCTAAATTTATGCCAACGACGCTAGCTGGAATTGGTCAAGGACTATGATGTCAGCATTCACTACCATCCAGGGAAAGCAAATGTAGTGGCAGATGCCCTTAGTCGGAACCCCAGCCCGGGCAACGACAGTCCACAGAACTTGAGGCCTGAGTTTCACCAGGAGTTCGCTAGACTCAACATGGTGTTAGTCTCTGAGGGCAATGTATCAAATTTGGAGATACATCCCACCCTAGTGGAACAAATTAAGAAGGCTCAGCAGGGACATCCCAGCATTGAAGGTATAAAGAGAAAAATGAGCCTTGGCACGGCTTCAGAGTTCGTCACAGACAATGAAGGAATATTATGGTACGGAGACAAACTTTGCGTACCAAACATTGAGGAACTCAAGCAACAAATCCTAACCGAAAGCCACACCGCTCCATACTCGATCCACCCTGGAGGAACCAAAATGTACAAAGACATTCAGGAAAGATTTTGGTGGCACGGTATGAAAAGGGATATAGCCGCATTTATTGCTTGTTGCGATTCATGTCAGCGCATTAAAGCCGAGCATCAAAAGCCAGCAGGGCTACTCCAGCCAAACATGATACCTGAGTGGAAATGGGATGAAATTGGAATGGACTTCATCGTTGAACTACCTCGATCACAACGCGGAAATGATGCCATATGGGTCATCACAGATAGGCTAACCAAGGTAGCGCATTTCATTCCCGTGAAGACGACCTACTCCATTCAAAGGCTAGCCAAGCTTTATCTCTCCCGTATAGTTTGTCTACATGGAGTCCCAAAGACCATAATATCCGACCGAGGCACTCAATTTGTCTCTAAATTTTGGGATCACTTACAGCAAGCTCTGGGCACGCAACTAGCATTCAGTACAGCGTACCACCCACAGACGGATGGACAAACGGAACGCGTAAACCAAATCCTAGAGGACATGCTGAGAGCCTGTGTGCTCACCTATGGATCCAGTTGGGAAGAAAGTTTGCCATATGCCGAGTTTGCTTACAACAACAGTTACCAGGCCAGCTTGCAAATGGCACCTTTGAAGCACTGTACGGACGGAGGTGTCGTACCCCACTGAATTGGTCAGAAACAGGTGACAGTCGCATCTTCGGCCCAGACATGCTCAAAGAAGCCGAGGAGAAGGTTAAACAGATCAGGGACAGACTCAAGACAGCTCAGAGCCGACAAAAGAGCTATTACAATCGAAAACATCGTGAGGTCAGCTTTGAACCCGGTGATTACGTTTACCTCCGAGTGTCTCCTATGCGAGGCCTACAACGGTTCAAAATTAAAGGGAAGCTAGCCCCAAGATTTATTGGACCTTTCTGTATAGTTGCACGAAGAGGCACAGTAGCCTACCAGCTGGACCTCCCCAAAGAGCTGTCAGACGTCCACGACGTGTTTCACGTCTCACAGTTGAGAAAATGTGTGAACAACCCGGAGAAGCATGTATCTCATGAGAGCATTGATGTACAACCAGATCTCACCTACAGAGAGCAGCCAGTGAAGATATTGGAAGAGTCTGAAAGGAGGACCCGCCAGAAAACAACTAAATTTTTCAAGGTTCAGTGGAGCAATCACACCGAGGATGAAGCTACATGGGAAAGGGAAGATTTTCTTCAGGCAGAGTAGCCACATCTATTTGAAGATCAGCTGAAATCTTGAGGACGAGATTTTTCCTAAGGGGGTAGGTGTTGTGACACCCAAAATTTTTATTTGGTTTTATCAAAATCTTTTATTTGATTTGAGGAGGGTATTTAAAATTTTCTTCTAAAAGAACTCTCCCTCTCAAAAATTTTCTTTTATGGCAAGTGTTTTGTTTGGATTCACCCAAGACTTGATTTTTGGTCTTGGAGGTTTTTCCATCTTATGTGGACTCAAAACCAAATGCTTTTCATTTGGGAAATTTCTTTTGAAAAATCTTTTAAATAACCCTATGGCATTTGGAGTGATCTTTTGCCCTTTCAAAAATCCCTCTTGCCATGGCCCAAGTGGAAATCCCCTCCCAAAAGCCTTTCCCCATCTTTGGATCATGATATACTTCAAATCCAGCAAGTTGAACCTCCCCATGATTCTTCTTCCTTTTTTTCTCATCAAAAGTAATTTCTGCCCTCTACTTTGGCTCTTGGAGATTTACAAAGGAGCTACCCTTTCTACTTTGAGTTTTGCCTCCAAACCAATTTCCCTAGCTAGTCCTTAGAGCCCTCAACCAAGATCCATGAAGATCCACTGGTCTCCAGTTCAAATATTTCAAATTGTGCTTGCTGCAAGTTTGGACCAGATTTGCCAAATTTGATGAAATTCAATTGTTTTCTCCTCCTAAAAATCTGAGAAAATTCAGGCAGCCTCTGGATGCATTGAGAGGTCACCTCACCAAGTCCCAGCTCCAGAAATTTTTTCTTCATGCCAAATCATTTCGTCGAACACCTGATGGGCACTGTTGCTGTCAATGTTCAGAAGTTCAGTAAACAGTTTCAGTGGACACTGTTGTTTTCTTCAGAGCCCGTTGTCGATCTCGCCAGTACAACGGTGGCACCTGCTCCCTGTCCCCTCCTTCTTATCCCTGCGCCGCACGATTGCCTGGAAGGTTGCGGTCGTCGGCGACGAGCAGGAGGAGGTGCGCCACCCGTGAGCGACGGCAGCAGCGGCTTTGCGGCTGCCAGAGAGAGGCGCAGCGTGGACGGCGCCGTCCAGCGCCGCCCAAGCCACCGGAGCCCGCCACGTGGCCATCCACTCACCCGTGCACGCTGCCATCTGTCGTCGTGAACTGCTAGGCGCGGAGCGCGCTCTCTACCGCCGCCGTGCCCGTACGGCCGCCCCGTCGAGGATCGGCGCATTACGCCAAGCCCGACCAAGGTTTAGCGGGGGAACGGCACCAGTGATCCTCCCTGATGGTGCCTAGCCGCCTTAACCCCCTTCCCAACCCCTGCCTCGCCGTAATCGCTCGCCGGAGCTACCCCATTCACGGCCACCCCCTCGGATCGCCTATAAAAGGAGGCCCCGAGCTCGAACTCGAATCCACACCACCTCTGCACTCCACCAATACCACGCCAAGCCACTGGAAGAGCCCCGAGGGAGCCTTCTTCCCCAACTCCGGCCGCCTCGACCCGCCATGGGGTCCAGCTCGATTCACCCCCATGCGTGCACCTCTACCTCTCAGCTCTTGCCAGTAGCTTCCTAGTACATCCACTCTTCTGACCCGTGCTTCAATTTGGAGTTTGCAGCGCCCACCGGAGTACTCCACCATCGCCCGAACCACCGTCCGCCGGAGAAAGTGTCTCCGTCGACGTGGTGCTCTCCGACGACCAAGTCCACCAACCACCGATGCGGAAGAACACCCTAAACCTCTTGGTACCCTCCGATCTCCCTGCCTCGCCGTGGTTCAACGCCGGCGACCACCGCAGCCTTCGGGCGCCGGCGAACTCCGTTGGGAGATTTAAACCTGAAGGGTGGGACCCCCCCGTCAGTCTCTCTCTTTTCCCCCTTCGAACCGTTTTCTGAAAGCGCCTTCGGGCAAATGCGCTTTCCCTTTGGGCTGGCGCATTTCTTTCCGAACCATTTTCTGGTTTTTCAAACAAGTCCCTGGATCTTTTCTGTTTCATCACAAATTGGTCCTTGGACTAAAACCCTTATAACTTTTTAATAAAAGAAGCTTTTTGATTGATTCTTTTTCTGTCAGGCTTGTATTTTTGTATAGTTTTTTATAGTATTTCTTTGGAAAAAAATTGGAACAATTTTTATGCACGCTACGATGTTCACGTTAGTATACGGTTTCGTTATACCGTAGGTTCCGGAGGAGGTGACGGAGCCGCGAACTTCGCCGAGCTAGACTTCGACTTCTCCGAACCAGGCAAGCATGTTTGAACCTTTGATATGATAGGTGTTTTGCATGTTTGCTTGAAAGGTTTGTGCATGGCATATGAGCATCGGTGAGTATTACGTTGCGTGCGGGGCAACTGACCGTGTGTTTCGAAGTTACCATGATCTTTGATGAGAGATGACCTGATCATGTGGTGACATGAAAGGTAGTAAGATGGTATTGTTGTCGCATGCCAGTCTTACGTCATCCGATAAACTCCGACGTTAACGTGGACTGAGTCACGTTATCGTTCTTCCCCTTTCGTGCTGCCACATGTTTTCTGCAAAGAATACGGTTTAGTAAGTTGTTAACCTCTTTCCGTGTACACACCAAATAGAGGGCCGGGATGAGGGTTCCATGGCCCTGGATTAAAGCCAGTCATCCGGTCAGGGGGCATGGGTGTTTCCGGTTGGGACCGAGAGAGGGGCACCCCTTAGAGCGCGCGTATATAAATTTGATCCCATGCTACGCGAGGTTGTAGCCTCCCCGTCTCAAGGTTTTTCTTGAACGTTGCCGAGGGTGATTCCTGGCATCGGAATGTTGAATGGGTGTGTACTGGTTAGATGTGTTTCTTCCAAAACACCGTAAACGGAACTAGTCCTTGTGACTACTGAAATCCGTTGGCTGTGGTTAAAGTACAAACTCTGTAGAGTCAAATCCTTCCGAATCATCGTGTCCATGGTCAAGGACCATGGCCAGTATATCCATATCTATGTCAGTCCTCGAGGTAAATCCCCGGTGAACAAGCTTGAGTGGTATACCCGTTTAAATTGTTATTCCTGTGGATGGACTAACCTTTATTTTATCTCGTACCTGAAAATTTCCCTTGCAATGAATTAAGTCCATGAGCTACTGAAATATTAAGTTGTGAAATATAAGCCCTTTATGTGATGTCGCTCAGACGTCCGACTGTGGCACTCTTGTCATTTACTTTCAATATAAGCCCTTTATGTGATGTCGCTCAGACGTCCGACTGTGGCACTCTTGTCATTTACTTTCAATATAAGCCCTTTATGTGATGTCGCTCAGACGTCCGACTGTGGCACTCCTGTCATTTACATTCAATACAAGCCCTTTATGTGATGTAGCTTCGGACGTCCGACTGTGGCACGCACTGTTACTTATTTTTTTTCATTATAAGCCCTTTATGTGGTGTCGCCTTGACGCCCGACTGCGGTATTGTTATTTCATTTGTATCCTTTCGAGGAGTCTTTCAGACACTCGATTGGTCGTCAGTATTACTTTGGGATTTCAGGAGAACTACCGCCCGACTTCCCTTTTATTTCCCATGCCTTGTCTTCTCGTTGTTTGAGTGCGCTCTATTAATCTGTTCATATGCATCATGTTTACATTTGTTATATCTTATGTCCGAACTGTCTTGCGAGTACTTTCATAGTACTCACCTGGCTTGTTGATTTGGCCAGATGTTGACGAGGGCGATCTCATGGATGAAGAGTTTGATAGTGAGTCCGACGCCTAGAGGAATCCCAGTCAGTCCCGTGCGATCCTGGATATTGGTCACTTGTATCACATACGCTTCCGCCACCCACAATAAGTATCCTCGAGCCTCACTCCGAGCTCGAAGAGCTGTTAGATTCAGGAGTCATGTCACCCACGTCACTGTGATATTTCCACCATCGCTTTTATTGTGAGTTAGTAGTTATGCCACCCTATCCGCCCTTAAGTATTATTGGCGTGCTTGTAATAAATTGTTGAGCAGTCTCCGCTCAACCTTGTATTATATTTAGTACTCCTGGTTTTTTCTTCTGTGATCAAGAATTTGTCTACCAGTGAGAAGGATTCTTCTCTACTGGTCCGTAAAAGGGATCGTTTTCTCAATAAATATTTTTATTGGAAAACCGGTCGTGACAGTAGCGTCACCTGCACTGGTATCCTCGACACCTGCAACTGTTTTGGAAGTATCTGTGAGTCACGAGGACTCAGCAATCTCACACCCGCGAGATCAAGACTATTTAAGCTTATAGGAAAGGATGGGGTAATGAGGTGGAGCTGTAGCAAGCACTAAGCATATATGGTGGCTAACATACGCAAATAAGAGCGAGAAGAGGAGCAACGGAACGGTCAACAACTAGTAATGATCAAGAAGTGATCCTGAACTCCTACTTACGTCAAACATAACCCAAAAGCCGTGTTCACTTCCCGGACTCCGCCGGGAAGGGACCATCACGACTACACACGCGGTTGATGCATTTTAATTAAGGTCAAGTGTCAAGTTCTCTACAACCGGATATTAACAAATTCCCATCTGCCACATAACCGCGGGCACGGCTCTCGAAAGTTTATACCCTGCAGGGGTGTCCCAACTTAGCCCATTATAAGCTCTCACGGTCAACGAAGGATATTCCTTCTCCCGGGAAGACCCGATCAGTCTCGGAATCCCGGTTACAAGACATTTCGATGATGGTAAAACAAAACCAGCAAAGCCGCCCGATGTGCCGACAATCCCGATAGGAGCTGCACATATCTCGTTCTCAGGGCAACACCGGATGAGACATCCTACGAGTAAAACCAGACCTCGAGTTTCCACGAGGGGGCCCCGCAGTCTACTCGGTTCAGACCAGCACTTAGAGAAGCACTGGCCCGGGGGGGTTAAAATAAAGATGACCCTCGGGATGTGCGACTCCCAAGGGAAAAAGGCTAGGTGAGGCAAATGTAAAACCAAGGTTGGGCCTTGCTGGAAGAGTTTTATTCAAAGCGAACTGTCAAGGGGGTCCCATAAATCACCCAACCGCGTTAGGAACGCAAAATCAAGGAACATAACACCGGTATGACGGAAACTAGGGCGGCAAGAGTGGAACAAAACACCAGGTATAAGGCCGAGCCTTCCACCATTTACCAAGTATATAGATGCATTAATTAAAATAAAATATATTGTGATATCCAAAAATATCCATGTTCCAACATGGAACCAACTTCAACTTCACCTGCAACTACCAACGCTATAAGAGGGGCTGAGCAAAAGCGGTAACATAGCCAAACAACGGTTTGCTAGGAAGGGTGACAAAGGTTAGAGGTTCATGGCAATTTGGGAGGCTTGATAAGCAAGTGGTAGGTAGCGCGGCATAGCAATAGAGCGAACAACTAGCAAGCAAAGATAGAAGTGATTTCGAAGGTATGGTCATCTTGCCTGAGATCCCGCTAGGAAGAAGAACGAGTCCATGACGCAGACAAACGGATGTAGTCGAACGAATCCTCACAACTCCGGAACGAAATCGGAGGTAACGAGAGCAGCAAACCGGAAAGAAACAAAAAACATAGTAAACAACCATCACATAAACATGGCATGATGCACAAACAAGTATGATGCATGTCCGGTTTAATGAGGCATGGCATGGCAAAGTGCACAAACAATACTACAAATTAAGTGGAGCTCAATATGTAACAAGTTGCATATTGACGAAACACCACATCAATTATTTAGTTCTCTCTCGGTTATGTACCCAACAATATTAAATGTTGTTAAACATGGCAAGAGGTGAAGCATAGGTAAACTAACTATTTAGGCAAGTTTAAATGAGGCCGGAAACAACAAACAACAATACCGATAAATCCTCATGTCAATTAGCAATTTAGTACAAACACAATTTTAAACATTTAGATGTTGTTATCATGATGCGGATGACAATGCAAGTTTTAAGCAATTTATGAAAATGTTGTTATAATAAGATATGAGGCATGATAAGAGCATTTTTCGCCATGACGGAATGAAAGGGTGCCATGGCGACAATAACGGGAATGGTGCAACGACAACATTCCGATGATCCGGCAATTCGTGGAAATGCCGGTGCAAAAGAACAAGTGTGCGGAACATGCAAGAGTGACGGGGAGTGATCCCGGTAACCGGGTGTCCCACGAGTTGACGGCATGGCAAACGAGGAGGAACGATCAAGTGGCGATTCGAACATGGTGCAAACATGGGCATCTCATTCAACACATCACATGCATTCGTTCATGGCGGTCACAACGGCGGTTATACCTTCGAAGCGTGCATTTCGGGGCGGACGGGTTCGAAGTGGAAGTAGTTGTACATGGGTCATCATGGGAAGTAGTCGTTCTCGCGACGGTAGTGGAAGTAGTGGTACACGTTCCGTAGATGTTCGGGTCGCCGGTAGTTGCACACATTCATTGTTGGACTTGATGGATCCGAGGGCTCCGGGCGTTGTGGTACTTGTCGAAATCCACATCGGATGTAGTTGAACATTTTGAAAAGGAACTTGGCGGGTCTAAAATCTGCGGGCGTTGGTGTCCAACAGGCAAATCAAACCGGCTGCAACCGAAGGCAGCAGGACTTGCAGTTGTTGTGCTCGCGGAAGAAGATGTCGGGGAAGTCAACGCGGGGCTGGGCATGGCCTGAAGCAGAAGAGGCCACGGCGTTCGATGACAAGTGCAGCGACGCGTGGATCCATGGGCGGCAGCACGGTAGAGGCGCTCCAACAGAGGGACTCGGTGGGGTGACGCGAACCAATGACTCCGGCGAATGGTGCGGAGGCAGAGGTGCGTGATGGTGCAGCAGAGCAGCAGCGGGAGGCGCGCGACGGAGAAGGACGGCGGGGACAGGCGAGCTTGGCGAGGTCGAGGCTGCGAGGCGGGGCGCGGCGGCCATGGAGGTGGGGCGCAGCACGGCTGCAAGACGGCGGCGGCTGCAGGGCGCCGGCGGTGGGTGTGGGTGGCGACGCAATGGAAGTGAGGAGGAGGGAGAGGGGGTCGGGCACTGGCGGCGCTGGAGGGAAGGAGAAACAGGGCGCGGCACATGGTGGTGGTGTTGGACGCGGGCCGAATCGATCCCGAGGCTGGGGTCGGGGACGAGGCCGGAGACGCGAGGACGAGGCGGGTCGAGGGGGCGACGCGGTACAATAGAGGAAGGCGCACGGGAGGAGAATTCGCGGTGGTGGCGACGAGGGGATCGGGCGCAGATGGCATCGGGCGGCAGCCGCGAGCAGCCATAGAAGGGAAGGCGTCGAGCACGTGGGCTCTGCTCCTCTCTCTCCCTACGAGTGGCGGCGCCAGGAGGAGAACGAAGGGGAGAGAGGGGATCGGGCGAGGCGAGACTCTGCTCTCTCTCATTCTCTCTGTGATGGCGCATCGAGGGAGGAGGGGATCGAGCAGGGGAGGCTAGGGTTTACAGCGGGGCGCGGCTGGGCCTTGGGCCATGGAGGATCTGGGCTGCGGATGGGCCTAGATGGCCTGCTGGGCTAAGCTCTCTCTAAAACTAATAAAAACAAAACAGAGATAAGAAAGAAAAGAAAGAGAGGTTAGGGGAAGAAGTTGGACACGCGGATAATTTTCCCGGATTCATAAAAATGAGCTTGATCCAAGAAAAATAGAAAGTGAGCATGGGCGTGAAGTTGACTTCAAGCTCATTTGAATTATTTTCAAATGAGTGTAGGAAGGAAGTGGGTATTTGGTAGATCCAAAAATGTTGAGAATTTTGGAAGAGCCTCGATAAATGAGATAAGAATTGTTGGCAAAGTTTGAGGCAAGGAATTTAGGTAGAAAAATGCATGGAACTTAAAATGTAAGTGTGTTATGGTTTATTCTTAAAAGGATGGAATATTTATCATAGCTCCCTAATAATATTGGGAGGGTAATTGTTATAAAGAGAAATCACCATGTGCATTTCCCTCGATTTAAATGGATCGAAGATCCATGCAATTTACTTAGTTGAGTTTTTAAAAAACTAATGACATGATGGCATGATGACATGATGCAATGAAAAAATAAAAGAGCAAGCACAAAAGAAACACACGGTGATCACGAAAATATGGAAGTCTTCTAAAGCGTCGGTCTCGGGGCGTTACAGGTAGATACCGCATATAGGAAGGTATAGTGGACTCATATGGAATAACTTTGGGGTTTAAGGGATTGGATGCACAAGCAGTATTCCTGCTTAGTACAAGTGAAGGCTAGCAAAAGACTGGGAAGCGACCAACTAGAGAGCGACAACAGTCATGAACATGCATTAAAATTAATAAACATTGAGTGCAAGCATGAGTAGGATATAATCCACCATGAACATAAATAGAAGGCTATGTTGATTTTGTTTCGACTACATGCGTGAACATGTGCCAAGTCAAGTCACTCGAATCATTCAAAGGAGGATACCACCCTATCATACCACATCTCAACCATTTTAATAGCATGTTGGCACGCAAGGTAAACCATTATAAACTCCTAGCTAATTAAGCATGGCATAAGCAACTATAATCTCTAATTGTCATTGCAAACATGTTTATTCATAATAGGCTGAATCAGGAACGATGAACTAATCATATTTACAAAAACAAGAGAGGTTGAGTTCATACCAGCTTCTCTCATCTCAATCAGTCCATCATATATCGTCATAATTGCCTTTCACTTGCACGACCGAACGATGTGAATAATAATAATAATAGTGCACGTGCATTGGACTAAGCTGGAATCTGCGAGCATTCAATAAACAGGAGAAGACAAGGCAATATGGGCTCTTGGTTAAATCAACAATAATGCAAATAAGAGCCACTTTAACAATTTCATTATGGTCTTCTCCTATTGACCCCCAAAGAAAAGAAAAGAAATAAAACTATTTACACAGGAAAGCTCCCAACAAGCAAAAGAAGAACATGAAATATTTTTGGGTTTTCTTTTAATTATTACTACTATAGCAAGAAAATAAGCTAGCTAAAAGCTACTACTATTTTTTTTTTAGTTTTTCTTAAGGTTTTTCAAACACACAAGAAGAAAGCATAAAAAGGAAAATAAACTAGCATGGATATTACAGTGAAAAAGTATGAGCACCGACAACTAACAGAGTGTGTGAACATAAATGTAATGTCGGTGAGAAATACGTACTCCCCCAAGCTTAGGCTTTTGGCCTAAGTTGGTCTACTGCCACGGCCGGCCTGGCAGATATCCGAAGTTGTAACTGGGGTCGTACTGAGATGCAGCGGCTATTGCATCGTGGGCTGCAGCTTGGAGGCGAGCCGCCCTCGTCCTCCTCTCGTACTCATTTGCCTCCTCCCTGGTTATGACATATCCCCCCTTTGCCTGAAAATCAAAGAGAGTAGGAGCAGGGAGACAATATTAATGGCGTGACGCCTGTCAAAGATTAGTCGGTACTGGAGAGGCGGTTCATTCCTCTTAACAAACTGATGGTGAACCATGGCATTAAAATCTAGATAAGAAGGAGGCAATTCCATATCATAATCTCGAATAGGTATATCAAGAAAATTAGCTAGACGGGTTGCATAAATTCCGCCAAAGAAATCTCCATTAATTCTATTGTTATGCAACCTACGTGCCACAATGGCTCCCAAATTATAATGTTTATCTCCTAATACAGCACTACTGAGAAGACTGAGGTCAGGGACACACATGTGGCATGCTTCATCCTTACCATTTATGCACCTACCTATGAAGAGAGCAAAATAATGTATAGTAGGAAAATGAATGCTCCCTATGGTAGCTTGGGTTATATCTCTAGACTCCCCCACAGTTATACTAGCAACAAAATCTCTAAACTCAGACTTGAGAGGCTCACTAGTGCTACCCCATTGTGGAAGTTTGCAAGCAGTATTAAAATCATTTAAATCCATAGTATAAGAATTTTCATAAAGATCAAACAGGACAGTTTGAGAATTGCGTGAAGATGAAAATTCAAACCTTCTCACAAAGGAATCAGTGAGATAGTGGTACTGACGACACTTATCTGCCTCGAAGCTCACAAGATCAGCGTTACGCACATATGCGTTAAATTCTTCCTTGATTCCTGCTCGATCCATGAAGTCCTCTGAAGGCCATTCACAAGCCCGCACTTGAGCTTCCCTCGGTGGTTCATCGTCCGCATCGCGTATTGCGGGCCTGGGCCCTTGCTTCCTTGAAGGACCACCTTGGTACATTTTCCTAAACATATTTCTTCCTCTGAAAAATTTCTGAATTTTTTTAGTAACTTCAAATGAAAATGAACCAAACTCAACAAAATTGATAGCAAATACTCCCACAAGTGCCTAGAGACTATATCATGAATTAGAACTACTTGGGACCATATAAATTTGGCATGCAAGCTCAAGAACAGGGTCACCTAGGCAACAAAAATTTGCAAAGAATAAAGCACTAGAACAAAAACTAATTGGACCATTGGAGGAGTCACCTACCAAGGAACAATCCCCCAAAGCAGTTTTGTGAGTGGAGCTTTGAGCAAGGAGATCGAAAATCACAGCAAAATGAGCTAGAACTCGTGCTTGAGCTAGCTGGTGATTTTTTGGGAGGAAGAAGGAGTGTGTGGTTGCTGGAATAAGTGGAGGGGAGCCACCATGGGCCCACGAGGCAGGGGGCGCGCCCAGGGGGGTGGGCGCGCCCTGGACCCTTGTGGCCAGTTGCTTGCTCCCCCTGCTGTGTTCTCAGTGCCAGATATTCTCAAATATTCCAGAAAAAATCATATTTCAATTTCGGGGAATTTGGAGGACTTTTATTTTCGGGGTATTTTTTTATTGCACGGATAATTCAGAAAACTGGCAGGAAATATTATTTTTACTTTATTTCAACCAAATAACAGAAAGTAAAAGGAGGGTACAGAAGGTTGTGCTTTCTAACTTCATCCATCTCATGCTCATCAAAAGGTATCCACTAACAAGGTTGATCAAGTCTTGTTAACAAACTCATTCCGAATCACATGAAACCGGAGAATTTTCGAATAGCACTAGGTTACCTCAACGGGGATATGCACGTGCCCAATTATAAGAATATCATATTTCTTCTTGACAGCAGGAAGAGGAAATTCAAAACCTCCAAAAATAATCGATGGAATTTTTCCAATAGAATTGATACTGTGGACTTGAGGTTGTTTCCTCGGAAAGTGTACCGTATGCTCATTACCATTAACATGAAAAGTGACATTGCCTATGTTGCAATCAATAACAGCCTCTGCAGTATTCAAAAAGGGCCTTCCAAGAATAATAGACATACTATCATCCTCGGGAATATCAAGAATAACAAAGTCCGTTAAAATAGTAACATTTGCAACCACAACCGGCACATCCTCACAAATGCCGACAGGTATAGCAGTTGATTTATCAGCCATTTGCAGAGATATTTTAGTAGGTGTCAACTTATTCAAATCAAGTCTATGATATAAAGAGAGAGGCATAACACTAACACCAACTCCAAGATCACATAAAGCAGTTCTAACATAATTCCTTTTAATGGAGCATGGTATAGTGGGTACTCCTGGATCTCCTAACTTCTTTGGTATTCCACCCTTAAAAGTATAATTAGCAAGCATGGTGGAAATTTCAGCTTCCGGTATCTTTCTTTTATTTGTAACAATATCTTTCATATACTTAGCATAAGGATTCATTTTGAGCATATATGTTAAACGCATACGCAAAAAGATAGGTCTAATCATTTCAGCAAAGCGCTCAAAATCCTCATCATCCTTTTTCTTAAATGGTTTGGGAGGAAAAGGCATGGGTTTCTGAACCCATGGTTCTCTTTCTTTACCATGCTTCCTAGCAACAAAGTCTCTCTTATCATAACGTTGATTCTTGGATTGTGGGTTATCAAGATCAACAGCAGGTTCAGTTTCTACATCATTATCATTGCTAGTTTGAGCATCAACATGAACATTATCATTAACATTATCACTAGGTTCATGTTCATCACCAGATTGTGTTTCAGCATCAGAAATAGAAATATCATTGGGATTCTCAGGTGTATCTACAACAGGTTCACTAGAAGCATGCAAAGTCCTATCATTTTTCTTTTTCTTCTTCTTAGAAGGACTAGGTGCATCAATATTATTTCTCTGAGAATCCTGCTCAATTCTCTTAGGGTGACCTTCAGGATACAAAGGTTCCTGAGTCACTTTACCCCCTCTAGTTGCAACTCTAACAGCAAATTCATTATTCTTACTATTCAATTCATTGAGCAAATCATTCTGAGCTTTAAGTACTTGTTCTACTTGAGTGGTAACCATAGAAGCATGTTTACTAATGAGTTTAAGTTCACCTTTAACTCTAGACATATAATCACCCCAAGTGTTCAATCATATAAGCATTGTGTTTTAATTCTCTACCAAAATAAGCATTGAAGTTCTCTTGCTTAACCATAAAGTTATCAAACTCATCCAAACATTGGCTAGCAAACTTAGTAGGAGGGATTTCAGCTTTATCATATCTATAGAGAGAATTTACCTTTACTACCTGTGTCAGGTTATCAAGACCATGTGTTTCTTCAATAAGTGATGGATTAAAACCATGTATTTCTTCAACAGGCGGTAAATTAAGACCATGTATTTCTTCAACAGGAGGTAAATTCTTAACATCTTCAGCTTTTATACCTTTTTCCTTCATAGGTTTCTTTGCCTTTTGCATATCTTCAGGACTGAGAAATAGAACACCCCTTTGTTTCGGAGTTGTCCTAGGAGTTGGTTCCGGAAGTGTCCAATTATTCTCATTGGTCAACATATTATTCAATAGAATTTCAGCTTGATCAATAGTTCTTTCCCTGAAAACACAACTAGCACAACTATCCAGGTGGTCTTTGGAAGCATCGGTTAGTCCATTGTAAAAGATATCAAGTATTTCATTTTTCTTAAGAGGATGATCAGGTAACGCATTAAGTAATTGGAGAAGCCTCCCCCAAGCTTGTGGGAGACTCTCTTCTTCAATTTGCACAAAATTATATATTTCCCTTAAAGTAGCTTGTTTCTTATGAGCAGGGAAATATTCAGCAGAGAAGTAATAAATCATATCCTGGGGACTACGCACACAACCAGGATCAAGAGAATTAAACCATATCTTAGCATCACCCTTTAATGAGAACGAAAATATCTTAAGGATATAATAGTAGCGAGTTTTCTCATCATTAGTGAACAGGGTGGCTATATCATTTATTTTAGTAAGATGTGCCACAACAGTTTCAGATCCATAGCCATAAAAAGGATCAGATTCAACCAAAGTAATTATATCAGGGTCGATAGAGAATTCATAATCCTTATCAGTAACAAAGATAGGTGAAGTAGCATAAGCAGGGTCATATTTCATTCTAGCATTCAGAGATTTTTCTTTCAGCTTAACTAATAATTTCTTAAGATCACTTCTATCATTGCAAGCAAGAAAGTCTCTAGCAGTTTCTTCATCCATAACATAACCCTAAGGCACAACAGGCAATTCATATCTAGGGGGAAGAATCTTCATCATCACTTTCATCAATATTATCAGTTTCATTAATTTCATTCTCTCTAGCTCTAGCAAGTTGTTCATCAAGAAATTCACCAAGTGGCACAGTAGTATCAAGCATAGAAGTAGTTTCATCATAAGTATCATGCATAGCAGAAGTGGCATCATCAATAACATGCGACATATCAGAATTAATAGCAGAAGCAGGTTTAGGTGTCGCAAGTTTACTCAAAACAGAAGGTGAATCAAGTGCAGAGCTAGATGGCAGTTCCTTACCTCCCCTCGTAGTTGAGGGATAAATCTTGGTTTTATCGTCTTTCAAGTTCTTCATAGTGACCAGCAGATATAAATCCCAAGTGACTCAAAGAATAGAGCTATGCTCCCCAGCAACGGCGCCAGAAAATAGTCTTGATAACCCACAAGTATAGGGGATCGCAACAGTTTTCGAGGGTAGAGTATTCAACCCAAATTTATTGATTCGACACAAGGGGAGCCAAAGAATATTCTCAAGTATTAGCAGTTGAGTTGTCAATTCAACCACACCTGGATAACTTAATATCTGCAACAAAGTATTTAGTAGCAAAGTAGTATGATAGTAACGGGAACAGTAGCAAAAGTAATATTTTTGGGTTTTGTAGTGATTGTAACAGTAGCAACAGAAAAGTAAATAAGCGGAGAACAATATGTGAAAAGCTCGTAGGCATTGGATTAGTGATGGAGAATTATGCCGGATGCGGTTCATCATGTAACAGTCATAACATAGGGTGACAGAGAACTAGCTCCAATTCATCAATGTAATGTAGGCATGTATTCTGAATATAGTCATACGTGCTTATGGAAAAGAACTTGCATGACATCTTTTGTCCTACCCTCCTGTGGCAGCGGGGTCCTAGCGGAAACTAAGGGATATTAAGGCCTCCTTTTAATAGAGTACCGGACCAAAGCATTAACACATAGTGAATACATGAACTCCTCAAACTACGGTCATCACCGGGAGTGGTCCCGATTATTGTCACTTGGGAGTTACCGGATCATAACACATAGTAGGTGACTATTGACTTGCAAGATAGGATCAAGAACTCACATATATTCATATAATAGGTTCAGATCTGAAATCATGGCACTCGGGCCCTAGTGACAAGCATTAAGCATAGCAAAGTCATAGCAACATCAATCTTAGAACATAGTGGATACTAGGGATCAAACCCTAACAAAACTAACTCGATTACATGGTAAATCTCATCCAACCCATCACCGTCCAGCAAGCCTATGATGGAATTACTCACGCACGGTGGTGAGCATCATGAAATTGGTGATGGAGGAAGGTTGGTGATGATGACGGCAACAGATTCCCCTCTCCGGAGCCCCGAACGGACTCCAGATCAGCCCTACCGAGAGAGATTAGGGCTTGGCGGCGGCTCCGTATCGTAAAACGCGATGAATCCTTCTCTCTGGTTTTTTTCTCCCCGAACACGAATATATAGAGTTGGAATTGAGGTCGGTGGAGCTCCAGGGGGCCCACGAGGCAGGGGGCGCTCCCTAGGGGGGGGGCAGGCGCGCCTCCCACCCTCGTGGACAGGGTGTGGGCCTCCTGGCCTTGATTCTTTTGCCAGTATTTTTTATTATTTGCAAAAATAATCTCTGTGAAGTTTTAGGTCATTCCGAGAACTTTTGTTTCTGCACAAAGATAACACCATGGCAATTCTGCTGAAAACAGCGTCAGTCCGGGTTAGTTCCATTCAAATCATGCAAGTTAGAGTCCAAAACAAGGGCAAAAGTGTTTGGAAAAGTAGATACAACGGAGACGTATCAGTTACCTCTACAGCATCTGCCTGGCTGGTCTCCGCGTCATCATGAGAGGGGTCAGCGTCAATAAGATGTACAAAAAAGGAGCCCAGAGAATCGAGTTCTACCTCCAACTCATTGTTCAGTGCAAATAGCTCTGTTGTGTCTATTTTCTTCATGGCGGGTTTCTTGGGAGCCTTGGTCTTCCCCTTGGCCTTTTTGGCCGGCTTATCTTGAAGCTTCTTGTTCCAAAAGGGAGAGTCGTCCTGAAGAGAGCAAGATAATAAGGCAAGTGCAACATATGAGAATAATGAATGAAGTAAAAAGGGCTTCAAATACTTATATCTGGAGCCGGATTAAGAGTACAGAAGGGGCTTAGCCCCGTTTTGCTGCAGTTTTCTAAATTTTCTCCAAGTAAGGACTTCGTCCTTTCATTGAGGTCCCTCTCTTCAAGGCATGTTGAGTTATACCACAAGGGGTCTTTTACATCGCTTGTATATGTGCACATTAAACCGGGGCGGCGGCTTAAAGGCAAGCTCCTCCAGCCATCCCAGCATCAGACCAGGTCAACACTGGTCAGGCCATTTGCCATCAAGGCCCTTATCTTGGTGAAAGTGGGTCCATATTTGGCCCATTCAGCGGAGCTGATCCTGTCTGGGAGTGGGTGCCTTGGGTTGAGCCATGTCTTGTCGAAGCAGAGATCGTGTCCCCTTATTGCGGGATCCTCATCAATACGGGTGTGGGTATCCTAACCGTCCTGTTGGCACGATTCCTTAAGAATAGGCAGGTTTTTGGGCTTAGGAGGAGGCGTTCGGTATTCATTGCCTTTATAAAGGGGCTAAGACTCGTCTTGCTTCTTCATGCCAACCCTTCTCCAGCCTCAAGTTCCAGCACCCAAGGTTCCAATTGTTTTGAGCTTCCTAGTCATGTCCGGAACCGGCTCTCAAGGTCGATGGACGACTTCTTCCATCACAGAGGAGGATATCACGAAGCTCCGGGCGGCAAGATACCTGACCGCGGAAATCCCCCACAGGCTCCCTACTCAAGGGCAAGTTATTCCTATGCCCAGATCCAGCGAGAGAGTCGTATTCATCTCCCACTTCCTCTGAGGGCTAGGGTTTGCCCTCCACCCCTTCGTTTGAGGGCTCATGTTCTATTACAAGCTAGATTTTCACGATCTGGCTCCAGACTCCTTTCTTCACGTCTCGGCATTTATTATCATATGCGACGCCTTCCTCCGTATTCCCCCACACTTTGGCTTGTGGCTCAAGACCTTTAATGTGAAGCCGAAGGTAGTCAATGGGAAACAAGCGGAGTGCGATGGTGCTACGGTGAGCAAACTTATCAACGCTGTTTGGCTAAAAGGATCCTTCACAGAATCTTCCGACTTCTGGCAGCGGGAGTGGTTTTACATCACTGAGCCCCGCGGCACCAAGTGGGCGGCTACGCCTGCGTTCCGATATGGCCCTCCAATTCAGCTCGCATCATGGATCAATAAGGGGTTGGACTGGGGATCAATCGACGAAGTGCAGACACTACATAGCCGCATCCGGAGCCTTATTGAGAAGGACATCGGACTTATAAATGTAATCTAAGTAATGCTAGTCTGCCGGGTCCTACCATGCCAGCGGCAGCCTCTTCGCCTGTGGGAGTTCAATCCGGAAGGACCACGAACCCTTCAGCACTTCTTCAGCGTTTATTACCATGCCAGCAGCAGTCCTTCGTGTAATACGGAAGGAATCGCAAAAGATTCTAATAAGTCATCGAGTGGATGACCAGCTCTCGCCACATCATGACAGTCAGTTTTTGGCTTTCTCTACTGAGGTGCTCATCCGGATAAACCGGGACACAATCGCAGTAGTTCTCCCTTTACTACCCTAGCCGATATAGCGGAACGTAAGGTAGTAAGCACAGGAGCCGGGCAACCCAACTATTGACCAAAGACATGATTCGGAGCTGATGCATATAAGGCCAAACTCACGACGCCGAAGTGTGCTATAAAGCTGTTCGGACTTGTCGGCAATTCATTTGTTCCCATATCAGCCCCTGGCAACCTGTGCTGAGGTGCGAATGTGAAACAACTGGAGAAATTCAGCTCTTTAGAAAAAGCGAATACTGGATACGGATTATGTTTACTGGGACCTGATCAATATGTCAATTGCCATTTTACAAATAATAATGCCACGACCCAGGCTATTTGACATCCCAGTGGTCGAAGGCTGACGGAGAAGGCACTTTACAGGCTCGAAATAGAGAGTGCGGTCTACAAAATTATTTGGACCTCCTGTCGCACGTCTGCGCCGCCTTGCCTCTATTAAAGGATTCCTTTAATAGGAATAACCTTTGGGTAAGTGTATGAAGCTGAACTCCGAAAGAGTCTGTGAGATGACCAATATTTTGCGTCACCTGTGATAAAAAGAAATAGTTAGATATGAAAAGGAGGAAATGGGAGTGCTTGCAGGTTTGCCCGTATTGTGCCTCCGCCGATGGCCATGGTATTTTAAGTGCATGATTATGCATGCGCGGTATAGACTTCGCGTGATTGTGAGGCGAACGACGGAGGCTGAACTGCTAATCCTGCTCTGAGATAGATCGGTTCCATTTAATAGAAACCGGCGGCTTAATGGCCCATGAGTTGTGCGGCTTGACGAGGCCGCTTTGTACTTCGGCTGTAATAGCCACAGTGCAATCCCCTGTACGAAGGAGTGTTCCATATTTCCATTTATTGTTATGACGCCGAGTGGACCGGGCATTTTAAGTTTTGCGAGGGCGTAGAGTGGGTCCGCATTAAATCGAGCAAAAGCGGCATACCCCAGAAGTGCATGGTAGCCACTGTGGAACGGGGCAATATCAAAGGTCAAGCCCTCGCTTCGGATGTTGTTTGGCGAACCGAAAATGACTTCCAGTGTGATGGAGCCCGTGCAGTGAGCTTCCACGCCGGGTACTACTCCCTTGAGGATTGTTGTGGTGGGTTTGATTCTAGAAGGATCAATGCCCATTTTGTGGACAGTGTCTTGGTAGAGTAGAGTAAGGCTACTGCCGCTGTCCATAAGGACTTTCGTGAGATGGAACCCATAGATAATTGGATCGATGATCAGAGCTGCCGAACCTTTGGGACGGATATGACTAATTTTTGGGGGGAACCGCTCTATGGCGTATCCGTCCCGTAGTGCGCGTGTGTGCTCCCCTGTAGGGGTGTGCGTTGCATATACATGTTTACGGTTTTCACTTTGGGGGGAAATTGCTTCTGAACATTGGTATTCGGCAGGCGAGTCTCTTCGTCATCGCTGTCACTGGGCAGCCCCTTCCCCTTGTGTTCGGCTTTAAGCTTGCCGGCTTGTTTGAAGACCTAGCATCTTCTGTTAGTGTGAGTAGCTGGTTTATCGGGGGTGCCATGAATCTGGCAGGGCCGATCCAATATCTTGTCGAGATTGGATGGTCCGTCTCTATTTGCCTTGGATGGCTTTTTCCGTTGACCGGGCTTGGAGCCGCTGAATCCGGCGTTGACCGCTTTGTCTTGCGTTATTTCATCATTATTATGACGCTTGTGTTTATTGCATCGTGGCTTTCCATTGCCATCTCGTGTCACATCCCTAGTTCTGGTTTGCTCTAGGCTAGCTAGTCATGTGTGCATCATGTTTAAATTTCAATGAATTTGAAATGGGGACATGTGAAAGCCTCAGAAATCATTTCTGAAAATGACCAAGATAAAAATTGCTTCAAATAGGTCCAAGAAAATGTTCATGTTTCTCTATGAAAATATTGGCCAGAATTAAAATTCAAACCAATATTTTTAGGAGCTCATAAATATTTATTTTGGGCATTTGAAGCTAATGCAATAACTATTTGCATTGGATTTATATTTGCTATATATCGAATATGTGTCCAATAATTCTGAGAAATTGTGAGGGGCTTTGGGATAATCCTTTTAGTCCCTGCAAAATTATCAGAAGAAAGCAAAATGGTTTAGTGCTTAAAACTAAATCAAAACAAATAACAGAAAACAGAAAACAGAAATGAAAAAGGAATCTTACCTGGCAGCCCACTGGCCGGCCCAGCACTGTGCTGGCCCGCGCCAGTCAGCTGCTTCCTCCTGCCAGAGCAGGCAGAGAGGTGACGCCGGCGTGCGCATGCTCGCCACGGCGCCACCTGCTTGCCGCTTCGCCCGTGGACGAGCTGGACGACCTCCACGTCGCGCCCCTGAGCCCCTGGACACTTCCTTCCTCCCCCATCGCCTCTCCCTCGCCTCCCTCCACCATGGCCGACGCAGCCGCTGCCACCTCGCCGACGTAGCCGTAGCCACCGCCGTCTCCGCGTCACCTGACCGTGTCCAGCAGCTCCACTGTCATCTTCTCCTTCGAGCAGGCCGGGCCCCGAGCGCTCGCTTGCCCCGAAGCCACTGCTCCGACCTCACCTTCACCGCCCACCGCCGGAGATCCCCTTCGGCATCACCGCCGCAGCAGTTCATCCCCGACAGCGCCGCCTAGCTCATCGTCTTTGCCGTGAGCTTCTGCCCCTTCCCCTTCCTCTCGTTCTTGCTGCCGCCCTCTGCCTCGACCGCAACAAGCAGCACCGCACGCGCTGCCGCCGAGCTCGTCGCCGACGATGCTCCGGCCACCCAACGGGCACGCCACCATGCCCAATGAGTTCACCTCGTCACGTAGGCCACGTAGGACCTGGCCTTGAGCCTCCAAGAGCACCACAACGACAGGTCCGACCTCACCCGTACCCCGGCAGCCGCACAGCTCATCGCCGACGTCATTTCCGGCGACCCCGAGCTTCACCTCCACCACCAATCGACGCGGGTTGCTCCCAGCTACGCGTAGGTGCCCTCCGCCGCCCCTTTGGTCGCCGGAAGAGGAATCCCGCAGCCTCCGCCGCATCTGGACGTCGCCGGCGGCTAAACGCCGGCGAGTCAGCGTGGTTTGACCACGGGTTTGACTCCCCAGAGTCACTGACAGTGGGGCCCGCCTGCTAATTAACCTGAGTTAGATTTAAATTAATTCTAATTAGTTTAACTAACTAACAGTGACACTGACACAGGGGACCCACACGTCAGGTTTGACCTGGACCGCCCCGTTGACCGCTGACGTCATCATGCACACTGCTGACGCAATAAGTAATTTAATTACTGGAATTATTCTTATACAGGAAATTCTAGAAAATCCCACAAACTTCAAAAAATCATAGAAAATAATCTATAGCTCAGAATGAAAAGATTTATATATGAGAAATGATCAGAAAAATCCAATCTATCCATCTGTACTGGTTTCATGCATGTTAGAGCAACCTAACCATGCTGTTTAGATGAAACAAGATAATGCACTTATATGACCCTATAAAATGGGTTTGCATTTGAATCTTTGGTTCAAATGGACTCATCTCAATCTGTTCTAGCTTGCATTAGCCCAAAACACATTCATATTGCCATGTCATGATCATGCATCATATTGTGCATTGCATTGACTGTATTTCTTCTCTGTTGCCGGTATTTGTCCCCTCTCAGTAGACGATGTTCCGGCGTTGTGATCGTTGACACTAATGAAGACTCAATGCTATCTTCAGAAGTGCCAGGCAAGCAAAACCCCTTGTTCATTCCGATACAATCCCACTCTCTCGCTCCTGCTCTCTTTTACTGCATTAGGACAACAGCGATTCAACTGTTACATGCTGCGGTAGTTGAACCCCTTTCCTCTGCATGACCTGTCATTGCCACAGTAAATAGATGAAACCCTCTAGCATGAGTAGGAGTTGTTTGAGCCTGATGTGCCTACTCATTCATGCTTGTTGTCATGCCTGCTACTGCTTAGAGTTGAGTCAGGTCTGATTCGTCGGGGATGAATTGGAATGTGGTGAACATGTCTTACTGTTGAGAGCTAAGTGTGTGAACACGATTTGGTAAAGGTAGCGGTGAGAGGCCATGTAGGAGTACATGGTGGGTTGTCTCATTGAAACCGTCCTCAGGAACTGAGTTTGTGTTTGTGATACATGAACAGTTACTACCACACATTGGGCTCCGGGCGCTCCAAGCTCTCTCGACTTATTAATCAACCTGATCTCTGTCCAGGAGTTGCAACTAGTTTCTGGTGTTTGTAGGTAGTGTTAGTAGTCTACCAAGTGGCACCCGGTACAGGTGGGCTTGGGACAGACTAGGCACATGTGGCCTGGTGTACCGAGTGGCACCCGGATGGTGGGCTCGGGAACCCTGCACACATCGTTTGGGGCCGTGAGCGACACCCCGGCCGGATCTCCTTGCGGATGGAACCCGAATAGGCGATAAACCTGGACGAGAGACTTGTGTGGTTAGTCAGGTCGTGGCCGACTCCCTCGCCAGGCTTCCGCTTGAAGGTTGCCGAGGTACACGACGTGTACATGGTGGTAAGTGGCGAGAGCGTGTGTGACGAAGTACACCCCTGCAGGGTTAATATGATCTATTCGAATAGCCGTGTCCGCGGTAAACGACTTCTGGGTTGCCTATAACAGTTCATAGACAAGTGAAAGTGGATACTCTAAAATGCGCAAGATAAGCGTGAGTGCTATGGATGGCGTTCTCG
This sequence comes from Aegilops tauschii subsp. strangulata, assembly GCF_002575655.3. Classification (NCBI taxonomy): domain Eukaryota; kingdom Viridiplantae; phylum Streptophyta; class Magnoliopsida; order Poales; family Poaceae; genus Aegilops; species Aegilops tauschii. The sequence goes on from NC_053038.3 coordinate 249,294,597, forward strand.
TAGGGAGATGGGAGCGGATCCATAGTGGTGTATTGGTATGGTGAATTTGTGGACTCGTGTGCGCCACCTCAAAAGAGTTGCTTGCAGTCGTAGTTCAGGTTAGCCACTGAGTCAAAGCTGGCTTGCTGCAGTTAAACTCCACCACCCCTTTTGTTGATACTGATGCATATGTAGATAGTTCTGATGTAAGTCTTGCTGGGTACATTTGTACTCACGTTTGCCTATTTTATGTTTTGCAGAGAGACGTCAGTCTCGCTAGTAGTGCTGTGTGGACTTCGACGTTTAGCTTGTTACCTCAGCTACGATCTTGTGCCCTCGGCAGGATCTGGTAGATAGTCAGGCTTCGCAGCCTTTTTCTTTTGTAGATGTCTGTACGCAGACATGTTAAGCTTCCGCATGTGCTTTGACTTGTATGCTCTGAATGTTGGGTCATGAGACCCATGTTTGTAATATCTGGCTCTTCGGAGCCTAATGAATAAATACTCTGAGTCATAGAGTCTTGTTGTGATGCCATGTTGTATTTGCACATATCGAGCATATTGTGTGTATGATTGAAATGCTTGGTATGTGCGGGATCCGACAACCTAGTTGTTTATCCTTGGTAGCCTCTCTTATGGGGAAATGTAGTCTTGTGCTTCCATGAGCCATAGTAGTCCGCTCCAGCCCGGTTCACCGGAGTCCTGCTAGCCAGCACTACTGCTGCGGAACTGGCCGGCATGTGATTCACTTCGTTCCTGTGTCTGTCCCTTCGGGGAAATGTCACGCGGTGACATCCGGAGTCCTGCCTAGCCTGCTACAGCCCGGGTTTCCGGAGTCCTGTTAGCCCAGTGCTACAGCCCGGATTCACACGCTGCTGACCGACATGCTCGATGTTGATTCATGTATGCCTGTCCCCGTAAGTTAGTGCCACTTTGGGTTCACGACTAGTCATGTCGGCCCGGGTTCTCTGTCATATGGATGCTAGCGACACTATCATATACGTGAGCCAAAAGGCGCAAACGGTCCCGGGCCATGGTAAGGCGACACCCGTGGGGATACCGTGCGTGAGGCCGCAAAGTGATATGAGGTATTAGCGGCTAGATCGATGTGACTTGGAATCGGGGTCCTGACATCTCGGACCTCGGAAGTGCCCGGATCGCCGGTGCCGTTGCTCCTACGAGCGAGCCAACTGTCTTCTCTCGCGCAAAAGCGGGTCATTAGAGCGGTAAGGGCTGTCATGGATTTTGGTTTTTCTTGACCGAGGTGGCGGGCGAGCCATTCATCCCGGACGCTGTGTTTGAAGGCCGCGAGGGCTTCGGCGTCCGGACAATCAACGATTTGGTTCTTTTTAATTAAGAACCTAGTCCAGAGCTTTCTGGCTGACTCTCCGGGCTGCTGGATGATGTGACTTAAGTCATCCGCATCTGGTGGCCGGACATATGTACCTTGGAAGTTATTGTGAAAGGCGTCTTCCAGGTCTTCCCAGCTGCCAACAGAGTTCTCTGGAAGGCTGTTTAGCTAGTGCCGAGCTGGTCCCTTTAGTTTTAGTGGTAGGTATTTAATGGCGTGGAGATCATCACCGCGGGCCATGTCGATATGGAGAAGAAAGTCCTCAATCCATACCGCGGGATCTGTTGTTCCATCGTATGATTTGATATTCATGGGTTTAAACCCTTCTGGGAATGCGTGCTCCATTACTTCATCAGTGAAGCAAAGTGGGTGTGTGGCGCCTATATATCGGGCCATGTCTCGACGTAGCTCGGATGGAGTCCGTCTGCAGTTCTTGGCCCGGGCGTGTGTATGATTATTGCGTCCGGCTAGATAGCCGTTATCGCGTGTCGAGGCACGTCCCCGTGATCCATAGATCGATCTGTTCTGAACTGCTCTACAGTCCAAGTCTTGCTGTTGGTCACACGTGTGTCCCCGAGCTGTTTTATCTCTGCCTTTACGATGAGGTGGGGCAGGCTGGTATCCGACTTGAGTTGCCGCTTTATCCCGACCACGTGGTGGTCGGTCAGCCGCATTGTGCGATGATGGTACGGGCCCCAACGCCTCGTCATCGAACTGAGGTAGCAATTTGCGCTTCGGGTAACTTTTTGCTGGGCGCTTGAGGCCATGTTCCTCGGATGCCAGGACATCAGTCCTTCTATCATAGAGCAGATCTTAATCAGCTTGAAGCTGCTGCTGCTTCTTTTTCAGGCTCCTTGTAGTGGCTATTAGCCGGCGCATAAAGCGCTCCTGCTCGAGAGGTTCCTCCAGCATGATAAAATCCTCGGTGCCGAGGTTCACCTCATCCTCAGAGAGCGGAAGATAATTACTGTCCTTCGAGTCTTCGTGTGTGGCCTGTTTATCAGGGCTAACTTGCCCGTCTTCCCGTTCATCTTGTTCAGAGGCTGCCTCAATAGGGTCTTCATTGTCTTCGGCACCATCCGGAGTGTTATCTTCTCCTGTGCTGGTGTTGCTACCTTTGCTGCGGCGTGATTTAGAACGGCGCCGCTGACGCCGGCGCTTTGGTTGTATCTCAGGAGGTTTATCCTCAACTGTATCTTCCTTGTCATCGCCGCTATTCCCTTTTGGTGCATACACCATGTATACGTCGTATGAGGAGGTGGCCGTCCATCGTCCGGTGAACGGTGGGTTTTCGGCCTGCTCCTCTCCAGCATCGTCATCCATACCTGTCGGATTTCGGGTTCCGGCAAAACCCTTGAGGTTCGAACACTGGGGTGCGCATGAATATCTCTCCCTACCTAATCATGCCCTCTCCCTCACCGCAATCTCAAAGCTTAGCGCGTTGAACCCACAGAAAGAGAGACACAAGAGTTTATACTGGTTCGGGCCACCGATGTGGTGTAATACCCTACTCCAGTGTGGTCTGGTTGATTGCCTCTTGGGCTGAGGATGAACAGTTACAAGGGAAGAACAACCTCCCGAGGAGAGGTGCTCTTGTGCTTGGTGAACTTGTGTGGTTGAGGGTGATCTGGATGATCCATCCCCTTCTATGGTGGTGGCTAGTCCTATTTACAGAGGCCCTGGTCCTCTCCAAATATTGAGCGGGAAGGGATCCAACAATGGCCAAATTCAAAGGGAGACAACTAGTACAAGTTATCCTGACTAAAGGTGGTCTTCGCCTGCCAAAGGCTCTGGTGGTGACGCCGTCTTGGGCTCCACGGTGACCTCCATCCTGCCATCCTGCTGGTCTTGGTCTCGTTGCACCAATATGGAAACCTTTGCCTGATGCCTCGGGACTCCTCGCCTGCGCTTGCCTCTTTTGCGCCAAAGAGGAAACGCGGACACTGTGCGTGCTGGCGCCCGCCTGGCTCTTGGCTTGCGTCACAGGAACCTCGCGGGGTGTCCCTTGCCTTGATCTCTCTGCCTCTCGCGAGCTAGCCTGGTGAGGAGCTAGCTTGGACCCTCACGAGCGTCTTGAGTGTTTGCTGGTGAAGATGGGCCGTACAGGGCCGCTGGTGGAGCCATGCTGTGCGCCGCAAGCAGGCAAGTCTGGGGACCCCCATTCCCAGGACGCCGACAGTAGCCCCCGGGCCCAAGGCGCGCTCGGACTTGGCTTCGAGGCGAAGCCAAAGGGCAAGTGCGGAGCGCCACGGGTCCCAATAGCCTGCGGCCCTGCTTGACGCATAGCGATTGATTGGATGTGGGCGTCTCCGCTTCCCCACGCTGCCTCGGCAACTGCCCGATTTGACGAGTCCCTGCTGCATGCAGAGAAAAACCATGATTACCTGTGATCATGGGGATTGCCGGTTGGCCTTCTCCCGCTATAAATGAGGAGGGGGCGGAGCCCCCGTCGCTCATCTCTTCCTGCTCCGCTCGCTTCTCCTTCCTCGCTCCATTGCTAGTAGCGACCCCCATGGCACCAACAAAGAGTTTCTCGGCCGCGGAGAAGGGGAAGGCCCGCCAAGAGGGGCCCGGCTCTCCGCCGCCCAAGCGTGGGCGCGGCCGTCCCCGTAAGCACGCCGCGACCCCCGCTGCGGCCCCTCGCGGCCGCGGCGGCGCCTCTTCTCGTGGTGGGACTCGCCCAGATCATGGCAGCCCCGTCGATGAAGGGAGGCGCGCCATGGTCGCACGGCCTCCCCGGCCGTGCTTCCACTCGGCGGAGGTGCTGCCTGAGTCGTGTGGTCGGAGAACCCGGCCGGCACCTGGCTTCAGCTCCCGCGCTTCTTCGTCGGTGAGCTGCCGGCCACAGGTCCAGGCGGGCTCTGGCTGCAGGTGGACGGCTGCTACAGCAAAGCTTCGTGGGTCGCGATCGAGGTCTCCGTCGGAGGCAACGCAGCCCTGGCCCGCGGCTGGCAGATGTTTGCCCGCGCGCGGCCTGGGCAGGCGGTGCACCCTCCACTTCAAATATGACGGCAACGCGACCCTCTACGTGAGAGTGTTCGGAGAAGACGGCCGCCGCGTCGGGTGCTGCCCCGAGGACAATGACGGCGACAAGGTGCTTGGCCTTCGCGACGGTCAAGACGAGGGTGAGGATGATCTCGCCTTCGGTGCTGGCCGCTGCCCGCCCAGCTACGGCGATTCTCGCTCCGGCGACAGCTCCAGCAGCGGCGGCTACGACCAGCCTCCACGCCGCCGCGCTCGCTTCGAGGGTGGCAGCGGGTCGTCTCGTCGCCGCGCCCCAGTGAAGCGCGAGGAGGGGTTCAGCTGAGCTCAGGAGAGCGCCATGGGTCCATCCTCGCGAGCTGCTGCAGGGGCATGCGTCGCATTTGTTTTGTTCTTCCTCTTCTTCCTACATTAAGAGAGAGACAAGTATGGGGCCCCGTAGGGGCGTGCAACAAACCATGATTTCCAAGTTGCTATGCTATGTTTATTGTTCCCGTGTCGCGTTGCAGCCTTAACGTTTTATGTAGGCGCGTAGAAATAACTTAGCTTGACACGCTCGAAGTAGTCTTTGCTTCGTGAAGCGTGCACTTCCCAGTACATGGTGAGGCCTCCCTGGCCTGGGAGGCGTCTATGAACTGCAAAAATTTGTTAGGAAAAGTTTATTCTTCCGAGCCCTGGTCGCAGGTGCCGCCGGCCACGATCCAGCGCTTCGCATCGCAGTCCCCAAGGGGCACGGATTGAGAGGAGTGCACCAGCTTACGAGCTCGAACGAGGGTTCCTCGCGAAAAACAGGAAAAAAACCCTCACGAGGGCACCTGTCTAGCCCCCTCGTGAGGCATGCGAGAGAGAGTACAGGTCGAAACAAGGAACCGAAAGCAGAAAGGGGGGTAAAAGGCGACGAAACCAAACGGGAAAGAACACAAGAAAGCAAATTTCATTAAAGAGAGGCAAGCCAACTACGGAAAGCAAATGAAAAGCCGCGTCTGGCACCTAGTCTAGTCTTCTTGTCTTCTCACCAGCGCGGAGCTAAGTGCTTCCACTAGGATGTGGGAGGGAGCCCCCGAGGCCCGAGGGCGGCACTCTTGAGACTCCGGGGCGTGTACAACCCCACTCATTATTACGTGAGAGTGTCACGAGCGGAGACCTTCACAGGCACTGGGCCTTCTTCACAGGCACTCGGCCTTTCTTCATGGGTAGAACTTCCGGAGGTGTTGGATGTTCTTCGGCGGATGTTCCTGGAACGGACGCTGCGACAGTGATACCGCCGCAGCACCTGCTGATATCTTGCCGCCCGGAGCGTGGCTTCACGGCGGCGTTCCTCCCCCAGCACAAGGTCCATCCCCCGCATGGCGTCCTGCTGCGTCTCATCAAACGCCAGGACACGCGCAGAGCGATGCCTGACCTCATGAGGGAGAACCGCTTCTGCTCCATAGACGAGGAAGAACGGGGTCTCGCCCGTTGGCTTGGTGGCGGTGGTGCGGATGGACCACAGAACAGACTGGAGTTTGTTGTGCCAGCCCCTGCCGCAGGCCTGGAGCTTCTTCTTGAAGGTCCTGGTCTTGAGGCCTCTCAGGACCTCCACGTTGGTGCGTTCGGCTTGACCATTGCTCCTGGGGCGTGCCACCGAGGCGTAGCAGATCTGCATTCCAAGGTTAGCACAATATGTCTTGAAGAGATTGCTAGTAAACTGCGAGCCGTTGTCGGTGATGATGCGGTTGGGGACCCCGAACCGGCTCATGAGACCCTTGATGAACTTGACCGCGGATCCGGCCGGGATGGTGCCGACGGCTTCTACCTCCGCCCACTTGGTGAACTTGTCGATGGCGACGTAGAGGTAGCGGTAGCCCCCAGGCGCTCGAGGGAACGGGCCCAAGATATCCAGCCCCCAGACCGCGAATGGCCACAAGAGTGGGATGGTCTGGAGGCCCTGAGCTGGCTGATGGATCTACTTGGCGTGGAATTGACAGGCTTCACAGGACTTCACCAGCTCAGTCGCGTCGTTGAGCGCCGTAGGCCAGTAGAACCCGCTGCGGAATGCCTTGCCGACGAGGGTTCGTGACGACGAGTGGTGCCCGTAGTCCCCGTCGTGTATGTCAGCTAGCAGCTCTTTCCCATGTTCCCTGGAGATACAACGCAGGGAAACATCATTCGGCCACTTCCTGTATAACTCACCGTCTTGAATGTCGTACGCCGTGGCCTGCCGAGCCACGCGCTCCGCGTCCTCCTCCTTCTCTGGCAGCGTCCCTTGCGTCAGGTACTCCTTGAACTCCTTGGTCCAGCACCCGTCCTGAGGCTCGAGCGCCAAGAGTAGGCGCGCTCCCGATGTCGGGCCGCAGGCCGGGGCTCCCGAGGCAGGTGGTTGGGGGAGCTCCTCCCGAGGCAGCGCCATCCTTGAAAGTGGTGGTGTTGCTGATGGCTTGAAGAGCCGCTCCTTGAAGACACCAGGCTCTTGGGGTAGCCGCTTGGACGCTCTCTTGGCGATGTCGTCGGCTTCCTTGTTGGTGCCGCGGGGCACGTGCTGCAATTCCAGGCCCAAGAACTGCTTTTCCATTTTGCGTACCTCTGCGAGGTATGCCTCCATGTGCTCGTCCCTCGGCTTGTATACCTTGTTGGAGAAGTTGACGAGGAGCTGTGAGTCGCCCTCGATGGTGAGGCGCTTCACCCCCAGGGCCACCGCAGCCTTGAGGCCAGCTATGAGGCCTTCGTACTCTGCTATGTTGTTGGAGACCTTCTCGCCCTGCTGGAAGCAGAGCTGCACGGTGTAGTAGAGCTTGTCCTGCGTGGGCGAGATGAGCACCGCTCCAGCTCCCGCGCCCTGGTGATACGTCTCCAACGTATCTATAATTTTTTATTGTTCCATGCTATATTATATTCTGTTTTGGACATTATTAGGCTTTATTATACACTTTTATATTATTTTTGGGACTAACCTATTAACCGGAGGCCCAGCCCAGAATTGCTGTTTTTTGCCTATTTCAGAGTTTCGTAGAAAAAGAATATCAAATGGAGCCAAACGGAATGAAACCTTCGGGAACGTGATTTTCAGAACGAACGTGATCCGGAGGACTTGGACCCTACGTCAAGACATCAACCAGGAGGGCACGAGGTAGGGGGGCGCGCCTACCCCCCAGGCGCGCCCTCCACCCTCGTGGGCCCCACGTTGCTCCACCGATGTACTTCTTCCTCCTATATATACCTACGTACCCCCAAACTACCAGATACGGAGCCAAAAAAACCTAATTCCACCGCCGCAACCTTCTGTACCCGTGAGATCCCATCTTGGGGCCTGTTCCGGAGCTCCGCCGGAGGGGGCATCGATCACGGAGGGCTTCTACATCAACACCATAGCCTCTTCGATGAAGTGTGAGTAGTTTACCTTAGACCTTCGGGTCCATAGTTATTAGCTAGATGGCTTCTTCTCTCTTTTTGGATCTCAATACAATGTTCTCCCCCTCTCTTGTGGAGATCTATTCGATGTAATCTTCTTTTGCGGTGTGTTTGTTGAGACCGATGAATTGTGGGTTTATGATCAAGTTTATCTATGAACAATATTTGAATCTTCTCTGAATTCTTTTATGTATGATTGGTTATCTTTGCAAGTCTCTTCGAATTATCAGTTTGGTTTGGCCTACTAGATTGATCTTTCTTGCAATGGGAGAAGTGCTTAGCTTTGGGTTCAATCTTGCGGTGTCCTTTCCCAGTGACAGTAGGGGCAGCAAGGCACGTATTGTATTGTTGCCATCGAGGATAACAAGATGGGGTTTATATCATATTGCATGAGTTTATCCCTCTACATCATGTCATCTTGCTTAAAGCGTTACTCTGTTCTTATGAACTTAATACTCTAGATGCATGCTGGATAGCGATCGATGTGTGAAGTAATAGTAGTAGATGCAGGCAGGAGTCGGTCTACTTGTCTCGGACGTGATGCCTATATACATGATCATACCTAGATATTCTCATAACTATGCTCAATTCTGTCAATTGCTCAACAGTAATTTGTTCACCCACCATAAATACTTATGCTGTTGAGAGAAGCCACTAGTGAAACCTATGGCCCTCGGGTCTATTTTCCATCACATTTAGTCTCCCGGCAACAAGCTATTTATGACGCCATTTTTATTTTGTTTACTTTACTTTGCATGTTTATCATAAAAATACCAAAAATATTATCCTATCATATCTATCAGATCTCACTCTCGTAAGTGACCGTGTAGGGATTGACAACCCCTTATCGCATTGGTTGCGAGGATTTATTTGTTTGTGTAGGTGCGAGGGACTCGTGCGTGGCCTCCTACTGGATTGATACCTTGGTTCTCAAAAACTGAGGGAAATACTTACGCTACTTTTCTGCATCACCCTTTCCTCTTCAAGGGAAAACCAACGCAGTGCTCAAGAGGTAGCAAGAAGGATTTCTGGCGTCGTTTGCCGGGGAGTCTACGCAAAAGTCTACATACCAAGTACCCATCACAAACCCTTATCTCCCGCATTACATTATTTGCCTTTTGCCTCTCGTTTTCCTCTCCCCCACTTCACCCTTGCCGTTTTATTCGCCCTCTCTTTTCCGTTCGCCTCTTTTTCACTTGCTTTTCATTTGCTCGTGTGTTGGATTGCTTGCTTGTCATTATGGCTAGTCCCCTATCTTCTCCGTTGTCTCCCGAAAATGAAGTTCTTAATTTTAAGCAAAGGGAAGGAGAAAATCTAAAAGACGCTTGGTATAGAATTTGCAATGCTCAAAATAGATCTACTAGGAAGCAATCTACTTCCGTTCTTCTCCCCAGTTTTTATGTAGGCGCTACTCCTTGGTACAGATATATCCTTGATACCATTACGGGAGGGAATTTCTTGGGTAGCCATACTTTTGATTCTTATAATGCTATGATAGATTTGTTTGGCTCACCCCCTCTTTTGGTTAATGGAACTATGTTAACTTTGGAGCATGTAATGCAAAGACTTGAAATTATTGAAAATAAAGTTGCTACCGTAGAGTTAATTGAAAATTTGGATAAAATGATCCACAACCAAATTACCCAATATGGATCCAAAGTAGGAGTCACTTTGAAAAATATTAAGGAGAAGGAACCCATAGTTAATGAAAGAATAAATCAGGATTCCACTAGAATCGATAAACTTGAGGGTATCATTACCAACTTGGGAACCGCTTTTTCTTCCGTAAAGAATACTCCAAGTCCTCCAACTAAAATTGCGAAGCTTATGTATGTTCCTAAAAATAAGGGTGAATCCTCTAGCAAGGAAACTGCAGTTCTCAAATCTATAAGTATTCATCCCAATCTTTTTGCTATCATTAAGGAACCATTTGCTACAAATGAATTTTGCGGATATGTGCCTAGAAGTTTGATAATTAATAAAAATAAAGAAACCCCTAAGGATGATAGATGTCTCATTGAAGAATTGCCCACCAAAGATGGCAATACCTAGATCTATCCTTGTTTTTATGCCTAGCTAGGGGCGTTAAACGATAGCGCTTGTTGGGAGGCAACCCAATTTTATTTTTTAGTTTTTTGCTTTTTGCTTCTGTTTAGGAATAAATAGCCTCTGGTTAGACTTGTTTTTATGTTTTAATTAGTGTTTGTGCCAAGTTAAACCTATAGGATCTTCTTGGATGATAGTTATTTGATCTTGCTGAAAATTCCAGAAACTTTCTGTTCACAAAAATAATTGTTAAAAATCATCAGTACGTGATAAAATATTGACTCCAATTGCTGCTGATCAATAAACAAATTTTCTAGGTCGTCCTATTTTTTCTGAATTTTTGGAGTTCCAGAAGTTTGCGTTAGTTACAGATTACTACAGACTGTTCTGTTTTTGACAGATTCTGTTTTTCGTGTGTTGTTTGCTTATTTTGATGAATCTATGGCTAGTAAAATAGTTTATAAACCATAGAGAAGTTGTAATACAGTAGGTTTAGCACCAATATAAATAAAGAATGAGTTCATTACAGTACTTTGAAGTGGTGTTTTGTTTTCTATCGCTAACGGAGCTCACGAGATTTTCTGTTAAGTTTTGTGTTGTGAAGTTTTCAAGTTTTGGGTGAAAGATTTGATGGATTATGGAACAAGGAGTGGCAAGAGCCTAAGCTTGGGGGTGCCCATGGCACCCCAAGATAATCTAAGGACACCAAAAAGCCAAAGCTTGGGGATGCCCCGGAAGGCGTCCCCTCTTTCGTCTACTTCCATCGGTAATTTTACTTGGAGCTATATTTTTATTCACCACATGATATGTGTTTTGCTTGGAGCGTCTTGTATGATTTGAGTATTTGCTTTTCAGTTACCACATTCATCCTTTCTGTACACTCCTTTTGAGAGAGGCACACATGATTCGGAAATTATTAGAATACTCTATGTGCTTCACTTATATCTTTTGAGTTATATAGTTTTTGCTCTAGTACTTCACTTATATCTTTTAGAGCACGGTGGTAACTTTTGTTTTATAGAAACTATTATTCTCTCATACTTCACTTATATTATTTTGAGAGTCTTAAAACAGCATGGTAATTTGCTTAAATAATCCTAATATGCTAGGTATTCAAGACTAGTAAAAACTTTCTTATGAGTGTGATGAATACTAAGAGAAGTTTGATGCTTGATGATTGTTTTGAGATATGGAGGTAGTGATATTAAAGTAGTGCTAGTTGAGTAGTTGTGAATTTGAGAAATACTTGTGTTGAAGTTTGCAAGTCCCGTAGCATGCACGTATGGTAAACGTTATGTAACAAATTTGAAATATGAGGTGTTCTTTGATTGTCCTCCTTATGAGTGGCGGTCGGGGACGAGCGATGGTCTTTTCCTACCAATCTACCCCCCTAGGAGCATGCGCGTAGTGCTTGGTTTTTAATGACTTGTAGATTTTTGCAATAAGTATGTGAGTTCTTTATGACTAATGTTGAGTCCATGGATTATACGCACTCTCACCTTTCCATCATTGCTAGCCTCTTCGGTACCGTGCATTGCCCTTTCTCACATTGAGAGTTGGTGCAAACTTCGCCAGTGCATCCAAACCCCGTGATATGATATGCTCTTTCACACATAAACCTCCTTATATCTTCCTCAAAACAGCCACCATACCTACCTATTATGGCATTTCCATAGCCATTCCGAGATATATTGCCATGCAACTTTCCACCGTTCCGTTTATCATGACATGTTCATCATTGTCATATTGCTTGGCATGATCATGTAGTTGACATAGTATTTGTGGCAAAGCCACCATTCATAATTCTTTCATACATGTCACTCTTGGTTCATTGCATATCCCATTACACCGCCGGAGGCATTCATATAGAGTCATACTTTGTTCTAGTATCGAGTTGTAATCATTGAGTTGTAAATAAATAGAAGTGTGATGATCATCATTTTCTAGAGCATTGTCCCAAGTGAGGTAAAAAAAGAGAAAGGCCATAAAAAAAGAGAGAAGGCCCAAAAAAATGAGAGAAAAATAGAGAAGGGACAATGTTACTATCCTTTTTACCACACTAGTGCTTCAAAGTAGCACCATAATCTTCATGATAGAGAGTCTCTTGTTTTGTCACTTTCATATACTAGTGGGAACTTTTCATTATAGAACTTGGCTTGTATATTCCAACAATGGGCTTCCTCAAATGCCCTAGGTCTTCGTGAGCAAGCAAGTTGGATGCACACCCACTTAGTTTCTTTTGTTGAGCTTTCATATATTTATAGCTCTAGTGCATCCGTTGCATGGCAATCCCTACTCCTTGCATTAACATCAATCGATGGGCATCTCCATAGCTCATTGATTAGCCTCGTTGATGTGAGACTTTCTCCCTTTTTGTCTTCTCCACATAACCCCCATCATTATATTCTATTCCACCATAGTGCTATATCCATGGCTCACGCTCATATATTGCGTGAAGGTTGAAAAAGTTTGAGATTACTAAAGTATGAAACAATTGCTTGGCTTGTCATCGGGGTTGTGCATGATGAGAGCATTCTTGTGTGATGAAAATGGAGCATGACTAAACTATATGATTTTGTAGGGATGAACTTTCTTTGGCCATGTTATTTTGAGAGGACATAATTGCTTAGTTAGTATGCTTGAAGTATTATTATTTTTATGTCAATATTGAACTTTTATCTTGAATCTTTCGGATCTGAATATTCATACCACAATTAAGAAGAATTACATTGAAATTATGCCAAGTAGCATTCCACATCAAAAATTCTGTTTTTATCATTTACCTACTCGAGGACGAGCAGGAATTAAGCTTGGGGATGCTTGATACGTCTCCAACGTATGTATAATTTTTGATTGTTCCATGCTATATTATATTCTGTTTTGGACATTATTGGGATTTATTATACACTTTTATATTATTTTTGGGACTAACCTATTAACCGAAGGCCCAGCCCAGAATTGCTGTTTTTTGGCTATTTCAGAGTTTCCCAGAAAAAGAATATCAAACGGAGTCCAAACGGAATGAAACCTTCGGGAACGTGATTTTCGGAACGAACGTGATCCAGAGGACTTGGACCCTACGTCAAGACATCAACCAGGAGGGCACGAGGTAGGGGGGCGCGCCTACCCCCCAGGCATGCCCTCCACCCTCGTGGGCCCCATGTTGCTCCACCGATGTACTTCTCCTCCTATATATACCAACGTACCCCCAAACTACCAGATACAGAGCCAAAAAAACCTAATTCCACCGCCACAACCTTCTGTACGAGATCCCATCTTGGGGCCTGTTCCGGAGCTCCGCCGGAGGGGGCATCGATCACGGAGGGCTTCTACAGCAACACCATAGCCTCTCCGATGAAGTGTGAGTAGTTTACCTCAGACCTTCGGGTCCATAGTTATTAGCTAGATGGCTTCTTCTCTCTTTTTGGATCTCAATACAATGTTCTCCCCCTCTCTTGTGGAGATCTATTCGATGTAATCTTCTTTTGCAGTGTGTTTGTTGAGACCGATGAATTGTGGGTTTATGATCAAGTTTATCTATGAACAATATTTGAATCTTCTCTGAATTCTTTTATGTATGATTGGTTATCTTTGCAAGTCTCTTTGAATTATCAGTTTGGTTTGGCCTGCTAGATTGATCTTTCTTGCAATGGGAGAAGTGCTTAGCTTTGGGTTCAATCTTGCGGTGTCCTTTCCCAGTGACAGTAGGGGCAGCAAGGCACGCATTGTATTGTTGCCATCGAGGATAACAAGATGGGGTTTATATCATATTGCATGAGTTTATCCCTCTACATCATGTCATCTTGCTTAAAGCATTACTCTGTTCTTATGAACTTAATACTCTAGATGCATGCTGGATAGCGGTCGATGTGTGGAGTAATAGTAGTAGATGCAGGCAGGAGTCAGTCTACTTGTCTCGGATGTGATGCCTATATACATGATCATACCTAGATATTCTCATAGCTATGCTCAATTCTGTCAATTGCTCAACAGTAATTTGTTCACCCACCGTAAATACTTATGCTCTTGAGAGAAGCCACTAGTGAAACCTATGGCCCCGGGGTCTATTTTCCATCATATTTAATCTCCCGACAACAAGCTATTTCTGACGCCGTTTTTATTTTGTTTACTTTACTTTGCATCTTTATCATAAAATACCAAAAATATTATCCTATCATATCTATCAGATCTCACTCTCGTAAGTGACCGTGTAGGGATTGACAACCCCTTATCGCGTTGGTTGCGAGGATTTATTTGTTTGTGTAGGTGCGAGGGACTCGTGCGTGGCCTCCTACTGGATTGATACCTTGGTTCTCAAAAACTGAGGGAAATACTTACGGTACTTTGCTGCATCACCCTTTCCTCTTCAAGGGAAAACCAACGCAGTGCTCAAGAGGTAGAACCTGGCACGCAAATGCGCCATCGAAGTACATCACCCAGCCGTCTGACGCTTCACTCCCTGGCGAGAGGGACCGATCCTCTCCTGCTTCAAGCTCCGAGGCGTCCGTCCATTCCACCACGAAGTCGGCGAGCGCAGCTCCCTTGATGACCCTGGTTGTGCTGAACTCTAGCTGGAACGCCTGCAGCTTGATATTCCACTTGGCGACTCTTCCAGCAGCGTTAGGGCTCCTGAGCACCCTCTCCAGTGGGTAGGCCGAGACGACCTTGATTGGGTGACCTTGGAAGTAGTGTCGTAGCTTACGCGAGGCCACTAAAAGCGCGAGCAAGAGCTTCTGAGGCATGGGGTACCGTGCCCTTGCATCCCGCAATACCGTGCTGACGAAATACACTGGATGCTCGACAAGGGCGGGCGCGTCAACGGGAGCCGTGTCTGTCGGAGGTTGGGGCGCCTCCTGAGGCGTTTGGACCTCCGGAGCCTGGTCTCCCGTTGGGGCCTCGGCAGGCCTAAGGTCGCCATAATGCTGAATCGGGCCATCCGTTGGCGTTGCTGCAGCCCCCGCGGTCTCCTTCGGGTCTTGTGTCGCCCCGGCTGGGGGTGCGGTTCGGCGCGACGTGTCCTTGGCCTGGCGCTCTTCCCGAACTGCCACCAGAGCTGCACTGGCTGAGTGAGGGGTGGCGGCGAGGTAAAGCACCAGGGGCTCGAGAGGGCGGGGCACCACCATCACCGGAGGGCTGGTCAGATATCTCTTGAGGTCTTGAAACGCTTGGTCAGCCTCCGGAGTCCACTCGAACGGACCCTTCTTCTTCATCAGCTTGAAGAACGGTAGGGCGCGCTCTCCCAGCTTGGAGATGAAGCGTCCCAGCGCAGTTACACAGCCGGCAAGCTTCTACATCTCCTTGAGGGTTTGTGGTGCACTCATGTCTTCAATTGCCTTGATCTTCTCTGGGTTGGCCTCGATCCCCCTGCGGGACACAAGGAAGCCCAGCAGCTTGCCGGAGGGGACACCAAATACGCACTTTTTCGGGTTGAGCCACAAGTCCACCTGGCGTAGGCTCGCGAAGGTCCCCTCCAGGTCCTGAATCAAGGTTCTCGCCTCCCGCGACTTCACCACAATGTCGTCGACATAGGCTTCTGCGTTCCTCCCGAGCTGCTGGCCCAGGGCGATGTGCATCAGCCGTTGGAAGGTCGCGCCTGCATTGCACAGCCCGAACGGCATGCAGGTGTAGCAGTACACCCCGCAAGGGGTCAGGAAGACCGTCTTATCCACATCCTCCATTGCCATCTTGATCTGGTGATAGCCTTAAAACGCATCCAGGAAGCACAGCAGGTCGCACTCGGCGGTGGAATCAACGATCTGGTCGATGCGCGGAAGCGGGAACAGATCTTGGGGACAGGCTTTGTTGAGGTTGGTGAAGTCGACACACATGCGCTCCTTCCCGCCTTTCTTTGGCACAACGACGGGGTTCGCGAGCCACTCGGGGTACCGAACCTCGCGAATGACACATGCTGCCTCCAGCTTGCGGGTTTCTTGGACGATGAAGGACTGCTTCTCCGTGGATTGTCACCGTGCCTTCTGCTTCACGGGGTGCACATTGGGGCACATCCTTAAGTGATGCTCGATCACCCCTCTTGGGACCCCTACCAGCTGATCGGGCTCCCAGGCGAATACTTCCTTGTTTGCGCGCAAGAACTTTACCAATGCTTCCTCTTGATTTGAGTCAAGGTTGGCACCTATGGTGAAGGTGGCTCCAGAAGACCCATCTTCCTCGACCGACACCTGCTTGGTTTCCGCCCGATCTTTAATGAACAACTACTTCTTCTTGGCCGGCGCGGCCCCCTTAACTCCAGAGGGGGCCTCGTCGGCCGGTCGCACCGCCGCGGCGGTTTTGAGGGCAAGCTTGAGCGCCACCAGAGCTTCCTTGGTATCTCCGACTATGGTGAGGACGTCGTTGCTCCCAGGCATTTTCATGAGGTTGTAGGCTGGATGGGTCGCCGCCATAAACTGAGCCAGAGCCGGATATCCGAGGATGGCGTTGTACGGAAGGCCAATGCGGGCGATGTCGAAGTCGATCAGCTCAGTGCGGTAGTTGTCGCGGGTGCCAAAGGTCACGGGAAAACGGATCTGCCCCAGGGGGCTGGAGGAGACACCGCCGACTCCGGAGAAGGGCTTGCTGGGGCGGATCCGCTCGAGTGGTACATGAAGGAGGCTGAAGGCCTCCAGCGAGAGCACATTATGGCCGGCGCCGTCGTCGATGAGGGTCTTGGTGACGGCTACGTTCCAGATGGTGGGCGTGCAAAGCATTGGGAGCACGCCCGAGCCGACAGTGGTGACGGGGTGATCTCCCGAGTCGAAGGTCAGGTCGGCCTTGGGCGCCACCCAACCCGGGGGAGCCCCCTGCCGCGTGGAAGCGGCGCTGATCTGGCGAAAGAACGGTTTGGCATGACGGTTCGAGGGCGGCGCTTGCGAGCCGCCGAGGAGGGCCGTGACAGCAAGGGGCGCCGGTGCCGCAAAGCGCGCGGCAAAGAGGCTGCGCAGCTCCTCCCAAGATGCCACCGTGGATCCGGGGAGGTTGAGCAGCCAGGCGCGCGGTGCGCCGGTGAGGGCCATGGGAAGCCAGTTGGCCATGACCTTGTCTCGCCCCAGCCTTAAGGATGGCCTCCTCGTATGCCAGCAAGAAAGCTAACGGGTCCACCGCGCCGTCATAGCGCGACGGAATCTCTGGCTTGACCTTGGGTGGCCATTGCACCTGCCGTAAGACGGGGGCCAAAGCTCGGAGCCCCTGGCTCCGCCACAGGCATCAATCACAGCAGCCGGAAGAGCAGCGCCGGCCATGAGGGTGAGCCGCGGTGATGGCGAGGCGCAGATCGACGAAAGGAAAGCTATGGCACACCCCTACGTGGCGTGGCAAATGTCGGATTTCGGGTTCCGGCAAAACCCTTGAGGTTCGAACACTGGGGTGCGCACGGAGATCTCTCCCTACCTAATCACGCCCTCTCCCTCACCGCGATCTCAAAGCTTAGCGCGTCAAACCCATAGAAGGAGAGACACAAGAGTTTACACTGGTTCGGGCCAATTATGTTGTGTAATACCCTACTCCAGTGTGGTGTGGTGGATTGCCTCTTGGGCTGAGGATGAACAGTTACAAGGGAAGAACAACCTCCTAAGGAGAGGTGCTCTTGTGCTTGGTGAACTTGTGTGGTTGAGGGTGATCTGGATGATCCGTCCCCTTCTATGGTGGTGGCTAGTCCTATTTATAGAGGCCCTGGTCCTCTCCCCAAATATTGAGCGGGAAGGGATCCAACAATGGCCAAATTCGAAGGGAGACAACTAGTAGAAGTTATCCTGACTAAAGGTGGTCTTCGCCTGCCAAAGGCTCTAGTGGTGACGCCATCTTGGGCTCCACGGTGACCTCCGTCCTGCCGTCTTGCTGGTCTTGGTCTCGTTGCACCAATATGGAAACCTTTGCCTGATGCCTCGGGATCCTCGCCTGCGCTTACCTCTTTAGCGCCAAAGAGGAAACGAGGACATTATGCGTTCTGGCGTTCGCCTGGCTCCAGTCGTCATGGCTTGCATCACAGGAGCATCGCGAGGTGTCCCTTGCCTTGATCTCTCCGCCCCTCGCGACCCAGCCTGGTGAGGCAGCCCCTGAGGAGGTCTTGCGTCGTCCCCCTCGCGAGGCTTGGCCCCTCGCGAGGGTATTGTGTGTTTGCTGGTGAAGATGGGCCGTATGGGGCCGCTGGTGGAGCCACGTCGTGGGCCGCAGGCAGGCAAGTCTGGGGACCCCCGTTCCTAGGACGCCGACAATATCGTCGATGTCTTCGGAGCCGTAATCGAGCATGTCGATTAAGTCTTCGATAGTGGCTATTAAGTGGGTGGGTGGTGGGAAGCGAAATTCTTCGTTGTCAGCCTCCTGTTCGAATCGGGTATAATTCGGCTGAGAGTCCCCCGCTAAGGAGAGTGTTTTTAATGAGCTTAGCACGTCGCCTAAGGGCGAGTGCCAAAAGATGTCTGCGGAGCTGAATTCGACGATCGATGCCTGATCAAGCTCGTTGTGCGCGGACGCACATGGTTTGGAACTTGTAGCCGAAAACGGGTCCGAGGTTCCGGTGACACGGATCCCACTCGAGGTTGGGTCGGTGTGCGGCTCCGACGCCGCTGAGTCTGCGGCTTCCTTAGCGGAGTTGAGCCTCCCGTCCTCGGCTGGCGCAATCTGCTCCGGATCTAGGGCGAGAGCAGTTACAGGCGCTATCCCCTGGGCATGGTCCGATGACAGATTTAAGTCATGTTCGTCGTGGCGACAGGGAGCGGCTGCCGTGGTCTCGAATCCGTCGAAGATCAAGTCTCCATGGATATCCGTGACATAGTTCAAACTTCCAAATCTGACCTGACGGCCAGGGGCATAGCTATTGATCTGCTCTAGATTACCAAGCGAGTTGGCCCGCAGTGCGAAGCCCCCGAATACGAAGATCTGTCCAGGGAGGAAGGTTTCTCCCCGGACAGCGATTGTAGATGATTGACGGGGCCATCGAACCTCTTGACGACGACAGAACGAAACTCTCAATGAAAGCACCAATGTCAGTGTCAAAACCGACGGATCTCGGGTAGGGGTCCCGAACTGTGCGTCTAAGGTCGATGGTAACAGGAGACGGGGGACATGATGTTTACCCAGGTTTGGGCCCTCTCTATGGAGGTAATACCCTACTTCCTGCTTGATTGATCTTGACGAATATGAGTATTACAAGAGTTGATCTACCTCGAGATCGTAATGGTTAAAACCCTAAAGGTCTAGCCTGTATGACTATGAGTATATTCCTCTGTCTCTACGGACTAAGCCCTCCGGTTTATATAGACACCGGAGGGGACTAGGGTTGTACAAAGTCGGTTACAGAGAAAGGAATCTTCATATCAGAACGCCAAGGAGAGTCCCATCCGGACATGGGAGATAGTCCTCGGTCTTGTATTCTTACTACCCATCAGTCCGGCTTACGTACCATAGTCCGGACGCCCGAGGACCCCCTAATCCAGGACTCCCTCAGTCAAGTTGATGCAGCGGCCAAGGTTGATGATGTCGACGGGGGCGGCGGAGCTCCGGAGATGTCGGTCGTCGCGAGGAAGAAGAAGAGGCAGAGGCAGGGGTAAAAAGTGAAGAAGAGGGCCCCTTGTCCCTATTTATAAGGAGGTGAAAAGATGGCATGCACAAAAATCGAGGAGGCAAAATGATTATGTTAACGATGCGGGCGCCTCGATTCCCGGAAAGCCCATTAAGATAAAGATCCGTTGAGATATCCTGGGTCTTGTGCGGAATTAATGCGCATGAGGTCATGGCGGGTTACAATGATCCTGCTTATGTGACGTCATGGCGCGTTATAGCGGTCTGATGAAGATTCAACACTGATATATTTTGCTAAGTTAAATGGTGGAGATTGACGTGAACAAGTTCAAATCAACCTGGGGCCTAATGTTGGGGATATAGCTTCAAGGTGTGACCCGCCCAGGAGGGGCCGGGTTACACCGTTGGTGGTTTAACATAAAGAAGGTCCAAGGAGAAGTATGAAGATGACGGCTCTTGGAGGCAGGCCTGCTGAAGGCCCAGGACCGGGGCTGTGAACGGCTGTAGGAAGACTTGCTCTGTAAGGCATGAATAGTTAGAAACTGAGCCGGTCACGTTGTGCGAGCCAGCCGGGACACTGTAAGCCTCCGGATCTCTACCTGTGTATATAAAGGTGAGACCCGGCGGTGGTTTAACTCAAGAAACAAGCAATCCAGAACTAGGTCAAGCGTATTCGCTCCCTTGTAATCGAAACTCAAGCAATACAACTGGAAGCTGGACGTAGGCTTTTACCTCATTGAGAGGGGCCGAACCTGGGTAAATTCGTTGTGTCCATTGTCCCGTTCAACCCCTTCAAGCTAACCTAGTTGTGATGGCTCCACACCTAAGTCCTTTCACCAGGGCATCTGTCATATTAAATCCACGACACCATGGCAATCTACGTCACAATAAATATATGGCAGGATATTTTAGCAACTAATCGGGCGTGGTATGCCATCTCAGCTAAGCAGATTGAGTGCAGAACAGGGCAAGGAAGCTTCTTAAGCAGAGCATATTGACTGTAAACTATTTCGGCAAACAAGAAGATTAACAGCATCTATCAGTTAACATTCAACGCTACTCCAATATGCACGGGGCTCAGTCTAGAATGCGCGTACTGTGGGAGAAGCTGACCGCCGTGCATCTCCACAAGAACGTCACCAGCGATGGTGGCGCGGCTAGAGGACGTCAGTCTACAAGAGCGTACAGTGGGAGCGAGAGGATCGCCGCGCGTCCCCTCAACGAACCACGGCGCCGAAGTATCAGCGTGGCGGATGGGCGGCTTTGGCGGAGCGAATGGAGTGGAGGGGGCCGGGTGGGAGGGGGTTTGGGGAATATTATTGGCTAGTTGGCCGAAGGGCGGTTGAATTTGGGATTTAGGGGGGGGATTTTGGGGGAATTTTTGCGCGGTGGGCGGGGCAGTTTGGCGTATGGTCGGTTTCTCCAAGTGCGGTCCCATGTGTCGGTGAAGAGGCAAGCCAAAGCGCAATCCGTTTCCATGTGAGGTGTGCAATGCGACCGTGACAGGCGTGCTGTGAGTGTACTGCCTTTTTACCTCCTAAACGTGGTGCTTCACGCGATCCATCGATACTACAACTAGTAATCCGGTAATCCTGACTAAAACGGTGCGGCCGGGTCTTTTCCGCGCGATATGTTGGGAGGTTGGCTTAGTTGGTTTTTTAGGACGAGTAATGCTACACCTACGTAATCCCAGTGACGTAATAAACATAAAATGAAACGTGTGGGCTGTTGATTGTAGATTGGGGGAGGGAGGGGCCCACCACCATGAAAATCGGGGGGAGAGAGAGAGGCAATTTACGTTAACCCTTTCGTAGGTTCCTGTAGATGTAGAAAGACGTGCAATGCGTAAATGTGTAGTGGACATACTATTGGAGTGCCTAAGATAAATTGTGTATGTAGACCCTATGTGTTTATTTACTTCGCATGTTAGCTTTGTCTCGGGTCAAACCTTCTAAGTTTATACACACAAAAACGAATCATCATTCCATATATTTTCATACTCCTACAATATATCTTACTACTATTGCGAAAGTTCATATACGCCAGACAAGATTCATGCAAACACAGTAGATTTTGATTACATTTTGAACTTTTATAGGGCAGAAAAATAAAAGAAACCCAACCGTAAACCTTTTCTACGATGGCGACCGACGTCCTCCATCTGCCATCTCCATGTACGGGGGCGGGGTTCAAGACTCGTGAAGTGAAGGTGCGGTCTCCGACGAGGAAGAGTAGAACACGGGAGACAGACCGGCCAGTTGGCACACCATGCCATGCCGCCTCCCATGCCCTACTCATCCTCGGAGGAGTCCCCGACCTGAGCGGTCCCGGTGGACTTGAGGTCGATGATGACGGACGTGGACGGTCCGTCGCTTCACCTGCCACATGCGCCATTGAACGTTGGACGGCGGCAAGTAGGACACATGGCTGACGGTGCTACCGTTGTCGGCCGCCAGCGTGGCCACCGCTTGTGCGGTCGCTTCCGCATCCGGCTATGCCTCTGTTGAGTTGCGAGCAGTGACTTGAGCGAGGGTGGCGACCTCGAGCTTCATCCCCAAAGGCAAGCTCTCCGGCAGAGCGTTCGCACTCGCGGTCATGGTGGATGTGGTGCCAGGTAGCAGGATGATGCGCTGGTGTAGAGTTTAGCTGGGCGTTGCCGCTTTAAGTAGCGCTTTACTGTGAGGTCAAGACTCTTGGTGCGTCATTAAGTCGCCGGAGTTAGTGCCTTGGGCACCGAGCCTTGTAATGACGGCATACGTACGGACGACATGAATGCGGGCAGCTGGAGCCAGCTGGGAAAGCACCGCGCGACGGCATGAGGGATGATGGTTTTTGGTCTGCCAGGGTAGTCGGCTACGGTCGTAGCAACGTTGGAGATGCCCTATGCTCACATGAGATCCCCACATGTCATTGAAAAAGCAAGACGACCCGACATGGTCTCAGGTCCTGGGATGCAGTTGACCATGCTAGAACACTCTACGGATGCGTCACGGCGCGTGCGCACTTCGGCGGCGCGTGCATCCTCGATGAGCTGGGTGTTGATCTGCTGGTCGTGCCACAGCACTAACGCCACCCTCGGCACCCTGAAGCCGAGCGTGTCCAGTGATGATGAGTGTGTCCCTCACCGCGGTCGTCGTGTCCAGAAGCGATGCGGGAGCTGCACCACGTTGCTGGCCCCCATGACCCACATGAACAGTTGCTGGTGGGGAAGAGGTCCTGGACTAGCTCCTCCATTGGACCAGTCTGCGCCACGTCATCCTGATAGGTGTGCCCCACATGTCGGCTACCCTGTTTTCCCGACCAAATTCGAGCATCAGTGCTCCGTGTTATGCATTAGGCGCAGAACAGGTGGTTTTTGTGCCCTGGTTCAAATGTGGTACAGTACCAAGTTGTTACCCTAGCCCCAATTGTGGTGGTTTTGGGTACGGTACCACCCTCTTCCTTTTCAACTACTGAAGCGTAACACTTGATTAAGTAGTCGGATGGTGTGCTAATGTAGGTGTCCGACTGGTTGAAGGAATAATTAAATTCACTTCTGATGCATTTGGCATCGATGCCCTTCATTGCTCACCTGGTGCCCCAATCTGGATCACCTACTTTGCTCCGGTGCCAAATTTACCCACGCAATGAAAAAACCACTTGCGTGAGAGAGGAAGAGGACTGAGGCAATAAAAAACACTTGTGTGGGAGAGGGAGAGGCCGGTGTAGTTGCTTTGATTAATTTTTTATACATGTGGGTCTGTGTGCACAGCGGTGCCAACTATCTCATATCGCTACACTACTGGAAGATGGTCCAAATGCGATAGTCGAATCAGAGACCCTTTGACGAAACGATGTTTGATGCATCAATCACAAACGGTGCTGTAATAAAACCGTCAAAAAATATGGAAAATGTTTGTGATGGCGGCGACATCAAACACGGTTCGTATTATATTTGCGTGTGTGATGAGTGGCAAACGGTTAATCCAGGAGAACTGTTGGCAATGATGCAGAACAACAGAAATGGGCAGCTAGATGAGGGTGTGTGCGATATATGGCATACAGTTCACTAGGATGAACTGTGTGTGATTAGGCAACACAATGGAAAAGGTTAACCTGAACAAGATGTGTGTGATACGCGGCAAACAGGTCTGTAATCAGAAATGTGTGCGAAGACAAATAATAACACAAGCGATTGCTGCTAATAAGCCATGTGATTTGCTCTATCTACAGAAGAATAACATGTATATATATATATATATATATATATATATATATATATATATATATATATATATATATATATATATATATATATCTTTCCCTAATAATAAAACACGGATTGACTTTGTCGGGTTCACCGTCACAGTACGCTTTTTCTGTGAATTTACGCTTTCATATCCATTAATCTATTCTATTAAGTGAAAGAAAAAAACGATTCAACGGACGCTCTCTCTCCCGCATGAGAACGAGAGACGCCTGGCGCTAGGGTTCCCTTCGCCGCCACGCCCCATCCCTCAGCACCCGGCAACCCTCGCTACTCTCTCCCATCCCCTTGCAGTCGCCGTCGTAGTCCCCCGCCGTTGGTCAGGGCAGAGACAGCTTCTTTCGCGCGGCGAGGTGGAGCAAGGTCAACGCGGCGGCTCGAGCGGCTGGGGGTGGCACGGCTGATCGATGTAGAGCAGCGGGGGCGGCTGGATCGACGGTGGCGGCTAGATCTTGCAGAACGGCACCGCTGGAGGTCAACGCGGTGGCTTGAGCGGCTGGCGGCGGCGCGGCTGCTCGAGGTGGATCAGCGGTGGCGGCTGGAGCTTTTAGAACGGCAGCGGCGGAGGCTGGAGCTTGTAGATCGGCGGGCCAACCTGAGCAACAGCTCCAAGGAGGACGCCACCAGGTGCCTGGTCTGGCTGGGGGACCTCATCGACGCCAAGAAGTTGGGAGGCAGTGCTGCTGGCAGCGACAGGCTGCACCTCCCTGTCGCCGGCGTGGCTACTGCAGGTACCACACAAATTAACCTTCCCCATAGTAATATTCGATCATTGTGAGTTTGCTGGAATTTGTACCACAAACATTGTCTGATAACATCAATCTGAATCTCTCAAGGCAGGAAGAAAGAGAGAAACATGATGAAAATTGTATTGCCGGTTTTAGCAGGCATGCTGGTGCTCACATGCTTATCCATTGTGATATGGGTTTGCAGGTCCAAAGACACAGTGTACTATGCTCATGCATATGTGACATAAACCAATTCTGCATTATGCTGCTCAGTGCTCGCAAATACTGCAAAATTACTAGGCCTAGGAGATTTGAGCATTTGTGAAGGTTTTGGGACACGAAGCCCCATTGAAGGTTTTGAATTTTCAAAGCTTCAAAGATGTTGCAGCTGTGACAAACAATTTTCACCCATCACATATGATCGGACAAGGTGGTTTTGGCAACGTCCAATGTCGCCGCCGTGGAGTTCACTGGAAGAAGAACATCGGTCGAGCATTCCAATGTCACCTCCGCCAAGTTCGCCACCGAGCCATCCAATGTCGCCTCTGCTGAGTTCGCCGGAGGAAGAACATCCGCCGTCCGAACGTGCTACACCAGAGGTATGTATCAGTTTTCCCAAATTAGTCCAACGTTGTGGTATGTATCAGCTTTTCCCAAATTAGTCCAACGCTGTGGTATGTATCAGCTTTTCCCAAATTAGTCCAACGTTGTGGTATGTATCAGCTTTTCCCAAATTATGCCAACGTTGTTGGATATTGCTTCAATGAAAAACAATCTGTGAAACCTGGGCGTGTACTAATGTTTCCTGTAGTTTTTTCTCTTTAACCTGAGCATCCAATCTATGTATGCCGGGTGTTGCCTGTACATTATATTACTCCATTGTTTGCCAGTCCCTGTTTGATTCCCTGTTTGCTCCCTGTTTGATTGAAATCCATGACCAAATAAGTTCATGAACAGTTTTCTGCTTGCTCCCTGTTTGATTCAAGTCTTAAAGATTCATATTTAGTTAGATAGGTTCAGTGATCCAGAATAATATTTGAGAAGCTTCTCTGTTGGCTGGCATCCCTGATGGCAGTTGTAGAAATGTAGCTAAGGAAAGAGTGCCTCATAATTCATTGGATGTAGATCAATAGGGTGTAAAAGACTTTGAGTTTCTAGCTTTCATAAAATTTACACATGTACTCCCTCCGTCCCATAATGTAAGACCATTTTGCAAGCTTAACAGTATGTTGTGGTTGGTCCTTAAACTTGAACAATAAGTGTGTCAATTGAGGTTCATGCCATATTTAATTAGCAACTAATTATCCTGTGGCGCTTCGGCACTAATGTATCCACAGTCTGACCATTGGATTGAATATTCATCAGAAGATTGTAGCCTTTCCTGACTCCATGCCCTTTTCAAGTGGAGTTGCAGAAATGCAGAGTATGAATGGGGAAACGATCATTGATGTCAACACCTACAGTATGATTTATCTTGATAGAGATGCACTGGATTCTCAAGTAGTTTTAATGTTTTTTTCTAGATAGCTCAAGTAATTAAGCTTCTGCAATTCATGAAAAACAAAAAGAAGGTGTCATGTCAGCTGCTGAAGCTAATCAAGTAACAAAAATAAAAGGGACCAGTAGTCAGGTTCCATTAACCAAATGTTTCACATCTATTAACCTGTATCTTGATTGAGATGCACTGGGTTCACAAGTAGTTGTAGTGTTTTTTCTAGATAGCTAACAAAAGGAAGGTGTTCTATCAGCTGATCAAGCTAATTAAGTAAAAAGAATTAAAGGGACCAGTAGTCAGGTTCCATTAACCAAATGTGTCACATCTATTAACCTGTACTCATAGTAGCCCACGTTGTTCAATATTGCTTGGAGATTTGCCCTTTTTTACAAATCAAAATCAGTCTTTGTAACCTGGGCATTCACTAAAGTTGTATGCATTTTTTCTGTTTAATATGGGTGTCCAATCTCTGTAAGTTGGGCGTTGCTTGTATTTTATATTAGGCGTTACCTATACTTTATATTAGTCCAACGTTTGAGTCTGTGTTTAATTCTCTGTTTGCTCCCTACGGACAAATAAGTTATTTTTCTCCTAGTTTGATTCAAGTCTGAAATATGCATAGATGCTACACTTAAGTCAGTAAACGAACAAAAAACTAGGAATGATCTTTTAGTCAGTTTTGTGTCACCGAGTAAATCTGTGCTCGAGATTACAATTACTTTGAACAGAGAAATTAAGAAAAATATCTGGAATCATCATCACCCCTTAACCGATCCGGCGGCAGGATGTAAAAATCCAATCTACTTGGTGGAGACATACTGGCATGTGATGCCGTCCAACTAATAGTTGTTATATGCCTTCCATTGTGTTTGAATTTTTTCTCTTGCATTGCCTGGACTACCTGATAGATGCTCCTTCAGCTAATATTATTACGACTGGAGCGGCAGGCATGTCCATATTCGGTGCTGCCAGCGGCAAGCAATACAGGGTAGGTTTTGTAAGTGCTAACATGGTAAATTAATAGGGATTATCTAATCTTTTTGTATTAAGGAGTTCTATACGTTTGCATCATGCAAAGATTATTGTACTATTAATTAGTCTATACTGGAGAAGTCAAAGAGTATCATACTCAGGGTCAGTTACGTAGTTGGAATATTTGTAACCACACACTAACCTGAAAGTTAGGCACACTAATTAAGTTTGATTTTTTTAACAGAAGGATTTTATTAATATGGCATTAAGCGCACTTTACAAATAGCAGCTCATTACAGGTAGGACATCGTTCCAGATTAGTATCTAAACCTTGATCTGAATGTAGGCAAGTAGAGCTGAAAGGTTTATCTTGCACTTTGACAGCAAGTCTAGCCTGATGGTGTGCCTTCAAATTCAGACTCCTGTGCACTTTGAGTATTCTGCATGGATGAAATGAAGGCGTGGTCTGGATAGCAGCTAAGATTGGCCGGATAGCCCACGGACCTGCTTTAGTAACATCAGGTTCTACAACAGCTGAGGCAAGCACGACAGAGTCTGTCAAAAACTTCAGATCCTACACATGTAGTTGAGCTGCAATCTTCACCACCAACAGCAGTCCATAAGCTTCTACCTGCAGAGCTGATGCTACTGGTGGCGACACAGCAGAGATGTATACATGTTCGGTATGTTGCCCGTTAATTTGTAAGAAAACACCTATGTCCGCCTTTGCTACAGCTTCTCCTGGCTCCAACGACCAAGCTGCATCTGAGTATATTTGTGTACCTAAAAAATCTATTGTAGACTGAGAAGTAACAACACTAGAGAGCTTTAGCTATTCTGGCTGACTGTGATCTCCCTTCCGAGTTGAATCAGGAACCTGTAACTCCTTAATCAGTAAAATGTACAATGTACAATGCACAATATCAAACTGTTCTTATCTTTCTCATCTCCTCCCAATTCCACAATCATTTTTTGTTATTAATTTCACCACAATAGAATTATTGTAATAGTGTGCATCTTCGTGATTTTATATATTTTCCTGTGTGGTTACTCTGTTTAACAAAGTAATTTGCTTGATGCGCTTAGAAATATTACTGTTATATATGGTGTGTGACTTGCATGGTTTAATTTGGTACATTTTCGTTACTACTAAACTTAGACATATAGCAGGATCTTCCTAGGTAGTCAAATGTACAATGTATAAAAATTTGAAAGGCGAAATTAAAGGACAGTGGCATAAATCATAAACCTCGGTAACATCGGAAGGTGAAGATTCTGATGGAGAAATGAAAGAGAGGGGGCGAAATTAAAGGACTGTGGCATATTAAACCACAAACCACAATAAGATCATAAGGAGAAGATGGAAGATAGAAGTAGCAACACGAATGATTCGCTTGGTGCATACGAGGATTTTGTTCTCCCGTTGCAACGCACGGGCTGTTTTGCTTGTGTGTGTATATCCAATTACATAAGTGACTATACAGATCATTCGCACACACCTCAATAAACAATTGCATGCATTCTAAAGTAGGAGAAACAATCGTCTAGTCATCTACTTCTTGTGGCTCGATCCCTCGTTCGGGGAAGGAACAAGACACTTCCTCATGTCAACGATCCGCCTGTACATCTCGTAGCTTGTGTACGCGTTCTTGGCCGCGTACTTGATGTGTTGTTCATCCAGTCTCTCATGCCAAACACTGTGCCAGCCGTTCCTGTCCTTCTTACTCCTATCCTTCATGTTCATGTAGTAGGGGCCGATGATGGCCGAGGCGAGGTCAACCAAGGAGTTCAGCTTGTTGTCACTGCCCCAGACATTGTAGTGGTCCTGGATGTTGACATGATTCGGGCTTTTCAAGCTCGAAACCTTGAGCAGTTTTAGATCGTTGGTAATGTCCGCCGTATCGGAACTATAGTCGGAGCTCTTGTTAAACCTAGAGAAACGCTCACAAGGCCTTGTGGCCAGTTGGTAGTGGTAGATGAGGACGTCATGTTGCACGCATAACTGGGCGACGGCAACCTTCTGATTGTTCCTGGCATGACCAATGGTGTACTCGAGGTCGAAGCCGACCACTTGGTACTTGTCCTCGGCAAGGAACTACTACATAGTTAGGATGGAGCTCTCCATTGAGACCGGATCGTTCGTGTACACCACCGAGAGGGCCTTCCCCCTCATGTGGGTGTCCACTACGTGATGCGTGGTGAACTGCCCGTCGTTGTCGTCGTCGGCCGCTGGGAGCGCCATTGGAGCCACAGGGAGCGCTATTGGAACCGCTGGATGTCCTCTCTGTATGTGCCATCGTGGGTGTGCTTATTGTGTCGCATGACGCGAGAGATGAAGGTAAATGGTCGCAGGAATAAAAGGGGGCTGGGCGGCCTGGATTCTCGGCGCGTCCGCATGGCAGTTTTTGTAGCGTGTAACTGCATCGTCGCGCCGTGCCCGGTGCAACCGCATGCACACGAACGTGCAGGATCATGCGCTGGCCCCAAACACTGGCAGTGCGCGTGGAGGGATGAGGGCAGAGCACCCTGAGGGACGCAAGAGTAGAGTGCGTGCGGTGGGACGCGAGCAGAGCATGCCGTGTCCACCTCAACCGCACGCAACCACACACATAGAGCAGTTGAACACGCAGGAAATGGTCGCCTACAAGCCGGTCGACAGTTGCGTCGCTGCGTAGAGAGCGGCCGTGTGCTACTACCTCCGTCTTGGTCTATAGTACCCTTTATATTCTATGCCATACTTTGCCCTTAAATTTAACCAACAAAATGTTAATGCATGTTATAAAAATTATATAATTGGAAACTATGTTCAAATACGAATCCAACTATATAATCTTTGGCGACATGCATTCGTATTTTATTAGTTCAATCCTACTTATCAACCAGGACGGGGGTATGTAGGTAGTTAAACCGCAACCTTTTTTTATTAACGGTATGTGTACGTGGCCTTTCGTCCTCATCACACATGTCTTGTCACACCGCTGTCGCAGACGGCTTACAGCGCAAGCTTGCGCAGCGCGCGGGGGCGTTCTTTTGACCAAACTGTGGCTTGAAGTGGCGCCAATGAATCATCGGTGAGCCCGTTCCCGTGCAACCTCGCAGGTTCCCGTGCAAGCTTACCGCCTGACTCGTTGAAATCCCCCAAACTCCCAATGCTTGCCGGCCTGCTATATAAACCCTCACGGCTGGTGAGTCCTGTGTCGCATTTTCCCCTCCCTCCCTGTAGCTTATCTCGTCTGCTTCTCCCACAATCGCCAATGGCGCCGGTCCGTCATCGTCGCTCGGCCACTCTGCCGTCATCAGAGGACAACTCCAGTTGGGAGGCTACACCGCGGCGGCGGCGCAGTACCTTTCGTAGTGTAGTGTGCGTGGCGTCTATGTTGGGTGCGCACGTGGTGTCTGTGTTGGGTGTGCGCGGAACACCCACCACACGCTCCGCCGCTGCTACATGTCAGCAGCTGTTGCCGGCCGCCATTGCCGCCACACCACCGTTGAAAGCCAGGGCCATCGCCCGCTGCGCCGCCGCGGCCCGAAGGCGAGAGGTGGCCGTCGTGGCCGTCACCCCACTGCCGGCCACCGTGGACATCACCCGCTCCGCCACCGCGGCCCGAAGGCAGGAGGTGGTGGTCATGGCCGCCACCCCATTGTTGGCCGCCGTGGGCGCCAGCCCACCGTCGACCGTCGGGGTCATCACCCGCTCCGCCACCGCCGCCCGAAGGCAGGAGCTGGAGGCGGAGGCCCGCACGTGTGTCAGCGACCTTGCGCGGTACACCGATTTCCTGCAGGAGGAGGAGGAGCACCTCGTCGAGCACACAAAGAGCCTTACCGCCACCGTGGCCGTGGCACACGCCGCCTCAGAGGCGAGGAATCAAGAGATCTACGAGGAGAACCACCGCTTCGAGAGGGGCCATCTGGAGTGGAAGAGGGCGTTCGAGGTGAGCGTCGCTGATGCTGCAGCAGTGGCAGGCACCGTATTGCAGTTTTCCAGCTCGTTGGTAGGCTCCTCCTCCTCTGCCTGTTACTGAGCATGCTCGG
Source organism: Aegilops tauschii subsp. strangulata (assembly GCF_002575655.3). NCBI lineage: Eukaryota > Viridiplantae > Streptophyta > Magnoliopsida > Poales > Poaceae > Aegilops > Aegilops tauschii. The sequence continues at coordinate 249,325,327 of NC_053038.3, forward strand.
CAGAGGAGAGGCTGCCAGAAGTAATACAAAGCCCCTCCGTAGTAGTATTTAGGGGCTATTTTGTTCAGTTCATCTGACTATAGATGTGGTGGAACCGTACAACGTACTTAAAATTAGCTACTATATATAGTTGAACTAGCTATTTCAGTACGTGGTTGGCAACAATTGAGGAAAAGTTTGGTCGGTTCAGCTATCAAGTTGAACTGTTTGTATAACTAATGACTGCTTAATCTATGAATGAAATCTATGCTTAACTACTGAATTTTAGTTGCAAAAATTAGATAGTGCTAGTGATATTTAGCTCCATATTTTGACAAATCGTAGTGTTACAAGGATGACAAATGTCAATCTTTTCAGTTTGACAAATGGCAACATACCCAATATGACAGATGCAAATCTTACCAAATTATTTGTATGAGGTTGCACATGGGTCATCCAACACAACCGTTTGCGTGGAAGGGATGCACAAATCTTGCGTTGCGAATTTTCCCTTGACTTAAGGGGGAAGACCATAGCTCTCACTTTGCATACGGGTGTTCTATCTAAAACGTTTGTGATCAAGATTCGTACAAATCCTGCTCGACACATTTTACCTTGGCTTCCTGGGGAAGCTATTGGTTTGCATACGGGTGTTCTAACTAAAACGTTTGTATGTTTGTTTTATATGTAAAAACCATTGACTTTTTTTCAAAAGAAAATCGTTTGATAAGTCTGTACATTAAGAGAGAAAAATGCAAGTTCATTCAAACCATATCTTTCATTCAGTCACACTGCAAATTTATATTCATATGATCGAGATACAGTATTAAACCCCCAAAAAAACTATTTCCGGCGGCGGCGGAGGTGGCGTGCCGCGCCGTCGTTGTCATTGTCGTCCTCTGGGACACCGTTGTTGAAGTCTTCAAGGCAACACAAAATGTTCTTCACTTGTAAATCAAACATCATGTCATCGCGCGATCGACGGGCTAGCCGCGGGAGGACAACAACTGGCGGCACTGAGAGGTAGCGGTCGATGGCGGCGTCCCATGCCACTGAGGGGGGCGTGCATACGGGCAAGGGCGCTGCGGGGGCAGCCAAATGCATGGGGACCGGCGCCGCGGTGGGTGGAGGGGCGCACACGGGCACAGGCACGGGTGCTGGCGCTGGCATGTACATGAGCTCGCACGGGTCCACGGAGACCTCGCTGGCGCCCGTGGCTTCCAGCTCTGCGATAGTGCTTGGTGACCATCCTATCAATGCCACGGGGATGGTCGCTGGCGCGGGCGCGGGGATGGGAGCTTTGACGGGAGCGGGGGCACCAACCGCCGCGGCCAGCACGTTCAGGGCCATGTCCATGAGACCCCATTCCTCCTTATTTTCTATCTCCTCCAGCTCGGAGTCGACTTCACCAAACTTGAAGACTAGTGGCAGATGATCATTCAGCACCATGGCGTTGGTGGAGGTCTGCGGGAGGGAGGGGAATGGGAGGCGAACAGTAAAGCCGCCCGTATTAAACAGCGGCTCGGGCGCCATTAATGGAGAGGAAGGTGGGCGTCCATGGAAGTCAAAGGGCTCGCTTCCCAGTGAGCATGCGCAGCGTACAGCTCGCACACTTCTCGGTGAGCGTGCGCATTGGAGGACAGCTTGCACGCCTCTCGGTTAGCCCGCGCACCGGACTACGCTCGCACGCCCCCCGTTCAGTCAAGCAGCTGTCCGCACGACACCTCCTATAGCCATTAAAACCAAGACACATGGCGTCACGTGAATGGTTAATAGAACGCACACGATTTCAATTATACAAATGTTTGAAGTATTAAAGTGGCAGCTATTTTTTCAAAATGCCTTTGTTGGCTATTACTCGAGTGCGCCTTCTCTCAAAATGGACACGAAAAATACCACAGCATGTCGGGTGCCATTCCATGATAGCATGCCAAGTTTCATGAATTTTAGACGAGTTTTGGATTTACTAGAATTTAAAAACAAAGTATCTCAACTATTTCGCTGGCAATCAACAATGCCCTGGTGTTTGAAATTCATTCCCATTTCTTGCATGGGACATAAGCATGCACCCAAAGACACATCTTTGATTTTTCAACCAATTTATATGCACTGGAGCATGTGCATGTAGTTCAAATTTGAATTATGCACATAAAATGCCTAGAAACCCTAGTTAATGTATAAAAATGTCCAAACGAACCCTGAAAAAATCCAAAATTTAACACAACACTCCTGTTGTTCTATGTTGACGCTAGAGAAAAAATTGAAATCAAGAAGAGGCAAAGGATATTGTTTCGTCCCCAAAGGTGGCACGTTCCCTACCGAAAGCATAAGGCTTTTTATGATAAGCTCTGGTTTGTGAGAAGCTTATACCCAAATCTTCCCCAAATGGGACAAAAAATTTACCACAGCATGTTGATGCTGCTCCTTGATAGCATGCCAAGTTTCATGAATTTCAGATGAGTTTTGGATTTACTAGAATTAGAAACCAGGTATCTCAATGTTTGCGGCCGAGTGACGGTGGCAGGGTGTTTGAAATTCATTCCCATTTCTTGCATGGGACCTAAGCATGCACCCAAGGACACAAATTTGATTTTTCAACCAATTTATATGCACTGGAGCATGTGCATGTAGTTCAAATTTGAATTATGCACATAAAATGCCTAGAAACCCCAGTTAATGTATAAAAATGTCCAAACGAACCCCGAAAAATTCCAAAATTTAACACAACACTCCTGTTGTTCTATGTTGACACTAGAAATTTTCTGAAAGCAATAAGAGGCAACATATATCGTTTCATCCCCAAAGGTGGCACGTTCCCTACTGAAACCATCAGGCTTGTTGTGAGAAGCTCTGGTTTGTGAGAAGCTTATACCCAAACCTGCCCCAAATGGGAAAAAAATTAACCATGGCATGTTGATGCCGCTCCATGATAGCATGCCAAGTTTCATGAATTTCAGACGAGTTTTGGATTTACTAGAATTACAAAACAAGTAACTCAACGTTTGCCGGAGAGCCACGGTGTCGTGGTGTTCGAAATTCAACCCCATTTCTTGCATGTGACATAAGCATAAACCCATGGACACATATATGATTTAAAAACCCATGTTGGTTCACCGGAGCATGTGCATGTAGTTTAATTTTGAATTGTGCACATGAAATGGCTAGAAAACAAATTTAATGTATAAAATGTCCAAACGAACCCTGAATAATTCCAATTTTTTTATGACACACATATAGTTGCGTGTCACAGCAGATAAAAGTTTTAGAAATTCAAACACCGTCCATTGCCGCTGTGACCCCATTATGTAATTCAAATCAAGATGAAAAATCAAGTAGATCCCACACAGTTTATTATCACCAACCATGTGAGATGATGTACAAAATATTCTGGAGCACCGTCGATGTATAGTACGCCTATGGCTTACGCGAGAAGGTGCATTTGCTATAGTCCACAACCGGCGTGTCAAGCACACTAGCTCGCTCCCCAAATATCATTTCACTGTTCAATCGTCACCGGTGAAAGACGTGGACGTGGACCCGCGTTGTGAGGGCAACTTCGGCGGCCCACTCCGGTGAGAGCGCGGCCGCAGCCACCATGCATGTGCTTACAAGGTGCATGAGCGCGGCCGCAATCTGCGACCGGGCGGCCAAGGTAGCCCAAACGGCCGCTACTGCTTCTCAGGTGGCGGCAGCAACATCTGCCTCAGGGATAGCAACTGGCGATAGCGGCACAGCAGCTGTCCATTCCGCATCGGCGGATTTAGCCCTGATGGAGGCCGCCGACGACCATGTCGAGGCCGCCCATTCCCAGCTCGTGGTGGTCAGCACACAAATCGAAGGAAGCTTCTCCGGCAACAATCGGCAACCCACGGCCGAAGAGTTGGCAATCATCGAGAGCATTCGAGCAGCCGTCCGTTCCTCCGCCGCTTACCTTGCCATGACGGAGCCCGTGCAAGCCCAAATCGCGGCCGCCCACGCCCAGCTCGTGGTGGCCTTTTCCAAAGAGATGGCAGACACGGATGGCGAGATGCTTGCCGAGTATAGTGTGATGGATGCCATGGAGTCCCTTCCCCAGGAGACAGTCGGGCACGAGCTGGACATGGAGGCGGCGGCGGAGATCGACGAGCACCGGCCGCAGTAGTACTATTTGTTTTGTTTAATTAAGAGCGCCAGTCTTTAATTTGTTAGAGTAATGTTTAGGTCAGCTCTGTTTAATTGCTGAACTTGCTCGATTAAGAAGTGTGGGTGTGCTATAGTCTCCTTTGTATACCCAAATTATGCAATGACGTGGATGACCACTGTAACAGAGAAATTCGAACCAAAATTTTTGACGTTCAAACTCATCACACACGGGTTAAGCAATCGGAATGATTTGTGATGTTCACATATCGTACACAGTTCTAAATAAGGGACCGTGTCTGATCACACTTTGCGCGACAGTTTTTTCGCTGAACCGATCCAAAATTTTCGGCTTCCATGGAAATATCTACCTCCCCGCCCCTCCCCCTTACCAAAAGCCACATTTCCCCTGTTTCCGCCTTCCTTTCCAAGTTGAAACCTTCACTCCTTGCTTGCAGCGCCGCCTCCTCGCCGGCAACCCTCCTTCACGCTGCTCGGACTTGTCTATCCAGGCAGGTAATGCACACCCAACCCCCATCCTCCTCCTGCTTCCACATCCCACATGCCCCGACTACCGGCGCGACACCTTCCACCCAAATCACTGACCGCCTCCACCAAATAAGCGCCGCCCTATGCCATGGTGCACGCAGTATAGGCAGGAGCTCAAGGAGCATTTGGCAGCGAAGAATCAAATCGCTGCCGCTCGCGGGGATGAGCTCATGATGGCTGCCATTCGTGCCGACCCCAGATCTTGGAGGAGCACCTTGCCATTTGCTAGCTACGCCGGTTAAGCATGCTCGATTTACCTGTTGCGTGTGCTGCTCCTGCCTTTCCTTAACAAATTCTAGTGAGTTGTACTATCTAATTTTACCATGCAATCTGTTGCTCTAGTGTATATGTTCTATATGTCGTGCAGTGTGGTGCTCACTTATTAAATGTTTGGTTAATTCGTTGTTGTCTTCAGTTAACTGTTTGGTTCAATTCTGCAAATGTGATGTTCAATTCTTCAGGCTGCAATTTTGTATTGTCTTCCATGTGAGAAATAAATCGAACTTATCTTTACAAAATACATGACAAACGAATACAATTGCTATATTTCCAAGTTGTCAAGCATGCTTGGTTTGGTTATACATTGTACAATGTGGTGCTCAGTTAACGTTTGGTTCATTTGTTGTGGTGTTTAGTTAACAGTTTGGTTCAATTCTGCAATGCGATGTTCAATAGTTGTGGGTGCATTCTGTTATTGTATACCATGTGAGAAGTAAATCGAATTTGGTTGTACTAAATACATGAGAAACAAGTACAATTGCTATATTTCCAAGTTGTTAGGCATGCTTAGTTTGGTTAACTATCTGATCTTCTATTAGGAGTTTGTTATATTGTGCAATGTGGTGCTCAGTTAACATTTGGTTCATTTGTTGTGGTGTTTAGTTAACTGTTTGCTTCTGTTCTGCAATGCAATGTTCAATTGTTGTGGGTGCATTATGTTATTGTATACCAAGGAATAAATTGAATTTGGTTGTACTAACTACATGAGAAACAAATACAATTACTATATTTCCAAGTTGTTAAGCATGCTTGGTTTGGTTAACTGTCTGATCTTCTATTAGGAGTATGTCATATTGTTCAATGTGGTGCTCAGTTAATGTTTGGTTCATTTATTGTGGTGTTTAGTTAACTGCTTGGTTCAATTCTGCAATGCGATGTCCAATTGTCGTGGGTAGAATTTTGTATTGTTGTCCATGTGAGGAATAAACTGAATTTGGTTGCACTTAATACATGAGAAATATATACAAGTGCTATATTTCCTATTTCTTAATCATGCTTGGTTTGGATAACTGGGTTTTCCATGTGGCTTGAATTAATCTGATGAATCTGCAATGTCCTTATTTTTCATCAACATATTTTACTGACAGCATGCGAACCCTTACTGAACCTGATGACTAACTACCTTATATGTGTTGCAGGGAAACAATGGGAAGCACTGAGGTTTACAATAGAGGTTAGCACGTGCATGGTCTGTTGTCTAATAGCACATTATTATGCAATTGCAGGAACCATTCTAATATTTAGGTTTTTAACAATTTGGTTTTGCACATGTAGGTCCTGCTGCTAGAGGTTTTGACCCACTATTTGACCCTTTTTGCATATGGGAAATGAGTTGTCCATGAATATCAATCAAATCAAGAAACTTAGAAAGATTGTTAGGATAAAGAAAATTAGCGACAAAAAACAAGATCTCTCTCTGCACAATGAAGAAGACATTAGTTAACTACAAGATGGTACTAACTATTATCCCTTTCCTTTTTTTGTTCCTTTGCCCCATTTCCTGCTTCCTTAATATGGAAATGAAATATATTATGTGCTTAATATGGATGTCAATTAGATTAATAAATGGATTATTAATAATATGGCAATTAGCCTGCTAGTGACCAATTAGCCTGCCAATTGGGTTTTTCTATTCCAAACGGTTATTCAGAAAACACCATGGGCGATGACCTCAGGCAACGCACAAAATTTCTAGGGATAAACCGTGTTGGATCAATGAACAATCACACATGACAATCTCTTGAAAACTGTTTGCGTTAGGCCACCTTCCGCAAATGTTTCCCACATAAAAACTGTGTGTGATGGACAGCCTTTTCCACACAGTTTCTTCTTCGCACCGTGTGTGATGCATTCAATAAGGCAAACGATAAAATTGTTAATATCGTGTGCAGTGGCAACACTATCACAAACGATTTAACGGGGAAAATTATGTGTGATGTACCTGCGAACGGAAGCGTTTTCCTTGGAGCGATTGTGTGGGATGTATATACAAACAGAAACGTTTAGCGGGGACTGATTGTGTGGGATGCACTTACGACCGGAAATGATTTCGCCATATAATTGTATTTTTTAGCACTATTGTATGTATAACCGTATTTGATCACTCGCCGGTCGCACACGACCTCATTTTGCCGAGCGTGTGTGCCAGGAGGGCATATCCCCGACGGTTTCTGGGTGGTGTGGGAAGGACCCCCTATCGCCCACATTCACTTGGCGACGGTTCCAAATGCCATCGCGGAAAGGGGTTAAAAACCGTTTGTATAGCACCTCGCTGTACCAGTGCTAGAGCGGTGCCAAAATCTTTTGATTTGACATCAATGCGTATTATGTGGCATACTTTTGAGAAATATGGCATCGGCCACATAGTGGAAGGAAACAAATGCCCAAGCTTTTCACGTGCTCCTAGGTAAATGAGAGGAAATAGAAAGAGAGAGAGAGTGAAAAAATATCACTAGCCTTAGAGCCAACCCTATAGCCAACCGTATCATATGAGGGAATGATATTGGTACCTCTTGATGACACGACAATCTTATACAGCCAGCTGCTCTAATATGTTCTCTTCTTTTGCAGATAAAAAAGACCCGAAAGTGAAAAATGTTCTGGAGGCAAGTCTGCTCAAGGTAATGAGGTTTGAGTTGGTGATGATGGTGTGCCTGACATCTTTCACAAATAGCCGTCCGATCTAGATCTGATGCATACAAAACAAACTGCTGCAGTTTTGCAATGCCCGCACTTGTTCCCTATTTACAAACAACTCCTTGTCTCTCACAATCAGCCTTATCTCTTCCCCACCACATTTAGAAGGCCATGGAACAATCTGGCGCGATGGCCCCTGCCGGTGCCGTCCACCCCCAATCTTGGTGTTCCGTGCAATGCACGGGGCGTCTTACTCGTATAAGAAAAGAGTAGAGATACTCTTGGCAAAGCACGGGAAATTATGTCAAACATGGCGAGTTGTAAGCAGGCTGGCTCTACAGCCATGATGATAGTGACTGCACACGGTGAGGCTGACTTTAGTATGCCGAACACGGCGCCTACACTCAGGTGTCATCTCCGACGCAGGGTCTTGTCACTTCACTGTGAGGAGAAGCACGTAATAATTTGACCAACGGGTAGTACAGTACTACTACATTGGTAGTACTACTACTAGTACTAGCACCATCGTCAGGATTTAGTAGTACTACCACCTCCGTCTAGATTTAGTATTTGACTAGCAATATCTAGTAATGCATGTCTACTGCCTCTATAAATAAATACATGGAGTATTGTTTTTATTCGGTTTTGAAGATAGTTGCCGATGATATTATACACTCTCCCTTCCGGTAGATGGCTCAAATCTGAAATCTCATCAATCAGACTACTATTGTACTCACCGAGCGGTCACCTTGGTAAGCTATCAACAAAAAATTACAATCAAACACTACTATTGTACTCCCTCTGTACCGGTGCATTAGTCACGTTACGAAAACCAAATAATCCCAAAACTTTTAGGCGTGGTGCATTAACTACCCACCTCGTTCCCTGTTTTTTGCCATGAAAAAAGAAATCACCCAATAGGAGATGTGGGGTGTGTATGCATTCAATGACTTGCGACGACTTAGCACAACATGCAGTGCTCAATTCTCTTTATGCAGTGACATTAATTAAAAAATACTACTCCTACCACCGTCCTGGTTTATTGGTCCCCTTAGTATTTTGTGCCAAATTTTGACCATAGATTTAACTAAAATAATTATAATGCATGTCACCAAAAATTGTATCATCGGATTCGTATTTGAACATAGTTTCTAATGATATTATTTTTGGTTACATGCATTAACATTTTATTAGTCAAATCAAAGATCAAAACTTGGCGCGAAATGCAAAGGGGACCAATAAACTAGTAAACATTAAAGTTCTCTCGTTTTGCCCCAACTTGGTCTCTGTGAGATGACTATACTGCACCGGCATGGGGGAAGGGCCGAGGATTCGATGGCCAACACACACGTGAATGCAATGCAGTATGCACTTCTCGTATAAAGGCTCCCCGTCAGTCCAATCTACAAAATCCTACGCACCTACGCACCCTAACCAAGGGCAAGAGTGATCACTCCAATCGCAACATCAGTTGACTAGAAGCTAGACCCATGGAGGCGATGAGCGCGAGAATTAGCCGGCTGTGCTAGATGGTCCACGACGCCGGCCTGCGGCCCGGCACGAGGAACGTCTCCAGGTCGTGCTTGAGGCTGCCAGGGTGAGAGGCCTCTTGGACGACAACTTCGTCTCCTTGTTCGACGAGGTCCTCATCGGCTTCCTTGACCAATTCACCATCGTCAAGAAGCTCGCGGACGACCTTGACGTACGCCTCCAGCCCACGCACCCAGGCTCTGCAATGCCCGCCACCCTCAATGGCCTCTATGGTGACAACCTCTTCGACGCACTAGTGGCCCTGCGACTGCCCATTGTCGCGTCAGAGAATGTCCACCCCGAGGCCGCGCTCGCCACGCAGCGCCTGGCGCAGCAAGACACCATCGACATAATCACCCACGTCTACGCGCAAATTGTCCACAAGGACTACTACGTGCAAGAGGAGGACGATGAGACACTGGCCTTCTTGGACTACAGGGCATCCTTGGACGGCATTGTTCAGAAGCACGTTGAGCTCGCCGCCAACCCCACTGCTCCACACATGTTGGTTGGTGAGCCGGCGCACTAGGGTGTGGAGGATGGCATTGATCGATCCGTATGTATCTTTATCTTTCCGTCAAATCCATGTAGTAGTATATTGTACTAGTAATTATCTTACATTTCGCATCAACTTCATAATTTTCGTACGTTCTGCATGCATGAACCGCGCCAGAAACAAACTTCTCATTACTCTAGGGATAATTGTTATTTCTATCTATCATTCACTCCATGGAGCAGAACCAAATTTTACAAGTTACAACTTCAAAAGGAAAAGCCTGTCGTGTTCGTGCCGCACCCCCATATGGTTGGTCCGGCATGCCGCTCAATGGGGAATGTGTTCTGTGTTGCATTTTCACTTACAAGTGGGATCGTAGTTGAGCAAGTTGACTATCGGCAAAACCCCACCCCGCCCACTGCGCGATGGCTGAGCTAGACAAAATAGGAGGGAGAAGAAATAGCTGTAGCACGGACTCCAAGAAAATTGGTGTCAGATGGGACTCGTGTGGGTGGCGTGTTCCATACTGCTAGACGTGAATGCTAGTTATGGCCATGCCACCCCACTATGTCGAGGTGCTGGTTACGTAGAGCAAACACATTATCTCTCTAGGAGTATGGTACACCACTAGTACTACTCACATTGTCGCAAAATTTCCTGGAGTCCATGCTCAACCCTCCTCTCTCTCTCTCTTCTCAGCCAGCCAGCAAATGCGCGGAGTGTGCCCATCGTCTATTTGCTCACATGCGGTCCCACATTTTAGTGAAAACGCAAGACGACCCACTGAACCTGCACATCTTTCACCTCGACGTGCTGGTGATGAAAAACAAATCCAATAAAGATTTTCGGTGGCTGATTTTGGAGTTACTCAAGAGTAAGATTCTATTTATAGTTTAACCCAAGATGCACATCACGTGGCTTCAAGTAGCACTCCATTTTCTGGCATGACACGACCAGGATGCTGGATGTCCCACGTGTCGACAAAAGGAGGAAGAACTCGACCAAATCATCTCCACATTTAGACCAGAGGAGTAGGAAACACGGCAAGCCCTGTGCCTACATCATACGTACTCTACAAGCCCACCTCACGCTATCACCATATTTCTCGGCCTCCGTGCGACACCTAGCTCTAGTTGATGGTATACTACTACTAGGACTAACTATTGTACTAGCATACTATTAGGTTGGCTCTATGTGATGTGGCAACTTCATATAACCGGATGTTGGCTATACTACTACGGTACTCACACTCCAAGAAGTGACTCGAAAACCATTCATAAATTGAGTTTATCACATGCATATGCAAATGTACCATTCATTACATACAACAAGTCATCAACACACAACGACAACGAGGATACATGTTGGATTATAGATTATTTCCAACAAAACATTCCAGTAAATACTGAAGTTTTTATCTCACAACAAGTAACAAGCAATGAAATGAACTTCAGCTCAACCAATCCTCGGCGTTGGAAATGCTTGCTTTGAACCATAAGTAAGCCTCTGGGAAGGGCCAGCTATTGTCAATATCGAGACCAACGCAGGACTCATCATCCAGGCTGAAGCGGCCTATATCAGGACGCATATTGTGATAGCCAGGGTAGGGAACCATAGAAATGTCCGATGTATAGATACTGTTGCTTCTCATAAATGGTAGTAACGTTGTGCCAACAGCAGCTGGATCGCCTTTCACCATCATTGGATAGTTTAGTCCAAGGAAGAGCGTGTTTTCTCCAAGACTATCAATATTGAACCAGGGAGAAGGTGCTGGCGCTAACACACTAGTATCCATCTCTAATACCCTGCTACGGATGTTTGAATAGATCTGGAGAGTGCGACCATGGGAGACAACACCTGCTTCCTTATTAACATCAGCAGTGCCCTAGATATAGACAAGAAGAGGTGATCCATCGGAGTAAGTTGCTAGGCTCCACTGTGTATGTAGGTCCTACTCGTCCTCATGCTCGTGATTATCACCATCATCATTTCCCCCTTGGTTATAATTTTTTCAAGTATAGGTGGTGGAATGTTCACAAGACCTTGGAAACACAAACAAGAGCGGTTGGGAACTCAACAAATTGCTATCTTCTGTAGACGACAGTCACCATGATCGTATTTGAACCTATGTAGATCATCTGTGTGCTCAACCTCAGCACACTCTGAGATTTTTGGAAGTGGAACCCGATGACGAGTGTACACATTCACAAGTTCCCACTCGTAGTTGTACCCAATATAAACAACTCAATCTCCATTTCGCCTGCCCAAGCCTGACCCTTAAGCGATGGCATCTTAACATCACAGGTATCATTATCAAGTGGCATCAACTTACATAAGGCGAGGCTTCCACTGTCCCCGCGCCAGCGAGTAGGGTCATGGCGAAGAAGATAGGGGCGATCAAACCGCTCCTGAACCCTTGGGTTCTTTGTAGTGATATTATTTGTTGAGTCGAGAATAGTCTTGAACGAACCTGCCATGCTAGCTGAGGTGATGACGTCGCACCAATCAATGAGTTCCTCCACCATGTCATCTTTGAGATCAGGGCGAGAATAATGGGCTCGTTTCAGGCCTGTTCCCTCCAGGGAGAAAACAATCGAACAATGGCAGAAGGAAGGGTGAAGTCAAATGGAGGGAGAAAGAGCGTGCGAAAAAAGTTCCAAATCGAGAGGAAAAGTGAAGAGCCAATGGACGGTTGCCACAGTACAGGAAGAGGCGCCCCAGCCTACATAGACGTCCGTTCAGAAATTGTACAAAAGGACTCGCCGTCGTCTCACTGACATGTTGGAACGGGACCACATGTCAACGAAACATGGTGTGTCATTTCTCGTGCAAAATGCGATCTGGCCGCGTTGGCCCGAGGTGCTGCATTATTTTTGGACTTTATTTTTTTAATTAATGGTTTGCCGTTCAGTTTGAAGCACAACTAATTGGTACTGTATGCAGAGAAATTATAAACTACTCTACCACTACTCCACCTCTAGTACTAGTATCAAAAAAGGTATATAGGATGGAGCTCAGTGCTTACTTGCCAAGGGCTGCCCACTTTCTTCTCACACTATCACCCTCTCTCCATATCTAAAAAAGACGATGGTGGCCCCTCTCTCCCCTCCTCACCGGTGGTCACCGACCCGCCAGGATCCCGTCTGCCGGGGAAGAAAAGGACGTGCAGCGTTGACGCACTCGTAATCGGCGTGCGGGATGTCCTTCATCCCCAAGCTCGCTGCCGTAGTGTGTGCTGAGGACGACCACCACGAGCGAAGCCACTTCCCACCGACCCTCAGGTATGCTACCTCTTTTCGAACTATAACCTTGTTCTATTGCCCCCATCTGCCACGTCGCTGCATGTGGATCTTTTTCCACTCCACCATCTCCCCAATTTTCTATTCTCTGCTCTGCTGGTCACGCAGAAGAAAACCTTAATTTGCACTATTAAAGGAAACCCTACTTCATGCAGACTAATCCATGTCTGGGTTGAATAAGGAATAGAAGGGAGAAAGTACTGCCGAAGAGACTAGGTATCGAACCCGCATCTAGTTTGAAAAGGGGAAAATCAGTAGCTAAGGAACGAGTCTCGTGTCTCTTGGTTGAAAAAGGGTAGAAAGGCATGACAACGCAATAGAGAATGACCAGGTTGATCGGTTTGTTATCCTCACATAGGAAAAAGGTGGCTAAAGAGAATGAAAATGGGACGTAATCCACATATGCTGCCTGGATATTTGTTGCTCTGGGAAACCATCCCTCCCTCACCACTCTTTGCGTCTGTGGAGGTACATCGTACTGGTGCGCCCACTGTCCGAATGGCCCTCCCGTGCTCTTATTGTGTAACGCCCACGATGCGGCTATATCTCCCACGTGTCGAGGCACGACTTAGAGGCATAACCGCATAGTGGTTTTGTCGCAAGAAGGGTCATCTTCACACAATCCCATGTAATGAACAAGAATGGGATAAAGAGTTGGCTTACAATCGCCACTTCACACAATACATAAATATCATCATACATCATCCAAAATACAAACATATAGACCGACTACGGTCAAAATCCAGATGAAAATAAGACAACCCCAAATGCTAGATCTCCGATCGTCCCAACTGGGCTCCACTACTGATCATCAGGAAAAGACACATAGTAACGACCACGTTCCTCGTCGAACTCCCACTTGAGATCGACGCCATCGTCTGCACTGGCATCATCGGCACCTGCAACTGGTGTTGGAAGTATCTGTGAGTCACGGGGACTCAGCAATCTCACACCCGCGAGATCAAGACTACTTAAGCTTGTAGGACAAGAGGTGCAAAGAGGTGGAGCTACAGCGGCAAAACATATATGGTGGCTAACTTGCGCAAATGAGAGCGAGAAGAGAAGCAAAGGAACGGACGTCATCTAGCAATGACCAAGAAGAGGTCCTGAACACTTACTTACGTCAAACATAACACAGACCGTGTTCACTTCCCGGATTCCGCCGAGAAGAGACCATCACGGCTACACACGCACTTGGTGTATTTTAATTGGGTCAAGTGACAAGTTATCTAAAACCGGACATTAACAAATTCCCATCTGCCTCATAACCGCGGGCACGGCTTTCGAAAGATATTACCCTGCAGGGGTGTCCCAACTTAGCCCATCATAAGCTCTCACGGTCAACGAAGGATTAACCTTCTCCCAGAAAGACCCGATCAGTCTCGGAATCCCGGTTTACAAGACATCTCGACAATGGTAAAACAAGACCAGCAAAGCCGCCCGTATGTGCCGACAAATCCCGATCGGAGCTGCACATATCTCGTTCTCAGGGCACACCGGATAAGTCAAGCTACGAGTAAAACCAGACCTCGAGTTTCCCCGAGGTGGCCCCGCAGGCTGCTCGGTTCGGACCAATACTCGAAGGAGCACTGGCCCGGGGGGGGGGGGTTAAAATAAGATGACCCTCGGGCTCGCGAAAACCCGGGGGAAAAGGCTTAGGCGGCAAATAGTAAAACCAAAGTTGGGCCATGCTGGAGGAGTTTTATTCAAGGCGAACTGTCAAGGGGGTCCCATAAATCACCCGACCGTGTAAGGAACGCAAACTCAAGGAACATAATCCCGGTATAACAGTAACTAGGGCGGCAAGAGTGGAACAAAACACCAGGCATAAGGCCGAGCCTTCCACCCTTTACCAAAAATATATAGATGCATTAATTAAATAAGAGATATTGTGATATCCCAACATATCCATGTTCCGACATGGAACAAACTTCAACTTCACCTGCAACTAGCAACGCTATAAGAGGGGCTGAGCAAAAGCGGTAACATAGCCAAACAACGGTTTGCTAGGAAAGGATGGTTAGGGGCTGACATGGCTAAAATAGGAGACATGATATAGAAAGTGATAGGTAGCGGAGCATGGCAATAGAGCGAACAACTAGCATAGCAAAGATAGAAGTGATTTCGAGGGGTGGTCATCTTGCCTGCAAGATTCTCAGAGTTGTCGAAAGCTTGATCCTCGTAAGTGTACTCGACAGGTTCCTCGTTCACGAACTCGTCTCCCGGCTCTACCCAAGACAAGAACACAAATAAACGGAACCACAATCAACAACGAGAAATGCGCAAGCAACATGATGCAAGACATGTATGATATGCAAGTTATGATATGCGATGCATATGCGTGCTCCGGAAGGAAAATGATGAACATGGCAGTAACTTGACAAACCAAGCATGCCACTGGAAAGATGAGATGATTTCGGTCGAAATCGATATAAAGATCACCGGAATCGGATGCACGGTTTGCAAATGGCAAGCAAAACAAGAATGGCAATAATCTGAGATAAACAGCAAGATAGCACTTAAAATGCAACAAGCAACAATGCTACAGCACCCCAACATAGCAACAAAGCACATTGCAGTAATGTACAGGAGATGCTTGACAAAAGATGAACACTGAGCTACTGCTAGTTCATAACATATCAAGCTCAAACAAGCATGGCAAAAGTGCAAAAGATTACAGGTTCACAGACTTAGTGAAAAACTGGACATGGCAGAAATCAGCATCAGGTAGCAATGTTCAGAGCACGAAATCAATATGCTACAGGAACTTAACATAGCAAAACAAGGTATGGTAGTGTTCTACTAAATGCACATGACAAAAGTCCCTTACTGACCATAAGCCAAAAAGGACCAGAAGAAATGATGGCAAGCATGTAAACATAGCAAGTTTCGTTATCAGGTTTCAGACTTAGCAGAAAAACAGAGCATGGCATAAATATTAATATGTAGGCCTCTTTATGAGCTTGATGCACTCACTACAGAGCAATGCATGAAAAACCAAGAATACCTACAGCAAGATGGCATGTTTATGAAGCTATCCATGGCAAGAACAATTGCATAGCATGTATGGATCAACTACAATAAGCTTGGCAAAAATGCATGTCATGTTAAGAATCTGCCGGAAATATTTTATAGCAAAAGTAGAGCAATATTGAGTCATGCTATGGTACTCTAAAATTGCAAACAATTGCAGGAATGGATCAATTACAACTATATCTACAAAACATCCTTACTGAACATCTCCAAAATATGCATGGATCTCTCTCTAGCATCAAGTTAACATGGCAACAAAATTACAGCAGACAAGGACTTAGAGAAATCACTAAGTCCCTGAAATCAGAAATATTACGGGGCCTACTTTGCATGCTTGTGCTAGTCACCACAAAGACCACAAAAATACATGGACTATATCACTGGAAAGATGGCATGGCATACTTCAAAACACATGTAGAGCTCATGCTCAAAAGATGCACAGATTAAATGATACAAAAATGACAAATCTCCAAGTTCTGATAAGAACCAGAGATTAACAGCAACTAGCCTTCTTCCAACGAAGATTTGGGCATCAGGATGACCTCTAATGAACATGATGCAATTGAACAAAATGAAGAGCATCATGAGGCGAACAATTAGACATATTATACGCGTGAATCGGAGCTACATGCAAGAAGTTACGGCATCGGGAACATAGGCACTTGCTGAGAATAAATGAGGACTTGGCGGAAAAAAACTAGGGTTTCGGGAGAAGTCAACGCGCCGAGCGAGATCCAGATCGGGGAGCTCCTCGACGGGCTCGGGACTCCGGCGGGAGGCTCACCGGCGGGAGGAGGAGAGAGGCCGGCGGGGCCTTTGGCGGAGGGAGGAGGCGGCGAGCCGGAGGAGGGCAGGCGCCGGTCGCCGGCGGGGCGGCGCCGGAGGGAGCGCGCGGCGGCGGGGCCGACCGGCGCCGGGCGGCGCGGGGAGCACGGCCGGCGAGGGGAGCACCCGAGGCGGCGGCGCACCCGAGGCGAGCGGCGGCGGCGAGGAAGGCCGGCGCGGAGGCGCGCGCGCGGGCCCGCGGGCTGGCGGCGGGCCTGGCGGGCCGCGGCGGTGGAAAGCCGGCGATGACACGTGGCGGCTCCGGACTGGACGGGGCGCGGCGGCGGACGTGTCCGGCGGGTACGGACGCGTCCGGCGGCGCGGAGGGAGAGGGTTAGGGTTTCGTCTGAGATTTCGTTTTTCGGGATGCCCACTCATTTATAGGTAGAGGGGGCTAGGAGACTCCAAATGAGGTGCGGTTTTCGCCCACACGATCGTGATCGAACGACCTAGAGCATGGAAGAGAGTTTGGTGGGCTTTGGGCTGGTTTTGGAGGGGGTTTTTGCTGGATACTCAAATGGACATTGCGGAGGCCCGGTTAACCGTTGGAGTACCAAACGACCTCCGAATGGAACAAAACTTGACCGGTAGACTCCGGGTGGTATATTAAGACCACTTGACAAGCCTCGGTCCATTCCGAGAAAGTTTGACACACGCACACGAAAGAAAACAAGAGGGGTGCACCGGAGGAGATAGGAGCGCCGGATTGGAAAACGGACAACGGGGAAAATGCTCGGATGCATGAGACGAACACGTATGCGAATGCAATGCACATGATGACATGATATGAAAATGCATGACATGACAAAATACAAAACGAAAGACAAAAACCCGACAACGGAGGAAAAAACAAAACACATAGCCGGAAATGGCAAGAGTCGGAGTTACAAATATGGCAAGTTACATGCGGGGTGTTACATATTGCCACTTTCTTGCTATTAGTATAATGCCACCGGTAAAGTCAAGCAATGCTACTACCAAAGTGATGCCACATTTAACTTATGCCGCACTCACTCTAATGCCATCGATAAATTTAAGCAATGCCGTTTAATGTCACTAGATTATTTCAGGGTTAGCTATTTATTGTGGATGTATTAAAGATTTTTCAGCTAAGGCATTCTAATGCTGTTGCACAGCCAGTATACCAACGATGATACTTGTTACTACCTTCAGATTTTTGCATTATTAATGCTTATGGATTACATACCTCACTTTCATGAGATAAGTCAATTTTTTGTACAATTTCACCAAAATGCCAAGGCGCTGATGTCATTTTATTTTGGTTAAAATGCGCACAAAATTATGAAGAGAAGAGGAAAGGTCAGGAGTGGGCACCTCCTCCTCCGGCTGTTTTCTTCATTCGGTTGATCAAGTTTTCATGTTTGATCGATTACCAAGATTGGGATATCATTTTTTCAAGTCCCCTTGAGATCGAAATTATACTTACCTTGAAGGTTAATGTTGTTGCACAAGATTGGTTTGCCCTTTTTTTGTACTATCATTAGTTAATTATGCTAGTTACCTTCAGACTTTTGTATTTGGATTAATGTTGTTGCACAGCTAGTATACCAATGCTGAAACTTGTTACCTTTACATTTTGTATAGTTAATGCTTATAGAAATCTTCGAGTGCTAGCTTATGGAAATCTGTTCAGTAAACCCATTGTACTGTACCCCGTGAAAAAATACTCTACTGTTGCACTAGCCACTGGATTAGTGTATATTTGTACTATTCAAATGGTGTTGCATTAGGGTATGGACATATATAGGGTGTGGCAAGCTTTCCCAGATATGTGCTCAAGAAAACTTTTACCTGTTTTTTCTAAATACTAGACGTTTGGGTACTTTAAATTGAACTGCGAAAACGCCTTATATTAAGGAACAGAGGGTGTAGAGTTCACTAAAATTATGCCGATAAAGCTAGTCACACCTTTGTTAAAATTATTGTTCATTATGTTATCGGAGGAGATCTGCATGCTTGTATCTAATGCCTGACATCATGATGTAATGGTAAGTCATTGCTTTTTGCACGGTGTCACCGAATTGTCAAGGTGGTGATGACATTTTATTTTAGTTGAACTGCACAAAATATACTTAAAAGAAGAGGAAAGGTCAGGAATGGTCCAATCTTTTAGAAAATACTATGTATGCCTTCCTGACATCAGCCGATGTTGCCTTATTTATTCCTTCAAACAGGTGGTTAGAAACAGTCTTGCTACCTTTTTCCATTAAGAAACTGGAATGCTTATATTTGTGAGTCTATGCTTCAACTAGTGCCATTTTTATAGTAATCACACTTTCAATATCTGTGCAAATAGGGATGCTCGATTTTAGTGGAACTGCACAAAAAGTCTAAATGGTTCAACGTTATGAGCATGTTTTCTTCCAAACCGGTATATCCAATTGGTGGCACTATGAGCTGTTCATTATGAAGGTACATGGTTTGATATTATCTTGCTACTCTTTTTGTACTGTCATTGGATAGTAATAGTAGTGGTTTGCATGTGAATTTATTGGCAGGGTGGACCTACATTGGAGGTGCAGGACATGATTCAATGATAGGATGCTCAATTTCGGTTGTATCGAATTCACCTCTTCCATCACTGCGAACATGGATATCCTTGGTCTGATGAAGAATAGGTGCTATATTTCTGCTCTGTACCGGCAAATCAATTCAGTACGAAATTGTCCAGGGCAAAACATGATAGCATCAAAATTTCTAGTGAGAAACATGACAGATGGTAAGGGGAAACGACTAGAAGAGACGCGTTTAAACCGAAAATACAAGGTGCGGTATATGTTTACTAGCGGCTTGATATTTGTGCAGATAGATGTCTGCCCGTTGCTATTTGGCAAACAAACAAAGTGATTTCAAATTTGGTGGAACTGCACAAGAGAATAGTATAGTCACTTCATGAAGTGCCATTTGAAAATAGACACAGAAAGATTGGATACTCACTTCATGGACTGCACCAAAGTAGTACTGTACTATTTATTGGCCAACACTAGGTGCTTCATTGCTTTGGTCTGATTATACAATGAGCATCATTTTTCCTAAGTTAAAGTTTGTATTCCGAAAATAGTCTCGTTGTGTGAAACTGTCATATTGAAGTGGATGTTCCTCCATCATGTGTGGTTCATTCTCATGGTTCTAGCTGTTGGTGAAACTATCAGATTCCAGGCTCCGCAGACCCAAGAAAGGTTCGAACTCTAGGACGTGTGTGAAGAGCTCAACCTCTCCAGCCAACCAGTTCGTCACCCCCACGGCTTAGCTCGGTGAACAAGAGAGAAGAGGGACACAGTAGTTTACCCAGGTTCGGGCCACCTTGTGGTGTAAGACCCTACTCCTGCTTTGTGGTGGATTAGCCTCGCGGAGGGCTAAGTATGAACTAATACAAGGGAAGAACAACCTTGCAAGGTCTGCTCTGGTGTGGGTGTATGCTAGTGAGGTGTGGATCTGATCCAGCGAGAGCTCCCTCTCCTATGGTGGTGGCTCAGCTATATTAATAGTGGCCTCGGTCCTCTTCCCCCAAAACGAAGGCGGGAAGGGATCCCACAATGGCCAATTTGAAAGGGGACAACTAGTACATCTTATCCTGACGAAAGGTGGTCTTTGCCTGCAAAGCTTCTGGTCGTGACGCTGCGATGGGCTCGGTGATGACATCCGTCCTGGCGATCTTGGTCTTGTTGCACGGGAATGGAAACCTTTGGCTGATTCCTCGAGACCACGCGCTTGCGCTTGCCTCCTTAGCACCAAAGTGGAAAACTGCTGCTCTCCGCCCGCTGGCGCCCGCCTGGCCTTGTTCCTCATGGCTTGCATCACCTCAACTTCATGAGGTGGGCACCTGCATAGAAATCTCCGCTCCTCAGGAGCCAGCCCGGGGAGGCCACTCCCTCCAGAGGTCTTGATGTCGCCCGCCTCATGAGGCTTGGCCCCTAGTGAGGGTCTTCTCTTGAAGGTGTCGCAGATGGGCCGTACCAGGCCATTGGTGGAGCCACGCCATGGGCCACAGGCAGGCAAGTCTGGGTACCCTAGTTCCCAGAACGCCGACAGTAGCCCCCGGGTGCAAGGCGCGCTCGGACTTGGCTTCGAGGTGAAGCCAATGGGCAAGGGCGAAGCGCCGCGGGCCCGAATCGCCTACGGACAGAGTTGACCCGTGGCGCTTGATGGGACGTGGGCGTCTCCACTTCCCCATGCTGCCTCAGCAACTGCCCGGCTTGACAACTGCCTGATGCATGTAGAAAAGCCATCATTGCCTAGAATCATGAGAGACCGGCGATTGGCCTCCCTCCAGCTCTAAATGAGAGAGGGGGCGGAGCCCCCAGCTCATCTTCATCTTCTCGCCGCTCGCTCCTCCTTCTTACTCTTCGTCCCCCCGTCTTGCCAAAGCTTCCATGGCACCAACAAGGAGGTTTTCCGCCGCAGAGAAGCGAAAAACCCCTCAGGTGGAACCTGAGCTGCTCCCGCCGAAGAAGAGGCATGATTGTTCCCGCGATGCCCATGGTGACGCAGTCTTGGAATGAACGTGCACCGCCAGGCTTCCCGGTTCGCGCGTATGCTCGCACGCAAAGCCCCGCCCATGGGGGCGGCCGCGGACACCGCAAGGGGCAGAGCCATGGAGAAGAACAAGCGGTGGCCGTAGGGCCACCCCGCCTGCGGACCCATGCCGAGGGCACAGCCCGCGAGTTTGTGGTGTGGGTGCTGCAATGCTACTGTGCACATGGCTTTGTTTCCCGCAGTCCTTGGTGAGGGAGATACCACCGAGGGGGCCGTCGAGCTGTGGCTGCAGCACGACGGTTGCTGTAGCCAGGCTTCAGAAGCGGAAGTCGAGGTCGTTCACTCTGGTGATGTTTTCATAACTCGACGATGGGGCGCGATTGCCCGCGCCTGCCGCCCAGAGGGAGGTCACGCCATCCACTTCGAGTACGACGGGGCATCGACGCTCTTCCTCAAGGTCTTCAGAGAGGACGGCCGATGCCTGGAGTGCTGCCCCAGGGGAGGAGATCAAGGTAGTGGGACCACCGGCAGTGAGCTTGCCCTTGCCCTTGTCCACGTCTCTTCGGATAGTAGCAGCGTATCCTCCAGACATGGCTCGATCGACGATAACAGCTACGAGCCGCCGCACCGCCGTGCCCAGGTCTAGTGGAGGCAAGGTGCCAGCCTGACATCACGGGCGACATTGCTTGAGTTGCGGTCCTCGGGAGACCCTTTTCATTTTGCTTCATTCCTGCGGAATACCACGAAGGGCCCTGAGGGGGTATGTAAAAATGGTGATGCTTTTGTCTTAATGTTATTATTTCCAATCAATGTCGTGTTTGCGCCTCTCGCTTTTGCATGGTTCCCCCTTTCATTCTTGCGGTAGCTTTGTGCTCTACGCCGGCAGGACCCAGTCCCCAGGCTAGCTTCGACCGTCACTGGTATGCCAGGTCGTGATGCCGTGGTCAAGGCCAGGAGGTGAGCGGCCCAAGGTCCGGTAAGAGCCCCTGAGGGGCAATGCTCAGGGAGTCCCCTTTGGAGCGCAAGCGGCTCCCGAAGGACTGAAAGGGGAGCGTCCTTGCCCGAGCGAGATCACTAGAGACAAAGCGCTGATCATAAGGTTCACGCCTGCGCGTGTGAGGTGACTTATCTCGGCGAGCCTGCGGTGATTCTTTCACTGCGAGGACAGCTTCTTGCATGATGTTAGGCTATTTCCTTCTCCCTATGGCGCCCCTAGGCAAGACTCGTGCCGACCCCATCTTTCCCGCCCCTCTGGATGCTCTACATCCTCGGGTCCCGGCCCTTAAGCGAGGCTCAGCCGCCGCTGGTATGCTAGGTCGCGATGCCGTGGTCAAGGACATGGGGTGAGGGCTCGAGAGCTAGTAGGAGCCCCTGAGGCGCGGTGCTCAAGGGCCCCCCTTTCACGTGCAAGCGATTTGAATTCTCCCAACTACACTATATCGGAGAAGTTTGCGCTTATCATGGATTATATTGATGGGTTGCGTTTTCCCATTACACATGATGATTTTGATGCATATAATATGCATGTTCTTGCTGCTCCTAATTGCAATTACTATGAGAGAGGAACGACATCTCTGCCTCTCTATGTTTCCAATACGATAAAATTGCAGGAAACTGCTTATGCTACATATCGGCCTTTACTATGTGCTCATGAATTGTTCTTCTATGACATGCCGATGCATAGGAAGAGAGTTAGACTTCGTTGTTATATGATATATGTTGCATTGTGCTCACTACTAAATTACGAATCATTGTTAATTAAAATTGGCTTCGATATACCTTGGGATTCGGGTGGAGCAATTACTTGAGCACTATATGCCTAGATTAATGGCTTGAAATAAAGCGCTGTCAGAGAGACAAACCGGAAGCTTTAGAGAGCCATTTTATTCTGTTGTGTACTTTTTATAAAGTTTAAAAGCAAAAAATAGAGGGGAACCTAAACCCTTTCAAAAAGAAAGGTGAAAGTGAGGAAGACAAACACCATTGAAGTGGGGGACGTCCTTGAACTTTGTTTATCCCCATGGAAACTTGGTGAATCTTGATTATAGAAACTTTTCAACATAAATAATTATCCCCTTGTACAAATCCATTGTATTATAAAAATAATGTGCCAAGATTTACCGTCAGGGTGTTTAAATTGCTTGTTTGGTATGTGTAGTGCAAAAAATGAAATTTTTGTTGTAGTATTTGAATTTACATTTTTTACTCGAACATGAAAAAATCCTGAAATTTTTACACATTTTTATTATGTACTAATATTTCAGAATTTTTTGAGTTACATAAGTATATGTACCATCTACATCTTTACAGACTGTCCTTTTTTCAGAGATTGTTGTTATAGTTTCGTTATTTACTTATGTTTGAAATCTTGTTGAACCCCGTTGACTTGGGAGCGATAAAATTGTGATAGAATACAGTGGGTAATGTTTGATTACAATTATACAATAATGTTAGAACAGGACATGATGGGATTTGATGTTATATGTACTAATCCTTCTAATAAAAAGTTCGGTAAGTTTTGTGTAGATGAAGTGTTCGAAGATCGAGGAGGTATCGATATTCGGAGAATAAGTAGAGGCAAGAGTTCAAGCTTGGGGATGCCCAACGCAATCCAAGTAATTATTCAAGGAGACTCAAGCGTCTAAGCTTGGGGATGCCCCGGAAGGCATCCCATCTTTCTTCGACAATTATCGGTATGTTCTGATTTTTATTTTGTTCAGATGATATGCGTAAATTCTTGGAGCGTATTTTGTGTTTATTTTTTCATTTTATTTTATGAATCATGCTATTATGAGATGGTCCTTGGTTGATTGATAGAATGCTATTTGCACTTCATTTATATATTTTGAGTATGGCTTTATAGAACGCTTCATGTGCTTCACTTATATCATTTGAAGTTTGGATGCCTGTTTCTCTACATAGGAAATCCGTCATTTGTAGAATGCTCTTTTGCTTCACTTATATTTGTTAGAGCGTGGGCAAGTCTTTTGTAGAAATAATTAAACTATCATGCTTCACTTATATTTATTTAGAGAGTCAGCAGGAATTGGTCACTCACATGGTTAGTCACAAAATCCTACATAAAACTTGTAGATCACTGAATCTGATATGTTTGATTCCTTGCAATAGTTTTGCGATATAGAGATGGTGATATGTGGGAGGTACTAGTGAATGATTGTGGTTCAGTAAGAATATTGGTGTTAAGGTTTGTGATTCACGAAGCATGCATGTATAGTCTCTTGTTATGCTAAGAAGTTGGAGCATGACTTATTATTGAGTGTCTTCCTTTGCATGGAGGTCGGGGGCGCGCGATGGTTAACTCCTACCAACACCCCCCTGTGGGCATGCATAGTAGTACTTTACTACGAGGGCTAATAAGCTTTCGCGATAGTATGTGAGTTCTTTATGACTAATGTGAGTCCATGGATTATACACACTATCACCTTTCCACAATTTGCTAGCCTCTTCGGTACTGTACATTGCCCTTTCTCACCTCGAGAGTTGGTGCAAACTTTGTCGGTGCATCCAAACCACGTGATATGATACGCTCTATCACACAGAAGCCTCCTTATATCTTCCTCAAAACAAGCACTACCTATTATGGCGTTTTTATAGCCATTTCGAGATATATTGCCATGCAAGTTCCATCATGATCATATACATGACTTGAGCATTCATTGTCATGTTGCTTTGCATGATCGTAAGATAGCTAGGATGATATTTTCATGGCTTGTCCGGGTTTTTTGATATCTTTGCTACGCTAGATCATTGCACATCATGGTATACTACCAGAGGCATTCATATAGGGTCATATTGTTTTAGATATCGAGTTGTAATCTTGAGTCGTAAGTAAATAAAAGTGTGATGATCAACATTATTAGAGCATTGTCCCAGTGAGAATATAAGAAAAGAGGCCAAAAGGAGCCATATAAAAAGGGGCCAAAAAGAGCCCAACAAAAAAAGAAAAAAAGAGAGAAAACAAAAAAATGAGAGAAAAAGAGAGAAGGGGCAATGTTACTATCCTTTTCCACACTTGTGTTTCAAAGTAGCACCATGTTTTTCATATAGAGAGTCTCCTATGTTGTCACTTTCATATACTAGTGGGAATTCTTCATTATAGAACTTGTCTTGTATATTCTGATGTTGGGCTTCCTCAAATGCCCGAAGTCTTCATGAGAAAGCAAGTTGGATGCACACCCACTTAATTTTCAGTTTGAGCTTTCATACACTTATAGCTCTTAGTGCATCTGTTGCATGGAAATCCCTACTCCTCAAATTGATATCAATTGACGGGCATCTCCATAGCACGTTTATTAGCCGCATCGATGTGAGACTTTCTTCATTTTTTGTCTTCTCCATAGTAATCTCTACCACCATGTTCTATTCCACCCATAGTGCTATATCCATGGCTCATGCTCATGTATTGCGTGGGGGTTGAAAAATCTGAAGCGCATTAAAAAGTATGAACCCATTGCTTGGCTGACATCGGAGTAGTACATGATTTATATTTTGTGTTAAGAAGATGTAGCATGATAAGGCTATATGATTTTGTAGGGATAGCATTCTTGAGCATTGTTATTCTGAAAGGCATGATTGTTTGTTAGTATGCCTTTGTATTGATGTCTTTATATCAAATTATAGACTATTGCTTTCAATCATTCGTGTCTTAATATTCGTGCCATGATTAGATTATATGATCAAGATTATGCTACGTAGCATTCCACATCAAAAATTATCTTTTTTTATCATTTACCTACCCGAGGACGAGCAAGAATTAAGCTTGGGGATGCTGATACGTATCCGTCGTATCTCTAATTTTTTATTATTTCATGCCAATATTCTACAACTTTCATATACTTTTGGCAACAATTTATATTATTTTTCATACTAAACATATTGATTTAGTGCCCAGTGCCAGCTCCCGTGTGTTAAATGTTTTTTGTTTCGCAGAATATGCATCTCAAACAAAGTCCAAACGGGATAAAAATTTATGGAGATTTATTTTAGAATATGTGCGATTTTTGGGAAGAAGAATCAACGCATGTAGTGCTCGAGGGCCCCACGAGGCACCAAGGTGCGCCTAGTGGGTAGGGCGCACTGTGGTACCTCGTGAGCCCCTCTTAAGTTGGTTGATGCCCTTCTTTTGCCACAAGAAATATAATATCGGGAAAAAACCGTGTTAAAATTTGAGCCCAATCGAAATTACGGATCTACGAGAATTTGGGAAGCGATGAAGGGTCAGAAAATAGGAACGTGAAACAGAAGAGAACAGAGAGATATCCAATCTCAGAGAGGCTCCTGCCCTCTAGGAGCCATGGAGACCATGGACCAAAGGGGAAAATCTCCTCCCATATAGGGGGGAGGCCAATGCATAAGAAGGAGGAGGAGGGTGACTCTGTCCCCCTCTTTGCCGGTGGCGCCGGAACGCCGCTGGGGAACCATCGTGACGACGATCTACACCCGCCACCGTGAAGACCAACTCTCTCCCCCTCTATGCAACAGTGTAACCTATCTATTCCCGTTGTAATTGTCTACTTAAACATGGTGCTTAATGCTTCATATTGTTATTCAATTATGTGTTGCCATCCCATGATGTTTGAGTAGATTCGTTTTGTCCTATGGGTTCAATGATGATCATGACTCGAGAACCTGCGCGCCGCTCAGGTGGCCGTAGACGACCTTAACGGGCTGGAGGCCGACGAGCTCCCCTACATGACTAGACGCATCCAACAGCTGATTGACGAGGCCGCAGAGCGGCATGAAGCCAACGCCCGCGCTGAAAGTCCTCCCCCACGCTGAGAGCACGGCGCGACATCCCGGACGCCGACTGCAGGTGGCGCCCGCGCGAGAAAAGACAAGGAGCCGGCTGCTAGCCGCAGTCGGACTCGGCTCACCATCGAGCGCGACGCAGAAGGCAGCCCCCGAGCTGTGGAACGACGAGGCAATCCGCCTCCTCCCCCGCCTCGTGGGGAGAGATATCCCACCCCGCCGCCTGTTACGCATCCGACTCTCGGCGGCCGACTAGGCCACCGCGAAGGAGTCGGCGAGAATGACGCCCGCCACCGGATCGACCGCCTAGCGCGATTCCTGGCGCTAGAAGAAGAAGATGATGTCGGCCCGCCTTGCTTTGGCCCCCTCATCTGCGACGAGCCCTTCCCCAAAGGGTTCTCACTCCCAAGAGACACGCCAAAATACAACGGCTCCGTGAAGCCGGAAGACTGGTTGATCGATTACTCCACCGCAGTCCGCATAGCAAACGGCAACAGGCGCGTTGCCGTGAAGTACGTCCCGCTCATGCTTCAAGGCACGTCACACACCTGGTTGAACAGCCTCAAGCCCTACAGCGTCAACAGCTGGCTAGACTTCACGGAAGTCTTCATCCGTAATTTCACCAGCACATACAAGTGGCCTTCCAAGCCCCGCCAGCTCTCCTTGTGCGTCCAAGGGCCCAGCGAATCAACTCGCGACTACCTCACGCGTTGGGCCGAGCTCCACAACTCCTGTGAAGGGGTGCACGAGGTTCAAGCCATAGAGTACTTCACCGCCAGGTGCCGAGAGGGCACCCTCCTCAAGAACCGGCTCCTCTGCGATGAGCTGACTACCCTCAATGAGCTGCTGATCATAGCAGACAAGTACACCATGGCCGACTCTTCAATGAAGACTGAGCTTCGAGTGGATGCCTTTGGAAAGGTGCTCGCTCCGGCTCCCAAGACGCTGGCTGGTGACTCCAATCGACGCCCGTACCCAAACGACAACAAGCGCAAGGCCCCTATGCCGCCTTCCACCAGTCGGCAAGGAGCCACAGTCGAAGACGAACAACCTGAAGGGCGGCCCATGCCCAAAAAGCAGAAGGGTGGCAGGCTGGCTTGGCAGCCGGCTTTCTCCTACGAGCAAACCCTTGATGCCCCCTGCAAGTTCCACAGCGGCGCGAAGCCGTCCAACCACACGACTCGGAAGTGTCATTGGCTCACGCGAATCTCCAAAGGTGAAGGGCTGGTGTCGCCTCCACATGCTGGCCAACCACCTCCAGCCCCTCAGCAGCCGGCTGCTCGACCAGCAGTCGGAGCCATTCAAGACGAGTTCCCGGACGAGCATGCCGCCTACGTCGTCTTTACAAGCCAAACTGAAGATAGGCGCAGTCGGCGCCGACAACACCAAGAAGTCAATGCGGTCGCCTGTAACAACCTATAGTTTATGCATTGGTCTGAGAAGCCTATCAGCTGGAGCCGGGCCGATCACCCAGAGGTGATGCCGTCTCCCGGCTCTTATGCATTGGTGTTGGACGCCTCCCTCGCGACAGAAAGGCGAGCTGCCCGTTTCTCCCGTGTACTGATTGACGGTGGGAGCAGCATCAACATACTGTACCGTGACACCATGGAGAAGCTGAACATCAAGACGAAGCAACTGATGCCAAGCCGGACTGTGTTCCATGGCATTGTACCCGGCCTGTCCTGCTCACCAATCGGCAAGATCAAGATAGATGTTCTCTTCGGAGACAAGGATCACTTCCGCCGAGAAGCAGTCTGGTTTGAAGTGGTGGATCTAGAGAGCCCTTACCATGCATTGCTTGGCCAACCTGCCCTGGCCAAGTTCATGGCTGTGCCCCACTACGCCTACCTCAAGATGAAGATGCCAAGTTCAAAGGGGATCATCACCATAGCCGGAGACTACAAGAAATCCTCTGAGTGTGCTGCAGCCAGCAGCCGGTTGGCCGAGTCCCTTGTGATTGCCGAAGAAAAAAATATGCTGGACCGAGTCGTGGCCATGGCCGGCAAGCAGCCGGACCTGTCCCCTAACCCCAAGGAATATGATGCTCAAGGCTCCTTCCAGCCGGCCAAGGAAACAAAGAAGATACCTCTGGACCCAGGGAACCCGGAGAGGTTTGCCGTCATTGGAGCAAACCTGGACAGCAAATAGGAAGGCGGGCTCGTCGATTTCCTCCATGAGAATCGGGACATCTTTGCATGGTCCCCAAAGGACATGCCGTGTGTTCCGAAGGATTTCGCCGAGCACAAGCTACATGTCCGAGCAGACGCAAAACCAGTCAAACAACCTCTCCGCCGACTGTCGGAGGAGAAGAGGATTGTAGGAGAAGAGATAGCCCGGCTTCTGGCATCCGGCTTCATTATGGAGGTGTTTTTTGCAGAATGGCTTACCAACCCGGTCCTTGTATTCAAGAAAAACAATAAATGGCGCATGTGTATAGATTATACCAGCCTCAACAAAGCATGCCCCAAAGATCCTTTTGCCTTACCTCGAATCGATCAAGTGATAGACTCCACAGCCGGATGCGAGCTGTTGAGTTTCTTGGATGCTTACTCAGGCTACCATCAGATCAAGTTGGGTCCAGCCGACCGCCTGAAGACCGCCTTCATCACACCATTCGGAGCTTTCTGCTACCTGACTATGACATTCGGCTTGAGAAATGCCGGTGCCACTTTTCAGCGTTGCATGCAGAAATGCCTCCTCAAGCAACTCGGCAGAAATGCCCACGTCTATGTAGACGATATTGTGGTGAAGACGGAGAAGCGCGGCACCCTGCTGGAAGACCTCAGAGAAACATTTGACAACTTGTGCCGGTTTCAGGTCAAGCTCAACCCTGAGAAATGCGTGTTCGGAGTACCAGCCGGCCAGCTTCTAGGCTTCTTGGTCTCCGAACGCGGCATCGAGTGCAACCCAGTGAAGATCAAGGCCATAGAGAGATTGGAGATTCCTACCAAGCTGCGAGACGTCCACAAGTTTACCGGGTGCCTGGCCTCCCTGAACCGCTTCATCAGCCGGCTAGGAGAGAAGGCTCTCCCCCTGTACCGACTCATGAAAAAGTCCACCCACTTCGAGTGGAACGACCAAGCAGACCAAGCTTTTCACGAGTTGAAGAAGATGCTGACCACGCCACCTGTCTTGGCGGCGCCAACTGAGAAAGAGCCCATGCTCCTTTACATTGCCGCGACTAGCCGAGTGGTCAGCACAGTTATTGTGGTCCAACGCCCAGAAGAAGGCCGGGCTCAGTTAGTCCAGAGGCCGGTGTATTATTTGAGCGAAGTACTGTCCACCTCGAAGCAAAACTACCCGCACTACCAGAAGATGTGCTATGGAGTATACTTCGCCGCCAAGAAGCTGAAGCCCTACTTTCAAGAGCATCCCATCACGGTCGTATGTACTGCCCCGCTTGCCGAGATCATAGGCAGCCGGGATGCATCCGGCCGGGTGGCCAAGTGAGCCATTGCGCTGGCTCCTTACACGATCTTCTACCAGCCTCGCACCGCCATCAAGTCCCAAGCATTGGCCGACTTCCTTGTCGACTGGGCTGAGACCCAGTACCTACCGCCGGCTCCCGACTCCACTCATTGGCGGATGCACTTCGATGGATCCAAGATGCGCACCGGCTTGGGAGCCGGCATCGTCCTCACCTCTCCCAAGGGTGACAAACTCAGATACACATTGCAAATTCATTTTGCCGCCTCCAACAACGTGGCCGAGTACGAGGCGCTCATACATGGGCTCCGGCTTGCCAAAGAGCTCGGCATCCGCCGGATCCTGTGCTATGGCGACTCGGATTTGGTAGTCCAACAATCATCTGGCGACTGGGATGCCAAGGACGCAAACATGGCGAGCTACCGATTCCTCGTTCAGCAAATCAGCGGATACTTTGAAGGATGCGAGTTCCTCCACGTGCCACGGGCCGACAACGAGCAAGCAGATGCCCTGGCACGAATCGGCTCCACCCGACAAGCTATACCAACCGGCATCTTTCTCCAACGCCTCCTCAAACCGTCTCCAGAATCAGACTCCATCTTCGTACCGTCTGACCCTGATGCAGTCGGATCCGACTTGGGGAACCCAGCAGGCGGCTCGGGGACTTCGACAGGCAGCTCGGGGACTGCCGTAGTCGCACCCGGCTCGGGGACTTCAGAACCCAGCCCGGGGACTGCAGCAGTCGGCCCGGGGACTGCAACGACACAACATGCGATGGCCGACTCCAACTCTTCACCACCCAACCCACCCACCCTGGTTGCAAGAGCCGTATCGGCAATAGAAGAAGTCACAACTCCATCATGGGCCCAACCCATCCTCAACTTTCTGGTAAACAGAGAGATGCCGACTGACGAGATCTCGGCAAGACAAGTTCAACGCCGAGCCGGAGCATACACAATAGTAAACAGAGAACTCGTTAGGCGCAACGTCACTGTAGTCTTCCAGCGCTGCGTTGAGCCAGAGAAGGGCATAGCAATCCTCAAGGACATCCACCAAGGCGATTGCGGCCACCACGCGGCCTCAAGATCACTTGTCGCCAAAGCTTTCCGCCATGGGTTCTTCTGGCCGACTGCTTTGGAAGACACCAAGGAATTAGTCAAGTACTGCAAAGGGTGCCAAGTCTTCAGCTCCAAGCAACACCTGCCGGCTTCTGCACTCAAGACCACCCCCCTCACCTGGCACTTTGCCGTCTGGGGACTGGACATGGTGGGCCCATTCAAGACGGCGCGCGGCGGCATGACACATCTTCTTGTCGCCATGGACAAATTCACCAAGTGGATTGAAGCGAAGCCAATCAAGAAGCTGAACGGGCCGACTGCCGTGACATTCATCGCAGGTATCACCACCCGGTATGGCGTACCACACAGCATCATCACCGACAATGGCACAAATTTTGCCGAAGGAGCACTGGCACATTTCTGTGCGACACAGGGCATCCGACTGGACTTAGCGTCCGTTGCCCACCCGCAGTCAAACGGCCAAGTAGAGCGAGCAAACGGCCTCATCCTCTCCGGCATCAAGCCCCGACTGGTCGTACCATTGGAGCGTTCGGCCGGCTGCTGGCTCGATGAGCTGCCGGCCGTCCTCTGGAGTCTGCGTACTACCCCGAACAAGTCAACCGGCTTCACCCCTTTCTTCCTTGTATATGGTGCCGAGGCTGTCATCCCAACTGACATTGAGTTCGACTCACCTCGGGTCACCATGTACACGGAGGCGGAGGCCAAGGAAGCGCGAGAAGACGACGTTGACCTGCTGGAAGAGGGCCGGCTGTTAGCACTCAGCCGGTCCGCCATCTACCAGCAGGGTTTGCGCCGTTACCACAACCGGAAGGTCAAGCCAAGATCCTTCCAAGAAGGCGATCTTGTGCTCCGGCTGATCCAGCGAACGGCCGGCCAACACAAGCTCTCGGCCCCTTGGGAAGGCCCCTTCGTCATCAGCAAGGCCCTAGGCAACAACTCCTACTACCTGATCGACGCACAGAAGCCGAAGGCACGCAAGAGAGATGATTCTGGCAAGGAGTCGGAACGACCATGGAACGCCAATCTCCTCCGAAGATTTTACAATTAAATGCAGTATGTACCACGCTACCTTTTGTATTAAGTACAAGACAACGGGCCCCCCGAGGAGCACTCGGGGACTACCCTCTTTTATCTATGTATGACGAGTGTCATACCTATGAATGTATTACTACATTTGTTTTCCTGTCCGCCACCGGGTTCGATCAATCGGCCCGGGGACTTGCCGCCTTGAGTTATATTAAAGTTCTACCTGCAGTCAGACAAGTAGTGTGCCAGCACCCAAGCCCTCTCTTGTTGAAAGTCGCAGCTCGAAGAATCGACTGTCCGACTGGCAAGAGTCAAAGGCAAGAAAGGATGCCCACACGAAAAAACGGCTAAGGACTAACGAACTTATATAACACAAGCCGGCCTCCCACCCCGCCAACCGGCTATCAGAACAGCCGGCTGGCCGGCTTCCCATTCACCTTGCTACAATCTAAGAAAGATAGAGTACTTGCCCTCCAAAACGGCCAAGCCCTTCCCCAGCCACAGACTGCAAAGCAGCTGTCCGGCTGGGAAGGCGGCGACCAAGGGAGGGCGGCGAAGGAAACAACCAAAAGGATGAAAAGCAAATACAATCGGAAGCCAAGCACATGCAAGATTATATTTACACAAAAGGCCTTCGAAAGGCCGGCATTCAACATAGTTTGAATACACCCCCAGCGGGTGGAACTGCGCAAACTTAACAAATATTGTTCAAAGAGTAATAAACAGGAAAGCAAAGGTAGCGGATCAGGCCAAAGGTGCAACAGGCGAGCCAGGCAGGTCAGTGGAGACGGCAGTGCTGGCTGGAGGAGTGGCCGGCTGGCGAGTCTCGGCTTGATCATCACCGACTGCAGGTGGCGCGCTTGCACGCGCCTCGTTGCTGGAGGCACAATCAAGCTGAGACTGGCTGGTTGCTCCACCGTCTGGCACGACGTCTTCACCATCCTCTCCCTCCTCCTCTTCGCCCTCGTCACTGGAGTCGATCTCCTCCGTCGAGTCTTCACCATCCGCTGGGTTCAGCCCAAACCACTCCTCTGGCTAAGCAACGTCGTCATCATTCACCTCAGGGGCAAAGGCACTGGTGTCGGTGTAGTTGGCGATCGCCGAGGCGTGCTGGATGATAGCCGGCCGCACCACCTCCAGCTCCTCGTTGGCCTCCTGCCGCCAGGTGGTCAGCTGGGCCAAATCCAGCCTAGGATACCAAGCTCGGACGAACTCCAGCGCCCGCCTGGCGCCTGACCGAGTTGCAGAAGCCTTCCAGGCCTTGAAGCGGCCAACCGCTACCTCCAGCCAGTCGGCAGTCTGATTGGCGGTACGGGGAACCACCTCGCCGGGCCAGAGGGCGGCCAGCACTTGCGCCCCAATGCGCCGAAGACGGCGGAGCATGCGGTGAGCCGGCTGGAGGCGGGCTTGGATCGCCAGAAGCTGCTCCTCAAGCGACCGGCGAGCATCCGGCGCGATCTCAGCACTAGCCTGCCTTTGCGCGTCACGGTGGGCCTCGATGACTTGGCTGGCGGCAACGGAGTAACCAGGGAAGTACTCTGCACAAGTAAGAAAGGAAGAGAAAAACACAAAGTCAGAAAATGGACCAAATGGCTGGCGGCAAGCAAAGGGACGAAGAAGAAGGTGGCCTACCGTCAACCAAATCTTCAATCTGGCCGTAGCCGTCGCGCAGCGCTTGCCTTGCCTCAGCCCAGCTCGCCGCCTCGGTCTCGTATTCGCCTTGGAGGGCGGCCTCGCTGTCCTGCGCCGCCTTCAGGGCCGCCTTATGGCTCTCCTCCTGGTCGGCCAACTTCTTGACCAAGCGGTCACGCTCCTGAGCCAAGGTGTTGTACTCAGCTTCCTTGGCGCGAAGGGCGGTCTGGGCCCCACCCAGCTGCTCCCTCAGGTCGGCATTGGCCTCTGCAGATATGGTAAAGAAAAAAAGCAATAAGAAAGAAGTCGCCAGGAAAGATCTGGCCTGACTGCTCAGCAGTCGGCCCGAATCTCGGGGACTACACCCAGTGGGTGCGCTAACGCGCCCCCACGTGAGATAAAAGATGAAGCACTTACTCCGACTCTCAGTCAGATCAATGGTCTTCTGGTTCAGCTCCCGGGCCTGGGAGTTGAAGGTAGCCGCGCGGAGGTTGTGATACTCCTGCAAATAGGACAGAGGTGCGAATAAGAACAAGATAGCAATCGAAGTCTACTAAGAAGTTCCAAGCCGCCTGCTCAGCAGCCGACTCGGAACTTGGGGACTACACCCAGTGGGTGCGCTGATGCGCCCCCACGGAAGAAATCAAGAACAAGAACCAAAAAAGCGGGAAGACTCACCCGAATGGCCATCCACGTCGCGAGGAACTCTTGAGTATACTGCTTCAGCACGGTGGCCTGGGATTGAAGCCGGTTCCGGACTTCTTGCGCCGCCACGTTCAGCACGGCCGTCCCACCACCCGGCGTCCACCCCGGCGAGCTGGCGCTGGCCGTCTCCAGATCCTGGGTCGACGAGCTAGAGCCCACGGCCTTCTGCGGGTCCAGCGTCAAAGTCGCCTTCCCTGCACACTGGCGCGATGGCGACCAGACCACAAGGTCTGCCCTCGCAGCCGGCTCGCCTCCAGCCGGTTGCACGGGCGGCGCGCTAGGCCGGCTGCCTTGGTCCGCCCCAGTCGGCGATGGCGGTGCCACCTCCCTCTCCAGGACGAAGACGTCGCCCTCCTCCCTCTCCATCACCGGCTGGTCGCCACCGGCTTCCTCTGGTGGGGGCACCGGGATCTCGGGCGCCACAGCGCGAAGGGGGACGACAAGCTGCGAAGGCCGGTTACGCAGGGCCTCCGCCGCCCTCTCTGCGGCTGCAGCCTCCGCCTGAGCCTTGGCCGCTGCGTCAGCTTGTGCCTCCGCCGACTCCTCCGTCGTCTCCTGCACTGCCTTGGCAGCGGCCGCCCTCACCTTCTCCGCCTCCCGCTCCTCCCGCCCCTCCCGCGCATTCCGCTTCGTCGCCGCTTGAAGTTCGACACGGGGGTCCACGCGGCGGGCGCCTGCAGATCCTCCCGCCGCTCCAACCACGGAGGCGGCAGGGGTCCGCTCAAGAGAAAGCGGAGCCCTGTTTTTAAGTCAAGACAAGGACTCAGAAGAATATCAACAAAAAAGAAGAAGGAATGAGTGAGAGAATTAACACTTACGACGAAACCATCTGCGGCTGCTTCACCACCTTGTGGAAGCGGGCGGCCTTGGCAGCCGCCTCGTCCCGCTTAGTCGCCGCCCCCGTACTCTTGGGCTTCTTCTGTCGACTGCCGAAAAGGATCAGCGCGGCCCGGCGTTTCTGCGTGCCGCCTCGAGCAGCCAGCGCAGCGGATGAACCCACGCCCTGATGATCGGACGCCGGCTGACGGCGCGGGACGACTTCAGTCTCGTCGTCATCCGGCCAGTCCTCGAAGCTGGCTCCAAACCTAGAGTCTCCTGCCTTGCCGCCTCCCCCCATGGCGTCGTCGTCCAGAGCGGCCGCCCCCAAGTCGGGGTCGTCCAAGTCGTCTGTTGCCCGGTCGGGGAGGTACTGGCGTTCCACCCCCGCGGCTCCGGCTGCCGGTCGAAGGAGGGGGCTCTGTCAAAAACAAGCCGACTGGTTAGAGTTGGCCAGGAAGAACTCGGCAACAGAGAAAATGAAGAGGAAAAGAGAAGAAAACTTACCGAAGGCGGGGGATTGACGCGGGAGTACGGCTCCTTGCCAAACTGCCACTCGTCGGTGAGCTTGCAGTTAGCAAGGCAGTTCACCATATGAGCTACCTCCGCCTGAGGCATATCCTTGGTGCATAGCTGACTCGAATCGAGGTGGCCGCTCATTTGACAAATCATATGAGGGCGGCCTTGGAGCGGGAGCACCCGGCGCGCAGGTCGGGCCCGGTCAGTCCCTCCGATTGGACCAGTACCCAGAGTCGGGCGACGGCGGCGGCTCCAACAGGCGACAGTGTTTTGGCCCGATAGGACCATAGGGGCCGCCTCCCAGCCGGCGGGCCAGCTACATAAGCCGGCAAGTTGACGTAGTCGCCTTGCGAAGCGACGTTCTTCACGAAGAAATAGGATTGCTGCCAGAGCTTCACCGACTGGATAAGCGTGATGGGAGGAAAGGGATTGTCGGCCACCGGCCTCCACATTGCGATGAAGGTGCCGCTCTGAGCCGGCACGCCCCTCATGGCGGTGCCAAGCTTGGACTGGAAGAATTCCCCCCAGAGCTCGAGGGTGGGAAGGACGCCGAGGAAGCCCTCGCACAAAGTGACAAAGGCAGACAGCAGCACCACCGTGTTTGGGGTAAGGTGGTGCGGCTGGAGCTGGTAAAACTCGAGGAAGGAGCGGAAGAAGCTGCTCGCAGGCAAGCCGAGGCCGCGCAAGCAGTGCGAGTGGAAGATCACCCGCTCGTCCTCCTCCGGCGCCGGCAAGATCTCCTTCTCCGGCGCAAGACGGACCCGCACATAATCCCGGCCGGGCAACCGCCGCGTCTTGCGGAGGAAGTCGATGTGATCGTCGTGGACGTTGGATCCATCCCAGTCTCCGCCACGCGACATGAGGGCGAGAGGCCGATGGAGAAAGCACGACGGCGGTGAAAGCGCAGCCCTGCGGTGGAGAAGCTGCGGGGTAGTGCGATGACTGGAGGAGCGGCGTGGCGGCGAGTAGCTGCAGCAACGTAGAGGAGGAGGAAGAAGAAAGTGGCAGAGCGAGGGCGAGCGTGTGAGCATCTGCCGCTCCTCCTACTCCCCCTATTTATAGCCTCGTACGGAGAAGCCAAGGAGGCGAGGCACGGGGGGACGTGGGATTAACTGCGCCCACTCCCCCACGTCTCGCGATTATTGCGCCCTAACGGCGTGCGGAAACTGCCGTTGGAAGACGAATGGCCCGTTTGGGCCACAGAAGATCCACCCATGGGCCGTGGCGCAGAAGTGGCGGGCCCCGGCCTGCAGCGACGTCCCGTCGCGCGCGTGGGCTGGCAGGCCCTTCCAGCCAAAGATGCCACATGGCGCGCAGGCGGCAAGCGGCCAGCCCACAGCCTGGCATGTGCGCCAGCTGGTTCCCGCCTTCAAGCTTCAAAGCCTCACCTAGACGTCTCACCTGATCAAAGCCGGCTCCTAGCTGCTGGCTCTTCAAGATAGGAAGCTGGTCGAGCTTCTCGTCCTCCTTTCAGCCGCGAAGCCCAACCAGCTTCGGGGACTACTGTCGGAGTAAATAACCACGGGTAGCCTAGCCAGCTCCCCCTGGCTCTTTAAAAATTGTTAGGCAGAACAAGCCCTCAAGCATCCAAGACACATGACCGCCTTCCTATGGCCGGCTGGCCCACCGGCCGGCTTCCGGAAGGCGGCAAGGCTATGCTGGCCCTCGCGAAAAGGGCCGAATCCCAGTAACCGGCTATGAGAAGGCCGACTCCTGCCAGGCGGCCAGGCGTCCCCCCCCTCAAAGTCTGCACCCCCATAACGACAATGAGACAGGGCGTGGCTACAGTAGAGCCTGCTACCCCCGAATCCCGGAGCACGCATGGCCACAGTGCGTCGTCCGGTGCAGCACTGTTGCCATGTTGACCATGATGCCACCCACGACAGGCTGTCAGTACGGCCAGTAGGTGGCGGGCCCCGCCCGCCAGAGAGACACCCGAAGGCGGCCAAGCCTCTCCCAGTCGGCCTGGGACGTAGCCGGCCCCCGCCAGCCGGCTACCTCCCTCCCTCGAAGTATGTGCACCATTAAGGAGACAAGACGAGGTAAGGCTACAGTGAGAGCCCTCCAGGCGGCGGCACTGTAGCCATGCTTACCCCGGCAAAGCCCTCATCATCAGGGGCGAGGCTACAGTGACCAGCCGCCGACAAGACCCCCAGGCGGTGGGGCCGGCCTATCGGCCAATAGGCTGGCAGTCGGCGGGCCCCAGCGGCCGACGGAGAAGCCGACGAATACAGACACTGACGACCGGGACCCGCATCCAGCCAGATTACCATTGTACCCCTAGGGGGTAGGCCTATATAAACCCCCCAGGGCACCCATGCAAAGGGTTGATCTCTTAGATTTTTAGACACCACATAGAGAGAAGAGGAGAGGTAGCCTTGCGCTTCTTCTTCCTCTTGCCAAACAGCTCAAGGAGCCACTTGTAGCCACTTGTGTTGATCTAGTGATCATGCGGAGACCCCGCAGAGCAGGACTAGGGGTGTTATCTCCACGGAGAGCCCCGAACCTGGGTAAGATTAGCCGGCGTGCATGTCTTCGCCTTGTCCCGTTTCCAAGCACCGGCGATGTCTTACTGGCTCCCATAATGATAAGCCACCCGTTGGCATATGTCGCACCTACCACCCAACAGAGAGTGAGCGTCCGGCGGTGACTCGCTGGCCATCGCTTTTGAATCCAACGAACCTCCTGGAACCTCCTGATGAGGTTCGTAGGGAGCTGTCATGGGCCGGACTGCAATAGCATGATTAAACATATTAATACCATAAAGAGGAAAGACTGGATACATGGATGCATATGGGCTTTTTAGTACTTACGATGCGGCCAGGGGCTTGCTTCGGGGGCATTGCTTTGGGCTGCTGTCGACATCCCACACCGAGTTATCCGCTAGGGGGCCCTTCCCCCTCTTGGGCGCCTCCGCCTCTAGATTTGTGGAGGCCGCTCTCTTCTTCCTCCCCCCATCAGGGGGAGAGTTGCTTTTCTCCTCCTCCTCATCGTCATCTTCGGTGGCAGAGGAGTGAGTCCTGTCTTCGGACGTCACGTCCGAAGCACCCTTGCGGTGAGGGCCACCTTTGGCCCCCTTGGCCTTCTTATCCGGCGCCTTGTAGGGCGCCAGAACCAGCATCTTCGCCACGAGCGGGATGACTGGTTCCTCGAGCAGCAGAGCCGGACACCAAATCCGCTCCGCTTTCTCCGTCCATACCTGAAAGAATGAAATAGTAAAGTTTAGATATCCTCCTTGAACAAGCAAGTAGAGGATGCGCCTTGAGACGTAACTTACCACACTGGCAGGATGGGAAAGATCGTGCCCGCGGTCCGAGTCTATGTCCGGCGGCGTCTTGTTGCCCTTAAACAGCAACTTCCAGACATCTTCGTGAGTAGTTCCGAAGAGTCTTTCCAAGGTTTGGTGCTTCTCCGGATCAAATTCCCACAAAGGGCATGTTCGGCTCTGGCATGGAAGGATCCGGCGAACTAGCATCACCTGGATCATGTGGACGAGCTTGATGTTTTTATCCACCATGCTCTGGATGCGCGGCTGCAGCGCTATCAGCTCGTCCGACGAAGACCTATTTGGGCCCTTCTCTATCCAGGAGGTGAGCCGCATTGGAGCTCCGGATTTGAACTCGGGAGTTGCGGCCCAAGTGGCATCGCGAGGCTCTATGATATAAAACCACAGCTTCCGCCACTCCTTGACCGTCTGCACAAACGTACCTTTGGGCCATGTGACATTGCGCATGTTGCTCACCATGGCACCCCCGCGCTCTGCGTGTTGGCCGTCCACCACCTTCGGCTTCGCGTTGAAGATCTTGAGCCATAGTCCGAAGTGGGGAGGAATGCAGAGGAAGGCCTCGCACACGACAATAAATGCCGACATGTTGAAGAAGGAGTTCGGGGCTAGATCATGGAAATCTAGCCCATAATAGAACATCAGTCCGTGGATGAAAGGGGGAGTGGAAACCCTAACCCGTGGACGAAATGGGGGATGAACACCACCCTCTCGTTGGGCTTCGGGGTGGGGACAACTTGCCCCTTGGCCAGAAGCCGGTGAGTGATTTCCTTCGCCAAATACCCGGCCTCCCGAAGCTCGGTGATGTCCTTCTCCTTGACGGAGGAGGCCATCCACTTGCCTTGTCCTCCAGATCCGGACATGGTTGAGTGCTTTCTAGAAGCAAAAAGGATGAAGACTAGGGCGCTGGAGCTCGAGAATGGAAGGGCAGAGAAAGAGAAGGCGTGGGTGAAGAAGGGGAATCCTTATCTCCTCATAAAGGCAGTGAATATCAAACGCCTCCCCACTCGCCTTAAAACTCGCCTATTCCCAACGACTGTGCAAGCGGCGCGGTTGGATTACCCACGCCCGTATTGATGAGAATCCTGCAATAAGGGGACACGAACTCTGCTTCGACAAGACGTGCCAATGATAACCACGTCTTGAAACATGGAACGGCAGACGAAAACGGTTCAAAATAATGACCGGGCAGATGTGATGTCACATTACAAAAAGTTGTCAGCGGATTGGACTCGTGAAATATTATACTCTCTGCGGTTGTGTGTGTGGTACTTGTGTTGCAGATCTGGACACTTTCGTTGCGTCTGAAGACTTTCTTGGAGTATTCGGAAAGGGGAAACCGCCTTGCAATGCCGAAGACAATCTGCGCACCGGACACGTCGTCATTGAAGCCTGGTTCAGGGGCGACTGAGGGAGTCCTAGACTAAGGGGTCCTCGGGCGTCCGGCCTATTGGACATAGGCCGGACTGACGGGCTGTGAAGATACAAAGACCGAAGACTCTACCCGTCTCCGGACGGGACTCTCCTTGGCGTGGAAGGCAAGCTTGGCATCCAAATATGAAGATTCCTTTCTTTGTAACCGACTTTGTACAACCCTAGTCCCTCCGGTGTCTATATAAACCAGAGGGCCTAGTCCGTAGAGGATATACAATATAGACAGACAAATATAGTCAGACAGGCTAGACTTCTAGGGTTTTAGCCATTACAATCTCGTGGTAGATCAACTCTTGTAATACTCATATTCATCAAGATCAATCAAGCAGGAAGTAGGGTATTACCTCCATAGAGAGGGCCCAAACCTGGGTAAACATTGTGTCCCCCGTCTCCTAATACCATCGACCTTAGACGCACAGTTCGGTACCCCCTACCCGAGATCCGCGGTTTTGACACCGACAATGTCCCTCTTGTGCAGCAGCGAGACGCGGCGAAGAAGAAAATCTGCCCCCACATGCTCGATGGTTAGCCCA
The DNA here is from genome assembly GCF_002575655.3 of Aegilops tauschii subsp. strangulata. Classification (NCBI taxonomy): domain Eukaryota; kingdom Viridiplantae; phylum Streptophyta; class Magnoliopsida; order Poales; family Poaceae; genus Aegilops; species Aegilops tauschii. The sequence continues at coordinate 249,366,792 of NC_053038.3, forward strand.
GCAGCCTTCAAACAGGTGATCTTGTTTATTGTCGGGCGCAACCTATCGTTGGTAAGACCAAAAGCACTCCATTCCTTGTCGCGCTCAACACATTCCTTCTGTGCTTCACAGAAATCCGGGGCTTTCTCATCCTGAATCCAGCACCAGTCCCCTCTCCACTCATCCCACCTCTCGCGCTGCTTACGAGGTATATAATCCCGGAGCTTCCTCATTACCCGCAGCATCCAGCAGATGTTCTCGGAGCGATGACCCTTGTTCTCCACTCGCGGAACAAAGTAATGCCCGGCCAGATCTACATTGGGGGCGACTCCGATGAAATTCTTGCACAAGTGAGCAAAAATGGCCATGGTCGCCATTGCATTCGGTGTGAAGTCGAGAAGGTGGAATCCATAAATGCTCATGGTCGCCTCAAAGAATTCAGAGAAAAGGGGGACAGAGGCAACAGATAAAATAAGCACAGAAGAATCGGTACGAGTCTGGCAGATCTTCTTTCACCTCTGCCAAAACTTTGGGCGTTCCATGCCCTTTCGGGATAGGCCTTCCCCACAGATACCCGTACCTTGCTTGAAGAACTGGACCATCCATATTTTACGGAAGGAAGACGACATCACCCCTCCGCTGCTTGTTCAACTCCGTCGCCCTCTTGCTCCCCTCGGCGACTACCTCCTTCGTCGCGGCCGTCTGCTTCCCTTTTCTGCGGGTTTCTTCACCATTTTCACGGGCCGCGATGCGAATGGGGAAGGAGTCCGATGACGGGGCGGTGGCCAACGAGAGAGAGGGAGGAGGAACCGTTGTTTGGCTTGCAGAGGAAGATGATGGAAGGGCAGAGCAGGCGACAAGTGAACCGTGTCGCTCCGCGTTTTCCTATCTTTATGGGGAGAGGCGTGGATCGGAGGCGCGATGCTTCAGAAAGTTACCATTTTACCTTAACTGCAACAGTCCCACGACCCCATGACGCGCAGTAATTGCGTGAAGTGGACGTTGGATTGACTAGTCATCATGGCAAACCGGCATAAGCAACCTTCTCCTGCCACATGTCCGTGCACTGTTTGGGGCCTATCCCAACGTGACGCGCAACACGTATGGCTCAGGCCCGGGGGCTTATGTCGGGGAAAACAAACAAGGGTATATATTTTCCCCTGACTCGTGCACGGACAGTGAAGACACATGCACGAGTACAAGATTATAAATGAAGATACAAGAGATCAAAATCTTCAAAGGACCAACGTGCAGATCAAGAGAACCAGGACCAAGCCAAAGGAGTAAAAAACCACCAGGAGAGAAGCCTCCCTTGCCGGGTTGGCAAGCCTGGCAAGGACGGGGTCGCCCTCGGAAGGAAACCTCCAAGACGTCCTGGTAGGGCCTGCCGGGACTCGCGGGGCCAGAGCCACCTCACCAAACCACTTCACCATGATGCACATTGTCGATCAATGCGGTGTCGAGCCGCAAAGTGACTAAGTGGCAGCCATTTGCCACATGTCAGCCTCTTTCTACAGGAAATAGCTACAGACAACACCCGTCCTGCGACGTGTCGAGCGAGCAGGCGCAAAGCTGGCAAAACAACCCGGCAAGCAAGCGACGATGTGACATTGAGAGGCGCATTTAATGCACTCTGTCAGCCTGTAGAGTTAGGTATGATAGAACTGTTTGCTATCTTATCAATGCATAATGACTAATTTACCACTTTGGTAACCCCTTAGTCTATAAAAGGAGGCCCGAGGCAACCTTAGAAAGGGTTTGACACTGTGTTAGCGAATCCATCCCCTCACATTTCATACGCACGTAGCCGTTTCGCCCCGAGGCAACCCTCCCGAGAAAACACGTTGCGGCCACCACCATGCTTCCACCATCAATCCACCAAAGCAGGAGTAGGGTTTTATGCCTGGCGGTGGCCCAAACCTGGGTAAAACTACCCGTGTGATCCTTTGTCGTGCTGCCCCATGCTCCTCTTCTCTTTGTGCAACGTGTCGTCCCCCGCCGAACCAGTAAGGGACCTTTGGTCCCATAGGTGGTCGTGGTTTCCCGCAACATCTTTGGCGTGCCAGATAGGGGGATCACTTGCGCGAACCTGGAAGCGTGAGCAGCGTGCCATATCCATGGTAGCCCGCTCGAAGCTTTTGGCTTCTGTGGCGCCTGTGAAGATACGAAGACCAAGTGGGGCCATCCCCGCGCCATCCTTATTCATCACCACATCCCCCCGTAGCCCCGGCTACGGCGAAGATTGCTGTCAGCGGTGATATGCTCCTCCTGGCGACCCATGCGGCATGCCCGCTGCTCAGTCGTCGTCCGAAGAAAAGGGACAAGGCGCGCGGGCGCGAGGTTCCTCTTTTCCATCCCTCTCCTTTGTCGGCGGTCAAGCCGCTTTGGCCCTGGCATCGTCAATGTCGATGACTACCACGTGATACTTGGTTCAACATTTACCCCATTTGGGAAATCCTGAGTGTAACGCTGGTACGAATCCATTGGTTGATGCCCCGGCAAGTGCGCTCTAGCAAGGCCGTCTGCATTGGCGTGATCCATGCGACAACTGTTGCCAAGCTGTTCGAAAGGAGTGGGGGGAAAGGAAGGGGGACCAGAATAGCCTGACACCATACCCCACTGCCCGCCAGACACACGTGACATGTATTGATCCCTGTTGGGAACCAGAGAGCTGTTCGTTTGGCTTCCATCCCTCCAGACATCGTGAGCGCACCAGATGCACGTGGCCCGACGGAAGGAAAAGGAACCAAAAACAAAAGCTAAGTCCACACCATCGTTTCTTGTTGATGCATCTTGGATTTTTGCGATCGTTTATCCCTTAGCTTTAGTAAGCTTTCGTATTATGAAAACCCTCATGTGTTGGAAACTTGGCTAGTTTCTTTGTTCGCACCATCGTTCTACCTCGAGCCAGGCGCACAGAACGAGGGGCTGCGTCAAGAGCTACCTAGGAAAACTTGCCGGGACGTATCCACGCCAAGATAAATGTTAAGGGCCAGGCCTTTACGACAATCGCGGCAATATGATACCGGCAAGCATCCAGAACATACATAGGGACTAATTGTATGAACACAAGCATGTAAGCTCAAAGGGATAAACGCGCATTAAAGATTCAACAAAGGGCATCAGTTCCACACAAGCTTAAGATAGTACAGTACCTAAACACAAAGCATACGTCATGTTTATTCATTGGGTAATGCAGGAGCAACGATGGCTCATCACTTGGTCTGGCGGCTGTGTGAAGCCGTTTGGACGCGAAGGACCCTGGCGGCTCAAAGGGCGGATTTCCCCTTGGCAGCTGAGACGTCGGCACCCACCGGCGGCTTCCTGAAGCCATCGTCGAGGTCAAGATCTGGGTGGCGGCCGGCGATATTGCTCAAGACCATGAGGAGGGCGTTGTGGGCAAGCTTCCAGGACTCGGTCGCGAAGCGCTCGGCCCTCCCCTCTTCATGCACCTTTAGCTTGTCGATCAGATTGTTGAAGAAGACTCCCAACTTGACGCTAGGGACCTCATGCCTGTCGATCGAGAAAGCTGGCCCATCCATGCCCATCAATAGAGTTTGGGCAGCAAGGCACATGGTGATGTCGATCAGGCTCCTGATCCAAAGATTGACTTGCTCGGACTGATTCTCCAGTTTTTCTTCTGCATCCTTCCGGAGACACTGGGCAGTATCCAGATCTTTGGACAACAACTGGTTGCGGGATTCGCTGGACTCTGGCGTGCTATCCAAGGATACGATCCTCGCCTTCAGATCCGTGATGGTGCCATTGGCGGTCTCGAGGCTCTGGACTTTGGAAGAAAGCTACGACTGTGCATTGGTCAGGAGAAACTCTGCCTTCCATTTTCCTTCTGTGAGAGCCTCCACCTCCTTAGTGCTCCCGGCAAGGTCCTCAGTCAGCTTAGCCACCTGCTGGTCGAGGTCAGTCTTGGCGGCAGATGTGGCAGCCAGGTCTTCAGTGAGCTTCTTCAATTAAGCGGCAGAGTCAGTGGCAAGGGCATCTAGGGAAGCTCTGTGCTTGTCTTCCAGCTCCTTGGTACGCTGCTACAAAAGAGCCTCCAGATCGTCATCCTTAGCGCGAAGTGTGGCTTTGAGCTTCTCCTCCGGGAGAGAGATCTCTTGCTCTCTGGCTTCCAGGAGTGCCTTGCGGTCCGCCAGATGCATTTCGCGGGCCATGACATCTTCCTTTATCATCAGGAGCGTCTCTTGTTGTCTCAAGAGTACCTTGAACTATTTGCCATGCCATTCACGCAGATCGAAGCATTTGTCCTTCAGCTTCTGGTCCACCCCTGCTGGCGGACTCACACCGCTCCTTGAGCGCCTGCCACTTCTGGTCGTACCAGGCCTGCATCTCCTTCACGCCCGTCACCATGGACTCCAGGAAGGACAAGTCCGTTGCGACGGCAACTGAATCATCCGCCTCTCCAACTCCGTGGTGCAGCGGTGCCAAGAGGCGTTGAAGCTCTTCGTCGAGCTCTGCGCCCGTCATCATAGACGGGCCGGGGGATCCAGCCCCACACAGCGACAACACCATTGCCAGCGGATTTGAGGGAGGTGGCGGGGTCCCCATAATGATCCCAGAAGAGGGAAGCGGATCCATGGTTTGGAGAGGAACTTTCCCCTCAACCACCACTTCCTCCTCCGGCGCGTGCTCCGAAGGATGCTCCACCACTGCCGAGGCATCTTGGGCACGCTCTGCAACACGGTCCTGCTCCTCCGTTGTGGCAATCTTGGCGTCCTCATCCACAACAGTTCACCTTATGCTGGCCACCTCTTCTAGTTGCTCTGGTTTTCCAGCCTGGGGACTAGAGGGAAGGAAACAGGCGAACAATGAAGAGACAGAAGTTTCCGATAATTGGAATATAAGGAGAGGTAATCTGGACAAGAAAGTAAAAAGAGCATGAGTTGATTACCCTACGAAGTCTGCCGGGCAGAGACCTCAGTTTCCCTGGCAGCATCTGTTGCCGGGCCATGGACTCCACCCCCTGCTGCGGCAGTTATGGCAGCTCTCTGCGTAGTCTCGTCCATGGAGGGTCCCTTCGGGGGTTCTTCGGCTCGGTCGGCGGAGTAGACATGCCCCTCCAGGAGTGGCTCGCCCTACGTCGTCTCACCGTCCCCTGCAGCCGAGAGAGCGGGAAGGCCATCCCCATCACCTCCAGCGGAAGAGGCTGGCCCCCACTTCCGGGCCGAGGGCTGGACTAGGGGCTCAGCACGGGGTCCTCCGTGTTGCTTCCCACCAAGGCCGGGCTCTCCGCAGTTTTCGATGACCCGGCGCGCCGGAGACTCTTCCATGGACGGTAGATGAGATTTTTTGTGTCCTCCTCCACCTCCCTGCCAATGACAGCAAAACAAAAGGTCAGTCAGCATAGATAATCAAGTATATCGAAGCTATTTACGAGGGGGAAAATCTTCCTTAATCTTCCTCAATGAGAATGGGAGGCGAGGGCGCCCTTCCTCTCTTCGGAGGTGGAGAGGCAGAACTCTCCGGCAGCTCTGACGCCAGACGAGGCGCCGGGGACTCCGATGGAGGTGAGCTCTGTGAAGATCTCGAGCCGGAGTGGGGGCTGGAATCAACTTCCACATCCGCCGATTGCTTCGAGGGGGAAGCCTTGATCCCGGCAAAGCGAGGGGATTGGCGGCACACCACGTCAGTCTTTTTGACCTTGGTGGTGGTCTTCTTCACCCGCTTGGCGGCGGGCGCTGGATTGGGAGCCACCGCCCCCCGGTTAGCAGCATGCCTACGGGGGTGCTGATCTAAAACCGGCTCGGGGGCTTGAGACTCGGCCGCAAGCAACTCCACCTCGAGCTCCACCACCTCACTGGTCTCCTCCTCCTCTTGGAACTCTGTTGCCGCTGTGGCTAGGGCATCAACCCTGGCAAATATGTTCCAGCAGGAACATCCCCAGCAAATTTTATCTGGCAACCCCTTCCGTGGCCTGCACCTCTCCGCCACCATGAGAGGAACTCTCGTTTTCAGCCTTCCCCTTGCCCTTCCCGGCCTTCGTGGCCCTTGCCATCTCCGGTAGCCGGGCAGCCTTGTCCTCGTCAATCGTCCTCATGATATACGCCACCTCCATGGAGGAGTGCGTTTGTACATCCTATTCTCGACCCTGGTGGCCTTCTCCACCAGGGCGCTAGACACTAGAGCTCTTCATCAAGGGTGGCCAGCCGCCAGTCACCTGACACTCCATGAGCATTACAATTCAGCATCCACTTCAGTATCTGGTCCCGAGCTGAATTGATGTTCAGAGGGATAATGGTTGCCGGGAGCTTGAACATCTCAAAGCGGCCAAACAATTGCTCACACAACCAGGCATGGCCATAAACTGACAAGTTGTTGGCCAATCCTGGGAGCAACCTCATCCTGTCCCCAGCATCACCATGGTCTGTCCCTCTTCTGCAGCAGCGAGATGCGGCGAAGAAGAAAATCTGCACCCACATGCTCGATGGTTAGCCCGGCAGCCTTCAAACGGGTGATCTTGTTTATTGCCGGGCACAACCTATCATTGGTAAGACCAAAAGCGCTCCATTCCTTGCCGCGCTCAACACATTCCTCCTGTGCTTCGCAAAAATCCAGGGCTTTCTCATCCTGAATCCAGCACCAGTCCCCTCACCACTCATCCCACCTCTCGCGCTGCTTACCAGGGATATAATCCCAGAGCTTCCTCGTTACCCGTGGCATCCAGCAGATGTTCCCGGACCGATGACCCTTGTTCTCCACCCATGGAATAAAGTAATGCCAGAACATATTTACATTGGGGGCGACTCCGATGAAGTTCTCGCACAAGTGAGTAAAAATGGCCATGGTCGCCATTGCATTTGGTGTGAAGTCGAGAAGGTGGAATCCATAAATGGTCATGATCATCTCAAAGAATTCAGAGAAAGGGGGACAGAGGCTGCAGATGAAATAAGCACAGAAGAATCGATACGAGTCTGGCGGATCTTCTTTCCCCTCCGCCAAAACTTTGGGTGCCCCATGTCCTTTTGGGACAGGCCTACCCCACATATACTCATACCTTGCTTGAAGAACTGGACCGTCCAGATTCGACGGAAGGAAGATGACATCTCCCCTCCGCTTCTTGTTCAACTCCGCCGCCCTCTTGCTCCCCTCGGTGACTACCTCCTTCACCACGGCCGTCTGCTTCCCTTTTTCTGCGGGTTTCTTCCCCATTTTCACGAGCGGCGATGCGAATGGGGAAGGAGTGCGGTGAGAGGGGCGGCGGCGGACAAGAGAGAGGGAGGAGGAACCGTTGTTTGGCTTGCAGAGGAAGATGATGGAAGGCGGAGCAGGCGATAAGTGAACCGTGCCGCTCCGCATTTTCCTATCTTTAAGGGGAGAGGCGTGGAGCGAAGGCGCGGCGCTTCAAAAAGTTACCGTTTTACCTTAACTGCAAGAGTCCCATGACCTCACGATGCACATTAATTGCGCGAAGTGAACGTTGGATTGACTAGTCATCATGGCAAACCGGCATAAGCAGCATTCTCCTGCCACGTGTCCATGCACTGTTTGGGGCCAAACCCAATGTGCCCCGCTACATGTATGGCTCAGGCCCGGGGGCTTATGTCGGGGAAAACAAACAGGGGTATATATTTTCCCCTGACTCATGCACGGATAGTGAAGACACATGCATGAGTACAAGGTTATAAATCAAGATACAAGAGATCAAAATCTTCAAAGGACCAACGTGCAGATCAAGAGGATCAAGACCAAGCCAGAGGAGGAAGATACCACCAGGACAAAAGCCTCCCTTGTCGGGCAGGCAAGCCTGGCGAGGACGGGGTCGCCCCTGGAAGGAAACCTCCAAGACGTCCCGGCACGGCCTGCCGGGACTCACGGTGGCAAAAGCCGTGTCGGGACTCACAGTGGCAAAACCACCTCACCCAAGCACCCCGCCACGACCCATTCGCCACAATGTGATTAAGTGGCATCCATTTGCCACATGGCAGCCTCTCTCTACAGGAAATGCCTGCAGATGACACCCATCCTACGACGTGTCAAGCAAGCAGGCGTGGAGCTGGCAAGACGAGCCCGGCAAGGCTTGCCGGGCAAGCAACGATGTGACATTGGGCGGTGCATTTAATGCGCCCTGTCAGCCTACAAAGTTGGGTATGATAGCACTGTTTGCTATCTTATCAGTCCATAATGACTATTTTGCCATTATGGTGACCCCATAATCTATAAAAGGAGGCCCATGGCAACCGTAGAAAGGGTTGGAAGGTTGGACAACACACACACCCATATGGGTGTAGCCGCTGTCGCCCCTGCCGGCAAGTGTACTCCGCTCCACCACCATTCTTCCACCATCAATCCACCAAAGCAGGAGTAGGATTTTACGCCTCACGGCGGCCCAAACCTGGGTAAAATTGCGTGTGTAATCGTTGCCGCGCTGCCCCACGTTCTTCTGCTCTTTGTGCAGCGAGACATCCTCCCTGCCGAACCAGCAAGGGGTCCTTGGTCCCATAGGTGGCTGTGGTTTCCCACGACATCTTTGGCATGCCAGGTAGGGGCATCGCTTGCGCGAACCTGAAAGCGTGAGCAGTGCGCTCCATCCATGATAGCCCACTCGAAGCCTCTAGCATCTGCGGCGCCCACGAAGATACAGAAGCTAAGTGGGGCCATCCCCGAGTCACATTCTTCGTCTCCATGCCTCGCCGTAGCCACGGCTGCGGCGAAGATCACCGCTGGTGGCGATATGCTCCTCCCGGCTACCCAGGCGGTGCGCCCGCCGTTCAGGCATCGTTCGGGAAAAGGAGGCGGGCCACGCGGGCTCAAGGTCCATGAGACGTCTCCAACGTATCTATAATTTTTGATTGTTCCATGCTATTATATTATCTGTTTTGGATGTTCAATGGGCTTTAATATACCTTTTAATATTATTTTTGTGACTAACCTAATAACCGAAGGCCCAGTGCAAATTGCTGTTTTTTTGCCTATTTCAGTGTTTCGCAGAAAAGGAATATCAAACGGAATCCAAACGGAATGAAACCTTCGCGAGGATCATTTTTGGAACAAACGCAATCCAGGAGACTTGAAGTGGAAGTCAAGGAAGCAGCGAGGAAACCACGAGGCAGGAGGGTGCGCCCCAGGGGGGTGGGCGCGACCCCCACCCTCGTGGGCCCCTCGCAGCTCCACCGACCTACATCTTTTGCCTATATATACTCTTATACCCAGAAACATCGAGGGGAGCCACAAAACACTTTTTCCACCGCCGCAACCTTCTGTACCCGTGAGATCCCATCTTGGGGCCTTTTCCAGCGATCTGCCGAAGGGGGATTCGATCACGGGGGGGGGGGGGCTTCTACATCAACACCATAGCCTCTCCGATGATGTGTGAGTAGTTTACCATAGACCTTCGGGTCCATAGTTATTACCTAGATGGCTTCTTCTCTCTCTTTGGATCTCAATACAATTTTCTCCTCGATCTTCTTGGAGATCTATTCGATGTAATTCTTTTTGCGGTGTGTTTGTCGAGATCCGATGAATTGTGGGTTTATGATCAAGATTATCTATGAACAATATTTGATTCTTCTCTGAATTCTTATATGCATGATTTAATATCTTTGCAAGTCTCTTCGAATTATCGGTTTAGTTTGGCCTACTATATTGATCTTTCTTGCAATGGGAGAAGTGCTTAGCTTTGGGTTCAATCTTGCGGTGCTCGATCCCAGTGACAGAAAGGGAAACGACACATATTGTATTGTTGCCATCGAGGATAGAAAGATGGGGTTTATATCATATTGCTTGAGTTTATCCCTCTACATCATGTCATCTTGCCTAATGTGTTACTCTGTTCTTATGAACTTAATACTCTAGATGCATGCTGGATAGCGGTCGATGTGTGGAGTAATAGTAGTAGATGCAGAATCATTTCGGTCTACTTGTCACGGACGTGATGCCTATGTTCATGATCATGCCTAGATATTCTCATAACTATGCGCTTTTATATCAATTGCTCGACAGTAATTTGTTCACCCACCGTAATATATGCTATCTTGAGAGAAGCCACTAGTGAAACCTATGGCCCCGGGTCTATTTTACATCATATTAATCTCCAGTCAACTAGCTATTTCTGTCGTCGTTTATTTTGCAATCTTTACTTTTCAATCTATACAACAAAAATACCAAAAGTATTATCTTATTATCTTTACCAGATCTCACTTTTGCAAGTGGCCGTGAAGGGATTGACAACCCCTTTATCGCGTTGGTTGCAAGGTTCTTGATTGTTGGTGTAGGTACTAGGCGATTTGCGTGTAGTCTCCTACTGGATTGATACCTTGGTTCTCGAAAACTGAGGGAAATACTTACGCTACTTTGCTGCATCACCCTTTCCTATTCAAGGGAAAACAAACGCATGCTCAAGAGGTAGCAAGAAGGATTTCTGGCACCGTTGATAGGGAGATCTACGCACAAGTCAAGACATACCAAGTACCCATCACAAACTTTTCTCCCTCGCATTACATTATTTGGCATTTGCCTCTCGTTTTGCTCTCCCCCACTTCACCCTTGCTGTTTTATTCGCCCCTTTTTTCTGTTCGTCTCTTTCTGCTTGCCTCTTGTGTGCCCTTTTGCCCTGATGGCTCTGCCAAAAAGCGTTGATCCTCACCTTAGAAGCTTGGAAGAAATTGAAAACAATGTTAGAAGCTTTATGTCTTTGCCATTTGAGCATAATAATTTCTTCAGAAACGAGCTTAAAGAACAAAAAAGTTTTGTGGAGTACATGAATAAAGAGCTCGAGGATATGTCTAAGGAATTTTATGGTTTGAAATCCCAGTTTGCTCATCTTGAAAACTTAATAGCCCAAATTTCGGATAAGCAAGCCACCTTAGTTAATAAGATGGCCGCTAAACCGGAAGATCTAGATAATAACAATGATGAAGATCTAAAAGTGATTGATGTGTCCCCTATTAAATCTTTGTTTTCCAATATGAATCTTGATAAAGATGGGACTGGAGATGAGTCAACTTTAGTTAAAAGGCACCCCAATGATTCAGAGTTTTTAGATCTTGATGCAAAAATTGGTAAAAGTGGGATTGAAGAGGTCAAAACTTTACATAGCAATGAACCCACTATTTTGGATTTCAAGGAATTTAATTATGATAATTGTTCTTTAATAGATTGTATTTCCTTGTTGCAATCCATGTTAAATTGTCCTCATGCTTATAGTCAAAATAAAGCTTTCACCAAACATATCGTTGATGCTTTAATGCAATCCTTTGAAGAAAAGCTTGAATTAGAACTTTCTATCCCTAGAAAACTTTATGATGAGTGGGAACCAACTATTAAAATTAAAATTAAAGATCATGAATGCTATGCTTTATGTGATTTGGGTGCTAGTGTTTCCACAATTCCAAAAACTTTGTGTGATGTGCTAGGTTTCCGTGAATTTGATGATTGTTCTTTAAATTTGCATCTCGCGGATTCCACCATTAAGAAACCATGGGAAGGATTAATGATGTTCTTATTGTTGCAAATAGGAATTATGTGCCCGTACATTTTATTGTTCTTGATATGGGTTGCAATCCTACATGTCCTATTATTCTTGGTAGACCTTTCCTTAGAACGATTGGTGCAATTATTGATATGAACGAAGGAAATATTAGATTCCAATTCCCATTAAGGAAAGGCATGGAAAACTTTCCTAGGAAGAAAATTAAATTACCTTATGAATCTATTATGAGAGCCACTTATGGATTGCATACCAAAGATTACAATACCTAGATATATTCTTGTTTTTATGTCTAGCTAGGGGCGTTAAACGATAGCACTTGTTGGGAGGCAACCCAATTTTATTTTTGTTCCTTCCTTTTTGTTCTTGTTTAGTAATAAATAATTCATCTAGACTCTGTTTAGATGTGGTTTTATGTTTTAATTAGTGTTTGTGCCAAGTAGAACCAATAGGATCTTCTTGGGTGATAGTTGTTTGATCTTGCCGGAAAAGATAGAAACTTTGCGCTCACGAAAATAATTGTTAAAATTCACCAGAAAGTGATAAAATACCAATTCTTTTTGAAGTTGATCAATATACAAATTATACAGGTTGTCCTAGCTTTTCAGAAATTGTGGAGTTCCAGAAGTATTCGATCAATTCAGATTTCTACAGACTGTTCTATTTTTGACAGATTCTGTTTTTCGTGTGTTGTTTGCTTATTTTGATGAATCTATGGCTAGTATCGGGGGGTATGAACCATAGAGAAGTTGGAATACAGTAGGTTTAACACCATATAAATAAATAATGAGTTCATTACAGTACATTGAGGTGGTGGTTTGTTTTCTTATACTAACAGAGCTCATGAGATTTTCTGTTGAGTTTTGTGTTGTGAAGTTTTCAAGTTTTTGTGTAAAGATTTGATGGATTATGGAACAAGGTGTGGCAAGAGCCTAAGCTTGGGGATTCCCAACGTACCCCAAGGTAAAATTTAAGGACAACCAAAAGCCTAAGCTTGGGGATGCCCCGGAAGGCATCCCCTCTTTCGTCTTCGTCTATCGGTAACTTTACTCGAGGCTATATTTTTATTCACCACATGATATGTGTTTTGCTTGGAGCGTCTTGTATGATTTGAGTCTTTGCTTTTTAGTTTATCACAATCATCCTTGCTTTACACACCTTTTGGGAGAGACACACATGAATCGGAATTTATTAGAATACTCGATGTGCTTCACTTATATCTTTTGAGCTAGATAAATTTTGCTCTAGTGCTTCACTTACACCTTTTTAGAGCACGGTGGTGGTTTTATTTTATAGAAATTATTGATCTCTCATGCTTCACTTATATCATTTTGAGAGTCCTTTAGAACAGAAGGTAATTTGCTTTGGCTATAAAACTAGTCCTAATATGATAGGCATCCAAGATGGGTATAATAAAAACTCTCATATAGAGTGCATAGAATACTATGATACTTGATAGTTGTTTTGAGATATAAAGGTGGTAATGTTAGAGTCATGCTAGTTGGGTAATTGTGGAATTGAGAAATACTTGTGTTGAGGATTGCAAGTCCCGTAGCATTCACGTATGGTAAACGTTGTGTGACAAATTTGAAGCATGGGGTGTTCTTTGATTGCTCCCTTATGAGTGGCGGTCGGGGACGAGCGATGGTCTTTTCCTACCAATCTATCCCTCTAGGGGCATGCGTAGTAGTACTTCGCTTCGAGGGCTAATAAACTTTTGCAATAAGTATATGAGTTCTTTATGACTAATGTGAGTCCATGGATTATACACACTCTTACCTTTTCGCAATTTGCTAGCCTCTACGGTACCGTGCATTGCCCTTTCTCACCTCGAGAGTTGGTGCAAACTTTGCCGGTGCATCCAAACCCCGTGATACGACACACTCTATCACACATAAGCCTCCTTATATCTTCCTCAAAACAGCCACCATACCTACCTATTATGGCATTTCCATAGCCATTCCGAGATATATTGCCATGCAAATTTCCACCGTTCTGTTTATTATGACACACTCCATCATTGTCATATTGCTTTGCATGATCATGTAGTTGACATCGTATTTGTGGCAAAGCCACCTTAATAATTCTTTCATACATGTCGCTCTTGATTCATTGCATATCCCGGTAGACCGCTGGAGGCATTCACATAGAGTCATATTTTCTTCTAAGTATCGAGTTGTAATTCTTGAGTTATGAGTAAATAAAAGTGTGATGATTATCATTATTAGAGCATTGTCCCATGTGAGGAAACGATGATGGAGACTATGATTCCCCCACAAGTCGGGATGAGACTCCGGACAAAAAAAGAGAGGCCAAAGAAGCCCAAACAAAAATAAAAAAATGAGAGAAAAAGAGAGAAGGGACAATGTTACTATCCTTTTTCCACACTTGTGCTTCAAAATAGCACCATGATCTTTATGATAGAGAGTTTCTTATTTTGTCACTTACATATACTAGTGGGAATTTTTCATTATAGAACTTGGCTTGTGTATTCCAATGATGGGCTTCCTCAAAATGCCCTAGGTCTTCGTGAGCAAGCAAGTTGGATGCACACCGACTTAGTTTCTATTGATGAGCTTTTATATATTTATAGCTCTAGTGCATCCGTTGCATGGCAATCCCTACTCCTCGCATTGACATCAATTGATGGGCATCTCCATAGCCTGTTGATTAGCTGCTTCAATGTGAGACTTTGTCATTTTTGTCTTCTCACATAACCCCCATCATCATATGCTATTCCACCCATAGTGCTATGTCCATGGCTTGCGGTCATGTATTGCGTGTGGGTTGAAAAGGCTGCAGCGCGTTAAAAATATGAACCGATTGCTGGGCTTGTCATCGGGGTTGTGCAAGATGGGAGCATTTTGTGTGACGAAAATGAAGCACAGCCAAACTATATGATTTTGTAGGGATAAGCTTTCTTTGGCTATGTTATTTTGATAAGACATAATTGCTTGGTTAGCATGCTTGAAGTATTACTATTTTTATGTCAATATTAAAACTTTGTCTAGAATCTTTTGGATCTAAAAATTCATGCCACAATAAAGAGAATTACATTGAAAATTATGCTAGGTAGCATTCCACATAAAAAATTCTGTTTTTATCATTTACCTACTCGAGGACGAGTAGGAATTAAGCTTGGGGATGCTTGATACGTCTCCAACGTATCTATAATTTTTGATTGCTCCATGCTATTATATTATCTGTTTTGGATGTTTAATGGGCTTTAATATACCTTTTTATATTATTTTTGGGACTAACCTATTAACCGAAGGCCCAGTGCAAATTGCTGTTTTTTTGTCTATTTCAGTGTTTGGCAGAAAAGGAATATCCAACGGAATCCAAATGGAATGAAACCTTCGCGAGGATCGTTTTTGGAAGAAACGCAATCCAGGAGACTTGGAGTGGAAGTCAAGGAAGCAGCGAGGAAGCCACGAGGGGGGTGGGCGCGCCCCCCACCCTCGTGGTCCCCTCGCAGCTCCACCGACCCACTTCTTTCGCCTATGTATACTCTTATACCCTGAAAACATCCAGGGGAGCCATGAAACACTTTTTCCACCGCCGCAACATTCTGTACCCGTGAGATCCCATCATGGGGCCTTTTCCGGTGATCTGCTGGAGGGGTATTCGATCACGGAGGGCTTCTACATCAACACCATAGCCTCTCCGATGATGTGTGAGTAGTTTACCACAGACCTTCGGGTCCATAGTTATTAGCTAGATGACTTCTTCTCTCTCTTTGGATCTCAATACAAAGTTCTCCTCGATCTTCTTGGAGATCTATTCGATGTAATTCTTTTTGCGGTGTGTTTGTCGAGATCCGATGAATTGTGGGTTTATGATCAAGATTATCTATGAACAATATTTGATTCTTCTCTGAATTCTTATATTTATGATTTAATATCTTTGCAAGTCTCTTCGAATTATCGGTTTAGTTTGGCCTACGAGATTGATCTTTCTTGCAATGGGAGAAGTGCTTAGCTTTGGGTTCAATCTTGCGGTGCTCGATCCCAGCGACAGAAAGGGAAACGACACATATTGTATTGTTGCCATCGAGGATAGAAAGATGGGGTTTATATCATATTGCTTGAGTTTATCCCTCTACATCATGTCATCTTGCCTAATGTGTTACTCTGTTCTTATGAACTTAATACTCTAGATGCATGCTGGATAGCGGTCGATGTGTGGAGTAATAGTAGTAGATGCAGAATCGTTTCGGTCTACTTGTCACGGACGTGATGCCTATCTTCATGATCATGCCTAGATATTCTCAGAACTATGCACTTTTCTATCAATTGCTCGACAGTAATTTGTTCACCCACCGTAATATATGCTATCTTGAGAGAAGCCACTAGTGAAACCTATGGCCACCGGGTCTATTTTACATCATATTAATCTCTAGTCAACTAGCTATTTCTGTCGCCGTTTATTTTTCAATATTTACTTTTCAATCTATACAACAAAAATACCAAAAGTATTATCTTATTATCTTCATCAGATCTCAGTTTTGCAAGTGGCCGTGAAGGGATTGACAACCCCTTTATCACGTTGGTTGCAAGGTTCTTGATTGTTTGTGCAGGTACTAGGCGATTTGCGTGTAGTCTCCTACTGGATTGATACCTTGGTTCTAAAAAACTGAGGGAAGTACTTATGCTACTTTGCTACATCACCCTTTCCTCTTCAAGGGAAAACCAACGCATGCTCAAGAGGTAGCAGTCCATCTTTCCCATTCCTTCCCTTGAAAACAACAGTCGAGCCGTTTTGGCCCAGGCATCACCGATGTCGATGACTACCGCGCATGACTCGGTCTAGTATTGACCCTATTTCGGGAAATCTCGAGTGAAGCGCTGGTATGAATCTGTTGGTTGATACCTCGGCAAGCATGCTCTAGCAAAGCCATCTGTGTTGGTATAGTCCACGCGATAGCTGCCACCAGGATGTTTCAAAGAAAGGATGGGGGGAAAGGAGGGGGACCAGGAGAGTCTAGCACCATACCCCGATGCCCGCCAGCCGCACAAGATGTGTGTCGGTCCCTGTTGGGATTGAAAGAACTTCCCGATTGGCTTCTGCTCCTCCAGGCATCGCCAGCGATCCAAGTGCGCTCGGCTCGGCAGAGGAGGAAGGGGCTTAAAACGAAAGCTAAGTCTACAGTATTGCTTCTTGTTAATACATTTTGGATCTTTGCAGTTGTTTATCCCTTAACTTTAGTGGGTGCTCGTATCGTGAAAACCTTCATGTGATGGAACCTTGGCTAGTTACTTTGATCGCACCATCGTCCTGTCCCAAGCAATGCTCACAGGTCGAGAGGCTGCGTCGAGAGCTACCTAGGAAAAATCTGCCGGGAGGCATCCACGCCAAGATGAACGTTAAGGGCCAGACCCTTACGACAATCGCGGCAATATGATACCAGCAGGCATCCAAAGCAGACATAGGGATTGATCATACGGACACAAACATATAGAGCTCAAAGGGATAAACACGCATTTAAGATCCGACTGAAAATATCGGTTCCATGCAAACACGAGAGATAGAGTGACCAAACAGAAAGTACACGTCATGTTTCATTACAGGGCAACACAGGAGCGACCGTGGCCCGATACTTGGTTTGATGGCCAGGTGAAGCCTTTTAGACGTGGAGGACCCTGGTGGCTCGGGGAGCGGCTTTCTCCTTGGCAGCTGCGACATCGGCGCCCGTTGGCGGCTTCTTGGATCCGTCCTCAAGATAGAGGTCCGGATGGCGGCAGGAAATGTTGCTCAAGACCATGAAGAGGGCATCATGGGCAAGCTTCCGGACTCGGTCACGAAAAGCTCGGCCCTCCCCTCCTCATGCACCTTCAGCTTCTCGATCAACTTGTTGAAAAAGACTCCCATCTTGGCGCTTGGGGCCTCGTGCTTGTTGACCGAGAAGGCCGGGCCGTCCATGCCCATCACCACAGCTTGGGCGGCAAGACGCTCGGCGATGTCGATCAGGCTCTTGATCCAGAGGTCGACCTGCTCGGACTGATTCTTCAACTTGTCCTCTGCATCTTTCCGAAGACGCTTGGCGGTGTCCAGATCCTTGGACAGAAGCTGCTGGCGGGACTCAATGGACTATGCCGCGCCTTCCAAGGTGCCGATCTTGGCATTCATGTCTTTGATGGTGCCGTTGGCAGTATCAAGGCTCTGGGTCTTGGAAGAGAGATGCGACTGCCCATCAGCCAGGAGGATCTCCGCCTTCCATGCTTCTTCTTTGAGAACCTTCACCTCCTTGGCGCTCCCGGCAAGATCTTCTGTCTGCTTAACCACCTGTTGGTCGAGATCGGTCTTGGCGGCAGAGGCAGCACCCAGGTCGTCAGTGAGCTTCTTCAGTTGGGCGGCCGAATCAGCGGCAATGGCGTCCAGGGCAGCTCCGTTCTTGTCCTCCAACTCCTTGGTGCGTTGACGCATAAGAGCCTCCAGATTGTCATCCTTGGGACGGAGAGTGGCTTCGAGCTTCTCCTCCCGGAGGGAGATCTCTTGCTCCCTGGCATCCAGAGATGCCTTGCTGTCAGTGCAACAAACCCTGGGTCCATTGTCCAGACTCGGCATAGGCACGGGAACAAGATTACAGCACCAGGTCATGCCAGAATACAAGAGACCAAGATCATCGAAGAACCAACATGCAGATCAAGAAGACCAAGATCAACCAGAAGAGCGAGATGCCACCAGGAGAAAAGCCTCCCTTGCTGGGCAGGAGAGCTCGACAAGGGAGGGTCACCCCCGGAAGAAGACGCTCAAGGCGTCCCTGCAGGGCCAACTGGGGCTCACGGAGGCAACACGACCTCACCTGACCACTCCGCCACGACCCACGTCGTCTATCAGTGCGGTGTCAAGCCGCAAAGTGACTGAGTGGCAGCCATTCGCCACATGGCGGCCTCTTTCTACAAGAAATGCCTACGGATGACACCTGTCCTGCGACGTGTCAAGCAAGCAGGCGTGGGAGCTGGCGAGACAGCCCGGCAAGGCTTGTCGGGCAACCATTCACGTGACATTATGCGGTGCATTTAATGCACTCTGTCCTCCTATAGACTTAGGTATGATAGCATTGTTTGCTATCTTATCAGTGCGTAATGACTACTTTGCCATTGTCGTAACCCCTTGATTTATAAAAGGAGGCCCATGGTAGCTGTACAAAGGGTTGGAAAATTAGACAAGAGACACCCATATGCGTGTAGCCACTGTCGCCCTTAGGCAACCTCTGCCGGGCAGTGTACGACGCCTCACCACCATTCTTCCACCATCAATCCACCAAAGCAGGAGTAGGGTTTTACGCCTCACGGCGCCCCGAACCTGGGTAAAATTTCCTGTGTGATCCCTGTCGCGATGTCGCATGTTCTTCTGCTCTTTGTGAAACACGACGTCCCCACTGCTGAACCAGCAAGGGACCTTCTGGTCCCTAGGTGGCTGTGGTTTTCCATGACATCTTTGGCGCGCCAGGTAGGGGGATCACTTGCGCGAACCTGAAAGCGTATGCTGCATGTCATCTTCATCGCCATCTTCACCTTCGACGGTGCCATCGACCATGGCGCCCAAGAAGAAATCCGGTGCTTCGACTCATCCATGCACCTCGAAGGCTCCGCCACCCATGGCCTCTAACACTGCGGGGGGTGCGGAGGCACGCGAGGACATGGACATTGTTGGGGACGTGGTCGGCACAGGCGGTGCCATCACGACTTCCCCTGCAACAGACGCGTGAGCGGGATACACCAAAGGGGAACAACATCTACAACGCCCCGACGGCCACGCTCCACAAGGTACAGGTGAAGGGGTTATTCCATCTGCGCCCCTTCCTCCCACCGACGGGCATAGCCGCAGCAATGGCACTCGGTCTGGGGCGAACCGCCGCCCTCCGGCCGCCCCCACCACGGGAGTGACCGCAGCGCTGCGCTCGACGGAGCCGCTGGCCCTCGAGTGCCTTTGCTGCGCCACCCTACCATCCAGGCAGCCACCCCACAACAGCAAGGGAGCGGTGCTGACGCCGCTGGCACCGTCAGGAGCTGAGCGACGGCGCAATCTACTTCATCATCACCCATGCCATGTACAGCCACGGAGGCCATGGCGCGTGCTCAGCTGCTGCTGAGGTTTCCACCAGCGGCTGAGCAGATGGACGAATGGTGTGCCACCATCTAAAGTTTGCTCGGTTTCGCCGAGGTTGGGGGCTTGCAGCGAACTGGCCTGCCACTGCCTCCCCAAGCGACAACCACAGCTCGTGCTGCTGGCCGTACGGAAGGCGCCACCCCCACGGTGCAGTCCCCACCACGACAGCCGGCGCGAGCACAACACAATCAAGATCGTGATGACTTGTTGATGGCCTCTTCTGACCCTCGAGCGCGTCCAGGACGATGCCGAGCCCCGGAGGATAGGCGGGAGGGAGACGCGCGCGTTGTCGTCGAGCGACGCTGCGACAACCACCGCCAGCCCAACGGGTGCGACGGCCCCGACGTTGACGAGCCTGCGCTCGGTATCAGCGGGTGCCTACCTTTCGAGGTTGGGTGCCCTGCCTTTACTCGTGAGCTGTGGCAAGTCCGTTGGCCGTCCGTTCGTATGTTCAAACCAGAGATACCTGAGAAGTACGATGGAGGCTGAACCCGGCACAGTTTTTGAGCATCTACACCATCGCTATTTAGGCTGCCGGGGGAAGAGACAAGAAGGTGTTCGCCAACTACTTCCCTTTGGCTCTCAATTCCAATGTGAGGTCTTGGCTGATGCACCTGCCGGAGAACTCCATCTCGACATGGGCTGACCTGTGCCATGAATTCATTGGCGCCTTCACCGGCGGCCATCAAGTGCCAGGTCGACCCAGCGATTTGCAGCTTCTCCAATAGAAGGAAGGAGAGACCCTCCGTAAGTATTTACAGAGATTCAGCAAAGTTCGTAGAAACATCCCAAATATCCAGCTGGCAGTTGTGATAGCTGCCTTCCAGTCCAATGTGTGAAACCGCCGGATCCGTTCCAAGATGAACCTACAGTTGCCCAAGACTGTGAGGGAGCTTTACACCTTGGTGGATAAGTGTGCTCGGATGGAGGAGGGAAGGAAGTTGCCTGGAGAGGAAGATTGCACCAATGTTGATTCAGAGCATGATGATGAATCAACCAGTCAGAAGAAGAGTAAGAAGCGCAGTAGGAAGCGGGGGGATAAGGCAGTGATGACTATTGAAGGATCGGGTACACCTAGTACCGGCAAGAAGGCAAAAGCTGAGGTCCCCGACAAGGAAGATGCCATGTGCACTGACTGCAGGGAGGCCGCGGCTGCCGAGAAGGCTGGTAAAGGTGATGGGCCGTATTGCAAGATTCATCGGACCAAAGGCCATGACCTTCAAGAGTGTTATCAGGTTGAGCAGCTTGAGACAGAGAGCAAAGTATGACAAGCGCGGCAAGGAAAAGGTCAGATTGTCGCTGGCGGTAAGGGTCGAGGCGGTGAAGTAAATCGCCCCGGCATACCCTTTAGGAACCAAGGAAAAACTGCTAGAGGTCGAGGGAAGGAAACCTGTGAAGGTGAGCGTGATGGAGGGGATGAAGAGGGAACCAGTGAGCATGAGTTTCAAAAGGCCATTGACACCCTATGCATTGACGGGGTGCATCTTTGCACACCTCTCGCCGCCAGCTCAAGCGATGGGCACGAGAAGTCAATGCCGTGGAACCAGCGCCAGAAGCCCGGAAGCCGCTCAAATGGTCACGCACGCCCATCATCTTTGACAAATAGGATCATCCCAACTGTACTACTATGGTAGGATGTTTGCCATTGTTGGTCTCTACAACAGTTCGCAACCTCAAGGTCACAAAGATGTTGGTGGACGGCGGGGTCAGGTTGAATCTGATTTCCCTGGCAGTCATCAGCAAACTTCAGATAGCGGAAAATGAGTTGAAGACCACCGGCACGTCTCAAAGAGTTAATCCCGGCAGGAGTCATCCTAAGGGAAAGATCACGTTGACGGTGACGTTTGGGGGAGAGCAGAACTATCGGACTGAGAAGATTATGTTTGACGTGGTCGACCTCCCCTTGCTGTACAATGGGATTCTTGGACGCACAGGCTTAGCTAAATTCATGGCGGCATCCCAATATGCCTTCAACACCTTGAAGATGCCTGGGTCAATGGGAGTCCTTACCATCCCATCAGACGAGAAAGACGCAATCATTTGCGTGGACAAGATGTACCGAGACGCAGTCACGGCAGAGGCAGCGGCAGCCGCAATTCCCGCCAAGGAGAGAAGTGTACTACGCCTCACCACCATTCTTCCACCATCAATCCACCAAAGCAGGAGTAGGGTTTTACGCCTCACGACAGCCCAAAACTGGGTAAAATTGCCTGTGTGATCCCTGTCGCGCTTTCGCACGTTTTTTTGCTCTTTGTGCAACGCGACGCCCCCCCCCGCCGAACCAGCAAGGGGCCTTGTGGTCCCATAGGTGGCCGTGGTTTCCCATGACATCTTTGGCATGCCAGGTAGGGCGATCACTTGCGCGAACCTGAAAGCGTACGCTGTGCGTCATCTTCATCGCCATCTTCACCTTGGACGGCGCCATCGACCATGGCGCCCAAGAAGAAATCCGGTGCTTCGGCTCATCCATCCACCTCGAAGGCTCCGCCACCCGCAGCCTCTAATGCTGCGGGGGGTATGGAGGCACGCGAGGACGAGGACACTGTTGGGGACGTGGTCGGCATAGGCTGTGCCATCACCACTTCCCCCGCAGCCCACGCGGGAGCGGGAAACACCGGAGGGGAACATCATCAAGAACGCCCCGATGACCACGCTCCACAAGGTATGGGTGAAGGGGTTATTCCATCTACGCCCCTTCCTCCCACCGACGGGCACAACCGCAGCAATGCCGCTCGGGCTGGGGCGAACTGCCGCCCTCCGGCCGCCCCCACCACGGGAGCGACCGCAGCGCCTGCGCCTCCCCCGGGACGGGTCGACCAAGTCGTTGCGCTCGACAAAGCCGGTTGCCCTTGAGTGCCTTTGCCACGCCACCCTACCATCCAGGCGGCCACCCCACAAAAGCAAGGGCACGATGCTGCCGCCGCTGGCACCGTCAGGAGCTGACCGACGACGCGATCTACTTCATCATCACCCATGCCAAGTACAGCCACACAGGCCATGGCGCGGGCTCAACTAATGCTGAGGTTTCCACCAGTGACTGAGCAGATGGTCGAATGGCGTGCCACCATCCAAAGTCTGCTCAGTTTCGCCGAGGCTGGGGGCTTGCACCGAACTGGCCCGCCACTGCCTCCCTAAGCGACGACCACAGCCTGTGCTGCTAGCCGTACGGAAGGGGCCACCCCCACGGTGCAGTCCCCACCATGGCAGCCGGTGCGAGCGCAGCAGAATCAAGATCCTAATGACGTCTCGATGGCCTCTTCTGACCCTCGAGCGCGTCGAGGCCGACGGCAAGCCCCGGAGGATAGGCGGGAGGGAGACGTGCACGTTGTCATCGAGCGATGTCGTGACAACCACCGCCAGCCAAACGGATGTGACGCCCCCGACATCGACGAGCCTGCGCTCGGTATCAGCGGGTGCCTACCTTTCGAGGTTGGGTGCCCTGCCTTTACTCGTGAGCTGCAGCAAGTCCGTTGGCCGTCCGTTCTTACGTTCAAGCCAGAGATACCCGAGAAGTACGATGGGAGGCTGAACCCGGCAGAGTTTCTGAGCATCTACACCATCGTTGTTTAGGCAGCCGGGGGAAGAGACGAGAAGGTGTTTGCCAACTACTTCCCTTTGGCTCTCAAGTCCAATGTGAGGCCTTGCCTGATGCACCTACCGGAGAACTCCATCTCGTCATGGGCTGACCCGTGCCATGAATTCATTGGCGCCTTCGTCGGCGGCCATCAAGAGCCAGGTCAACCCAGGGAGTTGCAACTTCCTCAACAGAAGGAAGGAGAGACCCCCCGTAAGTATTTACAGAGATTCAACAGTCCTTAGAAACATCCCAAATATCCATCTGGCAGCTGTGATAGCTGCCATCCAGTCCAATGTGCACAACCGCCGGATCCGTTCCAAGATGAACGTGCGGTTGCCCAAGACTGTGAAGGAGCTTTACACCTTGGTGGATAAGTGTGCTCAGATGGAGGAGGGAAGGAAGTTGCCTGGAGAGGAAGATTGCACCAATGTCGATTCTGAGGATGATGACGAATCAACTAGTCAGAAGAAGAGTAAAAAGCGGAGCAAGAAGCGGAGGGTTAAGGCAGTGATGACTATTGAAGGATCGGGTACACCTAGTACCGGCAAGAAGTCCAAAGCTGAGGTCCCCGGCAAGGAAGTTCCCGTGTGCACTGACTGCAGGGAGGCCGCGGCTGCCGAGAAGGCCGGGAAAGGTGATGGGCCATATTGCCAGATTCATCGGACCGAAGGCAACGAACTTCAAGAGTGTTATCAGGTTGATTAGCTTGTTAAGAGACAGAGAGCAGAGTATTACAAGCGGGACAAGGAAAAAGGTCAAAATGTCGCTGGCAGTAAGGGCCGAGGCGGTGAAGTAAATCGCCCTGGCAAACCCTTTAGGAACCAAGGAAAACCCACCAGAGGTCAAGGGAAGGAAACCTGTGATGATGAGAGTGATGGAGGGGATGAAGAGGAAACCAGTGAGCAGGAGTTTCAAAAGGCCATTGACGCCCTGTGCATTGACGGGGGTGCATCTTTGCACACCTCTCACCGCCAGCTCAAGCGATGGGCACAAGAAGTCAATTCCGTGGAACCAGCGCCAGAAGCCCAGAAGCCGCTCAAATGGTCATGCACACCCATCATCTTTGATGAAGAGGATCATCCTAACAGTACTTCTGCGGTAGGATGTTTGCCATTGTTGGTCTCTCCAACAATTCGCAACCTCAAGGTCACAAAGATGTTGGTGGACGGCGGGGCCGGGTTGAATCTGATTTCCCCAGCAGTCATCAGCAAACTTTAGATAGCGGAAGATGAGTTGAAGACCACCGACACATTTCAAGGAGTTAATCCCGACAGGTGTCAACCCAAGGAAAAGATCACGTTGCCGGTGACGTTTGGGGGAGAGCTTAACTATCGGACTCAAAAGATTGTGTTTGATGTGGTCGACCTCCCCCTGTTGTATAATGGGATTCTTGGATGCCGAGCCCTAGCTAAATTCATGGCGGCATCCCACTATGCCTACAACACCTTGAAGATGCTTGGGCCAATGGGAGTCCTTACCATTCCATCGGATGAGAAAGACACAATCATTTGCGTGGACAAGATGTACTAGGACGCAGTCACGGCAGAGGCAGCGGCAGCCGCAGTTCCCGCCAAGGAGGGCAGTGTACTACGCCTCACCACCATTCTTCCACCATCAATCCACCAAAGCAGGAGTAGGGTTTTATGCCTCACGGCAGCCCGAACTTGGGTAAAATTGCCTGTGTGATCCCTGCCGCGCTGTCGCACGTTCATCTGCTCTTTGTGCAACACGACGTCCCCCGGCCGAACCAGCAAGGGGACTTCTAGTCCCGTAGGTGGTCGTGCTTTCCCATGACACTTGCGGTCAGCCAGGCGTGCCTTGCGGGCTAAGACATCCTCTTTTGTTATCAGAAGGGTCTCCTGCTGCCTCATAAGCACCTTGAAGTGCTTATCATGCCACTCACACAGCTCCAGACATTTTTCCTCCAGCTTCTGGTCCACCTTGCTGGCAGACTCGCGCCGCTCCTTGAGCGCCTACCACTTCTGGTCATGCCGGGCCTGCATCTCCTTCACGCCCGTCGCCGCGGACTCTAGGAAGGACAGGTCCATTGCGACGGCGGCAGAGTCATCAGCCTCTCCAGCCCCCTAGTACAGCGGTGCTAGGAAGCGTCGAAGCTCTTCATCGAGGTCCACACCCATAGTCAAAGACAGGCCGGGGGCTCTAGTTCTGGGCGACGACAACACCATGGCCAGTGTACTTGATGGGGGCGGCGGAATTTCCATGATGATCCCAGTGGAAGGAAGCAGGTCCATGGTTTCGAGAGAAACTTTTCCCTCAACCACCACTTCCTCCTCCGGGGAGTTCTCCGAGGACTGCTCTACCACCGCCAAAGAATCCTGGGCGTTCTTGGTAGTAAGGTCCTGTCCCTTAGCAGCAGCAATCTCTACGGCCTCATCTACGGCAGCCCTTCCTATATCAGCCACCACCTCTAGCAGCTTTGGCTCCTCGGCTTGGGGGGGCTGCATATGAAAAGGCCGGTGAACCATGAAGAGACGGAAGTTTCAGGCAAATAGGGAAATAAGGAGAAGTGATCAGAGCAAGAAAGGAAAAAGGCAATAAGTGGAGAACCTGGGGAAGTCAGCCAGGTGGGGACCCCAGTTTCCCCGGCAACGTCTGTTGCCGGGCCATAAACTTCACCCTCTGCCGTGGTAGTCACGGCAGCCGGTCCTTTCGGCTCGAGTAGCGGGGGAAGTATGCCCCTCTGGGAGGGGCTCGCCCTACGTCGTCTGACCTCCCCCTCCGGTGGAGGGAACAGGGAGACAATCACCGTCGCCTACGGCGGATGGGACCAAGTGCCCACTCCCGGGCCGAGAGGGCTGGACTGGGGGCTCGGCACGAGGTCCTGTGCATCACCCCCCGCCAAGGTCGGACTCTCCACACCCCTCAATGACCCAAGATGGCGGAGCTTCTTTCGTGGGTGGTAAACAAGGGCTTCTATGTCCTCCTCCACTTCCCCGCCAGCAACAGCAAAACGAAAGGTCAGTTTGTGAAGGTAATCAAGCATATCAAAGATACTTATGAAAGGCAGGAAAAATCTTCCACACTCTTCTTCAATAAGCATGGAGTTCAAGTTGAACTCCATGGGTGGCGAGGGCTCCCTTCCTCTCTTTGGAGGTGAAGGGACAGAACTCCCCGGCAGCTTCAGCGCCCGGCGTGGTGCCAGGGGCTCCGAGAAAGACGAGCTCTGTGAGGAACTCGAGCCAGAGTGGGGGCTGGAATCCACTTCCACGTCCGCTGATTGCTTGGCAGAGGAAGCCTTTGTCCGAGCAAGACGAGGAGATTGGTGACATGCCACCTCAGCCTTGGTGACCTTGGTAGAGGTCTTCTTCACCCTCGTGGCGGCTGGTGCTGGATTGGGGACCACCGCCCTCGATTGGCAGTGCGCCTATGGGTGCGCTGGTCTGGGACCAGCTCGGGGGCTTGAGGTCCAGCCGCAAGCCACTCCTCCTCGAGCTCTACCACCTCGCCTATCTCCTCCTCCTCTTGAAGCTTCTTTGTCGTTGTGGCTAAGGCGTCAAGCCCGGCAAGGTTATCGCCGGCAAGAATATCCCTAGCAAGCTCTTCCCCTGCAGCTCCTTCCGTGGCTTGCACTTTGCTGCCACCATGAGAAGAGCTCTCATCCTCGGCTTTTCCCTTGCCCTTCCCGGCCTTTGTGGCCTTTGCTATCTCCGCAAGATGGGCAACCTTGTCCT
Source organism: Aegilops tauschii subsp. strangulata (assembly GCF_002575655.3). Taxonomy (NCBI): domain Eukaryota; kingdom Viridiplantae; phylum Streptophyta; class Magnoliopsida; order Poales; family Poaceae; genus Aegilops; species Aegilops tauschii. The sequence continues at coordinate 249,393,598 of NC_053038.3, forward strand.
CCTCAAACCTCCTTAAGATATACGCCACCTCCATAGAGGAGGTGCGTTTGTACATTCCGGCCTCAACCCTGGTGGCCTTCTCCACCAGGGTGCTCAACCATTGGAGCTCCTCATCAAGGGTGGGCAGACGCCAATCACCTGCCACCCCTTGAGTGTTGCAATCCAGCATCCATTTCAGTTTCTGATCCTGGGCAGAATTGATGTTCATAGGGATAATAGTTGCCGGGAGCTTGAACAGTTCAAAGCGACCGAACAATTGATCGCACAACCAGGCATCACCATAAACTCATAAGTTGTTGGCCAGTCTTGGGAGCAACCTCATCCTATCTACAACATCGCCATACAACCAGGCGGGTCTGCCCCTCTCCTGCAGCGGCGAGATGCAGCGAAGAAGAAAATCTGCCCCCAGATGCTCAATGGTTATCCCGGCAGCCTTCAAACGGGTAATCCTGTTGATTGCCGGGCGCAGCCTGTCTTCAGTAAGGCCATGAGTGCTCCATTCTTTGCCGCGCTCAACACATTCCTTCCGTGCTTCACAAAATTCAGGGGCTTCCTCATCTTGAATCCAGCACCAATCCCCTCTCCACTCATCCCACCTCTCACGCTGCTTCCTAGGGATATAATCACAGAGCTTCCTCGCCACCCACGCCATTCAGCTAATGTTTCTAGAGCGGGGACCCTTGTTCTCCACCCACGGAATGAAATAATGCCAGAACATATCCACATTGGGTTTGACTCCGACGAAATTGTCGCACAAGTGCACGAAGATGGCCATGGTCGCCATTGCATTCGGCGTGAAGTCGAGAAGGTGGAATCCATAGATGGTCATGATCGCCTCAAAGAATTGAGAGAAGGGGGGACAGAGGCCGTAGATAAAGTAAGCGCAAAAGAATCGATACGAGTCTGGAGGATCTTCCTTCCCATCCTCAAAAACTCTGGGAGCCCATGCCCTTTCGGAACGGGCCTCCCCCATAGATAGCCATACCTCGCTTGAAGAACTGGGCCGCTCAAGGTCGACGGAAGGAAGATGACGTCTCCCCTCCATTTCTTGTTCAGCTCCGCTGCCCTCTTGCTTCCCTCGGCGGCAACTTCCTTCGCCGCGGCCGTCTTATTTCCCTTCTCTGCGGGTTTCTTCCCTTTTCCACGGCAGCGATGCGGAAGGAGAAAGGATTCAGTGGGAAGGGCAGCGGTGGACGGGAGAAAGAAAGGAGGAACCGTCGTTTGGCTTGCGGAAGAAGATCATGGAAGGCCAAGGTGAGCAACAGGTGAACCGTGCCGCTCCGCTTTTCCCTGTTTTTAAGGGGAGAGGTGCGGAACAAAGGTGCAGTGCTTCAGAAAGTTACCGTTTTACAATAACCGTAACAGTCCCATGAGCCCATGACGCACAGTAATTGCGCAAAGTGGACGTTGGATAGACTAGTCGCCATTGCAAACCGGCATGCACAGCCCTCTCCTGCCACGTGTCTGTGCACTATTTGGGGCCTAACCCAACGTGCCGCGCCAACACGTGTGGCTCAGGCCCACGGGCTTATGTGGGGCAAAACAGACAGGGGTATATGTTGGGGAATGTAGTAATTTCAAAAAAATTCCTATGCACACGCAAGATCATGGTGATGCATAGCAACGAGAGGGGAGAGTGTCGTCCACGTACCCTTGTAGACCGTAAGCGGAAGCGTTATGACAACGCGGTTGATGTAGTCGTACGTCTTCACGATCGACCGATCCTAGTACCGAACGTACGGCACCTCCGCGATCTGCACACGTTCAGCTCGGTGACGTCCCACGAACTCACGAACCAGTAGAGCTTCGAGGGAGAGTTCCGTCAGCACGACGGCGTGATAACGGTGATGACGATTCTACCGACTCAGGGCTTCGGCTAAGCACTGCTACAATATGACCGAGGTGGATTATGGTGGAGGGGGGCACCGCACACGGCTAAGAGATCAATGATCAACTTGTGTGTCTATGGGGTGCCCCACTGCCCCGTATATAAAGGAGTGGAGGAGGAGGGAGGGCCAGCCCTCTATGGCGCGCCCTGGAGGAGTCCTACTCCCACCGGGAATAGGATTCCCCCTTTCCTAGTTGGACTAGGAGAGAAGGAAGGTGGAGAGAGGGAGGAAGGATGTAGCGACCAGACCTCAGACAGCCTGATCTCTGTGCATCAGTGTCATCCCTGGATCGGTAATGCTGGCACACACAATACTTGAAGGATTTATAACAGAGTAGCAATCACACACTTATTACATCGAATGTCTCAAAAGAGAACTTATTAGAATAAATATGGCTTAAGGCCATCTAATACGATAACAGCGGAAGGCTTGGAAGATAAAGTGAGTCCATCAACTCCAACGGCATCACTGAGTGAAAGACCACGACCTAAGGCTCCTTACTCGTCGTTTGGAAAGTCTCCAACATGATACGTTGCAGCCCGAAAACGGGTCAGCACATGGAATATGCTGGCAATGTAACACAAGAGAGTAATGAATAGAATAAAGCTATCACTACATGTATATATGGCTGGTGGAGGCTATATGGTTAATATGTTTTGCGAAAAGCCAATTTTTCCCTACAACAAAGGAATGCACTTTTATTTAACTATCATGGTGGTTGTTAAACATTGAGAAGGTTCACCCAACTCAATCCCAATAAAAAGGTAAATAATAACCCAATCAACTTATATTAAGAGTGATGAGATCCACATGATAATCCAGAAACTGGATACTCAAAACGTCCATAACCGGGGACACGGCTAACCATGATTAGTTTGTACAATCTGCAGAGGTTTGCGCACTTTTCCCCACAAGACTCGATCTCCTCCTTTGGATTTCTCGCGCTACATGGTGTTTGAGAAAAGGATGACCGAGACACAGTCTTTCAGAAGCATTAACTCTTTACTCTGGGTGGACAGTTACACCTATTTTCCCTCTACATCTGCTAGCCCACCACTGAAAGACGTCACACAACATACTCAACTATGCCAGAGCCCATAATGTCTTGTGGCTGCACACGGAAGTTTCTAGCATGAATAATCTTATGATCCATTTGAGCCTGGGTGGCGGACCGTAGGAGGATCACATGGTATATCCCCGGGATCTCCTAGGACAACACTAGATTCCCAAGGTGCCCAAAACAAGCAATCCACCCGGATGTGCATTAAAGTTGCCACCTTAAGTTGAACCATTAATTAACAATACTCACATCTATCATGAATACACTCAAACCCAATCCACATCTACGAGCATAGCATAGCAGTATAGGCAACGTAGAAGTAACTCCCAAGGTTTGGTAATAAACAGGTGAATAGGTACTACCTCATCTACTTCCCGAACCCACAATTTAAATCTGATCCTAACCATGCAATTGTTTGAGGATTGATCTAATGCAATAAAACTGGGTATGAAAGAGGTATGATCAAAGTGTTACATGCCTTGCTGATGATCCGCGAAACCTAGAGACTCGTAGTAGCATGCTTCACACTCCGGGTAGTGTATCACAAACAAACAAGAATACAATAAGCAATCAAGCAAGGGCACGGGTAAAACTCAAATAAGAGATCTAACCAGAAAGTTCAACTTAAGAACTCCGGTTTGCAAAAATAATCAAATCAAACGAAGCAACAAAACTCAAACGGCGAAAAAAACAAGCTTCGTTTACTAATCTGGACTAAAGTCAAATTTTACAGTAGCAAAATCTTGTTCAAGTTGGTTAAACAGAAAGAGGGCTTCGAGACGAAACTCTTGGCGCTTGATCGCCTGATTCCGATAAACGAGCGAAAAGTTAAACTAAAACAAAAATCGGATCAGAAATCGCGATCGAAAATAATCACGGAAAATCCGAGAAAAAGAAAAACTAACGAACAGGCTAACGAACGAACGTTCGTTGTCTGCGGCTAAACGGTGAAAATCGTTCGTTAAAACGAACGTACGAACGGGCGTTCGCTAAATAACTAAACCAAAAAAACGATCTGATCTAATCTAAAAAAAACAAATCTAGGTTTAAAAAACGAACGATTTTTCCGGCGAAACCGGCGGCGGACCGGGCGGCTACCTCGGAACGGGGTCGGCGGGCGGTGGGGCGGCGGCAACTCCGGCGATGGCCGCCGGCGGCGGCGGCGACGAGCGGTGGCGTCGGGTCTCGGCGGCGGCGGCGTCGTCTCACGGCGGCGACGACGACTCGCGGCGGCGGCGGCGGGTGGCGGCGCTAGGGTTTCGGGGGGCTGGGCTCGGGCTGCGGCTCGGGCCTCCCGGCTCTTGAAGGCCGGCCGGGCGCAGTGTCCGGGTCGGACACGGCCCGTTAAGTCGGTTGGCGTTTTTTTAAATAATTCCGACGTGCAGAAAAAGAAAGAAAAGAAATACTAAGCGGATTCCAAAAATACTGAAATAAATTTTCCCCGTCCTCTAAAAATATGCCGGACAAGGTGCACATTATTTGGGCCTAAAATGCAATTTTGAAAAATGCATATTTTTCCTAATTCAAATAAAATAGCGATAAAACTCCGAATAAAAATCTTATTTTATTTTAATATTAAATCTATGATATTTCTCTATTTTGAGGAAGTCATTTTATCCTCTCTCTTTTATTTTCATAAAATAAATATTCAAAGAGAAAATAATTAAAATCAAACGATCCTCTTTTCAAAATTTGAGAAAACTCAAATATGAAAATAACGAAATCCCCAACTCTCTCCACGGGTCCTTGAGTTGCGTAGAATTTCTAGGATCAAACAAAAATGAAAATAAAATATGATATGCAATGATGATCTAATGTATAACATTCCAAATTCAAAATTTGGGATGTTACAAACCTACCCCCCTTAAGATGAATCTCGCCCTCGAGATTCAGGTTGGCTAGAAAATAGGTGAGAGTGATCCTTTCGTAGGTCTTCCTCTCGTTCCCAGGTGGCTTCATCTTCAGTATGGTGACTCCACTGAACTCTGCAGAACTTGATTACTTTGTTGCATGTGACACGGCTGGCAAAATCAAGAATCCTAACTGGCTTTTCCTCGTAGGTCAAATCGCTGTCCAACTGTATCGCTTCCAGTGGCACTGTATCTCTCAGAGGGATATCAGTCATCTCTGCGTGGCACTTCTTCAACTGAGATACGTGGAACACATCGGAACTCCTGAGAATCCTTCGGGCAATTCCAACTTGTAAGCAACTTCTCACATACGTTCCAAAACTTTGTATGGTCCCACAAAACGTGGTGCTAATTTTCCCTTAACTCCAAAGCGCTTCACTCCTCGAAGTGGGGATACACGAAGATACACTCTGTCTCCAACTTCATAAATTGTCTCCTTACGTTTAGAATCCGCATAGCTCTTCTGCCTGGACTGGGCTACCTTGAGTCTATCGCGAATCAGCTTAACCTTCTCTTCAGACTCTTTAATTAAATCTGGTCCAAACAACTGTCGGTCTCCAACTTCATCCCACAACAACGGGGTTCTGCACCTCCTTCCGTACAATGCTTCGAAAGGGGCCATCTTTAAACTGGCTTGATAGCTGTTGTTGTAAGTGAACTCTGCGTAAGGCAAATTGTCGTCCCAACTAGATCCATAGTCTAGCGCACAAGCTCTCGACATGTCCACCAGAATCTGATTGACTCTCTCAGTCTGTCCATCTGTCTGCGGGTGAAAAGCTGTACTGAACTCTAACCTGGTTCCCAAGGTTTCATGCAACTGATTCCAAAACTTTGAAGTAAACTGGGTTCCTATATCTGATACAATGGTCCTCGGAACTCCATGCAGACATACGATTCTGGTCATGTATATCTTTGCCAACTTAGCACTGGTGTAAGTGGTCTTCACTGGGATGAAATGAGCTACTTTCGTCAAACGATCGACTACAACCCATATCGAGTCATAGCCCGAACGAGTCCTAGGTAATCCCGTGATAAAGTCCATGCCTAGTTTATCCCACTTCCATTCGGGTATCGGAAATGGTTGTAGCAATCCTGCTCGCTTCTGATGCTCTGCCTTCACTCTCTGAGATACATCACAAACTGCTACATACTCTGCAATATCCTTCTTCATTCCGGTCCACCAGAAACTATCCTTCAAATCTAGATACATCTTGGTATTTCCTGAGTGGATCGAATATGGCGAATCATGGGCCTCTTGCAGAATCAACTTCCTGATCTCCTGATCATTCGGCACATATACGCGGTCCTAAAACCATAAGGTATCGTGCTCATCCTCACGAAATCCTTTAGCTTTTCCTTTGCTCATTCTTTCCTTTATCTCGGCAATCTCCTTGTCTATTTTCTGAGCTTCTCTGATCTTATCCATCAAAGTAGATTGAATCTCCAAATCTGCTACATAACCTCGCAGAACTATCTCCAAACATAGCTCGCAAAGGTCTTCTGCCAACTCCTTGGGTAATTCTCCGGTCATGAGTGTATTGACATGACTCTTGCGGCTCAAAGCATCGGCTACTACGTTAGCTTTTCCGAGATGATAATGCAACTTCATATCATAATCCCTAATGAGTTCTAAGCATCTCCTCTGCTGAGATTCAACTCCTTCTGCGTGAAGATATACTGCAAACTCTTGTGATCCGTGTATACCTCACAATGGTTTCCGATGAGAAATGTCTCCATGTCTTCAACGCATGCACTACGGCTGCTAACTCCAAATCACGCGTAGCATAATTTAACTCATGGGGTTTAAGCTGTCGTGAGGCATATGAAACAACTCTTCCCTCCTGCATAAGTACGACTCCAAGTCCTCGACGAGAAGCGTCGCAATACACTTCATAATCCTTGCGTTGATCTGGCAGAATCAACACTGGTGAGGTAACCAAGCGTTTCTTCAACTCCTGAAAACTGGCCTCACATTCCTCAGTCCATTTGAATTTGGTGTCCTTCTTCAACAACTTCGTCATGGGCTTCGCAATCTTTGAGAAATTTTCAATGAACCTCCGGTAGTATCCTGCGAGTCCAAGGAAACTCCGGATCTCTCCAACTGTCGTGGGTGACTCCCAATTTGTCACAGTGACAACTTTGGCGGGGTCTACCGCTATTCCTTCTCCGGATATAACATGTCCAAGAAATCCAACTTCCTTCAACCAAAACTCACACTTCCTGAACTTGGCATATAACTGATGTTCTCTGGGCTTCCCAAGTGCCAAACGCAAATGCTCTTTATGTTCCTCTTCATTCTTCGAGTAGACCAGAATATCATCAATGAACACCATGACGAACTTATCCAAAAACTCCATAAACACCTTGTTCATCATGTTCATAAAATAGGAAGGTGCGTTAGTCAGGCTAAATGACATAACGGTATACTCATATAGCCCATACCTCGTGGTAAAAGCTATCTTAGGTATATCCTGCTCTCGAATCTTCAGCTGGTGGTATCCTGATCGCAAATCGATCTTGGAAAACACCTTAGCTCCTTGCAGCTAGTCGAACAAATCATTGATCATCAGCAGTGGGTACTTGTTCTTGATCGTTACCTCATTCAATCCTCGATAATCAACAACCATCCTCAATGATCCATCCTTCTTCTCCACTGGAAGTACTGGGGATCCCCAAGGTGACGAACTTGGGCGGATATAACCTTTATCCAGTAACTCCTTAATCTGCTTCTTAATTTCCTCCAAATCCTTTGCGGGCATTCTGTACGGTCTCTTAGATATTGGCCCCGTGCTTGGCAAAAGCTCAATCAAAAACTCAATGTCTCTATCCGGTGGCATGCCTGGCAACTCTTCTGGAAATACATCCGGGAAATCCTTTACCACTGGTACTTCCTCCTGTACAACTCCTGATAAGGAATTTACTTGAGTCCTATTTGACACATGCCGGGATACATACTTGATCCTTCTTCGTTCTAGGGTGGTGAGCAAAATCGACTTACTGGCGCAATCGATGTTTCCTCCATACATCGATAGCCAATCCATACCCAGAATCACATCCAAACCTTGCGATTCCAAAATTATCAGATCTGAGGGGAAAACATGCCTACCTATGGTCAATGGCATCTGAAAACATCCTTGGCTTGCCATATACTCTGCTCCTGGCGAGCTTACTAACAAAGGTATACTAAGAACTTTGGTGGGCAGTTTATACTTATCCACAAACCCCCTTGATATGTATGAATGCGATGCACCAGTATCAAAAAGAACAACTGCAATAAATGTCTTAACCAAAAACTTACCTATTACTGCATCTGGTTGAGCTTCAACCTCTTCCACGTTAACGTGGTTCACTTGTCCCCTGTTGAAAGGGTTGGGCTTCTTCCCAGAGCTTCCATTGCCGTTTCCATTATTAGCTTCAGGACATTCATTGGTGTAATGTCCGGTCTTCTGACACTTGTAGCAAGTAACGTGGCTTAGATCTTTCTTGGCGGGTGTTGCCGGGTTGGAACGGTTCTGTCCGCTACTTCCTCCATTGCCATTCCCATTCTTGGGGCCACTATGGTTGTGCGAACTTCCTCCATTATGAGTGTGGCCTCCATGGTTATGAACAAGTCCTCCCGAGTTCGGGGTGAAATGGGGTCTTTGCTGAGCTCCAGAATTATACTTCCCTTGTCCATACTTCCTCTTGCGACTGTCAATCTATTGCTGTTTCCCTTCAAGCATGAGAGCTCTATGCACCAACTCCTGGTAGTTATTGAAATTTGCCACCATCAACTGCATGCTCAGCTCATCATTCAGTCCTTCTAGAAACTTCTCCTTCTTAGCTGCATCTGTAGCGATGTCATCTCGGGCATAACGTGCTAGCTTACTAAAGTCATCCACATGCTGGCCAACAGTGCGCCCTCCTTGGCTTAAGTTGCGAAACTCACGCTTCTTCATGGCCATAGATCCTGCTGATACATGGGCAGTGTGAAAAGCTTGCTGGAACTGGTCCCATGGCACAGTGTCAATGGGGTAAGTGACTATGAAATTCTCCCACCATGATGCTGCAGGTCCATCACGCTGATGTGCGGCAAAACGCACTCTCTCCGCATCTGTGCATCCTGCAGTAGTCAACTCCCTTTCAATCTTGCGGAGCCAATCATTTACAACAATCGGCTCGGTACTACTGGAGAACACCGGCAGATTCAGCCTAAGAAAACGGGCTAAGTGATCAACTAGTGGTGGTGGTGGGTTGTTGTGGTTGTTGTTCCCCTAGTTCTGATTCTGGACTAGTATCTACATCAATGCATTCTGCTGCTGGATCAACTGAGTGAGTTCCGGTGGGAAAGCAAATCCATTGTCGCGTCTCGGAGGCATCTGCTGGGTTTAGAAAAGATGAGAAAACAGAGTAGAATGATGTCTAGGGGGGAAACACTTCCCACATGCACATGAGATAAACACAAACATATCACTCAATCAAATCAAACAAGGGCTTACAATCGATCTAGAACTATCGTTACAAAAGTGCTTGGACTATACTATATACATGGTGGAATACTACTACTGATATGGTGGTCGACTAGAAAAATTGATCGGTCGAAGACTCCATGATATCTGCTCCAGCTTCATCAACATAGTCATCATCGCTATCATCAGGGTCCGAGTCAGTGTCGTCGATGATGATGTAGTTCTCCGGGCAAGTGGAACTGTCATCTTCTCCTCCTGGCGCGGGGTCTCCCATGAAAACTCCGATCTACTTTATTAGGTCGTCATTCTTCTCCAATAGTGTTGCGATTTCCTCCTCATATCCATCGTGTGTAGACTTGAGTTCTTCCTCCAGATCCGTGATTCTTGTCATCGCCTTCTTCAAATCTGTCATGCCTGTGCACATCTGGTTCTCCTAGCGTCTAATGTGCTGGTTTAACTCCTGGACGAAAGCTGCAATCGATCTATCCTTCCTGGTGTTGATAATCTCCCATTGCTCATCTCGGCGCCCACAAATCCGGTAGATAGTATCCTTGAGATCCTTGTGGTAAACTTCTCCAATGCGTCCCATGGTGATGTGGGCTTCCATACTCTTTCCTAGACTCCAGGTTGGTGCATCAAAGGAAAACTCTATGGGCTCAGTGACTGGCGTGAATGTCCTTCCTGGAACTTGAACTTGAATCATCCAGCACTCCTCTTCTGGTAAAGTGGTGTTGTAAGTCCCGGTGAAGCTTGGTATTCCGATGTTCAGGTACCTAGTGACTTCCTTCAAGTGGCGTCCAAAAGGGGTGTCTTCATCTGGTTGCGTGAACTTGATCCTTGCATCCGCCATCCTAAAGAGTAGAAAATGGAGAGGAGTTAGAAATGAGAAGAGAGTAGTGATCTAGGGCTTTAGCTTAGTGGTCGTGTCCTACAGTTAGCGTGTGCTCTGATACCATCTTGTAGCGACCAGACCTCAAATAGCCTGATCTCTATGCATCAGTGTCATCCCTGGATCGGTAATGCTGACACGCACAGTACTTGAAGGATTTATAACAGAGTAGCAATCACACACTTATTACATCGAATGTCTCAAAAGAGAACTTATTACAGTAAATATGGCTTAAGGCCATCTAATACGATAACAGCGGAAGGCTTGGAAGATAAAGTGAGTCCATCAACTCCAACGGCATCACAGAGTGAAAGACCATGACCTAAGGCTCCTTACTCGTCATCTGAAAAGTCTGCAACATGATACGTTGCAGCCCGAAAATGGGCCAGCACATGGAATATGCTGGCAATGTAACACAAGAGAGTAATGAACAGAATAAAGCTATCACTACATGTATATATGGCTGGTGGAGGCTGTATGGTTTATATGTTTTGCGAAAAGCCAATTTTTTCCTACAACAAAGGAATACATTTTTATTTAACTATCATGGTGGTTGTTAAACATTGACAAGGTTCACCCAACTCAATCCCAATTAAAAAGGTAAATAATAACCCAATCAACTTAAATTAAGAGTGATGAGATCCACATGATAATCCAGAAACTAGATACTCAAAACGTCCATAACCGGGGACACAGCTAACCATGATTAGTTTGTACACTCTGCAGAGGTTTGCGCACTTTTCCCCACACGACTCGATCTCCTCCTTTGGATTTCTCACGCTACATGGTGTTTGAGAAATGGATGACCGAGACACAGCCTTTCAGAAGCATTAACTCTTTACTCTGGGTGGACAGTTACACCTACTTTCCCTGTACATCTGCTAGCCCACCACTGAAAGAGGTCACACAACATACTCAACTATGCCAGAGCCCATAATGTCTCGTGGCTGCACACGGAAGTTTCTAGCATGAATAATCTTATGATCCCTTTGAGCCTGGGTGGCGGACCATAGGAGGATCACACGGTATATCCCCGGGATCTCCTAGGACAACATTGGATTCCCAATGTGCCCAAAACAAGCAATCCACCCAGATGTGCATTAAAGTTGCCACCTTAAGTTGAACCATTAATTAACAATACTCACATCTGTCATGAATACACTCAAACCCAATCCATGTCTACGAGCATAGCATAGCAGTATAGGCAACGTAGAAGTAACTCCCAAGGTTTGATAATAAAGAGGTGAATAGGTACTACCTCATCTACTTCCCGAACCCACAATTTAAATCAGATCCTAACCATGCAATTGTTTGAGGATTGATCTAATGCAATAAAACTGGGTATGAAAGAGGTATGATCAAAGTGTTAGTTGCCTTGCTGATGATCCGCGAAACCTAGAGACTTGTAGTAGCACGCTTCACAGTCCGGGTACTCTATCGCAAACAAACAAGCATACAATAAGCAATCAAGCAAGGGCACGGGTAAAACTCAAATAAGAGATCTAACCAGAAAGTTCAACTTAAGAACTCAAGTTTGCGAAAAGAATCAAATCAAACGAAGCAACACAACTCAAGCGGCGAAAAAAAAAGCTTCCTTTACTAATCTAGACTAAAGTCAAATTTTATAGTAGCAAAATCTTGTTCAAGTTGGTTAAACAGAAAGAGGGATTCGAGACGAAACTCTAGCCGCTTGAATCGCCTGATTCCGATAAACGAGCGAAAAGTTAAACTAAAACGAAAATCGGATCAGAAATCGCGATCGAAAATAATCGCGGAAAATCCGAGAAAAAGAAAAACTGACGAACAGGCTAACGAACGAACGTTCGTTATCTGCGGCTAAACGGTGAAAACCCTTCGTTGAAACAAATGTACGAACAGGCGTTCGCTAAATAACTAAACCAAAAAAAAACCGAACTGATCTAATCTAAAAAAACAAATCTAGGTTAAAAAAAACAGAACGGTTTTTCCGGTGAAACCGGCGGCGGATCGGGCGGCCTCCTCGGAAAGGGGTCAGCGGGCGGTGGGGCAGCGGCAACTCCGGCGATGGCCGGCGGCGGCGGCGGTGGCGGGGCTCCGAGGGGCGGCGGCGTCACGGGCAGGAGGCTTCGGAGTCGGGGCTCGGCGGCGGCGGCGGCGGCGGTTGGCAGCGCTAGGGTTTCGGGGGGCTGGGCTGGGGCTGCGGCTCGGGCCTCCTGGCTCTTAAAGGCCAGCCGGGCGCAGTGTCCGGGTTGGACACGGCCCATTAAGTTGGTTGGCGTTTTTTTTAATAATTTCGACGTGCAAAAAAAGAAAGGAAAGAAATATTATGGACTCCAAAAATCCCAAAATATATTTTCCCCGTCCTCTAAAAATAGGCCAGACAAGGTGAACATTTATTTGGGCCTAAAATGCAATTTTTAAAAACGCATATTTTTCCTAATTCAAATAAAATAGCGATAAAACTCCGAATAAAAATCTTATTTTATTTTAATATTAAATCTCTGATATTTGTTTATTTTGAGGAAGTCATTTTATCCTCTCTCTTTTATTTTCGTAAAAAATATTCGAAGAGAAAATAATTAAAATCAAACGATCCTCTTTTCAAAATTTTAGAAAACTCAAATATGAAAATAACGAAATCCCCAACTCTCTCCGCGGGTCCTTGAGTTACGTAGAATTCCTAGGATCAAACAAAAATGCAAATAAAATATGATATGCAATGATGATCTAATGTATAACATTCCAAATTGAAAATTTGGGATGTTACAAAGGAAAGGGCGGCGCCGCCCTCCCTCCTAGTCCAATTCGGACTAGAGGGAGATGGGGCGTGCGGCTTGCCTTGGTATCCTCTCTCTCTCTCTCTCCACTATGGCCCAATAAGGCCCATACACTTAGCGGGGGGTTCCGGTAACCTCCCGGTACTCCGGCAAAATCCCGATTTTAGCCGGAACTATTCCGATGTCCAAATATAAGCTTCCAATATATCGATCTTTATGTCTCGACCATTTCGAGACTCCTCGTCATGTCCGTGATCATATCCGGGACTCCGAACTACCTTCGGTACATCCAAACCCATAAACTCATAATACCGATCGTCATCGAACGTTAAGCGTGCGGACCCTACGGGTTCGAGAACTATGTAGACATGATCGAGACACATCTCCGGTCAATAACCAATAGCGGAACCTGGGTGCTCATATTGGTTCCTACATATTCTATGAAGATCTTTATCGGTCAAACCGCATAACAACAAATGTTGTTCCCTTTGCCATCGGTATGTTACTTGCCCGAGATTTGATCATTGGTATCTCAATACCTTGTTCAATCTCGTTACTGGCAAGTTTCTTTACACGTTCCGTAATGCATCATCCCGCAACTAACTCATTAGTTACAATGATTGCAAGGCTTATAGTGATGTGCATTACCGAGAGGGCCCAGAGATACCTCTCCGACAATCGGAGTGACAAATCCTAATCTTAATCTATGCCAACTCAACAAGTACCGTCGGAGACACCTGTAGAGCACCTTTATAATCACCCAATTACGTTGTGACGTTTGGTAGCACACAAAGTGTTCCTCCGGTATTCGGGAGTTGCATAATCTCATAGTCATAGGAACATGTATAAGTAATGAAGAAAGCAATAGCAATATACTAAACGATCAAATGCTAAGCTAACGGAATGGGTCAAGTCAATCACATCATTCTCTAATGATGTGATCCCGTTAATCAAATGACAACTCATGTCTATGGCTAGGAAACTTAACCATCTTTGATTCAACGAGCTAGTCAAGTAGAGGCATACTAGTGACACTTTGTTTGTCTATATATTCACACATGTACTAAGTTTCCGGTTAATACAATTCTAGCATGAATAATAAACATTTACCATGATATAAGGAAATATAAATAACAACTTTATTATTGCCTCTAGGGCATATTTCCTTCAGTCTCCCACTTGCACTAGAGTCAATAATCTAGATTACACAATAATGATTCTAACACCCATGGAGTGTTGGTGCTGATCATGTTTTGCTCTTGAGAGAGGCTTAGTCAACGGGTCTGCAACATTCAGATCCGTATGTATCTTGCAAATCTCTATTTCTCCCTCCTTGACTTGATCGCGGATGGAATTGAAGCGTCTCTTGGTGTGCTTGGTTCTCTTGTGAAATCTGGATTCCTTTGCCAAGGCAAGTGCACTAGTATTGTAACAAAAGATTTTCATTGGACCCGATGCACTAGGTATGACATCTAGATCGGATATGAACTCCTTCATCCAGACTCCTTCATTTGCTGCTTCCGAACAGCTATGTACTCCGCTTCACATGTAGATCCCGCCACGACGCTTTGCTTAGAACTGCACCAACTGACAGCTCCACCGTTCAATATAAATTATCCGGTTTGTCACTTAGAGTCATCCGGATCAGTGTCAAAGCTTGCATCAACGTAACCATTTACGATGAGCTCTTTGTCACGTCCATAAATGAGAAACATATCCTTAGTCCATTACAGGTATTTCAGGATGTTCTTGACCGCTGTCCAGTGATCCACTCCTGGATTATTTTGGTACCTCCCTGCTAAACTAATAGCAAGGCACACATCAGGTCTGGTACACAGCATTGCATACATGATAGAGCCTATGGCTGAAGCATAGGGAACACCTTTCATTTTCTCTCTATCTTCTGCAGTGGTCGAGCATTGAGTCTGACTCAACTTCACACCTTGTAACACAGGCAAGAACCCTTTCTTTGCTTGATCCATTTTGAACTTCTTCAAAACTTTATCAAGGTATGTGCTTTGTGAAAGTCCAATTAAGCATCTTGATCTATCTCTATAGATCTTGATGCCCACTATATAAGCAGCTTCACCGAGGTCTTTCATTGAAAAACTCTTACTCAAGTATCCTTTTATGCTATCCAGAAATTCTATATCATTTCCAATCAACAATATGTCATCCACATATAATATTAGAAATGCTACAGAGCTCCCACTCACTTTCTTGTAAATACAGGCTTCTCCAAAAGTCTGTATAAACCATATGCTTTGATCACACTATCAAAGTGTTTATTCCAACTCCGAGATGCTTGCACCAGTCCATAGATGGATCGCTGGAGCTTGCACACTTTGTTAGCATCCTTTGGATCGATAAAACCTTCAGGTTGCATCATATACAACTCTTCTTCTAGAAATCCATTCAGAAATGCAGTCTTTACATCCATTTGCCAAATTTCATAATCATAAAATGCGGCAATTGCTAACATGATTCGGATGGACTTAAGCATTGCTACGGGTGAGAAAGTCTCATCGTAGTCAACTCCTTGAACTTGTCGAAAACCTTTCACAACAAGTCGAGCTTTGTAGACAGTAGTCTGCGTCTGTCTTCTTCTTGAAGATCCATTTATTCTCGATGGCTTGCCGATCATCCGGCAAGTCAACCAAAGTCCACACTTTGTTCTCATACATGGATCCCATCTCAGATTTCATGGCCTCAAGCCATTCGCGGAATCTGGGCTCATCATCGCTTCCTCATAGTTCGTAGGTTCGTCATGGTCAAGTAACTTGACCTCTAGAATAGGATTACCATACCACCCTGGTGCGGATCTTACTCTGGTTGACCTACGAGGTTCGGTAGTAACTTGATCTGAAGTTACATGGTCATCATCATTAGCTTTCTCACTAATTGGTGTAGGAGTCACAGGAATGGATTTCTGTGATGAACTACTTTCCAATAAGGGAGGAGGTACAATTACCTCATCAAGTTCTACTTTCCTCCCACTCACTTCTTTTGAGAGAAACTCCTTCTCTAGAAAGGATCCATTCTTAGCAATGAATGTCTTGCCTTCGGATCTGTGATAGAAGGTGTACCCAACAGTCTCCTTTGGGTATCCTATGAAGACACATTTCTCCGATTTGGGTTCGAGCTTATCAGGTTGAAGCTTTTTCACATAAGCATCACAGCCCCAAACTTTAAGAAACGACAACTTTGGTTTCTTGCCAAACCACAGTTCATAAGGCGTCGTCTCAACGGATTTAGATGGTGCCCTATTCAACGTGAATGCAGCTGTCTCTAAAGCATAACCCCAAAACGATAGCGGTAAATCAGTAAGAGACATCATAGATCGCACCATATCTAGTAAAGTACGATTACGACGTTCGGACACACCATTACGCTGTGGTGTTCCGGGTGGCGTGAGTTGCGAAACTATTCCGCATTGTTTCAAACGAAGATCAAACTCGTAACTCAAATATTCTCCTCCACGATCAGATCGTAGAAACTTTATTTTCTTGTTATGATGATTTTCCACTTCACTCTGAAATTCTTTGAACTTTTCAAATGTTTCAGACTTATGCTTCATCAAGTAGAAATACCCATATCTGCTCAAATCATCTGTGAAAATGAGAAAATAACGATACCCGCCACGAGCCTCAACATTCATCGGACCACATACATCAGTATGTATGATTTCCAACAAATCTGTTGCTCGCTCCATTGTTACGGAGAACGGCGTTTTAGTCATCTTGCCCATGAGGCATGGTTCGCAAGTACCAAGTGATTCATAATCAAGTGATTCCAAAAGTCCATTAGAATGGAGTTTCTTCATGCGCTTTACACCAATATGACCTAAACGGCAGTGCCACTAATAAGTTGCACTATCATTATCAACTCTGCATCTTTTGGCTTCAATATTATGAATATGTGTATCACTACTATCGAGATTCAAGATAAATAGACCACTCTTCAAGGGTGCATGACCATAAAAGATATTACTAATATAAATAGAACAACCATTATTCTCTGATTTAAATGAATAACCGTCTCGCATCAAACAAGATCTAGATATAATGTCCATGCTCAACGCTGGCACCAAATAACAATTATTCAGGTCTAAAACTAATCCCGAAGGTAGATGTAGAGGTAGCGTGCCGACCGCGATCACATCAACTTTGGAACCATTTCCCACGTGCATCGTCACCTTGTCCTTAGCCAATCTTCGCTTAATCCGTAGTCCCTGTTTCGAGTTGCAAATATTAGCAACAGAACCAGTATCAAATACCCAGGTGCTACTGTGAGCATTAGTAAGGTACACATCAATAACATGTATATCACATATACCTTTGTTCACCTTGCCATCCTTCTTATCCGCCAAATACTTGGGGCAGCTCCGCTTCCAGTGACCAGTCCCTTTGCAGTAGAAGCACTCAGTTTCAGGCTTAGGTCCAGACTTGGGCTTCTTCACTTGAGCAACAACTTGCTTGCCATTCTTCTTGAAGTTCCCCTTCTTCCCTTTACCCCTTTTCTTGAAACTGGTGGTCTTGTTGACCATCAACACTTGATGCTCCTTCTTGATTTCTACCTCCGCAGCCTTTAGCATTGCGAAGAGCTCGGGAATTGTCTTATCCATCCCTTGCATATTATAGTTCATCACGAAGCTCTTGTAGCTTGGTGGTAGTGATTGAAGAATTCTGCCAATGACACTATCATCCGGAAGATTAACTCCCAGTTGAATCAAGTGATTGTTATACCCAGACATTTTGAGTATATGCTCACTGACAGAACTATTCTCCTCCATTTTGCAGTTGTAGAACTTATTGGAGACTTCATATCTGTCAATCCGGGCATTTGCTTGAAATATTAACTTCAACTCCTGGAACATCTCATATGCTCCATGACGTTCAAAACATCGTTGAAGTTCCGGTTCTAAGCCGTAAAGCATGGCACACTGAACTATCGAGTAGTCATCAGCTTTGCTCTGCCAGACGTTCATAACATCTGGCGTTGCTCCTGCGGCGGGTTTGGCACCTAGCGGTGCTTCCAGGACGTAATTCTTCTGTGCGGCAATGAGGATAATCCTCAAGTTACGGACCCAGTCCGTGTAATTGCTACCACCAGCTTTCAACTTTGCTTTCTCAAGGAACGCATTAAAATTCAACGGAACAACAGCACGGGCCATCTATCTACAACAACATACACATGCAAAATACTATCAGGTACTAAGTTCATGATAAATTAAAGTTCAATTAATCATATCATCTAAGTGATCACGTGATCCATATCAACTAAACCATGTTCGATCATCACGTGAGATGGAGTAGTTTTCAATGGTGAACATCACTATGTTGATCATATCTACTATATGATTCACGCTCGACCTTTCGGTCTCAGTGTTCCGAGGCCATATCTGCATATGCTAGGCTCGTCAAGTTTAACCCGAGTATTCTGTGTATGCAAAACTGGCTTGCATCCGTTGTATGTGAACGTAGAGCTTATCACACCCAATCATTACGTGGTGTCTCGGCACGACGAACTTCCGCAACGGTGCTTACTCAGGGAGAACACTTATACCTTGAAATTTAGTGAGAGATCATCTTATAATGCTACCTAATAAGATGCATAAAAGATAAACATCACACGCAATCAATATAAGTGATATGATATGGACATCATCATCTTGTGCCTTTGATCTCCATCTCCAAAGCACCGTCATGATCACCATCGTCACCGGCGCGACACTTTTATCTCCATCGTAGCATCGTTGTCGTCTCGCCAACTATTGCTTCTATGACTATCGCTACCGCTTAGTGATAAAGTAACGCAATTACATGGCGATTGCATTTCATACAATAAAGCGACAACCATATGGCTCCTGCCAGTTGCTGATAACTCTGTTACAAAACATGATCATCTCATACAATAAAATTTAGCATCATGTTTTGACCATATCACATCACAGCATGCCCTTCAAAAACAAGTTAGACGTCCTCTACTTTGTTGTTGCAAGTTTTAGGTGGCTGCTACGGGCTGAGCAAGAACCGTTCTTACCCAACGATATTTCGTCAAGTATGTGTTGATTTAACCTTCACAAGGACCGGGCGTAGCCGCACTCGATTCAACTAAAGTTGGAGAAACTGACACCCGCTAGCCAACTGTGTGCGAGGCACGTCGGTAGAACCAGTCTCGCGTAAGCGTACGCGAATGTCGGTCCGGGCCGCTTCATCCAGCAATACCACCAAATCAACGTATGACATGCTGGTAAGCATTATGACTTGTATCGCCCACAACTCACGTGTGTTCTACTCGTGCATATAACATCTACGCATAAACCTAGCTCGGATGCCACTGTTGGTGAACGTAGTAATTTCAAAAAATTTCCTACGCAGTCCGCAAGATCATGGTGATGCATAGCAACAAGAGGGGAGAGTGTCGTCCACGTACCCTCGTAGACCGTAAGCGGAAGCATTATGACAACGCGGTTGATGTAGTCGTGCGTCTTCACGATCGACCTATCCTAGTATCGAACGTACGGCACCTCCGCGATCTGCACACGTTCAGCTCGGTCACGTCCCACGAACTCACGATCCAGTTGAGCTTCGAGGGAGAGTTCCGTTAGCACGACGGCGTGATGATGGTGATGATGATGCTACCGACGCAGGGCTTCGCCTAAGCACCGCTACGATATGACCGAGGTGGATTATGGTGGAGGCGGGCACCGCACACGGCTAAGAGATTAATGATCAACTTGTGTGTCTATGGGGTGCCCCCTCCCCCGTATATAAAGGAGTGGAGGAGGGGGGAGGGCCGGCCCTCTATGGGCGCCCTGGAGGAGTCCTACTCCCACCAGGAGTAGGATTCCCCCCTTCCCTGTTGGACTAGGAGAGAAGGAAGGGGGAGAGAGGGTGGAAGGAAAGGGGGCGCTGCCCCCTCCTAGTCCAATTCGGACCAGAGGGAGAGGGGGCGCGCGGCCTGCCGGGTCTCCTCTCTCTCTCTCTCTCCACTATGGCCCAATAAGGCCCATACACTTACCGGGGGGTTCCGGTAACCTCCCGGTACTCAAGTAAAATCTTGATTTCACCCGGAACTATTCCGATGTCCAAATATAGGCTTCCAATATATCGATCTTTATGTCTCGACCATTTTGAGACTCCTCGTCATGTCCGTGATCATATCCAGGACTCCGAACTACCTTCGGTACATCAAAACACATAAACTCATAATACCGATCATCACCGAACGTTAAGCGTGCGGACCCTATGGGTTCGAGAACTATGTAGACATGACCGAGACACGTCTCCGGTCAATAACCAATAGCGGAACCTGGATGCACATATTGGTTCCTACATATTCTATGAAGATCTTTATCGGTCAAACCGCATAACAACATACGTAGTTCCCTTTGTCATCGGTATGTTACTTGCCCGAGATTCGATCGTCGGTATCTCAATACCTAGTTCAATCTCATTACCGGCAAGTTTCTTTACTCGTTCCGTAATGCATCATCCTGCAACTAACTCATTAGTTACATTGCTTGCAAGGCTTATAGTGATGTGCATTACCGAGAGGGCCCAGAGATACCTCTCCGACAATCGGAGTGACAAATCCTAATCTTGATCTATGCCAACTCAACAAGTACCATCGGAGACACCTGTAGAGCACCTTTATAATCACCCAGTTACGTTGTGACATTTGGTAGCACACAAAGTGTTCCTCCGGTATTCGGGAGTTGCATAATCTCATAGTCATAGGAACATGTATAAGTCATGTATAAGTCATGAAGAAAGCAATAGCAATATACTAAACGATCAAATGCTAAGCTAACGGAATGGGTCATGTCAATCACATCATTCTCTAATGATGTGATCCCATTAATCAAATGACAACTCATGTCTATGGCTAGGAAACTTAACTATCTTTGATTCAACGAGCTAGTCAAGTAGAGGCATACTAGTGACACTTTGTTTGTCTATATATTCACACATGTACTAAGTTTTCGGTTAATACAATTCTAGCATGAATAATAAGCATTTATCATGATATAAGGAAATATAAATAACAACTTTATTATTGCCTCTAGGGCATATTTCCTTCAGTATATATTTCCCCTGACTCATGCAGGGACAAGCCAAGGTCGTGCCAATATGTAGAAACCAAGAGCTTCGAAGGACCAGTATGCAGATCAAGGGGACCAAGATCAAGCCATAGGAAGCAAGATACCACCAGGAGAAAAGCCTCCCTTGCTGGACAGGCAATCTCGGCAAGGGCAGGGTTGCCCCTGGAAGAAAACATCCAAGACATCCCGGCAGGGCCTGCCGGGACTCACGGTGGCAAAACCACCTCACCCAACGACTCCGCCATGACCAACATCGTCAATCAGTGCGGTGTCAAGCCACAAAGTGATTAAGTAGAAGCCATTCGCCACATGGCGGCCTCTCTCTACAGGAAATGTGTACAGATGACACCCATCCTGCAACATGTCAAGCAAGCAGGCGTGGAGCTGGAAGGACAAGCCCGGCAAGGCCTGCCGGGCAAGCAATGGTGTGACGTTGAGTGGTGCATTTAATGCGCCCTGTCAGCCTACAGAGTTAGGTATGGTAGCACTGTTTTCTATCTTATCAGTCCATAATGACTGTTTTGCCATTGTGGTGACAACTTAATCTATAAATGGAGGCCCCTGGCAACCGTAGAAAGGGTTGGAAGGTTGGACAACACACACACCCATACGCGTGTAGCCACTGCCGCCCATGCCGGGCAAGTGTACTCCGCTCTGTTGGATTCTGGGTTCCGGCAAACCCTTGAGGTTCGAACACTGGGGTGCGCACGAAGATCTCTCTCTCGCTAGCTCGCTCTCGCAACAATCTCAAGCCTTGACTCGACGAACCCAAAGAGCAAGAGACACAAGGGTTTATACTGGTTCGGGCCACCGTTGCGGTGTAATACCCTACTCCAGTGTGGTGTGGTGGATTGCCTTGCAGGCTGAGGATGAACAAATACAAGGGAAGAACAGCCTCCTGAGGAGAGGTGTTCATGAGCTCGGTGAGCTTGTCTGCTGAGGATGGTCTGAATGATCCGTCCCCTTCCCAAATATAGAGGCCCGGGTCCTCTTCCCAAATATTAGGCGGGAAGGGATTCCACAACGGCCAGTTTGAAGGGGGACAACTAGTACAAGTTATCCTCACAAAAGGTGGTCTTCGCTTGCCAAAGGCTCTGGTGGTGACGCCGTCATGGGCGCCGTGGCGACCTCCGTCCTGCCGTCCTGCTGGTCTTGGTCTCGTTGCAACAATATGGAAACCCTTGCCTGCGCTTGCCCCTTTAGCAGCAAAGAGGCAACAAGTACACTGCGCCCACTGACGCCCGCCCAGCCTTGGTCGTCATGGCTCACGTCATGCGAACCTCGCGAGGTACCCCTTGCATAGATATCTCCGCTCCTTAGGAGCCAGCCTAGGGAGGCCACCCCTAAGGAGGTCTTGCGTTGTCCGCCTCGCGAGGCTTGGCCCCTCTCGAGGGTCTTGAGTGGTTGTTGATGAAGATGGGCTGTACCAGGCCGCTGGAGGAGCCACGCCCTGGGCCGCAGGCAGGCATGTCTGGGTACCCCCATTCCCAGGACGCCGACAGTAGCCCCCGGGCCTAAGGCGCGCTTGTACTTGGCTTCGCGGCGAAGCCAAGGGTCAAGTGCGGAGCGCCGCGGGCCCCAATAGCACGCGGCCTTGATTGACGCGTGGCGATTGACAGGATGTGGGCGTCTCCGCTTCCCCACGCTGCCTCGGCAACTGCCCAACTTGACGAGTCCCCGCAACATGCAGAAAAACCATCATTACCTGCAATCGTGGAGGCCGGCGGTTGGCCTCCCTCGGGCCATAAATGAGGAGAGGGGCGGAGCCCCCGTCGCTCATATCCTCCTCCATTCCGCCCGCTTCTTCTTCTTCCTCCTTGCCGCGACACTCATGGCGCCAGTGAAGAGGTTCTCGGCCGCCGAGAAGGGGAAGGCTTGCAAGGAGGGGACTGGCTCGCCACCGCCTAAGAGGGGGCGTGGTCGCCCCCGCAAGCATGCCGCAAGCCCCGCTGTGGTCCCTTGTGGGCGCGGGCGAACTTCCTCGGGGTCCGGTGCCGTCCTTGGTGGCCGCGGCGGCGCCTCTTCGTGTGACGGGAGCCGCCTAGGTCGTGGCAGTGCCGTTAATGAAGGGAGGCGCACCGTGGTTGCTCGGCCTCCTCGGCCGCGCTTCCACTCCGCGGAGGTGCTACCGGAGTTCATCGTGTGGTCGGAGAACCCGGCCGGCACCTGGCTTCAGCTTCCGCGTCCCTTTGCTGGCGAGCTACCGGCCCTCGGTCTTGGCGGTCTCTAGCTGTAGGCCGACGGCTGCTGCAACAGGCTTCGTGGGTCGCTGTGGAGGTCTCTGTCGTGGGCAACATAGCCCTGTCCCGCGGCTGGCAGACATTCGCCCGCGCGCGCGGCCTGAGCAAGCGGTGCACCCTCCACTTCAAGTACGATGGTGCAGCGACCCTCTTCGTGAGGGGGTTCGGGGAAGATGGTCGCCGCATCGGATGCTGCCCTGAAGACAGCAATGACGACGAAGTGCACAGCCTTGGCGACGGCCGTGAAGAGGATGAGGGAGAACTCGCCCTCGACGACGGCCACGGCTCGCCTGGCGACGCCAGCTCCTCCTTCGGCGGAAGCTCCAGAAGTGGCGGCGACGACCAACCGCCTCGTCGTCGGGCTTGCTTCGAGGATGCCGGCGGGTCGTCCCGTCGCCGCGCCCCAGTGAAGCGCGAGGAGGTCTCCGTCTGAGTCCGAGGGGCTGATCCTCGTGAGCAGACGCGTCGTAGGAGCCGCTTTTTCTTGTCCTTTCCTTCCCTTTCTTCCTGCATCGTCAGAAACAAGTATGGGGCCCTGCGGGGGCGTGTAATGAACTATGGTGCTTATGTTGCTTTTGTGGCGTGTTTATTGTCTCTGGGTTGTGTCGTGAGATCCATGCCTTATAAGGGTGTAGAGGGGTAACTTAGCTTGATGCATCCGAGGTAGCTTTGACCTCGTGAGGGCGCGCGCCTCTGGGCGCCTGGTGGGGTTTCCCTGCCGCCAATTTAGGTGATATTGCGCAGCTGCAAAAAAATCGTTAAGAAATCCTTAACCCCTCTAGCGCGAGGCCTCAGGCATGGGCAGGACATGGCCAAACGCACCACGTCGTGGTACCCATGGGGCACGGACTAGAAAAGGGATGCGCTGATCACAAGCTCAAACAAGAGCGCCTCGCGGAGACCAGGGGAGTGTGCACGCACGCGTGCCCGTCCAGCCCCCTCGCGAGGCGCGCGAGGGAGAGCGTCGGGCAACTGCCGCCCTCCCAGGCGCAAAACAAAGAATCGAGGGAAGAGTCAGAGAGAAGAGGGGGTTCAACCAAGCCATTGAGAAACACCATAACTTCTAATTTCATTAAAGAAAAGGGGCAAGCCAACTACAGAAAGAAAATGAACAGCCGCGTCCGGCACCTAGTCTAGTCTTCTCACCAGCGCGGAGCTAAGTGCTGACACTAGGACGTGGGAGGGAGCCCCCGAGGCCCGAGGGCGGCACTCCGGAGATTCCGGGGCGTGTACAGCCCCACTCATTACGTGAGAGTGTCACGAGCGGAGACATACACAGGCACTGGGCCTTGCTTCATGGGTAGAACCTCCGGAGATGTTGGATGTTCCAGGCGTTCTGGATGGGGATCCCGTCCTGCGTCTCCAGGCACGCGGCGCCAGGCCTGGAGACGCGGGCGATCCTAAACGGGCCCTCCCACATGGGCGAGAGCTTGTGCAGCCCTTCCCTGGAGAGCACCCGCCTCAGGACGAGATCACCCACCTCGAGCGTCCTGGAGCGGACGCTGCGACAGTGGTACCGTTGCAACGCCTACTAGTATCTTGCCGCTCGGAGCGAGGCTCCACGGCGGCGTTCCTCCCCCAGCACAAGGTCCATCCCCCGCATGGCGTCCTGCTGCGTCTCATCAAACGCCAGGACCCGCGCGGAGCGATGCTTGACCTCGTGAGGGAGAACCGCTTCTGCTCCGTAGACGAGGAAGATCGGGGTCTCGCCTGTTGGCTTGGTGGCGGTGGTGTGGATGGACCACAGCACGGACGGGAGCTCGTCGTGCCAGCCCCTGCCGCAGGCCTCGAGCTTCTTCTTGAAGGTCCTAGCCTTGAGGCCCCTCAGGACCTCCGTGTTCGCGTATTTGGCTTGGCCATTGCTCCTGGGGTGTGCCACCGAAGCATAGCAGATCTGCGTTCCAAGGTTAGCACAATATATCTTGAAGAGGTTGCTAGTGAACTGCGAGCCGGTGTCAGTGATGATGCGGTTAGGAACCCCAAACCGGCTTACGAGGCCCTTGATGAACTTAACTGCCGACCCGGCTGGGATGTTGCGGACGGCTTCCACCTCTGCCCATTTGGTGAATTTGTCGATGGCGACCTAGAGGTATCGGTAGCCCCCAGGCGCTCGCGGGAACGGGCCCAAGATATCCAACCCCCAGACCGCGAATGGCCACGAAAGTGGGATTGTCTGGAGGCCCTGGGCCGGCTGGTGGATCTGCTTGGCATGGAATTGGCAGGCCTAGCAGGACTTCACCAGCTCGGTTGCGTCGTTGGGTTCGACACTCTTACTTATCGAAAGAGGCTACAATTGATCCCCTATACTTGTGGGTTATCAAGACCTTTTTCTGGCGCCGTTGCCGGGGAGCAATAGCGTGGGGTGAATATTCTCATGTGTGCTTGTTTGCTTTACCACTAAGTAGTTTTTATTTACTATTCTTAGTTGTTTTCTATCTTTAGTTATGGGTAGGAAACACAAAATACCAAAAAAAATTAGTTGTACCTACTGAACCAATGGTTGAAGAACCACTCAAAATCTATCACACTCCTGAAGCTTATTACTTGGATCATCTTCAATCCCTTTGTGCTCGTGCTGAAACCTCAACTAGCTTAGTTGAGGGAAAATCTTTAGATGAGCATGCTTGTTATGTGTGACACCGCATATCTCAAAAAGGGAAACTTTTACTGGATCAAATTCATCGTTTGCAATGCTATGCTTGGAATTTATGTGAAATATATGATGTTACTTGTTGTTCTGAAAACCCTAAGAAACACCTTCCCTACCAATGTGAGTTTAGCGATAATGGAATTGTATCTTCGTATGCTAAGGGTGTTTATAATTACTATGATGTTCAACAAATTGAAGAATTTGTTGCTTTTAAGGGTGCTTATGAAATTGCTTCTTTGATTGAAAGGTATGATGCTACTCTTTACAAATCTGAAAATTTTGCCATACTTGAATATTGTTATGATAATTATGCTTCTAATGCTTATGTTAAACCATATGTTGAGGACTCCTTCGCTGTCCAAGAAGAGACTAATATTTTGCAGGAGTCTATGGAAGAAGAAATTGATGAAACTATGAGCTCATTGGATGAAATAGATGATGAGGAGAGCGAAGAACAAAAGGAGGAAGAGCGGATTAGCTACCCGTGCCCACCTTCTAATGAGAGTAACTCTTCAACTCATACATTGTTTAATTTCCCTTCGTGTTTACCGAAGGATGATTGCTATGATGACTGTTATGATCCGTTGATTCTCTTAAAATATCCCTTTTTGATGATGCTTGCTATGCTTGTGGCCAAGATGCCAATATGAATTATTCTTATGGAGATGAACTTGCTATAGTTCCTTATGTTAAACATGAAGTTGTTGCTATTGCACCCACGCATGATAGTCCTATTATCTTTTTGAATTCTCCCGACTACACTATATCGGAGAAGTTTGCCCTTATTAAGGATTTTACTGATGGGTTGCCTTTTAACATTGGAAGTGATGATTTTGATGAATATAATATGCATTTTATTGCTGCTCCTACTTGCAATTATTATGAGAGAGGAACTACATCTCCGCCTCTCCATGTTTCCAACACGAAAATTTTGCAAGAAACTGTTTATACTATGCATGGGCCTTTACTATGTGTGCATGAATTGTTCTTTTATGACATGCCGATGCATAGGAAGAGAGTTAGACTTCGTCATTGCTTGATATATGTTGCTTTGTGCTCACTACTAAATGCCAAATCATTGCTAATTAAAATTGGCTTTGATATACCTTGGGATCCGGGTGGATCCATTACTTGAGCACTATATGCCTAGCTTAATGGCTTTAAAGAAAGCGCTGCCAGGGAGACAACCCGGAAGTTTTAGAGAGTCATTTATTTATGTTGAGTGCTTTCATATAGTTTAAAAACAAAAAGAATAAAGAGGGAACCCAAAACTTTTTAAAAAGAAAAGTGAAAGTGAGATAGACGAGCATTGTGAAAGTGGTGGACGTCCGTGAACTTTGTTCATGCCCATGGAAACTTTGTGAATCTTAATTACAGAAAATTTTCAACAAAAATAATTATCCCCTTGTACAATTCCATTGTATTATAAAAATAATGTGCCAAGGTTTGCCTTTAGGATGTTTACAATGCTTGTTGGTTTGTAAGGTGCAGGACAGAAACTTTGGCTGTAGTGCACGATTTTTATTTTTTTACTGGAACGTCAGACGGTTATGAAACCATTTGCACTGTCTTTCTATACAAATTTTATTTTTTTCATAATTTTGGCAGAATTTTTCAAGTATCATAAGTATGGTGAATGTTCAGATTATTACAGACTGTTCTGTTTTAGACAGATTCTGTTTTTGATGCATAGTTTGCTTGTTTTTATGAAACTATCAATTTATATCAGTGGATTAAGCCATGGAAAAGTTATATTACAGTAGATACAATGCAAAAACAAAATATTAATTGTTTTGCAAGAGTACTTAGATTAGTGATTTGCTTTATTATACTAACGGATCTTACCGAGTTTTCTGTTGAAGTTTTGTGTGGATGAAGTGTTCGATGATCGAGAAGGTCTCGATGTGAGAATAAGGAAGAGAGGCAAGAGCTCAAGCTTGGGGATTCCCAAGGAACCCCAAGTAAATATTCAAGGAGACTCAAGCGTCTAAGCTTGGGGATGCCCCGTAAGGCATCCCCTCTTTCTTCAACAAATATCGGTATGTTTTCGGATTCGTTTCGTTCATGTGATATGTGCAAATCTTGGAGCGTCATTTGCCTTTAGTTTTCACTTTTCTTTTATGCACCATGCTGGTATGAGATAGTCCTTGGTTGATTTATAGAATGCTCTTTGCACTTCACTTATATCTTTTGAGTATGGCTTTATAGAATGCTTCATGTGCTTCACTTATATCATTTGAAGTTTGGATTGCCTGTTTCTCTTCACATAGAAAACCGCCATTTGTAGAATGCTCTTTTGCTTCACTTATATTTGTTAGAGCATGGGCATTAAACTCTCTTGCTTCACTTATATCTATTTAGAGAGATGACAGGAATTGGTCATTCACATGGTTAGTCATAAAATCCTACATAAAACTGGTAGATCACTGAATATGATATGTTTGATTCCTTGCAATAGTTTTGCGATATAAAGATGGTGATATTAGAGTCATGCTAGTGGGTAGTGGTGGATTGTAGAAATACTTGTGTTGAAGTTTGTGATTCCCGTAGCATGCCCGTATGGTGAACCGTTATGTGATGAAGTCGGAGCATGATTTATTTATTGATTGTCTTCCTTATGAGTGGCAGTCGGGGATGGGCGATGGTCTTTTCCTACCAATCTATCCCCTAGGAGCATGCGCGTAGTACTTTGTTTCAATGACTAATAGATTTTTTCAATAAGTATG
Source organism: Aegilops tauschii subsp. strangulata (assembly GCF_002575655.3). Lineage (NCBI taxonomy): Eukaryota > Viridiplantae > Streptophyta > Magnoliopsida > Poales > Poaceae > Aegilops > Aegilops tauschii. The sequence goes on from NC_053038.3 coordinate 249,422,273, forward strand.
TGAGTTCTTTATGACTAATGTTGAGTCCATGGATTTTACGCACTCTCACCCTTCCATCATTGCTAGCCTCTTCGGTACCGTGCATTGCCCTTTCTCACATCGAGAGTTGGTGCAAATTTCGCCGGTGCATCCAAACCCCGTGACATGATACGCTCTGTCACACATAAGCCTCCTTATATCTTCCTCAAAACAGCCACCATACCTACCTATTATGGCATTTCCATAGCCATTCCAAGATATATTGCCATGCAACTTCCGTCATCATCATATACATGACTTGAGCATCTATTGTCATATTGCTTTGCATGATCGTAAGATAGCTAGCATGATGTTTTCATGGATTGCTCGTTTTTTGGTGTCATTGCTACGCTAGATCATTGCACATCCCGGTACACCACCGGAGGCATTCATATAGAGTCATATCTTTGTTCTAGATATCGAGTTGTAATATTGAGTTCTAAGTAAATAAAAGTGTGATGATCATCATTATTAGAACATTGTGCCATGTGAGGTTATCAAAATAAAAGATGCCCAAGAAGCCCAAATAAAAAAGAGAGGCCAAAGAAGCCCACCAAAAAAAAAGAGAAAATAAAAAAATGAGAGAAACAGAGAGAAGGAGCAATGTTACTATCCTTTTACCACACTTGTGCTTCAGAGTAGCACCATGTTCTTCATATAGAGAGTCTCTTGAGTTATCACTTTCATATACTAGTGGGAATTTTCATTATAGAACTTGGCTTGTATATTCCAATGATGGGCTTCCTCAAATGCCCGAGGTCTTCATGAGCAAGCAAGTTGGATGCACACCCACTTAGTTTCAGTTTGAGCTTTCATATACTTATAGCTCTTAGTGCATCCGTTGCATGGCAATCCCTACTCCTTGCATTGACATCAATTGATGGGCATCCCCATAGCCCGTTGATTAGCCGCGTCGATGTGAGACTTTCTCCTTTTTTTCTTCTCCACACAACCTCCACCATCATATACTATTCCACCTATAGTGATATATCCATGGCTCACACTCATGTATTGCGTGAAAGTTGAAAATGTTTGAGAACGTCAAAAGTATGAAACAATTGCTTGGCTTGTCATCGGGGTTGTGCATGATGTGAATATTTTGTGTGGTGAAGATGGAGCATAGCCAGACCATATGATTTTGTAGGGATAACTTTCTTTGGCCATGTTATTTTGAAAAGACATGATTGCTTTATTAGTATGCTTCAAGTATTATTGTCTTAATGTCAAATGATAGACTATTGCCTTGAATCACTCGTGTCTTAATATTCATGCCATGATTAGATTACATGATCAAGATTATGCTAGGTAGCATTCCACATCAAAAATTATTTTCTTTATCATTTACCTACTCGAGGACGAGCAGGAATTAAGCTTGGGGATGCTGATACGTCTCCGTCGTATCTATAATTTTTGATTGTTCCATGCCAATATTATACAACTTCCATATACTTTTGGCAACTTTTTATACTATTTTTGGGACTAACATATTGATCCAGTGGCCAGTGTCAGTTCCTGTTTGTTACATGTTTTATGTTTCGCAGAAACCCCATATCAAACGGAATCCAAACGGAATAAAAACGGACGGAGGATATTTTTGGAAATTTGGAAAATATGGGAAGAAGAATCAACGCGAGACGGTGCCCAAGGTGGCCACGAGGCAGGGGGCGCGCCTGCCCCCCTCGTGGCCCCCCGGTAAGGCGGTTGCTGCTCTTCTTTGACCGCAAGAAAGCTAAGTTTTGGAGAAAAATCTGGGCGAAGGTTTCAATCCAATCGGAGTTACGGATCTCCATATATATATGAAACGGTGAAAGGACGGAAGAGAGGAACGCAGAAACAAAGAGAGACGGAGAGACAGATCCAATCTCAGAGGGGCTCTCGCCCCTCCCATGCCATGGAGGCCAAGGACCAGAGGGGAAACCCTTCTCCCATCTAGGGAGGAGGTCAAAGAAGAAGAAGAAGAAGAAGGGGGCCCCTCTCCCCCTCTCTTCCGGTGGCGCCGGAATGCTGCCGTGGCCACCATCATCATCACCGCGATCTTCACCAACACCTCCGCCATCTTCACCAACATCTCCATCACCTTCCCCCCTATCTACAGCGGTCCACTCTCCCGCAACCCGCTATACCCTCTACTTGAACATGGTGCTTTATGCTTCATATTATTATCCATTGATGTGTTGCCATCCTAGGGGCCTCAAAGAGGTGTTCCCGCGCCCCCGAGGGGCCACTGCCGGGGTTGAAGCATACTTGAGGGGGCGACCGTGGCCTCTCTTGGGCGGCGGTGAACCCGGCCCCTCCTTGGGGGCCTTCCCCTTTTCGGCGGCAGAGAACCTTCTCATCGCGCCAGGGATGCTGCGAGGAGACAAAGAAGAAGAAGGAAGAGCGGGCGGCGAGAAGATGGAGATGAGCAGGGGACTCTGCCCCTGCCCTCATTGATAACCAGAGGGAGGCCAACCGTCGGCCTCCATGATCCCTAGCAATGACGGCTTTTCTGCATGCAGCAGGCTGTCGTCAAGTCGAAAGGTTGCCGAGGCCGTGTGGGGAAGCGGAGATGCCCACGTCCCATCAAGCGCCACGCTCGATCGAGGCCGCAGGCGGTTGGGGCCTACGGCGCTCCATACTTGCCCTCTGGCTTCGCCTCGAAGCCAAGTGCGAGCATGCCTTGGGCCCCGGGACTACTATCGGTGTTCCGGGAACTGGGGTACCTAGACTTGCCTGCCTGTGGGCCGTCGCATGGCTCCATCTGCGGCCTGGTATGGCTCGTCTTCAACACCAACAACACAAGACCCTCGGGAGGGGCCAAGCCTCGCGAGGCAGATGACGTCAAGACATCCAGAAGGAGCGGCCTCCTCAGAGGCCATTGAATTAACTGTTGATGCGAAAGAACCATGTGAATCAGGGAATAACTCTGATTTGGATCAAATACGTTTGAAAATAATTGTGCCAATGTTTAATCATTTTGATATTGACCTCCAATCTTGATGATGATTCTGTGTCGAATAACTTGTTGCATGTTTGCTTATTTAAGCATGTTGTAGCATGTAATTTTGAAACCATTAAAGTGTATTCACCAAAGTTGGGATGGTTTAAGGATAAACATTGTTATTCTTCTCATCTGAATAAGAGCTTCACTTATATGTGCAAACTGAGTTGCAATATTTTAATGCCTTTGACTTCTTGTGATAATATATTGGCTTCATATTTTACGACTTTTGAAGGGTGCTCTTGTATAAATATGTCACATGTGCCATTACTGAGATCAGTAAAAATGGATGACATATACATATACAACGTGTACACCTTGTCTCTTTTGATAGCCATATTTCAGATTAAGCAACGCTGAGGACGGCTTTGTTTTCAAGAAGGGGAGGATGATGAGGACATGGAGGTCAAAGTTACACCCATAGCCCCTACCACTATACCTATTGGATCGATTAGTATATATCGTGCATGCTAGTTATATTATCAGGTACTTTCATTTCTTGGTAATGTTTCTGAAGTTCATGAGAATATGATGCTGCCTAACTTCGATAGATTTTTGTTGCTTACAGTTGAAGGGCATAGCATGGACAAGAAGGATGAACATTGGAGCGTTATCAAGCATGATGACGAAGGCGCGTGCGAAGAGAACAAGACGGAGTTTGTAGTGGAAATTTCCGCACTTTGAAGCCACCATGATGACATACAAGAAGATGGACGAAATATACAAGATGACATTTTATAAATTCTGTCCATAGCTTATTATTGGTGCTGCGCCACCTTATTTTTGGGCCAGGCCCATGTAATTTCGAAATACTACTTCATATGCTGCTTTTAGAGTCCATATTGTAGCGGAAACAAACGGGAGGTATTTTAGTCCCACCTTGCCAAGGGTGGACGAAATCCCCTCTCTTTTCCACTATAAATATAGCCCTTAAGGCATCATTTAGACTTGGGTTTTATTTAGTTAAGAGTTAGCAATTGCTGCAACTTCGTGTACTTCGTTTGTGTCCAACGACTAGACCAAGACCGCTTATGAAACCCCACTTGTATCAATACTTCATCCATACTCGTAATATTCAGATTGCTTAATCATATTCTTGCTTGTTCTTAGATTGTGTGCAGGAATAGACGTTCGTGGTCAGGTTGATCGTGGTCCGGCGTGGTCAATAACCTCTCGGAGTTGGTTTAGCGATTGCTAAGGCTCAACGTCATGCACGTTTATAGTCAGATCGTCAAAGTCGTCTCCACCCAATCGACAGCTATCATCTCATCGGAAGATCGGGACTCTCGCCTCTATCACACGGGTATCACAACATGACATCAAAATAACAAGCATAGCATAGTGGCGCAAGCGCCATGGTTCATTACACGCCCCAGCGGGGCCCTCTACTTTTTTGTAGGAGAAAGGAAAGGTTAAACAAAAGACGGCTGCATGGCTGCAGCAGCTCCTGAGGCCAGACTCCAGCAACTCCCGAGCTCAGTCCGAGTCTTCCTCCTGCTTCACCGGGGCACGGCAACGAGACGGCTCCTCGCCTTCCCCGATCCAAGCTCGTTGGCGTGGTGGTTCGTCGTAGCCGCAACTACTGGTGCCCTCGCCAGAGGAGGAGCCGCCACTGCCGGAGGTAGCGCACCCGTTGCCAAGGGCAAGCTCACCCTCGTCGTTGTCGCGGCCTCGCCAAGGGCAAGCTCATCGTCGCCACCGCCATCCTCCGAGCCGCACCCCGCACGATGACCGTCCTCCCCGAACACCCTCACATAGAGGGTCGCAAGGCCGTCGTACCTGAAATGGAGGGTGCACCTCCCGCTCAGGCCCCGCACGCGGGCAAACGCCTGCCAACCGCGGGTAAAGGACACGCTGCCCGCATCGGTGACTTCGACCCCAGCCCACGAGGCCCTGTTGCAGCAGCCGTTAGCCTGCAGCCAGAGGCCATCAAGCCCCGCGGTCGGTAGCTCACCCGGGATGAAGCGCGGGAGCGGGAGCTAGGTGCCAGTGGGCCTCTCCGACCACACGACAAACTCCGGGAATGCATTCGCCGAGTGGAAGCGCAACCAAGGAGGCCGGGTGACCACGGCGTGCCTCCCCTCATTGTAGGGGCTGCCCCGTCCTAGGCGGCTCCCGCTGCGCGAGGAAGCGCCGCCACGGCTGCGCGAGGAAGCGGGCCTCAAAGAGGTGTTCCCGCGCCCCCGAGGGGCCGCTGCCGGGGTTAAGCATACTTGAGGGGGCGACCGCGGCCTCTCTTGGGTGGCGGTGAACCCGGCCCCTCCTTGGGGGCCTTCCCCTTTTCGGCGGTAGAGAACCTTCTCATCGCGCCATGGATGCTGCGGGGAGACAAAGAAGAAGAAGGAAGAGCGGGCGGCGAGAACATGGAGATGAGCAGGGGACTCTTGTAACGCCCACGATGCGGCTATCTCTCTCACGTGTCGAGGCACGACTTAGAGGCATAACCGCATTGTAGGTTTTTCGCAAGAAGGGTCATCTTCACACAATACCATGTAATGAACAAGAATGGGATAAAGAGAGTTGGCTTACAATTGCCACTTCACACAATACATAAATAAATTCATACATCATCCAAAATACACACATAGACCGACTACGGTCAAATCCAAATGAAAAGAAGATAACCCCAAATGCTAGATCCCCGATCGTCCCAACTGGGCTCCACTACTGATCATCGGGAAACGAAACATAGTAATGACCAAGTTCCTCCTCTAACTCTGTGACACCCGGATAATTAAGCTACAGTAATCCCACGTTAACGATGCCATGTCACCCCGTTTACTGTTGCTAATCTCGAGTTAGTTCAGAACCGATCCAAATTCATATTTGGATTAAAGTCGAAACAATTAAAGTTTTCAAAAGTCAAAACTAAATTGTTCCTAATGTGTCAAATAATCCATAATAAATCTAGGTGAAGAAATCGACTTTTAATAAAATACTTAAATGCACTAAATAAACTAAAACAACGATAAAACAATTATCTAAAATGCTTTTTAAAATAATAAGCAAATGCAAAATACTTTATTTAAAGTGCCGAAATATTTGGGGCTGTGACCTATTTAATAACACCAAATCAGTTGTCGCTTTTAAATTTTATAGAACTAAAATAAAAGGAAACAGAAAAGTAATAGAATAAAAAAAAAGAGAAAACAGAACATAAAAAAAAGAAACCCCCCCCCCCCCCCCCGCTGGGCCTAGGCCCAGCTGGCCGTCGGGCAAACCAGGCCGGCCCAGGCCGGCCCCCACTCCCCTATAACCCTCCCCCAAAACCCTAACCGCTACCCCTCTCCTCCCACTCTCCCCTCGTTTCCCCTTTTTTCTCGTTCTGGATCGGGGGCGCGATCCGCCCCAACGCCATCGCCTCGTCGCCGCGCCGACGCCGTCCGGAGCCCGCGCCGCCACCTGGATCTCGCCGGAGCCTCCCCACCGGACCTCGTCGTCTCCTCCCCGAGCCCCACTGCCCTGTCCCTACGCCCAGCGGTGAGGCCCCCGGCCTCTTCCCCTCTGCCCTCCGCGCCTCGTGCGAGGCCGCCTCCTGCTTTCCCTCGACGCGCTCACCGTAGCCCCCGCGCCGGCCCTCGCCTCTGTCGCCCCTGTGCGTCGCCCGCTGCCCGCGTCAACTGTGCGCGCGCGATGGCGCTCCCACCTTTGCTCGCCCCTCCTCGTGAACGCGCCCGCCACCCCCGTGCTCGGCTACGCCGCCCGCTGACGGCCGTGCCCTGCCGTCCTCGCCACACGCACTGCGAGGCCGAGCCCTGGCGCTTCTCCACTCAACGCCGGCGCCTCTGCAGCCCACCTCTGACAACCCCACGGCCATCCTCCGGAGCGCCTCGTCGCGTTGCGTCTGCCGAGCCCCCTCACGGATCCAGCCGTCGCCGGAGATGGCCGGCCGACGAGCACCTCCCTCTCTCCCCGACCTCGTCGCCCGCTTCCCCTCCGCTTCGCCCAGCCGAGCCCGCAGCCACCCCCCTCCGTCGACGCTCCGTCCCCGGCCGCTGTGGCCTGGGTCTCCCCTGACCAGCGCCGTGGCCGCCGGCGCCCTGCTGCGCTGGGTCGTGGCCTCCGCCCGTTAGCGGGCGCCCGCAACGCCCACGCACCCGTAGCGCCCGCACCCGCTGGACCAAACCCGCATAGGCCTCTGGGCCACTGCCAAGTGGGGCCCACTGCCCAGAACGTTTTTAATAAAAAAAGAGTTAAAAAATATAATACCAATAATAAAAATATTAATTAATTAATTAAACAATTAATTAACTAAATTAATCATAATTAGTATAACCTAATCACTAGTTAACTTAATTAAACCCTATTTAGCCTAATCTGTCAATGACATGGGGGCCCCACCCCCTGTTGACCAGTCAAACATTGACTGGTCAACTGGGTCCCCCTGGCCCACATGTCAGCCCCTGTGTAAACTGTTGTGTACACAGGGCTGGGTACATTTAGTAGATTCTCTTTTATTTTCGAATTAAAATAAATCCTGGAAATTTAGAACATTATTTAAACTTATAAAAATCATATAAAATAAACCGTAGCTCAGATGAAAATACTTTCTACATGAAAGTTGCTCAGAACGACGAGCCAAATCGGAATACGCAGTCCGTTCGTCCGCCAGACGTCCCTAGCATAGCAAACTTCCAACTTTCCCCCTCCGTTTCATTTGTCCGAAAAATGCAAACTTCGGGAAAACTTTCCCGGATGTTTCCCCCTTTGCCGATATCACCTACTACCGCGTTAGGGCACACCTAGCACCGCGTATTGTCATGTTACGCTTTGTGTTGTTTTGATTGCTCTGTTATTTATTGTGTTCCCCCTCCGTTACTTCTTTCCGGTAGACCCTGAGACTACCGGCGACCCCCAGTTCGACTACGGAGTTGACGACCCCTACTTGCCAGAGCAACCAGGCAAGCCCCCCTGCTCACCAGATATGGCCTATTCTTCTCTATACTGCTTGCATTAGAGTAGTGTAGCATGTTACTGCTTTCCGATATCCTATCCTGATGCATAGCCTATCTTTGCTACTACTATTGTTACCTTTACCTGCAATCCTACATGCTTAGTATAGGATGCTAGTGTTCCATCAGTGGCCCTACACTCTTGTCCGTCTGCCATGCTATACTACTGGGCCGTGATCACTTTGGGAGGTGATCACAGGTATATACTATATACATTATATACATGACACATGTGGTGACTAAAGTCGGGTTGGCTCGAGGAGTACCCGCAAGTGATTCTGATGAGGGGGCTGAAAGGATAGGTGGCTCCACCCCGGTAGAGGTGGGCCTGGGTTCCTGACGGCCCCCGACTGTTACTTTGTGGCAGAGCGACAGGGCAGGTTGAGACCACCTAGGAGAGAGGTGGGCCTGGCCCTGGTCGGCGTTCGCAGATACTTAACACGCTTAACGAGTTCTTGGTATTTGATCTGAGTCTGGCCATTTGGTCTATACGCACTAACCATCTATGCGGGAGTAGTTATGGGTATCCCGGCGTCGTGGTATCAGCCGAAACTCTTTTTGACGTCAGCGACTGAGTGGCGCGCGCCGCATTGGACCGTAAGCTCGCGCTTGTATTAAGGGGGCTAGGTCTGCTTCCGGCCGCGTATGCAACGTGCAGGTGTGCATAGGGCGATGGGCCCAGACCCCTGCGCGCATAGGGTTAGACCGGCGTGCTGACCTCTCTGTTGAGCCTAGGTGGGGCTGCGACGTGTTGATCTTACGAGGCCGGGCATGACCCAGAAAAGTGTGTCCGGCCAAATGGGATCGAGCGTGTTGGGTTATGTGGTGCACCCCTGCAGGGAAGTTTATCTATTCGAATAGCCGTGTCCCTCGGTAAAAGGACGACCCGGAGTTGTACCTCGACCTGATGACAACTAGAACTGGATACTTAATAAAACACACCCTTCCAAGTGCCAGATACAACCCGGTGATCACTCTCTAACAGGGCGACGAGGAGGGGATCGCCGGGTAGGATTATGCTATGCGATGCTACTTGGAGGACTTCAATCTACTCTCTTCTACATGCTGCAAGATGGAGGTGGCTAGAAGCGTAGTCTTCGACAGGACTAGCTATTCCCCCTTATTCTGGCATTCTGCAGTTCAGTCCACTGATATGGCCCTTTACACATATACCCATGCATACGTAGTGTACCTCCTTGCTTGCGAGTACTTTGGATGAGTACTCATGGTTGCTTTTTTCCCTGTTTTCCCCTATCTATACCTGATTGTCGCAACCAGATGCTGGAGTCCAGGAGCTAGAGATCCCGAGGATGATTCTACATGGAGTTCGGCTTCGAGGAGTAGTTAGGAGGTCCCAGGCAGGAGGCCTTGCCTTTTCGATCGTTGCTACTTTTGTGCTAGCCTTCTTAAGGCAAACTTGTTTAACTTATGTCTGTACTTAGATATTGTTGCTTCCGCTGACTCGTCTATGATCGAGCACTTGTATTCGAGCCCTCGAGGCCCCTGGCTTGTATTATGATGCTTGTATGACTTATTTATGTATTAGAGTTGTGTTGTGATATCTTCCCGCGAGTCCCTGATCTTGATCGTACACATTTGCGTGCATGATTAGTGTACGGTCAAATAAGGGGGCGTGACAAGTTGGTATCAGAGCCAACTGCCTATAGGAATCCCCCTTTTCAACTCCTTGGCCGAAGTCGAGTCTAGACATTGCAAAAACTTTTACTAACATGGCTGTGTGTCTTACGGGCCCACGTCGCCATTGGGTGGTATTAGGATCTTTTACTCCTTGTCTATACTCTAGGACTCTGATCTCTCTTTTATTCGGGTTAATTGAATTTTGCTAAATCTGACATTAGGATCTCGTTGTCACTTTCACTCGGAGAGCCCCTTATTACTGATGATCGTCTGCTGCACGTGAAGACCCTGAAGACACTCTCCGCTGTTAACTCGAGAACTTGTGTTCATCGCTTTTGCAATTCCCTTCCATCGATAAACTCCTATGGATAACCACGTATACTCGCCATTCATACAATGTTTTCCCGTTGATCTTGTTACTACAAGATACCCCAAAATTCTCTCTGTTGTTCCGAGAATCCTTTGAGCTTACTGCCTTGCTGTTCCTTGTCACCTGAATACCCCTACGGATAATTCTCGCACTTACCGAGTATCCGCTCGTCCCCAGTTGATTCAAGTAATTCACAAAAGTATTTGAAATACTATTTGAACTTCCGAAAATCCTGAGCAGCCTATTGCTCTTGAAATTCTTGCTTGCTTGCATTATGGTTAATCCCATAAGTCTCGTAATCTTATTGTCGTTCCTTGTCATTATCATTTTGAGTCTGTTGAGTCAAAATATTGCGAATGCTCACAATCCTCAATCAAATCCTAGAATTCTTCCTTCTGGCTCAAACGTCATTTTAAACATGAGCTGGTATCGACCAATCGAATTGCCATCGATTGTACCCCTAAGGCTATTGAACTTATCCATCCTTGATCAGAGCGTCTGTTTCTGATCCTTCGCTTTGTAAATCATAATTCCTTTGCAATTGAGCTCTAAGTTACTTAGTTGTTTCTATAATCCAAGGTCTTTGCATTAATTCTACCTCTGGTTGTGTGTTGATACTCACATCAGATCCTTTATGGACCATCAGAACCTTGTTGGATTTTATCCGACAACGTCCTTCATATTCAATCACTTTGGAAGTTCTCTTCTCGGATACATAATGCCTCTGGTAAATTGTATCCTCTGTGTTGTCAACCATGCTCTACTTTTGAGCTTGTGTTATTTACTTCTGAAGTTCGTGGTATACGTTCTAAGAAGCCCCAATGGCTTGAACCTATGCCTTCCTTAATATGTGTGAGCTCGAAAGTTTTCACGAGTCATACTCTTCTGGTATTTTGCCAGATAAAATTTTTCAACACTGCAACTTCATCAAACGCGAGAAGTGAATGAAAGGGTATGCATTGGAGAAGTGGGAGTCGACCTTGAACTTTGTGTTCATGCCCATGGACACGATGTAGATCCTATCATAGAAGCTTCTTGTAATAATAACTATTTCCTTGATATGACATCGTCTAGTATCTGTGTATTGATCCTTTTGCAATCATGGTTCCGACCATGTTCTCCTTAATACCATTTCTCGTGCAAGTTTAAGCACTTGTCCTCTGCAGAGCAATACCCCCGTCCAACCTCTACTTTGGTCTGTCGTCGAGTATTACCCCCTGGTATCTCGAGAATGCCAAGGAACTACTTAACTTCTTATGAGTTCTTCATCAACTAATATTCTTGCCGATTCCATTTTTCCAACGGGTTCTGAGTTGTTAGGACCCCTCAGAGACACCGATAAGTGAATCAATTCCGCACTCCGATTCAATAACTCTAAGTAATTTTTGTGTCTTACGAGTTTAATAATCCTTCAGGTCATTCCTAGCCTGCTCGGCTATGTCATTATCGTGCCGATTTTAACTGTGCTACCTGGACCTTCCCAGCGCACAAATTTCGATAGTGAGCTAATCTTGCGTCGATCTTCCTCGTCATATCACTTCTCCTTGAATAGAAAACTTGATTTCGAGTTTGTGTCCTACCCGTGGTTCCAATAACCTTTCGCTTTCATCATTCCTTTGACTTGATGTCATCGTCGATCAATTACATCTTCTTGAAAACCTCTCGACAAATTTGTCGTGAACATTGTCAACAATTTGACTTCTTCCAAGTTGTGTGTCGAAATTCAGGATGAGAAATACCATCCTTGCCCCTCGATGAATTGTGTTATCATCGACAACATTCTTGCCTCCCCTCAACACAAACTTGTTCATATTTTGTGTTGTATCTTGATTTCCCTGCTATCCAATCTATGTTATGTTCTACCGTGGAGTATTACCATCTTTGATGTCAAGAATGTCGTGAGCATTACTCCACCTCTTAAGAATTCTTGGTACAGTGATACTTCTCACCATCACCATTCTTTCTTGGTCCCCGTGTTGTTTCTAAAAGGAATACCGACAAATGGTCTGTGATGTGTAAATTCTAAACTTCTAGCAACCCTATTGCTTTGAAGTTATTGGTCTATAGTTTCACTCTACGTCTATGGCTTAATGAATCATCATTCGAACATTGATTGTGCTACCTAGCCCATATTTCGGGTGCACATTTCAACCAATGTTTAACTGTGTATGTTTTCCTCGAGCATACATCATTAAGTCATTCGATCTAGCTCATGTTATCTCCTTGTTCACATAGTGGTGGAAATCCATCTTTTGGAAATCTCAATGGATTGTCACTGAGTCAATCAGTCACCTCCTCACCTCACCTTGATGTAATGATGAACCCTTGTTCGGAACTCGCTTCCATAGTTCATCTCCCGAGAATCTTCGATGTCGTTTCGACAATTTGTGTTGCACCTTTCTTCTCAGGCATCCTGAGTCTGAGTTATCCTGACACCAATCAGATCTGAATCTCGGTCAGATATGATGGTTGGAACATATTTCCAAGAGTTATAACATTGGCCTATTTATGACCCGGTAAGGTGATGATACCCAACACACCTGGCGGGAGGACCTATTGTTATAAGTTTTCCCTTTTAGCAAGGTTAGCTATTCTTCCATGAGGAAATTGTAAGACTTATTCTATAAGTTGTTCCTGATGGATCCTTTTTGTTTCCAAAGTCTGATCTTCACCTGTTGACCATGTCAATGCTATCTTGAAGCATGTCTATGGTACTCCGATTTTCAACAGGAACATTTGAAGCCCAATGCTAAATGTTTCCTGATCAATTATCCAAACACCGTCGTATGGGTAATGTCATGAAATTTCTCTCCCCTACCTAAAGAGTTTTCTACATTATATCCTGTCATGAATATCATGCTCAGCTTGTCCTTGGGAAGGATATACCCCTGAAATATGTGTTTAAACACATTTTCCTTTCCATTGTTCTGTTTATTCTGATAATCATATTTTCCTTTCCATTGGTTGGTTTAACGTTTCTGGTGATCATTATGATCTAAGCAGTATTAATTCCCTGCTTGTGCAAACACCTCGGTGTACAACTCTGTCAGTAGGACCCTGTTACTATTGTTGATGACATTCCGGTAGCCACCGATGGACGAGAACCTTGCCTATTGGTCCGCCTCGTTCAACGAGCAGGAAAATGGTTCTCTTCGTCCCTCGCCCTTGGTACCGATGATGTTGCTGACATATAACTGACAGGCTACCCTCTGACATGCCTTGCTATCATGATCGTGCAAGAAGTCACCGCCCTTCCTACTTTAACCACATGGTGGGCCCATAACCCACAGTTCCACAGGATCAAAACCTGACTCTCCTGTGCACCCTCTGTTCCCAAACTTATTCATCGCGCGTGGCCTCGTATGTAATTCACGGACCACCGTCCTACTAATCTATTCTGGTATCAGACGCAATACTTACTCTCGCTGCTTGAACCCCGTTCACACTTTGTTTCAGGCATCGAACGATTCACCCGTTCGAAACTTCTCATGGTACCTACTTACCTTACTCTCGATAATGTCTTAAGTTTCAATTCGAGGGTTACCTCCCGCCGCTTTCCCTGATGTTATCTACTAGATAAGCAAACATTGTAGCAGCCCGTTTTTCTGTAATGCCCCCTTATCCTTCCATAAGTACGATGGAGTTCCCGAAGAAAGGACGACGACTTCATCATGATGCATTGGAATAAAGAATTGAAGACATCAACCAAAGGATTAACTTCTTCGAGAAGATCCGTTAGAATATCGTAACCAGAACTTTCCCCCTTACTCCCCTCTTAAATCTCGGGATGATATTTCTTGTAGTGGAGGAGAATTGTGACGCCCGGATAATTAAGCTACAGTAATCCCACGTTAACGATGCCACGTCACCCCGTTTACTGTTGCTAATCTCGCGTTAGTTCAGAACCGATCCAAATTCATATTTGGATTAAAGTCGCAACAATTAAAGTTTTCAAAAGTCAAAACTAAATTGTTCCTAATGTGTCAAATAATCCATAATAAATCTAGGTGAAGAAATCGACTTTTAATAAAATACTTAAATGCACTAAATAAACAAAAAAACAGCGATAAAACAATTATCTAAAATGCTTTTTAAAATAATAAGCAAATGCAAAATACTTTATTTAAAGTGCCGAAATATTTGGGGCTGTGACCTATTTAATAACACCAAATCAGTTGTCGCTTTTAAATTTTATAGAACTAAAATAAAAGGAAACAGAAAAGTAATAGAATAAAAAAAAAAGAGAAAACAGAACATAAAAAAAAACCCCCCGCTGGGCCTAGGCCCAGCTGGCCGTCGGGCAAACCAGGCCGGCCCAGGCCGGCCCCCACTCCCCTATAACCCTCCCTCGAAACCCTAACCGCTACCCCTCTCCTCCCACTCTCCCCTCGTTTCCCCTTTTTTTCTCATTCTGGATCGGGGGCGCGATCCGCCCCAACCCCATCGCCTCGTCGCCGCGCCGACGCTGTCCGGAGCCCGCGGCGCCGCCTGGATCTCGCCGGAGCCTCCCCACCGGACCTCGTCGTCTCCTCCCCGAGTCCCACTGCCCTGTCCCTACGCCCAGCGGTGAGGCCCCCGGCCTCTACCCCTCTGCCCTCCGCGCCTCGCGCGAGGCCGCCTCCTGCTTTCCCTCGACGCGCTCACCGCAGCCCTCGCGCCGGCCCTCGCCTCTGTCGCCCCTGTGCGTCGCCCGCCGCCCGCGTCAACTGCGCGCGCGCGATGGCGCTCCCGCCTTTGCTCGCCCCTCCTCGTGAACGCGCCCGCCACCCTCGTGCTCGGCTACGCCGCCCGCTGACGGCCGCGCCCTGCCGTCCTCGCCACACGCGCTGCGAGGCCGAGCCCTGGCGCTTCTCCACTCAACGTCGGCGCCTCTGCAGCCCACCTCTGACAACCCCACGGCCATCCTCCGGAGCGCCTCGTCGCGTTGCGTCTGCCGAGCCCCCTCACGGATCTAGCCGTCGCCGGAGATGGCCGGCCGGCGAGCACCTCCCTCTCTCCCCGACCTCGTAGCCCGCTTCCCCTCCGCTTCGCCCAGCCGAGCCCGCGGCCACCCCACTCCGTCGACGCTCCGTCTCCGGCCGCTGCGGCCTGGGTCTCCCCTGACCAGCGCCGTGGCCGCCGACGCCCTACTGCGCTGGGTCGTGGCCTCCGCCCATTAGCGGGCGCCCGCAACGCCCACGCACCCGTAGCGCCCGCACCCGCTGGACCAAACCCGCATAGGCCTCTGGGCCACTGCCAAGTGGGGCCCACTGCCCAGAACGTTTTTAATAAAAAACAAGAGTTAAAAAATATAATACCAATAATAAAAATATTAGTTAATTAAACAATTAATTAACTAAATTAATCATAATTAGTATAACCTAATCACTAGTTAACTTAATTAAACCCTATTTAGCCTAATCTGTCAATGACATGGGGGCCCCACCCCCTGTTGACCAGTCAAACATTGACTGGTCAACTGGGTCCCCCTGGCCCACATGTCAGCCCCTGTGTAAACTGCTGTGTACACAGGGCTGGGTACATTTAGTAGTTTCTCTTTTATTTTCGAATTAAAATAAATCCTGGAAATTTAGAAAGTTATTTAAACTTATAAAAATCATATAAAATAAACCGTAGCTCAGATGAAAATACTTTCTACATGAAAGTTGCTCAGAACGACGAGCCGAATCCGAATACGCAGTCCGTTCGTCCGCCAGACGTCCCTAGCATAGCAAACTTGCAACTTTCCCCCTCTGTTTCATCTGTCCGAAAAATGCAAACTTCGGGAAAACTTTCCCGGATGTTTCCCCCTTTGCCGATATCACCTACTACCACGTTAGGGCACACCTAGCACCGCGTATTGTCATGTTACGCTTTGTGTTGTTTTGATTGCTCTGTTATTTATTGTGTTCCCCCTCCGTTACTTCTTTCCGGTAGACCCTGAGACTACCGGCGACCCCCAGTTCGACTACGGAGTTGACGACCCTACTTGCCAGAGCAACCAGGCAAGCCCCCCTGCTCACCAGATATCGCCTATTCTTCTCTATACTGCTTGCATTATAGTAGTGTAGCTTGTTACTGCTTTCCGATATCCTATCCTGATGCATAGCCTATCTTTGCTACTACTATTGTTACCTTTACCTGCAATCCTACATGCTTAGTATAGGATGCTAGTGTTCCATCAGTGGCCCTACACTCTTGTCCGTCTGCCATGCTATACTACTGGGCCGTGATCACTTTGGGAGGTGATCACGGGTATATACTATATACATTATATACATGACACATGTGGTGACTAAAGTCGGGTCGGCTCGAGGAGTACCCGCAAGTGATTCTGATGAGGGGGCTGAAAGGACAGGTGGCTCCACCCCGGTAGAGGTGGGCCTGGGTTCCTGACGGCCCCCGACTGTTACTTTGTGGCTGAGCGACAGGGCAGGTTGAGACCACCTAGGAGAGAGGTGGGCCTGGCCCTGGTCGGCGTTTGCAGATACTTAACACGCTTAACGAGTTCTTGGTATTTGATCTGAGTCTGGCCATTTGGTCTATACGCACTAACCATCTATGCGGGAGTAGTTATGGGTATCCCGGCGTCGTGGTATCAGCCGAAACTCTTTTTGACGTCAGCGACTGAGTGGCGCGCGCCGCATTGGACCGTAAGCTCGCGCTTGTATTAAGGGGGCTAGGTCTGCTTCCGGCCGCGTATGCAACGTGCAGGTGTGCATAGGGCGATGGGCCCAGACCCCTGCGCGCATAGGGTTAGACCGGCGTGCTGACCTCTCTGTTGAGCCTAGGTGGGGCTGCGACGTGTTGATCTTACGAGGCCGGGCATGACCCAGAAAAGTGTGTCCGGCCAAATGGGATCGAGCGTGTTGGGTTATGTGGTGCACCCCTGCAGGGAAGTTTATCTATTTGAATAGCCGTGTCCCTCGGTAAAAGGACGACCCGGAGTTGTACCTCGACCTTATGACAACTAGAACTGGATACTTAATAAAACACACCCTTCCAAGTGCCAGATACAACCCGGTGATCGCTCTCTAACAGGGCGACGAGGAGGGGATCGCCGGGTAGGATTATGCTATGCGATGCTACTTGGAGGACTTCAATCTACTCTCTTCTACATGCTGCAAGATGGAGGTGGCCAGAAGCGTAGTCTTCGTCAGGACTAGCTATTCCCCCTTATTCTGGCATTTTGCAGTTCAGTCCACTGATATGGCCCTTTACACATATACCCATGCATATGTAGTGTACCTACTTGCTTGCGAGTACTTTGGATGAGTACTCATGGTTGCTTTTTTCCCTCTTTTCCCCTTTCTATACCTGATTGTCGCAACCAGATGCTGGAGTCCAGGAGCTAGAGATCCCGAGGATGATTCTACATGGAGTTCGACTTCGAGGAGTAGTTAGGAGGTCCCAGGCAGGAGGCCTTGCCTTTTCGACCGTTGCTACTTTTGTGCTAGCCTTCTTAACGCAAACTTGTTTAACTTATGTCTGTACTCAGATATTGTTGCTTCCGCTGACTCGTCTATGATCGAGCACTTGTATTCGAGCCCCTCGAGGCCCCTGGCTTGTATTATGATGCTTGTATGACTTATTTATGTATTAGAGTTGTGTTGTGATATCTTCCCGTGAGTCCCTGATCTTGATCGTACACATTTGCGTGCATGATTAGTGTACGGTCAAATAAGGGGGCGTCACAAACTCCCACTTGAGCTCGGTTGCATCACCTGCACTGGTATCGTCGGCACCTGCAACTGTTTTGGTAGAATCTGTGAGTCATGAGGACTCAGCAATCATACACCCGCGAGATCAAGACTATTTAAGCTTATAAGGAGGATGGGGTAATGAGGTGGAGCTGCAGCAAGCACTAAGTATATATGGTGGCTAACATACCCAAATAAGAGTGAGAAGAGGAGCAACGCAACGGTCACGAAGCTAGAAATGATCAGGAAGTGATCCTGACACTGCTTACGCTCATACATAACCCAAACCGTGTTCACTTCCCGGACTCCGCCGAAAAGAGACCATCACGGCTACACACGCGGTTGATGTATTTTAATTAAGTCAAGTGTCAAGTTCTCTACAACCGGACATTAACAAATTCCCATCTGCCACATAACCGCGAGCACGGCTTTCGAAAGATAATACCCTGTAGGGGTGTCCCAACTTAGCCCATTATAAGCTCTCACGGTCAACGAAGGATGTTCCTTCTCCCGGGAAGACCCGATCAGTCTCGGAATCCCGGTTCACAAGACATTTCGACAATGGTAAAACAAGACCAGCAAAGCCGCCCGAATGTGCTGACAAATCCTGATAGGAGCTGCACATATCTCGTTCTTAGGGCACACCGGATGAACACTACGTACAACTAAAACCAGACCTCAAGTTTCCCCGCGGTGGCGCTGCAAGTGGCTCTAGTTTGGACCAGCACTCAGAGGAGCACTGGCCCGGGGGGTTAAATAAGATGACCCTCGGGCTCGCGAAAACTCAAGGGAAAAAGGCTTAGGTAGGCAAATGTAAAACCAAGGTTGGGCCTTGCTGGAGGAGTTTTATTCAAGGAGAACTGTCAAGGGGGTCCCATAAATCACCCAACCGCGTAAGGAACGCAAAATCAAGGAACATAACACCGGTATGACGGAAACTAGGGCGGCAAGAGTGGAACAAAACACCATGCATAAGGCCGAGCCTTCCACCCTTTACCAAATATATAGATGCATTAATTAAATAAGAGATATTGTGATATGCCAAAATATCCATGTTTCAACATGGAACTAACTTCAACTTCACCTGCAACTAGCAACGCTATAACAAGGGCTGAGCAAAAGCGGTAACTTAGCCAAACAACGGTTTGCTAGGAAAGGATGATTAGTGGCTTGACATGGCAACATGGGAGGCATGATATAGCAAGTGGTAGGTAGCGCAGCATAGCAATAGAACGAACAACTAGCAAGCAAAGATAGAAGTGATTTCGAGGGTATGGTCATCTTGCCTGCAAGGTTCTCAGAGTTGTCGAAAGCTTGATCCTCGTAAGCGTTCTCAACAGGTTCCTCATAAGCGTTCTCATCTCCCGGCTCTACCAAAAGCAAGAACACAAGCAAAGGACCAACAATCAATCACGGGAAATGCACAAGCAACATGATGCAATACATGGCATGATATGCGAGATGTGATATGCAATGCATATGCGTGCTCTGGAAGGGAAAAGTTGAACAAGGCATCAACTTGTCAAACCAAGTATGCCGCTGGAAAGATGAAATGATTTTGGTTGAAATCGATATAAGGATCACTGGAATCGGATGCACGGTTTGCAAATGACAAGCAAAACAAGGATGGCACAATTTTGCGATTAACAGCACGATGCTACTTAGTATGCAACAAGAAGCTAAGCTACTGCACTCCAACATAACAACAAAGCATATGACAGTGATGTACTCAAGATGCTTGACAAAACATGAACACTGAGTTACGGCTAAATCACAAAAGAGAAGGTTCAAACAAGCATGGCAGAAGTCCAAAAGATACCAGCTTCACAGACTTGGTGAAAATACTGAACATGGCATAAACAGCATCGGGAAGCCATGTTTAGAGCAAGCAATCAACACGCTACAGGAACTTATCATAGCACAACAAGGCATGTCATGAATCTACTAAATGCATAGAACAAAAGTCCCTTACTGACCATGAGCCAAAAAGGATCAGAAGATATGATGGCACCCATGTAAACATAGCAAGTTTTATTAACAGTTTCAGACTTGGCAGGAAACAGAGCATGGTATAACCAGAATTATGAAGGCATCTTTGTGAGCTCGATTCACTCATCACAAAGCATTGCATGACAAAACAAGCATACCAACAGCAAGGTGGCATGTTCATGAAGCTAACCATGGCAAGAACAAGTCCATAGCATGCATGGATCACTAGCAACAACCATGGCAAATTTGATTAACATGTTAACATTCTGCCAGGAACATTTTATAGCAAACGTAGACCAAGATTGAGACATGCTAGGGCACTCCATAATTTCAAACAGGGGCATGGATGGATAGAGCATATCTATATGTCCAAAACATCCCTACTGAACATACTCAAAAGAAGTATGGATGTCACTGTAGCAACATGGATACATGGCATCACAATAACAGCAGGAAAAGAACTTAGCAAAATCCTAAGTCCCTGAAAACAGAAACATCACGAAGCCTAGTTTGCATGCTTGTGCTAGTCACCACATAGATCACAAAAATACATGGAAAGCACCTCTGTAAAGAAGGCATGACATAGTTCAAAACACATGTAGAGCTCATGCTCATAAGATGCACACATCAAATGCAAAAAAATGACAAATCATCGTATTCTTATAAGTAACAGCAGTAAATAACATATAGCACTCTTGCAACGATGATTTAGGCATCAAGATGAACTCAAACAAACATGGCACAATGGAACAAAATGAATATAATCTCCTGATGAACATCTTGATATACCATGCGCATGAAACGGAGCAGTATGCAAAGAGATATGACATGATAACCAGGGCATCATAACGTGACAGAAAAAGGACTTGCACGGATTTTTCACCTCCGAAATCCCAGATCTAGGGTTCGGGCACGAAAATCGAGGTAGGGCCGGGCTCTCGCCGGAGAACGTCGTGGTGGCCGGAGTGGACGGGGGAGGTCACCGGCGGGACGGGGCCGTGCGGCGCGGGCGGCGATCGGGCGCGGCGGAGTCGAGACGGCGGGGGTCGCCGGCGGAGGCGACGGCGCTCCGGCGCGGCGGCGGACGAGGGCGCGGAGGCTGAGGCGCTCGGGGCGGCTCGGGCTGGGAGGGCCTCCCGCGGGCTTGGGCGGGCCGGCGGCGACTGGCGGCGGGGAGCGCCATGTGGCGCCCTCCAGTTGGCTCAGGGCGGCGGCGGCGATTCGTCCGGCGCCTCCGGACGTGTCCGGCGCTTGGAGGGAGCGGAGCTAGGGTTTTGGACTGCGGGATTTGGGCGGGGTGCACATATTTATAGCTAGGAGGAGGTAGGAGACTCCAAAAGAGGTGCGGTTTTCACCCACATGATCGTGATCGAAGGACCGAGAGCATGGAGGGTGTTTGGATGGGCTAGGGGATGTTTTGGAGGGTGTTGGACTGCAACACTCAAAAGGTCTTTGTGGTTACCCGGTTAACCGTTGGAGCATCAAACGACCTCCAAATGGAACGAAACTTGACAGGTGGTCTACCGGTGGTGTACCAAGGCCACTTGGAAAACCTCGGTCCATTCCGAGAACGTTTAACACCCGCTCACGAAAAGAGACAAGAGGGGCGCGCCGGTGCATGTGGGAGTGTCGGATTGCAAAACAGACAACGGGGAAAATGCTCGGATGCATGAGACGAACACGTATGCAAATGTGGTGCACATGATGACATGATATGAAATGCATGACATGAACAAAATGCAAAATGAAGACAAAACCCAACCACGGAGAGAATATCATAACACATAGCCGAAAATGGCAAGAGTTGGAGTTACAAATATGGAAAATCACATCCGGGGTGTTACAACTCTGCCCCTGCCCTCATTGATAGCCAGAGGGAGGCCAACCGCCGGCCTCCACGATCCCTAGAAATGACGGCTTTTCTGCATGCAGCAGGCTGTCGTCAAGTCGAACGGTTGCCGAGGCCGTGTGGGGAAGCGGAGATGCCCACGTCCCATCAAGCGCCATGCTCGATCGAGGCCGCAGGCGGTTGGGGCCTGCGGCGCTCCGCACTTGCCCTCCGGCTTCGCCTCGAAGCCAAGTCCGAGCATGCCTTGGGCCCCGGGACTACTATCGATGTTCTGGGAACCGGGGTACCCAGACTTGCCTGCCTGTGGCCCGTCGCATGGCTCCATCTACGGCCTGGTATGGCTCGTCTTCAGCACCAGCAACACAAGACACTCGGGAGGGGCCAAGCCACGCGAGGCAGATGACGTCAAGACCTCCAGAAGGAGCGGCCTCCTCAGGCTGGCTCTGGAGGAACGGAGATTTCTATGCAAGCCCCCACCTCGTGAGGTTCGAATGACACAAGCCATGACGACCAAGGCCAGGCAGGCGCCAGCGGGCATAGAGCAGCAGGTTTCCTCTTTGGTGCTAAGGAGGCAAGCGCAGGCGCGGAGTCCCAAGGAATCAACCAAAGGTTTCCATTTCCATGCTACAAGCAAGACCGCTAGGACGACAGGACGGAGGTCATCGCCGAGCCCACCATGGCGTCACAACCTGAAGCTTTATAGGTGAAGATCACCTTTTGTCAGGATAAGATGTACCAGTTGTCTCCCTTCGAATTTGGCCGTTGTGGGATCACTTCCCGCTCTCATTTGGGAAGAGGAGTGTCGGTGTCAAAACCGGTGGATCTCGGGTAGGGGGTCCCGAACTGTGCGACTAAGGTCGATGGTAACAGGAGACGGGGGACACAATGTTTACCCAGGTTCGGGCCCTCTCTATGGAGGTAATACCCTATTTCCTGCTTGATTGATCTTGATGAATATGAGTATTACAAGAGTTGGTCTACCACAAGATCATGATGGCTAAAACCCTAGAAGTCTAGCCTGTATGACTGTATAAGTTTCCGGACTAAACCCTCCGATTTATATAGACACCGGAGGGGGCTAGGGTTGTACAAAGTCGGTTACAGAGAAGGGAATCTTCATATTTGATCACCAAGCTTGCCTTCCACGCCAAGGAGAGTCCCATCCGGACACGGGTAGAGTCTTCGGTATTTGTATCCCCACGGCCCATCAGTCCGGCCCATGGCTAACAGGCCGGACGCCCGAGGACCCCTTAGTTCAGGACTCCCTCAGTAGCCCCTGAACCAGGCTTCAATGACGAGGTGTCCGGCGCGCAGATTGTCTTCGGCATTGCAAGGCGGGTTCCTCTTTCCGAATACTCCAAAATAGTCTTCGAACGTGTCCGGATCTGCAACACAGGTACCACACACACAGCCGTAGAGAGTATAATATTTCACGAGTCCCATCTGCTGACAACTTTTTGCAAGATGACATCACGTCTACCCAGTCATTATTTCGAACCGCTTTCGTCTTCCGTTCCGCGTTTCGAGATGCGGTTTCCATTGGCACGTCTTGTCAAAGCAGAGATCGTGTCCCCTTATTGCGGGATTCTCATCAATACGGGCGTGGGTAATCCAACCGTGCCGTTTGCACAACCCTTGGGAATAGGCGAGTTTTAAGGCGAGTGGGGAGGCGTTCGATATTCACTGCCTTTATAAGGGGACAAGGATTCCCTTTCTTCACCCACGCTTTCCTTCTTCCTCTTCCTTTCCACTCTCGAGCTCCAGCGCCCAAGTTCTCATCTCTTCCACCTCGAGCAAGCACTCAGCCTCCGGATCCAGAGGGCAAGGCAAGTGGATGGCCTCCTCCGTTAAGGAGAAGGACATCGCCGAGCTTCGGGAGGCCGGGTATCTGGCGAAAGAGATCGCCCACCGGCTTCCAGCCAAGGGGCAAGTCGTCCCCACACTGAAGCCCAACGAGAGGGTGGTGTTTCTCCCTCATTTCATCCGCGGGCTAGGGTTTCCACTCCACCCTTTCGTCTGCAGGCTGATGTGCTATTATGGGCTAGATTTCCATGATCTAGCCCCGAACTCTTTCCTCAACATCTCGGCATTCATTGTCGTGTGCGAGGCTTTCCTCCGCATCCTGCCCCACTTCGGACTGTTACTCAAGATCTTCAACGTGAAGCTGAAGGTGGTGGATGGCCAACACGCGGAGTGCGGAGGAGCCATGGTGAGCAAGATGCCCAATGTCACATGGCCCAAAGGCACGTTTGTGGAGACTGTCAAGGAGTGGCAGAAGTTGTGGTTCTGTATCACAGAGCCCCGTGACGCCACCTGGGCCGCGGCTTCCGAATTCAAGTCCGGAGCTCCAATGCGGCTAACCTCCTGGATGGAGAAGGGCCCAAATTGGTCTTCGTTGGATGAGCTGATGGCACTGCAAATGCGCATCCAAAGCATGGTGGACAGAAACATCAAGCTCGTTGACGTAATCCAGGTGATGCTAGTTCGCCGGATCCTCCCCTGCCAAACCGAACTTCCCCTTTATGGGAGTTCGATCCGGAGAAGCACCAGTCCTTGGAGAGGCTCTTCGGAATCACTCATGAAGATGCCTAGAAGCTGCTCTTCAAGGGCGACGAGAAGCCGCCGGCCATAGACTCAGACCGTGGGCACGATCTTGCCCACCCTGCAAATGCGGTAAGTCCTTCACATCCCAAGGCGTACCCTCTACTTTCTTGTCCAAGGAGGGTGACTAAACTCTACTAATTTATCCTTTCAGGTATGGACAGAGAGAGCGGAGCGGATTCAATGTTCGGCTCCGCTGCCCAAAGAACCAGTCATTCCGCTCCTGGCAAAGATGCTGGTCCCGGCGCCCTATCAGCCACCGGAGGAGAAGGCTAAGAAGAAGGCCAAGGGGGGCCGAGGTGGCCCCTGCCGCAAGGGCACTTCGAATGTAATGTTCGAAGACAAGACTCACTCCTCTGCCGCCGAAGATGATGACGAGGAGGAGGAAAGCAACTCTCCCCCTGATGGGGGGAGGGAGAAGAGGGCGGCCTCCGCAAATCTGGAGGCGGAGGCGCCCAAGAGGGGGAAGGGCCCCCTCGCGGATAACTCCGCGTGGGATGTCGGCAGCAGCCCAGAGCGACCCCCCCCACGAAGCAAGCCCCTGGCCGCGTCATAAGTAATAACAAAGCCCAGATGCATCCCTGTATCTGGCCTCTCCTCTTTATGGTATTAATATGGTTAATCATGTTATTGCAGTCCGGCCCACAACAGCTCCCAGGGATCCTCATCAAGAGGTTCGTTGGATTCCAAGGCGATGGCCAGCGAATCACCGCCGGCCGCTTACTCTCCCACAGCCAAGGGTGATGCCGAGGTGCTGTCTCGAAGGACTCTCCCAGGCCAGGGGGGTCTCAGGAGGCTGTCAGGGTGGCGCTGGAGCGCAAAACCTCGACCGCCGGACACATGGGGGAGCAGATCCCCATGGAGACTGGCGATGGGGGCCATGTTCAGTTCGGCCCCCATCCGGATATGGTTCTGGAGACCCATACGGCTCCGGAGTCAGGCGAGCAGCCTCCTTTGAAAGAAGGAGGTGTGCCTATCCCCCCGGTGACCTCTGTCCAACCAGGGGCACGGAACAATCTTCTGGAAGCGCTACGAGGCGCTTCCATTATGGAGGAACACCGTATCCTTATGGGTACGGTGATTGAGAAGGTTCAGTCCATCAAGAGCGGACTGACCGAAGCCTGCAACGGCCTGCTGACAGGCTTTGAGGTAAGCGACGCAAAAGAGAAAATCCCAATATAGAAAGTAGCCCCTCAGACACTGTTCGGTGTACGGAAAGCAAGGCCGGACAGAGGATCAATTCATTTTTCCAGGAAACTAACTAAATGTGTCTTATATGAATGAGCAGGCGTCGTTGTTGGCTGCGACCTCACACACTGCCGAAGTCTCCGGACTAAAGCAGAGACTGGAGCGGGCCGAGGTCGAGCTCGGCCAAGCGAGGAAGCAGCTAGAGGACCAGCAAGGTATGTAATGACTTGCTATATATTCAGGAACAATAAATGATATGTTTTGACCGTAGTGTCATGATATGTGTAGGAGCGACGACCGAGGTCGAGGCCCTTAAAAAGGCTCTGGCCGAAGCCGAGGAGAAAGCTGCCAAGGAGCAACCCGCCCGTAAGAAGGTCAAGGCCAGGCTTAACGAGGTCCAGCAAGAGCTCCAGGACGCTGTGAAGAAATGCGAGGCCTTGGAGTGCGATGTTTCGGCTCGAGAGACCGAACTTGCCAAGGCTCACCAAAGCGCGGAATAAGCCCGGGTTGAGGCCCAGGGCGCCCTCCAGGAGATCCAGGAGGCCAAGAAGATCGCGGCGGGTAAGGCGTTTAGTATGCAAAGAAAGTATGTGAAGAAGAAGTATTTCTTACTAACCCGGATTCAGAGTTCTCCAGGGGCGTTTGCTGATCTGCCGCGCAGTGTGTCCGACGCTGCGGAGTTCTTCCGAGCCGAAGAAGGGAGCTCCACAGAGAAGCTGTTCTGGTCGCAATATCTTGCACCAAAACATCTGGTGCCCTTTAGTGATCAGCTAAAACAGCTGGTCGAGCTGCACAGGGTGGCCGAACTGGCCATGAAGGATTTGATAATCCAGCTCTGGCCTGCCGAAGCTATACCCAGCAGCTACTTCGGCCTCATGAAGCGGCTGGTAAATGCTTGTCCTCGATTGGACATTGTCAAGCTGTCGGTCTGCATCGTGGGCGCGCGCATGGCCTTCGCCCGCGTCAAGGTCTGGTGGGCGAAGATGGATGCTGTCAAGCTTGTGACCGAAGGGCCGCCCGAAGGCAAGGAGCACCGCACGCCCGAGCGGTATTTTGAAGACGTCCTGGAGGGGTCTCACATTGTGGCGATGCAATGTACGCAAGACATTATCTTTGAATGAATACATTCATGTCGTCCTTGTATGATGAAACAAAGTTTTTATGTAATATAATCTTTGTTATGTTTAAATTTTTTACCTCTTGTGCGGACGTGTTGTATGAAATCTGAGAGTTGGCCAGTCGTCGACTTCTGCCCCCACATAGGTATTACGGGGGTGTTCGGGATGGAATCTAAACACTCTTGATCCAATTGTTTGGTCCTTGAAGGAGGTGTGTAGCGCAACGAACCATGCAATCAGACTATGCCGCTTTAGCACCCTCACTTAGCCATAGGAGTTTGACAATACAAATGTGGGTGTAGCCCCTAGTATCCGAACTAGAGTGCTATAAGCACCTGATCAGGTAAGTATCGATCCCTCGCGTAATGCGGAAAAAATCTCTAACGATTTGCAACCACCGAAGAGCTGACCGGCTCATGCCGCATCATGACAGTTAGTTTTCGGCTTTCTCTACTGAGGTGCTCCTTCGGATAAACTAGGGCATAATCACAGTAGTGCTCCCTTTACTACCTTAGCCGATATAGCGGAACATAAGGTAGCAAGCACATGAGTCGGGCAACCCAACTATTGACCCAAGACATGATTCGGAGCCAATGCATATAGTGCTAAATTCGGGGTGCCGAACTATACTATAAAAAGTGTTTGGACTTTGTTGCCATAGTGTGGGGCGCTATGAAGCCCCTGGAGAATTGAAACGTACCACAGTGTACGGGTGCCATCTGATAAGGTTATAAATAGAAAAAGGAAAACAGAAAAGGATCAAAGGTAATGAGCAGTGGCCCTAAAATTTGGGCCGCAAACTATTTCCATTATAATTTGATTAATACGTCAAAGCGCATTGATACGAATAGTGCGATAAGCAACAGGCTATTTAACATGCCACAACCAAGGGAGGGCCGTGTGTGGGTCCTGAAAACAGGTAGAGTGGTCGTTAAAGAAACCACCTAGAAATTCCCCTCTACGTCTAGGCTGACTACCGTCTTGGTGTATTTGTCCTTCGAAAGGAACTGCGATCAAGCCATCAGGGAAGGCCTATGGAAAAGAGACCTGAAAAGGAAAAGAGAAACAGTGAAAGTATATGTGTCCGGGAGCGGTCGAGCCGTACTGTGGATCACAAGCTAGTTATGCCTCCGTCTATGCCCATGGTATTTTGAGTGCGTAGTTATGTACGCGCGGTGCGAATGCCGCCACTTGATTGGGACTGGGACGGAGGCCAAATTGCTAGTCGAGCTCTTGACGAGCCTAGCTGTCCTGCTATAGAATAGTCCGGGCCCTCTTGATAGTGTCCGGGAGCTCGGCCACCGAATTAAGGTTCTGCTTGAAAAGGCCGTTATGTACTTCCGCTGCTAAGGCAGTGGTGTGCTCCTCGGTTCGGAGGGAGCGCTCCATGTTTCCATTGACTGTTATGACACCGCGTGGTCCAGGCATCTTGAGCTTGAGATAAGCATAGTGAGGCACTGCATTAAATCAAGCAAATGCGGTTCGTCCGAGCAGTGCGTGATAGCCGCTGCAAAAAGGGACGATATCGAAGATTAACTCTTCACTTCGGAAGTTGTACGGAGATCCGAAGACGACTTATAGCGTGACTGAGCCCGTACAGCGAGCCTCTACACCTGGTATGACTCCTTTAAAGATAGTCTTTGTGGGCTTGATCCGTGATGGGTTAATGCCCATTTTTGCACACTGTATCCTGATAGAGCAGATTGAGGCTGCTGCCACCATCCATGAGGCCTCGCGTCAGGTGGAATCCGTCAATGATTGGGTCGAGGACTAGTGCGGCTGAACTGCCATGACGGATACTGGTTGGATGATCCCGACGATCAAAAGTGATCGGGCATGACGACCATGGATTAAATTTTGGGGCGACTGGCTCTATCGCATAGACGTCCCTGAGCGCGCGCTTTCTCTCCCTCTTGGGGATGTGTGTAGCATATATCATGTTCACCGTTTTGACCTGAGGGGGAAACTTCTTTTGTCCCCCTATGTTCGGTTGCCAGGGCTCCTCGTCATCGTCCTCGCTTCGCGATCCCTTTTCCTTGTTCTCGGCATTTAACTTGCCGGCCTGTTTAAAAACCCAACAATCTTTGTTGGTATGATTGGCTAGTTTGTCTGGGGTGCCATGCATCTGGCACGGACGATCGAGTATGCGGCCCAAGCTGGATGGTCCCTGATTTTTTCTTTTATATGGCTTCTTCCGCTGACCGGACTTGGAGCCACTGAATCCAGCATTGACTATCGTGTCATCGGTGTTGTCACCATTACTTCGGCGCTTGTGTCTGCTGCGTTGGAGCTTGCCGTTGCTATTTTCTACCTTGTAGGTGCCCATTTCACTTGCTGTATTTTTGCTACGGGCCAGCCAACTATCCTCACCCGCACAAAAGCGGGTCATGAGTGCCGTGAGGGCTGCCATGGACTTCGGCTTTTCTTGGCCGAGGTGGCGGGCGAGCCATTCGTCACGGATGCTATGTTTAAAGGCCGCTAGGGCTTCGGCATCCGGACAGTCGACGATCTGGTTCTTTTTAGTTAGGAACCTAGTCCAGAATTTCCTGGCTGACTCTCCAGGCTGTTGAACTATGTGGCTTAAGTCATCGGCATCTGGTGGTCGGACATATGTACCTTGGAATTTGTCAATGAAGGCTTCTTCTAGGTCCTCCCAGCTGCCAATAGAATTTTCAGGTAGACTGTTTAACCAGTGTCGAGCTGGCCCTTTGAGTTTTAGTGGGAGGTATTTGATGGCGTGAAGGTCATCTCCGCGGGCCATATGGATATGGAGAATAAAATCCTCGATCCATACCGCAGGATCGGTTGTTCCATCGTAGGATTCGATATTTACGGGTTTAAATCCTTCTGGGAATTCATGATCCATTACTTCGTCAGTGAAGCAAAGAGGGTGTGCGGCGCCTCTATATCGGGCCGCATCGCGACGTAGCTCCGATGGAGTCCGTCTGCGGTTCTCGTCCCGGGCGTGACTAGGTTTGTCACGTCCGAATAGGTAGCCGTCGTCGCGTGTCGAGGCACGTCCTCGTGATCCATAGATCGATCTTGTATGTCCTGCTCTACACTCCAGGTCCTGCCGAAGGTCATATGTATAACCCCGAGCTGTTTTATCCCCGTCTTTACGGCGAGGTGGGGCGGTCTGATGTTCGGCTTGAGTTGCCGCTTTATCCCGACCGCGTGGTGGTCAGTCAGCCGCATTGCGCGATGATGGTACGGGCTCCGGCGCCTCGTCATCAAACTGAGGTAGCAATTTGCGCTTCGGGTAACTTTTGGCTGGGCGCTTAAGACCGTATTCCTCGGCTGCCAGAACATCAGTCCATCTATCGTTGAGCAGATCTCAATTAGCTTGAAGATGCTGCTACTTCTTTTTCAGGCTCCTTACAGTGGCTATTAGCTGGCGCTTGAAGCGCTCCTGCTCGAGAGGTTCCTCAGGCACGATGAAATCCTCGTTGCCAAGGCTCGTCTTATCCTTGGAGGGTGGAAGATAAGTGCTGCCCTCCGAGTCGTCATCTATGGCCTGTTCATCAGGGCTAACTTGCCCATCTTCCCGATCGTCCTGTTCAGCCGTTTGTTCGTTGGGGTCTTCTCTGTCTTCCTTGCCGTCCGGAGTGTGATCGTCTCCTGTGCCGGTGTTGCTGTCCTTGCTGCGGCGGGATTTAGAGCGGCGCCGCTGAAGTCGGCGCTTTGGTTGTGTCTTAGGAGGCTCATCCTCAGTTGGATTTTCCTTGTCCTCGCCGTTATTCTCTTTGGGTGTATCCACCATGTATACCTCGTACGAAGAGGTGGCCGTCCAGTGCCCGGTAAACGGCGGGTTTTGGCCATGCTCCTCATCTGCATCGTCGTCCATACCATCGATGTCTTCAGAGCCATAATCGAGCATGTTGGTCAAGTCCTCGACAGTGGCTATTTAGTGGGTGGCGGGTGGGAAGCGAAATTCCCCGTCATCAGCCTCCAGTTCGAACCGGACATAGTTCGGATGTGAGTCCTCCGCTAAGGATAGATTTTTAATGAGTTTAACACGTCGCCTAAAGGAGAGTGTCGGAAGATGCCTGTGGCGTTGAATCTGACGATAGACGACCGATCCAGCTCGACATGCGCGGATACACATGGTTTGGAACCTATGGCCGGAAACGAGTCTGAGGTTCCGGAGACACAGATATCATCCGAGGTTAGGTCTGTGTGCGGCCCCAACGCCGTGGAATCTGCGGCCTCCGTGGCGGGGTTGAGCTTCCCGTCCTCGGATGGCGCGATCTGCTCCAGATCTAAGGCCGGAGTAGTTACAGGTGCAATTTCCTGAGCATGGTCCGATGACACATTTAAGTCATGTTCATCGTAGGGATAGGGAGCAGTTGCCGTGGCCTCAAAGCCGTCGAAGATCAAGTCTCCACGGATATCCGCGACATATTTCAATCTCCCAAATCTGACCTAATGGCCAGGGGTGAAGCTGTCGATTTGCTCCAGATGGCCAAGCGAGTTGGCCCGTAGTGCGAAGCCGCAGAACACGAAGATCTGTCCGGGGAGGAAGGTTTCCCCTTGGACAGCATCGTTGTTGACGATT
This sequence comes from Aegilops tauschii subsp. strangulata, assembly GCF_002575655.3. Lineage (NCBI taxonomy): Eukaryota > Viridiplantae > Streptophyta > Magnoliopsida > Poales > Poaceae > Aegilops > Aegilops tauschii. Next base: position 249,453,210 of record NC_053038.3, read on the forward strand.
GACGGAGCCATCAAACCCTTTTGAGGACGGCACAGCGGAACTCTCAATGAAAGCACCAATGTTGGTGTCAAAACCGGCGGATCTCGGGTACGGGGTCCCGAACTGTGCGTCTAAGGTCGATGGTAACAGGAGACGGGGGACACAATGTTTACCCAGGTTCGGGGCCTCTCTATGGAGGTAATACCCTACTTCCTGCTTGATTGTTCTTGATGAATATGAGTATTACAAGAATTGATCTACCACGAGATCCTAATGGCTAAAACCCTTGAAGTCTAGCCTGTATGACTGTATATGTTTCCGGACTAAACCCTCCTGTTTATATAGACACCAGAGGGGGCTAGGGTTGTAAAAAGTCGGCTACAGAGAAGGGAATCTTCATATTTGATCGCCAAGATTTCCTTCCACGCCAAGGAGAGGCCCATCCGGGCACGGGTAGAGTCTTCGGTCTTCGTATGTCCACAGCCCATCAGTCCGGCCCATGGCTAACAGGCCGGACGCCCGAGGACCCCTTAGTCCAGAACTCCCTCAAGGAGCAAGGCCATTATAAATGAAGCATAGCCACCACCGTAGAGGGGGACCCCGAATCGGATCGATTCCATCCTCACTCCCACCAGCTCACCCAAGAACACACCTCGTGAGGTTGTTCTTCCACTGTACCTGTTCATCCTCAGCCTGCCTCGAGGCTAATCCACCACAAACAAGGAGTAGGGTTTCACACCGCAAGGTGGCCCGAACCTGGGTAAACTGGTGTGTCCCGTTTCCTTCCAGTTCATCGAGCTAGGCTGTGGGATCGACGAGTTGGCAGACTGGGGAGGTTCAGTTCTTCGCACGCACCACAGAGTTCGGATCTATCCATGGTCTGCGGAGCCCGGAATCCGACAGGACCCATCCATTCGCACCAGCTTGTACTAAGACTAAAAATAGACCTCTTGATGCGGAGCATCGTATGGACATCACCATGTCAAGAGTCCATTTGGCAAGTGACACGTGCCACATCTACTTCATACATACAAAGGTGAATCATCTCCTTTACACGTGTCCACTTGTACCCTTCGAGGATGGTATACTACTTGACCCCTCTCTCGTGTGCATACATAGGTGTGAGCGGAGCTACACATTCATCGAGGAGGAGTCCAAGAAGAAGAGGACATCTACACCATCCAACAGGGAAGCCTGGAAGTGGAGAAGGAAGCGCCAAGAGAAGGTAACAGCTCCCAGGCGACCCCGTGCGCACGGGCGTGTACCGTGCCCACGGGACCCCCGTGCCCCGTGCGCACGGGCTCAGGTGTCAGGTCTCTAGATACCCCGTGCGCACGGACTCCACTTACCCCGTGCACCGGGGCCCCTTCTGCGTGGCTGTTGGGCTTGGCCCTTGTATCCCCATCTCGTCCCTACTTACCCTTCATCCCTTGGACCTATATATACTCCCATTCCACCTCCATTTAGACTTAGCTAAGAATAGACACAAATCATAGAGCTTAGCTCATGTATCTCCCCTTGTGGGTTTCCTCTTGAGGGAGAAGACTCCATTGGAGTTCAAGGCCTCCTTTGGAGAAGATCCTTAGGGATTCAAGACCCCCTTGAGGGAAGGATCTATCTAGATCACCAAGACCTCATCTCCTTTGGATTTGAGATGAACCTTACCATGTGTCTTGTTTCCCTTTGATTGTTCATGTACCTTGTGGATGTTGTGTGTTTGTTAGTCTAGTGGATGTGTGATTGGACTTGTTCTTGAGTGTTCCTCTTGTTTTCTCTCTTGTGTTGATCTTGTTCTTGGGGATTCCCCCTCCAATTCGTGAAAGATCTCCACTTAGGGTTCCACCCTACAACATCTTGCTGTCTAGAGCCACGTTGATCACGAAATTGGAGCCCCCCTCTTTGTTTCCTAGCCTAATTTTTCTTGTTCTTGCCCAATTTCGAAAATACCCACAAAAAGAGCCATACCATATTTTTTGTGATTTGAAGTTTCTTGTGAGTTTTTGTTGAATTTGATCCATGGATCTGATGTCTAGCAAGTAGATCTAACTCCTATTGCGTCCCCATACCCCAATTTTTCTTTTCCTCTTCGAATTTGACAAGAAAATCGTGAAATTTCCGCCTACCCCGTGCTCACGGGCCCCGAAAAGTCTCTGGACACCCCATGCCCACGGACCTGTACCGTGCGCATGGGACCCCATGCCCATGGCCTTTGACCCCATGCGCACGACCCTCCCAGAATCAGCCGCGTGCACTTTACATTTTCGGCCATAACTTCCACTCCCGAACTCCGATTTGTTTGTTCTTTGGCTCGTTGAAAAGCTAGCAACGTGCCCGAGCTGCTCATATTGGTTTTACCACCATTTGACTCCATCAAATTTCCTCCTTTTTTGCATCTTTTGCATAGGCCCTACGCCATATCTTCCGCACCACCACACACAACTTCCGCAAACTAACCCATTTTGGTTCTTATTGCTTTTGTGGTTGGTTGAGTTGTGATTTGATTCTCCTAAGGTGTTTCGGCTACTTAGGGATGGTTACATCTTCATCAACCACCGGCCACTTGTATCGTTCCATCAACTACATCCACCACGACATTCCGCATCGACGACGACCATCCATCCTTTGAGACCATCTTCAACCGGAAGCAAGGCCGGTTACCCCCGACTTCATGAAAGGTTAAGTGTGACGAAGGTATCCATTCCATCATAAACTTCTCCTTCCTTGCCATTACATCTTGATAGCCCACCATCTTTACGCATACCTTCATTCCTATTGAGACTAGCTATCCGAGTATTGCCGGGCTTCGCGAAAACTTGTGCACCATAGTGATATGATATCATATTGTTGCATCATTGGATATATCAAATAGTGCAATTGCTTTCTCCCGTGCATATCTTGTGATAATTATCTCATATTTGTGGTAGAGGCTCAATAAGAAAAGTGGAAAGGAAGGGTAGAGCAAAAAAAAGCTTTTAAGCAAGAAAAGAATGATCATAAGCTTATAAGCAAAAGAGAGTTGAGCATGAAAAGAGATACTTGTGCAGGAGGATATATGGAATAGGAAACATTTAGCTTGCATACATATAGGTTGGTGGCAAGTGGTGAATCGTGCCGAAGTGTGCAATCAAGCTAGTGCTCTCCTAGTGTTTGTGCAACACGAGCTTAGTATTCGTTAGGCAATTTTGCATTGCTCATCCTATAGTTGCACAAGCCCCATTATCCCACCGTGTGTGTTTCTTCATTGCCCTCCTCTATATCTGTGATCACTTGCTTTGCATTTTGAGTCCTTTGGATTTATCTCAACATTTACAATATCTTGGACTACAATTTGCATGAAATTTGTGCCACTTGTCCTAACCAAGCCACTCGATAAGCTTTTACTTGTAGGTGTGAGTGAACAAGTCCGGTAGCAATTCCACTATTCTTTCATCTCACAATGAGTGATACGAGATACATCCTCAACTTTGGGAAAAGGTAGCTTGGATTGTTTATCTCATTTCCTACTCACCTTTGCTCGAGTCTTGTGACGGATAGGCAAAGCACATCATCTCCGGTCTACAACCACGACGACGAGTTCGATGCTATGAAGAACTTCATCGACGCCAAGATGGACAAGCACATGGAGGAGCTCAATGTCCTCATCAAGAACCGCAAGCGGTCTTCCTCATCGTCGAGAAGACGCTCAAGTGCAAAGACTCCCGAGCTACCATCTACGGCAAGTAAACACAAGCATCGACATCGACAAGACCATGAAGAACGATCTTCTGGACGAGAGTTGGCTTCTCTGCCACCCCCGTGCACACGGGCCTTCGACCCCCGTGCACACGGCCTCCTGCAACCCCGTGCGCACGGGCTATACAGAGCCGCGGCATCAACCCCAAGACTACGGCTTCTTCAACACCTTTGGCATCTTCGCCAAGTGACTTCAAGGCATCTTCGCCTTCGAACGTACGACATCTTCGCCTACTCCACGAGCTCAAGTCCACTACTCCCTCGAGCTACCACGACTTCGACATCACCAAGGAGATTCCATTATTTGGGACTAATGACCCCGATGAATACCTCGAGTGGGAGTGCAAGATGGACGACTACCTCAAGCTACATCAAGTACCCTCCGAAGTTCAAGTGAAGTGCGCCACAAGTACCTTCCATGACTACACGTTAATCTGGTGTCTTCAATCACCTTCGAGGAGCTTCGACATGAGTTGGTCCAAGACAAAGAAAATGATGAGGCGAGAATATGTGGCTTCCACCTACACGGAACATCTTCAACACCAATTGGAGAAAACCATACAAGGATTCAAGTCCCTCAACGAGTACTTCAAGAGCATGAAGGAAGCCTTGCGACGAGCCGGTGTGGACGACCCCATTTGGACGAAGTTCTACTTCATGATGGGATTGAACAACAACATCGCCAAGACTATCTTCAACAACAACTATGAGTCCCTCGATGACCTATACATTGGTGCTCTCAAGGCGGAGCAAGAACTCAAGAATGCCAAGTCTACTCGACCCCGAGCTCACTTCGCAATGACCATGCTAGAAGAAGGAGAGAGTGATGATGTGCCATCTTCGGCCTTCATCCATGAAGAGAGTGATGATGTGCCATCTTTGGCCTTCATCCACGACGAGAGTGATGAGGTGCCATCTTCGGCCTTCATCCATGGTGATGACTACGGGATGGTTGAGCATGGGATTTTCCCTTCGACCACGGCGACGTATGATGACTTGAGTGTCTTTAGCCACCATATTGAGAGTGAGAGTGACTTGACCACTAGCCCCATATATGATGAGCTGCCCCAATTCCCATGTGAGGAGAGCCACCACCACCACCACTTGAGTGATTTACGTGACTCCACCATATGCGACATTGAGTGCACCTACCTTGAGGGAGTGAGTGAGCCACCGCCACATAGAGAGAGTGAGGTAGTTGATGAGGCACGTGTGGCCATTTCACTTTCTAACAAATTAACCTCTACCTCTATTGTGTCTTCGCATTTGGTGCTAGGTCCCATCTATGATGACACGCCGATCCTCGACTACTCCGTCCTTCCTTTGGACATGACGATGACCATGGTGGACTATGATGCACCCCCCACATGGTTCCATCATGATGAAGATGACCACGATTTGGTCTTTGCCACCTTACCTACACCACATGAGTGGAATGAGAAAGGTAAAATAGGCGCAGGTGATGCTCTAGTCCCACTAGTGGACATTCTTGATATTGATTGCTTGCATGATGTTGATCAACCCATGCTTCATGCTAGTATGATTTCTCCAAGCGATGATTTACCCATTTATGATGAGTTTGATGATTGTCATGTGGAGTCTATTAGTTGTGTTGCCATGTTACATAGGATTTCGTGTGATAATTCTCTTGGTCACATCATGTTTGATAATCCTCTTGACTTGTCATATGCTATGCGTGAGATCAATCATATGTCATATCTGCAATCTCATCATAGTGACTATGCATATGCCATTAAAATAAACCCAATTTGCACATATGGCATAGATGACAAACCCATGGTTATTGGTATTTGTTTTTGTTGTGATGATATTGATATGCTTCCTTTGCATCATTTATCTGATATGCCATGCCATGACCACCTTGCTTTGGAAATGCATTGTTTGCCATGTTGTCAATATTCTCCATATTATGCTTCCGCTATTGCTCATGAGGAGAACCCCGTAGTTTCCTCATACCCATTAGGAGATTTTGCTACATCCTATTTGCATGATTCCCATGATTGTGTGCACCATATGCATTCCATGAATAAAAATGCCATTATTGTGCCACACACTTGCTATGATTTATGTCCCAATCATTTTGAACACAATAACTATTCTTTCATGATGGATGACATGTTTCTTTATCGTGCCTCAAATTTCTTTGAGTGATTCTTATCTTGTGCTAACTCACACATGCACATACGCATCATGATGGATGATGTGTACATTTACCACACACACAGTTTCTTTCGTTTGTGTCTCTTTTGTGTAGGTACCCTTGATTACTTGTCAACCTCACAATCCCATGAGTTGACAAAACGAGCTCTAGAGAGCAATGATGACTTGGGATTCCGTAGATTTTCATTCCCACCTCTCCCTTCGTGCAAAGACTTCGCGCATCTCTTCCACATGGCCCTCACATGGTTATGGGTTATTCACCACTTTTCACTTTATGCCCATATTGCCATGTTCACTTTGCATGATATGCTCATTCCTATGCCTTTGACATGCATTTGTGACCCATGCTTTGCATTACACATGATGATTGATTCTACTACTTGTATGTGTATTTGCAAGCTTGAGGGAGATACTAGTTGCTATTACCATGTTCTATACATGCTCCATTCTATTCTTGCTTCTTGTGTTGGGAGAGTCATGATGTTCCATTGCTATTTACATAGAATCTCTCATCAACGCAATGATGATACTATATTCCTATCTTGTTTTCATGATTGTGATATGTCATGTGCATTATATATGCCTATTATTTGCTCACATGACATGATTGCAATCCTTTCCTCTAGTGTGTTGCATCTTCGCTCCACTAGTTTGCACGACATGATTACCATGATTGACTTGTTTGCCTCACACATGTTGAACAATTGCTCTTTCCATTGTGTTGAGTTCCACGATATCTTCACTACACCCTATGCATGTTATGCTTGGATTGTCTTGCACTTGCCCCATGTGTTTGGACATATAATTATATTTGGTGTTGTGAATGATTCTTATGCCTATCATAGACCTTTTGTTGAGAACTTTGCGCATTCTTGCTATGACCTTGAGGTAGATGCTTGTTCACTTCTCACACATATTTGCATCTCTACCTCCCATTTGCATGGTTGTTTCCATGATGTCCTTGATTGTGCTCAATTTATATGCTTAAATGCCATGCCACACTTCTTTGTCAAACCATATGCTATGCTTGATGAAAACACTTGTTGGGTGAATCACCTCTCGAATGCTTGGTTTTGCTCTTACGCCGACCACATTTGTTTTTCCAAGTGCTTGTTATCTTTGCTCCTTTTGAAGGAATTACAAGACCGTGCGACATTGGAGAGTGCCCATTTGGAACTACAAGATGACGAATGCTTGGTGATCGTCCACTTCTACATGACGCCATCATCTCTTTCCCATGGTGATTTGGATTTTGATCAGAGGTCGGATCTTTCCCAAGGGGGAGGGGATGATGCGGAGCATCCTATGGACATCACCTTGTCAAGAGTCCATCTGGCAAGTGACACATGCCACATCTACTTCATACATAAAAAGGTGAATCATCTCATTTACACGTGTCCACTTGTACCCTTCGAGGATGGTATACTACTTGACCCCTCTCTCTTGTGCATACATAGGTGTGAGCGGAGATACACATTCATAGAGGAGGACACCAAGAAGAAGAGAACATCTACACCATCTAAGAGGGAAGCCTAGAAGCGGAGAAGGAAGCGCCAAGAGAAGGCAGCAGCTCCCAGGCGACCCAGTGCGCACGGGCGTGTACCGTGCCCACGGGACCCCCGTGCCCTTGGGCCTCACGGACCCCGTGCACACGGGCTCATGCGTCAGGTCTCTGGATACCCCGTGCGCACGGGCTCCACTTAGCCCGTGCACACGGGCCCCCCTCTGCGTGGCTGTTGGGCTTGGCCCTTGTATCCCCATCTCGTCCCTACTTACCCCTTCATCCCTTGGACCTATATATACTCCCATTTCTCCTCCATTTAGATTTAGCTAAGAATAGACACAAATCATAGAGCTTAGCTCATGTATCTCCCCTTGTGGGTTTCCTCTTGAGGGAGAAGACTCCATTGGAGTTCAAGGCCTCCTTTGGAGAAGATCCTTAGGGATTCAAGACCCCCTTGAGGGAAGGATCTATCTAGATCACCAAGACCTCATCTCCTTTGGATTTGAGATGAACCTTACCATGTATCTTGTTTCCCTTCGATTGTTCATGTACCTTGTGGATCTTGTGTGTTTGTTAGTCTAGTGGATGTGTGATTGGACTTGTTCTTGAGTGTTCCTCTTGTTTTCTCTCTTGTGTTGATCTTGTTCTTGGGGATTCCCCCTCCAGTTCGTGAAAGATCTCCACTTAGGGTTCCACCCTACAACACCTCTCCCCTCTCCATCAAGGGTTAGCAATGTGATAGCTCAATAGAGATAGAGCTTTGCTCATCCACTTATCCCCTACTCCTTTGGATACTGAGACCTCCTAAAGGAGAAGATCCCCGAAGTGGATTCAAGACCTCCTCACAAAGAAGATCCTCCTAGTGGATTCAGGGCCTCTTTCCTCAGGGATCGGGGCAAACTAGTTACCGTGTATCCTCCCTTATTTACTTTGGATCTTGTCTTTCCCCTTGTGTGTGTGGATTTAGCACATGTGTGATTGGATCTCATTGATTTGAGTCTTTTCCTCTCTTGTGTTCATCGTGTTCTTTGGGAATTCCCCTCCAAATCGTGAAAGATCGGTTGTTAGGGTTCCACCCTACATCATCTTGGTAACAGAGCCGTGGTTGATCATAAATTTGGAGTCGCTAACCCCACATTTGGCCTAATTTTGCTTTGTTTTGTCCCAATTTTGAAAATCCCCACAAAAATAGCCCTCCCAATTTTTTCCGATTTGTTGGTGTGATGATGTTTTGTTGGATTTGATCCATGGATTTGTTGGGTTGCTAGTGGATCTAACTTCCCCTCCAATTTTCCCAATTTCCAACCACGAAATTCCACGGATTCTGTCCCGAATTTTCTTTTTACCACCTAGTTCATCACGTTCGTCCATGAATTTTGTCGGCGTTCTGGGAACGGGGGTCCCCAGACTTGCCAGCATGCGGCCCACAGCGTGGCCAAGCAGCAGGCCGTACGGCCCATCTTCGTCAACAAGGCACCCAAGACCCTCGCGAGGGTCCAAGCCTCGCGAGGCGGACGACGCAAGACCTCCTCTGGAGTGGCCTAGCCAAGCAGGCTCACGAGGAGCGGAGATATCAAGGCGAGGTAAACCTCATGAGCCTCTCGTGACGTGAGCCATGACGAACGGTACCAGGCGGGTGCCAGGCGGGCGCCAGTGCGTGGAGTGTCCCTATTTCTTCTTTGGTGCTAAGGAGGCCAGCGTAGGCGAAGAGTACCGAGGCATCAGGCAAAGGTTGCCATATTGGTGCAATGAGACCGAGACCAGGAGGACGGCAAGGCGGAGGTCATCGTGGATCCCAAGACGGCGTCACCCCAGAGCTTTTCGTAGGCGAAGACCGCTTTTGTCAGGATAGCTTGTACTAGCTGCCCCCTTCAAATTTGCCCGCCGTTGTTGGCTCCCTTCCCATTCGATATTTGGGGAGAGGACCAGGGCCTCTATAAATAGGACTAGCCACCACAGTAGGAGGCAACTGATGCCGAACTGGTTCAGATCATCCTCATCTACACAAGCACAAGAACACCTCAACCTTAGGAGGCTGTTCTTCCCTTGTACTGTTCATCATCAGCCCAAGAGGCAATCCACCACCACCACACTGGAGTAGGGTATTACACCACAACGGTGGCCCGAACCAGTATAAACCTCGTGTCTTTCTGTGTTGCGAGTTCATCGAGTTCGTCCGCGAGATCTTAGCAAGCTACAGCGTAGATCGGTAGGAGGGAGATACTTCGCGCGCACCCCATTGTTCGAACCTTAAGGGTTTGCCGAAACCCCACATCCGACATTTGGCGCGCCAGGTAGGGGTGCGCCGTAGTTTCCCTTCCATCAGTTCGTTGCTCCATCGCTCTGTCGTTCGCATGGCGGAAGCTCGCCATGCTCGAGCTGAGCGTCGGGCTGCCCTCTCCGCCCGCGTCGCTCAGACGGCTCCCGTAGGCAGGCCACCTCGTCGTTCTCCGTCTCCCGCCGCTAACGCTGCCACCAGCCCGGCGGGGAACGAGCAGCGGGCGTCCTCGCTGCATCCTTCGGTGCGGCAAGACGGCCGCGCCGCTACTCCATCACTTACCCCTGCCGGTTCTTCGTCTCACGCGCACCGCACTCCCATGGAGGCACGGGCCGTGCTCATCGCGGCGAACGAGCTCCTGCGTTACCGCCCCGTCGACGACCTCTATGAGGAGTGGCTCGACCGCGTCGCCGAGCTCGTCCGCGCCGCAGGGGGCTCTCCGGCGCCGTCCCACTCTCTGCCTCCCCCTCAACCAGCCGCGGGCAACGGGGCTGATGGCATGCCTCCACCACCTCAACCACAAGACGGTGCCTTGGCACCAAGGTGCGTGCCTCCGCGGCACGATCCACCGCGCCCGGCGCCCGCGCATGAAGAAAGAAGCTGCCAAGAAATCATGCGCCACCTCGTCAAGACCACGTGCCGCCTGCAGTGGCGCAGCGCGGACCTCGCCAAGACCAAGCTCCACCTCAGAAGCGGGCCCCGGCGACCACGGCCGGCTGCCACGCCTTCACCCCCGAGCTGCATAGCATCGCCTGGCCAGGCAAGTTCAAGCCAGATCTGCCTCCTCGCTACGATGGCACTGCCGACCCCGCGGAGTTCCTGCAGCTCTATGAGCTGAGCATCGAAGCGGCCAACAGCGACGAAAAAGTCATGGCGAACTGGTTTCCCATGGCTCTCAAGGATGGGGCCCGCTCCTGGCTCCTGAACCTGCAGCACGGCTCGATCTCCTCCTGGGACGAGATGCGCGACCGCTTCGTCGCCAACTTCCAGGGCACTCGCGACCATCCACCGGCCGCGGGTGATCTGCGCCGCATCAAGCAACAACCAGGAGAGACCCTCCAGAAGTACATACAGCGCTTCAACAACACCCGCCTCAAGATCCCCAAGGTCACAGACGAAGCCATCATCTCCGTGTTCTCGGACGGCGTCTGTGACGTCAAGATGAAGGAAGAGCTCGCTATCCACGAGGAGCTCTGCACATCTCAGGAGCTGTTCAATCTGGCGACCAAGTGCGCAAGAGCTGAGGAGGGGCGCCTCTCTCTCCTTGAGCTGCCAGCTGCAGGAGTGGAGGAGAAGAAGGCCAAGGCCAAGGACGTGAAGCGCAAAGAGGCAGTAGTGCTCGCAGCGGAGCCCGACACCATGCGAGGCAGAGATCAGCCCGAGTCATCCAAGAACGGCCGACCGTTCTGCGCCTTCCACAACCTGAACACCCACAACACCAGCGACTGTCGAGAGCTTTGAGACATACGGGAAGGATGCTACGGTCGACGCCCCGAGCGCAACGACCAGGGCTACGGCCGCGGAGGAGGACGCGGAGGCGGACGCTGGGACGACCATGGCCCGCGCTAGGAGTGGCGCGACCGGCCTTGTGAGGACTGCTGGCAGGACCAACCTCGTGAGGGCGCCTGGAGGGACCCGCCTCGTGAGGATTGCCCCTAGGGCAACACCAGTCTTCCCCTGCTGCCGCCACCAAGATGGAACGACGACCACCACCAGGACGTGGGGGCTGGGGGCTTCCAGGAGCCGCGTGTGATCGCCTGCATCTTGGGCAGTGCCCAGGCCCCAACCTCTCAGCGCATCTTCAAACAGTTCGCTCGGGAGGTGAACGCGGTGCTCCCCAAGCTCGAGGCCACGCGCCCGCTCAGGTGGTCCCAATGTGCCATCACCTTCAACTCGGCAGATCCGCTCAAGTGCGCAGCCACCGGTGGCGCCCTCCCTATGCTGTGCTCCCCAGTCGTCAGCAATGTGCAAGTCACCAAGACTCTCATCGACCCGCGGCGCAGGGCTCAACATCCTGTCCGTCGACACGTTGGACAACCTCCAAGTGCCATATTAGCTGCTCCAGCCCACCAAGCCTTTCTCAGGAGTGACCGACAGTTCCACCACACCGATAGGGCAGGTCCGCCTGCTTGTCACCTTCGGGGAGCGCAAGAACTATCGCACCAAGCTCATCGACTTCGACGTCGCGCACATCCGCCTGCCGTACAATGCCATCCTCGGGTATCCAGCCCTGGCCAAGTTCATGGCGGTCACTCATCATGGCTACAATGTTCTCAAGATGCTAGGAAGCGGAGGAATCATCACGGTCCCGTGTGAAGAGAGGGATGCGGTGTGCTCCCTTGAGCGCGCCTTTCAAGCCGCAACAATCGACGACCCCGATAGTAGAAGTGAAGGCCCTCCGGAGACCATCCCCAAGAAGAAGCTTCCGCGCCGCGCAGGACCCCAAGAGGATGGCGTCGCGGCAGGAGCCTCATCAGGACCAGCACCCGCTCCAGGGGCGCCTCCCTCCACCGCATAGGAAAGCGCGCCCGACGCCCTCCTCAGGCAGGGCTCGGGGGCTCTCTTCTGGAGAGCCTCAGACCTTGACAACCTCACGAGGGAGGCGCTTGGGCACCACTTGGAAGCGTGCCTCACGGCACACTTTCCTTAGGAGAGCAGAGGGCAAGGAGTGCCCACCACCCAGGAGTTCATCACCAAGACCACCCAGGAACTGGAAGAAGCAAGAGCCATGCGCGGCCACAACCGCTCACAAGGCGCAGCTCCCCATCCAGGCGAGGATGCCGGACTGCGTGTTTGTGTCGACGTCCCAGGGCTCAACAGGGCCGCATCACAGGAGCGCTTCTGGCCATCGCGTGTGGCCCGCTGCGAGGGCCCACCACACAGCTACGTTCGCATGCCCTTCGGTTTGCCGAGCGTGGCGTCGGCCTATCAGCGCAACATGCGGCAAGTCCTGGCAGCTCAGGAGGCCAGGTTCCACGCCGTCCTGGAGGAGATGGAGACGGTCTTCAGGGAACCTCCTGAACCTCCAGAGCCTCCCGAGGCTCAGTGTCCCGGTGGCTCATGAGGAGCCATTCCTTCAACGCGCGGCTTCGGCTGCACCAACTCTACTTCGTCTACAGAACCAGGTGACATCTTCCAAGCTCGTTTAAGCTGGGAGCGCCCCTCGGGCTGCATTATTCCCAGGCCACATGGGTCCGTCCCTGTGGCATGTATCCCTTTTCCTTAAGTATTTAGCTTACCTTTCTAGGGGCGCCCCTCAGGCTGCATCATCCCTAAGCCGCTCGGGCCAGACCCGGTGGCGTGTATCTTCCTGCATTTATCCAAGTTGATCTGCTCTTCATGCTTAACGTGCCAACGGCTATCGCCTGCTCGATTGCCGCCCGCCACGGGTCTGTTCATCCTATGAAATTCGCTTGCACGTTAAAAGGGGGGCTCCTGAGCATCGCGACTAAGGATCTCTTACTGGTTCTCCAGCCCTTACCCCCTAGCCTTTTCCACGGCATCGCGACCTGGCATACCAGTGGCGGCTGAGCTCGCTCGAGGGCCGGGACCTGAGGACGTAGAGTGCTTGCATCTAACTCCTTGCAGGAACACACAGTCACCAAGACTCAAGACCAGGCGCAACCCGCCTTGAGGTAGGGCCTCGTGAGTCCCGCGCTAGCTCACGAGTGCCCAGATACACCTCGCAGCCCTTCCGTGCAAGCCAAGTGTCAGGGCGGGGCTGTACACGCCCCGGGGGCTCCTCCCGAAGGGGTCCCCCATTACACGCCCAAGTGGAAGCACCATGCTCTGCGCTGGCTGTCGACACTGCCGAGGAGCGGCTATGCCCGTGCACAAGCGGAAGCACTATGCTCCGCGCTGGTGATAAACAACTGAAGGCGACCCCACGGTTGTGCCAACCTCAGGGAGCCCAGAGCTCAGCGCCCAGCCTTACCGCAATGCCTCCCCTCGGGAAAGCCGCGCATGGGGGCTGGGCACAGGGGTTGTGCTCAGGTCACGCCCAAGCGCACGCCACCTAACCAGGTCCCCCGGACCTGGGCATCGCGCGCCCCTCCCGAGGCCTCGGCGAGGGCAGGTATGGGAATTGTTTGCACGTCAAGGGGGACTCCTGAGCATCGCGACTCGGGAGCCTAACTGGTCACGTAGCCCCTCACTCCTTGGTCCGTCCTGGTCTCCGGTCGGCCCAATGGCGGTTGAGGTATGCGCGGGGCCGGGCCCTGCCAACGTAGAACATTAATCTACCCCCACGAACTCTCCCGATATGCTGTTTGCGCGTCAAGGGGGACTCCTGAGCATCGCGACTCGGGAGCCTAACTGGTCACGTAGCCCCTCACTCCTTGGTCCGTCCTGGTCTCCGGTCGACCCAATGGCGGTTGAGGTATGCGCGGGGCCGGGCTCTGCCGACGTAGAACGCAAAGCAAATAGGAAGGAAATCGCGAAATCTCGAAGCAAATATTACAAGCATATTGTCCTCACAATACCAAATAAAAATTCTAAACGCCTCCACAAGGTCTGATACATGTCACAGGAACGGAATGGGAAGAATGGCCGCGGGCACCTCTAGACGTCGCCGTCGCCTGCGGAAGGCACTCCCTCGTGAGCGGTTTTGTCTTCACCACCAACCGCAAAGTCGACGACGCCAGACAGAGGAGCGGAGACAAAGCCGCGGAATCTCCTCAGCAAGGCCCCCACCTGATCCTGCACGGCCGCGGCAGCCGCCTCGTATTGATCTTCAGCTATAGGCTCCAGCAGCTCGTCAAGGCAAGTGTTGGGGTCATAGAGGTGCAGGTGGCTAAAGACGCGAGTCAGCGCGGCTGAAGACAGGACGCGAGCTTCTGCCTCCACCATGGGACCGAGACCATCAACGACCTCCTCAAGCGCTTTCACCACGAGAGGAAGCAGCTGGGCAGGGCCATCCTTGTCGGTGTCCAGAGGCTTCTCCAGGCCATGCTCGTAGAGCGTCTTCAGCGCCTTGCGAGACCTGTTCTCGAGATCGGCAAAGGCCACGCGGTCTTCGGCCAGGACTCGCGCCTTGGCATCAAGATCGGCCTCCCTCGTCCCCATCTTCCGCTCCAACTCTTCCAACCGGTTGCGCTCGGCGGTCTGCTTCTTCCCCAGCTCCGCCAACTCAGCATCACGGTTCTTGACGGCTTCCTCCCGGGCCTTCATCTCCTCCTCCTTTGCTTGGCGGCAGCGCACCTCTTCGGCGTGCCGGTCGCACAGGCTCTGCAGCTCGCCCTCCAGCACTTGGCAGTGGTCACGGGCGGCCTTGGCGTCTTTTAGCGCCGCCACATGATCGGCTGAAGCGTTGGCGGCTCCCTGCTTCTCCTTCTCGGAAACCGCAGCAGCCTGGCCCAGCACCGCGTGAACTGCTAGGTCGGAGTGAAGCCAGCCAGAGGCCAACTCCAGATGCCCAGCCACCAGGCGCGGGTCCGCGCTCAGGATATCCGCCTGCAGCTGGGTCATCTCCGAAAGGGCACGCTTCAAGACGGCAGCAGGAGCAGAAGAACCAGGGAGTGGAGATGCAGCAGTGGGAGGAAGCGACATCGTCACCAGGGCTTGGGAGACCGCGGGTTCCAGAGCAGCTGGGACCTCGTCAGCCGCGCCGAGTACCGGCACCTCCGGAGCCAGCGGGGCCATGGGGCTGAATCCACGCGGTGATGCTCCTCTTAGCCTCGCGAGGACGATCGGGCCGGGGAGATGCAGGCGCTGTTGCCTCCTTTCTCCGCGGAAGGCACGGCCGCTGCGTCTTCCTTCCTCCTCTTCGCCAAAGATGTCGGCCTGATCAACCAGAGGCGAGTATCAGGAAACAACGAGTACAAACAAGGACAAGGTGAAGCTTAAGACACTTACCGATCCACTGCGATGTATTCCACTGACCGCTTGGGAAGCTTGAAGCCTGACAGCTTCGGGACCTGAGGAGCAAGCTTTCGGGCTCCGGCGGTGCCAGGCGGAGTAGAGACAGAACCGGAGCCCGCCCCAGGAGGCGCCAGGCCGGGGGCGGCACCACGGGCTACTAGCGACGACCTACTCTTCGTCGGGATGAGGGGTTGCTCCCTCTCCCATTGGAAGGTGTCGGCCTCGGCATCATCAGGAAGGGCGCGGAGAATCTCGGCCTTGCTCAGGGGTGAAGTCTCCCCCACCTCTTCCAGGGTCTTCTCCGAGTCCTCCTCCTCTTCTACCTCTCCGCGGGACTCACCAGAAGACACCTCCACCGGTTTCTGCACCGTAGGAACTCCCGGAAGCATTGGCGGCACCAGCCCGTGCGCATCAAAGGTTGGCCTGGAGGCGACAAATTCCTCCCGGTCCCTGCGTTGGAACAGGGGAACGAAAGCGCTAGGCGGGTACTCCTGGTTGTCCCCGAATATGATGCGCAGGACGGCGTCCAATTCATCGCCAGGCAGGTCCCCTGGCCTCAGGCGGGTCTTGTTCTCCTCTTCTTCAAGCTCCCAGAGGGGGCGCGCGCGCTTGGAGTGGGGCAACCTGCAGCGTCAAGAACTCCCTCAGGAGCATCGCCCCCGTTACCTTGGCCGCCCTCGCGTTGCCTGGCCTCAGGTCGATCATCATCTGCCCCAACACCAACGATGCCCGCTCGTCGACAAGCTCCGCCTTGGGCCACCCCCCGTTGGGAGGGGGCGCTCCTGTTGGCAACGCCAGACGCGGGTCGGCGCGCTGGGCATCCATCATGACCCATTTGGATCGGATGTTGTCGGCCCTCTTCCCGGTGCTCGAGATCGAGTTGGCCTTGCCGCATGCAACGAAATTAGCGCACCCGGAGGTGTGCTCACCGCCGACGAGGAGGAAGAAGAAATGGCGAAGGAGCGCCACAGACGGCATAACGCCCAGGTACGCCTCACAGTAGTAGGCAAAGATGGACATGAGGAGGACAGAGTTAGGATGGAAATGCAACGCCTGCAGCCCGTAGTGGTCGAGGACTTCATAAAAAAATCAGAGAAGGGACGAACCAACCCAACGGCGACGCTGCTCGAGAAGAAGGGGAAGAAGGTGCTCCCCTCAGGCTCTGGCTCGTCGGACGCGAGCCGGAGCTCCGTCTTCCCCTACTTGTTCCTCTCGCCCGCTGTCAGCAAGCGCACGGAGGCGAGGCTCTTCTCTGTGACAGTGGGCGCCTCGAGGGCCGGCTCATACCAAGCCGGTGCTGAGGAAGTCTTGACCTTGCGCGCCGCCATGAGCGGCAGATGCAGAGCAAGGATGGAGCAGATCTGGAGATAGCGGCGGCAAAGAGCGAGAAAGGGGATCTGGAGCGAGGCAAGGAAGAGGCAATGAAGGAAAGAACTGCCCGCGCCAGCCTTTGTCAGGGCAAGCAGTTGCCGAGGCAGCGTGGGGAAGCGGAGACGCCCACGTCCAATCAACCGCCATGCGTCAACCGAGGCCACAGGCCTGTTGGGGCCCGCGGTGCTCCGACCTTGACCCTTGGCTTCGCCGCAAAGCCAAGCCCGAGCGCACCTTGGGCCCGGGGGCTACTGTCGGTGTTCTGGGAACGGGGTTCCCCAGACTTGCCTGCCTGCAGCCCACGGCGTGGCTCTGCACGGGGGCCCGTACGGCCTATCTTCATCAACAAGGCATTCAAGACCCTCACGAGGGGCCAAGCCTCGCGAAGCGGACGACACAAGACCTCCTCTGGAGTGGCCTAGCCAAGCAGGCTCACGAGGAGCGGAGATATCAAGGCGAGGTAAACCTCACGAGGCTCTCGTGACGTGAGCCATGACGAACGGTACCTGGCGGGTGCCAGGCGGGCGCCAGTGCGCGCAGCGTCCCTATTTCGTCTTTGGTGCTAAGGAGGCCAGCGTAGGCGAAGAGTACCGAGGCATCAAGCAAAGGTTGCCATATTGGTGCAACGAGACCGAGACCAGGAGGACGGCAAGGCGGAGGTCATCGTGGAGCCCAAGACGGCGTCACCCCAGAGCTTTTCGCAGGCGAAGGCCGTTTTTGTCAGGATAGCTTGTACTAGCTGTCCCCCTTCAAATTTACCCGCCGTTGTTGGCTCCCTTCCCGCTCGATATTTGGGAAGAGGACCAGGGCCTCTATAAATAGGACTAGCCACCACAGTAGGAGGCAACTGATCCCAAACTGGTTCAGATCATCCTCATCTACACAAGCACAAGAACACCTCAACCTCAGGAGGCTGTTCTTCCCTTGTACTGTTCATCATCAGCCCAAGAGGCAATCCACCACCACCACACTGGAGTAGGGTATTACACCACAACGGTGGCCCGAACCAGTATAAACCTCGTGTCTTTCTGTGTTGCGAGTTCGTCGAGTTCGTCCGCGAGATCTTAGCGAGCTAGAGTGTAGATCGGTAGGAGGGAGAGACTTCGCGCGCACCCCAGTGTTCGAACCTTAAGGGTTTGTTGGAACCCCTCATCCGACAAATTTGATGTGTCCCGGATATCCAGCCCATGGCCCCCTGACATCGGGCTCGATGCCCGGACATCCAGCGCCTTGCGGCAGCATACGTCTCCACCACCACCATTTTCCCCGAATTCGCCAATTTTGACCAGAGTTTCCACCATTACTTCTGTATGCCACCACTGATTTCCGCAAACACCATCAGTTATCCGCTCCTGCGATAATTTTGAATTTTTTTGAGAATTTGAGTTGCGGTTTCTGTTTCCTAACGTGTTTCGCGTACTTAGGGATGGTTCGACACCGACATCACCGCCGCTCATCTTCACCACGGATTCGTCATCGACAACGACCACTTCATCATTTTGACGCCCCAACCATAAGCAAGGGCAGTAACCACTACGACACCTTTGTATACTCTCCCTTGCCATTGCATTGTTAACCTGGAGCCCATTTTGCGTCACCTTCCTATCTAGACTACCATTTGAGTATTGACGGGTAACGTTACTTTTGCACTTTAGTGATAATCGCTCCGCACCTTCCATTGTGTACATCATGTTGGTATGCGTGCATATATCATCATATCATTTCTTGTGTTATCAATTTTTCCTGCATATACATCATTGCTACCTTGGTTGGAAAAGTTTGCATAAGTGGCCTAAGGAAACTATCACTAGAACAAAAAAGCTTTTAAGCAAAGAGACAACAAAGAACTTCTAAGCAATAGGCATAGCATCACCACATTGCATATCAAATTGTCATATTCGAGAACTTGTAAGCAATAGTCATAGCATTGCCACATTGCATATCAAATTGTCATATTCGATCTTCTTGGATCATCGGTAGAGAATTACCGGGAGCCATACATACATAGCATACTTCGGATAGAAGTCGTTATGTTATGTCTCTTATAGGTTGTGCACAAGTCTCGTAAACTCCTATTGAGCAATCATGCTAGCGTCTCTCTAGAGTTGTGCAACAAGAGCATTTTTCGTTGATTCCACATTTTGAGCTCGTTCCTTGGTTGCACGACCCCATTTTTCTATCCATGTGTGTGTTTCCGTGTGCCACATATTGATATTGGTCTACTTGTTCCACTTGTTTATTTGTGAATCTCTTTCAACATTATTGAATCTTGCTAATAATTGCATAAATTTTGTGCCACCATCCTCACCAAGCTACTCCAAAATCTTTAGTTTTGTAGGTGTGAGAATCGACAAGATCCGGCACCAACTGTGCTACTTCCATAATAATAAATTGGGTGATCTTTGATGCATCTTCAACATTTGATAAGGTACATTTCTTCTAGTTCTTCCCTTTTTCCCACTCACAATATTTGTGTGAGATGATGGATAGGCCAAGTACTACTACCAATCCACTCTTCATCGAGCAAGAAGAGGAACTGAACAACTATGTCACCAAGACTCAACTATTTGGCGCGCATAGAGCTTTGCACCAAGAGTGAAGCATTAAGCGACCGCATCAATCAACTCGCCTCCGACATGCGACAATCTGAAGAATGAACAAGAGACTACCTCGACAACAAGCTTTCCAATCACATGGAAGAGCTCGACGCCAAATTGACAACACAAATGGACGACTTTCAAGCCTTGTTGATCAACCTTTCCTCGACAACATCGTCATCATCATCAAGACGGCGCAAGTCAAGTCTCCACTCTTCGAATACTTCTTCGGATACAAGTTACCAGGAACTCGTTAGCATCATTGTCAAGACCATGAGGATCATCAAGCTCCACCAAACCCATTTCATGGCAATGGTTTACAAGACCGTCTCCGGGAACACGAGTGACATCATCGACAAGCTAATGATCTTACAGCCCAAGTGCAAACTCCAATACGCCAAGATCACCAAGCCAACCAAGATGGCGACGCCCTTCGACAAGAACAACAACACCGTAAAGAACAAGCCCTTGAAGCCCAACGTGCTCTAAATGAAGCGACCCAAGGCGTCAGTGCACGCAACTGGGAACAAGAAGAGGCCATCCGAGGAGAGCGATAAGAAGAAGCCGCACAACTCAAGGAACGCTAAGAAATGAGGAATCTTGTAAGAATCCCATGTACTCAATGTCAAGCTAATCAAGCGGAGCACGTGCAACAAGAAGTCGAAGAACCTCAACCAAGGCAAGAGAAAAATCATAATTGACCCTCACGCATTAAAGAACAACGCTACGGAAAGCTCAAGTTCACCATGCCTATGTTCTCCGGAAGCAATGATCTTGAAGACTACCTTTCATGGGCATTGAAGGTCAAAAGATCTTTCGTCTACATAACTATGAAGAAGAAAAGAATATTGCCATGGCATCGCTTGAGTTCCAAGACTATGTCCTCATTTGCTGGGAGCAAGTCATTGAGCGGCGACAAGCAAAAGGTTACCTAACAATCACAACATGGAATCAAATGAAGGATGTCATGCGAGCGTGCTTTGTGCCCACGTACTATAGTTACGACGTATTCAGGAAATTGCAACTATTCAAGCAAGGCACCAAGTCCGTCGAAGAGTATTACAGGGAAATGGAGAAGGCCATGATCCGAGCCAATGTCACGGAAGATGAGGAGCAAACTATGGCGCAATTCTTGAATGGACTCGACCATCCTATGAAGAAGATAGCGGATTTCCAACTGTATTCTAACCTCCTTGAGCTAGTGCATGAAGCTACCAAGGAGGAGCGACAAGTGCAAGATGATTACAAGTATGCCAAGTACATTTCCAAGACCTACGGTTCATACACTCAAGCTTCAACGACTATGAAACCTTCTACCTCGACGAAACCTACACCAAGCAACCGCGACAAGTCAAGTTACAAGAAAATTTCGACATCTTCAAGTTGTCCTCCTACTACAAGAAACCTCAAGCCAAGAGCTTCATCATCAACTACTCCAACAGATGAGACCGTCAAGACGAGTTCCATCAAGTGCTTCACATGTCAAGGTCGAGGCCACAAGACATTTGAGTGCCCCACTCGGCGTACCATGATAGCCAATGACGACGAATCCTATGACTCCATGAGTGAGGAAGAAATGGAAGCACTTGAGCACGTGGCAATGCACCGGCATGTGAACGAAGATGAAGACAATCAAGTCTTTTGTGAAAATGATTCGAGCCCCGCTCTTGTTGTCTCCAGGGTCTTGACACTTCAACACCAACAAGACGAAGACCAACGTTGCCACATCTTCCACACCAAAGCATACATCAATGGACGTTCTGTGAAGGTCATCATCGATGGAGGAAGTTGCCATAATTTGGCAAGTGAAGAGCTACGTTCCAAGCTACAATAGGTCAAGATGAAGCATCCTCGTCCCTACAAGGTCCAATGGCTTAGCGTCTCCAGCACCATTCAAGTGGAGCACACCGTTCAAGTCTCCTTCAATATTGGCGCATATGAAGACACATTGGAGTGTGATGTGGTTCCCATGTCCGTTTGCCACCTCCTACTTGGACGACCTAGGAAATTTGACCATGGCGTCATCCATAACGGGAGACCAATTACTATAGTTTCAAGATGAAGGGAAAGGAGTACGTGCTACGACCGATGTCGCCAAGTCAAGTGATCGCCAACAAGCAAGCATCCACCCATCATGGAGAGAATACTGAGGGAGTGAACCACCGAAAAGAGAGTGAGCACCACAAGCCAAAATCGAGTGCCTCCACGATGAGCGACAAGAAAAAGTTAGTGCTCTTAGCCACCAAAAGAGGTTTGACAGATGTGTGCGAGCACCCATCGAGTATTCTACACTATGTCCTAGTGTGCAAAGATGAAATAGAAAGAACTAACACCTCTCACCACCTACCTCTAGTGTTGTCTAATCTATTGCAGGAATTCGCGGATGTGTTTCCCGATGAGCTACCTCCCGGACTACCTCCACTTCGTGGCATCGAACTCCGCATCGACCTCATCCCCGGTGCACCTTTACCGAACAAGGCACCATACCTCGTCAACTCCGAAGAAACAAAGGAAATAAAAAGGCAAGTACAACACCTCATTGACAACTGGCATGTACGTGCGAGCTTAAGTCCTTGTGTCGTTCCGGTTATTCTTGTGCCTAAGAGGGATGGTACATTCTGCATGTGTTTCAATTGTTGTCCCATTAATACTATCCCCGTTCGCTATAAGCATCTCATTGCAAGCCTTGACAATATGCTAGATGTTCTTAGCAGAGCCACAATTTTCTAAAAAAAGATCTTAAAAGTGGCTATTACCGAATTCGCATTCAAGCGGGTGATGAATGGAAAACCGCTTTCAAAACCAAATTTGGCTTTTATGAGTGGTTAGTTATGCCTATGGGATTATCTGAAGCACCTAGCACTTTCATGTGTGTGATGCATTATGTTCTTCGCAAATACATTGGCATATTTGTTGTGGTCTACTTTGATGATATATTTGTGTTTATCGAATCTCTAGAAGATCATGTCACCGATCTTAGAGCCATTTTACAAACTCTTTGAAATGAGCGACTTTATGCTAATGTGGAGAAATGCACATTTGGTGTTGAGAAGCTTGTTTTCTTGGGTTTTGTAGTGTCTTCTAAGCATGTTCATGTAGATGGAGATAAAATTGATGCTATCAAAACTTGGCCACAACCAACCAACATGCAACAAGTGCACAACTTCCTTGGTCTGGCCGATTTCAATCGTATATTCATTAAGGACTTTAGCACTATTGCATCACCATTGCCCGCATTGAGTATGAAGAATGGATCATTTGTTTGGGGACCATCCCAAGATACTGCATTTCATGAGCATAAGAATTTGCTTACACATGCTCCATTGCTAGCATTGCCCAATTTCGATAAAACTTTCAAAGTGCATTGCGACGCTAGTGGTAATGGCATAGGAGGTGTGTTGATTCAGGAGAAGTGCCCAATCGCATATTTTAGCAAGAAACTTTCCAGAGTGCAACTTTAACTACCCCATTTATGATAAGGAGCTATATGCTTTAGTGATAGTATTGCATGTGTGGGAGCATTATCTTCATCCTCCTGAATTTGTCATCAATACGGATCATGAGACGCTTAAATACCTTAAAGTTCAAACGAAATTGAATAAGTGACATGACAAATGGAGTGAGTTTGTTGAGTCATTTCCTTATGTTATCAAGTACATCAAAGGTAAGGAAAATGTTGTGGCGGACGCTCTCTCATGCAAGTGCATGCTTGTAACTCAACTTGAATTGAATGTCATGGGATTTGAGCACATTAAAGATTTGTATGCACATGATATTTCATTTGCCATTCCTTATGCAAATGTCTAACGCATAACACTTGGGAGCGATATTATATCAATGTTGATTATATAATCAGAGCTAACAAGCTTTGTATTCCCGAGTATTATCGTTGTTTGTTGCTTTTGCAAGAGGCTCGCGGTGGAGGACTTATGGGTCACTTTGGACGTGACATGACATTCGCTACGCTTTTCAAGAACTACTTTTGGCCCAAGATGTTTCTCATGTCTCCCACTACACCAATTGATGCTCTAGATGTCACAAAGCTAAGTCTAAAGCTCAATCCCATGGTCTCTATATGCCACTTCCTATTCCATATCACCCATGGGAAGATATTAGTATGGACTTTGTGCTTGGTTTGCCTAGAACTCAAAATGAAAAAGATTCAGTATTTGTTGTTGTGGACCGTTTCTCTAAGATTGCACACTTTATTCCATGCAACAAGATAGACGATGCTTCACATGTTACAAATCTCTTTTGTAGGGAAATCTTGCTTCTACATGGAGTTCCCAAGACTATTTTGTCGGACCGCGACGTCAAGTTCCTAAGCTACTTTTGGAAGACCTTATGCGCCAACCTCGGAATCAACCTACTCATCTCATTGGCAAACCATCCACAAAACGACGGCCAAACGAGGTCACCAACCGGACGTTATCAACTCTCCTCTGCATGTTGATCAAGAAGAACATCAAGGAGTGGGAGGAATGCTTGCCCATTGCCAAGTACGCCTACAACCGAGCAAGACACTCTACTACCGGCAAGTCCCCTTCGAGGTCGTCTATGGATTCAATCCATTGTCCCATTGGACATTCTACTGCTACCTCTACAAGAGCGCATCAACATGGACACGAGTGCACAAGCGGGCTATCTCAATAAGGTGCATGAAGATACAAGACAAGCAAGCGAGTGCTAAGTACACCACCTCGCGACCAAGCTCAACATCAACAAGCAACCCATGATATTCAACATTGGAGATCTTGTGTAGCTACACCTTCGCAAGGACCACTTCCCCAACGAACGCAGGTCCAAGCTTCTACCTTGAGCCAACAGACCCTTCAAGGTGATCGCACGCTACAACAACAATGCATACAAGATCAACATACCGCGCGACAAGTACAATGTGTGCGATATCTTCAATGTCAAGGATCTCTCTCCCTACCACGGTGATGAAGTTTTTGATCCGAGGTCAGATCTTTCTCAAGGGGGGGGGGATGATGCGGAGCATCCTATGGTCATCCCCATGGACCTCCCTATGTCTCCCAAAGTGCCAACTGGACCGATGACACGAGCACGTGCAAGAGCTCTCGAGACCGAGGTGACATCTTTCCTTAGTGATATTCCGTATGACCCACGTGAGACATGGCTACTACCTAAAGCCGGAATGCTATGTGTGCTTAGGTACCAAGAAGACCATCTCGGAGATGCTTGTGGTGATGGACAAGTCCCCAAGTACACGCACGGAGGAGCTCGATGAGAGGAACCGGAGAAGTCCACAAGACCTGGACATCCGGCCCTAGGTGGCTTCACCACTAGTAGCAGCCCTGCCGCAAGCCAGCTCCAGGCCTTGGACATCTGAACCCATCCCGAACATCTGGCCCGACCAGCCCGGACATCTGGCAGCCGCCTGATACGTCCATTTTGCATCATGCTTTTATATTGATATTTATTTCATTATGGGATGTTATTACACATTATGGTACAATACTTATGCCTTTTCTCTCTTATTTTACAAGGTTTACACAAAGAGGGAGAATGCCAATAGCTGGAACTCTGGACCGGAAAGGAGAAAATCTGAGAGACCTATTCTGCAAAACTCCAAAAGTCCTCAAAATTTACGGAGAATTATTTTGGAATATATAAAAAATATTGGGCGAAGAAAATACCAGAGGGGACCCACCAGGTGGCCACAAGGGTGGGGGCGCACCCTACACTGGTGCGCGTCGGTCCTAAACAAACGGTTTTTAACCCCTTTCCGCGACGGCATTTGGAATCGTCGCCAAGTGAGTGTGGGCGATAGGGGGGTCCTTCCCACACGACCCAGAAACCGTCGGGGATATGCCCTCTTGGAACACACGTCCGGCAAAATGAGGTCGTGTGCGACCGGCGATTGCGTAAATATGGGAATACGTACAGTATAGCTAAAAAATACAATTATATGGCGAAATTGTTTCCGGTCGCAAGTACATCCCACACAGTTAGTCCCCGCTAAACGTTTCCGTTTGTATGTACATACCACACAGTCTCTGCAAGGAAAACGTTTGCGCAAGGTGGCGTAACGCAAACAGTTTTGAAGAGAATGTCGTGTGTGATTGTTCATTGATCCAACACGGTTTATTCCTAGAAACTGTGTGCATTTCCTGAGGTCATCGCCCACAGTGGTTTCTCAATAACCGTTTGCAATAGGAAAACCCAATTAGCGGGCTAATTGCCCTATTATTAATAATCCATTTACTAATCTAATTGACATTCATATTAAGCACATAATATATTCCATTTCCATATTAAGGAAGCATGATTTCATAATTGAAATACATTAGAGTCCAACATGATATAGCTTCAGCACCCAGCTACCCCATTACACAACTGCACCAGCAGCAAGATTCACATGCAACATCTAGAACCTTTTGAAATTAGCATCTTAGACGGTACATAGAGAGATGCATCTCATCTGGAAAATTGCTGAAGCGGAAGGCGAATATGGAGCCTTCATTCATGTTGAAGGTCTTTGCAACTTTAGGCCAGTGCCTATGGATGATTGGCCGTCCATCCTTCGACCTCTTCAGGAACACTTCAATATTGAACCGTGGGTGTTGTATGAAAACTTTCCTCGCCTCCTGACCACAGAGGTGGTTTGAGAGGTAATCATCAGTGAAGCTTGAAAACAAGGATGTGCATAAATATCTTCTCTATATTGCAAATGGGGCAAAGGAATACAAAAATGCAAGGTATAATAGTTAGTACCATCTTGTAAACCTCAGTGCTTCCCATTGTTTCCCTGCAACACATATAAGGTAGTTAGTCATCAGGTTAAGTAAGGGTTCGCATGCTATCAGTAAAATATGTTGATGATAATTAAGCACATTGCATATTCATCAGATTAATTCAAGCCACATGGAAAACCCATTTATCCAAACCAAGCATGATTAAGAACTAGGAAATATAGCACTTGTATATGTTTCTCATGTATTAAGTGCAGCCAAATTCGATTTATTCCTCACATGGTATACAATAACAGAATGCAGGCACAACAATTGAACATCGCATTGCAGAATTGAGCCAAGCAGTTAACTAAACACCACAACAAATGAACCAAACGTTAACTGAGCACCACATTGCACAATATAACATACTCCTAATAGAAGATCAGATAGTTAACCAAACCAACCATGCTTAACAACTTGGAAATATAGCATTTGTATTTGTTTCTCATGTATTTAGTACAACCAAATTCGATTTATTCCTCACATGGTATACAATAACAGAATGCAGCCACAACAATTGAACATCGCATTGTAGAATTGAGCCAAGTAGTTAACAAAACACCACAACAAGTGAACCAAGCCACAACAAATGAACCAAGCAGTTAAGTAAACACCAATTGAACAATATAACATACTCCTAATAGAAGATCAGAAAGTTAACCAAACCAAGCATGCTTAACAACTTGGAAATATTGCACCCTGAAGAATTGAACATCACATTTGCAGAATTGAACCAAGCAGTTGAACACCATGTTGCACAACATATAGAACATACACACTATAGCAGAAGATTGCATGGTAAAAGTAGATAGCACAATTCACTAGAATATGTTAAGGAAAGGCAGTAGCTAGCAAACTGAACATGGGTCCTTATAGTGAGCTAATAAGACAAGCTACTCCTCATTGTCGAAGATATCAATGACGATTGGCTCCTTGGACATGGAAGAGGGTGAGGCCTCCGCATCGTGGGTGCCCTCGTTGTAGTGGTGAGTTACCTGAGCCGCTCCAGGCACCAACCTGCTGGCTCTCGAGATGAGGTACGTGCACGCTGAGAAAACACCTCGTAGTCTTCGTCGAAGGCACCGACGGTGGCCTCGAGAAAACGCCACGAACTGTCATTTAAAGCAGCCAACCGCGTCGCGGCGTTGGCGCGCGAGGCGTCAACGGTGGCCTCGATGGCGAGGTGCTCCTCCAAGATCTGGGGTCGGCACGAATGGCAGCCATCGCGACCTCATCCGCGCGTGCGGCCGTGATTTGCTTCTCCGCTGCCAAATGCTCCTTGAGGTGCTGGCTATACTGCGTGCACCATGGCTTAGGCCGGCGCTTATTTGGTGGAGGGGTTGGTGATTTGGGTGGAAGGTGTCGCGCTCGCGCCGGCGGTCGGGCCATGTGGGATGTGGAAGGAGGAGGAGGATGGGGGTCGGGTGTGGATTACCTGTCTGGATAGGCGAGGCCGAGCAGCATGAAGGAGGGTCACCGGCGAGGAGGCGGCGGCGCTGTAAGCAAGGAGTGAAGGTTTCAACTTGGAAAGGAATGAGGAAAGAGGGGAAATGTGGATTTTGGTAAGGGGGAGGGGGTGGGGAGGTAGATATTTCCGCGGAAGCCGAAAAATTGGAATCGCTCCAGCCAAAAAACTGGCGCGCAAAGTGTGATCAGACACGGTCCAAAGATATCTTGTGCTCCATCTCACACGGTTTGTTATAATAAACTGTGTGGGATCTACTTGATTTTTGGTCTTGATTTGAATTACCATAATGGGGTCACAGCGGCCATGGACGGTGTTTGATTTGCTAGACCTTTTATCTGCAGTGATCATAAAAGAATTGGAATTATTCAGGGTTCGTTTGGACATTTTATGCATTAAGTGAGTTTTCAATGCATTTATGTGCATAATTCAAATTTGAACTACATGCACATGCTCCAGTGCATATAAATTCGTTGAAAAATCAAATCTTTGTCGTTGGGTGCATGCTTAGGTCCCATTCAAGAAATGGGAATGAATTTCAAACACCATGGCACCGTTGATTGCCGGCAAAACAGTGAGATGCCTGGTTTTTAAATTCTAGTAAATCCAAAACTCGTCTGAAATTCATGAAACTTGGCATGCTATCATGGAGCGGCATCAACATGCCGTGGTACAAATTTTGTCCCATTTGGGGCAGGTTTGGGTATATGCTTCTCACAAACGGAGCTTCTCACAACAAGCATAATGGTTTTCACGAATCCCAACCACCAGGTCGAGGGGGGCAAGCACGCAACACGTCATGAACCAGATATGTGTGGAGACTATGCGATTTTCGACACATGCATGCGCCCCATCAAAATTTCGTGCTTTTGGTATTCAAACATATATGCATGCAGTTGTCGTCTCTGGACACTCTACCTCGCTTGGTTATCCTCGACGGCCTATATATTCATGGGCCCGCGTGCACGTCCATCACTTCGACCAACAACGCGAGAGAGGTTACCAGGGTCGATTCTTCTTCTCTTGGTTTGCGTTATCGTATAGTCGTACGTCAATCATGGTGAGATTCGAGACCTAAGTTCGAGGGCTTGCATACACATGAATCCCTATATATAGTATACGCGTCGTGAACCCTCCCTCTGTGTGGGGGTTTTTCCGGTTCCAAAGTGCATGGTACCACATCAAAGTTGTGGATTGGGTATATTCAAAGAGCACATGAAACTTGATACATATGTTTGCATTGGGCCACATGCACGTAGTTGTTGTCTTCAAGCACTCCCTCGCATGGTTATCAGCGACAAGCTAGCCTACTTTGTGGGGCCGCGTGTGGACTTCCATGCATGACTTTGACCAAACAACAAGAGAGGTTATACGACCAAGGTGGTGATTCTTCTTGGTTAGTCTTACAATACACCTTGGTGAGATGCCCCCTCCCACCGACTCAAAGTGTGTGTGGGGGGGCACGGTACTACTTCGAACTAGATGAACCTCCGTGGGGTTGGGGATGTCCGTTTAATTTGCGATGCACATGTGCCACATCAAATTTGTGATTTGGTTATCTAAATATCATGCACCACATAGTTTTCACACACACACACACACACACATATCGGGCCGCCCGCAGGTGCGGTTCGTATGTGGTCTCACCCATCTAACGCCAGAAGAACACATTTGTGGGCCCGCACATGGTCCACATTTGATCGGAAGCAAGGGGTTGAACATGATGTACTCCTTTCGGTTTTGTGTTACGGTAGAGTGCAAGCGTGTTCATTTTCTAACCCTTTCCCGCATTTTTTCGCCAAATTTATAAACAGCAGACGAGTCGGACGCAGCAACCGTCAGCAACCAGGTACCAAACAGACACGGTTCCCTAGGACTACCCGTGTGCCGCGCCGCTGCCCCTGTCTCCCACGTGATCACAGTAGATTGGGCTCCACGAGGCATCCCTTCCCCTCTCGAAAATATCTACTCCCTCGCAATCTCGAAAATATCTACCCGCCTAGATGGTTTTATATTTGATAGCACACGATTAGTATGTCTGGACCGTGTGCGATGTCTGTTACTCACGCTCTGCTTCAATCAGTAGATCCAAATTTTCTGTAGCCCCGACATTTTACTCCCGCCTGCATTCCCTCACAATCTCAAAAACATCTTCTCGGCTGGAGTGTTTTTCTGTTTGATAGCACACGATTATTATGTTTTAACCATTTGTGATGTTTGTTACTCCCGCCCCGCTTTACTTCAATCCCTTGATCCAAATTTTCGATAGCCCCGCCATTTTACTCCCGCCTAGTAAAATTTTCAGTACCTGCGGCATTTCCTCAAACACCACCTTGGACCCCCTCCACATACACACCCCAAATCCTTTGCTCACCCCAAATCCCACACTCACACACATACACACCACCACTCCCTCGCTCGAAACCTAGCTAGGTTGCCACCACCGCCGCCGCGCCGCCTCCATCGTCAACCTCTGTCGGTCTGCCCCTGCAGTTTACCCACCAATATACATACCCTTGCCGTCCTGAGTTTCTTAGATGACGCCTATGAAACGCCCCCTTTCCCATAGATCCCCATCCCCACCTCCCTCCCCCACTCTAGAGCATCGCAGCCTAAGACCGGCTACGCTTCCCAGGGAACTCGAGGAGCGACTGGCCCAAAAGAGCTTTATAGCGGCCTCTTCGCCCAATGTCGACGAGGTGGCCTCCAAGGAATCTGACGATGATGACTGGACTTGGATGGGGCCTTTCAATCAGCGGGCTAGAGCATTCTGGTAGGTCATAGACGCCGGCTACGTCATCGAGGTCGTCCACAATGACGACTTGACGCGGGCAATGTCACAGGTTAAGTTGCCCACCCCCGACTGATAGAGGTAAAGGTGCCTCATCTATCGATGACATGGTGGCTATCTTTTTGATGGAGTAGACTTTGATGATCTGACTACGAACATGCGAGGATGTCGCGCCTTAGTGTAAGTTCATCTAGTGCCCCTTAGTGATTTTGGTGCATTGAAGACTTATAGGTTAAGGGACTAATGCGTTTGTGAGTGTACACAGGTCTATAAGTCTATGAGGAGTTTGATATTTACAGAGAAAGTCAAACCCTAAAAATGAATGCCTTCGACTGAAGACTCTGAATTTCTGAAGACTTTGAAAGTGAAGAAATTGGTGTGACCATGAAGACTTGATATTCATAGGAGGAACATGAAGTGTGAATACTTTTGTTTTCGTAGTATCATTTTGTCTTTCTTGAGTCATAGGAAACACCGTATTGTTAAAGGGGGTCGAGGAAAAACTAAGGAAAAGTTTCCAAGTGATGCTCATCTCAAAATCCTACACCTTCCAATCCTTTCGAGTAAAGCCATAGGAAATCTCATACAGTTCAGTCAATTTCTTCAGTGACAGAGATGAAGTTCTTCTGGTCTGTGAGGAATTTGTTCTAACTGAGGAGTTAGGAATTCGCCAGTGCGGATTGGCTACAATTGAGGAACATGATAACCCTGAGGAATTTGAGCTTCAAATTTCGGACCGTTGCTGTGCTACGCGCCAGCTGTCCCAAAATATCTACCCACCTAACGGTCATATCATTGAAGGGCATTTATGTCTTATCATGTCGGGCTGCTCCCTAGGCTATAAATAGCCGCCCCCTACAACCACTAGCTGGTTGGCTGCTCCGAGAGAAACTGACACTTGTCATTAAGAGCATCCCATCCTCCGAGGACTTTGAGCGAAAATCATCAAGTGAGGAAACCCAAACCCAAACACCTACAAACCCAAAGTGATTGAGCATCGCTGAAGAGATTGATCCTGCGTGGATCCGACGCTTGTTACCTTTGAAGATTGTGCATCTTCTAGATGGTTAGGCGTCATGGTTTAGAGCATCCAAGAGGAAATTGTGGATCGCCGAGTGACCGAGTTTGTGAAGGTTTGGAAGTCACCTGAAGACTTGCACAAAGTAATTGGGTGAGGTCTGTGTGACCTTAGCTCAAGGAGAATATGGTGAGGATTGTGTGTCCTCAGGTTTAAATACCTAGCTGCTCTAACTAGATGTACAACTGTCACGGCAGTTGGAACTGGTCTACCAAATCATTGTCTTCACCGAGCTAACTAGTTCTATTTCCTCATCCCTTCCATTTCCTTATTACTGTGTTGTGTGCTTGTTCATATCTGTTTGAAGACTTTGACTGAAGACTTTCTCAATTTCCTCAATTTAATTTCTTCAGTCTGTTTCTCTTCATCCTATTTTATCATGTGCTTACGCTTTTTGTGCTCTGTGTCTGTTTTAATTTCATCATGATGTCCATGTTTATTTCATGTCATGTATGCATCTGAGTACTTATTCCGCTGCAAGTAGTTCTTCATTTAGGAATTTCCTCACCCTGAAATTCCTCATTGAAGAATTCTTAAAAATCGCCTATTCACCCCCCTCTAGTCGACTTAACGCACTTTTAATTGGTATCAGAGCAAGGTACTCCCTTGTTCTGTGTGATTTTGGTTTAACCGCCTGGAGTTTTAGTTATGTCGATCGCAGGAATGAAGACTGGGTCATGCCCCATCTTTGACGGTCATGATTATCCCAAGTGGAAGGCCATGATGAATAAGTGACTCATGGCGATGAACAACGAGCTGTGGACCATCACTGAGATTGGTCTTACCGATCTGTGCAAGATGGCGGAGGCTGATGACATTTGCAAGTACACTCTTCTCAATCTCACAGCGAAGGACATCATCTGCTCCTGTCTATCTCAAAATCAGTTCAGGAACATTATGCATCTCAGCCATGCGATGCTCATCTGGGACCGACTCTCTATGGTCTATGAAGGTCATAGAAATGATCGTGATCCCTGGTTTGAGGATTTCATGGTATCGCGTAAGACTATGACTTTCGAGTCAGAATCATCATCCTCTGCACCATGCCTTATGGCAAAAAGTGCCAAGGTAACTGAATGCTACCTGTCTGAGTCTAGTGATGATGAAGCTGCTGATGCATTTGGACCTAGCTACACCAGACTTGCTTTCATTGCCACTAAACAACAAAGAGCTTTGGAAAAGGTTCAAAGCATGCTAGACAAGAGTGATGATATGTTGGGTGAAGAAATGGATGGCACTAAAACTTTGACTGAAAATATTCAGAGACTTTAGTCCAAGTTTGACAATCTTCAGAGTCATCATAACACTCTCTTATCTAATCATGAGAAGCTTTCTTATGAATTTCTTCAAAGAAAGCAAGATCTTGAAAAGCTAAGGTGAGTTATGAAGATCCTCAAAAGGAGCGTGATTCAATATTTGCTCAACAAATCAGCGCTGCTCAGGAAGAATTTATTCCTCCATGTTTGAAGTGCATTGAACGTGAATCTGCTAATTCTTCACCTGTAAGTTTAAATGCATCTATTGCTGCAAATTCTTCACCTGTCTTGGCTGTCACTGATTCCTCATCTGAGGATATTGCTAGTATCACTGACAATGCATGGCTGAAGGAATTGTATATGACAGGCATGTACAAAAGCCTCAAAGGGCATCAGGCTCTTTGTGATGTGCTTAAAAAGCAGATCCTCAACAGGAACCCTAGCAAAGAGGGTATTTCCTTTGAGTGGAAACTCAATGCTGATGGAACATGCTGGAAGCCTGAGCAGTACCCCAAAACCTCATGGGTTGCCGCAAAGGGACCTCCAGTTGATCCATCTACTTTATCTGGCTTTACATGTGAATCGCCTCATTCTTCTGATGAGTCATTTGACTCCAACTATAAGCTGTTCAAAAATCAGAATGGTAAAGTATTTGCTAGATATGTTGGCACTAACTGCAGGAACGGTTCCCCTATGAAGAAAATCTGGGTTCCCAAAAGGTGCCTTGAAAGTCTTCAGGTGAATGTCATCATGACACCACCTGTGAAGAATAGGAACCCCAGATCAAATTCTTCATATGGACCAAATTCTTCATATGAATCCAAGTCCTCATACGGAACTAATTCCTCACATGGATCAAATTCCTCAAAAAGGATCAAAATCCTCATATGAATATCATCGTGCTAACACTTCTGTTTCGCAGGGAAGATCTATGGGCTATGAATATGAGCATTATTCTTCTAACCATTATGGTCGTAAGTCCTCGAAGAAGTTCTCTACTTATTCATATGCTTACCCTAACTCCTCTTATGTGAAATAAAGTGGACTGGCTTGTATGCCACTGTTCTCTTATGGAGCTCGCAGAATGATGAACTCTTTGCCACCCCTTCAGATGTGGGTGGTGAAGAAAAAGAACTAATCTCTTATGTAGGGTCAGGTCTCCAGACGTACTTAAACATCTAAAGAATTTGCTGGAGACCTGAAGATGCTTGAAAGGACGCAAGCTAATCATGAAGAAAATGATTTTTCATTTCTCACATCCTCATACTGCTTTATCTGTTCTATTGCTTGATGAAACTGATCTGATGAAATTGATGTCATATTCTTCACTGATGAAGTATATGAGTTCATAAGCTGCACTAATTCATCTGCAGGATATTCAACCCAAAGCCACTGAGTGGGTCCTCGATAGTGGATGTACAAATCACATGACTGGTTACAAGAATCTATTGATGGACGCTCCCTTATCTCCATCGCATCTGAAGCATATCACCTACGCTGACAAAGGCAAAATCAAGGTATTGGGTCTAGGTAAGGTTGCGATCTCAAAGGATCGACACATGGACAAAGTCATGCTTGTCGAGTCCTTAGGATTCAACCTCATGTCAGTCTCAATGCTTTGTGATCTTGATATGGTTGTTATCTTTGGCAAGTATCGTTGTGTTGTGATAATGGAAGCTGACCATTCCAAAGTCTTCGAAGGCTTTAGGAGAGGAGATCTGTATATTGTTGATTTCTCCACAGGACCACAACCAGCTATATGTCTACTTGCAAAAGCTTCAGAACGCTGGCTATGGCATCGATGACTTGGTCATGCTGGCATGAGGAACTTGCACACGCTCGCGAAAAGGAAGCATGTCATTGGCATTGAGAATGTCAAATTCCTCAAGCATCACTTGTGCGGAGCCTGTGAAGCTGGAAAGATGACCAAGGCCAACCATCCAGCAAAGACTATCATGACAACCACTCGACCATTTTAATTGCTTCACATGGATCTCTTTGGTCCTAACCATTATTCTGCATTCACCAATGAAGCATCCCTATATGGCTTTGTTATTGTTGATGATTACTCTCGTTACACATGGGTACATATCATCACTTACAAACGTGAAGTGCAGGAAGTCTTCAAACGATTTTCCTCGAGGGCTTCAACCAACTTTGTTGTGAAGATCAAGCACATCAGAAGTGACAATGCAATTAAGTTCAAGAATACTAGTCTTGATGACTATCCTGATGAACTTGGTATTACTCATGAGTTATCTGCTCCTTATACTCCTCAGCAGAATGGCGTTGTGGAGCGCAAGAACAGGACTCTTGTTGAGATGGCTCGCACTATGCTTGATGAATACAAGACACCTCGTCATTTCTGGACTGAGGCAATTGATACTGCGTGCCACATCATCAACAGGGTATATCTTCACAAATTCTTCAAGAATACTGTATATGAACTCCTCACTGACAAGAAACCCAATGTGAGTTATTTCAAAGACTTCGGTGCTAAATGTTGGATTAGAGATCCTCATCACAATTCTAAATTTGCACCGAAAGCACATGAAGGTTTTATGCTTGGTTACGGAAAGGACTCGCACACCTACAGAGTCTTCAACAACATTCACCACAAGGCTGTTGATACTGTAGATGTGCAGTTCGATGAAACTAATGGCTTGAAAAGAGAGCACCTACCTCTTGTGCTAGATGAACAGTCTCCTGAGGAAACCATCAAGTTCAAGGCTACTGAGGATGTCATTCCCACTGAAGAATCTGTTGAAGAAGTTATTCCAGAACGTGAAGAACATCATGCTGGTGCACATGAGGAAAATGGCTCTGAAGAAAATGCTGATCCAATTCCACGTCGCCAACCCGCTCATCCTCGAGTTGCGAATGAAGTGCAGATTGAGAAAACCATCAGTGACATCAATGCACTAGGTCCTCTCACACGCTGAATAGCTTCACATTTGTCTAACTTTTGTGGGCACTTTGCTTTCGTCTCTATCATAGAGCCCACTAAGGTAGATGAAGCATTTCTGGAGCCTGAGTGGATTCAAGCTATGCAAGAAGAATTACATTTGTTCGAGCTCAACAATGTTTGGGAACTTGTCAAGCGACCAGACCCTCGCAAGCATAATATCATCAGCACAAAGTGGATCTACCACAACAAGCAAGATGAAAATGGCCTTGTGGTGAGGAGTAAGGCACGGCTTGTAGCTCAAGGCTACACACAGGTTGAAGGAATTGATTTCGATGAAACTTTTGCAATTGTTGCTAGACTTGAGTCTATTCGCATATTACTTGCTTATGCTAACCATCATAACATCATCTTATATCAAATGGATGTGAAAAGTGCATTCCTCAATGGTAAGCTTGAGGAATAAGTATATGTTGCTCAACCCCCAGGTTTTGAAGATCCAAAGCATCCTGACAAAGTCATCAGACTCAATAAGGCCCTCTATGGCCTCAAGCAGGCCCCTCGGGCGTGGTATGATACTTTGAAGGAATTCTTCATGAAGAAAGGCTTCAAACCCGGTTCACTTGACCCAACTCTTTTCACAAAAGCCTATGATGATGAATTATTCGTGTGCCAAATATATGTTGATGATATTATCTTTGGTTGTACTGACCAACGTTACAGTGATGAATTTGCCTACATGATGAGTGAAGAATATCAAATATCTATGATGGGAGACTTGAAATTCTTCTTAGGTCTTCAGATACGTCAACAACGCAATGGCATATTCATATCTCAGGAGAAATACCTTAAAGATGTACAAAGGAAATTCGGCATGCAAGATTGCAAAAGCGTCAAAATCCCTATGCCCACAAATGGCCATCTATGCACTGATGAAAATGGTATTGACTTCGATCAAAAGGTATACCGCTCCATGATTGGTTCTTTATTATATTTATGTGCATCTAGGCTAGATATTATGCTTAGTGTTTGCATGTGTGCCCGCTTTCAAGCTACACCGAATGAATCACACCATAAGGCTGTGAAGCATATTCTTTGATATCTAGCTCACACTCCAACACTTGGATTATGGTATCCCAAGGGCTCGGCTTTTGATCTCATTGGATATTTAGACTCTGACTATGCTGGTGATCGTGTGGACTGCAAGTCAACATTAGGCACATGTCATTTCCTCGGACGGTCCTTTGTATGTTGGTCCTCGAAGAAACAGAATTGCGTATCACTCTCTACTGCTGAAGCTGAGTACATTGTTGCTGGTTCGTGTTGTGCTCAACTGCTATGGATGAAGCAAACCATCAAGGACTATGGCATCTATGTGAAGAATGTGCCACTCTATTGTGACAATGAGAGTGCCATCAAGATTGCTCATAACTCTGTTCAACACTCGAAGACAAAGCACATTTAGATTCCTCATCATTTTCTTCATGATCATGTGTTGAAGGGCAACATCTCTATCGAGCACGTGAAGACTGAAGAACAGCTAGCCGATATCTTCACAAAGCCCTTGGACGAGAAGAAATTTAGCAAGTTGCGGTGTGAGCTAAATATCTTAGAGTCTTCGAATGTCCTATGAAAAGGACACACATCCTAACACTTATGCAAATTTGATGACTTAGATGTGCAACACACGAAGTAACGTTTTTCTTCAATCAATGAAGACTAACACCCTAAGTGTGAAGAAGTTAACAAAGAATTTGATTCTCATAGCCCTATGACAATTGTATGTGGTGTCTGAAATCAGCATTCTTATACGGTGGGTTACGCCACCAACAACAGTTGAAATTCTTCAATTTGAGTTTTTCTTCATTTTTTAAATTTATCAGTTGTTCAATTTCTTCAACTTTGTATTATCTTCACTCTCTCCGTCGTTTTTCTTCATTGGCTATATAAATATATGACTTTATGTCCTCTACAGCATTCACTTATTGCTATTTCTTCAAGTTGCTCTTTCTGCTAAGTGAATGTGATCGGACCCTTCCCGCTCTATGCTAAACTCAACCCAGTCTGTTCACAAATTCTTCATGTGCGTTCTATTTGAAACCCGTTCAAAATCTTCACTGTGTCCGTGACAGCTGAATAATTTGCGAACGAAACCTTAAAATATTCTAATCTAAATTTTTGGCCTTTTCCGCTCAAATCGTTCCACATTCCACAATATGATTATCTATTCACCCACGATCTCACACGATCTCCACCTCACAGTACGTGGGTGACACATGTCGCACGAATGAGAAAGATCCGGGGCACGTTCGTCCATTTTACTCGGGCGAGCGGTTTTTCACCTCGGCTATAAACACCCCTCACCCTCCTCAGACTTTTTTTACTCCGCTCGACCTCACTCCCTCGCTCGAGCTCTCAAAACCTAGCGCCGCAGCTACTTCCATCATCGCCGGTGAGGAAGAGCTTCGCTGCCTCGACCTCGTCGCCGTCGTACTCACGCCGGTCGCTGATTTCTTCACTCCGCCGCCGCCGTAGCTGTCTTCCTCAGCCAAGTTAGGGCGTGGAAGATCTGAACCGACGAGCTTTGAATCTACTAATCTCAGTTCGTCGTGTCCTTCATCAAGGGTAATTAAAAGTCACTTTTACTGCCCTTGTTGATTCATATGATTTCTACAAAATCTTCAAAAGGTGTTTATTCTTCAATCTTCACACTGTAAACACCTCGCACAAACATATATTCTTGATTTGTTTCCCTAAGCAACATTTTTCTTCAAGATTCCTCAATTGTGTGGATTTCCAATCTATACAACTCTGGAAACTATGTCAAAGAACGCTTACTGAAATTCCACAAGACACATCTGGTCAAATTCCTCAAACTTGTTCCTTTTGCAAAAATCTTCTAAGAACGCATATGACCTCTCCAAATTCTTCACACCTATAGTCTGTTCACAGGTACACATGTCCGCTGCTGAATCACTAGGTTCTCATCAACTTAACTCATTTGCAGCGTTCCTCGAAGAAAAGTTGCATACCTCTTGAGAGAACTCAATAGTTCAAAATCCTCTGCTGAAGAAAATGGCAGATGGCAAGAAACCTCAGAAGGGAGGAAAGAAGTTGCAAGTCAACAATGCTTTTGAGATTCCTGATGACATCTATGAAGGGTACTCCACTCCTCCTTATGAAACGAAGAATGAGTGCAAAGTGCGCATTCAGAGGATAGAGAGGAGATGGGCTAGAGAATGGAAGGAGTATAGATATGTGACTCCCAAGTATATGAAGAAATTCGCAGTACACCCTCCATTCCCAAGACCTCCCTTGGCACCAGGCCAAGTTGTCGATCCCTCAATCATCAGAAGAGGTGAGGATTTCCCTAAGGAATGGGCCAAGCGTCAAGCTAAACTGGCCAAAATGGTAAAAGAGGCAGTGAAGAAATTCAATGAAGACTCTGATGCTGCCACTGTTGAGGCCTCTGCTAGCAAGCCTAAGAAGGCTATGGCCAAGAAGCCCGCTCACAAGCCCAGTGCTTCTGCTTCAATGCCCTCACGGCCAAGCACCTCAACAATGCCCTCACGGCCTAGTTCTACAAAGCCCTCATAGCAAATTCCTTATGCTGCTCCAGCTCCTCCAAAACCCTCAGCTCCTCCAGCAAAGTCCTCAGCACCTGTGCATCTCGCCTCGTGTTAAAGGACCACAGGCAAATCAATTGCCTCAGGAGCCTCTGCAAGTTCTTCAGCTCCTCCAAATTCCTCAACAGGACCTACTTTGCTAAAGACCAAGGCCACTACTGGATGAGGCACTAGACCAAGTCCTCATAAGAAGCAGGTTGCCTTTCAAGTACCGTCCGATGAAGACGAAGGAGATGATGAGGAACTTGCTAAAATCATCAGAGATAGACAGTAGAGGGCCGCTAGACCCAAAGGAAGTGAAGTTCCTCTCTTAATGGATCCAAAGTTGATCCTTGAGTACATTGTTCTCTGGCACAAGGACCCCAACACACCTGTGCCAGACTTGAAGCTAATTCCTGGCCAAAGTCACATGCTGACCGCCTTCATTGGCAAAGAAAAATGGAAATTCGAGAAGGCCAGGCAGTTGAAGAAAGCGCAGTTCAAAAAGGAGCTTGCTAAAGAAGAATGTTGTCAAAATGACAATTGATGAACTTGTACCTCTGCAATCTGAGATCAAGAATTCTGTGATGAATTTGATCGCTACTATGCTGACTGGCTTGGAGCCAAAGTCAGGTTTGTGAAGTTCACTGAAAAATTCACTTCAAATGCTGAATCTCCTCACGCTGATGCATCTGCTCAGCCGACTGAAGAACATGCCAACATCGTTGATGAAAATCAGGCTGCTGATGAAACTGCTAGTACCAGGGCTGATGACTGCATTCCAGCCACTGATGACATTGCCAGGGAAACCACTAGTGTTGCGCCTGAAGAACAAGCCAGGCCAGCTGAGGCATCAACCGCTGTGACTAAAGAATCTGAACCAACCAGGAAAACTGAAATAGTTGTGCCTGAGGTAACTGAACCAATTTCCTCTGCTCCTCCTACACCAACACCAAGTCTAGTTCTTCCTTCTGCATCAGAAGCGAAGAAAACTAAAGCTGCGGAGCGAGCAACAGTAAAGAAGAGGAAAGCATCTACTTCATCTCAGTCTTCAGCACCAAAGAAGATGAAGACATTGACAAGATCTTTTGAGAATCCCATTGATGATGTTCCTGTCTCCAGTATGCTATCAAAGGAACTTGTTCCTTTGGTGAAGATTATGAGATCCCAAGCGGATCGGATGAAGACGTCCCTTCTGCTGCTTCTTCAGAGCAGTTGGACGTAGAAATTGAAGCGATTAATATCCCTTCAACCCCAATCATCTCATCGCCTATGCCTCAGTTCACAGCTGAAGAGGCAAGCATTGAAGAATTAAGTGAAGAAGATGAAGACGTGGACATTGGGAGCACCACACCTGTGATGAATGATGACTTTTGGGAAAGTCAGCACCCCAACTCACCTTTGTTCATGCCACTGCAACAAATCCTTGTGTCCCTAGTGCACACTGAAGTTCTAATGGGCTATGAAGAACCTCGCACCACTCCGTCCATTCCTGAAGAAATTCCAGCCACTAGTGCTGATGAAAATGCTGCTAAAGAAATGAAGACCCAGGCTACAACTAAAGCTGCAACTGAAATTCCTCAGCATGTGGTTCCTGACAATGTGATTCCTGAGGCTGTGATGACTTTGACTGATACTCCTCAGCCCAAGCCGAAGAATCCCTTCTCTAAGAAGCAAAACTTCAAGGCTGATGACTTCTTCCACGAGCATGTGTTCTTCACAGATAACAACCCATATGACTCTGCTCATCTTAGAAGGAAGCGTTTCTGGACTGCCAGCCAAGCAAACTTCTATTCTTCACTGCTTTTTGATAAGGACAAAGTCTTCGACCATGAGCATATTCCTCACGTGGACATGGAACCACTGCCTTGCTTCACGCCAGTCCTCGGTGTTCTTCACAATGCTGGACTGCTCAACTTCTGCACAGATATATGTGATTGGAATGAAGAACTAATTCTTCAGTTCTATGCAACGTTGCACATCACCGGCAATGCTGAAGATGTGAACTCTTGTGTGTCGGATTGGATGACAGAAAATACTCACTTGAAAGCACCGGCCTCTGAATTACTTCATGCCCTGCCTGTCAGTCCTCCCCTTGAAGGTGCACGTTGTATATATCATGAACCTGAACTTACTGACCACTATATGCAAGTGTTGATGAAGCCGCTGAAGCCCGGTCAAGCCCCAAGGACCAAATTCCTCGTGAAGGAATTGATGTATGTGCCACAGACTATCTATCGCATCTTGACCAAGACTTTGAGTCCAATCAAGGGCCACGACTCTAAAGAAGAGGAGGTCATTGGCATCATGAAGAATCGACTATTCAACATCATTCATGGCGTTCCTGTCAACTACCATGATTTCTTCATGAGGACTCTGGCCAATGTTGCATTATCTCCTTTTGAATTGAAGCCTTACGCTCCCTAGATTATGAGATTCCTCAGATTAAGGTCTTCAATCAATTACAAGGCTGACACTCTCAACCATGGCGGTTACTTGCCACCCATTGAAGTCCTTAAGCGGACATTTTCCTCAGCTGATGAAAAGAGCAAGACTACTGCTGGTATTGATGAAGGCATTCGTCCATTGGATGGTCAGTTCCGCAAAGCTGCATCTTACTCCACCAATGATGACTCTGCCACTCGTGACTCTGCCGCCAATGCCTCAAAGCAAAATCCTCAAGGCACAGCTCCAAGGGTGATGACTAATCGTGAGCTTCTCCTCAGTCTTCACCAGAAGGTTGATCGCAACCATAAATGGGTAAAAAGGCGGTTTGGTTAAATTCTTCACAACATGACTGCTACATAAAATTCAGTGAAGAAGAACCACTACTACCTCCATGAAGTATTCAATCGCACCTGGGCTGTTCTGTCTCATCTTTATGGTGAAGAAGATCTGAACCAGATGGGCTTCAAGCAAGACTTTGACTGGTCTCAGCCTCCGGCGAAGAAATTCAAGAAATTCAAACTGCCTTGCTTCACGCCAGTCCTCGGTGTTCTTCACAATGCTGGACTGCTCAACTTCTGCACAGATATATGTGATTGGAATGAAGAACTAATTCTTCAGTTCTATGCAACGTTGCACATCACCGGCAATGCTGAAGATGTGAACTCTTGTGTGTCGGATTGGATGACAGAAAATACTCACTTGAAAGCACCGGCCTCTGAATTACTTCATGCCCTGCCTGTCAGTCCTCCCCTTGAAGGTGCACGTTGTATATATCATGAACCTGAACTTACTGACCACTATATGCAAGTGTTGATGAAGCCGCTGAAGCCCGGTCAAGCCCCAAGGACCAAATTCCTCGTGAAGGAATTGATGTATGTGCCACAGACTGTCTATCGCATCTTGACCAAGACTTTGAGTCCAATCAAGGGCCACGACTCTAAAGAAGAAGAGGTCATTGGCATCATGAAGAATCGACTATTCAACATCATTCATGGCGTTCCTGTCAACTACCATGATTTCTTCATGAGGACTCTGGCCAATGTTGCATTATCTCCTTTTGAATTGAAGCCTTACGCTCCCTAGATTATGAGATTCCTCAGATTAAGGTCTTTAATCAATTACAAGGCTGACACTCTCAACCATGGCGGTTACTTGCCACCCATTGAAGTCCTTAAGCGGACATTTTCCTCAGCTGATGAAAAGAGCAAGACTACTGCTGGTATTGATGAAGGCATTCGTCCATTGGATGGTCAGTTCCGCAAAGCTGCATCTTACTCCACCAATGATGACTCTGCCACTCGTGACTCTGCCGCCAATGCCTCAAAGCAAAATCCTCAAGGCACAGCTCCAAGGGTGATGACTAATCGTGAGCTTCTCCTCAGTCTTCACCAGAAGGTTGATCGCAACCATAAATGGGTAAAAAGGCGGTTTGGTTAAATTCTTCACAACATGACTGCTACATAAAATTCAGTGAAGAAGAACCACTACTACCTCCATGAAGTATTCAATCGCACCTGGGCTGTT
Organism: Aegilops tauschii subsp. strangulata; assembly: GCF_002575655.3. Classification (NCBI taxonomy): domain Eukaryota; kingdom Viridiplantae; phylum Streptophyta; class Magnoliopsida; order Poales; family Poaceae; genus Aegilops; species Aegilops tauschii. The sequence continues at coordinate 249,496,541 of NC_053038.3, forward strand.
CTGTCTCATCTTTATGGTGAAGAAGATCTGAACCAGATGGGCTTCAAGCAAGACTTTGACTGGTCTCAGCCTCCGGCGAAGAAATTCAAGAAATTCAAAGTTCCTTCCTTGGTAGACAACTCTTATTCTTCATCTCGCGAGACTGATGAGCATGAATATTTGGACAACACTGCGGCAGGCCCTACTTCAATAACCGACCCCAACAACGCTAGCGCTCCTCCATCGACTTCATGATGATATTCTTCAGGGGTGTTAGTCCTCATTTTTCATCCCTTTTGGTCATTCGATGACAAAGGGGGAGAAATTTGAGTTAGTCTTCAAGCGGGTCTCTATATATGGGCGTTTCTTTGCTAAGTTATAACTCTCATTCTTTTGAAGACTTTGTTGGATCGAGTTGTAAACTTAAACCCGATGGTGGTCTGATACTTTTGCTATGTTCTTCTGCATGCTATTCCCTTATATATGTTAATGGACGCATGCTGAATCACATCAGTCACCATATTTCATCATGCATTTCAAATTCTTCATATCATATGTTAAATGCGTGTATGAATTACAAGATATAGGGGGAGATCTCCATGATTCCACTCTTCAAATGTGTATTGCTTCAAAAGCAAGTTCCTCACTATGCACATCTTCAGGGGAGTTCTTCTATATCTTGCAATCGAATTCCTCAATATCAGTATTTACACTTCATATGTTTATCCCCATTAAAAACTTAACCTATATTGTCATCAATCACCAAAAAGGGGGAGCTTGTAAGTGCATCTAGTGCCCCTTAGTGATTTTGGTGTATTGAAGACTTATAGGTTAAGGTACTAATGCGTTTGTGAGTGTACACAGGTCTATAAGTCTATGAGCAGTTTGATATTTACAAAGAAAGTCGACCCCTAAAAATGAATGTCTTCGACTGAAGACTTTGGATTTCTGAAGACTTTTTGAAGAGTTTGAAAGTGAAGAAATTGGTGTGACCATGAAGACTTGATATTCATACAAGGAACATGAAGCGTGAAGACTTTTGTTTTTGTAGTCTCATTTTATCTTTCTTGAGTCATAGGAAACACCGTACTATTAAAGGGGTTCGAGGAAAACTAAGGAAAAGTTTCCAAGTGATGCTCATCTCAAAATCCTACACCTTCCAAACCTTTCGAGTGAAGCCATTGGAAATCTCATAAAGTTCAGTCAATTTCTTCAGTGACAGAGACAAAGTTCTTCTGGTCTCTGAGGAATTTGTTCTAATTGAGGAGATAGGAATTTGCCAGTGCAAATTTCCTACAATTGAGGAACATGATAGCCCTGGGGAATTTGAGCCGCAAATTTCCGACTGTTGCTGTGCTACGCGCCAGCTGTCCCAAAATATCTACCCACCTAATGGTCATATCATTGAAGGGCATTTATGTCTTATCATGTCGGGCTGCTCCCTAGGCTATAAATAGTTGCCGCCTACAACCACTAGCTGGTTGGCTGCTCCGAGAGAAACTGACACTTGTCAATAAGAGCATCCCATCCTCCGAGGACTTTGAGCGAAAATCATCAAGTGAGGAAAACCTAAACCCAAACACCTACAAACCCAAAGTGATTGAGAATCACTAAAGAGATTGATCCTGCGTGGATCCGGTGCTTGTTACCTTTGAAGGTTGTGCATCTTCCAGACGGTTAGGCGTCATGGTCTAGAGCATCCAAGAGGAAATTGTGGATCGCCGAGTGACCGAGTTTGTGAAGGTTTGGAAGTCACCTGAAGACTTACCACGAGTAATTGGGCCAGGTCTGTGTGACCTTAGCTCAAGGAGAATACGGTGAGGACTGTGTGTCCGGTACTGTTTGTCCTCAGGTTTAAATACCTAGCCGCTCCAACCAGACGTACAACTGTCACAACAGTTGGAACTGGTCTACCAAATCACTGTCTTCACCGAGCTAACTAGTTCTATCTCCTCATCCCTTCCATTCCCTCATTACTGTGTTGTGTGCTTGTTCATATCTGTTTGAAGACTTTGACTGAATACTTTCTCAATTTCCTTAATTCAATTTCTTTAGTCTGTTTGTCTTCCTCCTATTTTATCATGTGCTTACGCTTTCTGGGCTCTGTGTCTGTTTTCATTTCATCATGATGTCCATGTTTATGTCATGTCATGTATGCATCTGAGTACTTATTCCGCTGCAAGTAGTTCTTCACTTAGGAATTTGCTCACCCTGAAATTCCTCATTGAAGAATTCTAAAAAATCACCTATTCACCCCCCTCTAGTCAACTTAACGCACTTTCACTTAGAAATCGCTAAACCAACTCCGAGAGGTTATTGACCACACCGGAGCACGATCAACCTGACCACGAGGGTCTATTTCCTGCAAGCAAACGAAGAACAAGAAAGAAACTAAGATTTGCAATCAGGATATTGCGAATATAGGAGGAAAGCTTTATTGATCAAGGTGGGGGTTCTGTGACGTCTTGGTCTTGTCGTTGAACACAAACGAAGTACGCGAAGTTGCAGCTATGGCGGACTTTTAATCTAAACAAAAACCAAAGTCTAAACGACTCCCTAAGAGTTGTATATATGGAGGAAGAGGGGGGAATTTCATGGCCCTTGAGGGACAGGTCCAAAACCAACCATAACTCTTGCTTCCCCACACATACAGACTCTAAGAATGGCCTATACTTAAGTATTTCGAAATTACATGGGCCTGGCCCAATAGTAAGGTGACGCAACACCTAGAATAGCCTCTGAACGAAATTTATGAAGCGACATCTTGTATATTTTGTCCAAGGCTTCATGCACTCCTTATGGTGGCTTCAAAGTCCTGAAATCATCACTTGTAACTCATTTCTTGTTCCCCTTGCGCATGCCATCATCTCCATGCTCGGTCTTGATCCAGTGTTCATCCCTCTTATCCATGCCAGTCCCTTCATTTGTAAGCAAAACAAATGTATCAAATTTAGGCAGCATGATATTCTCATGAACATTAGACTCATTACCAAGAAACAAAAGTACCTGATAATTTAATTGGCGTGCCCGAGATCTAGTAATTTGTCCAGTATATGTAGCAGTAGGGGCTGTGGGTGTAACAATGGTATTGATATCCTCATCACCGACCCTTCGGGTTTGTAACATCCCAAATTTTCCAATTTGGAATGTTATACATAGGTCATTCATGCATATCATATTTTATCGCATTTCGTTTCACAATCCTCGAAATTCTAAGAAACTCAAGGACCCACGGAGAGTGAGTTGCGGATTTCACATTTTTCATATTTGAATTTTCTCAAATATCAAAACAAGGATCATTTTGGTTTAATTATTTTTTTCTCTCCTAAAATATTTCAATATAAAAATAAACGAGAGGAGATAATATGACTTCTCCAAGATAAAAGAAATATTGGAGGAAAAATATTAAAATCAAATAAATAAATTGATTTGGATATTATTGCTATTTTATTTGAATTAGAAAAATATGCACTTTCTTAAAATTTCATTTTAGGGCCAAGAAAATGTTCACTTTGTTCTAAATATTCTATTTAGACGGCGAAAATTTGTTTTTGTATTCTTAGATTTTTATTTTATTTTCTAGGATTTTTTCGGCGGAATCTGTATAAAAGAAAAATCTTCGAGGACCGAACTGGGCCGAAGCCCAGCCGGCCCGGCACCGCCGCCGCCTCCCCGCGCACGCATGCCCCATGCCCGAGCCGGACTCCGCCGGAGTCCGGGACGCCGCCGCCGCCCGGTTGCCCCTGCCCCAAGCCGAGTCGCCCCCTCCCTTTATAACCTGCCCCGCCGCCGCCCGCACCCCTCCTCGCCTCGCCCCGCTCCCCACCGCAGCAGCAGCAGCACGCAGGAGCCGCCGCCCGCACCCCGCCTCGCCTCGCCCCGCTCCCCACCACAGCAGCGGCAGCATGCAAGAGCCGCCGCCGCCGCTTGTGCCGCTCGCCACCGCGCTGCCCGCGTCGCCCCGCTCGCACCCCGCCGTCGCCCCGCCGCCACCTCGCCTCACCGGAGCCGCCGCAAGTCTCCGGAGCCACCGCCGCCATTCGCCGGATCCGACGCCCGGTTTTTTTGGTTTAGGTAAAAACCGATCGGTTTTTTTAGAAACCCTAGATGCTTTTTTTGTTCGGTTCGGTTATTTAGCAGACGTTTTCGTCCGTTCGTTCGTTTTAACGAACGCTGTTCCTCAGTTAGCCGCAGACAGCGAACGTTCTTTCGTTAGCCTGTTCGTCTCGTTTTATTTTTCCAGGGCTTTTCCGCGGTTATTTTCGATCACGATTTCTGCCCTGATCTTCGTTTTACTTTATCTTTTTGCTCGTTTATCCAAATCAGGTGAAACAAGCGCCTAGACCTTTGTCTCGAAGCCCTCTTTCTGTTTAACCAACTTGAACAAAATTTTGGTATTGTAAAATTTGACTTAGTCCAGATTAGTAGAGAAATCTTGTTCTTTCGTAGTTTGAGTTTCGTTGCTCCGTTTGATTTGATTCTTTTTGCAAATCGTAGTTCTTCAGTAGAACTTTCTGGCTAGATCTTCTGATTTGAGTTTTATCTGTGCTTCTAGTTGAGTGCTTATGTATGCTATTGTTTGTTTGCGATATAATTCTCGGAGTGCGAAGCATGCTACTACGAGTCTCTAGGATTTGCAGATCGTCAGCAAGGCAAGTAACACATTGATCATACCCCTTTATTACCCAGTTTTTATGCATCAGTTACAACCCTCACACATTGCATGAGTAGGATCTCTTAACATGTGGGATTGGGAAGTAGTTGATGAGGTAGAACCTATTGTCTTTATGTTATCAAACCCTTGGGAGTTACTTCTATGTTATGCTTATATTGCTATGCTATGATCGTAGACGTGGTTTGGGTGAGTGAATCCATGACAGATGTGAGATTGTTAATTAATGGTTGACTTAAGGTGGCTACTTGAATACACATCTGGGTGGATTGTTGGTTTGGGCACCTGGAGAATCCAGTGTTGTCCTAGGATATCCCGGAGTACCCGTGTGATCATCCTACGGTCCGCCACCCAAGCTCAAAGGGATCATAAGATTATTTATGCTAGAAACTTCCGTGTGCAGCCACAAGCTATTATGGGCTCTTGCATAGTTGAGTAGGTTGCATGACCTCTTTCAGTGGTAGGCTAGCAGATGTAGAGGGAAAGTAGGTGTAACTGTCTACCCAGAGTAAAGAGTAAATGTTTCTAAAAGACTGTGTCTCGTTCATCCGTTTCTCAAACACTATGTAGTGCGAGAAATCCAATGGAGGAGATCGAGTCTTGTGGGGAAAAGTGCGCAAACCTCTACAGAGTGTATAAACTAATCATGGTTAGCCATGTCCCCGGTTATGGACATCTTGAGTATCTGGTACCTGAATTATTGATTTGATCTCATCACTCTAAATTAATTTGTTGGGTTGTAAATGATTACTTCAATTGGGATTGAGTTGGAGGAACCTTCTCAATGATGTTTCAACCACCATGATAGTTAAATTAAAATATATTCCTTTGTTGTAGGAAAAAATCAGCTTTTCGCAAAACTTTATAACCATAGAGCCTCCACCAGCCATATATGCATGTAGTGTTAGCATTTATCTGTTTATTGCTCTACTGTGTTATATTGCAAGCATATTCCATGTGCTGACCCATTTCGGGCTGCAACATATCATGTTGCAGACTTTTCAGACGAAGAGTAAGGTGCGCTAGGTCGTTTGTCATGCACTCAGCTATGCCGTTGGAGTTGATGGACTCACTTTATCTTCCAAGCCTTTCGTTGTTATCTTATTTAGATGGCCTTAAGCCATATTTATTGTAATAAAGTTCTCTTTTGGAGACATTCGATGTAATAAGTGTGTGATTGCTACTCTGTTATAAATCCTTCGAGTACTGTGTGTGTCAGCATTACCGATCCAGAGATGACACTGAAGCACACAGACTTGACCGTCTGAGGTCGGGTCGCTACAGGATGGTATCAGAGCACACACTGAATGTAGGACACGACCACTAAGATGAGCCATAGGTCACTCTTCTCTACTCATTTCTGACTCCTCTCCATTTTCTACTCTTTAGGATGGCGGACTCAAGGAACAAGTTTGCTCAACCGGATGAAGACACACCCTTTGGACGACACTTGAAGGAAGTCACTAGGTACCTGAACATCGGAATACCAAGCTTCACCGGGACCTACGCCGCCACTTTACCAGAAGAGGAGCGCTGGATGATTCGATTTCAAGTTCTAGGAAGGACATTCACGCCAGTTACTGAGCCCATAGAATTTTCCTTTGATGCACCAACCTGGAGTTTAGGAAAGAGCATGGCAGCCCACATCACCATGGGACGCATCGGCGAAGTCTACAGCAAGGATCTCAAAGACACTATCTACCAGATATGTGGGTGCCGAGATAAGCAATGGGAGATAATCAGCACCGGGAGAGACCGGTGCATTGCAGCTTTCATCCAGAAGTTAAACCAGCACATTCGTCGATAGGAGAACCAGATGTGCGCGAGCATGATTGATTTGAAGAAGGCGATGACCAGGAACATGGAGCTAGAAGAGGAACTCAAGTCTACTCACGATGGATATGAGGAAGAAATCGCAATACTTGTGGAGAAGAATGACGACCTGACAAGGAAGTTAGGAGTTTTTTTATGGGAGACCACGCACCAGGAGGAGAAGACGACGAACCCAAGGAAATTCGTTCTGAAGACTACATCATCATCGACGACACTGACTTCGACCCTGATGGTAGTGATGATGATTATGAAGACGAAGCTGGAGCAGATATCATGGAGTCTTCCACCGATCAATATTTCTAGATGACCACCATATGATTAGTAGTTTCCCCCATGTACATAGTAGTAGTCCGAGCACTTTTGTAACGATAGTTCTAGACCGATTGTATGCCCTTGCTTGAATTGATTTGGTGTGATATGATTGTGTTTGTCTCATGTGCATATGGGTAGTGCTTTCTCACTAGACCTCATTTCTATTCTAATCTCTTCCCTCTAAACCCATCGTATGCCTCCGAGACGTGACACCGGATTTGTCTTCCCACCGGAGATCACTCAGTTGATCCAACAGCAGAATGCCTTGAAGTAGATATTAGTCCAGAACCAAGGCAACAACAACAACAACCCGCCGCCACCACCTCCAGTTGACAACTTAGCGCGTTTTCTGAGGTTGCAGCCGCCGGTGTTTTCCAGTAGCACCAAGACAATAGTTGCCAATGACTGGCTACGCAAGATTGGAAGGGAATTGACCACCGCGGGTTGCACAGATGCTGAGAAGGTGTGCTTTGCCGCACATCAATTGGATGGACTAGCAACTTCATGGTGGGAGAATTACACGACCACTTTCCCTATAGCCAATATCACTTGGGATCAGTTTCAGCAAGCATTCCGCACAGCCCATGTCTCAACTGGAGCTATGAGCATGAAGAAGCACGATTTCCGCAACTTGTGCCAGGGAAATTGTATTGTGGCTCAGTACGTAGATGACTTTAGTAAGCTATCTCACTATGCCCTTGATGATGTAGCGACAGATGCCGTGAAGTAGGAGAAGTTTATGGAAGGGCTGAATGATGAGGTGAGCATGTAGTTGATGGTGGCAACATTTAACAACTACCAGGAGCTGGTAGACAAGGCTCTTATGATTGAAGGGAAGCAGCAGTAGATTGAGAGCCGCAAGAGGAAGTATGGACAAGGAAAGTACAATTCAGGAGCTCAGCAAAAGCCTCGTTTCACCCCGAACTTGGGAGGATTTACCCATAACCATGGAGGCCATACCCATAATGGAGGGAGTTCGCATAACCACAATGGCCCCAAGAATGGGAACAGGAATGGAGCAAGAAGCAATCAGAACCGCTCTAATCCAACCACACCCGCCAAGAAGGACCTAAGTCACATTACTTGTTTCAAGTGCGGGAAGACTGTAAACTATGCCACTGAGTGCCCTGAAGCGAAGAACGTAAATGGAAATGGAAGCTCTGGGAAGAAGCCCAACCCTTTCAACAGGGGACAAGTGAAACACGTGAACGTGGAGGAGGTTGAAGAGCAGCCTAATGCAGTTCTCGGTAAGTTTTTGGTTAAGTCATTTACTGCCATTGTTCTTTTTGATACTGGTGCGTCGCATTCATACATTTCAAGGGGATTCGTGGATAAATACAAGTTGCCCACTGAAGTACTTAGGACACCTATGTTAGTAAGCTCACCAGGAGCGGAGTATATGGCAAGTCAAGGATGTTTTTAGATGCCATTGACCAATGGAAGACATGTTTTCCGCTCAGACCTAATAATTTTGGAGTCACAAGGATTGGATGTGATACTAGGAATGGATTGACTATCGATGTATGGGGGAAACATCGATTGCGCCAGTAAGTCGATTTTACTTACCACCCCGGAGGGAAAAAGGATCAAGTATATATCCAGGCATGCGCCTAGGAGGACTCAAGTAAATTCTCTCTCAGGAGTTGTTCAGGAGGAAGTGCCTATAGTGAAGGATTACCCAGATGTATTTCCAGAGGAACTACCGGGCATGCCGCCAGATCGAGACATCGAGTTTTTGATAGAACTGTTGCCAGGCACCGGACCGATATCGAAGAGACCGTACCGGATGCCCGCAAATGATCTGGAAGAGATCAAGAATCAGATTAAGGAGTTATTGGAGAAAGGATACATTCGACGAAGTTCATCACCATGGGGAGCCCCAGTGCTCTTGGTTGAGAAGAAAGATGGATCATTAAGAATGGTTGTTGATTATCGTGCGTTGAATGAAGTGACGATCAAGAACAAGTACCCGCTGCCGATGTTCAATGATTTGTTTGACCAGTTGCAAGGAGCTAAAGTATTTTCCAAGATCAATCTGCGATCAGGATACCACCAGCTGAAGATATGAGAAAAGGATATACCAAAAATAGCTTTCACCATGAGGTACGGGTTATATGAGTATACGGTTATGTCATTTGGATTGACTAATGCCCCCGCCTATTTCACGAGCATGGTGAACAAGGTATTCATCGAGTTCTTGTATAAGTTTGTCATGGTGTTCATTGATGATATTTTGGTGTACTCGAAGAATGAAGAAGAACACAAAGAGCATTTGCAATTGGTTCTCGAGAAGCTCAGAGAACATCAGTTTTATGCCAAATTCAGCAAATGTGAGTTTTGGTTGAAGGAAGTTGGATTTCTTGGACATGTTATATCAGGAGAAGGTATAGCAGTGGATCCTACCAAGGTTCAGTCAGTCACTGAGTGGTTGGCACCCACCTCAGTTGGAGAGATCCGCAGTTTTCTTGGACTCGCGGGATACTATCAAAGATTCATTGAGAATTTTTCCAAGATTGCGAAGCCTATGATGGTGTTGTTGAAGAAGGACACCAAGTTCCATTGGACTGAAGAATGTGAAGCAAGTTTTCAGGAGTTGAAGAAACATTTGGTTACAGCCCCAATACTGATTCTACCGGATATACGTAAGGATTTCCAAGTGTATTGCGATGCATCTCGTTTAGGACTTGGAGGAGTACTTATGCAGGACGGAAGAGTTGTTTCATATGCCTCACGTCAACTTCGACCCCATGAGTTGAATTATGCCACACATGATTTGGAGTTAGCAGCTGTAGCGCATGCACTCAAGACCTGGAGACATTTTCTTATTGGAAACCGTTGTGATGTGTACATGGATCATAAGAGTTTGAAGTACATTTTCACGTAGAAGGAGCTGAACCTCAGGCAGAGGAGATGGTTGGAACTCATAAAGGATTATGATATGAAGTTGCACTATCATCCAGGCAAGGCCAATGTCGTAGCGGATGCTTTGAGCCAGAAGAGTTATGCCAATACGCTCGTGAGCGGAGGATTTCCAAAGGAGTTAGCCGATTATCTCAGGGAGCTTCGTTTGGAGATAGCCCCTAGAGGTTTTGTTGCAGCATTGGAGGTTCAGTCAACGTTATTGGGAAAGATTCGACAAGCTTAGAAGGATGACAAAGAAATTGCGGAGATAAAGGAGAAGATGAGTGAAGGAAAAGCCAAAGGTTTACGTGAGGATGAGCACGACACCCTGTGGTTTGAGGACCGTGTATATGTGCCCAATAATGCCGAGATCAGGAAGTTGATACTACAGGAAGCTCATGACTCGCCATACTCGATACACCTCGGAAACACCAAAATATATTTGGATTTGAAGGAGCGTTTCTGGTGGACTGGAATGAAGAAGGATATTGCTGAGTATGTAGCTGTATGTGATGTATGTCAAAGAGTGAAGGCAGAACATCAGAAGCCAGCAGGATTACTGCAGCCTATGCCGATACCCGAATGGAAGTGGGACAAGCTTGGCATGGATTTTATCACCGGATTACCCAGGATGCGATCGGGATATGATTCTATCTGGGTAGTAGTTGATCGTTTGACTAAAGTGGCTCACTTTATCCCAGTGAAAAGCACCTATACCGATGCAAAGTTTGCCAAGATATATATGACCAGGACCGTATGTCTGCATGGAGTTCCGAGGACCATCGTATCAGATAGAGGAACACAGTTCACTTCAAAGTTTTGGTACCAGCTGCACCAGACTTTGGGTACCAGGCTAGAGTTTAGTACAGCCTTTCATCCGCAGACAGATGGATAGACCGAGAGAGTCAATCATATTCTGGAGGACATGTTGAGAGCTTGTGCGCTAGATTATGGATCTAGTTGAGATGATAAACTTGCCCTACGCAGAGTTCTCATACAACAATAGCTACCGGGCCAGTTTGAAGATGGCACCTTTCGAAGCTTTGTATGGACGAAGGTGCAAAACACTGTTGATGTGGGATGAAGTTGGAGACCATCAGTTGTTTCGACCGGATTTGATTAAAGAGTCAGAAGAAAAGGTTAAGCTGATTCGAGACAGGCTAAAGGTAGCCCAGTCTAGACAGAAGAGCTATGCAGACCCAAAATGCAAGGAGGTAGTCTATGAAATCAGAGACAGAGCATATCTACGAGTGTCACCTCTGCGAGGAGTTAAACGTTTTGGAGTTAAGGGAAAGTTAGCCCCGAGGTGTATAGGACCGTACCGTGTTTTGGAACGCATGGGAGAGGTTGCCTACAAGTTGGAGTTACCCAAAGGACTGTCAGGAGTTCATGATGTGTTTCACGTTTCTCAGTTGAAGAAGTGCCATGCAGAGATGGCCGATATTCCTCTGAGAGACACAGTGCCCCTGGAAGCAATTCAGTTGGACAGTGATCTGACCTATGAGGAGAAACCTGTCAAGATTCTCGAGTTTGCTAGCCGAGTCACTCGCAGCAAGGTTATCAAGTTTTGCAAAGTTGAGTGGATCCACCATACTGAGGATGAAGCCACCTGGGAACGAGAGGATGATCTACGCACAGACCACCCACACCTATTTTATAGCCAACCCGAATCTCGAGGACGAGATTCATCTTAAGGGGGGTACGTTTGTAACATCCCAAATTTTCAAATTTGGAATGTTATACATAGGTCATTCATGCATATCATATTTTATCGCATTTCGTTTCGCGATCCTAGAAATTCTAAGCAACTCAAGGACCCATGGAGAGAGAGTTGAGGATTTCACGTTTCTCATATTTAATTTTCTCAAATATCGAAACAAGCATCATTTTGGTTTTAATTATTTTTTTCTTTCTGAAAATATTTCAATATAAAAATAAACGAGAGGAGATAATATGACTTCTCCAAAATAAAAGAAATATTGGAGGAAAATATTAAAATCAAATAAATTAATTTATTTGGATTTTATTGCTATTTTATTTGAATTATAAAAATATGCATTTTTTTAAAATTTCGTTTTAGGGCCAAGAAAATGTTCACTTTGTTCTAAATATTCTATTTAGACGGTGAAAATTTGTTTTTGGTATTTTTAGAATTTTATTTTATTTTCTAGGATTTTCCCGACGGAATCTGTTTTAAAAAAATCTTCACGGACCGAAGAAGGCCGAAGCCCAGCCGGCCCGGCACCGCCGCCCCCTCCCCGCGCGCGCACGCCCCGTGACCGAGCCGGACTCCGCCAGAGTCCGGGACGCCACCGCCGCCCGGTTGCCCCTGCCCCAAGCCGAGTCGCCCCCTTCCCTTTATAACCTGCCCCGCCGCCGCCCGCACCCCGCCTCGCCCCGCTCCCTACCGCAGCAGCCACCGCCGCCACCGCCCGCGTCGCCCTGCCCGCACCTCGCCGTCGCACCGCCGCCACCTCGCCTCGCCGGAGCCGCCGCCGCTGTTCGCCGGATCCGACGCCCGTTTTTTCGGTTTAGGTAAAAACCGATCGGTTTTTTTAGAAACCCTAGATGCGTTTTTTTATTTTGTTCGGTTTGCTTATTTAACGGACGTTCGTCCATTCGTTTTAGCCAATGTTGTTCGTTAGTTAGCCGCAGATAGCGAACGTTCGTTCGTTAGCCTGTTCGTCTCGTTTTATTTTTCCAGGGCTTTTCCGCGATTATTTTCGATCGCGATTACTGCCCTGATCTTCGTTTTAGTTTATCTTTTCGCTCGTTTATCCAAATCAGGTAAAACAAGCGCCTAGACCTTCCTCTCGAAGCCCTCTTTCTGTTTAACCAACCTGAACAAAATTTTGGTACAGTAAAATTTGACTTTAGTCCAGATTAGTAAACAAATCTTGTTCTTTCATAGTTTGAGCTTCGTTGCTCCGTTTGATTTGATTCTTTTTGCAAACCGGAATTCTTCAGTTGAACTTTCTGGCTAGATCTTCTTATTTGAGTTTTATCCGTGCTTCTAAGGTATTTGCTTATGTATGCTATTGTTTGTTTGTGATAGAATTCCCGGAGTGCGAAGCGTGCTACTACGAGTCTCTAGGATTTGCAGATTGTCAGCAAGGCAAGTAACACATTGATCATACCCATTTATTACCCCGTTTTTATGCATTAGTTACAACCCTCACACATTGCATGAGTAGGATCTCTTAACATGTGGGATTGGGAAGTAGTTGATGAGGTAGAACCTATTGTCTTTATGTTTTCAAACCCTTGGGAGTTACTTCTGCGTTATGCTTATATTGCTACGCTATGCTAGTAGACGTGGTTTGGGTTAGTGAATCCATGACAAATGTGAGATTGTTAATTAATGGTTAACTTAAGGTGGCTACTTTAATACACATCTAGGTGGATTGTTGGTTTGGGCACCTCGAGAATCCAGTGTTGTCCTAGGATATCCCAGAGTACCCGTGTGATCATCCTACGGTCTGCCACCCAGGCTCAAAGGGATCATAAGATTATTCATGCTAGAAACTTCTGTGTGCAGCCACAAGCTATTATGGGCTCTTGCATAGTTGGGTAGGTTGCATGACCTCTTTCAGTGGTAGGCTAGCAGATGTAGAGGGAAAGTAGGAGCCAGTGTCAGTGCAAGGAGCAAGCTTACCTGCCTCTGTAGTGGAGTGATCCAGTTCCAGCCCCGACTTCTTATTCCAGTTCCATTCTTACTGGTGCAGGAGTCCAAAGTGCATCTTCCAACTCCCTAACCGCGTCTTTGTCTACCCAGAGTAAAGACTAAATGTTTCTAAAAGACTGTGTCTCGTTCATCCGTTTCTGAAACACCATGTAGTGCAAGAAATCCAACGGAGGAGATCGAGTCTTGTGGGGAAAAGTGCGCAAACCTCTGCAGAGTGTATAAACTAATCATGGTTAGCCGTGTCCCCGGTTATGGACATCTTGAGTATCTGGTACTTGAATTATTGATTTGATCTCATCACTTTAAATTAATTTGTTGGGTTGTAAATGATTACTTTAATTGGGATTGAGTTGGAGGAACCTTCTCAATGATGTTTCAACCACCATGATAGTTAAATTAAAATCTATTCCTTTGTTGTAGGAAAAAATCGGCTTTTCGCAAAACTTTATAACCATAGAGCCTCCACCAGCCATATATGCATGTAGTGTTAGCATTTATCTGTTTATTGCTCTACTTTGTTATATTGCCAGCATATTCCATGTGCTGACCCATTTCGGGCTGCAACATATCATGTTGCAGACTTTTCAGATGAAGAGTAAGGTGCGCTAGGTCGTTTGTCATGCACTCAGCTATGCCGTTGGAGTTGATGGACTCACTTTATCTTCCAAGCCTTCTGCTGTTATCTTATTTAGATGGCCTTAAGCCATATTTATTGTAATAAAGTTCTCTTTTGGAGACATTCGATGTAATAAGTGTGTGATTGCTACTCTGTTATAAATCCTTCGAGTACTGTGTGTGTCAGCGTTACCGATCCAGGGATGACATTGAAGCACAGAGACTTGACCGTCTGAGGTCGGGTTGCTACAGGGTTCGACATTTGTCGATCTCATTGATGGCCCTACCGCTGATTCCCTGCGGCTGGTTATGAACTATTTGCCATCCTGCGTCACCATGGAGCCCCTTTTGTCATTTATTAAGGACACGTTCTAGGATGCTGGTTTGGGATCCTCAGCTGGAAAGTCAGACCTCATCAACGGCGACCATGAGGAGGAGCCAATCTGTGACAAGTGAGGAAACCCATGATTTGTTTTCTCGAACCCCTTTTTTAGAGAGAACCTATCCAGTATTTATTGCTATATTTGGTTTTTTGCATTACCCCTTGTTTATTTCTATGGTTTTTGATTGTTCGGCTGTTTGTAGTTAGCATATGTCCAGTTTCAATTGCCATCTTTGGTTGTTCGTAGTATTCCTTATTTATTTCAGCTATTCAAGTGTGATGTTTCTATATGTGCTAGTATGAACTATGCGGTTCAATTTCATCAATATCAATTTTATCATAGCTCTATGAATTACTATATTTGGTTGCTGTTAAGCATGTTGTACTCCCTCTGAATCTTTAGTTCGCATATAAGATTTGTCTAAAGTCAAGGCTCGTAAAGTTTGACCAACTTTATAGAAAAAATACCAACATTCACAATATGTAATAAATATCAGTAGATTTTCATGACTTAAATTTTCATATTGTATAACTTTAGCATGGTAGATGTTGATATTTTTGCATATAAATTAAGGTCAGACTTTATGAAGTTTGACTTGAGACAATTCTTATATGCAGAGTAAAAGGACTGGAGGGAGTATTTAACACGCATTTCCATTTGATTTAATAATAGCACTGTTTGGATACTCTAACTTAGCTAGAGGTTAGAGTTAGTTTCTAGCTCATGACAGTTCAAAGGGAGAGAGAGATTGGTGGAATAGTTGATTGTATTGTTTGAGCCTCGTGGGCATATATATAGGAGTACATGGTCATCTTGGAGTACAAGTCAAGGTAGAATAAATCCTATGATATCCTACATTTCCTAAATAACAATGATACTCAACAATGACTGACCCTAAACTAACTCTAGCCAAAGAGGTGTTTGGATGACAGGGTTAGATTGACAATAAATGCACTAGGAGAACTAGTCCCAATTAGCACCTCTTGGGTGGGATAGTTGTTTTGGGTGGGTTAGGCGCAACTAGCTCAAACTAGCCCTCATGTTTGGATAGTTTAGGGCCATTTGAGCCCAAACTAGCTCAAACTAACTCTAACCCATGGATCCAAATAGGGCCAATAACTAGTGTACTTAGACCTGCACAATACAAGTTTGAATGAGTATGTTTGCTTGTTTTAAAATATTAGGCATGTTGCAGTTAATAACAAACCTTCCCACTTCTTGTTTTTAATATTAGGTTTTTAACAATTTGTTCTTGCAGATGTAGGTCCTGCTGTCAAAGGATTTGACCCACAGTTCGACCCTTTTTGCCTATGGGGAAATGAGTTGTCCATGAATATTAGTCAAGTCAAAAACTTGGAAAGATTGTTAGGATAAAGAAATTAGCAGCAAAAAACGACAAGATCTTTGTGTGCACAATGAAGAAGACATCAGTTCACTACAACATGGTACTAACTGTTATACCTTGTCTTTTTAATTCCTTTGCGCAATTTCAAATCTAGAGAAGATATTTATGCATATCCTTGTTTTCAGGCCTTTCCAAAGCAGTTCACTGGTATTACCTCTGAAACAACCTGTATGGCTAGGAGGCGAGGAACATACTCATACAACACCCACCGTTCAACATTGAAGTGTTCCTGAAGAGGACAAAGGATGGACGGTCAATCATCCACAGGCACTGGGCTAAAGTTGCAAAGACCTTCAACGTCAATGAAGGCTCAATATTCGCCTTCCGCTTCAGCAGTTTTCCAAATGAGATTCATATGTCTATGTACCGTCTATGATGCTAATTTCGAAAGGTTATATATGTTGCATGTGAAACTTGGTGATGGTGTAGTTGTGTAATGGGCTAGCTAAGTGCTGAAGCTATATGATGTTGTACTCTGTTGTATTTTAGTTATGAAATTGTTCTTCCTTAATACGAAAATGAAATATATTGTGTGCTTAATATGAAATGTCAATTAGATTAATAAATGGATTATTAATAATAGGTCAATTAGTCTGCTAATTGGGTTTTTATCGTGCAAATGGTTATTGAGAAAACACCATGGACGACGACCTCAGACAACGCACGCAGTTTCTAGGAATAAAACGTGTTGGATCCATGAACAATCGCACACGACTTTCTCTTGAAAACAGTTTGCATTATGCCACCATGCGCAAACATTTTCCCCATAAAAAGTGAGTGTGATGGAAAACCTATGCCACACAGTTTCCTCTACACGCCGTGTGTGATGCATTGAATAATGCAAACGATAATTTTTTTAATATCGTTTGCAATGGCAACGCTATCACAAATGATTTAATGGGGAAAATTGTGTGTGATGTACGTATGAACGGAAATGTTTTCCCTGGATTGACTTTGTGGGATGTACATAGGAACGGAAATGTACTTCTTGGATTGACTGTGTGGGATGTACATACGAACGAAAACGTATTCCTTCGATTGACTGTGTGAAATGTACATATGGAAGCGTTTGTCTGGGACTGACTGTGTGGGATGTACTTACGACCGGAAACATTGGGCTTTTATAATTGTATTTTTTTTAACACAATTGTATGTATAACTGTATTTGATCGCTCCCCCGTCACACGCGACCTCATTTTGCCCAGCGTGTGTGACCGGAGGGCCTATCCCCGACAATTTTTGGGTTGTGTGGGAAGGAACCCCCTATCGCACACACTCACTTGGAGACGGTTCAAAATGTTGTTGCGGAAATGGTTAGAAACCGTTCGTGTAGCTGTCGGATGTGGGGTTCCGGCAAACCCTTAAGGTTCGAACTCCGGGTGCGCCCGAAGTCTTTCCCTCCTACCGATCTATGCCCTCGCTTGCTAAGATCTCGCGGACGAACTCGACGAACTCCCAACACAGAAAGACACGAGATTTATACTAGTTCGGGCCACCGTTCTGGTGTAATACCTTACTCCAGTGTGGTGGTGGTGGATTGCCTCTTGGGCTGATGAAGAACAGTACAAGGAGAAGAACAGCCTCCTGAGGTTGAGGTGTTCTTGTGCTTGGGTAGGCTCTCGATCAGATTGGATCAAGCTCAGATGAGTTGCCTCTACTGTGATGGCTAGCTCTACTTATATAGGCCCTGGTCCTCTCCGCAAAGGGGACAGCTAGTACAACCTATCCTGACAAAAGTGGTCTTCGCCTGCAAAAGGCTCTGGTGGTGACGCCGTCTTGGGCTCCACGATGACCTCCGTCTTGCCATCCTTCTGGTCTTGGTCTCATTGCACCGATATGGCAACCTTTGCCTGATGCCTCGGTACTCCTCGCCTACGCTGGCCTCCTTAGCACCAAAGAGGAAACAAGGACGTTGCATGCGCTGGCGCTCGCCTGGTGCCGATCGTCATGGCTCACGTCACGAGAGCCTCGTGAGGTTCGCCCCGCCTTGATATCTCTGCTCCTCGTGAGCCTGCCTGACAGGCCACTCCTGAGGAGGTCTTGCATCGTCCGCCTCGCGAAGCTTGGCCCCTCGCGAGGGTCTCGGATATCTTGCTGATGAAGATGGGTCGTACAGCCCGCTGGCCTGGCCACGCCGTGGGCCGCAGGCAGGCAAGTCTGGGGACCCCCGTTCCCAGAACGGCGACAGTAGCACCTCGTTGTACCATTCAATGATCACTCAATAATGTATTATCAAAATAGCACAATTGGTACCAAATCTTGTCAATTCTCACACCTACACAAGTAAAGCTTTTGGTAGATCTTGGTGAGGATAGGGGCACACAAATTTGATGCAATCGTTAGCAAGAGTCAGTAATGTTGAAAGAGATTCAGAAGTTCACAAGTGAAACAAGTAGACCAATAGCAATGAATGGCACACGAAAACACACACACGGATAGATAAATGGGGTTGTGCAACCGAGGAATGGGCACAAAATGTGGAATCCACGGAAAATGCTTGTGTTGCAAAACTCAAGAGAGACGCTAGCACGATAGCTCAATAGGCGGATATAGTGGCACCCCAGCTCAGAGAAAAGGGAACGCCTCGTATTCCAGCCCAGAGATCGAGGAGAAGTCTTCTGGAATATGGCACTGCTTAGCATAGAACAACTCAGCTCTTTATTACAATCTATATGGGTACAAGGGGATTACATCGGCATGGCGACACTACGCCTGCCACGGTTGCTCCATGCAAGCAGCAGAACAACACGATGCAGCGGAATAACTCCTGGCAGCGGAACAACGTCGGCGGTGGTGAACTCCACTCCGCAGGGACTCTGGCTGGAATGCTTATCCTAGCTCGCAAACAAGGAATCCACGGCAAACAAGCAATCAAATCTGGCATGACCTGCAGACTGGCATGACACGCCAGGTCAGTACATTGAATGTACTTGCAAGCTCACAGCAACCAAAGCAATCAAGACAAACAATGGCATGAAAATTACGGATTATTAAGCAATGATGAATAGAATACTATCAGAACAACATGGCATGTACAACATGATACAACTAGAACAATACGAGCATGGCACAAACATATGAACATGATGCGACTAGCATGTAACATGATGAAACTATCATGCACCAACTTACTCTGCTCGGGTTACCTCGTAACCATCACATGCATCACTTACCATCACGGACATCACACGATCATCTCAAGATCCAATCAAGCTTGGTATTAACAATAACGTAGTAATCATTTATGACCACAAGGAGCTTGACCTTTACCCTTGACTCTCGCATAACACCACAAATATCCAACAAGTCGGTATTCACGATACCACAGTGATCCTCTTACGATCACATAAATATCAACCAACTTCTTTCATCATCGAACCAGGGTTGTTATTAAGCACATCATTATTATTACTGTTGACCCATAGTGTGACCCACACGATCTGGGCCCATATCCGCGGGCGCGGCTATCGATAGATTTAACACACACTCTCTGCAGAGGTTAGCACACTTTACCCACACCACGGAACCCATGGCCTCGCACTCCCATTCAGGTGGACCAATGGCGTTCCGACAAAACTGTCCTACTGCCATGACACTCTCCCGGCCACTCCGACCAACTCCCCTTTGGACTAAGTCCTGGGTGGCCCCGTGCCTACCAAAGGCACCAACGGCCGTCGTCGTGGCAAAACGGTCCCAAACTGGGACAAGGATCCTTACAAAAGCAACAGGCACACAAGGCTTATGCCGTCCTACCTGGCCAAGGTAGCGCCCGCGCATAACCTTCCCTCGCGGGAGGCACCGGTGAGAGGCATGACAATAGACCCAGTTAGGACCACCCCCCATAAGGTAAGCATGGTTGCACTGGTCAGCTCGATATGGTGGCACCATGACTCAGCCAACAGTTGTTCAAGTTCAATTTAATCCGGTTAAACTTGAATGCAATATGTTGAGTCATGATAAAAAGAATAACATGATGCAACTACAATGAATGAACATGATATTAACATAAACATGGGGGTGCATCCCAATCAATGAGCATAATAACATTTAACCCTTTATCCAGATGATCATGGCATACTGACGAGCATGGATATCACAACTAGAACACTACCCATAGCATAACATGACCACTAGCATCACCAATAAATACCATGCAATAACATAATGATAAAACTACCATGCAAGTATTTAATCAACTGGATGCAAAGGAACATGCATAACAACGGTACTCGGAACAGACGATAGTCAGGCACCGAAGGCCATCACCAACATGTACTACTACCAAACATTGCCAATATTAAAGTAATACTAGCATGAAGAACATAATAACAGAGTCCATGAAAACATAACATGACGGTAAACACCGATCCATAAGCATAACAGAAATACCGACCGCAGTAGCAAAACAAACAGACAGTTATTAAAGATTCAAGTTGAAAACCAATGCTTCTGCATGGCTATCATGCAAATGGTGGTTGTGGCTTGCGTGGGGATGAAGAAGGCTCCGGGGAGAAGTGCGGTGAGGCCGCGGAAAGAATCACCGGAAAGGGTTCTCTCTCAGAGGGGGCTGATTAGGGGCAAGGAAAAAATGGTCATTTCTAGTATGTCAATCCATAGTGAAAATGGGGCCAAAAGTTTCGGCTCGACGAGACGAAGACGTGGGCGTTCGTTTCACCTTAATCGGAGTTACGAGCAAAAGGTTATAGCCTGACAAAGTCCAGGGACCAATCTGTAAAACGATTTCTACAAACAGGCCCCTGAGCTGAAAAACAGAAAGCACATTCAGGTAAATACGCCTTCTCAGCAGAGAAAACGTATTTCTAGCCGTAGTTAAGTGAAATACGTTTTTCCAGAAAGAAAACGCATTTCCAACCGAAGTAAGACCAGAATATGCTTCCCCTTATTGAAAACGTATTTCCTCAAAAGGCGTTTCCACTTATCCAGATAGGCAGTGGCGGGACCGGGCGCGTGTGACGCTGACGTGCGGGTCCCACGGGGCTGGGGCCCGTCACTTATCCACGTGGGCAGCCCGGGTGAACGCCCGCTCGCCGATAGGTGGGGCTGCACGTAGATGGGGCCCGCCTGGCCCGAGGTCGTCGTCCTCCTCGCGCCTGCCCGCGATTCAGGGGAGGACCGGCGCGTTCCGGCGAGGCTCCTGGGAGGCTCCAGCCACCATTCTCGCCGGCCGACCTACCGGGATGATCAGCGCGTCAAGCCGCACCCATCCCTTGGCAGAACGGACCTCGAGGAGGGCGGGGTTGAGAGCGGCAAGGACTCCGGCGGCGGGGGCTTCGGGCATGATTGGGTTCTTGGCCATAGGGGCTCCAGCGAGAGGGAGAGGGCACAGGGAGGATCTAAGGAGTGCCGGTGGTCCTCTGGTAAGGTCAGGAAGGAGGGGGAGAGCTTGGTTCGGGCAGATTTGGCCGAGGCCGTGCGGCGGCCATGAAGGCAGAGAGCACCGAGGAGAGCAGCTCCGGCTTGGTTGAGAGGCTAGGCAGGTTCCTGGAAGTGAGGTGAGGATGTTGGTGAGGTTGAGCGGCCTCGGGGTGGCCTTATATAGCCAGGGCAGCGAGGGGGTGAGGTGGCACGCGCGTGGCGACGTGTCCGCACTCCGGCGACGGGCACGCGCAGCCAATGGTCACGGGGAGGGGCGGCAAGGCGACGAGGGAGGGAACGGACGAGTGGCAGAGCTCATGAAGACGAGGCAAAAGCTCGGGGACAAGAGAAGGAAGAGGACATGGCCCCGAAAGATGACGCGGTCACGGGTGTGCTCAGTTTCTCGATGGAGACGGGTCGCCGGGGAAGAAGGCGGAGCGGGCAAGGGCTCCAGAGAGACTGCAACGACGCGGGGAACACGCTGGACATGGTCGGGTGATGAGTGGACGAGTGCACAGACGGGGTGGAAGAGGCCGAAGTGTTAGAGCGCGTTTGCTGCATCCAGAGCACGTGCACAAGCAAAAATACACGCGGTCACCACGCGACATGTCACGGGGAGGACACAATGGGCTGGCAAAACTTGTCTGGGGGCTAGTCCTTGATCCCCAAGGCATCCCAGAGGTTAAATATAACAGGAAGGAGCCAAGGGGAGGAGAGTGGCATCGCTGAAACTTTGCTATATCAGTTTTGGATGAGCACTGGTGATCAACAGGGAGCTGATTGGGTCAAATGGAGTTGTTTGGGGTGTTTAACTACGGGAGGACTATGATCCTGGTGGTTTTGTAGGCAAAAAGATCAAAGCTTAATATAGTTGCTTTGCAACTGACCAAAAGGGTCCAGAATCAAGATCATGATGATGCTCTCACATGGGGTATCCACTTGAGCTCATCTTGGGCAAGGCTGAGTTATTTGGTCATATGAAGATGCTGCATAAGGTTTCGTACCAATTGGTTAAACCAAAATGGTACTTACTTCACAAGCATTTCCACTGACCAGAAACTTGCAAAAATTCTAGAGGAAAATTGGCTAGATGGAATATGTCCAAATCGGGTGGAGATAGGTTATATGAATAAGAGAAAGCCTAGAAAAATTTACGGCCATAATGGAGCAAGATAAAATGTACTTGCTTCACTAACTGACAATTTGGATAGAAACAAAGATTTGATGCTAAGCTCACATGGATGCATTGCATGAGCTCAAGTCTTGAGGAGGGCTTTGATTTGATGCTATGAAGGACCATGCAAAATTTAAACTTAATTGGGTTAACCTAGCTAGCACTTCCTTCACAACCAATTCCCTCAGACAGGAACTTTGAAAAATTGCTCAGGAGTATTTGCTAGGCATATTAAGTTGAATTTGGGCATGGGGAAATTATTTGGACATGAAAAGGTGTCCAAGAAGTTTGGGGTCAGTTGGGCAAAGGTAGATGGCACTTGCTTCACAATCTGCCATCTAGGATAGAATAGGAAAATAATTAATTGAGCATGATGGGAAACATGGCCAATGAAATATTTTGCCATATTTGTGGAAGATATGACCCAAAAAAGTTTTGAGAATTATTTGGGGATTTTAGGAGTGATGTAAATATAGGTTGCTTCACAACCTAGGGCAAAAGGATTATTCCTTTAATAGAAAAAGGAATATTCTTAAGGAAAATAATATTGGGATTTCGTCTAGGATGAAAATGGCAAGGTCCAGGGCTGGATTTGGGGATGACAAGCCACTCTGGAAAGAAAGAAAGAAGAGGTCATCTTCTTCAGTTTCCAGACCACAAAGCCAAGGAAAAACATAACTCAAGCAAAAACCTCAGAAAATCAAAAGAAAAAGAAAGGGCCAAAAATCAGGCTATTACAACTCTTACCCCCTTAAAGAAATCTCGTCCTCGAGATTTGGTTGCTCAGGGAACAAGTATGAATATACCGACTTAAGGAAACCGTTTCCAACTCGGGTATCCGTTTACCTTATTGATTGTTCCCACTAAATTTTTATCTGACTGGCTCTGGGTAGTCTGATTCACTGTATCCATATTGTGACAGATCTTACCTGGCGTGTTCTTGCTTATACAGGCTCCAATTATTTTCATATATGCTGCCTTAGCTGAATGTGATAGTTTATCATGACTGCAATATATGCATGTCTCACAAATCCGAGAGTGATTTCCGATGGGTGCGTCATCCAGCAATGAAAACCTTTCATGAAGTTGTGGCCACATTTTCCTGGTGAACTCCCAAGCTCTGACTCCTTGCATTGGGTTTCTTTACTGAATGCAGGTCCTTTGGGTTCCAAATTGTGAGTTGAGGCATAACCGTTTCCTGACAGATTCTGACCCATCGCAGAAGCTGCTGAATCCTCTTAACTGGATCCTTGGCTGAAAGAGCTTGGTCATGTTGCTTCTTTGTGTAACCATGGATTCTGTCAGGTGCAATATTTGGACATGCATACTCTCATCCTCATTTCCTGACATGGTAGCATTATTCAAATTGCCGGTTCATCACCTCTCAAGTTTTGGCCGTAGGAAAATGATCATCCGAACCCTTGCAAGAAATCAGCAAATAAATCAGTAGCCACCAAAACAGTCTTTACAACTTAGATCTGGGACATTACTGATATAACTCAACCACGGCTCAGGACTTCTGAAAAGCAGCTCAGCGCATGAGACCGGGTCGATAAGAAGAAAGTGGCAGCTCCCTAAAATAGCCAAAAGCAGCTATAGGGCTACTATCACAAAAAGAAACTCAACCGCTGTATGAGACGACCGAAAAGCAGCTCGGAACTCATGACAGTCGTTGAAGAGAGAAATAAAAATCGGCATCCACCCCGGATAGCTAAAAACGGCTCAGATCACAGGCGTGTGCCGTTACTGGAGAAGGAAGACAAGGGTTCATCAGGATCATCTTCCAGGTTCACAGGTACTTGTACTGAGCTCATTCCTTTGTCACAGTGTGGTGTATAGTTGGCTTCCTTCTTTTAACAATCCTCATGTGCCTGTCAAATCTGCTTTCGAGTGTCTTGCAAGACCTTGGTGGTATGCTGACCGCTTATATATGAAAATCTGATTCCCGAGGCGGACTTGCTTTCTGACTGAACTGTTGCAGATCTGATTCTTGAGATGTACTTCCATATACTGTCAATCTTGCACATAGCTTATCTTCTTTATCATTTCTGCTATTAAGTGTGCACACTGAGGCAAACCTGATTATCCGTATCACGATCAGATACCCCAGATCTCAATGCAGTCCGCTGAGAATTCCATACTGATGCAAACTTGATACTGACAGTCCATCCAGGATTTCTTTCGCATTCAGACAAGATATTCCAATTTCACTGCAGTCTGCTGATAATTCCATTCTGTTTTGCTGAGTTTCCAAATATATGCATTCCTTGATGACTCTTCAAGTCCGGTGTCGGTTGACGAGCAACTTTAATAAGGGGAAAATTTGTAACACCGAAGGCCCAAAGAAAGAAAGAAAATAAAAGACGAAAACAAAAGCTCACAAGCATACAAATAATATAAAGCAATCAACACATATTACTGCTACTCATACAATAATATGCATGCACACCGAAGCACACAATAGTCGCTGAAGCTCTGGTACTACAGTCTAATATGTTGTGGCGGTGTGCACGGAAGTGAGTCTGTGTGTGGAAAGAGTTGGTGTAACCAAGGCTACACCTAGCGCTAGCTGAACACCGGCTGGATCTCGATGGATACGGAGGCGAGCACGGACTTGGCGATCATGCAGCAAGACACGGAGGTCACGACCACATCATCATCAAGCGTACGAAAGGGAATCGTACATGTCCAAAGAACGAGATGACAGGGCAAACTAGGGGAGGAAAAGCAAGGCTTGTTGGCATTGCCCTCTTCTGATGACAAAGATCAGTAATGGTTGCCAAAGGGACGAGATGGAGGGCACGATTCGGGATAAAGACACGTCTATCACCAAAACGATTTGGGTGGAGGAAACGATATCGACGCAATACCTGAGCATAACTCCTGCAAATGGTGTCTGGAACACTCGGTACCAGGGCATCACTCTGCTGGGACACAGATAACGCCGAACACCAAAGAGCAGGCATGCAAAGAAAGAGGGTGCATGTAGTGGATCGAAAATGATGCCACCTACACTCACAAGATTAACCGTTAGCGACAAGATAATAATCTATATGCATGCTATGCAACAAACAAATGTAGCAATCAAGTGCAACAGACCAACGGGGCTCTATACTACCGCATTCTAAAGTTTGCGTGGGCTAGGGCATCCTACAGCCGGACCTGCTCTGATACCAAGCCTGTGGCACCCCGGCTCAGAGAAACCGGAACGCCCCGTATTCCAGCCCAGAGATCGAGGAGAAGTCTTCTGGAATACGGCACTGCTTAGCATAGAACAACTCAGCTCTTTATTACAATCTATATGGGTACAAGGGGATTACATCGGCACAGCGACACTACGCCTGCCAGTGTTGCTCCATGCAAGCAGCAGAACAACATGATGCAGCGGAATAACTCCTGGCAGCGGAACAACGTCGGCGGTGGTGAACTCCACTCCGCAGGGACTGTGGCTGGAACACTTATCCTAGCTCGCAAACAAGGAATCCACGGCAAACAAGCAATCAAATCTGGCATGACCTGCAGACTGGCATGAGACGCCAGGTCAGTACATTGAATGTACTTGCAAGCTCACAACAACCAAAGCAATCAAGACAAACAGTGGCATGGCAATTACAGATTATTAAGCAATGATGAACACGATACTATCAGAACAACATGGCATGTACAACATGATACAACTAGAACAATACGAGCATGGCATAAACATATGAACATGATGAGACTAGCATGTAACATGATGAAACTATCATGCACCAACTTACTCTCCTCGGGTCACCTCATAACCATCACATGCATCACTTACCATCACGGACATCACACGATCATCTCAGGATCCAATCAAGCTTGGTATTAACAATACCGTAGTAATCATTTATGACCACAAGGAGCTTGACCTTTACCCTTGACTCTCGCATAACACCACAAATATCCAACAAGTCGGTATTCACGATACCACAGTGATCCTCTTACGATCACATAAATATCAACCAACTTACTTCATCATCGAACCAGGTTTGTTATTAAGCACATCCGTATTATTACTGTTGACCCATAGTGTGACCGACCCGAACTGGCCCCATATCCGCGGGCGCGGCTATCGATAGATTTAACACACACACTCTGTAGAGGTTAGCACACTGTACCTACACCACGGAACCCATGGCCTTGCCCTCCCATTCGGGTGGACCAACGGCGTTCCGACAAAACCGTCCTATTACCATGACACTCTCCCGGCCACTCCAACCAACTCCCCTTTGGGCTAAGTCCTGGGTGGCCCCGTGCCTACCAAAGGCACCAACGGCCACCGTTGTGGCAAAACGGTCCCAAACTGGGATAAGGATCTTTACAAAAACAACGGGCACACAAGGCTTATGCCGTCCTACCTGGCCAAGGTAGTGCCCGCGCATAACCTTCCCTCGCGGGAGGCACCAGCGAGAGGCATGACAATAGACCCAGTTAGGACCACCCCCCATAAGGTAAGCATGGTTGCACTGGTCAGCTCGATATGGTGGCACCATGACTCAGCCAACAGTTGTTCAAGTTCAATTTAATCCGGTTAAACTTGAATGCAATATGCTGAGTCATGATAAAAAGAATAAGATGATGCAACTACAATGAATGAACATGATATTAACATAAACATGGGGGTGCATCCCAATCAACGAGCATAACAACATTTAACCCTTTATCTAGATGATCATGGCATACTGACGAGCATGGATATCACAACTAGAACACTACCCATAGCATAACATGACCACTAGCATCACCAATAAATACCATGCAATAACATAATGATAAAACTACCATGCAAGTATTTAATCAACTGGATGCAAAGGAACATGCATAACAACGGTACTTGGAACAGACGATGGTCAGGCACCGAAGGCCATCACCAACATGTACTACTACCAAACATTGCCAATATTAAAGTAATACTAGCATGAAGAACATAATAACAGAGTCCATGAAAACATAACATGACGGTAAACACCGATCCATAAGCATAACAGAAATACCGACCGCAGTAGCAAAACAAACAGACAGTTATTAAAGATTCAAGTTGAAAACCAATGCTTCTGCATGGCTATCATGCAAATGGTGGTTGTGGCTTGCCTGGGGATGAAGAAGGCTCCGGGGAGAAGTGCGGTGAGGCCGCTGAAAGAATCACCGGAAAGGGTTCTCTCTCGGAGGGGGCTGATTAGGGGCAAGGGAAAAATGGTCATTTCCAGAATGTCAAACCATAGTGAAAATAGTACCAAAAGTTCAGGCTCGACGAGACGAAGACGTGGGCGTTGGTTTCACCTTAATCGGAGTTACGAGCAAAACGTTATAGCCTGACAAATTCTAGGGACCAATCTGTAAAAAAAAATCTACAAACAGGCCCCTGAGCTGAAAAACATAAAGCACATTTAGTGAAATACGCCTTCTCAGCAGAGAAAACATATTTCTAGCCGTAGTTAAGTGAAAATACGTTTTGCCAGAAGGAAAATGCATTTCCAACCGAACTAAGACCAGAATACGCTTCCCCTTATTGAAAACGTATTTCCTCAAAAGGCGTTTCCACTTATCCAGCTAGGCAGTGGCGGGACCGCGCGTGTGTGACGCTGACGCGCGGGTCCCATGGGGCTGGGGCCCATCGCTTATCCACGTGGGTGGCCCAGGTCAACGCCGCTCGCCGACAGGTGGGGCTGCGCGGAGATGGGGCCCGCCTTGCCCGAGGTCGTCGTCGTCCTCGCTCCTGCCCGTGATGCAGGGGAGGACCGGCGCGCTCCGGCGAGGCTCCTGGGTGGCTCCGGCCACCATTCTCGCCGGCCGACCTACCGGGATGATGAGCGCGTCAAGCCGCACCCATCCCTTGGCAGAACGGACCATGAGGAGGGCGGGGTTGAGAGCAGCAAGGACTCCAGCAGAGGGAGCTTCGGGAAGGAGTGGGTTCTTGGCCATAGGGGCTCCGGCGAGAGGGAGAGGGCACGGGGAGGATCTAAGGGTTCCAGGTGGTCCTCTGGTGAGGTCAGGAAGGAGGGGGGAGCTTGGTTCGGGCGGATTTGGCCGAGGCCGTGCGGCGGCCATGGAGGCAGAGAGCAGCGAGGAAAGCAGCTCCGGCTTAGTAGAGAGGCTAGGCATGTTCCTGGGAATGAGGTGAGGCTGTTGGTGAGGTTGAGGGACCTTGGGGTGGCCTTATATAGCCAGGGCAGCGAGGGAGTGATGTGGCACGTGCGCGGCTACGTGTCCGCGCTCCGGCGATGGGCACGCGCGGCCAATGGTCACGGGGAGGGGCGGCAAGGCGACAAGGGAGGGAACGGACGAGTGGCAGAGCTCACGGAGACGAGGCAAAGCTCGGGGACAAGAGAAGTAAGAGGACATGGCCGCGGAAGAGGCGGTCACGAGTGCGGTCTCGACGGAGACGGGTCACCGGGGAAGAAGACGGAGGGGGCAAGGGCTCCAGAGGAACACGCTGGACATGGTCGGGTGATGAGTGGACTATTGGGGAACGTAGTAATTTCAAAAAAATTCCTACGCACATGCAAGATCATGGTGATGCATAGCAACGAGGGGGAGATTGTTGTCTAGGTACGCTCGTAGACCGTAAGCGGAAGCGTTATGAGAACGCGGTTGATGTAGCCGTACGTCTTCACGATCCGACCGATCCAAGTACCGAACAAACGGCACCTCCGAGTTCAGCACACGTTCAACTCGGTGACGTCCCACGAACTCATGATCTAGCAGAGCTTCGAGGGAGAGTTCCGTCAGCACGACGGCGTGATGACGGTGATGATGATGCTACCGACGCAGGGCTTCGCCTAAGCACCACTACTATATGACCGAGGTGGATTATGGTGGAGGGAGGCACCGCACACGGCTAAAAGATCAACTGATCAACTTGTGTGTCTATGGGGTGCCCCCTGGCCACGTATATAAAGGAATGGAGGAGGGGGAGGGCCGGCCCTCCTATGGCGTGCCCTGGAGGAGTCCTACTCCCACCGGGAGTAGGATTCCCCCTTCCCTAGTTGGACTAGGAGAGAAGGGAGGGGGAGTTGGGAGGAAGGAAAGGGGGGCGCCGCCCCCTTCCTAGTCCAATTCGGACTAGAGGGAGAGGGGGCGCTCGGCCTGCCCTGGTCTCCTCTCTCTCTCCACTATGGCCCAATAAGGCCCATACATTTACCGGGGGGGAGGGTCCGGTAACCTCCCGCTACTCCGGTAAAATCCCGATTTCACCCGGAACTATTTCGATGTCCAAATATAGGCTTCCAATATATCGATTATTATGTCTCGACCATTTCGAGACTCCTCGTCATGTCTGTGATCATATCCGGGACTCCGAACTACCTTAGGTACATCAAAACACATAAACTCATATTTCCGATCGTCATAGAACGTTAAGCGTGCGGACCCTACGGGTTCGAGAACTATGTAGACATGACCGAAACCCATCTCTGGCCTATAACCAATTGCAGAACCTGGATGCTCATATTGGTTCCTACATATTCTACGAAGATCTTTATCGGTCAAACCGCATAACAACATACGTTGTTCCCTTTGTCATCGGTATGTTACTTGCCCGAGATTCGATCGTCGGTATCTCAATACCTAGTTCAATCTCGTTACCGGCAAGTCTCTTTACTCGTCCGGTAATGCATCATCCCGCAACTAACTCATTAGTCACATTGCTTTCAAGGCTTATAGTGATGTGCATTCCCGAGAGGGCCCAGAGATACCTCTCCGACAATTGGAGTGACAAATCCTAATCTCGATCTATGCCAACTCAACAAGTACCATCGGAGACACCTATAGAGCACCTTTATAATCATGCAGTTACGTTGTGATGTTTGGTAGCACACAAAGTGTTCCTCCGGTATCCGGGAGTTGCATAATCTCATAGTCATAGGAACATGTATAAGTCATGAAGAAAGTAATAGCAATATACTAAACGATCAAGTGCTAAGCTAACGGAATGGTTCAAGTCAATCACATCATTCTCTAATGATGTGATCCCGTTAATCAAATGACAACTCATGTCTATGGCTAGGAAACTTAATCATCTTTGATTCAACGAGCTAGTCAAGTAGAGGCATACTAGTGACACTCTGTTTGTCTATGTATCCACACATGTACGAAGTTTCCGGTTAATACAATTCTAGCATGAATAATAAACATTTATCATGAAATAAGGAAATAAATAATAACTTTATTATTGCCTCTAGGGCATATTTCCTTCAGTCTCCCACTTGCGCTAGAGTCAACAATCTAGTTCACATCGCCATGTGATTTAACACCAATAATTCACATCACCATGTGATTAACACCCATAGTTCACATCGCCATGTGACCAACACTCAAAGGGTTTACTGAGTCAGTAATCTTAGTTCACATCGCCATGTGATTAATACCCAAAGAGTACTAAGGTGTGATCATGTTTTGCTTGCGAGAGAAGTTTAGTTAACGGGTCTGCCATATTCAGATCCGTATGTATTTTGCAAATTTCTATGTCAACAATGCTCTGCATGGAGCTACTCTAGCTAATTGCTCCCACTTTCAATATGTATCCAGATTGAGACTTAGAGTCATCTAGATCAGTGTCAAAACTTGCATCGATGTAACCCTTTACGACGAACCTTTTGTCACCTCCATAATCGAGATCCTTATTCCACTAAGGATAATTTTGACCGCTGCCCAGTGATCTACTCCTAGATCACTATTGTACTCCCTTGCCAAACTCAGTGTAGGGTATACAATAGATCTGGTACACAACATGGCATTCTTTATAGAACCTATGGCTGAGGCATAGGGAATGACTTTCATTCTCTTTCTATCTTCTGCCATGGTCGGGTTTTGAGTCTTACTCAATTTCACACCTTGCAACACAGGCAAGAACTCTTTCTTTGACTGTTCCATTTTGAACTACTTCAAAACCTGTCAATGTATGTACTCATTGAAAAAAATATCAAGCCTCTTGATCTATCTCTATAGATCTTGATGCTCAATATGTAAGCAGCTTCACCGAGGTCTTTCTTTGAAAAACTACTTTCAAACACTCGTTTATGCTTTCCAGAAAATTCTACATCATTTTCGATCGACAATATGTCACTCACATATACTTATCAGAAAGGCTTTAGTGCTCCCACTCACTTTCTGGTAAATACAGGCTTCACCGCAAGTCTGCATAAAACTATATGTTTTGATCAACTTATCAAAGCGTATATTCCAACTCCGAGATGCTTGCACCAGTCCATAGATGGATCGCTGGAGCTGGCACACTTTGTTAGCACCTTAAGGATTGACAAAACCTTCTAGTTGCATATACAACTCTTCTTTAAGAAATCCATTAAGGAATGCAGTTTTGACATCCATTTGCCAGATTTCATCAAATGTGGCAATTGCTAACATGATTCGGACAGCCTTAAGCATCGCTACGAGTGAGAAGATCTCATCGTACTCAACACCTTGAACTTGTCAAAAACCTTTTTGCGACAATTCAAGCTTTGTAGATAGTAACACTACTATCAGCATCTATCTTCCTCTTTAAGATCCATTTGTTCTCAATGGCTTGCCGATCATCGGGCAAGTCAACCAAAGTCCATACTTTGTTCTCATACATGGATCCCATCTCAGATTTCATGGCCTTAAACCATTTTGCGGAATCTAGGCTCATCATCGCTTCCTCATAGTTCGTAGGTTCGTCATGGTTAAGTAACATCACCTCCAGAATAGGATTACGGTACCACTCTGGTGTGGATCTCACTCTGGTTGACCTACGAGGTTTGGTAGTAACTTGATCTGAAGTTACATGATCATCATCATTAGCTTCCTCACTAATTGCTGTAGGAGTCACAAGAACAGATTTCTGTGATGAACTACTTTCCAATAAGGGAGCAGGTACACTTACCTCATCAAGTTCTACTTTCCTCCCACTCACTTCTTTCGAGAGAAACTCCTTCTCTAGAAAGGATCCATTCTTAGCAACGAATTTCTTGCCTTCGGATCTATGATAGAAGGTGTACCCAACTGTCTCCTTTGGGTATCCTATGAATACACATTTCTCCAATTTGGGTTCGAGCTTATCAAGATGAAAATTTTCACATAAGCATCACAACCCCAAACTTTAAGAAGCGCCAACTTTGGTTTCTTGCCAAACCACAATTCATATGGTGTCGTCTCAACGGATTTAGATGGTGCCCTATTTAACTTGAATGCAGTTGTCTCTAATGCATAACCCCAAAACGATATTGGTAAATCGGTAAGAGACATCATAGATTGCACCATATCTAATAAAGTACGGTTACGATGTTCGGACACACCATTACGCTGTGGTGTTCCAGGTGGCGTGAGTTGCGAAACTATTCCGCAGTGTTTCAAATGAAGACCAAACTCGTAACTCAAATATTCTCCTCCATGATCAGATCGTAGAAACTTTATTTTCTTGTTACGATGTTTTTCCACTTCACTCTGAAATTATTTGAACTTTTCAAATGTTTCAGATTTATGTTTCATCAAGTAGATATACCCATATCTGCTCAAATCATCTGTGAAGGTCAAAAAATAACGATACCTGCCGCGAGCCTCAACACTCATCGGACTGCATACATCAGTATGTATTATTTCCAACAAGTCTGTTGCTCGCTCCATTGTTCCGGAGAACGGAGTCTTAGTCATCTTGCCCATGAGGCATGGTTCGCAAGCATCAAGTGATTCATAATTGAGTGATTCCAAAAACCCATCAACATGGAGTTTCTTCATGCGCTTTACACCAATATGACCTAAACGGCAGTGCCACAAATAAGTTGCACTATCTTTATTAACTTTGCATCTTTTTGGCTTCAATATTATGAATACGTGTATCACTACGATCGAGATCCAACAAACTATTTTCATTGGGTGTATGACCATCGAAGGTTTTATTCATGTAAACAGAACAACAATTATTCTCTGACTTTAAATGAATAACCGTATTGCAATAAACATGATCAAATCATATTCATGCTCAACGCAAACACCAAATAAGATTTATTTAAGTTCAACACTAATCCCGAAAGTATAGGGAGTGTGCGATGATGATCATATCAATCTTGGAACCACTTCCAACACACATCGTCACTTCACCCTTAACTAGTCTCTGTTCATTCTGCAACTCCCGTTTCGAGTTACTAATCTTAGCCACTGAAAAAGTATCAAATACTTAGGGGTTGCTATAAACACTAGTAAAGTACACATCAATAACATCTATATCAAATATACCTTTGTTCACTTTGCCATCCTTCTTATCCACCAAATACTTGGGGCATTTCTGCTTCCAGTGACCAGTCCCTTTGCAGTAGAAGCACTTAGTCTCAGGCTTAGGTACAGACTTGAGCTTCTTCACTTGAGCAGCAACTTGCTTTCCGTTCTTCTTGAAGTTCCCCTTCTTCCCTTTGCCCTTTTCTTGAAACTAGTGGTCTTTTCAACCATCAACACTTGATGCTTTTCTTGATTTCTACCTTCGTCGATTTCAGCATCACGAAGAGCTTGGGAATCGTTTCCGTTATCCCTTGCATATTATAGTTCATCACATAGTTCTAGTAACTTGGTGATAGTGACTAGAGAACTCTGTCAATCACTATCTTATCTAGAAGATTAACTCCCACTTGATTCAATTGATTGTAATACTCAGACATTCTGAGCATATGCTCATTAGCTGAGCAATTCTCCTCCATCTTGTAGGCAAAGTGCTTGTCAAAGGTCTCATACCTTTCGACATGGGCATGAGTCTGAAATACTAATTTCAACTCTTGGAACATCTCATATGCTCCGTGGCGTTCAAAACATCTCTGAAGCCCCGATTCTAAGCCGTAAAGCATGGTGCACTAAACTATCAAGTAGTCATCATACCGAGCTTGCCAAACGTTCATAACGTCTGCATCTGCTCCTGCAATCGGTCTATCACCTAGCGGTGCATCAAGGACATAATTCTTCTGTGCAGCAATGAGGATAATCCTCAGATCACGGATCCAATCCGCGTCATTGCTACTAACATCTTTCAACTTAGTTTTCTCTAGGAACATATCAAAAATAAAACAGGGGAGCTAAACACGAGCTATTGATCTACAACATAGATATGCTAATACTACTAGGACTACGTTCATGATAAATTTAAAGTTCAATTAATCATATTACTTAAGAACTCCCACTTAGATAGACATCCCTCTAGTCATCTAAATGATCACGTGATCCAAATCAACTAAACCATGTTTGATCATCACGTGAGATGGAGTAGTTTTCAATGGTGAACATCACTATGTTGATCATATCTACTATATGATTCACGCTTGACCTTTCGGTCTCCAGTGTTCCGAGGCCATATCTGCATATGCTATGCTCGTCAAGTTTAACCCGAGTATTCTGCGTGTGCAAAACTGGCTTGCACCCGTTGTATGTGAACGTAGAGCTTATCACACTCGATCATCACGTGGTATCTCGGCACAACGAACTGTCTCAACGGTGCATACTCAGGGAGAACACTTGTACCTTGAAATTTAGTGAGAGATCATCTTATAATGCTACCGCCGTACTAAGCAAAATAAGATGCATAAAGGATAAACATTACATGCAATCAATATAAGTGATATGATATGGCCATCATCATCTTGTGACTTTGATCTCCATCTCCAAAGCACCGTCATGATCACCATCGTCACCGGTGTGACACCTTCATCTCCATCGTAGCATCATTGTCGTCTCGCCAACTATTTCTTCTACGACTATCGCTACCGCTTAGTGATAAAGTAAAGCAATTACATGGCGATTGCATTTCATACAATAAAGCGACAACCATATGGCTCCTGCCAGTTGCCGATAACTCTGTTAGAAAACATGATGATCTCATACAATAAAATTTAGCATCATCTCTTGACCATATCACATCACAACATGCCCTGCAAAAACAAGTTAGACGTCCTCTACTTTGTTGTTGCAAGTTTTACGTGGCTGCTACGGGCTGAGCAAGCACCGTTCTTACCTACGCATCAAAACCACAACGATATTTCGTCAAGTATGTGTTGTTTTAACCTTCACAAGGACCGGGCGTAGCCACACTCGATTCAACTAAAGTTGGAGAAACTGACACCCACCAGCCACCTGTGTGCGAAGCACGTCGATAGAACCAGTCTCGCGTAAGCGTACGCGTAATGTCGGTCCGGGCCGCTTCATCCAACAATACCGCTGAATCAAAGTATGACATGCGGGTAAGCAGTATGACTTGTGTCGCCCACAACTCACTTGTGTTCTACTCGTGCATATAACATCTACGCATAAACCTGGCTCGGATGCCACTGTTGGGGAACGTAGTAATTTCAAAAAAAATCCTTCGCACACGCAAGATCATGGTGATGCATAGCAACGAGGGGGCGAGTGTTGTCTACGTACCCTCGTAGACCATAAGTGGAAGCGTTATGACAACGCGGTTGATGTAGCCGTACGTCTTCACGATCCGACCGATCCAAGTACCGAACACACGACACCTCCGAGTTCAGCACACGTTCAGCTCGGTGATGTCCCACAAACTCACGATCCAGCAGAGCTTCGAGGGAGAGTTCCGTCAGCACGATGGCGTGAGGACGGTGATGATGATGCTACCGACGCAGGGCTTCGCCTAACCACCACTACGATATGACCGAGGTGGATTATGGGGGAGGGGGGCACCGCACACGGCTAAAAGATCAACTGATCAACTTGTGTGTCTATGGGGTGCCCCCTGGCCACGTATCTAAAGGAGTGGAGGAGGGGGGAGGGCCGGCCCTCCTATGGCGTGCCCTGGAGGAGTCCTACTCCCACCGGGAGTAGGATTCCCCCCTTCCCTAGTTGTACTAGGAGAGAAGGAAGGGGGGGAGAGGGAGGAAGGAAAGGGGGGGGCGGCGCCCCCCTCCTAGTCCAATTCGTACTGGAGGGAGAGGGGGCGCGCGGCCTGACCTGGTCTCCTCTCTCTCTCCACTATGGCCCAATAAGGCCCATACATTTACCGCGGGGTTCCGGTAACCTCCTAGTACTCCGGTAAAATCCCGATTTCACCCGGAACTATTCCGATGTCCAAATATAGGCTTCCAATATATCGATTTTTATGTCTCGACCATTTTGAGACTCCTCGTCATGTCCGTGATCATATCCGGGACTCCGAACTACCTTTGGTACATCAAAACACATAAACTCATATTTCCGATCGTCATCGAACGTTAAGCGTGCGGACCCTACGGGTTCGAGAACTATGTAGACATGACCGAGACTCATTTCCGGTCAATAACCAATAGCAGAACCTGGATGCTCATATTGCTTCCTACATATTCTACGAAGATCTTTATCAGTCAAACCGCATAACGACGTACATTGTTCCCTTTGTCATCGGTATGTTACATGCCCGAGATTCGATCATCGGTATCTCAATACCTAGTTCAATCTCGTTACCGGCAAGTCTCTTTACTCGTTCCGTAATGCATCATCCCGCAACTAACTCATTAGTCACATTGCTGCACGGAGATGGGGCCCGCCTGGCCCGAGGGCATCGTCCTCCTTGCTCCTGCCCGCGATGAAGGGGAGGATCGGCGCTCTCCGGCGAGGCTCCTGGGCGGCTCCGGCCACCATTCTCGCCGGCCGACCTACCGGGATGATCAGCGCGTCGAGCCGCACCCATCCCTTGGTAGAACGGACCTCGAGGAGGGCGGGGTTGAGAGCAGCAAGGGCTCTGGCGGAGGGGGCTTCGGGCGTGAGTGGGTTCTTGGCCATAGGGGCTCCGGCGAGAGGGAGAGGGCACGGGGAGTATCTAAGGGGTCCCGGCGGTCCTCTGGTGAGGTCAGGAAGGAGGGGGAGAGCTTGGTTCGGGCGGATTTGGCCGAGGCCGTGTGGCGGCCATGGTGGCAGAGAGCAGCGAGGAGAGCAGCTCCGGCTCGGTGGAGAGGCTAGGCAGGTGCCTGGGAGTGAGGTGAGGCTGTTGGTGAGGTTGAGTGACATCGGGGTGGCCTTATATAGCCAGGGCAGCGAGGGGGTGAGGTGGCACGCGCGTGGCGACGTGTCCGCGCTCCGGCGATGGGCACGCGCGGCCAATGGTCACGGGGAGGGGCGGCAAGGCGATGAGGGAGGGAACGGACGAGTGGCAGAGCTCACGGAGACGAGGCAAAGCTCGGGGACAAGAGAAGGAAGAGAACATGGCCACGGAAGACGACGCGGTCACGGGTGTGCTCAGTTTCTCGACGGAGACGGGTCGCCGGGGAAGAAGACGGAGGGGGCAAGGGCTCCAGAGAGACTGCAAGAACACGGGGAACATGCTAGACATGGTCGGGTGATGAGTGGACGAGTGCACAGACGGGGTGGAAGAGGCCGAAGCGTCAAAGCGTGTTTGCTGCATCCAGAGCGCGTGCATAGGCAAAAATACACGCGGTCACCACGCAACATGTCACGGGGAGGACACAATGGGCTGGCAAAACTTGTCTGGGGGCTAGTCCTTGATCCCCAAGGCATCCCAGAGGTTAAATATAAAGGAAGGAGCCAAGGAGAGGAGTGTGGCATCGCTGAAACTTTGCTGTATCAGTTTTGGATGAGCACCGGTGATCAACAGGGAGCTGATTGGGTCAAATGGAGTTGTTTGGGGTGTTTAACTACGGGAGGACTATGATCCTGGTGGTTTTGGAGGAAAAAAGATCAAAGCTTAATATAGTTGCTTTGTAACTAACCAAAAGGGTCCAGAATTAAGATCATGATGATGCTCTCACATGGGGTATCCACTTGAGCTCAACTTGGGCAAGGCTGAGTTATTTGGTCATATGAAGATGCTGCAAGAGGTTTCGTACCAATTGGTTAAACCAAAATGGTACTTACTTCACAAGCATTTCCACTGACCAGAAACTTGCAAAAATTCTAGAGGAAAATTGGCTAGATGGAATATGTCCAAATCGGGTGGAGATAGGTTATATGAATAAGAGAAGGCCTAGAAAAATTTACAGCCATAATGGAGCAAGATAAAATGTACTTGCTTCACTAACTGACAATTTGGATAGAAACAAAGATTTGATGCTAAGCTCACATGGATGCATTGCATGAGCTCAAATCTTGAGGAGGGCTTTGATTTGATGCTATGAAGGACCATGCAAAATTTAAACTTAATTGGGTTAACCTAGCTAGCACTTCCTTCACAACCAATTCCCTCAGACAGGAACTTTGAAAAATTGCTCAGGAATATTTGCTAGGCATATTAAGTTGAATTTGGGCATGGGGCAATTATTTGGACATGAAAAGGTGTCCAAGACGTTTGGGGTCAATTGGGCAAAGGTAGATGGCACTTTCTTCACAATCTGCCATCTAGGACAGAATAGGAAAATAATTAATTGAGCTTGATGGGAAACATGGCCAATGAAATATTTTGCCATATTTGAGTAAGATATGACCCAAACAATTAATGAGAATTATTTGGGGATTTTAGGAGTGATGGAAATATAGGTTGCTTCGCAACCTAGGGCAAAAAGGATTATTCCTTTAATAAAAAAGGAATATTCTTAAGGAAAATAATATTGGGATTTCGTCTAGGATGAAAATGGCAAGGTCTAGGGCTGGATTTGGGGATGACAAGCCACTCTGGAAAGAAAGAAGATGTCATCTTGTTCAGTTTCCAGACCACAAAGCCACAGAAAAAGAAAACTCAAGCAAAAATCTCAGAAAATCAAAAGAAAAAGAAAATGCCAAAAATCAGGCTGTTACAGATATGACACTTGTGCACAACCTATAAGATGCAAAATGTATCAACTTTCAGTCCCAAGTATGCTATGTATGTACTGTTCCGGATGATTCCCACACGATGATCCAAGATGATCAATGATGGTATATGGTATGCAATGTGGCCATTCCATGGCTATTGCTTACAAGCTCTTTGTTTTTCTCTTTGCTTAAAAGCATTTTTTATATGGCCACTATGTGAAATGCACAAACAAAGATAGCAATTGTGTATATGCGGGAACAATCTTATGACACAAGAGATGATATGATGATAACAAGATGACGACCAAGATGATATGGTATGTATGCAATGGAAGGTACAGGTGGAGTATCTCTAAAGTGCACAATTAACATTGCCGGCAATACTCAATGGCTAGTCTCGGTAGGAAAGTGACGCAAAATGGGCTAGAGGTTAACAATTCAGTGGCAAGAATGAATGTACAATGATGGGATACCACGATACCAAGATGATATAGACGTACCATTCTTGCTTACGGTTAGGGTGTCAAAATGGTGAAGGTGGTGGATGTCGAATCCTTGAAGAAAGTTGAGCACTGGTGTTGTCGATGTTGAACCATTCCTAGTTAGTCGAAATATGCTAGGAAATGGAAAAGCCACAACTCAAAACCGCCAAAGGAAAATGTCAAATGGTGGTAGTGGAATGTGGTGGTGGTTTTGAAGTTGGCAAGGCGAAAGTGGTGGTGGTGGTTGATGAAGAAGCAATTGTCCCTAAGTAACCGAAACACCTTAGGAGACTCAAATCACAACTCAAACAACCACAATTAGAATGGGGATCAAAAGCGGTTAGGTTGCAAAACGCTATGGTGGTAATGCGAAAGATATGGTGATGGCCCTAGGCAAAGATGCCAAAGTTACAAAAAATTGATGGAGTCAAATTATGTTGGAAGTATTTTTGTGGGATGGGGGTGTCAATAGCTAGAAAACGAGCTAAATAACATCGAAAGCGGAGTTCGGATGAATTAGTTATGGCCAAAACAAAATTTTAGCCGCATCAGTTCCAGGGTTATCCATACATCCGGGAGGAGGTCCAGCTGATCCGGGCAATGGCCGGATGATCGGGGAGTACTTCTAGATGATCCGGATTCGTCAACTCCGGTTCTGTTTTTTGAGCGCATGGGTTATCCGGACGTCTGGGAGAGGGTGCAGCTGGTCCGGGAGGTGTCCGGATGAGCCGGGAGCACGGAGCACGTTCGGATGATTCGGGCAGGTCAAACTGCTTGGGATTTCCTCTCGGGGACGCGATTTTTGGGCAGAAATGGATGATTTAGGGGGGCAAAATTAAGGAGATTTCGTGGATGGAAGGTGGGTAAACTCGTGGGGAAACTAGATCCACTGGAAACACAACGAATCCATGGATCAAAATCAACAAAACATCATCAAAACAATAAATCACAAAAAAAATTGAGGCTATTTTTGGTGGGGATTTCGAATTTAGGACGAAATCAAGCAAAACAAGGCTAGAATATGGTGAGGGAGACTCCAAATTCGTGATCAAAATGGCCCATGATACCAAGATGATGTAGGGTGGAACCCTAGGGGCCGATCTTTCACGATTTGGAAGGGGGTTCCTGAAGAACACGAAGATCACACGAGAACATACAAGAGGAAAACACTCAAATTGACTTGATCCAATCACACATTTGCTAGATCCAAACACACAAAGAGAGATACAAAGGTCAAATCCAACACAAGAAGATACAAGAGGTAGCTAGTTCATCCCAATCCATGATGGACTTGAGGTCTTGAATCCTAGAAGGATCTTCCCAAGAAGGGGTCTTGATTCCCCTATGGTAAGTGAGGGGGCGAAATGGGTACACGGGCCTCTACCCAAGATGTTGCACGCAGGCAAGGCCGGTTGATCCGAGTGGGGTTCCGGATGATCCGGGCATCGTCCGGGTTATTCGGGTACTCATCCGGATGATCCGGCCGCGTCTAGGGGCTTGCTATCAATGTCGGTCGTCATAGCCAGACGAACTGGGAGAGGGTCAGGATGATCTGGCTGAGTCCGGATGTTTGGGAGGAGGTCCGGATGTCCGGCCTGGCTCCAGTAGCGGCTCTGTCTTCTTCTGCATTCTTGTCTTCTCTTCCATGCTTCCCTCACGGACGATGTAGTCATTCTTTGGTGCTCGCACTCCTCCTCGACATTCATGAAGCTTCGACAATACCTGTGCATGCACGATGGAGGGTCAAGTAGCATACCATCCTCGAAGGGGTCAAATGTACACGTGTAAAGGAGATGATTCACCTTTTTGTATGTGAAGTAGATGTCGCACGTGTCACTTGCCAAACAGACTCTTGACATGGTGATTCCCGTAGGATGCTCCGCATCAAAGTGCCTCCATATTACGCGGAAAAAATGATTCTCCCCCTGACAACTGGGACCCACCAGCTATAGCTTCGCACAGAAGGAAGTGCATCCTTATCCTCCTTGATAGCTGGGACCCACCTGGTCAAAGTGTATGTAGCGTTGTTTTTCTGGTCGCGAACGTGTATGTACATACTGGTCGATCAGTCTCTCTACAACGAGGAATCATGGCCGAGCAAGCAGCGACATGTGTAGTAGTAGAGCCCCCGACATAGTTGTTCAGGCTGTCCCTTCTAAACTGTGTACACGTACATACAACCACATGCCAAAAAATGCGGCCACGAACGTGCATAGGGGCGGGGTGTCGAACGCCTACCCGTGCATACGTATGGCCAGGACTCGTGTACATGGAGAGCTAGCAAACGTTAGCAATGTAGTCATGTTCATCGGCAGCCAATCGACTGGGTCGGAATGGACACACTGCATTGTGTTCATCCGGAGGCAACGAAATGCATCCTGTTCATTGGGAACCAACCAGCTTGGATGGAATAGCCGAAACGAGGCCTAGCATACTGCAAAATGGAGGCAACGGCCTTCTGTTCAACCACCTATG
Source organism: Aegilops tauschii subsp. strangulata (assembly GCF_002575655.3). Lineage (NCBI taxonomy): Eukaryota > Viridiplantae > Streptophyta > Magnoliopsida > Poales > Poaceae > Aegilops > Aegilops tauschii. The sequence continues at coordinate 249,538,543 of NC_053038.3, forward strand.
ATCGAAACATGATCTTGTTCATCGGGAGGGGTCTGGCGTACATCAAAACGGAGGAAATGAACTTTTGTTGGAGCGCCTACCATTGAAACGGGGTCCTATTCATCGGGAGGGGTATGGTGTACCGCAAAACCGTACTCCACGGGCTACTGTTCATCCACCGTCGACTTCCTCCAGCCTCCACCTGCTACGGTTCATGCACCGCATCTTCCTCCTGCCTCCACCAGCTACTATTTAACCACGAGCTACTGTTCATCCAGCCTCCTTCGGCTACTGTTCATAGAGCCTCCATGGAGTCCTGTTCATCTGCCCCCAACCGGCTGGGGTGCGGCGGCCTTTTCGGGGTCCTGTTCATCCAGCGGCAACGGCCTACTACCACGGGGTCCGGTTCATCAAACCACCACCAGGAACTGTTCATCCACAGCCAACCAACCGGCTCGACTTACCACGTCTCGACTCGTTCTATGTATCGCGCGCACGGTAGCAACGGTCACTGTTCATCGAGAGGCAACCCAACACCGGTTGGCTCTATTTCTCGCACGGCGGCTCGATCCGCTTCAGTAAGCAGCAGCAGCGATCGCTCGCTCGGGTTCAGTTAGCAGCAGCAGCGAAGGAATCGCTCGGGTTCAGTCAGCAGTGAATAAATCTCTCGGGTTCAGTTAACAGCCAAGGGATCGATGAGGGAGTCCAGGATTACGGGGTCCTCGGGTGTTCGGACTGTGTGACGCGGGCCGGACTGATGGGCCATGAAGAAACAAGACGGAAGACTTTCCAACATGTCCGGATGGGACTCTCCTTGGCGTGGAAGGCAAGCTTGGCGTGCGGATATGAAGATTCCTTTCTCTGTGAACCGACTCTGTACAACCCTAGCCCCCTCCGGTGTCTATATAAACCGGAGGGTTTAGTCCGTAGAGGCAATCATAATCATACAGGCTAGACATGTAGGGTTTAGCCATTGCGACCTCGAGGTAGATCAACTCTTGTAACCCCTATACTCATAAAAGTCAATCAAGCAGGAAGTAGGTTATTACCTCCATTAAGAGGGCCCGAACCTGGGTAAACATTGTGTCCCCTGCCTGCTGTTACCCTCGATCCTTAGACGCACAGTTCGGGACCCCCTACCCAAGATCTATCGGTTTTGACACCGACATTGGTGCTTTCATTGAGAGTTCCACTATGCCGTCGTTGAAAGGCTCGATGGCTCCGTTGATCATCTACAACAACGCTATCGGGAAGGAGATTTTTCTCCCGGGCCAGATCTTCGTATTCGGTGGCTTCGCACTACACTAACTCGATTGGCCACCTGGAGAAAATTGACAGCTACGCCCCTGGTCACCAGATCAGTTTTGGAAATGTAAACTATGTCGCTGATATCCGAGGAGACTTGGTCTTCCAAGGGTTCGTGGCTTCAACCACTGCTCCGGCCTTAGATCCGGAGCGCGTCACCAGGTCCGAAGAGGGGAGTCTAGAGCCCGTCGGACTCTCTGCGGCTATAGAGCTCAACATTGGAGAACCGGAGAGGATAGCGCCACTGACAGTCATCACAAAGCCGGGCTCTTCTCCGGACACTAGCTTCGAGCCCTCGAAGTTCGTGTCATGCAAGCTCGGCCAGGGAACTTCGGTCCCCGTCCAAACCTTGCTCTTAAACTTGCGATCCCTCGCCATCATAGAGGAACCTCTTCCGAATTGCGCCCAGCCCGGACTAGGGGCTGAAAATAGGGACTTTTACTTCCCACCCACCACCCACTTTATAGCCACTGTCGAGGATCTAACCGACATGCTTGACTATGCCTTCGAAGACATCGGCGGTATGGACGACGATGCCAGAGAGGAGCAGGCCCAAACTCCGCCGTTCACCGGACGCTGGACGGCCACTTCCTCATACAACATGTACATGGTGGACACACCTAAAGAAGGCGACGGTGATGAGGAGAAGGACCTAGTCGAGGATAAACCTCCTCAGATACCACCAAAACGTCGACGTCAGCGACGCCGCTCTAAACCGTGTCGTGAAAAAGGCAACAATACCGGCACCAGAAACAATGATACTCTGGAGAAGTCGAAGATCGAGAAGACCCCATCGAACCAACATCCGAACAGGATGATCGGGAGGACGAGCAAGTCGACCCTAACGAGTAAGCAGGGAACAAAGACTCGGAGGATAGAGAAACAACACAAGCTTCAAGCTGACCAAGATCTGCTCAACGACAGATGGACTAATGTCCTGGCAGCCGAAGAATACGGCCTCGAACACCCAACAAAGAGTTACCCGAAGAATAAGCTGCTACCCCAATTCGACGATGAGGCGCTGGAGCCTATACCACCCGCGTGTAACGCGGCTGATGGATCCGACCGACCACCACGTGGCTGGGACAGAACGGCAACTCAAGACGAACACCAGCACCACCTCGCCGTAAAAGCAGAGAAACAACAGCTCGGGGATACACATATGACCTATGACAGGACCTGGAAAATAGAATAGGTCAGACTAGATCAATCTACGAATCGCGGGGGCGAAATGGGTACACGGGCCTCTACCCAAGATGTTGCACGCAGGCAAGGCCGGTTGATCCGAGTGGGGTTCTGGATGATCCGGGCATCGTCCGGGTTATTCGGGTCCTCATCCGGATGATCTGGCTGCGTCTAGGGGCTTGCTATCGCTGTCGGTCGTCATAGCCAGACGAACTGGGAGAGGGTCAGGATGATCTGGCTGAGTCCGGATGTTTGGGAGGAGGTCCGGATGTCCGGCCTGGCTCCAGTAGCGGCTCTGCCTTCGTCTGCATTCTTGTCTTCTCTTCCATGCTTCCCTCACGGACGATGTAGTCATTCTTTGGTGCTCGCACTCCTCCTCGACATTCATGAAGCTCCGACAATACCTGTGCATGCACGATGGAGGGTCAAGTAGTATACCATCCTCGAAGGGGTCAAATGTACACGTGTAAAGGAGATGATTCACCTTTTTGTATGTGAAGTAGATGTCACACGTGTCACTTGCCAAACAGACTCTTGACATGGTGATTCCCGTAGGATGCTCCGCATCAAAGTGCCTCCATATTACGCGGAAAAATGATTCTCCCCCTGACAACTGGGACCCACCAGCTATAGCTTCGCACAGAAGGAAGTGCATCCTTATCCTCCTTGATAGCTGGGACCCACCTGGTCAAAGTGTATGTAGCGTTGTTTTTCTGGTCGCGAACGTGTATGTACATACTGGTCGATCAGTCTCTCTACAACGAGGAATCGTGGCCGAGCAAGCAGCGACATGTGTAGTAGTAGAGCCCCCGACATAGTTGTTCAGACTGTCCCTTCTAAACTGTGTACACGTACATACAACCACATGCCAAAAAATGCGGCCACGAACGTGCATAGGGGCGGGGTGTCGAACGCCTACTCGTGCATACGTATGGCCAGGACTCGTGTACATGGAGAGCTAGCAAACGTTAGCAATGTAGTCATGTTCATCGGCAGCCAATCGACTGGGTCGGAATGGACACACTGCATTGTGTTCATCCAGAGGCAATGAAATGCATCCTGTTCATCGGGAACCAACCAGCTTGGATGGAATAGCCGAAACGAGGCCTAGCATACTGCAAAATGGAGGCAACGGCCTTCTGTTCAACCACCTACGATCGAAACATGATCTTGTTCATCGGGAGGGGTCTGGCGTACATCAAAACGGAGGAAATGAACTTTTGTTGGAGCGCCTACCGTTGAAACGGGGTCCTGTTCATCGGGAGGGGTATGGTGTACCGCAAAACCGTACTCCACGGGCTACTGTTCATCCACCGTCGACTTCCTCCAGCCTCCACCTGCTACTGTTCATGCACCGCATCTTCCTCCTGCCTCCACCAGCTACTATTTAACCACGAGCTACTGTTCATCCAGCCTCCTTCGGCTACTGTTCATAGAGCCTCCATGGAGTCCTGTTCATCTGCCCCCAACCGGCTGGGGTGCGGCGGCCTTTTCGGGGTCCTGTTCATCCAGCGGCAACGGCCTACTACCACGGGGTCCGGTTCATCAAACCACCACCAGGAACTGTTCATCCACAGCCAACCAACCGGCTTGACTTACCACGTCTCGACTCGTTCTATGTATCGCGCGCACGGTAGCAACGGTCACTGTTCATTGAGAGGCAACCCAACACCGGTTGGCTCTATTTCTCGCACGGCGGCTCGATCCGCTTCAGTAAGCAGCAGCAGCGATCGCTCGCTCGGGTTCAGTTAGCAGCAGCAGCGAAGGAATCGCTCGGGTTCAGTCAGCAGTGAATAAATCTCTCGGGTTCAGTTAACAGCCAAGGGATCGATGAGGGAGTCCAGGATTACGGGGTCCTCGGGCGTTCGGACTGTGTGACGCGGGCCGGACTGATGGGCCGTGAAGAAACAAGACGGAAGACTTTCCAACATGTCCGGATGGGACTCTCCTTGGCGTGGAAGGCAAGCTTGGCGTGCGGATATGAAGATTCCTTTCTCTGTGAACCGACTCTGTACAACCCTAGCCCCCTCCGGTGTCTATATAAACCGGAGGGTTTAGTCCGTAGAGGCAATCATAATCATACAGGCTAGACATGTAGGGTTTAGCCATTGCGACCTCGAGGTAGATCAACTCTTGTAACCCCTATACTCATAAAAGTCAATCAAGCAGGAAGTAGGTTATTACCTCCATTAAGAGGGCCCGAACCTGGGTAAACATTGTGTCCCCTGCCTGCTATTACCCTCGATCCTTAGACGCACAGTTCGGGACCCCCTACCCAAGATCTATCGGTTTTGACACCGACATTGGTGCTTTCATTGAGAGTTCCACTATGCCGTCGTTGAAAGGCTCGATGGCTCCGTTGATCATCTACAACAACGCTATCGGGAAGGAGATTTTTCTCCCCGGCCAGATCTTCGTATTCGGTGGCTTCGCACTACACTAACTCGATTGGCCACTTGGAGAAAATTGACAGCTACGCCCCTGGTCACCAGATCAGTTTTGGAAATGTAAACTATGTCGCTGATATCCGAGGAGACTTGGTCTTCCAAGGGTTCGTGGCTTCAACCACTGCTCCGGCCTTAGATCCGGAGCGCGTCACCAGGTCCGAAGAGGGGAGTCTAGAGCCCGCCGGACTCTCTGCGGCTATAGAGCTCAACATTGGAGAACCGGAGAGGATAGTGCCACTGACAGTCATCACAAAGCCGGGCTCTTCTCCGGACACTAGCTTCGAGCCCTCGAAGTTCGTGTCATGCAAGCTCGGCCAGGGAACTTCGGTCCCCGTCCAAACCTTGCTCTTAAACGAGGCTCTGGACTTAATGCGATCCCTCGCCATCATAGAGGAACCTCTTCCGAATTGCGCCCAGCCCGGACTAGGGGCTGAAAATAGGGACTTTTACTTCCCACCCACCACCCACTTTATAGCCACTGTCGAGGATCTAACCGACATGCTTGACTATGCCTTCGAAGACATCGGCGGTATGGACGACGATGCCAGAGAGGAGCAGGCCCAAACTCCGCCGTTCACCGGACGCTGGACGGCCACTTCCTCATACAACATGTACATGGTGGACACACCTAAAGAAGGCGACGGTGATGAGGAGAAGGACCTAGTCGAGGATAAACCTCCTCAGATACCACCAAAACATCGACGTCAGCGACGCCGCTCTAAACCGTGTCGTGAAAAAGGCAACAATACCGGCACCAGAAACAATGATACTCTGGAGAAGTCGAAGATCGAGAAGACCCCATCGAACCAACATCCGAACAGGACGATCGGGAGGACGAGCAAGTCGACCCTGACGAGCAAGCAGGGAACGAAGACTCGGAGGATAGCAACTATCTACCACTCTCCGAGGACGACGTGAGCCTCGGCGATGAAGATTTTATCGTGCCAGAGGAACCCCTCGAATAAGAGCGCTTTAAGCGCCGGCTAATAGCCATGGCAAGAAGCCTAAAAAAGAAACAACACAAGCTTCAAGCTGACCAAGATCTGCTCAACGACAGATGGACTAATGTCCTGGCAGCCGAAGAATACGGCCTCGAACACCCAACAAAGAGTTACCCGAAGAATAAGCTGCTACCCCAATTCGACGATGAGGCGCTGGAGCCTATACCACCCGCGCGTAACGCGACTGATGGATCCGACCGACCACCACGTGGCTGGGACAGAACGGCAACTCAAGACGAACACCAGCACCACCTTGCCATAAAAGCAGAGAAACAACAGCTCGGGGATACACATATGACCTACGATAGGACCTGGAAAATAGAATAGGTCAGACTAGATCAATCTACGAATCGCGGGGGCGTGCCCCGGTGCGATAAGACGGCTACCAAGCCTGGTGCGACAAGCATAACCACGCCCGAGCCGAAAACCGCATACGCACATCATTCCAACTGCGTCGTGACATGGCCCGATACAGAGGCGCTGCACACCCCCTATGCTTCACCAATGAGGTAATGGAGCACCAGGTCCCAAAAGGGTTTAAACCCGTGAACATTGAATCATACGACTGCACAACAGATCCTGCAGTATGGATTGAAGATTTTCTTCTCCACATTTACATGGCTCGCGGTGATGATCTACACGCCATCAAATACCTTCGCCTAAAACTTAAGGGGCCAGCTCGACACTGGTTAAACAGCCTCCCAGAAAACTCTATTGGAAGCTGGGAAGACTTGGAGGATGCCTTTAGAGATAACTTCCAAGGCACTTATATCCGGCCTCCAGATGTCGATGACCTCAGTCATATAGTCCAACAGCCCGGAGAGTCGGCCAGGAAATTCTGGACCAGGTTCCTAATTAAAAAGAACTAGATTGTTGACTGTCCGGACGCCAAAGCCCTAGCGGCCTTTAAACACAACATCCGCGACGAATGGCTCGCCCGACACCTCGACCAAGAAAAGCCGAAGTCCATGGCAGCCCTTACAGCACTAATGGCCCGCTTTTGCGGAGGAGAAGATAGCTGGCTAGCCCGCAGCACCAACAGTACCAGCGACCATGGCACTTCCGAAGCTAGAAATGGCAACAGAAGGCCCCGACGCAACAAACATAAGTGTCGAAGCAACAATGATAATATAGAGGATACTACGGTCGACGCCGAATTCAGTGGCTCCAAATCCAGTCAACGGAAGAGGCCATTCAAATGAAACAAAGATGGTTCATCAAGCTTGGACTGAATACTTGATCGACCTTGCCAGATCCACGACACCCCTGACAAGCCTGCCAACCACACTAACAGAAGTTGTTGGGTCTTCAAACAGGCCGGCAAGTTAAATGCCAAACATAAGGAGAAAGGGGCGCCCAGCGAGGATGACGACGAGTAGCCCCGCGCACCGAAAATAGGGGGACAGAAGAAATTTCCCCTCGAAGTCAAAACGATGAATATGATATAAGTCACTCATATCCCCCAGAGGGACCGCAAGCGCGCGCTAAGGGCGTCTATGTGATAGAGCCAGTCTCCCCGAAATTCAATCCATGGTCGGCCTGTCCGATCACCTTCAATCGCAGGGACCATCCGACCAGTATCCGTCACGGAGGTTCGGCCGCATTAGTCCTCGACCCAATCATCAATGGATTCCACCTTACGTGAGTCCTCATGGATGGCGGCAGTAGCCTTAACCTGCTCTATGAGGACACATTCCGCAAGATGGGTATTGATCCGGTAAGAATCAAGCCCACTAAAACTACCTTTAAAGGAGTAATACCTAGTGTAGCGGCCTGCTGCACGGGCTCAATCACATTGGAGGTCGTCTTCGGTTCGCCGGACAATTTCCGCAGCGAAGACTTGATCTTCGACATCGTCCCCTTCCGCAGTGGCTACCATGCACTGCTCGGAAGAACCACGTTCGCTCGCTTCAATGCAGTCCCGCACTATGCCTATCTCAAACTCAAGATGCCCGGACCACGCGGTGTTATAACAGTCAATGGAAACATGGAACGCTCCCTCCACACTGAGGAGCACACTGTGGCCCTGGTAGCAGAAGTACAGGGTGGCCTTATCAAGCCAACTATTACATTGGCGGCCAAGTCCCCGGAAACCGTCAAACAAGTCCGAACTACCCCACAGTACGACACTCCAGCTCGTCAGGAGCTCGATTAGCAATTAGGCCTCCCTCTCAGCCCCTACCAAATTGTGGCATATGTACCACACGTACATAATTACGCACTAAAAATACCATGGGAAAGGATGGAGGCATAATAAAGATAAGGTCCACAATACGGCTAGACCCTATAAGGACACTCATATTTCCTTTTTCTCTTTTTATTTTTCCAGGTTCCTCACAACCCGCGTCACCTTTTCGACGGTACCAAGGCCTCCTTTCGAGGCCTATTATGGAAACATCGATCGATGATCCTCTCGAAGGACAATACACCAAGGAGAAAAGCAGCGTAGACACATGGCAGAGTACCTAAATGATCTTTAAAGATCATCTCGTCTATTTTCAGGACACATGCACAGCATTCCCTTGTGTTCGGCATGTAAAATAGCCTTTTTGCTTACTGCACTATTTGTACCAATACGTTTTGACGTATCAATCAGACTATAATGGAAACAGTTTCTAGCCCAAACTATGCGTTGTTGGCTTATCTCTTAATATGTGTTTCCCTATTTTTGTCCGATTGTCATGTACACCTCGGTACGACTTAAATCGCCAGGGGCTCTATTAAGCCATGTACATTTTTTAAATACTAAAACAAAGTCCGAACACTTTAATAGTGTAATTCGGTGTCCTGAATATAGCATTATATGCATTGGCTCCGAATCATGTCTTTGGTCAATAGTTGGGTTGCCTGGCTCCTGTGGTTGCTACCTTACGTTACGTTTGATCGGCTAAGGTAGTAAAGGGAGAACTACTGCGATTGTGTTTCCGGTTCATCCAGACAAAAACCTCAATAGAGAAAGCCGAAAACTGACTGTCATGATGCGGCGAGAGCTGGTCAGCTATTCGGAGACTAAGTATTAATCTCTTGCGATTTTTTCCGCATTATGTGATAGGCCGGCCTCCACCCGGCCAGGCATTCACAGCACCCAAGCTCGGATAATTGAACATTCCTAGGGGCTGCGCCCACACTCTCATTGTAAAACTCCTATGGCTAAGTGAGAGCGATAAAGCCACATAGTCCGATTGCCTAGTTCGCCGCACTAACACCTCCTTCACGGACCAAGACGTCGGGTCAAGTGTGTTTAAGTGCTATCCCGAATACCCTCGTACTACCTAGGCGGGGGCTGAAGCCGACGACTGGCCAACTCTCAGATGTCATAAACAGCCGCACAGGAGGAGATATTTTAAAGTAAACAAGCAACATATCATACATAAACCTTGTTTCATAATATAGGATTGGACAACATAGATATATTCATTCAAAAATGATGTCCTTTGAACACTGGCCCTCTACAATACGGGATCCTTCCAGGACATCACCGAAATACCGCTTCGGCGTGCGGTGCTCTTTTCCTGCGGGCGGTCCCTCGGTTGCGAGCTTGACGGCGTCCATCTTCGCTCACTACACCTTGACACGGGCAAAGGCCATCCACGCACCTGCGATGCAGACCCACCGCTTCACGGCATCAAGCCGGGGGCAGGCACTGACCAGCCGCTTCACGAGCCCATAGTAGCTATTGGGTATGGGTTTGGCAGGCCACAGACGGATTATAAAATCTCTCATGGACAATCCGGCCACCCTATGCAGTTCGGTCAACTGCTTCAGCTGATCGCTGAGGGCATGGGATGCTCAGGCGGAAGGTACTACGACCAGAACAGTTTTTCCGTCGAGCTCCCCTCTTCGGCTCGGAAGAACTCCGTAGCATCGGCAACACTCCGGGGCAAGTCCGCAAACGCTCCTGGAGAACTACAAATTCGGTTCAGTAAGATGTATTTCCTTCTCACAAATTTGCTCTGCATATTAAAGGCCTTACCAGCCGCAATCTGCCTCGCCTCTTGGATCTCCCAGACAGCGCTTTGGGCTTTAGTCCGGGCCTCCTGTGCACTTTGGAGGGCCATAGCAAGTTCGGAATTTTGATCCGAAATCTTCCGCTCCAAGGACTCATATTTGTTTATCGCATCGTTGAGCTCTTGCTGGACTTCCTCCACCCTTGCTTCATGTTTTAGGAGAGCGGCTCGTTCCTCCTCCGCCCCCTTCTTGGCTTCGGCCAGCGTGCTCTTGAGGGTCTCGACCTCAGACGTGTCAGCTATGAGCATAATTATAAAAGTCATTCAGATAACACATCAGAGCTGACATCATTTCAGACGTGTTTCGGTATCACATACCTTGCTTTTCCTCTAACTTCCTCCTTAGCTCAGACGCTTCAGCGGCATGGGCAGCTGACACCTGCATCGCAGCCTGTTTGTTCAAACATATATGTATGTTAACCTTCTACGTGACTTATTAGATCCTCTGTTCGGTCTTTCTTTCCGAACATCAAACAGAGTCTCGGGGGCTACTATCTATACACAGACATTCCTCTTATACAGCTATAAGGCATTGTAACGCACATACCTCAAAGCCTCTTAAAAGGCTAGTGTAGGCTTTGTTCAATCCGCTTTTCATGGACTAAACCTTTTCAATCACCCTACCCATAAGGGTACGATGTTCTTCCACAATGGTGGCGCCCTGAAGCGCTCTCACCAGAGTGTCCGACGCCTCCGCATTGACACAGGTCGCCGGTGGGGTAGGCGCACCCCCCTCTTGTGAAGGGGGTTTCTCATCCGACTCCAGAACCATGTGGGTTTCTGGAACGACATTTGGTTGGGGGCCAAATTGGACATGGTCCCCTTCTCCAGTCTCCATGGAGGTCGGTTCCCCCATGTTCTCAGAAGTCGGTGTATCACCCTTCGGTGCCGTCTTGGCAGCCTCCTGCACCTCTCCATGTCCCGGAAGGGTCCTTCAGGACAACACCTCAGTGTTATCCACAGCAGTGGGGGAGGAGGCTGGTGGAGGTGACTCACCCTCCATCATGTTCGGACCCAGTGAATTCCCAGTAGATGAGGATCGCTGGGGGAGGTCATGAACCAGACTACATCATGCAATTTAAACGTGTTACAGCCACAAGGCATAAAGCCGGATATATATATACAGTACCTTTGAATAGTTACGATCGGGGCAGGGGCTTCGGCCTGGGGTGCCATTCGTCGGCGTCCGACTTGGAGTCAACCGTAAGGGAGGTTCTCCCTTTCTTGGACGATTCCGCCTCTAGATCAGTGGAAGCTGCCCTCTTCTTCTTCTCCCCCTTAGGGGGGGATTGCTCTCTTCCTCCTCCTCTTCCTCTTCGTCAGGGGAGGAGAGAGTTTTGGTGTCTTCGGACACTACGTCCGAAGCACCTTTAGGGCGGAGGCCACTCTTGGCCTCCTTGCCCTTCTTCTTGGCCTTCTTTTCCGGCGCCTGGTACGGCGCCCGGACCAGCATCCTCGTCAACAGAGGAATAGCTGGGTCTTTGGGCAGTGGAGCCGGACAGTGAATCTGTTCCGCTTTCTTCGTCCAGCCCTGCGGAGAGAATGGGAGATTAGTATGCTCCTTGGACATGCAAAGTCAGGTTATCAAAGAACTTACGGGGGTCGCAGTGTGGGTGCGGTCATAGCCAAGGTCTTTGGATGTCTCCGGCCATGACTTTTGGGTCTTGAAAAGAAGCATCCACATGTCTTCGTGCTTCGTGCCGAAGAACCACTGCAGGGTCCGGGGACCGGCCGGGTTGAACTCCCACATGAACTCTTGACGCGCCTGACAGGGGAGAATCCGGCGGAAGAGCATCACCTGGATCATGCTGGCGAGGCTGGTATTCTTTTCTACCATTCTCTTGATACGCGTCTGCAGTGTCATCACCTCGTCAGATGAAGCCCAGTCCAGGCCCTTGTTGAGCCAGGATGCCAGCCGCATTGGAGGTCCGGACTTGAAGTCAGTAGGAGTGGCCCATGTGGAGTAACGGGGCTCTATGACATGGAACCACTCCTGCTGCCATCCCTTCATGGTCTCCACGAAGGTGCCCTTGGGCCAAGTGATGTTGGGAAGCTTGCTCACCGTAGCGCCTCCGCAATCTGCGTGCTGGCTGTCCACCACTTTCAGCTCTACGTTGAAGACCTTGAGCCATAGGCCGAAGTGGGGGGAAATGCGGAGGATGCTCGATCACCCCTCTTGGGACCCCTACCAGCTGTTTGGGCTCTCAGGCGAATACTTCCTTGTTTGCGCGCAAGAACTTCACCAATGCCTCCTCTTGATCTGGGTTGAGGTAGGCACCTATGGTGAAGGTGGCTCTAGAGGACCCATATTCCTCGACCGGCACCTGCTTGGTTTCTGCCCGATCTTGAGTGAACAACTACTTCTTCTTGGCTGGTGCGGCCTCCTGAACTCCGGAGGTGCCCTCGTCGGCCGGCCACGCTGTCGCGGCAGTTTTGAGGGAAAGCTTGAGCGCTGCCAGAGCTTTCTTGGTATCTCCAACTACGGTGAGGACGTCCTTGCTCCCGGGCATCTTCATGAGGTTGTAGGCCGGATGGGCTGCTGCCATGAACTGAGCCAGAGCCGGGTACCCGAGGATGGCGTTGTACGGGAGGCCAATACGGGCGATGTCAAAGTAGATCAGCTCGGTGCGATAGTTGTCCCGGGTGCGGAAGGTCACGGGAAGACAGGTCTGCCCCAGGGGGATGGAGGAGCCGCCGCCGACCTCGGAGATGGGCTTGCTGGGGCGGAGCCGCTCGAGCGGCACGTGAAGGAGACTAAAGGCCTCCACAGAGAGCATGTTGAGGCCGGCGCCACCATCAATGGGGTTCTTGGTGACAACTACGCTGCAGATGGTGGGCGTGCAAAGCATTGGGAGCACGCCCAAGCGAGCGGTGGTGACTGGATGATCCCTCGAGTCGAAGGTCAGGTCGGCCTTGGGAGCCGCCCAACCCGGGGGAGCCCCCTGCCGCACGGGGCGGCGCCGATCTGGCGAAAGAAGGGCTTGGTGTGACGGTTCGAGAGCAGCGCTTGCGAGCCGCCAAGGAGGGCCGCGACAGCGAGGGGCGCCGGTGTCGCAAAGCATGCAACGCAGAGGCTGCGCAGCTCCTCCCAAGATGCCATCGTGGATCCTGGGAGGTTGAGCAGCCAGGTGCGCGGCGCACCAGTGAGGGCCATGGGAAGCCAGTTAGCCATGACCTTGTCGTCGCCCCAGCCTTTAGGACGGCCTCTTCATACGCCAGCAGGAAGGCCGGCGGGTCCGCCGCGCTGTCGTAGCGCGTCGGCATCTCCGGCTTGAACTTGGGTGGCCACTGCACTCGCCGCAAGGCGGGGACTAAGGCTCGGAGCCCCTGGCCCCGCCCTGGGCATCCGTCCTTGCAGCCGGAAGAGCGACGCCGGCCATGGGGCAAGGCGCGGTGATGGCGGAGCGTGGATCGACGGAATGAAAGCTTCGGCTCACCTCTACCTGGCGTGCCAAATGTCGGATTTCGGGTTCCGGCAAAACCCTTGAGGTTCGAACACCGGGGTGCGCATGAAGATCTCTCCTCCCTCTAGCACTCACCCTCACTGCAATCTCAAGGCTCAACGCGGCGAACCCGCAGAACAAGAGACACAAGGTTTATACTGGTCGGGCCACCGATGTGGTGTAATACCCTACTCTAGTGTGGTATGTTGGATTGCCTCTTGGGCTAAGGATTAACAGTTACAAGGGAAGAACAGCCTCCTGAGGAGACGTGCTCTTGTGCTTGGTGAGCTTGTGTGGATGAGGATGATCTGAATGATCCGTCCGCTGCTACGATGGTGGGTAGTCCTATTTATGGAGGCCCTGGTGCTCTTCCCAAATATTGAGTGGGAAGGGATGCCACAACGGCCAAATTCGAAGGGAGACAACTAGTACAAGTTATCCTGACTAAAGGTGGTCTTCGCCTGCCAAAGGCTCTGGTGGTGACGCTGTCTTGGGCTCCACAGTGACCTCCATCCTGTCGTCCTGCTGGTCTTGGTCTCGTTGCACCGATATGGCAACCTTTGCCTGATGCCTCGGGACTCCTCGCCTGCGCTGGCCTCTTTAGCACCAAAGAGGAAACGAGGACACTGCACGCGCTGGCGCCCGCCTGGCCCCGGTCGGCAAGTCTTGGGACCCCCGTTCCCAAGACGCCGACAGATACCCTACTCCATCTTAACAATAACAAAAAAAGCTGCTCGAGTTGCTAGGTCCTAGGTGTCAGCCACTCTTGTGCAGTTCTCTTGTCTATTGACTATACACTGGCAATGTCGTGGGTCCCAGATGTCGGCAAACCACTAGGAGGAAGCATTTTCTTTTTTCTTGTATCAATGAGGCACTTGGTTGCGTATGGCCAAGGAATGGTGGGTCCCTACTGTCATCCTCTTCACATACAGTCCTCTCCCTATTCCTCTCATTTGTTGACCATGTTGACAACACTAGACAATGGTGCCACGGTAGGCGCACCAAGGCACCTGGAGGATGATGGCGAGGCCTCGGGCGGGAACGAACAGGAGCTGGGGAAGATGCGGCAGTGAAGTCGCGGGTGAAGGGGAGTATGAGGGTTGGCTAGTTCGGGTGCGGGGTGGGGCTGACATCGCCATTAACGATTAACCGACGATGGGGCGGCAATGCGTGTGAGGAGGTGTAGCCTGCCATGGGAGGTGGGAGCAGGCGACCCTGCTGGTGCTGTTTTGGTTTTGGCGGCTGGTGGAAGAAGAGACTGAAGAAACACAACATGTTGTACAAGCAGCAAGGGTACTTAATAGCCTTAACTGAAAGTAACAGGAGCACTTAACAACCAAAGCTGAAAGTAGTATGAGTACCTATACAGGTTCAGCCTAAAAGGCATGCCTTGAACAGTGCTACTTTGCCTACAGTTAATAAAGGTGAGGCCACCAAGCCCCAGGACAAGGCTCAGGCGCCACCCCGCGCATCCACAACTTTCTAAAAGTGGCTTCATCTTGCAATGTGGTCAATAACCAGGATATTTGCTTCAGAGCCATGGAAAAGCATGAATATAATCTTCTATCCTATTTTCCAAGATCGACGGGGCCTTCATGATTTGGGACAACACACATGAATAAGTATCTTTTCACCTCTAAGGGAAATGGATTAGGTCGACATAAACATCATGTTGTGGCCAAGCGCAAGCCCGACTTGAGCATGGCCAGGCATCTATATAGGAACAATACAACTGGGAAGTTTCTGTTTCAAGAAGAAGAACAAAGCTGTAAAACTGTGTATACGCAAGAGTTTATGAGCAACATATATAATAGAAAACAACTCGTACATCAGTTTCTTGACACAGTTGGACCTGTTCAACATGTGCAGTAGTGGCACACATATCGCACGTGGCCTTCCACAATTGAAATGCCCCACAAGGTCCTCAAGACGATCAATAAAGTGTAGGAAATGGTAGATGTTGTCCCAATCAACTTCAGTGCCATCAGTAACTGTTGAGTTCTTATCAAATAACAGACGAGTAGTGTCCTGCACTTTGTAATAACCTACACGTGTCACCAGTTATAAGAAATATTAGTTATAAGTAGCATCATTGTGAGAGAAGGGGATCACAAATTATTGCTACTTCTAAAGTCAAATTGTGATTAGTTAGACATAATAGGTGGATTTACAAAGTAATAGAGGCAACATGCAAGAACCAGATACAAAACTAACATGGATGAACTACTGGAATGACATCGGGGTGGAAGGTCACATGAACGATAAGACCAGGTTCTGGTATTTGTATCGGCCTTCCAACTTTCATTCTGTAGCACTTGACAAAGTTTATCCAAGTTTGGCCATAAAAAGGAGCGATCTTATTGGTTAATGAACCCAGGAGTGAACTTATATCCATGGCATGTCTCCAATGTGACCATTATACTAGTGTATTCAGTGATGATAAGGCCGGCCTTCTTGAGTACATGTGTTCTGGCAGAGCAAGGGATGCACTACAGGAAAAATAATATGAGAACACAATTTATTCGCTATCCAAATCTAGAAATAATTTCCTTTTTCATGTTAGTGTTGAGAATGGTACTAGTACCTTTTATCCAAATATAACAATCCAAATTTCCTGATTAGTCGACAGCATGTTCAGAAACCCCAACCCTCCCGGATAGAAAAGAGGATTCTAGGGACATATCGTGCGCTTTTTGAAATCCTGTGTTAGGATGAGAATTAATGCTGCTTCGTCCGTCCAGCTTACTGCTACCACTGGAAAGCTCATTGGGCATTACTGCGGCGCTACGACTGGGTGAGTCTACCAGGCAGTTGTGCACTCTAATTTGGTGCATGGCACGTAGACCTAGTTGCTGGATGTCCCGCATATCAGCGAAATGAAGTAGAAAGGTATGAGTAACTAGTTACGCATAAATATTTTTTCGATTGAGAGAAACTCCCTCCGTAATAAACTTAAAAATATTTTACATCACAACTTTATACATAAGAAAAATCAAGGGGAATATATATGCATAAGTATTGTGTGAGTTGTTCAACCTGAACTTCCCCAGTGATAGGTGGAACTTCCCGCAACATTGCCCAAATGGGCCTTGCGATATACCATTGGAAAGCTATGGACACGAGTATCATGATGCAAGTTAAATGTTTAGCAAAATGTAAGTGGTTTAAGAGCAGTTTTGAAAACCGTTTTTTCTTCATACAAAAAACGTGAATCGTATTTTCGATCGCATTTCTAAACCATTTATCGGAATGAGGCAAATAATATGGCATTGGAAAGCTACAGCAAAACCGCTCCTTCCACACGTTGAAATTTTTCTCTAATTTCTATGGTTAAAGAGTAATTTGAAAAATCATAAAATTTCTCAAACTAAAGAGCCGAGTTCATATTTTCGATGCCAATTCTAAATGGATAATCCAACTTTGGCAAATGATATGGCGTTGGGAAGCTTATGAAAATGCACTACTTTTCCGTGTTGAAAGTATTTTTTTGAAAGGTTTAAAACTTATTTAGAAAATGGTACAAGTATTTTCGAGCTAATTTTTTAACCGTACGTCCGAATGCAGCAAATGATATGGCGTTGGAAAGCTTGAGGAAATGCAAAACTTTTTAGTATATGTTGATTCTCCCAATTCCTTATGGTTTTAAGTCAATTTTTAAAATGGCTAAAAACATTTTTTGGCCGTAATTTCTACAAACTTTATCGGCATGGGGCAAATAATATATCGTTGAAAAGCTACGGAAATTGCGAAACTTTTTCATGGAGATGGTTTTCTCTGATTCCTAGCCGTTTTCAAGTAATTTTGAAAACATTGAGATAATGCGTTCTGCCTTTAGCGCGAAACAGATTCTTCCAAAATGCACCGCGTGAAGAACTTGAACTTCTCGGCATGTCTACTTGAACTTCACTCTGTTTTTCAAGTGCTTTTTTTGCTCGTAGCTCTCCACCCACTCACCGGAATTGAGCAAGTGTAAACATGCAACTTTTGAGTGTTTATCATTTTTTCGTACTTGCGATGATTTTAAAAGTTTTTCATCTGAAATTCATTCAGTGTAGTAGTTGAACTTCCTGCTTCTTTCACATTGAACTTCTGTGACGTATTTTCGTTTGAAATTTTCTCATCCATTCGTCAGTGTTACACAAATGATATTCCTTTTGTACAAACCTCTCTCAGAATAATTTTTTTAACTTTCTCCGACTGAGGACTTGAACTTACACAAATGATATTTCTGTCATTTTGAAGTAAATTAAAAAATGAAAAAATCATGATTTCTGCCTTCATCGCGAATGGAAATGCACTGCCTGGAGTGGTTGAACTTCTCGGGCATGTCTGTTTGAACTTCAATCTGTTTTTGACGTGCAGTTTTTTGTCCGTAACTCCCAAACCACTGACCGGAATTGAGCAAATGATAAACCGATCAAAAGCTATTTAAAGCACGCAACTTTCCCGTGTTGATCAGTTTTCATGCTCACGACGGTTCAAAAGAATTTTTTGACTGAAAACATGTTTTAAACAGTATACATGAAAATTTTAAACCGCTCATTGGAATGTAGCATATATTATACGGTTGGAAAGCTTATGAAGTTCGGAGTCTCGTAATATAATTTTTGAACCGTGCAAGCTGGTTTGTATTCTTTTATTCTCATCCGAAACGCATTCCATATAGTAGTTGAACTGCTTGATGTTTTCATATTGAACTTTGGCCACATATTTTTTGATTGTAATTCCTCACCCGTTCCTCAGAGTTCCACAAATGGTAAATCATTAGAAACTTGTTGAAAAGACGCAACTTTTTAATATGGTTAATTTTTTTTTGAACAACATGCACCAATTTATTTTAACCATTTATTTTTCGAATAGAGCATACAATATCCCTCTTGGAAAGTTGTTGAATAGAAAAAATCTTTTTTCATGTAGAGTATATTTGTTCCAAACTTGCAATGGATTGAGAGAATTATTTTAAGACATAAGACACAACATCTTTTTATGTCTTTTTGAGCATGTAAACACATGCTAAACATCTCAAACAATAATTTTTGAACTTCCGAGGGAAGGGCACTTGAACTTCTAGCAACAAATTTTTAAACTTTACCTTTTTTGTTCTTTTTTCTCATACAAACTGCACACCATGCAATACGTGAACTTCTCGCAGTTATCAATCTGGACTTCTCTGTGTTTCGGTTTAAAAAATGAGAAAATTCTTTTAAAACTTTTTTTAGTTTTTCCTTTTTCTAATTTGAACTTCTTCATTTTATTATTTAGTAATGATAAAACATCTAAGTTTTTTACCTTCAAACTTCTCTCTTTTTTTACTTTGAACTTCTTAGAAAAATATGGTTTTACATAAGCAAACAATTTTCTAGGTTTTTAAATTTGAACTTCTAGTTTTTTTACCTGCTCGGTTATTTGAAATTGAACTTCTAGGGGTTGTCAAATTTGAACTTCTACAATTTTTGACCTTCACGGTTATTTCAAATTTTCTAGTTTTTTTCTTGTAAATCCATTTGCATAATTTTTTTGACTGCTCTGTTATTTTAAGTTGGCCTTCTCTCTTGTTTTTTTAGAACGAGGGAAAATTAACTTCTAAAAAATTTGGATATTTTTAGAAATGGGAAAAATCCAATTTTTAATGACCATCGAACTGCTCTGTTATTTTAATTTGACCTTCTTGATTTTACTTTTTAGATACGGGGAAAAGTTATTTCTTTTATATAGACATTGAACTCATGTGTTATTTCTTTTATAAAAGGAAAAGTTTATTACTATTAAATTTATTTATTTCACATTGTAAATATTGTTTTCGTATGTTTGAACCAAAAATATCTAAGCTTTTGCATTGAAATTGATCCTTTTGCATTGAAATTGATCATATGATCAAACACCGAAAAGAGCACACTCGTCGTTTAGATGAACTTTTTCTCTCGTAGATGTACATGAACCTTATTTTGTTTGCACTTGACCTATTTGGGGAAACATACAAAATGAAACATCTGAAGCCTCTGTCAAATGAACATATAAAATAGTAACAAAAAATTACAGTTTTCTCCATAAACATTTTATCTTGAACTTGGTGTATGCTACAGAGGGATTTCAGGGGGAGGATTAGATGATTTGGTCCTTAGTACATAGGAAAGAGGAGTTTGATCACCGTGGACTGCTGCTCGCAATGGAATCGGCCCCCTGGACGTTGCAGGGCTAGACTGAGCACCCTTTGCGCCGGAGGTTTGGGCGCTGTAGGTTGTGTGTGGGAGACGGCGCCGGAGTTAGGGGCGGCGGCGGTGCCAGAGGTTGGGCCAGGGGCTGCGGCGTAGGGAGGTTGGGGCAGGCAAGGGGACGCCGGAGGATGGCATGGGGTGGTAGGTGGGCGGGAAGGAATCGCTGCCCCCGACAGCGGAGGCAGGCAACGGGCGGCAGATCTCCACAACATGAGGCCGGGCAGTGCATGCCGAAGAGGGGGGGTCGATGAGATGACCCATGTCCAGAGAGCGGCGGTGGTGCGGAGTAGTCGGGTCCCCGGGGTGATGGGGATGCGGGGTCCCCCGGCGGCGCGCGGAGGAGTCGGGTTCCCGGTGTTGGTGGGGATGCGGGGTCCCTCGGCTGCACGGGGTTGCAGGGGCCGCCGCGGCGAGATCCCGACGATGGTGGTGTTGTGGGGTCGCGGCGGCGAGATCCCGGCGGCGGTGGGGTTCCATGGCGGCGCGCGGGGTTTGTGGGGGTCACGGCGGCGAGATCCCGGTTGCGGCGGGGTTGTGGGGTTCACCGACGGCGCGCGCGGGCGACAGGGGTCGTGGTAGTGGAAGCAGGTGGAGTTGGCGTGGAGGGGATCGGCGGCACTGCACTGGAGGGGAGGGAGCCGGGAGGTTGGAGGAGAGACCGTGGGTGAGTTGGGTGGAAAGATTTTTATCCTTCCTGTTCGGGAGTTCGGGAGGACCTGCGCGTGCCTATATAGGGGCGTTGTGATCCAAATAGTTATTCTAATCCCAGGATTAGAATAGAGCCAGTATATATATGTGTGTGTGTGTCTATATATATATATATATATATATATTCTGATCACGAGATGAGAATAATATTCTGATAACTAGCTGACCCGTTGCAGCAGTAGTACTTGAATTGACCCAGGGACAGGTTGAACTTCCGCAAACATTGTCCAATGGGTCTTGCGATATACCATTGAAAAGTTACATTTTTGTCAAAATTTACATGATCTAAGAGCAGTTTTACAAACATTTTTCTTCCTACAAAAAAATGTGAATCCTATTTTCAAGCCCATTTCTAAACCCTATATCGGAATGATGTAAATAATACGGCATTGGAAAGATGCTACAAATCCGCTCATTCCACATATATAAAGTTTTCCCAAATTCCCTACGGCTAAAGAGCAATTTCAAAATGGTGCAATTTCTCAAACCGAACAGACGAGCTTATTTTTTTGTCGTAATTTGTAAACGGCTAACTAGATTGATGCAATTGATATGGCATTTGAAAGCTTATGAAATTGTGCTTCTTCTTCATATAGAAATATTGTTCCAATTTTTAACAGTTTAAAAGTAATTTAGAAAACGGTCTAAGTTCCTCCGAGTATGTTTTTTGGGTTATTTTCTAAATGGTTTGTCAGAATGCAGCATATGATATGGCATTGGTATGCTTTAACAAATGCGAAACTTTCATATATAATGTTTCTCCCAAATCTTTACGGTTTTATGAAAATTTTGAAAATGGCTAAAAATATTTTTTCGTCGAATTTTTGCAAATCTTGTTGGAATGGGGCAAATAATTTACCGTTAGAAAGCTATAAAAAATGCAAAACTTTCTCATATAGAAAGTTTTCTCTGATACCTAGCCCTTTTTAAGTAATTTTGAAAATGGTGAGATCATGCGTTTTGCCTTCATTGCGAAAATACAATCTTTGGAAATGCACTCCGTGAAAAAGTTGAACTTCTAGGGCATGTCTATTTGAACTTCACTCTGTTTTTCCCGTGCTCTTTTTTGCTCGTAGCTCCCCAACCACTTACCAGAATTGAGCAGATAATATACCGATGGCAAGCTATTGAAAACACGTAAGTTTCCTATGTTGATCATTTTTTCATACTCGCGATTGTTCAAAAGATTTAATTGAATAAATAAGAATGCCTTTTTAATGATATATGAAACTTTTAAATGTTCTTTGCAATGTAGCATATATTATATCATTGGAAAGATTATGAATAGGCGCAACTTTTTCATGTAGTAGTTGTTACAAATTCGTTGCCATTTTAGAGTAGTTTTAAAAATGGCAAAAACAACGTCATTTTTTCCTATATTTTAACATGTAATTGAAGGTCTGACGTCTCGCAATATAATTTTTGAACCATGCAGGGAGGAGCACGTGAACTTCTTGAAACAAACATTTTAGGCTCTCAGTTTTGTTTTCTTTTATTCTCTTCCGAAACACATTCATGTAGTAGTTGAACTGCTCATTGTTTTGATATCAAACTTTTGCCACATATTTTCGTTCGTAATTCCTCACCGTTCATCGGAGTTTCAAAAAGATATACATTTTAGAAACCTATTAAAAGGACACAACTTTTTTAATACGGTTAAAATTCTGTTTCAAACAATGTACAACAATTTGTTTTAACCGTTTATTTTGGAATAAACAATACGATATACCCCTATCAAGAGTTGTTGAATAGGACGAACTTTTTTCATGTAAGAATTAGGTTTCAAATTTGTAATGGAATGAGAGAATTATTTGAAAACACCAAAAACAACATCTTTTTGTGGTTTTTGAACATGTAAATACATGGTGAACCTCTCTCACAAGAATTTTTGAACTTTCCCGGGCCGAGCACATGAACTTCTAGCAACAAAAATTTCAGACTTTTCCTTTTTGTTCTTTTTTTCTCATAGGAAATGCAAACCATGTAGTATGTGAACTTCCGCCTCTAATAAATTCGAACTACTCTGTGTTTCACTTTCATAATGGGAAAAATCTGAGTTTTCTACACACATCGAACCGCTCTACGTTTTTTATTTGAACTTCTCTTATTATTTTTAGAAATGGGAAATTTGGAGTTTTGTAGGAACATTGAGCTTATTTGTTATTTCTAATTGAACCTATTGGTTTTATTATTTAGTAATTGGAATAATCCGAGTGTTGAAATAAATATCAAATAGCTCTGCTATTTTAAAGGGATAATTAGATTTATGCCCCTAGTTGTGCCCCACTCGTCTGTTTTACCCCTAATTTCCAAAAGTCACCGGTTCTGTCCAAGTCACTTTGCTCCTCTTATGCTTTTGCCCTTTGTCCGTTTGACCATCAGTTTGAAAACTTCATAACTAATTCATACTAAATCAGAAAAATGCAAATAAGATACCAAAATGTTCAGAAAAACATCACCTATATGTCAGTGTCATTTGCATTCATGAAAAAAGTGTTGGAAAGTGCACATCCAAGTTTTAGCTCTTTTGATACCACCATGAATAGTAAAATCAAAAAAAATCAAAAAATCAAAAAAAATATGGTGGCAAAGAATGACAAATGTTCTAAGTGCTTGTCAAGTTTCATCAGGGAACGACATTCGTGGAAGTCATGGCAAGAAAATAATCTATTTTGGAGTGCTGATTGTTTTTTTGCTGAGGCACCCACGAAGCTCATTCCCTGATGAAACTTGGCAAGCACTTCAAACATTTGTCATTCTTTGCCACCAAATTTGTTTTTGAATTTTTTAGATTTTACTATTGATGGTGGTAGCATAAGAGCTAAAACTCGGATGGGCACTTTCAAACACTTTTTTTCATGAATGCAAATGACACTGACATATAGGTGATGTTTTTTCGAACATTTTGGTATCTTATTTGCATTTTTCTGATTTAGTATGAATTAGTTATGAAGTTTTCAAACTGACGGTCAAACTAGGAAAGGGCAAAAGCATAAGAGGAGCGAAGTGACTTGGACAGAAGCGGTGACTTTTGGAAATTAGGGGTAAAACAGCCGAGTGAGACACAAATAGGGGCATAAATCTAATTATCCCTATTTTAAATTCAACTTCTTGGTTTTATTCTTAATTAACGAGAAAAAACTATGTTTTTTATATACCTTGAACTACTCCTTTTTTTAATTGAACTTATTGGTTTTTAATCTTTAGTATCGGGGAAAATCTGAGTTTTTTATAAACGTCAAAGATCTTCATTTTTTTATAGTTAGGACTTCTTGGTGTTATTCATTAGTAACGGCAAAAATCCTAGGTATGTAATAATTATTGAACCGCTCAATTATTTAAATTTGATGTTCTAGGTGTTTGTTAAAATAGAGGGAAATCCTTTTTTATAAACTTTTTGAACTCCTAAGTTTTTTTAATTTGACCTTCTTTGTATTGTAATAAACATTGAACTTATCCGTCATTTAAATTTGAACCTCTAGATTTTTGTACAAACAGGAAAAATCCATTTTCTATATATATTAACTACTCTATTTTTTATTTGGCGTTCTTGGTTTAATAGGGAAAATTCTAATGTAGTAATAAACATCGACCCGCTCCGTTATCTAAATTTGAACTTCTAGTTATTTTTTGGAAACGAGGAAAATTCGTTTTCCAATAACAGAAAAAACCCATGCTATACCTTCAGAAACCTATTGAAAAGGCACAACTTTTTCTTGTTGATCATTTCTCTAAAATTCGCCATGGTTTAAAAGATTATTTTAATGGGACTATTACATTTCAACCCTTAACTCAAACCCACTACTCAGATTTAGCCCTCATTTCAATGTGTGCAGAAATTTGCCCCTATGTTGTTATGTGGTATTATAGAAATACCCCTAAACAATGTTTTTGTGAGGTCTTCTCTACTTTAAGCATCGCAACGTCCCTCTATAGCTGCTGGTGCTTTCCGTTCTTTTGTAGCATCTCTGAAATAATTCATTTTCCCTAAAAACATAAATACCCCAAAACAGGAACTGTCATCCATGGAGATGCTCGAGAATGCTATAAAAGAACGGAAAGCACCAGCTCTATAGAGGGACGTTGCGAACCTTATAAACTAGAGAAGACCTTACAAAAACATTGTTTAGGGGTATTTCTATAAGACCAAATAAAAATAGAGGGGCAAATTTCAGCACACTTTGAAATTAGGGGTAAATCTGAGTAGTGGGTTCGAGTTAAGGGCTGAAATGTAAAAGTCCCTATTTTAATACAGTAGAACTTGTTTCGAATGATATACACCATACTTTTGAATTGTTTATCGGAATAGAGCATATGATATACCATTGGACATTTTTTCATGTAGACATTTTTTAAATATTTCGTTGTTAATAAGCAGTTATAAAAATGCCAAAAATGTCGTCATATTTTGTTTTGTTTTTTGAACATGTAAATCTTATGGTTTTACAAATTCTGAACTTCTTAGTTATTTAAAATTGAACTTTTTTGTTTTAATTTTTGATTTTTTTTGTTATTTTTGAATAACATCGAGCTATTCCCCTATTTCAATTAGAACTTGTGGGATTTATTCTTTAATAACTTGGAAAATATGAGTTTTTATAAACATCAAACTGCTCTATTTTTTTAATCTCGATACACATTTTTACAAAAAGAAGCACAGTACGTGGCCACTAAGAAGAAACATTTACTGCTTCATAATTTAATTTGAGCTTCTTAGTTTTATTTCTTTTGGTGACGAAAATCTTAGTTTTGTAATAAACATCGAACCACTCCTTTATTAAATTTGCTCTTCTAGGTTTTTTTAGAAATGGAAAAATGATTTTTATAAACTTTTTGAACTTCCCTATTTATGTAATATGAGCTCTTTTGTTTTGTATAAATATTTGAAGTTCTCCACTATTTAAATTCGAACCTCGGTTTTTTAGAAACGGGGAAAATCCATTTTTTAAATAAATTTTGAACTACTTTCTTTTTCAATTTGGACTACTTAGTTAATTATTTCACAATGGGAAAAAACCTAGTTTTGTAATAAACAATGAACCACTTCGTTACTTAAATTTGAACTTCTAGTTTTTTTAATTAAGTCCACAAGGTTTTTTTTCCACTCTAACCTTGTCATTTCCAAAATGGGTACTTTTTCGTACAAATGCTATGTATGTCTGAGCTACCCGGACAACATGTTTTTTTTAGACTTGTAAATTGGAGAATTTTCTAAGTTTTCATGCAAATTCAACTGGTTTTGTACGTGGACATTTAGAGGTAAAGGTTTTGGACTTCTTTAACATCAAATTTGAAAGATTCAACAGTGTAAATTTCTCGACTCAAACTTACTTTTTAACATTTTATTTAATTTGAAACTTCTCGTGTAAATGTATATGACCTTTATTACTTTTCCCATGTGAATTTTTTCTTTTTTTGAAGTATTTTTTTGTACATTTAAAATCAAAATCTATGAAAAAATTTATAAACAAACCAATGAGAAAGATTTTAGCAGTATAAAATACATGAGAACATGCATGTACAGTTCAATATTTTAAATGTAGCATGAAGCTCATTTTGTTACATTACGAATTGTTCTACTTGAATATTAAAATGGGTCATGTGTCAACTTGGCGTTCTTGGCATTCTTTTCTCCGCCACAAGCTTCTATCCTCCTTATCTATTCATACTTATCTCTCCACCACAAGCATTTGTCCACATTATCTCTTCAACAATGGCCAGCTTTTGCTTTGCTCTTCTTCATCTACTACTTCTTTCTATTCTTTGCCCAAACCCAAATGCACCTACAGCAAGGCTTGCCTCCAACAAGAAAAATGCAGAGCCTGGATCAGCAGCATGCAAGAAAGAGTCTGACCAATTTTTTGGTGGCCGGGAGGCCTTGGTGCATACCATCCAAGCAGAAATATACAAAGTGTGCGGCAGCTTGACAAAGCACTTAGTAGCAGCAGAGCAAGGTCCTCTATTCTCTCTCATGAGCGACACAAACAGCAGCAGCAAAGAGCACCAAGCAACGCCTGTCGGTGTATTAAACATGGGTGTTCAATACCTGACCTATCCACGGATAAGTAGTAGCTCCCTCGCCAAACTAAAGATTCCCATGCTGAAGAAGCAACTCTTTGAGAGATCAAGGAGCGCATCAAGAAGACCAAGACTGAAGGTCAAGTTGACCTGTTTGGCTAAGAAGAAGAAGAACACGAGCATCAAACAGAACACTCAAGGCAGCCCTTGTTGGCAAAGCCGAGCCGACAAGGCGAAGGCCCGGCAAGCCTAACAGCCAACAAGCCCCCGCCAACTACCAGCGCTCCTCACTTGCCAGCTGGTCACTGATCGGTGTGGTGTCGAGCCTGCAGGTAGTTAGGTGGAGTTTTGCCAGGACGTGGTAGCTTGTTGGAAGGGAGATTACCTATATCGACACCCGTCCAAATGGCGTGTCACATTAATAGGAGTTAGCGGCAAGCGGTGCAACAACCTTGCCGGGCTTCTCCTCCTTGCGACACCTAGTGATGCCTTAAATGCTTCTTTTCCTAATTAGCAGAGTTAGGTATGATAGCACAGTTTTCAATCTAATCATCATGTAATTACCTTTTTGCCACTATGGTGACCTCTTGAGCAATAAAAGGAGGGCCATGACAGCCTTTACACGGGTTCAAACCTATTCAAACTCCACTCACACTTGCTCGTGTAGCTGCCTTCTCCTCGTGCCTTACCGGGGGAAAGTGCTACTTGTATTTGTGCTCTCGCATTCTCAATACACCAAAGCAGGAGTAGGGTGTTACACCTCAAAGGTGGCTCGAACCTGAGTAAAGATCCTTTATTTTGCCCTCTGCTAGACCCGCTCTTTGTGCTCTATGCATTCCCATCGCCGAACCACAAATGGGCTAGATCACCCCATAGATAGTCGTTCCACACCGACATCTTTGGCGCGCCAGGTAGGGTAATCACTGGCGTGAACCTAGATAGAAGGGGCCGTTGATTTCATCAAGTTTGATCATCATCTTCATCAACCATGGCGCCCAAGAAGAAGGGCCCCATGGTGACAAGACCTTCCACGTACAAGATTCCCTCCCATGGTTCTGCAGGTGGCGCGAGCGGCGCCACCACCGTGGATGGCGCGAACGTCGCGGTAGGCACGACCAGCGCAGGCGGCGCGGTTGCTGTGCCCACCGCACCGGCGACGGGCGATGGAGGCGGGTCACCTTCCGCGACCCTCCGGCAATGATAACAACAACGGTGTGGGAGGTGCAGGCACACAGCTCCCGGTGCCTTCTCGCTTCAAGACACCGGTGCTGGAATGTTCATGTTGCACCCACCGGAGAACACCTCAAGTATGTGGTTCGGATGCACTTTCCCAGGGAGGAAGCAACCAACAACACCGCAGAGTATGAGGGGCTCCTTGCAGGCCTCAGAATTGCGGTAGAATTGGGAACTAGAAACTTGATTGTTCGCGGGGATTCATAGCTTGTTGTGAAACAAGTGAACAAGGATTATGAGAGCCCGCTGATGGAAGCATACATGGATGAATTGAGGAAATTGGAGGAGCACTTTGACGGGTTGCAAAGAGAACATATCCCCCGTATGGAGAACAACATTACTCATCACCTGTCAAAGTGTGCTGCCCAAAAGGTACCTATGGAACCATGAGCTTTTGTACTCCATTTGATTCAACCTTTAGTTACTCCATTAGTGCAAGCCAAAAAGGGAAGAAAGTTGAACACTAGCAAATATTTTCCGTTAGAGCTTCCTAAAGCCGCCAGCGAGAATGTTGCCGGGAGCACCAATGCACTTGCTGATGAGCTGCAATCTCGCGCTGAACCTTTGGTTCTTGTTGTTGAGAATAGCACTGCCGCGGCCGCAGAGATGCCTTTAGTCCTTATTGTTGAGCCACGAGCTCCGGCGTGGGTGCAACATATAGTTCAGTTTCTCCAAACCGGAGAACTTCCCAATGAGTAAGAGCAAGCTGAGAAAGTAGCCCGTCAATCAAGTATGTATCAGTTTGTGGATAACACTCAGGTGAAATTAAAGTGCATTGTCGGCAAGATGGACTCAAGTTGTTGGTAGAGATACACGGAGGCATATGTGGCTCACACATACGACCAAGAACCCTTATTGGTAAAGCTTACTAGCAAGGTTTTTATTGGCCCACTACCCTCCATGATGCAACTGAGCTAGTAACAAAATGTGAAGTGTGCCAGATTTATTCAAAGAACATACATCAACCAGCACAAGCTCTCCGAACAATTCCTCTCTCCTGGCCCTTTTTGGTCTGTGGGCTCGATATCTTGGGCCCCTTCTCTCGTGCTACCGCAGGCTTTGAGTTCTTCTATGTTGCCATCGACAAGTCCACAAAGTGGCCTAAAGTAGAGCCGACGAGAAAGGTGAATGCATAGTCAGCCGTCAAGTTCTTTAAGGGACTAGTTTGCCATTTTGGAGTTCCAAACAGAGTTATTACCGTCAACGACACACGGTTCACGAGCCGCACCTTCATGTAGTACATCTAGTGCCTTGGGAGCAAGGTTTGCTTTGCCTGTATTGCTCATCCTAGAAGCAATGGACAAGCAGAACGGATAAATGTTGAAGTGTTGCATGGTCTCAAGACAAGAACCTTTGACAGGCTACACAAGTGCGGAAGACGCCGGATAGATGAGTTGCCAGTGGTTCTTTGGTCACTCATAACAACACCAAATCGATCTACTGGCCAAACAACCTTCTCCCTAGTTTATGGTGCAAAAGTGGTGCCCCCCACGGAACTCATATATGGATCACATCCAGTGCTTGCCTATGACGAGGTAGATCAAGAGCAATTGCGGCAAGATGATGTTGTGCTTCTCGAGGAAGATCATCTTCGGGTGGCTGTGTGAGCTGCATGCTACCAGCAAGCCTTGCACCGCTACCATCACCACAAGGTTCATGGTCAAAGCCTTGAGGAGGGCGACCCTGTTCTTCAATCCATTCAATCGGCCAAAGGACCAAACAAGTTGATGCCAAAGTGGGAAGGCCCTTATCGGGTAGCATGAGTGACTAGACCTGGTGTAGTCCGTCTGGATGCCAAAGGTGGCATTCATGTGCAAAACTCGTGGAGTATTGAGCACCTTTGAAAGTTCTACTCATAAGGCGCAGTTCTCGGTCCTTTCCTAGCAATCCCTTTGTACAAGCTTTGTCTCAAAGACTTGTAACCCTTTGTACAAAGACAGGCACAGACCTTGTGCATATGTGAATAAAGCTAAGTGTTTCACAACCTCTTATGCATGTTTTTACTTATGTATCAATACGCGTAATGTTGTGATTACACTTTGTTTTAATGAAATGGCTAACAAACTGCCAAGGTCTCCATACTGTCCTTTTCTCTTCCTTCTTTTTTCGTAAAGACCGAAGGATTCCTCGCGTACATTATTCCGGGGGGGGGGGGGATGATGAAGTACCATTTCAGATGGCATTGACACGCATTTCATGTGGCAAAACAAGAAGTGCAGCAAAGAAAGCTAAGTTGGAAATTTTTCAACTAAAAATTTCTTTGTACATCTTGGAATTTTCCCATGTTTCGGATTTGTACATGTATGAAAAACCTGCACGTTAAGGAACCTTGTCGTGTTTATTCGCACTCTTATTTCTGCCTCGAGTCCGCTCGGCAAGATTTTTTGTAGCTGCATTGAGACCGGCAAGTTGCCTTGCCGGGTACCGTACTTCCAGCAGGCCGCTAAGGACCACTCCTTCAAAGGGCTCATGACAAGTATGTGTTTCGGCCAATTTCCAAACTGGGTAGGGTGTCAGAATCGAATCATACAAGAATAAACACAGATAAGTGAAACCGTACATATTCATTTGATCACGACAAATGTCACATATTTATTGAAAAAGAAAAGTGCTCGATAATATTTTGTTTAGCCCTTCCTTTCTAGGGTTTACATCAAGTGCAACATAGGGCAAAAGGGGTGACTAGGCAGAGCGCTCTTGGCAGACCAGATGATGGTGCTGCCAGCGGTCACCTGGAGATGATGGTGCTGACGGTGCTCAGCTAAAGTCCGAGCCGCCGTCCTTGATCTTGACGCAAAGAGAATTGCCGTCGTTGTCTTCACCATCATCCTCCTCGTTGCTATCACTCGAGGAGGAGGTTTCGCTATTGCTCAAGCTCTCTGCGCAGCACTCCATGAAAGCGCCTGAAGCCCCGAAGAACTTCACAAAGAGCGTGTCGGACTCCACTAACTTGAAGTGGAGGAGATGCCCCTGCCCCAGATAACGGGCACGAGTGAAGGATTTCCATCCACGCGTAAGGTACATGATGCCATTGGTAGGGAAATCGAGGTTCACCCAGACGACACCGTTGCAGCAGCCACGCACGCGCAACCACATGCCGAGTGGTTGATTGGTCTCCATTACCCTGGCAAAGGGACGAGGGAGCTGCAGCCAGCTTTGCGGTGGGTCGCCCAGCTCCACGCCGAAATCGAGCGCCATGTCGTCCGTATGGCCTTCTGCCAAGGGAGGAGCCGCTGAGGGAAGGCGACGAGCGCCCTGCTTCGGCCACCTCGGCCACGAGCGCCACGTTGTCCACGACCTCGACCTGCAGCCCCGCCCCGAGCACTGGAGTCAGCCTCCGCGACCGCGGCGGAAGCAGGAGCATGCAGCCAAGTAGAATCTCTCACTTCAGTAGCAGAAGCACGAGCCCAACCTTTTCCCCTCGCCATAGTGGTGGTAGATGCGGGAAGAGTGGAGAAGAGAGAGGTGGATAAGCATCGCCTCCCGTAAACCTCCTTTTATAGGGGATGGCACGGGGTCTGGCTCTCCGTCACTTTAGGGCAACTACCCGTTCCACCAGTCCCGCGCCCTACATTCCTGGCTAGCGCATTACTCCAGCAACCGCCCAGCCTCGCCAATCCGACGCCCTGCCTACTTCGACTAGCACACTACTTCCACGACCGCCTCTCTCCCCAATCCCACGTTCCGCGTGTGATGTGCGTCTTGAGAGGGACACAGTAAAGAAGGAAGTGATGGTAGGCATGGAAATTACCTTTGGCCACCTGTGGTCATGGCCTGTCTGGGCCGCGCCCAGTGGCGACCCGTGTGCGTGCTCGCCTCTGGTTTGTACACGCATGGTCGGTACCCACCCGATGGCTAAGCTTGCAGGAGGAAGGTCAAAGATAGACATAGTTCTAGGTTAATTAAGAAGCAAACAAGATCTCAAAGTATAGATATCGTTTCCACAAAATCTGAAGTCAATCCACACTCCATGTGTGTGCATTATTTGGGCCTAGCCCAATGATGCCCGGCATCATGTCTGGCCTAGGCTTGGGGGCTCCTGTTAGTGTATTAAACATGGGTGTTCTATACCATGACCTATGCACAGACCAGTAGCAGCTCCCTCGCCAAACTAAAGATTCCCAGGCTGAAGAAGCAGCTCTTTGAGAGATCAAGGAGCGCATCAATAAGACAAAGACTCAAGGTCAAGTTGACAAGTTTGGCTAAGAGGAAGAACAAGACGAGCATCAAAATAGAACACTCGGGGCAGCCGTTCCCGGCATAGCTGAGCTGGCAAGGCGAAGGCCCGGCAAGCCCGGCAAGCCCCGCAGCCAACAAGCCCCCGTCAACTACCAGCGCTCCACCTCACAAGCCAGCTGGTCGCTGATCCGTGAGGTGCTGAGACCGCAGACAGTTAGGTGGAGTTTTGTCCATACGTGGCAACTTACCGGAAGGGGGATTACCTTTATCGACACCTGTCCGAATGGCATGTCACATTAATAGGAGTTAGCTAGGCAAGCAATGCAACAACCTTGACGGGGCTTCTCCTCCTTGCGACACCTAGTGATGCATTAAATGCTTCTTGTCCTAACTAGAAGAGTTAGGTATGATAGCACTGTTTGCTATCTAATCATCATGTAATTACCCTTTTGCCACTATGGTGATCCCTTGAGCTATAAAAGGAGGGCCATGGCAACCTTTACAGGGGTTCAAACCCATTCAAACTCCATGCACACTTACTCGTGTAGTTGCCTTCTCCTTGCGCCTTATCGGGGGAAAGCACTCCTTGTATTTGTGCTCTCGCATTCTCAATACACCAAAGCAGGAGTACGGTGTTACACCTCAAAGGTGGCCCGAACTTGAGCAAAGATCCTTTATTTTGCCCTCTGCTAGACCCGCTCTTTGTGCTCTATGCATTCCCCTCGCCGGACCACAAAGGTGCTAGATCACCCCATAGATAGTCGTTCCACACCGACATCTTTGGCGCGCCACGTAGGGCAATCACTGGCGTGAACCTGGATAGAAGGTGGCCATTGATTTAACCGAGTTTGATCATCATCTTCACCACCCATGGTGCCCAAGAAGAAGGGCCCCATGGTGACGAGACCTTCCACGTCCAAGATTCCCTCCCACGCTTTTGCGCCCACGCCACCACCGCGGACGGCCCGAATGTCGCGGTAGGCATGACCAGCGCAAGCGGCGTGGTCGCTGTGCCCACCGCAGCGACGACGGGCGGTGGAGGCGGACACCTTCCGTGACCCTCTGGTGAAGACAACAAAAATGACGCGGGAGGCATGGGCACACAGCTCCTGCCTCCCTAACACGCCGGCGAGCGCAGCCACCGGAGCAACACCATCCAGTCGGGCGCAAGCCGAGTTCCTCCCGCTGCAGCGACTACGGCGGCGGTGAGGGAAACGACGTCAAAGTACATGCCATGCCCATCGTGGGATGGGTGTGACATGACCCCGATTGGTGTTGTTTATTCATGCACAACAGTGCCCGCCGGCAAGATGCCTGTTGATTAGACTCAACATCCTCATGCGCCGCTCCTGCCATGCCAACCTGCTGCTGCGCCCACATTACGATGGCAAGATCGCAATGGCGCTCCTGCTGGCTCTGCCAGGAGTCAAGCGACGTCGCATTCTTTGGATTCCACATGCCTTCGATGGCAACAGAGGCGATGGCGCGGGCCCAAATGTTGTTGAACTTTCCTCCAACAGCAAACAAGATGGATGAGTGGAGAATCACCATCCGAAGTTTGATTGGATTTGCGGAAGTGAACAGGTCCCAGCTGGCAGAGCCCTCGCGGTGCCCACAAATAGCACCAGTAGTTCAGACTGAAGGCCATGTTGTAGGGGGTGCACCAACGGTGCAATCGCCTCCACGGCAGCAACCCTGACAACAACATCAGCAGCCACAACGAACTCCATGAACTATCGAGCCAGATGATGTGTCAATGGCTTCCTCAGACCCACGGATGCAGCAAGATCTGCGCCAAGTACTGCTGGATAGGCGAGTAGAAGATGCTTGCACTACCATTCAATGGTGCAGGGAAGCACGACGTCAATGTGACAAGCGCAACGGTCCAGTCATCGACGAGCCAATGCCTATTGTTGGCGGGTATCTAGCTTATGAGGTTGGGTGCCCTACTTTCACATGTGAGCTGCGCCAGTTTGATGGTCTTTCGTCTGGGTGTTCAAGCCAGAATTGCCGGACAAGTACAATGGCAAATTTAACCTGGCAGAATTTCTGGGCATATACACAATTGCTGTACAAGCTGCTGGGGGAACGGATGAAAAGATCCTTGCCAATTATTTTCCATTGGTGCTCAAGCCCAATGTGAGATCTTGGTAGATATATTTGCTAGAGAATGATATTTCTTCGTGGTTAGATCTATGCCATGAGTTCGTTGGTGCTTTCACGGGAGGCCAGATAGGCCCAGACAGCCCAGTGATTTGCAAGTGATCCCATAGAGAGAAGGAGAAAATCCGCGGAAGTATATCCAAAGATTCAGCTGTGTGCACCGCAGCATACCAGATGTGCACCCTGCTGCTGTGATTACCACGTTCCACATGACGCAATCACAAGATGTGGGAGAAGATGAACATGTGGTTGCCGAAGACCGTCAATGAGCTCTATACATTGGTGGACAAATGTGCATGTGTTGAGGAGGGAAGAAGGCTCCCTGGGCATGGTTGCCGAAAACCAAGGCAGAGATCTCTGGCAAGGGAGCTGTCACATGCGCTGATTGTCAAGTAGCTGCGGCAAGCGAGAACACCGGCAAATCTGACGGGTTGTACTGTAAGATTCACCATACCAAGTGTCACAATCTCCAGGAGTGCAGGCAAGTTCAACAGCTAGTTGAAAAATAGAAAACTGTGTACGAGAAGCGTGACAAGGAGAAGGGCTAGGATGGTACAGGTGGGTCCAACAAGAAGGGTCACGGCGGCCGAGGAGGGCGCCACGGCAAAGCCAATGAGCAAAAAGAGAAGCCTGCCAGGGGCAGGGAAAAGAAAGAAGGAGATGAAGACATCGAAGAGGAAGATGACGATGAATCCAGTGAGCATGAATTCCAGAAGGAAATGGAAGCCATGTGCATTGACGGGGCTGCATGCTTGCATTCCTCTTGTAACAGCCTGGTTTTTGGCCCTTTTCTTTTTCTTTTTGATTTATTGGTTTTTGCTATGTTTTCTTTTTGGAGTGGATCTGTGGCCTTGCAACCTGGGAGATCACCCTCATTTATTCTCCCAAGTGACAAATCATCCCCAAATCTATCCCAAGATCATGTCACTTCACTGCTTGACCAAACCCTAAATTCTTTTCTCAGGAAAATACCTTTTCTATTAAAGGAATAACCTCAAGTGCCCTAGGTTGTGAAGCAACCTATATTTCTATCACTCCCAAAAATCCCAATTAATTCTCATAATTTCTTTGGGTCATATGTTGCTCAAATATGCCCAAACTTTCCTGTCTTATCCCAAGAATAATTCCCCAAAAATTACTCTTCATTTCTGTCTAGTGTGGCTTTCTATGAAGGAAGTTCCACCTATCCTTTCCTGATTGCTCCCAAACTCTTTGTGCATGATATATAATCCAAAACATTGCCTCATGCCAAAATTCAACTTTATTTGCCTAGCCAATCTTCTTCAGCAATTTTTCAAACATTCTGTCAGACAGAAGGCATTGTGAAGAAAGTGCAAAATAGGAGTTTCCAAATAAGTTGAAATTTTGCACACTCCTTAATGTGCTCATATCTTTACACTCCTCCAAATTTCAGCCCCATCCAATCATCTATGTGAGCACAGGACCAAATCTTTGATTCTGTTAATATTTTCAGGTTCTGAAGCAAGTATATTTTATATTGCTTCATTAATTCTGAGAAATTACCAGATTGTGCTCCTACCCAAATAACATCTCTCCACCAAATTTGGGACCATTTCATCAAGCCAATATTTCTCTAGAATTTTTGCAAGTTTCCGGACAGAGAGGATGTGTGTGAAGCAAGTACCATTTTGGTGAATCCAATTGGTATAAAAAATTTTACAACATCTTTATATGTCCAAAACATGTTGCCTTGCCAAATTTGAGCTCAAGTGGTTACTCCATGTGAGTGCACCTTCCTCATCAAGTTTCTGGACCATAATGTGAGTTACAAAGCAACTATATTAGTTTGTGCTCCTTTATGCTCCAAAACCTCCAGAATGATAGTCCTTCCTAATCTAATAACCCAGACAACTGCATTGGCACCAATCAATTCCCTGTTAATCAGAAGTGCATGGCCAAGTTTGATACAACAAACTTCAGACACCCATTACCATTTAACCATAGCACCCCAGATCAAGGCATGGCCTCATAAATGCTTCATCTTGGAAGGACATAACGCTAGACACCATTTTCCTGCCTCTCGTGACCTCCCTGTTCATTGTCTTGTGGTGACCGCGCGGCTGGCATGCCAATTCACGCGCTCTGTGCGCTGCGGCGCGTCCAGGACGTCGTTTGCGCTTTGGCCTCTCTTCCTCTCATCACCTTCGCACGCGTGAGCGTGTCCAGCGTCTTCATCTCATCGTCGCCGTTCCCTTGGACCCCTCTCCCCCTCCATCCGCTACCTCACCGACGCTCGGCGCCGCGTGCCCACGGGCGAACAGTGGCGGTTTGGCTCGGAGCTCGTCGTCTTCTTCCTCCCCGTGTCCCCTTGGCACCCTCTGCCTCGTAGGCATTCCTTGTGGCCCCTCCCGTCATCTACCCCCGAGCTCGAGCGCACGCACACGCGTCGGCGCCGGCCACGCATCGGTGGTGGCGACAGCGTGGCACGCCCCTACCCTCGGGTATATAAGCCACCCCGCCCCCGTTTCTCTTCACCACTCGCCTCACCCACCTCCCAGAATACCGCCTAGCTTCTTCCCCGAGCTCGAGAGGCTCTCCTACCCCTCCCATGTCCGAAGGCTCGCCGCCGGTCACTACTCAAATTTGAGCAAGCCGAGCGCTTTCCCCTCGCCTAAACACCACCACAACCCTCCCCAAGTCCCATGGAGTCTCTTTGCTATCTCCCTCCTCCTATGGTGGCTTGTGGCCGTGTACTCGATGGTGCCCGAAGCCACTCTCCGCCACGGCCAATGCCCCGCCCGACTCGGTGGTCTCGGGCGGCCGCGTCGTGCCTGGATGGATGCGACACTCCTCCTCGACTCCAGCGGTGGTCCGGGTGCCTCAAACGTTGGCCGGTGACACCGGAACGGCCACCGGCGCCGGCGACCCCGCCCCTGTTCTGTGTCGCGTTGGGGAAGAAGAATGAGGAGCGGGAGAGAGAGACGTCAGCAGCGGGTCCCACCTGGTAGCGAGTCAGCGCCCGGCCCCGCCTCTGCTGAATAGGATAAGTGGAAGCGTATTCCACTGGAATACGTGTTCCCTTTCCAAAAGCGTACTTTGGCTCTACTTCGATCCAGTTTATATTTTCTCAGTTGGAAAGCGTATTCTGCCAAAGGCGCGTTCTGTTTTTCTAGCCAAGGGCTAGTTTGTGATGATTTTATTTACAAATGGGTCCCTCGCAGAAAAACAACTATATCTTTTTGCTTACAACTCCAAATGAGGTTATTCCAAAGACCACTTTTTCGCCTCGTCGAGCCCGTTCTATTGGTATCATTTCCACCATGTGTTAACATTCTGAAAATGACCATTTTTCCCTTGCACTTAATCAGCCCCCTCCGAGAGAGAACGTTTTCCGGCGATTCGTTCCGCGAGTTTCTTGCACTCCTTCCCGGTGATTTCATCTACCCCAGGCAAGCCACACCCTCCATTTGCATGATTGCAATGCAGTGACATGGTTTATTTATTTTGAACTTGCTCAAAATATTGCTTTAGCTACATGTGATCTTGTTCATGGCAATTCTCGGAGTATTATTTTGATCTTGCTATTGCCATGATATTGCTTGGAGTTCTTGGACTTATAATTTGATGATCTTGTGGATGACATGTTACCTTGGGATTATTAGTGGCTTTTATGATTATTTTCATGGTGGTTGTGGATGTGATATTTTGGAGTATTTGCTTTGGATGTCATGCTGCCTTTGGATTATTAGTGGCAAGTTTTATTTTATTCATGATGCTAGCTGATATTCTGTTTTGGAGTATGATATTGGAGATGATGCTTGCATGTGGATCATAGTTGGATAGCTAGTTGTTGATATTTGAGTAGTAGTATTATCGTTCTTGGATTCATCATGATAGAAGTGTTATGCTATCTTCGGAGTATTTTGATATGTCGATAGTATGCTTTGGATTATTTGTTGGATATTGCTATTACTTGGATTACAGGTTGGTAGATGATAGCGGAGTATCAGTTATCATTTTTATATGTTGGGGATGAATTCCGTCATTAATTTGGTCAGGTGCCACCGAACCGGGCTTTTTCCAGTGCAACCACATTTGCCTTTTATGGGACTCGCCAGTGCCTCCAACGAGGGAAGGTTATGGGCACGCGCTACCCTAATCAGGTAGGCGGACATAAGCCTTGTGTGCCCATAGTTGGTATTGAAATCTCTTGTCCCCGTTTGGGACCGTGTGTGTTTTGCCACGACGGTGGCCGTTGATGCCTTTGGTAGGCACGGGGCCACCCAGGACTGAACCCAAAGGTGATGTATATGTTTCTATTGTGAGCTGTAACAGTTTGGCATGATGTTGATGATGATGTTGGGATGATCTCGAGGATGATCATTCAGTTTGTGGTGTGGTCACGAGGTGATCACGTGGATGTTTTGGATCACGAGGTGATCGAGATGGTATATTGCTTGGCCGGATAGCAAAGAGTGAGATGGTTCTTGAGATCGGAGATGATTGTTTATCAGTATTCTAGTAGCTCATATCATGCTTAGTAGTTGCTTCATCCTAGTTGTTAATTTAATTAACGTGTTTAGTGCTCTGTTATTGTTTTGCCTTGATGCTTTTGGTTGTTGTGAGCTTGCAAGTACATTCAATGTACTGACCTGGCGTGTCATGCCAGATTGCAGGTGATGCCATGATTGCATGATTGCTTGTCGAGGTTTCCGTGTGTGCTAGCTAGATCGTGTCCCAGCAAGAGTCCCTGCGGAGTGGACTTCACCACCTTCGTCGTTGTTCCGCTGCTAGAAGTATTCCGCTGCTTCGAGTTGTTCCACTACTACCATAGAGCAAGTGTAGTATCGCATGCGTAGTGTCGCCGTGCTGATATGCTTCCTTGTAACATCAGACCCTTGTATTATTATTCTTGTAATAAGAGCTGATTTGTTCTATGTCAAGCAGTGCCGTATTCTAGAGACTTCTCCTCGATCTCTGGGCTAGAATACGGGGCGTTCCGGTTTCTCTGAGCCAGGGTGCCATAAGGCTTGGTATTAGAGCAGGTCTGGCTATAGGATGCCTTAGTTAGCGCGAGCGGTAAAAACCAGTAGAAATCGGTAGTATATAGTCTACCTTGTTTGTTGCATTTGGTTGCTGCATTTGTTTGTTGCATAGCATGCATATAGCCTTATTATTTGTTTCTGACAGTTTATTTGGTGAGTGTAGCTGGCATCGGTTCGGATCCACTACAGCTCAGCTCCTGCATTTCTTCCAGTTTCTTTTCTTGCTCGTTCTTCGGTGTTTGGCATCATCTCTGTCCCAGCAGACTGATGCCGAGTGATCCCGACACTGTTTGCAAAAATGGTGCTCAGGTATCACACCGATATCCTTCTTTCAGCCCCGCCTATCATTTCGGTGATAGAATTGCTTCTATCCTAGATTGTCCTTTTTATCTTGTCGTGTTCGTATCCCTTAATGGTCTCAGTCATCATAAAAAGGGCCATGTCATCCGACTCAGTTTTTCCCGCTATTCTATTCCTTGGACGAGTATGGATCCCTTTCGTCCGCTTGATAATAATGTGGTCCCAACATTTGTGTCCAGCTACATGGTTATCGAGTGTGTCCTCGCCTCCAAGCTAGTCAAGGTTGTTACCTGGCTAAGCCAGCACTTGGTGTAGCGCTGTTTACACCAATCCTTCCACACATTTATTCGTCCTCATGCACACCGTCACAACATGTTAGATCGTAATCCCGGAGTTCCTGCGAGATTTGTTTGCTTAAGTAGGCATGCATATTGTGTGACTAGCATTAAAATGTGACATTGTTTGTGTGTGAATTGATTGTTGTGTGCTTTTGTTTAGTTGAGTTGTTTTCTTTTGCTTCTTTCTTTTTGGGCCCTCGGTGTTACCCTATTTTCCCCTTATGGAAGTTGCTCATCAACCGACACCGGACTCGAAGAATCAGCAAGGAGTGTAAATATTTGGAAACTTAGCTAAACAAAATGGAATTCTCAGCCGACTGCAGTGAAATGGGGAATATCTGAGCTTGATACTAATAATTAATTTTGCATTAGTGCGCACTCCTCACAACAGTACGGCTAAACTGAGTCTACATCAGTACAAAATCCTCATAGCAGTTATGATCCAGCCATCAAAAAGACAAGCAGTGGCCAGACCAACGTAATATATTTTCAGTCAAAGGTATGGATCAGATACAAAGATTTATCTCAGCAAGGAATGATGCTTGGAATATGTTATACTCTGAAAGAAAGGCAAAGTGTGTTATGGTCAAGGAAGACAGTCAAACAAATTTTCTCATGCAAGTAATCAGCCACAAAACATTATGGGTGGATTTCAGTCCGAATATCACATTATGAAGTTTTGGATATAAGAAACTCAGTCTTCCTCCACCCACTATCGGAAGAAGCTTATGATGCGAGGCTACTCAAATTTTCCCTCAGTGCGATATATGGCCTGAATCCGGTCCAAGATACTCAGTCTTCCACAACAAAACATCTTAGTAAAGGCTTCTGACATAAGGAAGAGAATTTTCCTCAGCAAGAAACTAAGGAGAAGCCTCTCAAGTATGTAACCCAGGCTTCTCCAGCACAATACCCAGGCCAGGCTTCGCGTGTAAGCTATCGAGACTTTTTCGGCATGCTACCCACACAAAAGCTTCGAGTAGAAGCTAATGAGCCTTCCTCAACAAGCTACTCGGATGGCTTCACTCGTAAGCCACTCAGTCCGCGTCAGGACCACACTATTGCACCGTCCTGAGAGATTATGCGGTGAGTTGGCAGTACATCTCAAGAGTCAGATCAGCAATACTTTTGGTCAGAAGTACATGTCAGTCAAAGCATATGGCTGCTTCAGAAATCAAGTGTTCGGCTACACATCTTTCCACATATATGGTGAGGATGTGTCCCCGGACATACAAGTAACTGAGGATAGCTTTCAACCCACGACACCTTGCCTTCTTCAGTATGACACCGCATGTCGTATTCAGTATTTTTACAAGATATGACACAGTGAGCAGGCAGTATATGACAGTGCAGTTCAAGGATCAGATTTGCAATAATTTTGTCAGAGGTACAATTCAGTTAAGACATATGCCTGCCGCAAGAATCGGGTATTCAGTTGCATATGATTCTTATATATATGGTGAGCATACATCTCCGGGTAGATCAGTCACTCATACGGGATACGACAATGATCAAGGAGATGTACCTAAGAAAGGTACGGATCCAACAACCTCATGAGCCATGCAAATGAAGCTGAGCAGAGATACACATCTTATGTAATACAAGGATCGACAAGATCTGGATAAGACATCACAGAATCAACAGTCTTGACAGTGGCCACCAAGGCCAATATTCCCGCACTGACAAGGAGATCTCATGAACTCCTGTGACCCTCTTGCATGATTGGCCACAACAACAAGCTCTGTACAACTACAAGCCCCGAGTATATATCATTTATGTGCGGACCCAGACCAGAAAAATAAGCGCAAGGAATTATGCCAAAAATATTGCACTAGCCACAGTCATGGTCATACGAAGATTCTAGGACATGTGTGGCCAAGTTATTTCAGTAAGGTATCCTAACAAAGAAAATCACGGCCGTCAAAGGATGAGACCGACAGCAAAGGTATGATGATTTTTGCATGACCATTAGGGTCCGGATACCCAAGTCAGTTGGAGTCCATGATGCAATATGGATCCGCAAATACATACTCTCAGCGGTCTACTCTGTTTTACACGGATTTCATATCCCGCTGGCCCACTTAAAATGGTTAGTGTGGAATATCCAAGTTCGTTCTGTCAGGCCCAAGATTCCTTTGGAACATCAGTAGTTTGACTTCAACGACAGTGTTAAAGCATCGCACAGTCTATTACCGCAGATGGGTATACCGACAAAATGGGTTAATCAAAAATCGAACAATCAGCTCGGGCCCGGTATACTCACTGGCAGAACCAAGTGCATGGACAACAGGTCATGAAAAGTATTTTCCCGCCATCACTCTTATTAGGACAGCTTCAAGATGTTAATATTTGAGGTATGACACAACTATAAATCCATACCCCGTGATATCGCTCACGACAGAAGGTAGTCGAATCTTTGGTACATATCCCATGCTCGAGCCAAAGAAATAAATCAAGATAAATCAGTACCACTTGCGAGCAGTCAGATCTTGTCAGAAAATGGCCATGATTCTCAGCATTTATGGAACCAAGAAGACATGCATTTGTTTGAGTAACCTGGTAGCAGAAGTAAAAAATTTCATGAAAAAGGAAATTTATGATCAGATCCATTGGATATCACCGCAGATATGAGAAAATCAAAGTCAGCAAAAGGATTTGGTTTATGATAAAAAACCGTCAGAAATTGGGAAAAGGTGAAGCAAACCACCCAGAGCAAGGGAAGATAATCATATGAAATCCTCGGGGGAACAATAAATAAAGGAAATGGATACCTGAGCTGGAAACGGTGTCCTCAAGTGATACTTGTTCCCTGTGAAACCAAATCTCGAGGACGAGATTTCTTTAAGGGGGGAAGGTTTGTAACAGCCTGGTTTTTGGCCCTTTTCTTTTTCTTTTTGACTTATTGGTTTTTGATCTATTTTTCTTTTTGGAGTGGATCTGTGGCCTTGCAACCTGGGAGATCACCCTCATTTATTCTCCCAAGTGACTCATCATCCTAAAATCTATCCCAAGATCATGTCACTTCTCTGCTTGACCAAACCCTAAATTCTTTTCTCAGGAAAATTACTTCTCTATTAAAGGAATAACCTCAAGTGCCCTAGGTTGTGAAGCAACCTATATTTCTGTCACTCCCAAAAATCCCAATTAATTCTCATAATTTCTTTGGGTCATATGTTGCTCAAATATGCCCGAACTTTCTTGTCCTAGCCCAAAAATTATTCTTCATTTCTGTCCAGTGTGGCTTTCTGTGAAGGAAGTGCCACCTATCCTTTCCTGATTGCTCCCAAACTCTTTGGGCAGGATATATCATCCAAACCATAGCCTCATGCCAAAATTCAACTTTATTTGCCTATCCAAGCTTCTTCAGCAATTTTTCAAACTTTCTGTCAGACAGAAGGCATTGTGAAGGAAGTACAAGATAGAAGTTTCCAAATAAGTTGAAATTTTGCACACTCCTTCATGTGCTCATATCTTTACACTCCTCCAAATTTCAGCCCCATCCAATCATCTATGTGAGCACAGGACCAAATATTTGATTATGTTAATATTTTCAAGTTCTGAAGCAAGTATATTTTATATTGCTTCATTAATTCTGAGAAATTACCATATTGTGCTCCTACCCAAATAACCTTTCTCCACCAAGTTTGGGACCATTTTATCAAGCCAATATTTCTCTAGAATTTTTGCAAGTTTCTGGACAGAGAGGATGTGTGTGAAGCAAGTACCATTTTTGTGAATCCAATTGGTATGAAATTTTTATAGCATCTTTATATGTCCAAAACATGCTGCCTTGCCAAATTTGAGCTCAAGTGGTTACTCCATGTGAGTGCATCTTCCTGATCAAGTTTCTGGACCATAATGTGAGTTACAAAGCAACTATATTAGTTTGTGCTCCATTATGCTCCAAAACCTCCAGAATGACAGTCCTTCCTAATCTAATCACCCCAGGCAACTCCATTGGCACCAATTAATTCCTTGGTAATCAGCAGTGCACGGCCCAGTTTGATACAGCAAACTTCAGGCGCCCATTACCATTTAACCATAGCACCCCAGATCAAGCCATGGCCTCATAAATGCTTCATCTAGGAAGGACATAATGCTAGACACCATTTACATGCCTCTTGTGACCTCCCTGTTCATTGTCCCGTGGTGACCGCATGGCTGGCATGCCAATTCGCGCGCTCTGTGCGCTGCGGTGCATCCAGGACGTCGTTTGCGCTTTGGCCTCTCTTCCTCTCATCGCCTTCGCACGCGTGAGCATGTCCAGTGTCTTCATCTCATCATTACCGTTCCCTAGAACCCCTCTCCCCCTCCGTCCGCTTCCTCACCGACGCTCGCCGCCGTGTGCCCACAGGCGAACAGTGGCGGTTCGGCTCGGAGCTCGCCGTCTTCTTCCTCCCCGTGTCCCCTTGGCTCCCTCTGCCTCGTGAGCGTTCCCTTTGCCCCCTCCCGTTGTCTACCACTGATCTCGAGTGCGCGCACACGCGTCCGCGGCGCCGACCATGCGTCCGCGGCAACGACAGCGCGACACACCCCTGCCCTTTGCTATATAAGCCACACTGCCCCTGTTTCTCTTCACCAGTCGCCTCACCCACCTCCCAGAACCCGTCCTAGCTTGTTCCCCAAGCTCGAGAAGCTCTCCTGCCCCTCCCATGTCCGAAGCCTCGCTGCCGGCCACTGCTCAAATTCGAGCAAGCCGAGTGCTTTCCTATCGCCTAAACACCACCACAGCCCTCCCCAACTCTCTTGGAGTCTCCCCGCTATCTCCCTCCTCCTCTGGTGGCTTGTGGCTGCATACTCGACGGTGCCCGAAGCCACTCTCCACCATGGCCAACGCCCCGCCCAACTCGGTGCTCCCCGGCGGCCGCGTCGTGCCTGGATGGATGTGGGACTCCTTCCCGACTCCAGCAGTGGTCCGGGCGCCTCAAACGGTGGCCGGTGATGCCGGAACGGCCGCCGGCGCTAGT
Organism: Aegilops tauschii subsp. strangulata; assembly: GCF_002575655.3. Taxonomy (NCBI): domain Eukaryota; kingdom Viridiplantae; phylum Streptophyta; class Magnoliopsida; order Poales; family Poaceae; genus Aegilops; species Aegilops tauschii. The sequence continues at coordinate 249,583,037 of NC_053038.3, forward strand.
GGCCTCGCCCCTGTTCTACGTCGCTTCAGGGAAGAAGAAGGAGGAGCGGGAGAGAGAGATGTCAGCACCTGGCCCCACTTGGAAGCGAGTCAGCGCCTGGCCCCGCCTCTGCTGACTAGGATAAGTGGAAGCGTATTCCACTGGAATACATCATCCCTTTCCGAAAGCGTGCTTTTGGGCTGCTCGATCCAGTTTACGTTTTCTCAGTTGGAAAGCATATTCTGCCAAAGGCGCGTTCTATTTTTTTAGCCAAGGGCTTGTTTGTGATTATTTCATTTACAAATGGGTCCCTGGCAGAAAAACAACTATATCTTTTTGCTTACAACTCTGAATGAGGTGATTCCAAAGCCCACTTCTTCGTCTCGTCGAGCCCGTTCTATTGGTATCATTTCCACCATGTGTTAACATTCTGAAAATGACCATTTTTCCCTTGCGCTTAATCAGCCCCCTCCGAGAGAGAACGTTTTTCGGCGATTCGTTCCGCGAGTTTCACGCACTTCTTCCCGGTGATTTCATCTACCCCAGGCAAGCCATACCCTCCATTTGCAGGATTGCAATGCAGTGACATGGTTTATTTATTTTGAACTTGCTTAAAATATTCCTTTAGCTACATGTGATCTTGTTCATGGCAATTCTCGGAGTATTATTTTGATCTTGCTATTGCCATGATATCACTTGGAGTTCTAGGACTTATATTTTGATGATTATGTGGATGACATGTTACCTTGGGATTATTAGTGGCTTTTATGATTATTTTCATGGTGGTTGTGGATGTGATATTTTGGAGTATTTGCTTTGGATGTTATGCTGCCTTTGGATTATTAGTGGCTAGATTTATTTTCATCATGATGCTAGCTGATATTCTGTTTTGGTGTATGATGTTGGAGATGATGCTTGCATGTGGATTATAGTTGGATAGCTAGTTCTTTATATTTGAGTAGTAGTATTATCATTCTTGGATTCATCATGATAGAAGTGTTATGATATCCTCAGAGTATTTTGATATGTCGATAGTATGCTTTGGATTATTTGTTGGATATTGCTATGACTTGGATTACAGGTTCGTAGATGATAGTGGAGTATCAGTTATCACTGTTATATGTTGGGGATAAATTCCATCATTAAGTTTGTTAGGTGCCACCGAACCGGGCTTTTTCTAGTGCAACCACATTTGCCTTTTATGGGAAGGCCCTAATGCGGCTATTGTCATGCCTCTCGCTGGTGCCTGCAACGAGGGAAGGTTATGGGCGCGTGCTACCCTGATCAGGTAGGCGGACATAAGCCATGTGTGCCCATAGTTGGTATTGAGATTTCTTGTCCCCGTTTGGGACCGTGTGGTTTTTGCCACGACGGTGGCCGTTGATGCCTTTGGTAGGCACGGGGCCACCCAGGACTGAACCCAAAGGGGCGTTGGTCAGAGTGGCCGAGAGAGTGTCATGGCAGTAGGTCAGTTTTGTCGGAACGCGTTGGTCCACCCAAATGGGAGTACGAGGCCATGGGTTCTGTGGTGTGGGTAAAGTGCGCTACCTCTGCAGAGTGTGTGTGTTTAATCTATCGATAGTCGCGTCCTCGGTCATGGGCATAAGTTCATACTAGGTCACACCGTTCGATCAACACTCACATGACGGAATGACTTAGAGGTGATGTATATGTTTCTATTGTGAGCTGTAACAGTTTGGCAGGATGTTGATGATGATGTTGGGATGATCTTGAGGATGATCATTCAGTTTGTGGTGTGGTCACGAGGTGATCACGTGGATGTTTTGGATCACGAGGTGATCGAGATGGTATATTGCTTGGTCGGATAGCAAAGAGTGAGATGGTTCTTGAGATCGGAGATGATGGTTTATCAGTATTCTAGTAGCTCATATCATGCTTAGTAGTTGCTTCATCCTAGTTGTTAATTTAATTAACGTGTTTAGTGCTCTGTTATTGTCTTGCCTTGATGCTTTTGGTTGTTGTGAGCTTGCAAGTACATTCAATGTACTGACCTGGCGTGTCATGCCAGATTGCAGATGATGCCATGATTGCATGATTGCTTGTCGAGGTTTCCGTGCGTGCGAGCTAGATCGTGTCCCAGCAAGAGTCCCTGCGGAGTGGACTTCACCACCTTCGTCGTTGTTCCGCTGCTAGAAGTATTCCGCTGCTTCGAGTTGTTCTGCTGCTAGCATAGAGCACGTGTAGTATCGCGGGCGTAGTGACGCCTGGCTGATGTGCTTCTTTGTAACATCAGACCCTTGTATTATTATTCTTGTAATAAGAGCTGATTTGTTCTATGTCAAGCAGTGTCATATTCCAGAGACTTCTCCTCGATCTCTGGGCTGGAATACGGGGTGTTACGGTTTCTCTGAGCCGGGGTGCCACACCTATCACCGCCAACTTAGACAGTGGGCTCACAAGGTCAATGCAGCGGAGCCGACGGCAGACGCACAGAAGCCCCTCATGTGGTGCCACACGCCTATCATTTTCAATGCCGAGGACCACCCTGATCGCACTACTACAGTCGGGTGTTTGCCGTTGTTGGTTTCACCAACATACGCAACCTCAATGTAGCGACCCTACCTCAGACGGTCAAGTCTCTGTGTTTCTGTGCCATCCCTGGATCAGTATGCTGGCACACACAGTACATCAATGTATATATCAAAGTGCAATCACATGTATAAATAACGTAAAACTAATATATACATCATAAGTCACAGCGGAAACAAATAGTCGGGCGTGGAGTCCCATCAACGCCATCAGCAGGTTGAGTGTAGACCGTAACCCTGTACCGTACTCTTACTCGTTGGAAGAAAGTATCTACAACATGATACGTTGCAGCCGTGTAGGTCAGTACATTGAATGTAGAGGCAAGATCACTGTAAGAAAAACAGATGATAAACTATACTATATGCAATATGGCTTTGTGGCTCTGTATCTGAGTTTTGTTTGCGTAAAAGCTGATTTTATTTTCCTATAACAAAGGAGCATCAGGAGTCTGTACTACGGAGTTTTCTATCATGACATGGTTCCGCCAACCGATGTCTCATAGCCCAAAATCATCATAACTTGCCCACAATTATGTTATCAGTCCGGTGTTGAGAGTTCCGAGATAGATCAAAGTCCAGAGGCTCAAATTGTCCGTAACCGGGGACACGACTAATCGATTAGGTTTTAACCCTCTGCAGAGGTTTGTACACTTTACCCGCAAGATTCGATCCCTCCCTTTTCGTCCTCGTACTTCATGATGTTTGAGAACAGGATGATCGAAACATGGTCTTCCGAAGAGTTCCCCTGACCACTATCCAGTGCTCATCCAACCCTACCGTAGTTCTACATCTGCTAGCACCGTCCCAGCCAGAGTCACCATTAAGGTCAACCAAGCCAGAGCCCATAGTGACTTGCGGTTGCACAGGTAAGCTTCCGGGCATGAAGTATTCTTCTGTCTCTTTGAGTCTGGGTGAAGCTTTCCACAAGATGTCATGGCGCTTCTCCATGCATCCTGGCCATCCACTGGTTTTTCCAGGGTGCCCGTCAACCGTCCTTCACCTAGTAGTGTGTATTGAATTCTTGTCTCGAGTCTCGAAATCTTGAGGTCTTGGAGTCCTGAAGATGCAGTCCTTGCCGATGCCATCATGAAGTTGTCGCCATTGACGTAGAGTCCTCCTTCTTCACACCACTCTCGTGCACTCATACCAAACCCCGTCTACTATAGCGTAGCATTAAAACTATATAACGTCCCGGGCTTGGTAATCAGGGAGATGGGTTCCTACCTCATGCATTCTACTCAACTACAAGATTCAATAACACTACTGGAGGGATTGTTGAAAGGGTGCTACTACATGCAAATAAAACATAGGTATGAAAAACATGGTCAAAGTGAACTTGCCTGGTATACTTGATGAAGATAACAACGCTCTCAGAATAATGACTTGGTAGAACTATTCGTCACTCCGTTGAAAGTCTATATAGTCAAACATAGCATTCATATAAGCAAACATACTAGCAAGCAATTCTAGCACTCATAATAAAACCAACAAATAAATTGCAAAACAACAAGGGACACCAAAAAAGAACAAAGGAAAACTACACAACAAAAATACTGAAGAAAACTCTAAGACATCACAGAACAGTTTTGTCCAAAGTAAAAACTTAACAACAGTTAAAACACTAAACTAATAAATTAACAGAAAATACAAAGTAAAACAACTAAGTTAACAGAAAGTATTTTTCATAAAGTTTTACTAGCAAAAGGAAACACATAAAAAGCTAAATTAAAACTCTAACTATGCTTAAAACAAAACTAGTAAGAAAAATAAATGAAATATTTTATTTTTCTGTAAATAAAAGCTCACCCTCTATAACTACAGACAAATCTGAAATAAAATATAACAGAGGTGAAAATAAATTTTAAAATAATTAAAACAACAGAAAACAACAGCAAGTTAAAAATAACTAGCGCAGTGTTGTTTTCATGAAAAACTAATTTTCATAAAATCTATAAATACCCAAATTAATCTTACTCCTAGGCAAGGTCAAAACAAAGCAGTGGCAAAAAGAAACGCCTAAAAATATTAATTCTAGCTCATATTATAGCAGAAATACTAATCTGACTAAAACCCATATAAAACAATTTTTAAAAACTAAAACATGGCCGAAATTATTTTATACAAAACTCTAGGAAATTTGCAGACTAGAGCAAAAAGAATCAATCAAAAACTCTAAATAACCTAAGACATATAGAATTTACGAAACTGAAACTTTTCTGTTTTAAAAACAGAAACGAAAATACAGAAAAAAATAAACGGGCGCTATTGGGCCTAGGGGGTGCGATCTGTAGCTACCAAACGCTCGGGCGAAACTTAACAATACATACACGTGTGTTTATTTAACAGAAGATCGGGGAGCCGGTTCGATCTAAACCGAGGAACCGATCTATAAGGAAAACCGATCTACTAAACCATTTTTTTAACTGAACTAACAGAGAGCTCGTATAAACTTACAGAGAAGAACGAGCGTTGGGTGGAGATCGGGGCGGTGGTGGCAGCGACTTCGGCTGTTGTGCGCGACGGCGGGAGTGTCTAGAGGATGCACCGATGAGTGGCTCGTCCGGTGGTAGTCGGAGATGGTCGGCGACGACAAATGGTGACGGAACAAAGCGCTGAAGCTCGGTGCTCCGGCTGCTCCGGCGAAGACAACAAGGTTGGTACGGTGGCTGTAGATGAAAGGAGGATGCAATAACTTGTGAAAACGGTTGTACAGATCGAGGGAAGTCTACATACAAAAGGAGAAGGCTTGGGATGGCTCACCGGTGTGGGAAAATGGCGATAAACTGCAGCTTCTTCGGTCAGATTGGAACGACGAGTACGGGCTATGGGGGTGGACTTGGCGAGGGGTTTCGAAGGGAATCGGTCGAGATGGGTCGTGGCTATTTATAGGACAACTTGCCTGGACGAGGTGAAGACTCGGGATAGGGTTTCCAAGAGGATCGGACGCGGCAGCGTGTACGTGTAAATTTCTGTTCTGGTACGTGTATTGGGGAAGAAGAAGAAGAAAAGGAGCGGGGCCCAGCGGTCAGGTTAAAAATAGGAGAGAGGGAGAGGGGTTACGTGAGATGCTGGCGGCGGCTCCTGGGAACGAGCGTGCGTCCGTGCGCTAGCCCTAGCGCTAGCGCTGGGCTGGGTTAGCCGGTGCGCCTGGCCTGGCCTGGCGGCGAGTTAAAAAAAAGAATAGGAAAACAAATATACAAAAAACCATTTTATATAGGTATATAATATACCAAAAATTTCAAAATAAAAAATTCCTAAAACATGAACATATTTTCATCGCCAATTTTTTTTTTGCAATAACTCCAAAATGAAATTGAATTTGAGTTTCAAATAAATTGTCAAACATTGTCTCTGATTTTTGGAGTGTCATATTCCTCCTCTCATTTTTTTGAGAGAATTTTTGACAAGATGCAAACTTAAAATTAGATAGGGATTCAAATGGAAAATTTTGGGAAAGTCCTTTTATTCCCTCTCATTCAACTTTCAAAAAGTTTCAAATTTCACTTAATTTCACACAAGCAATCACACCACAATCAAACAGACAATCAAAACTATTTATTTTATATAACATTCCAAAAATTTAGAATTTTGGGATGTTACACTCAAGGTCACAAAAATGCTAGTTGATGGTGGGGCTGGCTTGAACTTGATCTCTCCCAAAGTGATCGAGAGGCTGCAAATTCCTAATGAGGAGCTCTAGAAAATTGGGATGTTCCAAGGAATTAACAAAGGAACGAGCCAGCCCAAGGGAAAGGTCACACTGCCAGTGGCGTTTGGTGGGGACCTGAACTACAGAACAGAGAAGATAGTGTTTGATGTTGTCAAGATCCCCTTACCATTTAATGGAATTCTTGGTTGCCCGATATTGACTAAGTTCATGGTAGCATCTCATTATGCCTACAACACGATGAAGATGCCGGGTCTAATGGGTGTCATTTCCATCAACTCTAACAAGAAGGCTGCAGTCATATGTGTTGACAAGCTTTACAGGGATGTGGTTGCAACAGAGACCGTCAAGGCTGCAGCTCCCTCCAAGAAAAAGAAGATCAAGAAGCCCGGTGAGACATCTAGCGAGGGTTATGGGAAGCGCGCCTCATCGGAGTGCTGCGTGCCTGTTGAAGACTTGCCGTAGAGCTCTGCCGACAAAAGATCCAAAGCCACTCCACCTGCGACAAAGAAGGTGCCAGCAAGGGAGGATGGCACTGGTGGTACCTTCACCATAAGTTCCACTCTGGATAGTAAATAGGAAAGCGCGCTCATTGCCTTCCTGCGGGCGAATGTAGATGTGTTTGCATGGCAACCATCTAACATCCACGGTGTTCCCAGGGAGGTAATTGAGCACCACCTTGTTGTTTGCACCCACGCTCGGCCCATCAAGCAGAAGGTCAGAAAGCAAGCTTTGGAATGGCAATAATTTACTGCTGAAGAAATCAAGAAATTAGAAGCAACAGGTCTGGTTAGGGGAGTGCTACATCCAACTTGGTTGGCGAATCCAGTTGTAGTGCGCAAACCAAATGGGAAGTGGATGCTTTGTATTGAGTACATTGACTTCAAGAAGGCATGTCCAAAGGTTCCTTTCCCCTTGCCGTGCATCCACCAATTGTAGACTCCACTGCTGGATGTGAGTTGCTCTCATTCCTTGATGCATATCCTGGGTACCATCAAATATTCATGGCCAACAAGGATGTGGAGAAAACCACATTCATTACTCCATGTGGCACGTACTATTTTGCATGTATGCCTTTCGGACTAAAGAGTGCTGGTTCAACGGTTGCAAGAGTAGTCCAGATTGGTGTTGAGCCGCAGTTGAACAATAATATAGAAGCTTATATGGACGATATAGTGGTCAAAACCAAGGACAAGTCCACCCTCATTCAAGACTTAGAAGAAACTTCTGCAAGTTTACGCAGGATCAACATGAAGCTTAACCCAGAGAAGTGTGTGTTCGGCATCCCATCCAGCAAGCTTCTTGGGTTCTTTGTGTCTCGGCATGGGATAGAAGCAAATCCCGACAAGATTAAGGCTATTGAGCAGATTCAAGCACCCAAGACTATCAAAGATGTGCGTCGTCTTGCCGGTTGTGTTGCTACTTTGAGCAGGTTCATTTCAAGATCTGCTAAGCGCCCCGTCATTTTTCAAGATATTTAAATAGGCAGGTCCAGTAAAATGGACTCCGAAAGTGAAGGCTGCACTGCAAGATCTGAAAAGGTACCTATCCTTTGCGCTAACCTTAGTTGCGCCTAGACCACAGGAGCCGTTGCTGCTATATTTAGCGGCAACAAACCAGGTGGTCAGTGTTGCACTGGTTGCGCATAGAGAAGTTGGTGATGAGGAAACAGCAGTGGCAAGCCCGCCCCATGACAAGGCAGAATGTTCCCCTATAGAACCTAACGCCGGCAAGAAAAAAATGGTGCAAGTAGAAGAAGATAATTAGAAGATAACACCAAAGAAGAAGGTGATGCAGCGGCCTGTGTACTTTGTTAGTTCCCTTTTGCAGTGGGCTAGATCAAGGTACTCTAGCATGTAGAATCTGCTTTTCGGTCTCCTCATGGCCTCGAGAAAGATGTGCCATTACTTCTAAGGACATGAAATCACCATGGTCACTCACTTCCTGTTGTAGCGTATTCTGAGGAATCCAGAGGCAACTGGCAGGATAGTGGAGTGGGCGCTGGTGTTGTCAAGTTTTGCACTCAGGTTTGAGAGCACTTCAACTATTCAGAGTAGAGCCTTGGCAGATTTCACCGCAGAATGAACGCCAACACAAGATGAAGAGATCCAAGAATCAACCCTCCCCGGTAAAGAGACTGATAAATAATAGATCATGTACTTTGACGGTGCCTTCTCGCTACAAGATGCCCGTGCTGGCATGCTGCTTGTCGCACCCACCGGAGAACACCTCAAGTACGTGGTTCAGATGCACTTTCCCAGGGAGGAACCAACCAACAACACCGCTAAGTATGAGGGGCTCCTTGCCGGCCTCAGAATTGCGGTAGAATTGGGAATTAGAAATTGATTGTTCGTGGGGATTCACAACTTGTTGTGAAACAAGTGAACGAGGATTATCAGAGCCCGCTGATGGAAGCATGCGTGGATGAAGTGAGAAAATTGGAGGAGCACTTTGACGGGTTGCAAATAGAACATATCCCCCGTACGGAGAACAGTATTGCTGATCACCTGTGAAAGTGTGGCGCCCAAAAGGTACCTGTGGAACCATGAACTTTTGTACTCCATTTGAATAAAAAATCAGTTACTCCATCAATGCAAGCCAAAAAGAGAAGAAAGTTGAACACTCGCAAATATTTTCCGGCAGAGCTTCCTAAAGCCGCCAGTGAGAATGTTGCCGGGAGCAGCAATGTACTTGCCGATGAGCTGCAACCTCGGGCAGAACCTCAGGTTCTTGTTGTTGAGGATAGCGCTCCCGCGGCTGCAGAGATGCCTTTAGTCCTTGTCGTCGAGCCACGAGCTTCAGCGTGGGCACAACATATAGTTCGGTTTCTCCAAATGGGAGAACTTCCCGATGTGCAAGAGCAAGTTGATAAAGTAGCCCGCCAATCAAGTATGTATCAGTTTGTGGATAACACTCGGGTGAAATTAAGGTGCATTTGTCGGAAAGATGCACTCAAGTTGTTGGTAGAGATAAACGGAGGCATATGTGGCTCACACATAGGACAAGAGACCTTTTCGGTAAAGCTTTCTGGCAAGGTTTTTATTGGCCCACTGCGCTCCAGGTTGCAACTGAGCTAGTGATAAAATGTGAAGCGTGCCAGTATTATTCAAAGAACATACATCAACCAGCACAAGCTATCCGAACAATTCCTCTCTCTTGGCCCTTTTCGGTCTGGGGGCTCAATATCTTGGGCCCCTTCCCTCGTGGTACTGGGGGCTTTGAGTTCTTGTACATTGCAATTGGCAAGTTCACAAAGTGGCCTGCAGTAGAGCCGGTAAGAAAGGTGATTGCACAGTCAGCCGTCAAGTTCTTTGAGGGGATAGTTTGCCGTTTTGGAGTTCCAAACAGAGTTATTACCGACAACGACACACAGTTCATGTAGTACATCCAGGGCCTTGGGAGCAAGGTCTGCTTTGCCTCTGTTGCTCATCCTAGAAGCAATGGACAAGCAGAACGGATAAATGCTGAAGTGTCGCGTGGTCTCAAGACAAGAACCTTTGACAGGCTGCACAAGTGTGGAAGACGCTGGATAGATGAGTTGTCAGTGGCTCCTTGGTTACTCAGTACGACATCAAATCGAGCTACTGGCCAAACAACCTTCTCCCTAGTTTATGGTGCAAAAGCGGTGCTCCCCAGAAACTCATATATGAGTCACCTCGAGTGCTTGCCTATGATGAGGTAGAGCAAGAACAATTGCGGCAAGATGATGTTTTTGCTCCTTGAGGAAGTTCGCCTTCGGGCGGCTGTGCGAGCTGCACGCTACCAGCAAGCCTTGCGCCGCTATCATAGCCACAAGGTTCGTGCTCCGAGCCTTGAGGAGGGTGACCTTGTTCTTCGGCGTGTTCAATCCTCTAAAACACCAAACAAGTTGACGCCAAAGTGGTAAGGCCCTTATCGAGTAGCACGAGTCACTTGACCTGGCATACTCCGTCTGCAGACCGAAGCTGGCATTCGTGTGCAAAACTAATGGAATATCACGCACCTTCGCAAGTTCTACTCATAAGGCGCACTTGCCAGTCCTTGCCCCAGCAACCCATTTTGTACAAGCCTTGTCTCAAAGACTTGTAACCCTTCGTACAAAGCTAGACGCGGACCCTATGCATATGTGAATAAAGGTAAGTGTTTCACAACCTCTTATGTATATTTACTTATGTATCAATACTTGTAATGTTATGATTACACTTTGTTTAAATGAAATGGCTAACAAACTGCCAAGTTCTATATACTGTCCTTTACTCTTCCTTCTTTTTTCATAAACAAAGAAGGATTCCTCACGTACATGTTTCTTGGGGGTATGGTGGAGTACCATTTCAGATGGCATTGACACGCATTTCATATGACAAAACAAGAAGTCCAACAAAGAAAGGTAAGTTGGAAATTTTTCAACTAAAGATTTCTTTGTACATATTGGAATTTTACCTGGTTTCAGATTTATACATGTATGAAAACGCCTGCACGTGAAGGAACCTTGTCATTTTATTCGCGCTCTTATTTCTGCCTCAAGTCCGCTTGGCAAGATTTTTTGTAGCTGCATTCAGACCGCAAGTTGCCTTGCCGGGTATCGTACTTCCAGCAGGCTGCTAAGGACCCGTCCTTCAAAGCGCTCGCGGCAAGTATGTGTTCCGGCAAGTTTCCAAACTATGTAGGGTGTCGGATACGAATCATACAAGAATAAACACGGATAAGGGAAACAGTACATATTCATTTGACCACGACAAATTTCACATATTTGTTGAAAAATAAAAGTGCTCGATAATATTTTCTTTAGCCCTTTCTTTCAAGGGTTTACATCAAGTGCAACCCAGGGCAAAAGGGGCGCATAGGCGGAGCGCTCCCGGCAGAACAGATGATGGTGCTGCCAGCGCTCAGCTGGAGTCGGAGCCATCATCCTCGATCTTGACACCCAGAGAGCTATCATCATTGTCTTCACCATCGTCTTCCTCGTCGCTATCGCTCGAGAAGGAGGTTTCGCTGTTGCTCGAGCTCTCCACGCAGCACTCCATGCAAGCGCCTGAAGCCCCGAAGAACTTCAAGAGCGTGTCGGACTCCGCTAACTTGAAGTTGAGGAGATTCCTCTGCCCCAGATAACGGGCACCAGCGAAGGATTTCCATCCACGCATAAGGTACATGACACCGTTGGCGGGGAAGTCAAGGTTCACCCAAACGGTGCCGCAGCAGCAGCCGTTCACGCGCAACCACAAGCCAAGCGATTGATCAGCCTACATTACCTTGGAAAAGGAACGAGGGAGTCGTAGCCAGCTTCGCGGTGGGTCACGCAGCTCCAAGATGAACTCGAGCAGCGTGTCCTTTGGATGGCCTTCTGCCAGGGGAGGAGCCACTGAGGGCGGGATGACGAGCGCCCTGCTCCCGCCACCCCAGCCACGAGTGCCACATTGTCCATGACCTTGACCTGCAACCCCGCCCCGAGCATTGGAGCCAGCCTCTGTGACCGCGGCAGAAGCAGGAGCATGCAGCTGAGTAGAAGCTCTCACTACAGTAGCAGAAGCACGAGCCCAACCTTTTCCCCTTGCCATGGTGGTGGCAGATGTGGGAAGAGTGGAGAAGAGAGAGAGGTGGATGAGCATCGCCTCTTGTATCCCTCCTTTTATAGGCGAGAGCGCGGGGGATGGCTCTCCATCACTTTAGGGCAACCGCCCCGTTCTGCCAGTCACGCGCCCTAGATTCCTGGCCAGCACAGTACTCCAACAACCGCCCAGCCTCGCCAATCCGACGCCCTGCCTACCCTGACCAGCACACTGCTTCCACGACCGCCTCTCTCCCTGAATCCCACGTTCCACGTGTGATGCACGTCATGGGAGGGACACAGTAAAGAAGGAAGTGATGGCAGGCATGGCAGTTACCTTTGGCCACCTGTGGTTGTGCCCTGTATGGGCCGTGCCCGGTGGTGACCCGTGTGCGTGATCGCCTCTGGTTTCTACACGCAAGGTGGGTACCCAGCCAACGGCTGATCTTGCAGGAGGGAGGCCAAAGATAGACACAAGTCTAGGTTAATGAAGAGGCGAAGCAGATCTCAAATAGATGTCGTTTCCACAAAATCTGATGTCAATTCACAGTCCATGTCTATGCATTATTTGGGCTTAGCCCAATGATGGCCGGCAGCACGTGTGGCCTGGGCTCAGGGGCTCCAGTCAGTGTATTAAACATGGGTGTTCTATACCCTTACCTATGCAAAGACAAGTATCAGCTCCCCTCACCAAACCAAAGATTATCGGACTGAAGAAGCAACTCTTTGAGAGACCAAGGGGCGCATCAAGAAGACCAAGACTCAAGGTCAATTTGACATGTTTGGCTAAGAGCAAGAACAAGATGAGCATCAAAACAGAACACTCAGGGCAGCCCTTACCGGCAAAGCCGAGCCGGAGAGGCGAAGGCCCGACAAGCCCCGCAGCCAACAAGCCCTCGCCAACTACCAGTGCTCCACCTCACTAGCCAGCTGGTCACTGATCAGTGAGGTGTCGAGCCTGCAGGTAGTTAGGTGGAGTTTTGTCAGCACATGGCAGCTTGCTAGAAGGGAGATTACCTTTATCGACACTAGTCCAAATGGTGTGTCGCATTAATAGGAGTTAGCTAGGCAAGCGGTGCAACAACCTTGTCAGGGCTCCTCCTCCTTGCGACTCCTAGTGATGCATTAAATGCTTCTTGTCCTAACTAGCAGAGTTAGGTATGATAGCACTGTTTGCTATCTAATCATCATGTAATTACCTTTTTGCCACTATGGTGACCGCTTGAGCTATAAAAGGAGGGCCATGGCAGCCTTTATAGTGGTTCGAACCCATTCAAACTCCACACACACTTGCTCATGTAGCTGCCTTCTCCTTGTGCCTTGCCGGGGGAAAGCGCTCCTTGTATTTGTGCTCTCACATTATCAATACACCAAAGCAGGTGTAGGGTAACCCATTCAAACTCCACGCACACTTGCTTGTGTAGCTGTCTTCTCCTTGCGCCTTGCCGGGGGAAGCACTCCTTGTATTTGTGTTGTCGCATTCCCAATACACCAAAGCAGGATTAGGGTGTTACACCTCAAAGGTGCCCGGACCTGGGTAAAGTTCCTTCTGCACTCTACTAGACCTGCTCTTTGTGCTCTATGGACTCCCCTTGGCAGGTAGGGCAATCACTGGTGTGAACCTGGATAGCAGGCTGCTATTGATTTCATCGAGTTTTTTCATCATCTTCATCACCCATGGGAGCCCAAGAAGAAGGGCCCCATGGTGATGAGACCTTCCACGTCCAAGATTCCTTCCCATGCTTTTGCGGGTGGCGCAGGCGGCTCCACCACCGCGGACGACGTGAACTGACCCGTCGGGCATCCATGAAGACCCAGCGCTGCCGGTAGCCCTATGCCTTCTCTTTGGCCTTCACGTGGCCGCCCCTACTATTGACGGTAATGAAGGAGATGCACGTGAAGCATTAGTCCTGGGCGGAGAACCTCAAGCTGAAGAACTGGCGGAAGAGTGCCACCAAGGGCCTCACGCCACGAAAGTCTCGTAGTAGAAGGAGGAGATAGCCAGGAGGAGGATGGAGTTGCGCTGAAGGTGCAGAGCGTGGATGTGGTAATGGGAAAGGATGACATAGAACAAGTCAGAGAATGGTGGAACCAATTCAGGGTAGATGTTGTGGAGGAAGAAGGGGTAAACGAATTCCCCCAGGCTATTTCGCGCTTCCAAGCCCGGCCAGATTTGGGTCGCTCGCCCGTCGTTCTGGTTGTCGGCTATTAACGGGAGGACTGGGCGAAGGTCCTTCTCCTTGGGGACAGTGGAGGCCAGGAGCGCCAGGCCGATGATAGAGGGGCTCGCGGCCTGGGCCGCAGACTTCACTTTCTTGGCCCGCGGGCAGTTGGGGCCCGCACCGTTTCGCCCCCTTATCTCAACAGCCGAAGTCGTGTGCGCCGCGGGCCCATGGGCTACTACCGGGCTCGTGGGGCTGGGGGTTGAGGGAGTCCTGGATTAGGGGGTCCTTGGGTGGCCGGCCTATTCTATGTGGGCTGGACCGATGGTCTGTGTACATAATAGCACAAGACAATCTCCTATGTCTGGGTAGGACTCCTGTATGCGTGGACTACAAGTTTGGTGTCCGGATGTACTATTCCTTCCTATGCAAACTGACTCTGTATAACCCTAGATCCCTTCGGTGTGTATATAAACTGGACGGTTTAGTCCGTAGAGGCTATCAGAATTCTCATAGGCTAGACAGCTAGGGTTTAGCCATTACGATCTCGAGGTAGATCAACTCTTGTAACCCCTATACTCATTGATTATAATCACGCAGGAAGTAGGGTTTTTACCTCCCTTAAGAGGGCCCGAACCTGGGTAAACATTGTGTCCCCTTTGTTCCCTGTTACCATTGATCCTCAGACGCACAGCTTGGGACCCCCTACCCGAGATCTGCCGGTTTTGACACCTATATTGGTGCTTTCATTTAAAGTTCGATTGTGCTGTTGATAAAGGGATTGATGGCTCGCCTTATCATCAACAATGATATCACTTCGGGAAGGAGCCTGACTTCAGGACAAGTCCTCTAGATCGGCGGTTTCACCATGGGCGCCCGCACGGCCGTCAAGCTGATGGCGCCTCCTGCGGTCACTAAAAATCATCTCCGCATTGATCTCGAACACTCCGAAAAGATGGATCCGGCATACATCTTGTCCATGAACGAGCTGTTAGACTGCATCGCCACACTAGGGTTTTCAACAGATTATGATCGGATTGGGCTTAAACCCAACCAGAGGGAAATCAACTTCCCACCAATCACTAACTTGGTGGCGGTCGTCGAGGAACGTACAAGAACACTTCTTCTCCTAAGTTGCAGACCAGCTATGTTCGGATCTACGAACCTACGGAGCCGGATACTCCTCCTTTGGAGGAAACCCCACGTCCCCCGAGCTCAGGGTTGGACTTAGGGTCCAGGGAGCATTTGGATCTTCCCACACCCGAACCGGTGACCTCAGAGATTTTACCAACTCCGAACACAATCTTGGGGAGGGATTCAAGTTTTAACCCACCCGCCCACCACAATCAATACTCTCCAAGCAATTCAGGCCCTCCTGACATATACGACCTGATGTATGTACGACAACAACCTCAGGAAACGGTCCATCACTTTTGGCCCAGGTTTTTACTTGTCAAAAACAAGATCAAAGATTGTTGCAATGACGATGCGGTCTCGTTTTTTCATTAGAACTGCATCGATGAGGGAATCAAGAATGCCCTCGACCACCGTCGCATACAGAATTTTATGGAACTATCGCACATAGTACGGAAGCACTGCTCGATGGAAAGTACATGGAAGGCCCAAAAAACCCAATTGGAACCTACTGCCTTTAAGCTGAGCACTGCCCGGGAAAAACGGGTGCACCCTTATGAGGCATCCGATCATAAGTCCGTTGGCAAGAGAAATAAACCCCTTACAGGACATAGGTCCGTTCTTGATGACCTCCTCGACAAGCCATGTCAAATACATGCCACGCTGAGCACCGAACCAACTCATAGCCTTCGGGCATGTTGGGTAATCCGGCAGGTGGCTAAAAGCGTCGAGGCTATCCTCACCATTGCCACTCCAGAGAAATACTCTCCGGAGAACAACGACGTTAACGTCTTCACAGTCTTCAAGACCTTCTCCTCCAATAATCGGCGTAAAAGGGCACTCCGCGACCTCGCCGAAATTAACCAAGAAACCACAATGAGCCCATGGAACGATGCGGCAATAACTTTCATCGCTGACGACGAACCAAGGGCCCGATCAGTCCGAGCACCTGCCACCTTGGTCTTAAACCCAATTGTGGACGGCTTTTGACTTACCAAAGTGCTCATGGATGGCGGTAGTGGACTTAACCTCATCTACAAGGACACGCTCGACAAAATGCATATTGACAGAGCACACTGATACGTCTCCAATGTATCTATAATTTTTGATTGTTCCATGCTATATTATATTCTGTTTTGGATGTTTAATGGGCTTTATTATACACTTTTATATTATTTTTGCGACTAACCTATTAACCGGAGGCCCAGCCCGAATTGCTGTTTTTTTGCCTATTTCAGTGTTTCGAAGGAAAAGGATATCAAACAGAGTCCAAACGGAATGAAACCTTTGGGAACGTGATTTTCGGAACAAACGTGATCCAGAGGACTTGGAGTCTACGCAAAGTAATCAACGAGGAGAGCACGAGGCAGGGGGCGCGCCCTCCACCCTCGTGGGGCTCATGTTGCTCCACCGACGTACTTCTTCCTCCTATATATACCTACGTACCCCCAAACTATCAGATACGGAGCAAAAAAACAATTTCCACCACCGCAACCTTCTGTACCCGTGAGATCCCATCTTGGGGCCTTTTCGGGCGCTCCGCCGGAGGGGGCATTGATCACGGAGGGCTTCTACATCAACACCATAGCCTCTCCAATGATGTGTGAGTAGTTTACCCCAGACCTTCGGGTCCATAGTTATTAGCTAGATGGCTTATTCTCTCTGTTTGGATCTCAATACAAAGTTCTCCTCGGTCTTCTTGGAGATCTATTCGATGTAATATTCTTTTGCGGTGTGTTTGTCGAGATCCGATGAATTGTGGGTTTATGATCAAGATTATCTATGAACAATATTTGAATCTCCTCTGAATTCTTTTATGTATGATTGGTTATCTTTGCAAGTCTCTTCGATTTATCAGTTTGGTTTGGCCTACTAGATTGATCTTTCTTGCAATGGGAGAAGTGCTTAGCTTTGGGTTCAATCTTGCGGTGTTCTTTCCCAGTGACAGCAGGGGCAGCAAGGCACGTATTGTATTGTTGCCATCGAGGATAAAAAGATGGGGTTTATATCATATTGCATGAGTTTATCCCTCTACATCATGTCATCTTGCTTAAAGCATTACTCTGTTCTTATGAACTTAATACTCTAGATGCATGATGGATAGCGGTCGATGTGTGGAGTAATAGTAGTAGATGCAGAATCGTTTCGGTCTACTTGTCGCGGACGTGATGCCTATATACATGATCATACCTAGATATTCTCATAACTATGCTCAATTCTATCAATTGCTCGACAGTAATTCGTTTACCCATCGTAATACTTATGCTCTTGAGAGAAGCCACTAGTGAAACCTATGGCCCCCGGGTCTATTTTCCATCATATTAATCTTCCAACACTTAGTTATTTCTATTGCCTTTTATTTTACTTTGCATATTTATTTCTCTTTATCATAAAAATACCAAAAATATTATCTTATCATATCTATCAGATCTCACTCTCGTAAGTGACCGTTGAGGGATTGACAACCCCTTTATCACGTTGGTTGCGATGTTCTTATTTGTTTGCGTAGGTGTGAGGGACTCGTGCGTAATCTCCTACTGGATTGATACCTTGGTTCTCAAAAACTGAGGGAAATACTTATGCTACTTTACTGAATCGCCCTTTCCTCTTCAAGGGAAAACCAACGCAGTGCTCAATAGGTAGCAAGAAGGATTTCTGGCACTGTTGCCAGGGAGATTCGCGCCAAGTCAAGTCAAGTCAAGACATACCAAGTACCCATCACAAACTCTTATCCCTCGCATTACATTATTTGCCATTTGCCTCTCCTTTTCCTCTCCCCCACTTCACCCTTGCCGTTTTATTCGCCCTCTCTTTTCTGTTCGCCTCTTTTTCGCTTGCTTTTTGTTTGCTCGTGTGTTGGATTGCTTGCTTGTCATGATGGCTCTACCTAAATTTGGTGATCTTCACCTTAAAAGGTTAGAAGAGATCGAAAGCAACATTAGGAGCTTTATGACTTTACAATTTGAGCATAATAATTTCTTTAGGAACAAGCTTAAGGAACAAAAAAGCTTTAGAGGTTATATGAATAAAGAGCTCGATGATATGTCTAAAGAATTTTATGGTTTGAAATATCAGATTGCTCATCTCAAAAAATTAATAGCTGAAGTTTCGGATAAGCAGGCCACCTTAGTTAATAAGATGGCCGCTAAGCCGGAAAATTTGTGTGAAAATAAAGATGAAGATCTAAAAGTTATTGATGTGTCTCCTATTAAATCTTTGTTTTGCAATATGAATCTTGATAATGATGGGACTGGAGATGAGTCACCTTTACCTATAAGGCATCCCAAAAATTCGGAGTTTTTAGACCTTGATGGAAGAATTGTTAAAAGTGGGATTGAAGAGATCAAAACTTTAGATATTAATGAACCCACTATCTTGGATTTCAAGGAATTTAATTATGATAATTGCTCTTTGGTAGATTGTATTCCCTTGTTGCAATCCGTGCTAAATTCTCCTCATGCTTATAGTTAAAATAAAGCTTTTACTAAACATATCGTTGATGCTTTAATGCAATCTTATGAAGAAAAACTTGAGTTGGAAGTTTCTATCCCTAGAAAACTTTATGATGAGTGGGAACCTACTATTAAAATTAAAGATCATGAATGCTATGCTTTGTGTGATTTGGGTGCTAGTGTTTCCACGATTCCAAAAACTTTGTGTGATTTGCTAGGTTTCCGTGAATTTGATGATTGCTCTTTAAACTTGCACCTTGCGGATTCCACTATTAAGAAACCTATGGGAAAAATTAATGATGTTCTTATTGTTGCAAATAGGAACTATGTGCCCATAAATTTCATTGTTCTTGATATAGATTGCAATCCTTCATGTCCTATTATTCTTGGTAGACCTTTCCTTAGAATGATTGGTGCAATTATTGATATGAAGGAAGGGAATATTAGATTCGAATTTCCGTTACGGAAAGGCACAGAACACTTCCCTAGAAAGAAAATAAAATTACCATATGAATCTATTATGATAGCTACTTATGGATTTCCTACCAAAGAAGGCAATACCTAGATCTATCCTTGCTTTAATGCCTAGCTAGGGGCGTTAAACGACAGCGCTTGTTGGGAGGCAACCCAATTTTATTTTAATTTTTTGATTTTTGCTTCTGTTTAGGAATAAATATTTGATCTAGCCTCTGGTTAGATTTTTTTTATGTTTTAATTAGTGGTTGTGCCAAGCTAAACCTACAGGATCTTCTTGGATGATAGTTATTTGATCTTGCTGAAAACTCTAGAAACTTTCTGTTCATGAAAACAATTGTTAAAAATCACCAGAACGTGATAAAATACTGATTCCAATTGAAGTAGGTCAATAAACAAATTCTCTAGGTCGTCCTATTTTTGTAGATTTTTCTGAGTTCCAGAAGTTTGCGTTAGTTACAGATTACTATAGACTATTATGTTTTTGACAGATTCTCTTTTTCGTGTGTTGTTTGCTTATTTTGATTAATCTATGGCTAATAAAACAGTTTATAAACCATAGAGAAGTTGGAATACATTAGGTTTAACACCAATATAAATAAATAATGAGTTCATTACAGTACCTTGAAGTGGTGTTTTGTTTTCTTTCGCTAACGGAGCTCACGAGATTTTCTGATAAGTTTTGTGTTGTGAAGTTTTCATGTTTTGGGTAAAAGATTTGTTGGATTATGGAACAAGGAGTGGCAAGAGCCTAAGCTTGGGGATGCCCATGGCACCCCAAGATAATCTAAGGACACCTAAAAGCCAAAGCTTGGGGAT
The DNA here is from genome assembly GCF_002575655.3 of Aegilops tauschii subsp. strangulata. Taxonomy (NCBI): domain Eukaryota; kingdom Viridiplantae; phylum Streptophyta; class Magnoliopsida; order Poales; family Poaceae; genus Aegilops; species Aegilops tauschii. The sequence continues at coordinate 249,602,797 of NC_053038.3, forward strand.
GCCCCGGAAGGCATCCCCTCTTTCGTCTTCGTCCATCGGTAACTTTACTTGGAGCTATATTTTTATTCACCACATGATATGTGTTTTTCATGGAGCGTCTTGTATGATTTGAGTCTTTGCTTTTTAGTTTACCACAATCATCCTTTCTGTACACACCTTTTGAGAGAGACACACATGATTCGGAATTTATTAGAATACTCTATGTGCTTCACTTATATCTTTTGAGCTATATAGTTTTTGCTCTAGTGCTTCACTTATATCTTTTAGAGCACGGTGGTGGATTTTCTTTATAGAAACTATTGTTCTCTCATGCTTCACTTATATTATTTTGAGAGTCCTACAAAACAGCATGGTAATTTGCTTTAATTATGATAGGCATCCAAGATTAGTAAAAAAATTCTTATGAGTGTGTTGAATACTATGAGAAGTTTGATGCTTGATAATTGTTTTGAGATATGAAGATGGTGATATTAGAGTCATGCTAGTTGAGTAGTTGTGAATTTGAGAAATACTTGTATTAAAGTTTGTGATTCATGTAGCATGCACATGTGGTGAACCGTTATGTGATGAAGTCGGAGCATGATTTATTTATTGATTGTCTTCCTTATGAGTGGCGGTCAGGGACGAGCGATGGTCTTTTGCTATCAATCTATCCCCCTAGGAGCATGCGCGTAATACTTTGCTTTGATAACTTGTAGATTTTTGCAATAAGTATACGAGTTCTTTATGACTAATGATGAGTCCATGGATTATACGCACTTTTCATCTTTCCACCATTGCTAGCCTCTCTAATACCGTGCACTTTTCGCCGGTATCATACACCCACCATATACCTTCCTCAAAACAGCCACCATACCTACCTATCATGGCATTTCCATAGCCATTCTGAGATATATTGCCATGCAACTTACCACCGTTCCGTTTACTATGACACGCTCCATCATTGGCATATTGCTTTGCATGATCATGCAGTTCACATTGTATTTGTGGCAAAGCCACAGTTCATAATTCTTTTATACATGTCACTCTTGATTCATTGCATATCCCGGTACACCACCGGAGGCATTCACATAGAGTCATATTTTGTTCTAAGTCTTGAGTTGTAAGTAAATAAAAGTGTGATGATCGTCACTATTAGACATTGTCCCAAGTGAGGAAAGGATGATGGAGACTATGATTCCCCCACAAGTCGGGATGAGACTCCGGACAAAAAAGAAAAAAAGAAAAAAAGAGAGGCCATAAAAAAGCGAAAATGCCCAAATAAAAAAATGAGAGAAAAAGAGAGAAGGGATAATGCTACTATCCTTTTCCACACTTGTGTTTCAAAGTAGAACCATGATCTTCATAATAAGAGTCTCCTATGATATCACTTTCATATACTAGTGGGAATTTTTCATTATAGAACTTGGCTTGTATATTCCAATGATGGGCTTCCTCAAAATGCCCTAGGTCTTCGTGAGCAAGCGAGTGGGATGCACACCCACTTAGTTTCTTTTGTCGAGCTTTCATATACTTATAGCTCTAGGGCATCCGTTGCATGACAATCCCTACTCACTCACATTGATATCTATTGATGGGCATCTCCTTAGCCCGTTGATACGCCTAGTCGATGTGAGACTATCTTCTCCTTTTTGTCTTCTCCACAACCACCATTCTATTCCACATATAGTGCTAAGTCCATGGCTCACGCTCATGTATTGCGTGAAGATTGAAAAAGTTTGAGAACACCAAAAGTATGAAACAATTGCTTGGCTTGTCATCGAGGTTGTGCATGATTTAAATACTCTGTGTGGTGAACATAGAGCATAGCCAGACTATATGATTTTGTAGGGATTACTTTCTTTGACCATGTTATTTTGAGAAGACATAATTGCTTAGTTAGTATGCTTGAAGTATTATTATTTTTATGTCAATATTAAACTTTTATCTTGAATCTTTCGGACCTGAATATTCATACCACAAATAAGAGAATTACATTGAAATTTATGCTAAGTAGCATTCCACATCAAAAAATCTATTTTTATCATTTACCTACTCGAGGACGAGCAGGAATTAAGCTTGGGGATGCTTGATACGTCTCCAACGTATCTATAATTTTTGATTGTTCCATGCTATATTATACTCTGTTTTGGATGTCTAATGGGCTTTATTATACACTTTTATATTATTTTTTGGACTAACCTATTAACCGGAGGCCCAGCCCGAATTGCTGTTTTTTTGCCTATTTCAGTGTTTCGAAGGAAAAGGATATCAAACGGAGTCCAAATGGAATGAAACCTTCGGGAACAGGATTTTTGGAACAAACGTGATCCAGAGGACTTGGAGTCTACGCAAAGTAATCAACGAGGAGAGCACGAGGCAGGGGGCGCGCCCTCCACCCTCGTGGGGCCCACGTTGCTCCACCGACGTACTTCTTCCTCCTATATATACCTACGTACCCCCAAACTATCAGATACGGAGCAAAAAAAACCTATTTCCACCGCCGCAACCTTCTGTACCCGTGAGATCCCATCTTGGAGCCTTTTCCGGCGCTCCGCCAAAGGGGGCATTGATCACGGAGGGCTTCTACATCAACACCATAGCCTCTCCGATGATGTGTGAGTAGTTTACCTCAGACCTTCGGGTCCATAGTTATTAGCTAGATGGCTTCTTCTCTCTCTTTGGATCTCAATACAAAGTTCTCCTCGATCTTCTTGGAGATCTATTCGATGTAATCTTCTTTTGCGGTGTGTTTGTCGAGATCCGATGAATTGTGGGTTTATGATCAAGATTATCTATGAACAATATTTGAATCTCCTCTGAATTCTTTTATGTATGATTGGTTATCTCTGCAAGTCTCTTCGAATTATCAGTTTGGTTTGGCCTACTAGATTGATCTTTCTTGCAATGGGAGAAGTGCTTAGCTTTGGGTTCAATCTTGCGGTGTTCTTTCCCAGTGACAGCAGGGGCAGCAAGACACGTATTGTATTGTTGCCATCGAGGATAAAAAGATGGGTTTTATATCATATTGCATGAGTTTATCCCTCTACATCATGTCATCTTGCTTAAAGCATTACTCTGTTCTTATGAACTTAATACTCTAGATGCATGATGGATAGCGGTCGATGTGTGGAGTAATAGTTGTAGATGCAGAATCGTTTCGGTCTACTTGTCGCGAACGTGATGCCTATATACATGATCATACCTAGATATTCTCATAACTATGCTCAATTCTATCAATTGCTCGACAGTAATTCGTTTACCTGCCGTAATACTTATGCTCTTGAGAGAAGCCACTAGTGAAACCTATGGCCCCCGGGTCCATTTTCCATCATATTAATCTTCCAACACTTAGTTATTTCTATTGCCTTTTATTTTACTTTGCATCTTTATTTCTCTTTATAATAAAAATACCAAAAATATTATCTTATCATATCTATCAGATCTCACTCTCGTAAGTGACCTTGAGGGATTGACAACCCCTTTATCGCGTTGGTTGGGAGGTTCTTATTTGTTTGTGTAGGTGTGAGGGACTTGTGCGTGATCTCCTACTGGATTGATACCTTGGTTCTCAAAAACTGAGGGAAATACTTACGCTACTTTACTGCATCACCCTTTTCTCTTCAAGGGAAAACCAACGCAGTGCTCAAGAGGTAGCACACGCATCAAGCAAAGTAGTTCCACCTTTTGAGGCATCATCCCCAACCGAGAAGAACGGTTCGGGAAAAATCAAACTTGATGTAGTATTCTACACGCCTGAGAATTATAGGTCCGAAGAGTTTCTTTTCAACGTGGCTCCCTTCAATAGTGGATATCACGCCCTTCTAGGGCGGGACGCTTTCTCACGCTTCCAAACCATACCCATTACGGGTACATGAAGCTTGAAATGCCGGGCCCAATGGAGTAATCATGATCACAAGTGATCCGGATATAGCACTCTGCGCCGAAAACAAAACCGCATCCCTGGCCCTTGAGGCACTATCCGAAGCCCTTGCGGCCGAATAATTAACCACCCTGCGATCCACGATGGATAAAGACATTGTGATCCTCGATAAGAGGCCCAAATCTACCTCTTTCAAACCAGCAGATGAAATAGTCAAATTTCAAGTGCACCCGGCGGATCCTACCAAAACAGTGTCCATCGGAGCAAAGCTGGATCCGATGGTTGATGCCGCCTTGCGAGCGTTCTTATGCGAAAATTGGGATATTTTGGCCTGGCACCCTTCGGACATGCCCGGGATCCCATGCAGACTGGCCGAACACAGCCTCAACATAATCAAGGGGTTCAAACCAGTCAAACAAACGCTACAGTGATTTTCTGAACCCAAACGACAAGCTATGGGGGAGGAGCTGGCCAAACTACTCTAAGCCAGGTTCATCAGAGAAATCAAACACCCAGATTGGCTTGCCAACTTGGTCATGGTGCCGAAGAAGGATAAGTCTTGGCGCCTTTGTGTCGATTTCAAAGATCTCAATAAGGCTTGCCCCAAAGACCCTTTCCCATTGCCCCACATTGACCAGATTATCGACGCAACCCCAGGACACGACTCATTGTGTTTCCTCGATGCTTACTTTGGATACCATCAGATGAAGATGAAGGAGTCCGACCAGGACGCAACAGTGTTCATTATCCCATATGGCCCTTTTTCTTTCAACACTATGCCTTTTGGGCTTAAAAACACTGGTGCCATTTACCAATGCATGATTCAAACATGTTTGGAACAACAAATTGGCAAGACAGTGGAAGCATATGTAAACAACATGATCATCAAGACTAAACACGTCGAATCATTGGTGGATGATCTCCGCCTCACATTTGACAATCTCCGAACATATGACATAAGGCTCAATCCGGAAAAATGCCTTTTCGGCGTTCCAGCCGGAAAGCTACTAGGGTTCATCGTCTCTAATAGAGGAATCGAAGCAAACCCAGCTAAAATCTGAGCCTTGTCGCAACTGGCAATACCAACAGACTTAAAGCAGGTCCAAAAACTAGCAGGGTGCGTGGCAGCTTTGAGCCGCTTCATCTCCAAATTAGAAGAAAAGGCATTACCACTCCATAGACTGCTCAGACGCACCGACCACTTTGAATGAACGGGGGGCAGCTACAGACGTATTGGAAGAAATAAAAACCTTGTTAGCAGGCAACCCAGTCCTAGACGCCCCGAGTGTTGGCGAGCCTATGTTGCTTTACATCTCGGTGACTCACCAAGTAGTGAGCGCCGTACTCGTCGTCGAGCGAGAGGAAGAGGGACATAAATTCCCCATACGGAAACTAGTATACTATGTATCGGCGGTCCTTACACCATGAAAATACCGATACCCTCACTATCCAAAGATAGCTTACGCGGTCTTTATGGCATCCCGCAAGCTCTGACACTATTTTCAAGAGTGTTCGATCATGGTTGCATCTGAAGTACCACCCAATGACATTATAAATAATAGGGATGCCACCGGCCGCATCGCTAAATGGGCCATTGATCTCTTACCATTCAAAATCACATACAAGCCGCGCCGAGCTATTAAATCTCAGGTGCTGACCGACTTCATCGCGGAGTGGACCTAAGCTGAGCTCCCTAAAGAGTACAGTTCATACTCCAACTGGATCATGTACTTCAATGGCTTTAAAATGCTAGCCGGACTGGGAGCCGGTGTCATCTTGACATCCCCAACAGGGGACACAGTCCACTACGTGCTTCAGATCATGTATACAGACTCCAACAACGCAGTCGAATAGGAGGCACTCCTACATGGTCTCTGAATGGCCGTCTCGATGGGCATACAATGCCTAGAGGTGCGCGGTGGTTCAAACCTCGCCATATCACAGATAAATGAACAGTTCGATGCAAAAGATCCCAAAATGGCGGCATATCAAAACGACGTACTAAAAATATTGGCTCGATTCGAGGGGCTCGAGTTTCATCACGTTGCTCGAGATAGTAACCAGGCATCGGACATCCTTGATCGGATGGGCGCCAAGCGCGATCCCGTCCCACATAACACCTTTGAGGAAAGGCTCTTTAAGCGATCCGTTGTGTGGCAGGACGAGAGCGGAAATACTAGTTCAGACCTGATAACACCCCCAGCAACCAAACAAGATACAGGTATCATCGGGGGTTCGGATACCAAAGTAGCACCCTCTACTCATGAAATCATGGCCATTATTGCTCCATGGACTGAACCCTTCCTGGCCTACCTTAATAGGTAGGAGCTTCCTGATGATCAAAACGAGGCCCGTCGCATAGTTCGACGTTCTAAAGCCTATAAAGTTCATGAAGGTGAACTGTACAAGAAAAGTACTACTAGAGTCCTTCAAAGGTGCATCCCCGAAGAGGAGGGACGGAAACTCTTGGCTGAAATACATGCTAGTCTGGGCGGCCATCACGCCGCGGCTCGGGCCCTTGTAAACAAGGCCTTCCGGACAGGTTTCTTCTGGCCGACGGCCCGAGCAGACGCACAGGCCCTTGCGCAACATTGCGTAGGATGTCAGCTCTTCGCCAATCAAAGGCACATGCCTCCCAGTGCCCTACGAACAATCCCTATCACATGGCCTTTCGCGGTCTGGGGGCTAGAGATGGTCGGACCCCTTAAAGGGGGAAGGCACAAAAAGAAAATATTTACTGGTCATGGTGGATAAATTCACTAAGTGGATAGAGGCCAAACCAGTGAAAATAGCTGAAGCAGGGCCAGTGATCGACTTTATGTCCGGCGTGGTACACCGTTATGGTGTCCCACACAGCATCATCACTGATAACGGCTCCAATTTCACAGCCGAAGAGGTAAAATGCTGGTTTGCTAAATTGCACATTAAGCTCGATTATGCATCCGTCTACCACCCTCAAACTAATGGTTAGGTTGAATGGGCCAATGGCCTGATAATGACCGGCATTAAACCCAGACTGGTGCGCTCCCTGCAGGAGTCAGATAAGCATTGGGTTGAGGAACTCGATTCCGTGCTCTGGGTGCTGCGAACTACGCTTAATGAAACGACCGGATACACACCTTTCTTCATGGTGTACGGTGTAGAAGTTGTTTTGCCCTGTGATATTATTCATGATTCACCTCGAGTGCGCATGTATGAAGAGCGAGAAGCCGAGCTCGATCGGCAGGATGACCTAGACGGCCTTGAAGAAGAGCGTGATATTGCGAAGGCCCGTTCCGCATTCTATCAGCAAAAGGCTAGGCGATACCAAAGCAGAGAAGTGCGGGCCAGGACATACAACGTTGGCGATCTCGTTTTATGTGTCCCGGAGAAGAAGAAGGATAAGCTCAAGCCAAAATGGGAGGGCCCCTTCATCATAGATGAAATTCTCACCGGAGGAGGCTATCACCTTCGCAATGCATCGGATAATCGCCTTGAGCCGAATCCATGGAACGCGGCTCGGCTTCAACGGTTCTACGCATAGTTTGGCAACCCCCTTAATGTTTCTTTGACTAGGCTCCTTTCTTTTCTCCTCTTCTCTCTTTTTCTTCTTTTTCACTTTTCCTTTTTTTTAATATATTCCAGTGTATGTCCGGATCTACCGAACTGTTAGGGGTACACATCTTTAAATGTATACACCCCACTATGACTGGGGGCTTCTTTTACGAAGCCTCTTACTAAAAGCTTATAGCACTGGTGCGCGTCGGTCCTAAACAAATGGTTTTTTACCCCTTTCCACGACGGCATTTGGAACCGTCGCCAAGTGGGTGTGGGCGATAGGGGGGTCCTTTCCACACGACCCAGAAACCGTTGGGGATATGCCCTCCTGGCACACACGCTCGACAAAATGAGGTCGTGTGCGACCCGCGAGCACTCAAATACAGAAATACGTACAGTAGTGCTCAAAAGAATACAATTATACAGGCAAAATCATTTCTGGTCGTAAGTACATCCCACACAGTCAGTCACCACTAAACGTTTCCATTCATATATACATCCCACACAGTCACTACAAGGAAAACGTTTGCGCAAGGTGGCGTAACGCAAACAGTTTTGAAGAGAATGTCATGTGTGATTGTTCATTGATCCAACACGGTTTATTCCTACAAACTGTGTGCGTTGCCTTAGGTCATCGCCCATAGTGTTTTCTCATTAACCATCTGCAATAGGAAGCAAGCTAATTGGCCAATTAGCGGGCTAATTGCCCTATTATTAATAATCCATTTACTAATCTAATTGACATTCATATTAAGCACATAATATATTCCCTTTCCATATTAAGGAAGTAGGATTTCATAATTGAAATACATCAGAGTACAACATGATATAGCTTCAGCACTCAGCTACCCCATTACACAACTGCACCAGCAGCAAGTTTCACATGTAACATCTAGAACCTTTCGAAATTAGCATCATAGACGGTACATAGAGAGATGCATCTCATCTGGAAAACTGCTGAAGCAGAAGGCGAATATTGAGCCTTCATTCATGTTGAAGGTCTTTGCAACTTTAGGCCGGTGCTTGTGGATGATTGATCGTCCATCCTTCGACCTCTTCAGGAACACTTCAATATTGAACTGTGGGTGTTGTATGAAAACTTTCCTCGCCTCCTGACCACAGAGGTGGTTTGGGAGGTAATCATCAGTGAAGCCTGAAAACAAGGATGTGCATAAATATCTTCTCTATATTGGAAATGGGGCAAAGGAATACAAAAAGGCAAGGTATAATAGTTAGTACCATCTTGTAAACCTCAGTGCTTCCATTGTTTCCCTGCAACACATATCACTACAGGAATCAGCTACTTTGCCGTCTGCCAAGGCAGACAGCAAAGGCATGGAAGGCGGGCGGCAAAGACCTTTGTCGTCTGCCGCAGATGGCAAAAGGCGCCAGCAAAGAAAGGATCGGCAAAGACCTTCTTTGCCGTCTGCTTCCTGACGCGGACGGCAAAGGAGCCTTTGCCATCAGCGGCGGACGGCAAAGAAAGCCGACAGCAATAAATTCGCTGTTAGTCCGTTAGGTGGCTAACGGCAGTCTTTGCCGTCCGTGGCTGACGGCAAAGAGCATCAGGCCTTTGCCGTCTGCCACTGTAGGTCAGCTGCCAGGAAACACAGGTGGTTGCCACGTGGCTTCTTTGCCGTCCGCAGCGGACGACAAAGATCCCATTGCCGTCGGTGGCAGACGGCAAAGAGCCTGCATTGCCTCTTTTTTCTGTTTTTTCTTATACTCAACCATTTTCACAACAAATAGATGATACATATATATTTTTCACATGGCAAGTTCACAGCAAACATATGAGATATCCAACACATATAATTTCATCATACATGCATAGTTCCATCAACCATACATAGCAAGTTCCACATACATCCATCCAACCATACATATTACAATAGTGTCATCCTACCATACATGCATAGTTCATCGATACAACAGAAACATAGTTCATCCAAACAAGCACTCCATCTATGCAAGCTTCCGTGAAGCGAATGAATTCTGCAAAATGGGAAATAAGGAAGTTAGAAGAAGAAGATTAGAAGAAGAAGAAGAAAATGAAGAAGAAGAAGAATATATGACATTTATGAGCTAATTTAGGTGAAATTAATCATTTGTGAGCTAACATAGGTGAAATGGATCATTTATGATCTAATATAGGTGAAATGGATCACTTATGAGCTAACTTAGGTAAAATGCATCATTTTAGAGCTAACCTAGGTAAGATGGATCATTTTGGAGCTAACCTAGGTAAGCTGGGTCATTTTAGAGCTAACTTGGGTAAAATGGATCATTTATGAGCTAAGTAAGGTAAAATGGGTCGTTTTAGAGCTAACTTAGGTAAAATGGATCGTTTATGAGCTAACTAAGGTAAAATGGATCATTTTAGACCTAACTTAGGTAAAATGGATCGTTTATGAGCTAACTAAGCTAATTATGCCATTTTCAACATAAGTAAGCTAAGTACATGTCATTATTGAGCAAACCTAGTTAACTAAGCATATTAGAGCTAACTTTGGTCATTTTGGAGGAAACAAAGCTAAGTATAGATCGTTTTAGAGCTAACTTAGGTAAAATGGATGGTTTTGGAGGTCAGTAAGCTTATTAAGTCATTTTGGTGGAAATAAAGCTAAGTCTAGGTCTTTATGCATTTGTTAAGCAAAACACTAGAGAAACTTACCGTGATCATGGAGGTGTGGGAGCGGGCTGGCTCGTGCCGGTACCTGGAGAAGGATCGTGCGATGCTTGTCTGGAGTTACGCTGCACCAAAGATCATTTCCAATGTCTCGTTAGCATGATGACACTCAAATGTTCAGACTAGCAAGTAGTGTCCATTCTAATTAAACTCACCGTCGTCCCAGGAGCAATCATTGGCATCGGCGGAGCGGTCTGACCGGGCTTCTCGCACACAGACTGCACATTTGGTTTTGACGACTCAGTCATACTACACTACATGAATGTTTTGGCTAATCAGCAGAAGAAACTTACCACAAGGAGCTCATACATTGCCCTTGCCTGCATGTCATTCCGTGCCCTCTCCTCCTCCAACATCTTTGTCGTCCTCTCCTCCAACTCCCACTGCCTCTCCGCCGCCTCCGACAGAAGTTTCTCCGTTCTATCTCTCTCACTCTGTATAGCAGCCTGCAACACCACTCCTCGTTAGCATTTGTAATCATTGATGGAAGCGCACACAATGTAATGAAGAAAGATAGCTGAGTACGTATAACTAACCTTGAAGGCGAGTTGAACTGGCTGTTCACGAGGCCTTATCTCAGGAGCGGATCTCGACTGGCACGCCTTGATCTCCGGGAGAGTGCTACGACAACGGATAAGTCCATCTCCAATGGCTATCGAGCCATGGGACCTCCCGCCACCAGCTATCATCACCAGCTCTGGATCAATGGGACCCTGGCTCGGGTTAAAGTCCTCCCCTTTCCTCGCCTTCCCTTGATCTCTATATTTCACGAGCTTGTCGTGGGAGGAGATGTTGGTGAAGTTGTTTGCATCATCGAGGTCAGACGGAGAGAATGCCTTGACTTTCTTGTAAGAGGCAGTATGGGCCATGGCATAGAGGTCGTACACCTCTGGCACCTTATCCGCCTTATTGTAGCGTGCCTGAAAGAGAGAAACAACGTAAATTAGTAATTAAAGGGCTCAAGCTAGCATGATGAATGAATTGCATGAATCATGAAGCAAACCACATACCAAGTTCCGCCCAAACTGATATATGTTGGAGCTGTCTTGATGGTGTGGCACACCTTCCATTTGGGCACATTTGTCCTTGGCCGCGTTGTAGACGGCTAGCCATTATTTTGAGCACCACTCATTGACCAACACCTCCCAACAATCCATCTGATCCGCACACCATCTCGGAGGCGCCTAAGTTAGCAAATAGAAAATTGAGCGCTATGACTATGAATTACTAAATGAAGAAGTATGTACAAGGCCTTAAGAATTACCTTCGTGTATTGCTCCTTACTCAGGAACTTCTCGCGGCACGCCGGCTTGGGCTTCTTGATACCACGCAAGGCGTAATAGTCTCGAACAGCCTGCACCCGAGCCTCGTGCCGTAAGTTCTTTAGTAGGCGCTTGCAGACGTTCTCGATAACATTTGCCGCCTCCTCCTCGTATCCCTCCTCACACCTGTCGAATGTCTGCAATCAAATGAGACAATATTGATTAGTACAATTAATAACTAGCTAGTTGATGATTTTTAATTGTGTAAAGGAGAAATTACCCAGAACTTTCTGATCACCACGTCTGCCCTCGCACAAGACACCGTCGATAATCTCACCCGGCGGGGCCGGGGTAGCCAAGTAGTGCTCCCAGCTCAATCCAAGCTCTGGAAGCCGACCCTCACCAGGCAACATGACAAACCCCGAGAAGTTTTGTCGGCAAAGCACTCCAAGGACGGAGTTGGGCCGGCGGACCTTCTCATAGTGGTCCCAACCCCTGCAGCATGACAAGGCCAACACATTAGATATTTGAAGAAACGTGAATGCAGAAGGTACAAAAATATTAAATGCACTTACCTCTCCCCATCAGGGAAAATCAACCACCTCTGCTCGCGGGTCGCCGGCACGGACGGGAGCCGTGTACAACCACGCTGGTAGACGGTGCCCCCCTCCTCCTCAATATCAGTCGGCTCCCAGCCATCATCAGCATGGCCACTCGGCCCCTCAGGCTGATCCGGCCAGGTACCCCATCCAGACGTGTGCTCGTCTGGGGTCTCGTGGGCCCAACTATCGTGGGCCGAAGGCCCGTGGACCCAAGGCTCATGGACCGGAGTCCGTGTAGCCTCCTCCTCGGACGAGTCCACCCTAGCAGTCACGTGCTCGGGTGAAACAGGTGGGGGTGGCGGCGAGGAAGGCACCCTAGCAGTCACGTGCTCGGGTGAAACAGGTGGGGGTGGCGGCGAGGAAGGCACCCTAGCAGTCACCCTACCTCCTCTCCCGCGACCACGTGCTCCAGCTCCTCTCTTCTTCCCTCCCTTTCCTCGTCCCCTGCTGGGCACCGCGGTTGACGAAGAAGGGCCCGGCGGTGTCGCCATACTGTCCAGCAATGCTCGGCGGATTCGTGCGGGTGGAATGGAAGACCTCCCACCACGCGCCGACAAAGAAGGGGCCTCGGAGCGCTCCAGACCAGCGCCCACCATCTTTTAACACCTGCCATGACAAAGAGTAAAAGAAATTAATACAGCATAAAAAATACCAACATGAATAATAATATATGATGTTTTTCATAACAAAATCAAAAAATATATATATGATGTTTAAATCTACCCGATCAACACAATTATATATGATGTTTCGGGGTGCTGTTTCGGGGTCGGGTTGTCGGGCTCGGGGTGTCGGGGTCGGGGTGTGGTGTCAGGGTGTCGGGGGTCGGGGTCGGGGTGTCGGGGTGGCGTGTCGGGGTCGGGGTGCCGTCTCGCGGTCGGGGTGCTGTTTCGGGGTCTGGGTGTCGGGGGTCGGGGTGTCGGGGTGTCGGGGTCGGGGTGTACGGTGTCAGGGTGTCGGGGGTCGGGGTCGGGGTGTCAGGGGGTCGGGGGTCGGGGTCGGGGTGTCAGGGTGTCGGGGGTCGGGGTCGGGGTGTCTTGCCGGGGTGTCGGGGTGGCGTGTCGGGGTCGGGGTGTCGTGTCGGGGTCGGGGTGCTGTTTCGGGGTCGGGGTGTCGGGGGTCTGGGTGTCGGGGTCGCGGTCGGGGGACGTGACAGCCTTTTCTTCTTCTCTTCTTCTCCTCCTCCTCTTCCTCCCTCCTCCTCCTCCTCGTCCTCCTCCTCCTCCTCTTCCTCCTCCTCCTCTTCCTCCCTCCTCCTCCTCCTCCTCCTCGTCTTCTTCTTCTTCTTCTTCTTTCTTCTTCTCCCTCCTCCTCTTCCTCCTCCTCCTCCTCCTCTTCTTTCTTCTTCTTCTTCTTCTTCTTCTTCTTCTTCTTCTTCTTCTTCTTCTTCTTCTTCTTCTTCTTCTTCTTCTTCTTCTTCTTTCTTCTTCTTTTCTTTCTTCTTCTCCCTCCTCCCCTCTTCTTAAAACTAAAACTAGTCTAAAATAAACTAAAATAAAAATAAAAACTAAAACTTAACTGAAACTAAAACTGAATCTAACACTAAATCTAACACTAAATCTAAACTGAATCTAACACTAAATCTAACAGCAAAAAAAGAAAAAACAGAAAAAAAATTAACTCACCGGAGCGGGGCGACGGTGGCGCCGGGGCGGTGAGCGGCGGCGCCGAGCCGGCAGGGAGGCGGGGGCGATGGGGCCGCGGTGGCGCCGGGGGCGATGGTGGCGTCGAGTGGTGGGCGGGTGGTGGGGGCGGTGGGGCACCGGGGCGGTGGGGCGGTCGGGTGGTGACGTGGTGGGGCGGCGGGGCGCCGGGGCGGCGGGGTGGTGGGGGGACGAGTCGTCGTCGTGTGGGGGGCGGCGGGGTGGTGGGTCGGCGGGGCTAGTGGCGGTGGGTGGCGGGGGCGGCGGAGGGTAGTGGGGGTGGCAGCGGGCGGCGGGGGCTGCTCTGGTCATCGGGAGGAGAGAGGGAGAGAAACAAAGAGAAGGGGCGGGGTGGGGCTCGGCCACTTCTTCGCCGTCTGCCCACCCTTTGCCGTCCGCTTTGTTTCCTCTTTGCCATCTGCTAGCAGACGGCAAAGAGGGGGGACGTTGAGTTTTTTCCAATTAGCTCGTTTAGTGGGGCCAGCTCTCTCTTTGCCGTCAGCCAGCGGACGGCAAAGAATAGGCTGATGGCAAAGACCTTCTTTGCCATCAGCCTGTTCTTTGCCGTCCGTTTTCTGTAAGCGGACGACAAAGAACTGTCAGACAGCAAATAAGCTAATTCCAGTAGTGTATAAGGTAGTTAGTCATCATGTTAAGTAAGGGTTCGCATGCTATCAGTAAAATAGGTTGATGATAAATAAGCACATTGCAGATTCATCAGGTTAGTTCAAGCCACATGGAAAACCCATATATCCAAACCAAGCATGATTAAGAACTAGGAAATATAGCACTTGTATATGTTTCTCATGTATTAAGTGCAGCCAAATTCGATTTATTCCTCACATGGTATACAATAAGAGAATGCATCCACAACAATTGAACATCGCATTGCAGAATTGAACCAAGCAGTTAACTAAACACCACAACAAAGGAATCAAACGTTAACTCGGCACCACATTGCACAATATAACATACTCCTAATAGAAGATCAGACAGTTAACCTTACCAAGCATGCTTAACAACTTAGAAATATAGCAATTGTATTTGCTTCTCATGTATTTAGTATAGCCAAATTCGATTTATTCCTCACATGGTATACAATAACAGAATGCAGCCACAACAATTGAACATCGCATTGCAGAATTGAACCAGGCAGTTAACTAAACACCACAACAAGTGAACCAAGCCACAACAAATGAACCAAGCAGTTAAGTAAACACCAATTGAACAATATAACATACTCCTAATAGAACATCAGACAGTTAACCAAACCAAGCATGCTTAACAACTTGGAAATATTGCACCCTGAAGAATTGAACATCACATTTGCAGAATTGAACCAAGCAGTTAATTGAACACCACATTGCATGACATATAAAACATATACACTATAACAGAAGATTGCATGGTGAAAGTAGATAGCACAATTCACTAGAATTTGTTAAGGAAAGACAGTAGCTAGCAAACTGAACATGGGTCCTTATAGTGAGCTAATAAGACAAGCTACTCCTCGTTGTCGGAGATATCGATGAAGATTGGCTCCTTGGACATGGAAGAGGGTGATTCCTCCGCATCGTGGGTGCCCTCGTTGTAGTGGTTAGTTGCCTGAGCCGCTCTGGGCACCAACCTGCTGGCTCTCGAGATGAGGTAAGCACGTGCACACTGAGAAAACACCTCGTAGCCTTCGTCGAAGGCACCGACGGTGGCCTCGAGAAAACTCCACGAACTATCATTTAAAGCAGCCAACCACGTCGCGGCGTCGGCGTGTGAGGTGTCAACGGTGGCCTCGACGGCGAGGTGCTCCTCGAAGATCTGGGGGTCGGCACGAATGGCAGCCATCGCGACCTCATCCGCACGTGCGACCGCAATTTGCTTCTCCGCTGCCAAATGCTCCTTAAGGTCCTAGCTATACTGCGTGCACCATGGCTTAGGCCGGCGCTTATTTGGTGGAGGGGTCGGTGATTTGGGTGGAAGGTGTCGCGCTCGCGCGCGGCGGTCAGGGCATGTGGGATGTGGAAGGAGGAGGAGGATGGGGTCGGGTCTGGATTACCTGCCTGGATAGGCCAGGCCGAGCAGCGTGAAGGAGGGTCACCGGCGAGGAGGCGGCGGTGCTGCAAGCAAGGAGTGAAGGTTTCAACTTGGAAAGGAAGGCGGATAGGGGGGAACTGTGGCTTTTGGTAAGGGGGAGGGGGCAGGGAGGTAGATATTTCCGCGAAAGCTGAAAATTTGGAATCGCTTCAGCCAAAAAACTGGTGTGCAAAGTGTCATCAGACACAGTCCCTTATTCATACACGGTCAGAAGATATTCCGTGCTGCATCTCACACGGTTGGTTATAATAAACTGTGTGGGATCTACTTGATTTTTGGTCTTGATTTGAATTACATAATGGGGTCACAACGGCCATGGACAGTGTTTGAATTGCTAGACCTTTTATCTGCAGTGATCATAAAAGAATTGGAATTATTCAGGGTTCGTTTGGACATTTTTATGCATTAAGTGAGTTTTCAATGCATTTATGTGCATAATTCAGATTTGAACTACATGCACATGCTCCAGTGCATATAAATTCATTGAAAAAAATCAAATCTTTGTCCATGGGTGCATGCTTAGGTCCCATGCAAGAAATGGGAATGAATTTCAAACACCATGGCACCGTTGATTGCTGGTAAAACATTGAGATGCCTGGTTTTTAAATTCTAGTAAATCCAAAACTCGTCTGAAATTCATGCAATTTGGCATGCTATCATGGAGTGGCATCACATGCCGTGGTACAAATTTTGTCCCATTTGGGGCAGGTTTGGGTATATGCTTCTCACAAACTGGAGCTTCTCACAACAAGCATGATGGTTTTCGTTAGGGAAAGTCCCACCTTTGGGGACGAAACGATATCCATTGCCTCTTATTGCTTTCATGTTTTTTTCTCGTGTCAACATAGAACAGCAGGAGTGTTGTGTGATTTTTTTTGATTTTTGGGGTTCGTTTAGACATTTTTATGCCTTAACTGAGTTTTCAATGCATTTATGTGCATAATTCAAATTTGAACTACATGCGCATGCTCCAGTGCATATAAATTGGTTGAAAAATCAAGTCTGTGTCCTTGGGTGCATGCTTAGGTCCCATGTAAGAAATGGGAAGGAATTTCAAAGACCAGGGCACCGTTGATTGCTGGCAAAACATTGAGATGCCTGGTTTTTAAATTCTAGTAAATCCAAAACTCGTCTAAAATTCATGAAACTTGGCATGCTATCATGGAGCGGCATCAACATGCCGTGGTACAAATTTTGTCCCATTTGGGGCAGGTTTGGGTATATGCTTCTCACAAATTGGAGCTTCTCACAACAAGCATGATGGTTTTCGGTAGGGAATGTCCCACCTTTGGGGACGAAACGATATCCATTGCCTCTTATTGCTTTCAAGTTTTTTTCTCATGTCAACATAGAACAACACGAGTGTTGTGTGAATTTTTGTGATTTTTCAGGGTTCATTTGGACATTTTTATGCATTAAGGGAGATTTCAATGCATTTATGTGCATAATTCAAATTTGAACTACATGCACATGCTCCAGTTCATATAAATTGGTTGAAAAATCAAATCTGTGTCCTTGGGTGCATGCTTAGGCCCCATGCAAGAAATGGGAATGAATTTCAAACACCAGGGCACCGTTGATTGCCGACAAACATTGAGATGCCTGGTTTTTAAATTCTAGTAAATCCAAAACTCGTCTAAAATTCATGAAACTTGGCATGCTATCATGGAGCGGCATCAACATGCCGTGGTATAAATTTTGTCCCATTTGGGTATATGCTTCTCACAAACCAAAGCTTCTTACAACAAGCATGATGGTTTTCGGTAGGGAACGTCCCACCTTTGGGGACGAAACGATATCCATTGCCTCTTATTGCTTTCAAGTTTTTTTCTCATGTCAACATAGAACAACAGGAGTGTTGTGTGAATTTTTGTGATTTTTTGGGGTTCGTTTGGACATTTTTATGCATTAACTGAGTTTTCAATGCATTTATGTGCATAATTCAAATTTGAACTACATGCGCATGCTCCAGTGCATATAAATTGGATGAAAAATCAAATATGTGTCCTTGGGTGCATGCTTAGGTCCCATGCAATAAATGGGAATAAATTTCAAACACCAGGGCAACGTTGATTGCCGGCAAAACATTGAGATGCCTGGTTTTTAAATTCTAGTAAATCCAAAACTCGTCTAAAATTCATGAAACTTGGCATGCTATCATGGAAGGGCACCCGACATGCTGTGGTATTTTTGTGTCCATTTTGAGAGAAGGTGCACTCGAATAATGACAGCCAACAAAGGCATTTTGAAAAAAATAGCTGCCACTTTAATATCTCAAACGTTTGTATAATTCAAACAGTGTGCGTTCGGTTAACCATTCATGTGACACCACGTGTCTTGGTTTTTAATGGCTATAGGAGGTGCCGTGTGGACAGCTGCTTGACTGAACGGGAGGCGTGCGAGCGCAGTCTGGTGTGCAAGCTCACCGGGAAGGGTACAAGCTGTTCAACGCAGGATCTGTGCATCTCTTCAACGCAAATAGTTCAGATTACGGTATGCAAATTAAAGCCAGACTTCGGCGCTAAGCCAAGAGACACTGCGATTTGTCAAAATATGCAGCTAAAAATCAATATCACTATCTATTTTTTGCAACTAAAATTTAGTAATTAAGCATAGATTTCATTCATACGAGAGATTAAGCAGTCGTTCTCACCGGGAAGCGAGACAGGCTTGGACCGCCGCCCGCCTCGCTCCCACTAGTCTATATTAATGGCGCCGCCGAGCGGCCGCACCCCTATCCTCGCGACACACACAACTCCTCTCTCTCTCTCTCCGCCCGCATCCTCGACGCCGCTCTGAGTCCTCAAAGCCGTCAGTGTATGAGGATGCCGCCAAAGCGCCCCATCGGAGGGAGTGGCGACGTCATGGCTGCTGAAGCACCGGAGCATGGCGTGAATATGGAGACAGAGGTTCCCGTCCCCGCTGATGAGGTGGAGAACGAGGCTGCCAACAAGTGGAGGCGGGTCGAGAAAGAACCGCAAGCAACTCCAGCAGGCCTAGACTTCATCAACAACCTCCCCGATGATATGTTGATAGTCATCATATCCCTCCTCCCAATCAGAAATCGGGCGAGGACAGCCGCCGTTTCCCGGCAGTGGCGGACCCTATGGCTCCGCACCCCTGTCGACCTCCTCCACGCCCACAAGCTCTGCCATGGCTATCGCCAAAGCTTGGACGCGTTCTCCCAGATCCTCGGCAGTCACCATGGCCCAATGGCCCAATCAAAGGCCTTATCGCGGGCAAGTTCCGTTCCAATGGCAGGGAGCGAGGCAAGCTTGACGAGTGGTTCTAATCCCGCGCCATAGATCAGCTCAAGAAGCTAAGTTATAATGATGGGCATATGAGCTTGCTGCCAACGTCCGCGCTACACTTCGCGCCCACGCTGCGCCTCGCCAAGTTCATGAACTGCCATCCCCCCTTAATGATGCGCCCGCTCTTTTTCTACCACGACTGAAGCATCGTCGTCCGCATCCCAAAGGATGACATGGAGTGCCTGCTCCGCGGCTGTACTGCACTCGAGTTCCTTCGTCTTCAGGCGATGAATTGGTGGAGTACCTTGCACATCACCTCTAGGACTCTCCACACTATTTATTTGTGTTGCTGGTGCTGCAACGAGAGATCACATAAGGTGGACCACAATATGGTCATCCAGGACACACCTTCACTTGAGAGATTACTTGTAGTTGATCAACAAGGTCCAACAAGAATCAATGTCATTTCTGCGCCGAAATTGAAAGTGGTGGGCTACTCGTCTATCAAATACTACAACTTTCAGGTACAACAGTCGCCTTATATACCTCTCCTTCTTAATATCAATGTTATTTCTAGTTTTGAAGATGTATGTTCGTCTGTCATCCAGCGAAGCTTCACCCAGACTCTGGGCACAGTGAAGGTCTTGGCACTAGAATATGTCGTCCCCAACCAGGACCAAGTTTTTAGTTGCCTGAGATGCTTTCCGTGCCTGAAGAAGCTGTATATCGAGGTGATGTTCCTTTCCTGTTAAATGTTAACCATATGGGAGTTCAATTTTTTGCACCTTTTCCCAAATTTACAATGACTATGTACTACAATTTCTGAAGGAAATTTGGAGGATTTTAGGACATACACCCCCACCCCATACTGGTTGCTTCATTCATATGGTTACAATTGTCCATAAGCATTTCTCCTTTGGATTCATCTGTACTAGTTTTCTTAGGGAATTTTTCATCCAATCCAACCTCTTGTGAAGAAGGCTACATGTTTCTAGATTGTAATCAAATTAATGCCCATGTTAATCATGACAGATTGAAGATGGCACGTTGGTGCATTTTACAAATCCTTCAAACCAAATGAGCGTGTAGCCGTGTTCAAAACTGCATGTAGGCACCAACACGTTATCTTCTTTTGCAGTGCATATTAGGCCTGGTGGAAGATGTTGATAACAACAATAACATCGAATGCCTGGATCTGCATCTCTCAAATATTACTTTGAACTCCTACCGAGGGACCCCACCGGAGATTACACTCGCCATGTTCTTTCTTGCCAAAGCAAAGGTGCTAAGGGTACTGAGACTGAGCACGCATTTAATTAGGAAAGATCAATGGTATGATTATCAGAGGCGGCTGGTATTGCGGAATGGAAGTGCCTCCAAAAATGCCAAACTTCGTATTGGAAGAGCATATGGCAAAGCAATTGGAAGTTATTGTGTCAAACCCATACATGACTTCTCAGCGGCTGATCCCTTTTCAGAAATGACGCAGCAGGCAATGTTTGAATTTGGGCGTTGTAATCTTTGAATTTTAACCTTGAAATATTTATGGTATTTGTTATATTGAACCGTTTCTGTTCTCTTGTCTCAACACAAACAGTTCATCCGGGTGAACCGCATGTCGTACATCGCACACACCTTGATCTGGCTGACCGTTTCTTTTGTGTTGCCTAATGACAAACAGTTCATCCGAGTGAACCGTATGCTGTACATCGCACACGCCTTCATCAGGCTGCCTGTTTCTTTTGTTCCACCTCATCGCAAACGGTTCATTGGACTGAACTGTATGCCCTGAATCGCACACGCAACTAAAATCTGAACCGTGTTTGATGTATCCTCCATTGCAAACGTTTTGCACCTTTTTTGACGGTTTTTTTACATCCCCGTTTGTGATTAATGCATCGCACACAGTTTCGTGAAAGGGTCTCTGATCGTAGTGCCGCGTTAGCCTATGTCATTTGTTATATACAATTCGCTGCCATTATATACACTCTATGAATTTAGTTTTTGCCAAGTTGGGTTGCCTCGCTCCTCTGTTTATACCCTACGTTCCCGATTCTTCGGTTGGGGTGTAAAGGGAGCACCTCTAAGATTGTTACAACCGGGTAATATGGACCTGCACCTCATACGGGTGAAGCCGAAAGCTAGCGTTCTTAAGGGAATAACTGCTTGGCAAGCAACGACAGAATGTATATGTTTATGTAACTCTTCTCAGAAGGGAAAATATACGGGGTTGGCACCCCGTAATTCGGATCAAAGCCTAGGCACGCATAATTAAGCATGCCAACCCAAGGAAAGGAACCCCTAACAGAACTATTTTGCTTGTGTAATAGCCTGGCTTTTGGCCCTTTCCTTTTTCTTTTGATTTATTTGTTTTTTGCTCTGTTTTTCTTTTTGGAGTGGTTCTGTGGCCTTGTCACCTAGGAAATCATCTTCATTTCTTCTCCCAAGTGACTTATCATTCTCAAAACTTTCCCAAGATCATTCCATTTCCATTCTAGCCCAAACCCTAAAATTCTTTTCTCAGGAATATTCCTTTTTCTATTAAAGGAATAACCCTGTCTGCCCTAGGTTGTGAAGCAATCTATATTTCTGTCACTCCCAAAAATCCCAATTAATTCTCAAAATTACTTTGAATCATATGTTGCTCAAATATGCCCAAACTTTCCTGTCATAGCCCAAGAATAATTCCCCAATAATTATTCTTCATTTCTGTCCAGTGTGGCTTTCTGTGAAGAAAGTGCCACCTATCTTTCCTTGTTGGCTCCCAAACTTTTTGGGCATGCTATTTCATCCAAATCATTGCCTCATGCCAAAATTCAACTTTATTTGCCTAGCTAATCTTCCTCAGCAAATTTTCAAAGTTTTTGTCAAACGGATGGCATTGTGAAGGAAGTACTAGCTAGGGTTGTCCAAATGAGTTGAAATTTTGCACACTCCTTCATGTGCTCATATCTTTACACCCCTCCAAATTTCAGCCCCATCCAATCATCTATGTGAGCACAGGATCTAATATTTGTTTCTGTCAATATTTTTAGGTTGTGAAGCAAGTATATTTTATATTGCTTCATTTTGCATGAAAATTTACCAGAGTATTCCCATGACCTTAAAACCTCTCTCCACCAATTTTGGTGTCAACTCTTCAAGCCATTATTTCTCTAGTATTTTTCCAATTTTCTGGACAGAGAGAATAGTTGTGAAGGAAGTACCATTTTGGTGAATCCATTTGGTACAAACTTTTTACAGCATCTTCTTATCACCAAATCACCAAGCCTTGCCAAATTTGAGCTCAAGTGGGTGTCGGTGTCAAAACCGGCGAATCTCGGGTAGGGGGTCCCGAACTGTGCGTCTAAGGTTGATGGTAACAGGAGACGGGGGACACAATGTTTACCCAGGTTCGGGCCCTCTCTATGGAGGTAATACCCTACTTCCCGCTTCATTGATCTTGATGAATATGAGTATTATAAGAGTTGATCTACCACGAGATCGTAATGTCTAAAACCCTAAAAGCCTAGCCTGCATGACTATGATTATGATTACCTCTATGGACTAAGCCCTCCGGTTTATATAGACACCGGAGGGGACTAGGGTTATACAAAGTCGGTTACAAAGGAAGGAATCCTCATATTAGGGCGCCAAGCTTGCCTTCCACGCCAAGGAGAGTCCCATCCGGACACGGGAGAGAGTCTTTGGTCTTGTATCTTCACAGCCCATCAGTCCGGCCAATGCTACATTGTCCGAACGCCCGAGGACCCCCTAATCCAGGACTCCCTCAGTAGCCCTTGAACCAGGCTTCAATGACGAGGTGTCCGGCGTGCTGATTGTCTTCGGCATTGCAAGGCGGGTTCCTTCTCCAAATACTCCAAAACTGTCTTCAAACACAACGAACGTGTCCGACTCTGTAAAACAGGTTCCACCCACAACCGCAGAGAGTATAATATTTCACAAGTCCAATCTGCCGACAACTTTTTGCAGCGTGACATCATGTCACCACCCGATCATTATTTCGAACCGTTGTTTGGCCCGTCGCTCCACGTTTCGAGACGCGGATTTATTGGCACATCTTGTCGAAGCAGAGATCGTGTCCCCTTATTGCGGGATTCTCATCAATACGGATGTGGGTAACCCAACCGTTCCGTTGGCATGATTTTTAGGAATAGGCGGGTTTCAAGGCTTAGTAGGAGGCATTTGATATCCATCGCCTTTATAAAGGAGTTAAGACCTGTCTTGCTCCTTCACGCCAACCCTTTCCTCAACCTCTCCAACCTCGAGTTCCAGCACCCAAGGTTCAATTTAATTGCTTCGAGATTCCTAGTTATGTCCGGACCCAGCCCTCAAGGTCGGTGGGTGGCTTCCTCTATCACAGAGGAGGATATTGCGAAGCTCCGGGCGGCAAGATACCTGACCGCGGAAATCCCCCATAGACTTCCTGCTCAAGGGCAGGTTATTCCTACTCCCAAATCCAGCGAGAGGGTCGTATTCATCTCCCACTTCCTCCGAGGGCTAGGGTTCGCTCTTCACCCCTTTGTTCGAGGGCTCATGTTCTATTATGGGCTGGATTTTCACGATCTAGCTCCGGACTTCTTTCTTCACGTCTCGGCGTTCATTATCATGTGCGAGGCCTTCCTCCGTATTCCCCCACACTTCGGCTTGTGGCTCAAGACCTTTAATGTGAAGCCGAAGGTAGTTGACAGAAAACATGCGGAGTGCGGTGGTGCTACAGTGAGCAAACTCACCAGCGCTCCTTGGCTAAAAGGATCCTTCATAGAATCTTCCAACTAATGGCAGCGGGAGTGGTTTTACATCACCGAACCCCGTGGTACCAAGTGGGCAGTCACACCTACGTTCCGATCTGGCCCTCCAATTTAGCTCGCATCATGGATCAATAAGGGGTTGGATTGGGGATCAATTGACGAAGTGCAGACCCTACAAAGCCGCATCCGGAGTCTCCTTGAGAAGGACACCGATCTCATCAACGTGATCCAAGTAATGTTAGTCCGCCGGGTCCTCCCGTGCCAGCGGCGGCCCCTCCGTATGTGGGAGTTTAATCCGGAAGGACCATGAACCCTTCAGCACTTCTTCGGCGCGACACACATAGGAATGTGGAAGTTATTCTTCGGGACACAAAAACAGTGGTCGGACACCACCGAGGACAACGGCCTCGACTGCAACCATCCGGATACCTCGGTAAGCACTTGACTCCTGAACACAGCTTAGTTAAATATTCCGTGATAAGATACTGAGAAAACAATCTTCTCCCAGGGCTGGATAAAGAAGGCGAAGCAAATTAGGTGTTTGGCCCCTCTTCCCGAGGACTCAGCTAGTCCTGTGCTAACAAGGATGCTGGTCCCGGCGCCATACCAGGTGCCGGTGAAAGAGGACAATGAGGAGAGCAGGAAGGCCAAAGGTAGCCTCCATTCTGAAGGTACACCAAACAGTGTGTCCGGGGAGATTAAGGCTCCCTCTCCCGAAGACAAAAGAGAAGGAGAAGCTGACATCCTTTTTCCCCATGGTAAGAAAAGGGCCGCCTCCGAAGGTTGGGAGGTAAAGGCTCCTAAGCTAGGTAAGACGCCCCTGTCAGGCGGTTCGGGCTCGAAAGGCGACGTTGTCACACAATTCCTCTGCAAGGACAAGCCTTTAGCTGAATCGTAAGTGGACAAGGGTGTTTTAAACATATCCCGTTCCTTTTCCTGTTAGAAGGGTAACATCTGGAATATATGTTTTGCAGTCCGGTACATAGTCTTCCTCAACAATCCTCTTCCTCGGGGGATCTTCTTCCGGAGATGTTGGAAAGCATGACGCCTCCACAGGCTTCTTGCCCAATAGGGCAGACGACTTCAAGGTGTCGTCGCGGATGATCTCTTCCGATCAACAAAGGATAATGAAGTCAATGCCCCACGATGAAACTTCGGCCGCCCAGGGTCCGGGGTGTGCGGTCCCTACGGGAACCAACAGTAAAGGCCCCGGACTATCCGGTTTACAGCCGGAGACGACTCTAGGGTCGAGCAAACGTATCCTTTCAAAGGGAGTCCGTACTCCCACAACTGCTTCCAGGAATCCAGAGGCGCCGGATACCCTGATGGACATGTTGCGATATTCGTCCATTAGAGGAACATCGTACCTTGATGGGTACGGTGTTTGAGAGGATTCTGTCCGCGAAAAGCGAATTGAATGAAGCCTTCATGGGCCTGCTAAGAGGCTTCGAGGTACGTAATGTTATATTTTTGATTGCGCTCTATATGCAAAATGCACCTGTGTATAGATAGTAGCCCCTGAGACTCTGGTTGGCGTCCGAAGGGAGGCAATCAGAGGATCGAGAAAGATATGCCCGGGAAAGAATCTAATTAATTGGAACACAGGCTGTGACCTCCATCACGACTGCCCACGCTACACAGGTTGCAGGTCGGAAGCAAAAACTTGATGTGCCGGATGACGACATCACACTTATTAACAGGCGGCTCGACGAGGCGCAAGGTATGTTTTTTTGAAAGGTTGGACAGTAGGAGCGCGTCCTACTGCATGTACATATTAAGGACCCAAAAGGGTGACTATGTTACAAATGTAAAAGGAGAGAGAGGGGGTGTCTTAAGCAATTACAAAGGACAGTCAGAGGGCTAGGAGGTTAATATAGTTAGGGGATAGAAGCTAGGATAGCAGAGATGAGGTGTCTCTTATCTACAGGGAGTCTATGAAAAATGTTGGCAAAATCGTTTCTAAACCTGGCTAGGCAACTGTCAACCGAAGGGGCCACATGCTGAAAGTAATTATTGTTCCTTTCCTTCCACAGACTCCACGCAGCAACTAGGAAGGTGTCCATGAGCATTTTACGTCGATTCCCGGTCTTCAGGTGTTTCAACAAATGTAGCCGATCTCCAGCAGCAGGCCAGGTGATATTGAGCTTGAGCCAGCATCGTGTGCTGAACGTGCAGCGAAAGAAGAGATGCTCAAGGGTTTCTTCCACATGATCGCCACAAAGGAGACAGTCCAGGTTGGTCCCAATGTTATAGTGTCTTCTGCTGAGCATATTGCGAGTGTTGAGACGATCCACCAGAAGAAACCAACCAAAAACTTTGATCTTGGGGACACTTTTAGCTTTCCAAAGCCAATGGAACGCCTCGTGGACCTGAAGCTCTCGGAAACAAAATTTGTAGTATGCCGTGGTTTTGAATGTGGACGAGCCCCGGGTGCATGTCCAAATATCTCTCTCATCCGATATTTCAGTGGAGGAGACCATACTTTGGAGCCTTCTAAGTTCATCATGGGCTTGAGTTGAGATAGGTAGATGAAAGGCTTCACCGATTTCGGATATAGTAAGCATATTGCAGACTGATGCGTCTTCTCCTAAGGTATATGAGAAAGCACTAGGGAATTGCTCCTCGAGGATGTGATTACACCAGACATCTTTCCAAAAGAGGGCCGTCTCCCCACTTCGAATTTGGATCTTGGTCACACCTCGGTACGTGGGCATGAGTTTGATCAACTCCCGCCACCAATGAGAGCCACAGGGGGGAAACATGCGGTATAGTGTCCACGTAATAGGTTTTCCAAATCAAACTAACCCAAGGAATGTCCAGGTGATTGTATAATTTGTGTAGAAGTTTGAGCAGCAAGGCATCGTTTTGGACTTTGAGATTGAGAACTCCCAGGCCACCTTTCTCTTTAGGGCGACAAACCATGTCCCATGCAGCCAAAGAGTTACATTTGTCACCATCATCCATTTTCTTGATTCATAGGCAATGTCGCCGTATCTTGTCCAATTGTTCAATAATTTTTCTAGGGAGACGGAGAACACCCATGGGATAGATAGCCAGGGACGTGACAAGTGAATTCATCAGAGCCAATTTGCCAGCATAAGACATGAGCGACATGGCGGCCGTAATCTTGCACTCGGCTTTGCAGATCCAGGGGGTCATGTCTGAGATAGAGGGTTTCGTCGTACCAAGGGGGAGACCAAGGTAGGTGAACGGCATCTTAGCAGTGGTACAGCCAAAGATATTTGCAATATCACCACATTTGTCAGCAGGGGTATTTATAGGGATCAAAGTAGATTTGGAGAAATTGATGTGGAGACCCACAGAATCAGCATAGTCCGTGAGAATTTTTTTCAAACGTATCGCTTGATGCAAACATGCTGGCAAGAGAATTATCGTGTCATCTGCGTACTGAATGACCGGGTAAGTAGATGGCTCAGCTGAGGGGATACGCAATTGCAAAAGATTATCGGCGAGGGCAGCATTAATTGCAGTTTGAAGAAGATCCGCTGCCAGAACAAGGATGAGAGGGGAGAGAGGATCTCCCTGTCTAACCCCACACTTGCACCAGAATTGTCTCCCCGGTGCACCGTTGAGCAGCACCGAAGATTTGCCAGAAGAGGAAATGCATTGGAACCAAGAAATCCATCGATCATTGAACCCCATGCTCTTCATGATCTGAGTGATGGCCGCATGCTCAACCGTATCAAACGCTTTAGCGAAGTCCAGTTTAAGGAGAACGATTTCGCGTTTCGAAGCTTGACATTGATGTATATACTCAAAGGCCTATGCAAGACAGCCATGGATCGAACGTCCTTTTAAGAACCCATATTGGTTTTTATGAACAATTCTCAGGATCACACGCTGCAATCTATTGGCTAGAATTTTGGTGATTAACTTAAGGCAGCAATTCAGTAAGGTGATTGGGCGAAAATCATTGACAGATTCCGGAGCTCTAGATTTGGGGATCAAAGTGATGTACCCGTAGTTGAGGCTTTCAAGGTTTAGCGTCCCCGGATGAAACTCCTCACAGAGCCTATAAAAGTCCAGCTTGATTATGGGCCAACAGACTTTCAAGAATGCACCATTGAAGTCATCTGGGCCAGGGGCCCGATCCGACGGCATTTCATTGATCGCAGCGTCAATATCTTCATGCGTGAATGGAACAGCAAGGCTATCAAAGTCAACCTGAGAGCGAAGCATGTTTGAAAGATTGAATTTCATTTGCGGAACCGTGGCTGTACCCAAACGTTTTTTAAAAGCCTCAAACAAGATGGACTCCTTGCTCTCGTGATCCTCAAAACTAATACCATCCTCAGATTTCAGACTTGAAATACAGTTTTTCCTGTACCTTTCAGTGACAATGGCTTGAAAGAATTTGGAATTTTCATCCCCGAATTTAATCCAACGAATGGTGCAACGTTTTTTCCAGTACTCCTTCTGGTATTGTAGGAGGCGAAGTAAATGGGTCTTAAGGATGCGCTGGAAATTCCCCTCAGGTATTGTCAATGAGCGCTTATTAGCTATATTATCGATCTCCAGTAGGGCTTTGTTTGTATTTTCAATGGCAATTTTCAGACGAGAAATATTTTTACTCCAACGGCTGAGAGCATGTCGAAGATTCTTAAGCTTTTGACACAAGCTAGCTGCCGCATTAAGATTTCTCCCATGCTTGATAGGCTTGTTCCAAGCTTGTGTGACAACGTCGAAGAAGCCCGGATGTGCAATCCAAAAGGTTTCAAACCTAAACAGTCTACTTTTCGGAATGGAGGTTTGAATGGAGACATAGCATGGAGTATGGTCAGAAACAGGCCGTCCGAGGGGCATCACAAGAGTGTTAGGGAATGTGGCCATCCAACTCAGTGATGTGAAGAACCAATCGAGCTGTTCAAGGAGGGGGGTTTGTTGCATATTCGACCAAGTAAAATTACGACCCTTAATGGGTAGTTCAGTAAGGCATTGCTCTCGGATGAAATCATTGAAAGTAAACATGTCATTTACATCACCTCCAGGTTTGTTGCGATTATCCGGCGAACGATTATAGTTCAAATCTCCGAGTAAGAGCCAATCCTCACTAGAGGGGATATCCAAATCGAAGAGCCAATTAGTAAAAGAAGTACGTTGATCTCCCTGGCAAGGTCCGTAAATATTAACTAGTTTCCACCGCATAGCCGATTGTTTGGAAGAAAATTCCACCCCGAGCGCAAATTGTTCAGACAAAAATACCGGGCCATCGAAAATGTGACTACACCAAATCGTGATAATACCACCAGACGCACCACTCGCCGGAACGAAAGCAAAAGAATCAAATCGCTTAGGACAGAGGATTTTAAGCATAGAGGCGTCAAAATGCTGCATTTTAGACTCCTGCAGACAAATAACGGTGCAACCAGAAGAGTTGATCGCGTTTGAAAGCGCTAAATGTTTTTCGGGTGAGTTTAGACCATGGACGTTCCAGCAAAGAACGTTCCAGTTATGCAAAAGAACCATGATCTAACCAAAGGTAAGGAAACTAGAGAGAGGAGGCCGAAGAAGCTCCATCTTCACTTGCAGTAAGCATGTCTTCAGTAAGTTCTTCTGTAGGGATGGCACAAAGCTGTGTGCCAATGGTCTGCATGGTGGTGATGGGTGTAGGAGGTGGCAGCTCGAACTCTGGCTCCTTACTTTCAGAAGCAGCAACACGAGGCAGCATAGTTGGCACCACCCTAGGTTTCACCTTGGACTTTAAAGGGCGAGATTCATCATGGACTTTGACTCGAAACCCGTCGTACTTGTTGGAACGAGTGCTACGCCTGAGCGAAGAAGTGTCAATGGGAGCAGGATCTTTACCCTTGCGGGCCCTGGAAGGAGGCAGCAGGGCATTAGAAGCAAGGATAGTATCCACATCAGCAGCAGCGACGGGATCAACTGGGATCTGATCAGAAACTGGAGGCAGACTGTGTAGAGCAGATTTAGGTTCAGACATAGTATACTCAGATGCAGATTCAGGCATAACAACAGTAGTTTCAGACATAGCAGATGTGTCTGTATCCTGGGCATCAGCAGCGGTTAAGACAGCCAAAGCATCTGAGGCAGCGTCGGGCGGCATGAGTAATGCTGGCTCATTGTCAGGTATCTCCTGAATGATGACCTGCGAAGAAGAATCAGGCAGACTGTTGGAGTGAGGAACAGAAACAAACTGAAGTCCATCCTCCGAGTCAGAAACCTGAATTTCCACATGAAAGCAATCCTGTCTCAGACCATATCTCTGGCTCCATGGTCCCATATTGGCCAGCATGGGGCGTAAAGCCTAAAAGATAGCAGTATTAAGTTGCTGGCGAGGAATAGGTTCAGTAAGCAGAAGTTCCAGCAGGCTGGAACCTTGGGTCGACAATCCAAAATGGACCCCCTGACGATGCACATCCACAGTGACAGTAACCAGTTCAGGTTGCACTGAGGGGATGATCTGCTGGTGCTCCATGATGATCAGGGCAAAATCCAAAGCATCCGTGCTAGATTCATCCGACACAGTAATGGAGTCATTCCAAGCATCCGCGGCATTATCAACAAGATTGTTCTCCGGAGTGATACCAGCCTGAAATGTGAGCCCCTGAGCATTGAGGCAAGCTTGGTAGTTCATCAAGTGCGGGGGCATAACCATGGGAGGAGCAGGCGGAGCAGGAGCTTCAGGCCAAGCACCCCAGTCCTCATACTGAGCTGGAGGGGCAGGTGCTTCATTGGGGGCTGCATTTTGGACCAACCAGTTATGAACTTGTTGTTGATAGAGCTGTTCAGCAGTGAGATCTGGGCCAAACTGCGGGTGAGGGTTGCCATCAGGCAGCGGGGGCTCTTCACCAGCAGGTGGAACTTCAAGCAGCAGCGCATTCCAGTTGTTACTATGCAGAATAGTTATCTGAACTGTCCAGCAATCTCTAGCGCCTCCTAACTGCCAGACGACGAAACATTTGGGAATGAGACGAAGATGAATCACCTGAGCTTTAATCAGCATGAACCGGCGATCTTGGCGTGGGTTATACCAGGAGATGAGAGATCCAGAACCCCCAAGGGACTTATTAATGTAATAGTCAGTCTGGTAATCATATGGAAATCCAAAATACATTAACCAGACTGCTGGCCCAAAGGTGGTGGTGCGGCGGTTGAGAGCTTCGTTATGTGGCACAAAAGTGATGAGGAGATCTTCATCTTCAAGCTCAAGAGGCGTGGCCACAGCAGTATCACGGAGGAAGGAATCGACAAAACCAAATATCCCAATGCCTAAAGGATGATCGCTGACCTCAGTGGTGAAGATATGAGCTTCATGGAGCAGAGCTTGGACCTCTTGGCGGATGGCCGCACGACGATGAAGGGGAACATACTGACTCGCCTCCACAATCGCCAAATAATCATGGTTGAGTGGCGGGATAGGGCCAACCACCATCCCCCCGCGGACGATGCGGTTCGCCGGGCCTGGTTCGACGGCAAAGCCCGGCGGCAAGAATGGCACCGGGTTGAGTGGATAGTTCGCCATGCTAACCAGAGAGGAGGAGGGTGCAGGACTGGTGATGGAGAAAGGACAGGACTAGGCGACGTCGTTTGAGGAATCGAGGTGGAATTTGGAGCGTGAGGGGTATATTTGGTATGCGACTTATGTTTCAGGACCCAGCGCCAACGCTGCAAAGACCGCTGCTTGAAGCGGGAGCTCACCTCGTGTCCATATCCACCACAAAAAGAACATCGGACGGAGCCAGACGAGGGTGGCCGCGGCTTCCGAAAAGGAGTAGGTGGGGCAGCAAAATCAGCCTGATTGGGCTTATTTCCAATGACACAAGATTTGGGTTCCAAATTAGACTGACAAGCTAGTCGCAGAGGGCAATAAATCGCCTTGTGATCAGGTGCTGAACAATAAAAACAAATCAATCTAGCACAGCATGAAATCCGTTTATGACCCCATTGAAGGCATCTAGCACAGAGATTAGCCCAATTTGCGGATAATGAAGAAATCTCCTGCTCGTTATAGCTCGCTTGGGCCATATCCACTTTATGTTGGGCCGATAATATAGGAGGCCATTCTTGGCAAGGTGGCGCATATTTGAAAGCCGAAGCAAGGAAACATTGAGGTGGCGCCGGATAATCCGCTCTGAAAGGACATTTAAAGCTTCCCAAAATAAGAAATGCAGGAGGCGTGGAATTTTCAATTTCCTCCAACTGTTGATAATGAAGCATTAAATTGGTATGATAGTCAGGGACCGAAATATTCTCCTGGGCAATAATGGCTAATTGAACCTTTCTAATAGTAAGAGAATGGAGCAAAGGATCATGCAGAACTTGATTTTGATCATGAGCCAAGGTCGATGTCGAAGCTTCATGATGATGCGAATTGGAAAAGGCCATCTTGGTCAAAGGCACTAAATCAAACTTACTCAACTCACGCAGAGAGGACGAACTTAGACCAGCACCATGCTCCAATGAAGGCAGTTTTGAACGTATCGCAATAGGTTTTCTGGCTGAGATATCAGTTAGTTCCTCATCAGCGTGCCATGTGGTGAGCATATGTGAGTACCTCACAAACCGACCATTAAACAGATGAAAATGGCAAATAAAATCAGGCCAAATGCGATCCTTGAGGCCATATATGAAATGACCAACTTTGTTGTTTGCAACCGAGAATCTGAACGCCCGATGATGAATATGCACCACTTTAAAACCAACACAAGAACCGCCAAGACAACATTGGAGGGCAACCCCAACAGAATCAACCGTGAGAGGAAACGAGGCCGATGAAAACGTGACCACCAAAAAGAATTCTTTGGCGTCACGGGAGGGAGAGAAATGAACCGTAGAACCAAATTTTCTCCTCACCTGATCCGCAAGGGCAAGGCCAGGGGAAAAGTCCCAATGCAGAAGACCCTCCATCATGAGGGAGTAACCTAGAGGCCGCCATTGTTGGTGGGGAGCAGGTGGGGGGCAAGGGGTGGGAGGAGAGAGGTGGGAGGAGCCATCTCCTTGCAGTTTTAGTTCCGTTCGCACAAGGTATGTTTTGGGGCGGTCAGTGTATGTATGTACAATAACATGAGCACGAAGCTAGAATTATATACTGAGACATGCGTAACTGCAGATAGTGCTACCGCGGTGGAGACCCTTCAGGCTGAACTTTCCCGAGCCAAGGAGCAAGCCCGGATGAGTAATGTGGCTGCCAAGAAGGCAGCTGATGAGTTAAAAGCCGAACAGGCTGCTCGGTGCCAGTGCGAGGAGAGAATGTCTACAATGGCGCGTGAGCTAAAGGAAACCACTGTCTGGTGCGAATTCCTCGAGAGGGATAACAAAGCCAAAGCGTCCGATCTCGGCAAGGCCTTACAAGAGGCGAGAGAAGCACGATCCGAGTCTAGAGCGGCTCGGGAGGAGATCCGACAAGCTGGGGAGATAGCGGCCGGTAAGCCTTTCTTATTATAGACTAAGTTCGGCGATCCGAAATATGCCCCACTTAATCAAATGTGGTGCTCTCCAGATGCATTCTTGGACTTGCCAAAGAGTGCCTCTGATGCGACGGAATTTTACCAAGCGCAAGAAGGGTATGCAAGGGAGAAGCTTATCTGGTCACAATTCGGTATGCCAAGGCGCCCGCTGTTGCTGAACGAACAGATGGCCCAGTGGGCCAAGCTCCACAAGATATCCAGTTCTACCATGAAGGACGTCGTGGTCCGGCTGTGGCCGACTGAGCCAATTCCGAATAGTTATTTCGGTTTGGTGCAGTGACTTATGGATGTGGTGCCGCGTATTGATGCCGTGAAGCGATCATCATGCATTGAAGGTGCACGGATGGCCTTCGCCCTTGTCAAGACGTATTGGGCGAAGATGAAGGCCACCGATATTGCAGTGAAAAGTCCACCCGGGGGCAAGGACAAAGACACGCCGGAGCATTATTTTGAAGATGTCCTAGAGGGCGCCTGCTTAATAGAGGTTCAGTGCTCAAAGGATATGGTCTTCGAGTGAATGTGAAGAAATTGTAAAAATAATATTATGATATTTTAAGGCTATGCCTAAAAGTTTTGGCTCCTCCTGTGCAGCCGTTTTTGTATAATTTGAAAGTTTTCCAGTCGTCGGCTTCAGCCCCCTCGCATAAAATACGGGGGTGTTCAGAAAAGCACTTGATCACTCTTACCCCAACGTCTTGGTCCGTGAAGGAGGTGTCAATGTGGCGAACTAGGAAATTAGACTATACGGCTTTAACACTTTCACTTAGCCATAGGAGTTTGATGGTGGGTCTACGATATAGCCCCTAGTATGTACGTAGTTATCCGAAAACGGTGCGTTACATAGCTGACCAGATGAACGGTCCTTCGTGTAATACGGAAGGAATCACTGAAGATTCTAATAAGTCATCTAGTGGTTGACCAGCTCTCGCCACATCATGACAGTCAGTTTTAGGGCTGAGGTGCTCATCCGGATAAACCAGGACACAATCCCAGTAGTTCTCCCTTTACTACCCTAGCCAATAGAGCGGAACGTAAGGTAGTAAGCACAGGAGCCGGGCAACCCAATTATTGACCAAAGACATGATTCGGAGCTGATGCATATAAGGCCAAACTCGTGACGCCGAAGTGTGCTATAAAGCTGTTCGGACTTGCCAGCAATTCTTTTGTTCCCATATTGAGCCCCTGGCAATATATGTCGAGGTGCGGGTGTGAAACAACCAAAGAAGCAAAATTTAGTTCTTTAGAAAAAATAAATACTAAATATGGATTATGTTCACTGGAATTTGATGGATATGTCAATTGCCATTTTACAGATAATAACGCCACGACTCAGGCTATTTGACATGTCGGTGGTTGAAGGCTGAGGGAGAAGGCACTTTACAGGCTCGAAATAGAGAGTGCGGTCTACAAAAAATTATTTGGACCTCCTGTCGCACGTCTGTGCCGCCTTGCCTCAGTGAAAGGACTCCTTAACAGGAATAGCCTTTGGGTAAGTGTACGAAGCCGAACTCCGAAAGAGTCCGTGAGATGACCAGTCTTTGAGCCACCTGTGGTAAAAGAGAAAAAATAGTTAGAAAATAAAAGGAGGCTATGGGAGTGCTTTGAGGCCTGTTCGTATTGTGCCTCCGATGATGACTAGGGTATTTTAAGTATATAATTATGTACGCGCGGTACAGACTTCGCGGGTATATGTGGGGAACGACGGAGGCCGAAGTGCTAATCCAGCTCTGAAATTGATCGGTCCCATTTAATAGAGACCGGCGGCTTAATGGCCGATGAGATATGCGGTTTGATGAGGCCGCTTTGTACTTCGGCTGTAGTAGCCGTAGTATGACCCTCTGTACGGAGGGAGTGTTCCATGTTTCCATTTATTGTTATGACGCCGCATGGACCGGGCATCTTAAGTTTTGCGCGGGCGTAGAGTGGGACTGCATTAAAACGAGCGACAACGGTACGCCCCAGAAGTGCATGGTAGCTACTGCGGATCGGGACGATATCAGAGGTCAAGCCTTCACTTCGGAAGTTGTTCGGCGAACCAAAAATGACTTCCAATGTGATGGAGCCTGTGCAGTGAGCTTCTATGCCGGGTACTGCTCCCTTGAGGGTAGTTGTGGTGGGCTTGATTCTTGAAGGATCGATGCCCATTTTGCGGACAGTGTCTTGGTAGAGTAGATTAAGGCTACTGCCGCTGTCCATAAGGACTTTCATGAGATGGAACCCATCGATAATGGGATCGATGATCAGAGTTCCCGAACCTTCAGGATGGATATGGCTAAATTTTGGGGGGACCGACTCTATGGTGTATGCGTCCCGTAGTGCGCGCCCGGGCGCCCCTGTAGGGGTGTGTGTCACGTATACCATGTTTACGGTTTTCACTTCGGGGGGAAATTGCTTCTAGCCCCCGGTATTCGGCTGGCGAGTCTCTTTGTCATCGCTCTCACTAGGCGGCCCCTTCCCCTTGTGTGCGGAATTAAGCTTGCCGTCTTGTTTGAAGACCCAATAGCTTCTGTTGGTGTGAGTAGCTGGTTTATCGGGGATGCCATGAATCTGGCAAGGC
This sequence comes from Aegilops tauschii subsp. strangulata, assembly GCF_002575655.3. Lineage (NCBI taxonomy): Eukaryota > Viridiplantae > Streptophyta > Magnoliopsida > Poales > Poaceae > Aegilops > Aegilops tauschii. Next base: position 249,638,488 of record NC_053038.3, read on the forward strand.
CGATCCAGTATCTTGTCTAGATTGCATGGTCCGTCTCTATTTGCCTTGAATGGCTTTTTCCGTTGACCGGGTTTGGAGCCGCTGAATCCGGCGTTGACCACCGGGTCTTGCGTTCTTTCATTGCGACGCTTGTGTTTATTCCGTCGCGGCTTGCCATTGCCGTGTCAGACTTCAGAAGTGCCCGGATCGCTGGCGTTGTTGCTTCTACGAGCGAGCCAGCTGTCTTCTCCCGCACAAAAGTGGATAATTAGAGCGGTAAGGGCTGCCATGGATTTTTGGTTTTTCTTGACCGAGGTGGCGGGCGAGCCACTTATCCCAGACGCTGTGTTTGAAGGCCGCGAGGGCTTCGGCGTCCGGACAATCGACAATTTGGTTCTTTTTAATTAAGAACCTAGTCCAGAGCTTCCTGGCTGACTCTCCGGACTACTGGATGATGTGACTTAAGTCTTCGGCATCTGGTGGCCGGACATATGTACCTTGGAAGTTATCGCGAAAGGCGTCTTCCAGGTCTTCCCAGCTGCCAACGAAGTTCTCTGGAAGGCTGTTTAGCCAGTGCCGTGCTGGTCCCTTTAGTTTTAGTGGGATGTATTTGATGGCGTGGAGATCATCACCGCGGGCCATGTGGATATGGAGAAGAAAGTCTTCAATCCATACCGCGGGATCTATTGTTCCATCGTATGATTCAATATTCATAGGTTTAAACCCTTGTAGGAATTCGTGCTCCATTACCTCGTCAGTGATGCAAAGTGGGTGTGCGGCGCCTGTATATCGGGCCACATCGCGACGTAGCTCGGATGGAGTCCGTCTGCGGTTCTCGGCCCGGGGGTGATTATGATTGTTGCGTCCAGCTAGATGGCCGTCGTCGCGCGTCAGGGCACTCCGCCGTGATCCGTAGATTGATCTAGTCTGACATGTTCTGTTATTTAGGTCCTGCCGCAGGTCATATGTATAACCCCTATCGGTTTTATCTCTGCCTTTACGGTGAGGTAGGACGGGATGGTGTTCGGCTTGAGGTGCCGCTTTATCCTGGCCACGTGGTGGTCGGTCAGCCGCATTACGCGCTGATGGTACGGGCTCCCATGCGTCGTCATCGAATTGGGGTAACAATTTGCGCTTCGGGTAACTTTTAGTTGGGCGATCGAGGCCATATTCCTTGGCTACTAGGACATTAGTACATCTGTCGTTGAGTAGGTCTTGATCAGCTTGAAGTTGTTGCTGTGTCACATCCCTAGCTTCTGGTAATGCACTAGGCTAGCCTCATGTGTGCATCATGTTTAATCTTGAAAGAAAGTTGAAATGGGGATGACAGAACCCCCAGAACCCCCCTGAAACCAACTAGGGTTTACTAAAATTGGTTTCAATGAACCCAAAATGCCCTTCACAAAATGTTCATCATTTCTGCATTGGGATAAAACCCCTGGCAAAAATGGTGCACACTTTTCTAGGACATTCTGGATTTTTGAATTAAATCATAAGTATTTGAATTTGGACATTTAAATTCTATAAAATATCTTAACTGTCCAAATAATCTTGAAAGCATTTGAGGGCTATTGGAGATATTTTCAAAAGTGCCCACAATTATTTTCAGGATCTTACAAAACGAATTAGTATTTTTACTAATTCAAAACAGAGAAATAAAATAGAAAACAGAAACAATTAAATAAGAGAGAAAGAGAAGGCCACCGGGCCCCTCACCTGGACTTACCTGGCGCCCCACCACGGCCCAGGAGCTGGCCCAGCCCACCAGAGCCGCCACCGTCTCCCACCTCGCTCCAGAAGGACGCCAGAGGGACGCCGGGCGTGTGGTCGCCGCGTGCGAGGCCACCTCCTGCTTCCGCCGCTTCTGGACGCCTCCACGAGTGCCACGCCACCTCCCCGACCCCCTCTCACTTCTCCCTCGCTCTCTGGACCTCCCCCTCCCCTGCTCTCTCCACCGAGCGCAGCCGCAGCCGCACCGCCGACGTAACCACGGCCACCGTGCTCCCCTCAACTCCCCACCTCGTCTGCAAGCTCCGCCATCGTCCGCTGCTTCGCCCCACCCTGGCCCCGAGCGCTGGGACGGCCTACATCACCGGCTGCTTCATCTTCTTCCTCCTCGGTCGCCGAAGGCCGCGCCCGTCGATTCGCCGCCGTCTCCGCATCCCCGAGCTCGCCGACCTGCTCGTCCGACTCGCCGTGAGCCACTGACCCGAACCCCCCTCCTTTGCGCTCCATTTGCACGTTGTAGCCGACGCTCTGCCGGAGACCGAACTGCGCCGCCGCCCGAGCTTCTCACCGCCGTGGCCACAGTTGTCGTAGCTCCCAACCAAGCACACTCACGTGCTCACCGCGCTGCGTAGGTGCCGTAGGAGCTAAGCACGCCACTCCACGGCCACCGCAGCCCCGTTCCCGAGTGCACCCAAGCTCCGGCCGCCACGGTCGAGCTCCTCGCCATCGCCTCCGGCCACCCCAGGCCCGACTGGCGTCACCGCCCGACGCGCGCTGGTCTGGGCTCTCGAACGAGGCCAGCCACGCTGCGAACGGGGCACTACAGCCCGCGCCCGAGTGCCCCGCCGCGTCTGCTGCCGCCAGTGGCTAAACGCCGGCGTTTGACCCCGCTGACCAGGGGGTTTGACCTCCCCTCTGTCACTGACGCGTGGGCCAACCCCCACTGACACTTTTAGTTAGTATTAGTTTAACATTAATTAACTTAGGTTAGTTAGTTAGTCACTGACGTGTGGACCCCACACGTCAGGTTTGACCTGGACGGCGCCTGTTGACCTGCTGAGGTCAGCATGACGCAACGCTGATGCAGTAATTTAATTTCTGGATTTATTCTTATATAGGAAATTCCAGAAAATGTTATAAACTTCCAAAAATCATAGAAATTCAACCGTAGCTCAGAATGAAATAATTTATATATGAAAAATTATTAGAAAAATTCAATCTATCCATCTGTACTAGTTTCATGCATGACAAAGCAACCTAAACCTGCTGTATAGATGAAAACACATAAAGGGCATTTAAAATGCTTAAGTTTGGAGTTGCATTTGAATCCTTGATTCAAATGAGCTCCATTGAACTCGTTGCTGTTTGCATTAGCACAAACAACATCACATATACATGCCATGTTCATGCATCATATTGTGCATTGCATTGATCGTGTTTCTTCTCTATTTGCCGGTGTTGTTCCCCCTCGGTAGACGTGGTTTCGACGATGAGTCCGATGACACCGATGAAGAGTTATATCATCTTCAGAAGTGCCAGGCAAGAAAAACCCCCTTGTTCATTCCGATACAATCCAACTCTCTCGCTCCTGCTCTCTTTTACTGCATTAGGACAACAACGGTTCATCTGTTACTTGCTGCGGTAGCTGAACCCCTTTATCCTCTGCATGACCTGTCATTGCCACAGTAAATAGATGAAACCCACTAGCATGAGTAGGAGTTGTTTGAGCCCTGATGTGCCTACTCATTCATGCTTGTTGTCGTGCCTGCTATTGCTTAGAGTTGTGTCAGGTCTGATTCATCGGGAATGAATTGGAAAGTTGTGAACATGTCCTATTGTGGGAGAGCTAAGTGTGTGAACACGATTTGGTAAAGGTAGCGGTGAGAGGCCATGTAGGAGTACATGGTGGGTTGTCTCATTGAAGCCGTCCTCAGGAATTGAGTTATGTGTTTGTGATCCATGAACAGTTACTACCACACATTGGAATGCTTAAGTGCCCCTCTCGACTTATTAATCAACATGATCTCTGTCCAGGAGTTGCAACTAGTTTCTGGTGTTTGTAGGTAGTGTTAGTAGTCTACCAAGTGGCACCCGGTACAGGTGGGCTTGGGACAGACTAGGCACCGTGGCCGGGTATGCCAAGGGTCGCCCGTTTGGTGGGCTTGGAACCCTGTACACATCGTTTGGGGCCGTGAGCGACACCCCGGCCGGATCTCCTTGCGGATGGAACCCGAATAGGCGATAAACCTGGACGAGAGACTTGTGTGGTTAGTCAGGTCGTGGCCGACTCCCTTGCCAGGCTTGCGCTTGAAGGTTGCCGAGGTACACGACGTGTACATGGTGGTAAGTGGCGAGAGCGTGTGTGACGAAGTACACCCCTGCAGGGTTAACATCATCTATTCGAATAGCCGTGTCCGCGGAAAAGGACTTCTGGGTTGCCTATAACAGTTCATAGACAAGTGAAAGTGGATACTCTAAAATGCGCAAGATAAGCGTGAGTGCTATGGATGGCGTTCTCGTAGGGAGACGGGAGCGGATCCATAGTGGTGTATTGATATGGTGAATATGTGGACTCGTGTGCGCCACCTCAAAAGAGTTGCTTGCAGTCGTAGTTCAGGATAGCCACCGAGTCAAAGCTGGCTTGCTGCAGTTAAACTCCACCACCCCCTTTGTTGATACGATGCATATGTAGATAGTTCTGATGTAAGTCTTGCTGGGTACATTTGTACTCACGTTTGCTTATTTTATGTTTTGCAGAGAGACGTCAGTCTCGCTAGTAGTTTCGTGTGGACTTCGACGTTTAGCTTGATACCTCAGCTACGATCTTGTGCCCTCGGCAGGGTCTTGTAGATAGTCAGGCTTCGCAGCCTTTTTCTTTTGTAGATGTCTGTACTCAGACATGTTAAGCTTCCGCATGTGCTTTGACTTGTATGCTCTGAATGTTGGGTCATGAGACCCATGTTTGTAATATCTCGCTCTTCGGAGCCTAATGAATAAATACTCTGAGTCGTAGAGTCTTGTTGTGATGCTATGTTGTATTTGCACATATCGAGCATATTGTGTGTATGATTGAAATGCTTGGTATGTGTGGGATCTGACAACCTAGTTGTTTATCCTTGGTAGTCTCTCTTATGGAGAAATGTAGTCTTGTGCTTCCATGAGCCATAGTAGTCTGCTACAGCCCGGTTCACCGGAGTCCTGCTAGCCCAGCACTACTGCTTCGGAACACTTGACTGGCCGGCATGTGATTCACTCCGTTCCTGTGTCTGTCCCTTCGGGGAAATGTCACGCGGTGACATCCGGAGTCCTGCCTAGCCTGCTATAGCCCGGGTTCCCGGAGTCCTGTTAGCCCAGTGCTACAGCCCAGATTCGCACGGTGCTGACCGACATGCTCGATGTTGATTCATGTATGCCTGTCCCCGTAAGTTAGTGCCACTTTGGGTTCACGATTAGTCATGTCGGCCCGGGTTCTCTGTCATATGGATGCTAGCGACACTATCATATACGTGAGCCAAAAGGCGCAAACGGTCCTGGGCCATGGTAAGGCGACACCCGTGGGAATACCGTGCGTGAGGCCATAAAGTGATATGAGGTGTTACCGGCTAGATCGATGTGACTTGGAATCGGGGTCCCGACAGCTTTGGTATCAGAGCCTGACTGCCTGTAGGATTACCAAGCCAATCTGGTCATAGTTGAGTCTAGAAATGCTTTAGTTATATAAGGGAATTGATTGTGGAAGGGAACGTAAGGCTCTTTTTACTCCTGATACCTTATGGCCTTCTGATCTGAGTCAGCCTCTTCTTTTCTACGGGGATTAAGAACTAGGCTCCTCATCTTTCTATCAGGATCACGTGTTACTAATCCGTAGACTCGTAGGATTGTTGGTTTCAAGCCCCAGTTCAGTTTCTACTACTTCCATGTGTTCTTAGTTGATCTCCGAACACTGATAATGTGATGTTAAGTGGTTATGCCACCAAGTTGCAGGATGTCTCAAATCTTTTTGAGCATCTACAGCCGTTATGCTGTCCGAGTCATCCCAGGTTCCTAAATAGTCTGATGCATTTGCAAATCCCTTATTCCCATTCTCGAGGTTCCTTTGGGCCAGATTAACCACAAATCGTTGAGTTGAGGTACTCTGTTGCCTTGACATATATGTTGGAGTTATTATTATGACCCTAGGTGTCTTAGAGGACCACTTAGTAATCTAGCAATGCTTGCATCCCCAGTGTGATGATTCTGGCCATTATTCTGGAAAGCATCCCGTGATGCCATTTAGTTAGTAGGCATTCTATTTCTGGGTTCTTGAACCCAAGATTCACCCTACCTCATGTTGTTAGTATTTGCTAGTTCCCTTAAGATATTAGTAACCTTTGCGATAGTCCTCGAGGTCCGTGGTATATCGTTCTTCCAATACCATGAACTGCTTATGGCAGAAGTTCTCTTGAACTGAAGGATCACAACCAGAGTGCTCTTGACGAGTTCTCCATTCACATTGTGAATCTGCCAGTCCTTCTCCTTCTGCATGGGTTATCCGGAAGAAATATGTTGAACTTGTTCGACATACTAATCCATGCATCCACAACTCAGATAATCATATGTTCTTTTGGGTTGTCCCTCTTTAGCTGTATTCCGGCCCTCGTCTATCAATTGATAGTCAGGAGTAATTGTGCATGTGTGTTATCGATGCCTATTATTCTTGTGGTCTGTCAAGCCATTCCAATCCGGAATGACTAGGAGAAACAAACTCCAGTACCTTATCCACTTCTTGGATTGGTCAAAGTAGTTGTATTCCGCAGATCAAAATGCCTAACCAGCTTTTGTTCTGTTCTACCTTCGAGTATTACCCCCTTTATGTCGAGAATATCGTAGGAATTGCACCACCTTTTGTGAATTCTTGACGCAGTGATACTCCTCGCCATCATCATTCATTTCTCGGTCCCGTGTTATTGTAACCGGAACATCGACAAATGAATCGTGATGCATGAAATCAATACTCCTAGCAACTCCGTTGCTTGGTAGTTGAAGGACAATAATTTCATCCTTAGCGTGTTGGTTACTGAATCACATCCTATGGTTGATCGTGCTACCCAGTCCTTATTTCCGGTGCACTCTTCGATCATTGAGTTAGGATAGTGTCAGTCCTTGCTTATTCGGTCATATCGTCTTGCCCTGAAAAGCAAGATTGTTCTCGAGCTTGGCAAAATATCGGTGGATCATGATTTTTCGAATATCTTCTCAGAAGTATCACCAGGTTGTCACCTGACCGCTATGTTAAGCTCATGATCAAATGGTTTTCCTATAAACCACTCTTTCTCCAAGAATCTGTGTTGGATACCTTGAGCTAGTTGGTTAAGCTAAACAACAACTTGGAGAGTTGGAAGATAAAAGCTTGCCTGACATAGTTCTTTCCAAAGGATATCTCTTGTGTGTGTTTGTTGTAGAAAGATGATTTCTTCATCGATTGGTCCTCGTGATTAATTAACGGACCTATCATCTTAACCAAACTTTGATTTGAGTATGGGCTATTATCAAATCAAATCAGAACCAACGATGTTCGTAATGTTGTCTTACTCGTGGTTGATTCCTCGAGCATACACCATTACATCTTTTGGTCTGACCAATGCTATCATCATGTTCACATGATGGTGGAAGTCCAGTGATATGGAAATTCCGATGAGTTGCTATTGAGCCCATCAGCAGCATCTCGTCTCCTCCATGATTCATGTTGAACGTCTAAGTTGGTGTTGGAAACTTGTGTAAGCATTTTCTTCGTGCCAGCTCATGAAGAATATGTTTAGATGTAAGTAGTGACTTCCTCGAATTCATGTGCGTTTGGTGCAAGTTGCCGCCGTGAGTTCGAGAAAGATTGTTTTTGTTTCCTCTGGTACCGTCCCAAGTCGGTTATGCATGTGCGAATGTATTCTATGGTTTGGTAGATTAATTACCTCCACTCCATATGTATTCCCTAGCACACCAAGCCACTGACTGATTTGTTCAAGGAGAAGAAGTTCCTTCCTAAGAGCAAGACTTATGTTAGGAATTCGATATCCTCGATGATGGTTCCTTACCAGAACTCGGTAGTGTTTTATTGCAAGACTACTCTGTGGCCATGCTTGTCTGGGACACCGTGTTCACATGTTTGTAGCAGAACCCGCTCATGTTTTGGAGCTTGCTACCAAGTTCATCTCCCGAAAATCTCGCAACGCCATCTCGTCGGTTTGTGTTGCAAACTTTCCTTTTCCGGACATGCTGTCTGAAATATCCTTTTACCAACCAGATCTGAATATCAGGCAGATATGATGGTTGGAACATCTCCCAATAGCTATAATATTGGTCTTTGTAACCCGGTAAGTGGATGTCGTGGCCGACACACCTAGCTGGAAGCACCATTATTGTAGTATCCTGATTAAGCCGTTTGGTCACTTCCCATGAGGATTTCATATGACTTATCCCACAAGTTGTTCCTTATGGATCCTTTGTATTCCGAAGTCCGACCACTACTTGATGGCTATGTTGATGTTTTAAGCATGACCGTAGTAACCAGTACATCAAGGAGAACATTAGAAGCGGAGTGCTAAATGTCTCGGTCGATCATCCAGATGTGCTTCTTTGGCATTGCTAAGGAAAAATCTGAGAAAGTGTTATCTTCCTTTGCATCTGCATCCTCCATCACCGTTCATCATGGTAGTATGATGTGATGCCAGGATCCTCGGCACAGATGTTGGTAAAACATTGATGAATATGGAAATGCTCCAGTTCTTGAAAGCATGCTCAGTCACTAGGTTATATCCTTGGTATCAACTGGAATGTGCCTTCCATTTGCCGAGTTGTTCTATAACCATAGTTTCCTTTCCAAATTGAGTGTGCCATTCTTTTGAATTCTTTCAAACGATCATTTGTAAATTGCCTTACGCTGGTATGAAGAGTTTCAATGATCTCTGAATCAAAAATAATTCGTTTTGCCACTTAAGGGATAATTCAACGAGTCACCTTTCCTAAGGTGCCCCGTTATGGAGTCATGGCAATTAACTCCTCGCTGCTTTGGAACCCATGCACCATATTATCTAAGCGTGGGATTGTTGCCCACCAAATCAAACCTCATCGTTTGTTTTTCATCCCTCTCGATGTGTTTTGTGTCTCAACTCGAGATTTTTCAACATCTCATTCCGCGAGTTGATCTTGTATAACTCGATCTTCGAGAAGATCAATCCTGTAGAGTTTCCCTCTCTTCCGTCATTATAGTTGGATGAAGCTCTCGAAAGAAAAGATGTCAAGATCAGGATGATGCAATGAGTCAACATCTTCGAGAAGAACAATTGGATCGTGAAGATTATGTTAGTTTGCATTCCCCTTTCATCTTACCCTACGCTTGAATCTCGGGACGAGATTTTTACTTAGTGGGGGTGAGTTGTCACATCCCTAGCTTCTGGTAATGCACTAGGCTAGCCTCATGTGTGCATCATGTTTAATCTTGAAAGAAAGTTGAAATGGGGATGACAGAACCCCCAGCACCCCCCTGAAACCAACTAGGGTTTACTAAAATTGGTTTCAATGAACCCAAAATGCCCTCACAAAATGTTCATCATTTCTGGATTGGGCTAAAACCCCTAGCAAAAATGGTGCACACTTTTCTAGGACAATCTGGATTTTTGAATTAAATCATAAGTATTTGAATTTGGACATTTAAATTCTATAAAATATCTTAACTGTCCAAATAATCTTGAAAGCATTTGAGGGCTATTGGAGATATTTTCAAAAGTGCCCACAATTATTTTCAGGATCTTACAAAACGAATTAGTATTTTTACTAATTCAAAACAAAGAAATAAAATAGAAAACAGAAACAATTAAGTAAGAGAGAAAGAGAAGGCCACCGGGCCCCTCACCTGGACTTACCTGGCGCCCACCACGGCCCAGGAGCTGGCCCAGCCCACCAGAGCCGCCACCGTCTCCCACCTCGCGCCAGAAGGACGCCAAAGGGACGCCGGGCGTGTGGTCGCCGCGCGCGAGGCCACCTCCTGCTTCCGCCGCTTCTGGACGCCTCCACGAGTGCCACGCCACCTCCCCGACCCCCTCTCACTTCTCCCTCGCTCTCTGGACCTCCCCCTCCCCTGCTCTCTCCACCGAGCGCAGCCGCAGCCGCCCCGCCGACGTAACCACGGCCACCGTGCTCCCCTCAACTCCCCACCTCGTCTGCAGGCTCCGCCATCGTCCGCTCCTTCGCCCCACCCTGGCCCCGAGCGCTGGGACGGCCTGCATCGCCAGCTGCTTCATCTTCTTCCTCCTCGGTCGCCGAAGGCCGCGCCCGTCAATTCGCCGCCGTCTCTGCGTCCCCGAGCTTGCCGACCTGCTCGTCCGCATCGCCGTGAGCCACTGATCCGAACCCCCCTCCTTTGCGCTCCATTTGCACGCTGTAGCCGACGCTCTGCCGGAGACTGAACCGCGCTGCCGCCCGAGCTTCTCGCCGCCGTGGCCACAGTCGTCGTAGCTCCCAACCAAGCACACTCACGTGCTCACCGCGCCGCGTAGGTGCTTTAGGAGCTAAGCACACCACTCCACGGCCACCGCAGCCCCGTTCCCGAGTGCGCCCGAGCTCCGGCCGCCGCGGTCGAGCTCCTCGCCATCGCCTCCGGCCACCCCAGGCCCGACTGGCGCCACCGCCGGACGCGCGCTGGTCTGGGCTCTCGAACGAGCCCAGCCACGCTGCGAACGGGGCACCACAGCCCGCGCCCGAGTGCCCCGCCGCGTCTGCTGCTGCCGGCGGCTAAACGCCGGCGTTTGACCCCGCTGACCAGGGGGTTTGACCTCCCCTCTGTCACTGACGCGTGGGCCAACCCCCACTGACACTTTTAGTTAGTATTAGTTTAACATTAAGTAACTTAGGTTAGTTAGTTAGTCACTGACGTGTGGACCCCACACGTCGGATTTGACCTGGACGGCGCCTGTTGACCAGCTGAGGTCAGCATGACGCAACGCTGACGCAGTAATTTAATTTCTGGATTTATTCTTATATAGGAAATTCCAGAAAATGTTATAAACTTCCAAAAATCATAGAAATTCAACCGTAGCTCAGAATGAAATAATTTATATATGAAAAATTATCAGAAAAATTCAATCTATCCATCTGTACTAGTTTCATGCATGACAAACCAACCTAAACCTGCTGTATAGATGAAAACACATAAAGGGCATTTAAAATGCTTAAGTTTGGAGTTGCATTTGAATCCTTGATTCAAATGAGCTCCATTGAACTCGTTGTTGTTTGCATTAGCACAAACAACATCACATATACATGCCATGTTCATGCATCATATTGTGCATTGCATTGATCGTGTTTCTTCTCTGTTTGCCGGTGTTGTTCCCCCTCGGTAGACGTGGTTTCGACGATGAGTCCGATGACACCGATGAAGAGTTATATCATCTTCAGAAGTGCCAGGCAAGCAAAACCCCCTTGTTCATTCCGATACAATCCCACTCTTTCGCTCCTGCTCTCTTTTACTTCATTAGGACAACAACGGTTCATCTGTTACTTGCTGTGGTAGCTGAACCCCTTTATCCTCTGCATGACCTGTCATTGCCACAGTAAATAGATGAAACCCACCCACATGAGTAGGAGTTGTTTGAGCCCTGATGTGCCTACTCATTCATGCTTGTTGTCGTGCCTGCTATTTCTTAGAGTTGTGTCAGGTCTGATTCATCGGGAATGAATTGGAAAGTTGTGAACATGTCCTACTGTGGTAGAGCTAAGTGTGTGAACACGATTTGATAAAGGTAGCGGTGAGAGGCCATGTAGGAGTACATGGTGGGTTGTCTTATTGAAGCCATCCTCAGGAACTGAGTTCTGTGTTTGTGATCCATGAATAGTTACTACCACACATTGGAATGCTTAAGTGCCCCTCTCGACTTATTAATCAACATGATCTCTGTCCAGGAGTTGCAACTAGTTTCTGGTGTTTGTAGGTAGTGTTAGTAGTCTACCAAGTGGCACCCGGTACAGGTGGGCTTGGGACAGACTAGGCACCGTGGCCGGGTATGCCAAGCGTCGCCCGTTTGGTGGGCTTGGAACCCTGTACACATCGTTTGGGGCCATGAGTGACACCCCGGCTGGATCTCCTTGCGGATGGAACCCGAATAGGCGATAAACCTGGACGAGAGACTTGTGTGGTTAGTCAGGTCGTGGCCGACTCCCTCGCCAGGCTTCCGCTTGAAGGTTGCCGAGGTACACGACATGTACATGGTGGTAAGTGGCGATAGCGTGTGTGACGAAGTACACCCCTGCAGGGTTAACATCATCTATTCGAATAGCCGTGTCCGCGGAAAAGGACTTCTGGGTTGCCTATAACAGTTCATAGACAAGTGAAAGTGGATACTCTAAAATGCGCAAGATAAGCGTGAGTGCTATGGATGGCGTTCTCGTAGGGAGACGGGAGCGGATCCATAGTGGTGTATTGATATGGTGAATATGTGGACTCCTGTGCGCCACCTCAAAAGAGTTGCTTGCAGTCGTAGTTCAGGATAGCCACCGAGTCAAAGCTAGCTTGCTGCAGTTAAACTCCACCACCCCCTTTGTTGATACCGATGCATATGTAGATAGTTCTGATGTAAGTCTTGCTGGGTACATTTGTACTCACGTTTGCTTATTTTATGTTTTGTAGAGAGACGTCAGTCTCGCTAGTAGTTCCGTGCGGACTCCGACGTTTAGCTTGATAACTCAGCTACGATCTTGTGCCCTCGGCGAGGTCTTGTAGATAGTCAGGCTTCGCAGCCTTTTTCTTTTGTAGATGTCTGTACTCAGACATGTTAAGCTTTCGCATGTGCTTTGCCTTGTATGCTCTGAATGTTGGGTCATGAGACCCATGTTTGTAATATCTCGCTCTTCGGAGCCTAATGAATAAATACTCTGAGTCGTAGAGTCTTGTTGTGATGCCATGTTGTATTTGCACATATCGAGCATATTGTGTGTATGATTGAAATGCTTGGTATGTGTGGGATCCGACAACCTAGTTGTTTATCCTTGGTAGCCTCTCTTATGGGGAAATGTAGTCTTGTGCTTCCATGAGCCATAGTAGTCCGCTACAGCCCGGTTCACCGGAGTCCTGCTAGCCCAGCACTACTGCTCCGGAACACTTGACTGGCCGGCATGTGATTCACTCCGTTCCTGTGTCTGTCCCTTCGGGGAAATGTCACGCGGTGACATCCGGAGTCCTGCCTAGCCTGCTACAGCCCGGGTTCCCGGAGTCCTGTTAGCCCAGTGCTACAGCCCGGATTCGCACGCTGCTGACCGACATGCTCGATGTTGATTCATGTATACCTGTCCCCGTAAGTTAGTGCCACTTTGGGTTCACGACTAGTCATGTCGGCCCGGGTTCTCTGTCATATGGATGCTAGCGACACTATCATATACGTGAGCCAAAAGGCGCAAACGGTCCCGGGCCATGGTAAGGCGACACCCGTGGGAATACCGTGCGTGAGCCCGCAAAGTGATATGAGGTGTTACCGGCTAGATCGATGTGACTTGGAATCGGGGTCCCGACATGCTGCTTCTTTTTCAGGCTCCTCGAAGTGGCTATCAGCCGGCGCTTAAAGCGCTCCTGCTCAATAGGTTCCTCAGGCATGACGAAATCCTCGTTGCCGAGGCTCACCTCATCCTCGAAGAGTGGAAGATAATTGTTGTCCTCCGAGTCTTCGTTTATGGCCTGTTCATCAGGGCTGACTCGCACGTCCTCCCGTTCGTCCTGTTCGTAGGTTGGCTCAACGGGGTATTCCTTGTCTTCAGTATCGTCCGGAGTATTTGTTTTCTCTCGTGCCGGTATCGCTATCTTTTACACGACGTGATTTAGAGTGGCGCCCCTGACGTCGACGCTTTGGTTGTATCTCAAGAGGTTGACCCTCGACTGGATCCTTCTCGTTATCGCCATTGTTCTCTTTAGGTGTATCCACCATGTACACGTCGTACGAAAAAGTGGTTGTCCAGCGCCCGGTAAATGGAGGATTTTGGCCCTGCTCCTCTTCGGCATCGTCGTCCATACCGTCGATGTTTTCGAAGCTATAATCGAGTGTGTTGGTTAAGTCTTCGACAGTGGCTATGAAGTGGGTGGTGGGTGGGAAGCGAAATTCTTCGTCATCAGCCTCCAGTTCGAACCGGATATATTTCAGATGTGAGCCCGCCGCTAAGGAGAGTGTTTTTAATGAATTTAGCACGTCGCCTAAAGGCGAGTGCCAGAAGATGTCCGTGGAGCTGAATTCGACGATCGATGTCCGATCAAGCTCGACGTACGCGGATGCACATGGTTCGGAACCTGTAGCCGGAAACGAGTCCGAGGCTCCGGTGGCGCAGATTGCACCCGAGGTTGGGTCTATATGTGGCTCCAACGCTGCTGAGTCTGCGGCTTCCATGGAGGGGTTGAGCTTCTTGTCCTCGGACTGCGTGATCTGCTCTGGATCTAGGGCCCGGGCAGTTACAGGCGCTATCTCCTGGGTGTGGTTCGATGACAGATTTAAGTCATGTTCATCGTGATGGCAGGGAGCGGCTGCAGTGGGCTCGAATCCATCGAAGATCAAGTCTCCGCGGATATTAGCGACGTAGTTCAAGCTTCCAAATCTGACCTGATGGCCAGGGGCGTAGCTGTCGATCTGCTCTAGATGGCCAAGAGAGTTGGCCCACGGTGCGAAGCCGCCGAATATGAAGATCTGTCCGGGGAGGAAGACTTCCTCCCGGACAGCATTATTGTAGATGATTGACGGGGCCATCGAACTCTTGAAGACGACGCAGCGGAACTCTCAATGAAAGCACCAATGTTGGTGTCAAAACCGGCGGATCTCGGGTAGGGGGTCCTGAACTGTGTGTCTATGTTTGATGGTAACAGGAGACGGGGGACACAATGTTTACCCAGGTTCGGGCCCTCTCTATGGAGGTAATACCCTACTTCCTGCTTCATTGATCTTGACGAATATGAGTATTACAAGAGTTGATCTACCACGAGATCGTAATGGCTAAAACCCTAAAATTCTAGCCTGTATGACTATGACTATGATTACCTCTACGGACTAAGCCCTCCGGTTTATATAGACACTGGAGGGGACTAGGGTTATACAAAGTCGGTTACAAAGGAAGGAATCTTCATATTAGGGCGCCAAGCTTGCCTTCCACGCCAAGGAGAGTCCCATCCGGACACGGGAGAGAGTCTTCGGTCTTGTATCTTCACAGCCCATCAGTCCGGCCCATGCTACATTGTCCGGACACCCGAGGACCCCTTAATCCAGGACTCCCTTAGTGGGTACTCTATGTGAGTGCATCATCTTGATCTTGATTCTGAACCATTTTGGTCAGTTGCAAAGCAACTATATTAAGCCTTGGTCCATTTATCCTCAAAACCTCCAGGATCATAGTCCTTCCTTAGTTAATCATCCCAGACAACACCACTGGCTCCAATCCCGTCTATGTTGATCACCAGTGCACAGCCAAGTTTGCTACAGCAAACTTCAGAGCTCAATTCCAACCAAATCACTGTGGCCCAGATCAATCCATAGCCTCATTTATAATATACGTTGGAAGGACTATCAGCTAGACAACATTTTGGGTGCCACTGAGTATTGAATGCCCCGGTTCACGTGGTGACTATGATGATGGCAAGCCCGTGCACGCGTTCTGTGCACTGTGGCGCGTTCAGGATGTCATTTGCGCTTCGGCCTCTCTTCCTCTCATCACCTTCGCGTGCGTGAGCATGTCCAGTGTCTTCATGTCATCGTCGTTCCCCTGGACCCCTCTCCCCCTCCGGCAGCTTTCTCACCGACGCTCGCCGCCGCGTGCCCACGGGCCAACAGTGCCGACATCGAATTAATGGCGCTAGTCTTCTTCCTCCACGTATTCTCTTGGATCCCTCTGCCTCATGAGCATTCCCTGTGCCCTCTCCCGTCGTCTACCTCTAGGCTCCAGCGCGCGTACACGCGTCCGTGGCTCCGGCCACGCGTCCGCGGCGATGCCAACTCGACCCCCTTCTCCCTGCCTATATAAGGCGGTCACGGGCGCGTTCTCCTCACCACTCGACCTCATGCACTCCCCTAGCCCTCCCTAGCCACTCATTTGAGCTTGAGCACCTCCCTTTCCTCCCCCATGGCCGTCGTGCCCGCCTCGGCCTCGGCCTAAATTAGCTCAACGCCGACCTCCTCCCTCCCTCTCTCCACCACCAAAGACCTCTTGCACCCCCGCGCGATGGCCGGAGCCGGCCAGGCGAGCAGCAGCGCCGTCGCTCCTCCTCGGCTCTGCGTGTGGTGTTGGGGGGAGAAGAAGAAGGAGGCGGGAGGACAAAGTTGATCGCGCGTGGATCCTGCGGCCCCACCAGTCAGCGAGACAGGAGTCGGCCCCGCCTCTGCTGACTAGGATAAGTGGAAGCGTATTCCACTGGAATACGTCTTCCCTTTCCAAAAGCGTACTCTGGCTCTGTTGCGGCCCAGTTTACGTTTTCTCAGTTGGAAAGCCTATTCTGCCAAAAGGCGCGTTCTGTTTTCCAGCCAAGGGCCTGTTTGTGATGATTTTATTACAGATAGGTCCCTGGCAGAAAAACACTTATATCTTTTTGCTCACAACTCCAAATGCGGTGATTCCAAAGCCCACTTCTTCGTCTCGTAGAGCCTGTTATATTGGTATCTCCGAGAGAGAACGTTTTCCGACGATTCTTTCCGTGAGCTTCTCGCACTTCTTCCAGGTGATTTCATCTACCCCAGGCAAGCCACACCCTCCATTTTCATGATTGCAACGCAGTGACATGGTTTATTTATTTTGAACTTGCTTACAATATTGCTTTAGTCACATGTGATCTTGTTCATGGCAATTCTCGGAGTATTATTTTGATCTTGCTATTGCCATGATATTGGTTGGAGTTCTAGGACTAATATTTTGCAACTTATGTGGATGACAAGTTGACTTGGATTATTAGTGGCTTATATGATGATTATTTTCATGATGGTATCTGATATTATGTAACACCCCAGATGTAACTTGCCATATTTGTAACTCCGACTCTTGCCATTTTCGGCTATGTGCTTAGTTATTCCCTCCGTGGTCGGGTTTTCTCTTCCGTTTTGCATTTTTTCATGTCATGCATTTTCATATCATGTCATCATGTGCATTACATTTGCATATGTGTTCGTCTCATGCATCCGAGCATTTCCCCGTTGTCCGTTTTCCAATCCGGCGCTCCTATCTCCTTCGGTGCACCCCTCTTGTTTTCTTTTGTGTGCGAGTGTCAAACATTCTCGGAATGGACCGAGGCTTGTCAAGTGGCCTTATTATACCACCCGGAGACCACCGGTCAAGCTTCGTTCCATTTGGAGGTCGTTTGGTACTCCAACGGTTAACCGGGCATCTGCAAAGTCCATTTGTGTGTCCAGCAAAACCCCCCTAAAAACCAGCCCAAAACCCAGCAAACTCTCTTCCATGCTCTAGATCGTTCGATCACGATCGTGTGGGCGAAAATCGCACCTCATTTGGACTCTCCTAGCTCCCTCTACCTATATATTGGTGACCCTCCCGAAAAACGAACGCAGTCCAAACCCTAACCTCGTCCCTCCGCGCCGCCGGACACGTCCGCGCGGAGCCGGACGCGTCCACCGCCGCCGCCCCGATGAATCGGAAGCCGCCACGTCACCCTCTCTCTCTCCTCCGCCGCGCGGCCCGCCGGAGCCCGTCCCCGGCCCCCGCGGCCCGAGCCCGCGCCGTCTGCCCCGCGCGCCACCAGCCGGCCGGCCCCGCCGCCGCGGCGCCGCCACGCCCCGCCACCGGCCACCCGCCGTGCTCGCCGCCGCCGTCGCCCGCGGGCCCCGCCGCCCTCCTCGCCGGCGCCTCCGCCTCCGCTCCCTCCTCCCGCGTCGCCGGAGCCGCGCGCGCCCCCTCCTCTTCCCCAGCGCCAGCGTCCTCAAGCTCCATCGAGCCGGTCCGATCGGATCTGGAGGATCCTCTGTGTGCGTTGACTTTCCCGTGCCCGTTTTTTTCTCCAAGTCCTCTAAATTTTACAGCAAGTGCTCATGTTCCTCAGTGCATAACTCCTTGCATGTAGCTCCGATTCGCGCGTGTAACATGTCAAATTGTTCGTCTCGCGATGCTCTACATTTTGTTCAATTGCACCATGTTCATTAGAGGTCATCTTGATGCCCAAATCTCTGTTGCAAGAGGGCTAGTTGCTGTTATCTGCTGGTTCTTATCAGAACTTGGAGATTTGTCTTTTTTGTATCATTTAATCTGTGCATCTTATGGGCATGAGATCTACATGTGTTTTGTTGTATGCCATGTCATCTTTCCAAGGGTGTATGCCATGTATTTTTGTGATCTCTGTGGTGACTAGCACAAGCATGCAAAGTAGGCTCCGTAATGTTTCTGATTTCAGGGACTTGGTGATTTCTCCAAGTCTTTGTCTGCTCTTATTTTGTTGCCATGTAAACTTGATGCTACAGAGAGATCCATGCATATTTTGGAGATGTTCAGTAAGGATATTTTGTAGCTATAGTTGTAATTGATCCATTCCTGCCATTGTTTGCAATTATGGAGTGCCATAGCATGACTCCATCGTGCTCTACTTTGGCTATAAAATATTTCTGGCAGATTCTTAACATGACATGCAATTTTGCCAAGCTCGTTGTAGTTGATCCATACATGCTATGCTTATACTCTTGCCATGGTTAGCTTCATAAACATGCCATCTTGCTATAGGTATGCTTGTTTTGTCATGCATTGCTCTGTAGTGAGTGCATCAAGCCAAGTCTGAAACCTGATAACGAAACTTGCTATGTTTACATGATTGCCATCATATATTCTGATCCTTTTTGGCTTATGGTCAGTAAGGGACTTTTGTCATATGCATTTAGTAGAATACTTCCATGCCTTGTTTTTCTATGATAAGTTCCTGTAGCATGTTGATTTCGTGCTCTGAACATTGCTACCTGATGCTGTTTTCTGCCATGTCCATTAATTTCACCAAGTCTGTGAACCTGTTATCTTTTGCACTTTTGCCATGCTTGTTTGGGCTTGATATGTTGTGAACTAGCCATAGCTCAGTGTTCATCTTTTGTCAAGCATCTCCTGTAGATCACTGCCATGTGCTTTGTTGCTATGTTGGAGTGCTGTAGCATTGTTTCTTGTTGCATTGTAAGTGCTATCATGCTGTTAATCGCAGATTCGTGTCATTCTTGTTTTGCTTGCCATTTGCAAACTGTGCATCCGTTTCGGCGATCTTTATATCGATTTCGACCGAAATCATCTCATCTTTCCAGTGGCATGATTGGTTTGCTAAGTTACTGCCTTGTTCATCATTTTCCTTCCGGAGCACGCATATGCATTGCATATCATATCTCGCATATCATGCATGTTTTGCATCATGTTGCTTGTGCATTTCTCGTTGTTGATTGTGGTTCCGTTTGTTTGTGTTCTTGTCTTGGGTAGAGCCGGGAGACGAGTTCGTGAACGAGGAACCTGTTGAGTACGCTTACGAGGATCAAGCTTTCGACAACTCTGAGAACCTTGCACGCAACATGACCACCCCTCGAAATCACTTCTATCTTTGCTTTGCTAGTTGTTCGCTCTATTGCCATGCTGCGCTACCTATCACTTGCTATATCATGCCTCCCATATTGCCATGTCAGCCTCTAACCATCCTTTCCTAGCAAACCGTTGTTTGGCTATGTTACCGCTTTTGCTCAGCCCTTCTTATAGCGTTGCTAGTTGCAGGTGAAGTTGAAGTTTGTTCCATGTTGGAACATGGATTTGTTGGGTTATCACAATATCTCTTATTTAATTAATGCATCTATATATTTTGGTAAAGGGTGGAAGGCTCGGCCTTATGCCTGGTGTTTTGTTCCACTCTTGCCGCCCTAGTTCCTGTTATACCGGGATTATGTTCCTTGAGTTTGCGTTCCTTACACGGTCGGGTGATTTATGGGACCCCCTTGACAGTTCGCCTTGAATAAAACTCCTCCAGCAAGGCCCAACCTTGGTTTTACCATTTGCCACCTAAGCCTTTTCCCCCGGGTTTTCGCGAGCCCGAGGGTCATCTTTATTTTAAACCCCCGGACCAGTGCTCCTTCGTGTGCTGGCCCAAACCGAGCGATGTTCGGCGCCCCCTGGGCAACCAGGGTCTATGCCAACCCGACGTCTGGCTCATCCGTTGTGCCCTGAGAATGAGATATGTGCAGCTACTATCGGGATTTGTCGGCACATTCGGGGGCTTTGCTGGTCTTGTTTTACCATTGTCGAAATGTCTTGTAAACCGGGATTCCGAGACTGATCGGGCCTTTCCGGGAGAAGGTTTATCCTTCGTTGACCGTGAGAGCTTATGATGGGCTAAGTTGGGACACCCCTGCAGGGTATTATCTTTCGAAAGCCGTGCCCGCGGTTATGAGGCAGATGGGAATTTGTTAATGTCCGGTTGTAGAGAACTTGTCACTTTACCCAATTAAAATACATCAAATGCGTGTGTAGCCGTGATGGTCTCTTCTCGGCGGAGTCCGGGAAGTGAACACGGTTTGAGTTATGTATGACGTAAGTAGGAGTTCAGGATCACTTCTGGTCATTACTAGTTGACGACCGTTCCGTTGCTTCTCTTCTCGCTCTCATTTGCGCAAGTTAGCCACCATATATGCTTATTGCCACTGCAGCTCCACCTTATTACACCTTCCTTTCCTATAAGCTTGAATAGTCTTGATCTCGCGGGTGTGAGATTGCTGAGTCCTCGTGACTCACAGATTCTACCAATACAGTTGCAGGTGCCGAAGATGCCAGTGCAGATGATGGGGTCGATCTCAAGCGGGAGTTCGATGAGGAACGTGGTCGTTACTATGTGTCTTTTCCTGATTATCAGTAGTGGAGCCCAGTTGGGACGATCGGGGATCTAGCATTTGGGGTTATCTTATTTTCATTTGGATCTTGACCGTAGTCGGTCTATGTTTGTATTTTGGATGATGTATGAATTATATTCATGTATTGTGTGAAGTGGCGATTGTAAGCCAACTCTTTATCCCATTCTTGTTCATTACATGGGATTGTGTGAAGATGACCCTTCTTGCGACAAAACCACTATGCGGTTATGCCTCTAAGTCGTGCCTCGCCACGTGGGATATATAGCCGCATGCGGGCGTTACATATTATGCTTTGGAGTAGTACTTTGGATGACTTGTTGCCTTTGGATTATTAGTGGCTATGATGATTATTTTCATGAAGGTAGTTGATATTATGTTTTGGAGTATGATTTCGGAGATGATGCTTGCATTGATCTTAACTAGATAGCTTGTTCTTGCTATTGGAGTAGTAGTATTGTCGTTCTTGGATTAATCATGATAGTAGTGCTATCCTCGGAGTAGTTTGATATGACGATATTATGCTTTGGATTATTTGTTGGATATTGGTATGACTTGGATTACAGGTTGATAGATGATATCTGAGTATCAGTTATCACTATTATATTTTTGGGGATAAATTCCGTCATTAAATTGGTCAGGTGCCTCGGAACCGGGTTTTTTCCAGTGCAACCACATTTGCCTTTTATGGGGAGGCCCTATTGTCATGCCTCTCGCTGGTGCCTCCAACGAGGGAAGGTTATGGGCGCGCGCTACCCTGATCAGGTAGGCGGACATAAACCTTGTGTGCCCATGGTTGGTATTGAGACCTCTTGTCCCCATTTGGGACCGTGTGTGTTTTGCCACCATGGTGGTCGTTGATGCCTTTGGTAGGCATGGGGCCACCCAGGACTGAACCCTAAGGGGGTGTTGGTCGGAGTGGCCTGGAAAGTGTCATGGCAGTAGGTCGGTTTTGTCGGAACGCCGTTGGTCCACCCCAATGGGAGTGCGAGGCCATGGGTTCTGTGATGTGGCTAAAGTGTGCTACCTCTGCAGAGTGTGTGTGTTTAATCTATCGATAGCTGCGTTCTCGGTCATGCGCATAAGTTCGTACTAGGTCACACCATTCGATCAACACTCACATGACGGAATGACTTATAGGTGATGTATATGTAGATATTGGGAGCTGTAATAGTTTGCCAGGATGTTGATGATGATGTTGGGATGATCTCGAGGAGGATCATTCAGTTTGTGGTGTGGTCACGAGGTGATCACATGGATGTTTTGGATCACGAGGTGATCGAGATGGTATATTGCTTGGCCGGATAGCCAAGAGTGAGATGGTTCTTGAGATCGGAGATGATGGTTTATCAGTATTCTAGTAGCTCATATCATGCTTAGTAGTTGCTTCATCACAGTTGTTAATTTAATTAACCTGTTTAATGTTATGTTATTGTCTTGCCTTGATGTTTTTGGTTGTTGTGAGCTTGCAAGTACATTCAATGTAATAACCTGGCGTGTCATGCCAGATTGCAGGTGATGCCATGATTGCTTGATTGCTTGTCGAGGTTTCCGTGCATGCGAGCTAGATCATGTCCCAGCCAGAATCCCTGCGGAGTGGAGTTCACCACCTTCGTCGTTGTTCCGCTCCTACAAGTATTCCGCTGCTACGAGTTGTTCCACTGCTAGCATAGAGCAAGTGTAGTATCACAGGCATAGTGTCGCCGTGCTGATGTGATTCTTTGTAACATCAGTCTCGTGTATTTATTATCATTTGTAATAAGAGCTGATTTGTTCTATGTCAGGCAGTGTCGTATTCCAGAAGACTTCATCTCGATCTCTGGGCTGGAATATGGGGCGTTCTGGTTTCTCTGAGCCGGGGTGTCACACCTTGGAAGATGTTTCTTACGTTAAATAAGTAATATAACATAACTCCTCGAACAAAAACTGGTCTGTTTGAGCAATATGGCCAGATTGCCTGGTTTCCGGACATAATGATTGTTTTTACATGGTATCTGGAAACACTCCACCTTCCTGGTTCGGAGGTTGAAGCCGAAGGCCTGCGATGACAATTTTTTGACATGTTCGACTGGAGATAAGGTTGATCATAAAGTACATGGATACATTGAAACAAATGCCTACTTCTTATCTATGCCATCTATAAGACTGTCTAAACTACAGTCTTCTTACGAATACTTTGCGGCTATCATTACTTGGTCATACACCAAGTTCACCGGAATTTCTTTCCTGTCTAGTCCCTGCGGTCCAACTCGGGCCATATGATTTGGATCGAGCTTGGTATAGTGTGTTTTCACCATCGCCCAGGCTTCTCATGCACCTTCACGACATGCGGACGCCTTCCATAGCTCAAAGCGGCGTCGGGCACCTTTGAACAGGCTCGCGAACCCCTCCATACTTTTTGGAGGGGTATAAGATGGCAACAAAGCCTTGGCCATACTTCTCATGGCTTTCTAGGCCCGCTCATGCACGATGGAAATCTCCTTAACCACATCGCCTTGAAATCCGGACACTTCCTCTTCAAGCCAACCAGTTAATAGACTTGCAGCAATAGAATTATGGAATAAATATGTGTCTCTGTGATGGTTTTAAAAGGTCATACCAAATATGCCACCTTTCAACTTCTCATTCTCTTTCCGTGCGGCCGATAACTGAGCCTTTAAGCTCTTTATCTCTTCGGATTGTTTGCCTTTTTCTTCCTCGTGTTTATTCTTCTCACCAGTGGTCATTGTGGCCTTTTTCATCTCTGCAACCTCTGCGGTGACGGTATTCAGCTTTGTCTGGTTTGTTTTCAGTTCCTGGGACAACGCATTGTTTTTCTCCTTGAGAACCTACAGGTGATATCGATCCTTAAATCTGTTGGCCTCACCGCTTCAAGTCTCGGGGGCTACTAGCATATATCTATTAAATTTGCACAAACTCTTTCCTGCATATCCGTTTAGAACAGTTGAGTAACTCCGGCAAGTCCGTCTCGAGCAGCTTGGATATATGCATCCATGGAGCTGAGTGCGGTAAATTCCTGTTCAGAGAAAGCTGGAGCGCGCATGGCCTTTTTCAGTCGATGGTGATTCATCACGCTCTCCACCTCGGAATTCATGATGGATACGTCATCCGAATCCTCATGAGGGGGCCGGATCTCGCACTGCATCAACCCTCGTCCTGGTTGACGAGTCCGGCGCCAGATTGGCTGGCATTCAGCTAGTAGGGCGTGTTCCCACTGTCTGCCGTGTGCTCCTCCTGAAACGAAGGTAGAAGGGAAATTTAACAATCCGAACTCATGCTTAGGCACATATCAACGGATATACCTCTTTGAAGACGGCGGGGGCTCTACAGCACTCCCGGTTTCCTTTCGTTTTGAGCGATTACCCTGCGTAAAGGCCGCTCTCGAGGGAGTGCGGCCTGCCGAGCACCGATCCTATGAAGTACAATTTAGTATAATGGATAAGGTGCAAGTAGGGACCTCTTTTAAGAAAGCTCTTTGAATACTTACAATAGAGAAGGGGTAAAGGCGCGGGTAGTCGGCCGTCATAGCCACTTCCGAACCGTTCAGGCTCGCCTGATAAAATACTCCATCATCAAACTCTATGTATATATCAGGATCCTTGCAGAATCCGGGGTCCTGGTCGCGAGCGTGATCCTCTAGCTATGGTGAGGGACAATGAATGTCCTCAATCATCTTCCTCCATGACTGTTTTAGGACGACAAGAAGTATTTGATTAGTATGCCTTGATAACAAGGAAAAATAATGCCGATGATCAAAAACTCACCCATTCAATGGGGTTGTACATGGAATAACCCTCTCGGCAGTTTAAGCGGAGGAAATATTCTTTCTCCTATACAGATCATCCAGGATTATAGCCCGTTCGGCCGGGGTATCCAGGCCCTTACGTCAGTAATGGGACGCGGCGAACTCTCCATTGTAACACCATAAAGGGGTCACTCTTGACTGGAGAGGTTGAATACATCGCTTTATTGCGATGGCCATTACTTCAACGATTTAGAGCTTGGAATGAGCAAGTAATCTGACCTTGCTGACCAACCTCTTAACTTCCGCACTGTCTTCTTCCTTGGGACTCCGGGGACGCCAATTGAGGCGTTTCTTCAAAGGAGCACTAGAGGATTCTGGGAGGCCATGCCGAACTGGGTCCGGAAGGGGAATGTCCTCAATATAAAACCATTCCGAAGACCATTCTGGGGATACCTCCTTGGTAATTCCAATAGGGTAGCCTGATCCGGCTATGCGCCATACTTCGGCGCCGCCCGCTTCAAATATGGAACCCCCTTGATGACGGGGAATGAGGCAAAAGAACTTTCTCCATAGTTCAAAGTGAGCCTCGCAGCCCAGAAACAGTTGACAAACAACAACGAAACCCGAGATGTGCATAATAGAACCTGGAGTGAGATTGTGCAGCTGAATCCGATACAATTCTAACAAGCCCCTGAGGAAGGGATAGATCGGGAGTCCTAAGCCCCATAGAAGAAATGAAACAAAGCACACCCTCTCCTCCTTGTTGGGGTTGGGAAAATTTTCTGCTAGCACATCATTGCCAATTGAGGGTAATCTCTCTCGCACGGAGACTAGATCTATGAGAGGGAGATATCCCTGCGTCTGGAGTCGACTCAAATGAAGATGAGGCACTGCGCAGCTCTGCCAATCACCCTCTTAAGGGCCGTGAGGGCGCGAAGAAGAGCTAGGAGCGCTGGCCATGTTTTGAAGTTTTTTCGTGGCTGGCCTTGATGTTCTCCGATCGATGTGGATGGCATTTGGGGATCTGGCCTCTTTATATAGGCGTTGTCCTTGTGTGGTCAGGGGCATATCTGTAAAAAATTATTATTATCATGAACTGTTCGCATTCGCCCGTCGCGTGGGAATCGGGGCGACTGCAGGAAGAGTCATACAAGCAGAATGTAAAGGTCAGCGTCGGACTGTCATCAGTCCGAAGTGTCGAGAAGAACCCGCCTTGCAAAGTCGAAGACAGAAACCGGATACTACATCGTCATTGAAGGAAAGTTCGGGGGCTACTATGGGTGTCCTGGATTAGTGGGTCCTCGGGTGGCCGGCCTATTCTATGTGGGCCGGACTGATGGGCCGTGAAGATAATAGCAAAAGACAATCTCGTGTGTCCGGGTAGGACTTCTGTATGCGTGGACTACAAGTTTGGTGACCGGATGTACTATTCCATCCTCTACAAACCGACTCTATATAACCCTAGATCCCTCCGGTGTGTATATAAACTGGAGGGTTTAGTCCGTAGAGGCTATCAGAATTCTCATAGGCTAGACAGCTAGGGTTTAGCCATTACGATCTCGAGGTAGATCAACTCTTGTAACCCCTATGCTCATCACATATAATAAGCAGGAAATAGGGTTTTACCTCCCTTAAGAGGGCCTGAACAAGGGTAAACATTGTGCCCCCTTTGTTCCCTCTTACCATTGATCCTTAGACGCACAGTTCAGGACCCCCTACCCGAGATCTGCCGGTTTTGACACCGACAGGGGTACCCAGACCCGTCTGCCTGCGGCCCAAGGCACGGCTCCTAGCGTGGGTTTAGCACGGCCCATCTTCATGGCATCATAAGCAAGATCCTCGCGATGGCCCCTGCCTCGCGAGGTGGGCATCAGCAAGCATCGTTAGGAGCTCCCCGAGGGCCTCACACCGGGCAGTCTCCCGCGGCTACCTCCCGAGGCCCCTCGCGGGCCGAATATGTCTAGGATCGCCAAGCCCCGCCTCGCGCTAGACATGGGTGACGCAAGCCGTGACGAGCGGAGCTAGTAGGGCACCAGCAGTCGCGGATAAGGACGTTTTCCTCTTTCGTGCTAAGGGAGCAAGGACAGCGCGTCGATTCCCAAAGCAATCTCTAAGGGTTGCTGTTTTGGTGCAAGAAGACGAGGACAGTGGGCTCGCCAGGATGGAGGTCATCGTCGATCCCATCAGCGCATCGTGGATAGAAGCTTTTGCAGGGGGAGACCACCTTTCGTCAGGATAAGTTGTACTCTTGTTCCCCTTCGAATTTGGCCATTGTGGCAACCCTTCCCGCCTAGAGTTTTTGGGGTAAGAGGACCAAGGCTAGTATAACTATAGGCTAGATGCCACTATAGAGGAGGGGGGATCTCGAGTGCTCCCGAGACAGTTCGTCTTCCTGGTACTCTCATACTCATCCTCCCTAGGAGGCAATTCACACAAACCACGAGTAGGGTCTTACACCGCAAGGTGGCCTGAACCTGAGTAAATTGTCTTGTCGTGTCCTTCTTTCCTCTTGGTCGAGCATGCCGGAGCATTGTCTTGAGGCAGTGAGCAGTGAGTCGGAGCTTACTGGAGTTCTGCGAGCACGCCCAAGAGTTTGAACCTTTTCTGGGGTCTCCGGAGCCCCGATCCGACATTTGGCGCGCCAGGAAGGGGTGTGCCGAACTTCCTCCGTTCCCACTCCGTCGTCCCCATGGACTACGCTCATCGTCGTCGTGCCAAGCGTCGTGCAGCTCGCATTGCCCAGATAGAGCCTTCGCGGCGGCCGCCGCCACTAAACCTCAGCCTCGGCCAACGCCGCCACCAACCCTGCCGCTCACGACCAGCAGGAGTCCTCCCTGCCCCCCTCCATGCAACACGACGGCCGCACCGCTATGCCTTCTCTCACCCCAGCTACACTTCGTCTTCCCATGCTCGCCGTGGGCTACTGAACGTGCAAGCCATGCTGCTCATGGCGCGCAAGCTGCTACACTACCGCCCAACCAACAAAGGCTACGACGCCTGGCTTGGCTGCATTACCGAGCTCATCAAAGCCATGGGCGAGGCCCAGGCGCCTTCCCATTCACCTCCGCCCCTTCCCTTGCGTGGTGACAATGCCGAGCCCTGGCAGGACGCACGGTAGCACGACCCACCACGTGGAGTGCCTGTGCCAGCTCAAGATGAGGCCAGCTGCCAGATTGTGCATCAGCTACCACTTGACGTCTGTGTGCCCCCCGGGCCGCAGCGCCAGCGTCAAGACCGGGACGTCCAAGACACCGCGGCGCATGGACGCCAGGACCGCACCGCTCCTACACGAGGCGCGCCTGTGAGCACTGCCGGCTATCGCGCCTTCACTCGCGAGCTGCGTCGGGTGGTTTAGCCGGTCAAGTTCAAGCCGAAGCTGCCACCGTGATATGACATGATCCCCGACCCCACGGAATTCCTCGAAGTCTACACGCTGACCATCGAGGCAGAAAACATCAATGACATGGCCATGGCGAATTTATTTTTCATGGCCCACAAGGATGGCGCGCACTCCTGGCTCATGAACCTGCTTGAGGAGTCGATCTCCTCGTGGGATGAGATCCGCAAGAAGTTCATCGCCAACTTCCAAGGTACTGGCAACCACGCCCTCACCATCAACGACCTGCGCCGCGGGAAGCAGCGCCCTGACGAGACCCTCTGCTGGTACATTCAGCGCTTCAACCAGGTGCGCCACAAGATCCCGAAGGCCTCAGATGAAACCATCCTCTCAACATTCACGAATGGCATCACAGCCGTTAGGATGAGCGAAAAGCTTGCCATCAATGATGACCTAAGCATGGCGGTGGAGCTGTTCAACCTGGCTGACAAGTGCGCCAGGGCGGAAGAAGGCTGCCTCTCTCTCCTCAACGACCCTGACTTCGAGCCCGACGATAAGAAGATCAAGGCCAAGGAAGTGAAGCGCAAAGGCCTGATGTAAGGGAGAACCCTAGATGGCCGATCTTTCATGAAAGGAGCAGATCCCAACGATGAACATGAAGAACACGAGGGGAAACACGAGGGATAACACGAGAGAAACACTCAAACCAACGAGATTAGGTCACACATATGCTAGATCCTCGAAACACAAGGAGAGATACCAGATCCACGGTCAACAATGGACGATACAAAGGTAACCGATTCTTCTCCGTGAGGGGGGCTTGAGGTCTTCCCGTTAGGGGTCTTGAATACAAGATGGACCTTCTCGGAAGAGGTGTCGGTCCCTCGCGGTGGAGTAGATCTGGATGGATGAGCGAGGCTCTATCTCACATATGAGCTATCACAACGCTAACCCTAACTAGGAGGAGGTGGAGGAGTATATACAGTCTAGGTCCACGAAGGGGTAAGTGGGAGAGGGATACATGGGCCTCGTGCCCGATCTCTGTATGCAGACAGGTACCGGACGTCCGCTGTGGACCTGTCGTCCGATGGCTCGTGAGCTTCCGGACGTCCGGTGGTCACCGGACTTCCGCTATTTCCATTCTGTGAAGGTGACGCCGGACGTCCGGTGACTTTGGACTTACGCTAATTTCAGCTCGGGTGTGGTGGTGTCCGATGTCTGGTCCTGGTCGGTCATCCGCCCGCTGGAAGATTTTTCCGGTCGTCAGGTCCTGGCCGGACATCCGCTCGCTGTAGCTTGCGTCGGCTGGGACGTGGGCAAGCTCGGCTTCAGGTGACGGACATCCGGTCCCGACCGGTCGTCCGGTGGTTGTAGCTTCCGTGGCAGCTCTTCTTCTTGTCCTTCCCACTTGGTGTCCTCACCCTCTTTTCCGTTGGATGTAGCTACTCCGTGGCCTTCCTCCAAGTACCTGATCACACATAGTGTTTCCGCTTGGGGTAGTAGCCATGTCTCATGTATAGCAAGTGGTAGTTCGGAGAGGAGCGAGTTCACCTTATCTTCGATAGCCTTTGCTCGTGCTCTTGTCATTGGTCCAAGTGGTGTCGTGGGAGACGTAGGTAGGTCCATGGGGACGACCTTGGAATGCTCTGCATCAAGGCCCCACTGTGCTGGAGGCGGACCCTGTGCAGAAACACGGCCGTAACCGTGACGAGCCCGACAAGGATGGCCGCCTGTTTTGCGTCTACCACAACGTGCGCACCCACAACACCGACGACTGTCAGGAGCTTAGGTCGCTCCATGATGAGCACCTGGGCCGCAGCCTCGACCGCAATGACCATGGTCTTGGCTGTGAAGGCGGCTGTGGTGGAGGCCGATGGGACAACCGCAACCCCCGCCAGGGCTGGCGCGACCATCCTCGCGAGGGTGGCTGGCGTGATCAGCCTCGCGACGGGGTCTGGCGCAATCAGCCTTGGGAGGCCTGCCCTCAGGGCAACACGGGCCTCGCACCGCTGCCGCCAACGGCTAGGAGGAACGACAACAACCAGCAAGACGAGGGGGCTAGGGGCTACCAGGAGCCTCGTGCAGTAGCCTGCATCCTCAGGGGAGCTCAGGCTCCCGTGTCCAACCGTCTCTTCAAGCAGTTCTCTCATGAGGTGAACGCTGCCCTCCTGAGGCTCGAGGTTGTGTGTCCCCTCAAGTGGTCGCAGTACGCCATCACTTTCGACTCCAAGGACCACCTCAGGTGTTCGTACACTATCGGCGCGCTCCCCATGCTGTGCACGCCCACCATCAGCAAAGTCTCTATCACCAAGACCCTCATCGATGGCGGTGCCGGCCTCAACGTCCTCTCCGTCGAGACCTTCGAGGTGCTCCAAGTGCCTCATGACCAGCTCATGCCCACCAGGCCATTCTCGGGGGTGACCAGCGGCTCCACCACCCCCTAGGGCAGGTTCACCTCCCTGTCACCTCCGGCACCAGCGACAACTATCACACTGAGCTCATCGACTTTGACATGGCCCACATTGGCCTCCCATGGGGATGGAGGGAGGGATGGAGGGAGATAGTAACCGACAGAGTGGCCTAGATGGACTTTGTGTGTGCGCGCGTAGTGTGGAGGATATTTTACAGAGGCAACGTATGCGCCTAGAGGGAGAAAGATATGGAGAGAGAGAGAGGGAGAGAGAGAGCTCGTCATGGAGGGCACGACGAGGTTGTGTGTCAATAATACATATGTTGAGAGCGTGAGGGGCGGGAGTGAGAGAAATGGAGATCAGAACATGAAGAGAAAGAATGAGCGTGTGTCGGATATCAATAGCTCTATTAAGAAAGAGATGAAGATCGATCGATACAGGAAGTATGTGTGGTGAGGGGGAGGTCGATGGAGACACCTAAACACAACATTTGAGTGTACATAGTAGTAAACATTGTATGGAGGACCATGCATGGCTTACATTTTATTTTTGAATTCATGCCATACATGCATTTTTTGGAAAAGTAGATGCACTATACTAACTCGATTGTTGTTGTATTCGTGTGTGTGTGTGTGGTCAGATGCTTGAATACATACCACTACAAAAATAGACACATTCGTAACATTATGGGCCGAACGAAAAAATTGTCATGCTTATGACACTTCTATGACGATAATTGTGACAAAACCACGTATCATCATAGATGTGGGGAGCTCCTACTTCTATGACAAAAAAGCATGACAGAAAATGGGCTTTTCTTCCTGGGCAGGCAGGGACGCACCTGCATGACATTTTTTCGGTCGTCCATGATGGAAAACATCATGGTAGAAGCAAGGGGAGGAAAATTTCGAGGAGTTCCCGCTTATGATGGGTGGTCGGGGCCGAGCATAGCACGGATGTTTGCGCGTTTCTCTTGAACACATACGCGTGTGTGTGCGAGGCATTGGG
This sequence comes from Aegilops tauschii subsp. strangulata, assembly GCF_002575655.3. Classification (NCBI taxonomy): domain Eukaryota; kingdom Viridiplantae; phylum Streptophyta; class Magnoliopsida; order Poales; family Poaceae; genus Aegilops; species Aegilops tauschii. The sequence continues at coordinate 249,669,538 of NC_053038.3, forward strand.
CTCTAACTGAACCCAAGTGAGGTGTTCGCTTACTATACCCGAGCGATTGCACTAGCTACATTACTGAACCTGAGCAATCGATCCCTTGGCTGTTAACTGAACCCAAGCGATTCCTTCGCTACTACTGCTAACTGAAGCCGATCAAACCTGCTGCCTCTTGATGAACATTGGCCGTTGTTAAGGGTTGGATGAACAGTTCCCGGTGGGGGTTGGATGAACAAGACCCCGTGGTAGTAGTAGGTCGTTGCCGCAGGATGAACAGGACCCCGATCGAGGAGGCCGCCACACCCGAGCCGATTGGGGGTGGATGAACAGGACCCCGTGGAGGGCTGCTTGAATAGTAGCCGGTGGAGACGGGATGAATAGTAGTCCATGGATGAACAGTATCTGGTGGAGGCAGGAGGAAATCGACGGTGGATGAACAGTACCAGGTCAAGGTGGAGGAAGTCGACGGTGGGTGAACAGTAGCCCGTGGAGGCTGGAGCGAGGCAGTAGACGGTGGATGAATAGTAGCCCGTGGAGTCCAGTTTTGCGGTACGCCACACCCCCCGATGAACAGGACCCCGTTTCGACCGTAGGCGCTCCAACACAAGTCTGTTTCCTCCATTTTGCGGTACACCTGACCCCTCCCGATCAATAACACCCCGTTTCGACCGTAGGAGCTCGAATAGAAGTCCGTTTCCTCCGTTTTGTGGTACGCCATACCTTTTTTCGGCTGTTCCGTCCAAGCCGGTTGGCTCCCGATGAACAGGAGGTATTCCGACCTAGTCGGTTGCCTCTCGATGAACACGACGTTGTTTCCTCCATTCCGACCCAGCCGGTTACCTACCGATGAACAGGACGCCGTCATTGTACGCGTTAGAGACCCCGCCCGTATGTATGTACGTAGCCGTATTTACTTTCTTGCAGCGTGCCTGTACGTAAGTGTAGACGATGCTACGTCCGCGCCTCTCCTACGACACGTGCCGCTCCTTACACGGCCATGGTTCATCGCTGCAGAGAGACCGATCGACCAGTATGTACGTACACATTCGCGACCAGACAGACAACCCTACGTACGGTTCGTGTTGTAAATATGCCCTAGAGGCAATAATAAAGTGGTTATTATTATATTTCCTTATTCATGATAATTGTCTATTGTTCATGCTATAATTGTGTTATCCGGAAATCGTAATACATGTGTGAATACATAGACCACAACATGTCCCTAGTGAGCCTCTAGTTGACTAGCTCGTTGATCAATAGATGGTTACGGTTTCCTGACCATGGACATTGGATGTCATTGATAACGGGATCACATCATTAGGAGAATGATCTGATGGACAAGACCCAATCCCAAGCATAGCGCAAGATCGTGTATTTTGTCTGCTAAAGCTTTTCTAATGTCAAGTATCTTTTCCTTAGACCATGAGATTGTGCAACTCCCGGATACTGTAGGAATGCTTTGGGTGTGCCAAATGTCACAATGTAACTGGGTGGCTATAAGGTGCACTACAGGTATCTCCGAAAGTGTCTTTGGGTTGGCACGAATCGAGACTGGGATTTGTCACTCCGTATGACGGAGAGGTATCTCTGGGCCCACTCGGTAACGCATCATCATAATGAGCTCAGAGTGACTAAGGAGTTAGTCATGGGATCATGCATTACGTAACGAGTAAAGAAACTTGCCAATAACGAGATTGAACAAGGTATTGGGATACCAACGATTGAATCTCGGGCAAGTAGCATACCGATGGACAAAGGGAATTGCATACGGTATTGATTGAATCCCCGATATCGTGGTTCATCCAATGAGATCATCGTGGAACATGTAGGAACCAATATGGGTATCCAGATCCCGCTATTGGTTATTAGCCGGAGAGGTGTCTCGGTCATGTCTACATGGTTCCCGAACCCGTAGGGTCTACACACTTAAGGTTCGGTGACGTAGAGTTGTTATGGGAAATAGTATGTGGTTACCGAATGTTGTTTGGAGTCCCGGATGAGATCCTGGACGTCATGAGGAGTTCCGGAATGGTATGGAGGTGAAGATTTATATATGGGAAGTCATCATATGGTCACGGGAAGTATTCGGGGGTTTGCCGGTATTGTATCGGGACCACCGAAGGGGTTCTGGGGGTCTAATGGGAGGGTCCACCTGCCCTGAAGGGCCCTATGGGCTATATGTGGAAGGGAGCCAGCCCCTAAGTGGGCTGGGCGCCATCCACCTTAGGGCCCATGCGCCTAGGATTGGGGGGAACCCTAAGGAGGGCGCCCCCCTTGGCTTGGGGGGCAAGCCCCCTCCCCTTGGCCGCCCCCCCTCTAGATCTCATCTAGAGGGGCCGGCCCCCTTCCCCCTTCGCCCTATAAATAGAGGGGAGGAGGGAGGGCAGCAGCACCTCATCCAAGGCGCAGCCCTCCCCCTCTCCAACACCCCTTCCTCCTCTGTTGAGCTTGGCGAAGCCGTGCCGAAGAACTGCAAGCTCCACCACCATGCCGTCGTGCTGCCGGAGTTCTTCCCGAACTTCTCCTTCCCCCTTGCTGGATCAAGAAGGAGGAGACGTCCCCGTGCTGCACGTGTGTTGAACGCAGAGGCGCCGTTGTTCAACGCTTAGGTCGGAATCAACCGTGATCTGAATCGCTGCGAGTACAACTCCTTCATCCGCATTCTTGTAACGCTTCCGTCTCGCGATCTTCAAGGGTATGAAGATGCACTCCTCTCTCTCGTTGCTAGTCTCTCCATATATTGATCTTGGTGATGCGTAGAAATTTTTTAATTTCGGCAACGATCCCCAACAGTTCGACCGGGTGGGACCCAGCTGTCAGGGAGGACAAGGAGGCACTTCCTTGCGTGTGAAGATATAGCTGGTGGGTCCCAGCTGTCAGGGGAAAGAATCATTTTTTGCATGTAAGAAGAAGGTACTTCCTTGCGTGCGAAGATGTAGCTGGTGGGTCCAACTGTCAGCCTCACCGCGTACAGTCCTCTTCCGATGGTTGTCATTCGTTGACCACGTTCACCATGTTGCATGGACAGCACCCAGGCGGCGGTAAGGAAAGGAATGACGCGGAGCCTGGGAACACGTAGAGGGTAGTACGAGGGTTGACTGGTTCGGCTGTGGTGTGAGGTTGCCGTCGCCGCAGAATAACAGGGGGTGTGGGTGAGTCGAGGGATGGCCTGGCCAACAGTGGGAGTAGGAGGAGGTGGTGAGGCCTGCGCGGCAGCACAGCCGGCCACGAGAGGCAGGAGCACACGATGATTTGAACGGCTGGAGCAAAAAAATCATAGGTTGGAGAAGCAGGACGACCGTTGGATGTTAACAATCCAACGGTCACTGGTGATAGAATCGTTTGTTGACTAAGTTGACAAAAGCCCTGCGTACGCGTCAACTTAGTAGGGCCACAAGTCAGCCTCCAAATCTGGTGGGCTACTATGTGATAGATGAAAAAACACGATCAAGATCGCCAAAGAGATCGTCAAGAAGAGATATTACCTGGACTGGCTTAACGAGGGATCCCGAAGAGGGGGGGCTTGGATAGGGCGATGGCCTTGAGCTTGTCTACGGTAGTCTTGGCAGGGTGCTTGCGCTTCTTCATACCATGAGCCTCGGCGGTTTTGGCCAGAGCCATAAACATCACTTCGGCCAGTGCTCCATGGTCCATCAAGAAACTGTCAAATAGAAATAAAAGAAAAGAAAACATAATCACAATCCCAAAAGAAGAACAGAGAGGGAGTTATAGGATTAGTCGAGGGGTTGCAAGACCGGGCCTTGGCCAGAAGCAACACCATTGATGCACTCACCTTTCCTTCTTAGGGAGAGAAGAACAATGGCAGAACCGCATCAGGGTTTTCTTGAAGAAATGAGGAACAAGATGAGGGAGAAGCGAGTTGGGGTTTTCTTCAAGAGAGGAAGATGAGGGAGAAGAGTGAAAGGATGGTTGCTTCATCCGTCCAACTTACTGCTGGAAAGGTGGGGGTTTTGTGATTTGACGGCTCATTGGGCATTACTGCGGCGCTTCGACCGGTGTAGTCTACCATGCAGTTGTGCACTCTAGTATGGAGTAATTTAGTGCATGGCAAGTGGAACCCGGAGCTGGCTGTCCCACACATCACCGAAAGTGAGTAGCAAGGTTCCCGATGACCGTCCAGGAGGACCCGCATGGTAGAGCGTGTCCACTGTTTCTGAAAAAATTGATTATAGCAAGCATTTCCACTCTTACGACGGAGGAGTGCGAAACACGGCAGCCACTTGAACTTACATAGTACTCCTACAACTAGGCATGTGCAGTGGTTCATACGTTAGTACTATAATCTTGTTGCTATTGTAGGAAGATATGACGATAAAAATGATGTTGTGCGCATGTCAACTATATGAACAGTAATGTAACATGCCCCTTTTTTGTTTGTCCGGTCAAGAATGAATGGTGAGATCAATGATAACGGAACTAGGACTACAACGTATGGAGAGTACGGTGCTACAACACTCCACGGAACATGGGATCTGAGATGAGCATGAAGGGTGCATGAGCCCACACTAGGTTAAAACAAATACACTAGGAGCATGCAGAGCATGCATGAAGAGGGGTGCTGAGATGAGCATGCACAAAGAGGAAACAACTATGTTGAGATGAGAATGCAACAAAACACACCCGCACGCTTTGTTCTACAATGACAAATCTGCACCGTCTGAGTTTGATCCAACGGTCATGTTGCGCCGAGACATGCGCAGGCATAGGATGCCTAAACACCACCGAAGTCCCTCTGCCTGTCGACAGGCACGACGATGGTGATGCAGGGTGCCACCGCCCGCAGATCCTGCTCTTGGTCGACGGGAGCCAGCTCATCAAAGACGGCGTCCAATGGCACGAATGGATTTCGGTGACGAAGCCCTGAGAGGATTCGCCCGGCTACGGCGATGGCCGCCCGCAACCCCTCCTTGTCCAGCTCCACCCCCACCACCGTGCGGAGACGGCTCAGCTCCTCGGAGATATAGGTGAAGAAGGAGACAAGCTCAGGAAGCCGTATCTCGTTGAAGTCGATGGGGTGGTCGAACAGGTTTAGCCCGACGGCCGACATGGTCACGTTGGCATGACGGTAGGCATCACGCAACCGCAACACGTGCATCGGAACATGGTCCAACAAGTGGTTGAGGCGATACTGGACCTCGTCACGATCGGCCCACTCGTGCTCCAGGCAGCTCGCCTGACCGCCTATCATATCTCCTACTTTCTACAGCAATACCGCCGATGCCTCGAGCATCTTTGTGGTGGACGCCTGCCGCTTTTGAAGCTCCATGAACTACCGCACATAAAGGAGGAGCATGGCACTCCTCTCCTCCTTGAGCTCACGGAGCTCCACGTCATTGGCCCTGAGCTCCGCATCCTTGGCATGGAGCTCCTGTGTCAGGCGCCTCACCTCAGGGTCTGTGATCTGGTGCGCCGATATGGAACCCGGTAGAAGCAATGGGGAGAGGAAGCAAAGGGGGCGAAACGGCTGAAAGCCAATGCAATCTACGGGAAGGCAGAGGGAACCAGCCGAGAAGTGGGGTGAATCATTTGGTTTTCACCATGGGAAAACACGAGTCGACGACTTTCCACTTCAGGGAGCAGTGGGTTTTATAGGCGGAGTCATCATGACTAATTGCTGCCGCGCCTGCTCCCGTCAATCAAAAAACAAAAATCCTGTCGTGCCTGCCGCACCCAAAGAACAGTGCAATGCAGTGGTGGATATTTAAATTTACCTACCGGCAAGGAGAGAAAAAATGGGGTGAAAAAACAAATGTGGCGGAGGCCTAGCTAATTGGTCGCACTAGCCCAACTAGCTAGTAACCGTGATTCACAGATGTGCACGGCGGGAAAGGTGGGCTTTTGTGATTTGACGACCCATTTACTTGCTTCGGTGCTACGATCGAGGAGGACATAGAGAACACGCGGTAGGGCGTCACACGTCTCGACAAGGAAGAAAATATGCGTGTACCACCTAGGAGGACCCAGAAACCGCGCGGTAGGGTGTGCCACGTCTCGGCACGGTGGAAAAATGTGAGTGTAAAAATAAATTGTATCAAACTACCTATGGTTCGACCTCGGGACCTAGCCAGTCGGTTGAAAACACCCCACTAGCCACACAGCTTCATCATGCTAACATGGCACAAAGGATAGGTGTGGTTAGCTCCGCCTCGACCAGCCACAATGTCTCTTGTTCTAGACGATTCATCTATTTTCCAAGCATTTTTTTAGTTATAATAACACCACGGCAAGATCGCACCGCTCTTCGTGTGTGCCCATGCATCTAACGGTCGTACTAGATGGAGAGGAGAGAGAGAGATGTCAGACATGGGACCCACCAGTAAGTCAGTCAACATTCATGCATGTGTTGACGAGTCACTCCCTCTACTCTACTCAACGTAATACTGTATAAAATCAAATTATGAGACAAAGCCAACAACCGTTGTGGTTTCAGGTTATCGACGTACGCTTTGTACTCCAGGTTACCGGTTCAAATCTCGTCCTTCAGATTTGTTAGTTTTAGATCCAAATTTGATCAATGACAAGTGGGACCCTCATGTGTTGTTCCGATATTTCAGTGTAAGATGGTTTTTTTGGACAAACACTTTGCGCGGTTAGGCTAGTTATACGTGTTTTGCAAAATTTAGGAACCAAAATGACAGCGGCATGGAATACCACATGCTCCTCGTAGCTTAGATGCTATGGTGATACGAGATTTTACGTCGTTTGATTTGAGAGTAGTCTTTGTAATTATGTGCAATTTCCAAACTCTCCAAGGGGTTCTGTGACGTCTTGGTCTGGTCGTTGAACAAAAACGAAGTACGCGAAGTTGTAGCTATGGCGAACTTTTAATCTAAACAAAACCCAAAGTCTAAACGATGCCCTAAGGGCTATATATATGGAGGAAGAGGGGGGAATTTCGTTGCCCTTGGAGGAGGGGTTCGAAACAAACCCTAACTCTTGTTTCCCCACACATACGGACTCTAAAAACAGCCTATACTTGACTATTTCGAAATTACATGGGCCTGGCCCAAAAATAAGGTGACGCAACACCTATAATAGCCTCTGGACGAAATTTATGAAGTGGCATCTTGTATATTTCATCCAAGGCTTCATGCACTCATTATGGTGGCTTCAAAGTCCTGAAATCATCACTTGTAACTCCGTTCTTGTTCCCCTTGTGCATGCCATCATCTCCATGCTTAATCGTGCTCCAATGTTGATCCCTCTTGTCCAAGCTAGGCCCTTCATTTGTAAGCAAGACAAATGTATCCAATTTAGGTAGCATCATATTCTCATGAACATTCGAATCATTACCAAGAAACGAAAGTACCTGATAATTTAATTGGCGTGCGCGAGCTCTAGTAATTGGTCCAGTATGTATAGCAGCAGGGGTTGTGGGTGTAACAATGGTATTGATGTCCTCATCATCCTCCACTTCTTGAAATGAAGTCGTCCTCGACGGAAGCTCATCTCCCCACACAAATAAGGCTTCAAATCTACAATGTTAAAAGTGGGACTAACCCCAAAATCTGCAGGCAACTCAAGTTTATATGGATTATCATTTATTTTGTCTAACACCTTAAAAGGACCATCAACACGTGGCATTAGCTTTGATTTGTGCAAATAAGGAAATCTATCCTTACGCAAATGTAACCAAACAAGATCTCCAGGTGCAAACACAACATGTTTTCTACCCTTATCTCCAGCAAGTTTATATTTAGCACTCATACGCTCAATGTTTTCCTTAGTTAACTCATGCATTTTTAAAATCAATTCAACACGTTGTTTAGCATCAAAATTAACCTTCTCCGAAGATGGAAGAGGCAACAAATCAATAGGTGCATGAGGTTGGAAACCATACACAATTTCAAAAGGGCACATCTTATTAGTAGAATGCAATGAACGTTTATAGGAAAATTCAATATGAGGTAAGCATTCTTCCCACATTTTCTTATTATTCTTCAAAACAACCCTAAGCATAGTAGGCAATGTTCTATTTACTACTTCAGTTTGTCCATCAGTTTGGGGGTGACGAGTAGTACTAAAAATTAGTTTAGTCCCCAACGTAGCCCATAAACATCTCCAAAAGTGGCTAAGAAATTTAGTATCACGATCTGAAACATTAGTATTTGGCACACCATGCAAGCAAATAATTTCACGAAAGAACAAATCAACAACATTAACAGCATCATCGCTTTTATGACATGGTATAAAGTGTGCCATTTTCGAGAACCTATCCACGACAACAAATATGCTATCCCTCCCCTTCTTTGTTCGAGGTAAACCTAAGACAAAGCCATAGATATATCCTCCCAAGGAACACTAGGTACAGGCAAAGGCATATATAAACCATGAGGATTGAGTTGTGACTTAGCTTTTTGACATGTAGTGTATCAAGCAACAAAACGCTCAACATCTCGTCTCATCTTTGGCCAAAATAAATGTGTAGCAAGTATATCCTCCGTCTTCTTCATGCCAAAGTGTCCCATTAGTCCTCCTCCATGTGCCTCCTGCAACAACAAAAGACAAATGGAGCTAGCTGGAATGCATAGCTTGTTAGCACGAAACACAAATCCATCGTTAACGACGAACTTGTTCCATGTTCTACCTTCTTTACAATTCTGCAATACATCTTTAAATTCAAAATCATGCACATATTGATCTTTGATGGTCTCTAAACCAAATATTTTATAGTCAAGTTGTGAAAGCATAGTATAATGACGAGACAATGCATCAGCAAGAACATTTTCTTTACCCTTCTTGTGCTTAATGACATAAGGGAAAGTCTCAATGAATTCAACCCATTTAGCATGTCTACGGTTCATTTTTGCTTGACTTTTAATGTGTTTGAAAGATTCATGATCAGAATGTATAACAAATTCTTTGGGCCATAAATAATGTTGCCATGTTTCTAAGATCTGAACAAGAGCATATAATTCTTTATCATAAGTAGAATAGTTCAGACTAGGCCCACTCAATTTTTCAGAAAAGTATGCAACAGGTTTGCCATATTGTAATAACAAACCTCCTAATCCAATTCCACTAGCATCACATTCAAGCTCAAAAGTCTTATTAAAATCAGGAAGTTGGAGTAAAGGAGCATGTGTCAACTTATCTTTCAATACCGTGAAGGCTTCTTCATGTGCGGTACCCCAAACAAAAGGCACATCCTTCTTTGTAAGCTCATTGAGAGGCGCAGCAATGGTGCTAAAATCTCTCACAAAACTCCTATAGGAACCAGCGAGTCCAAGAAAACTCACTCTTGTGACCGTTTTGGGCTGCGGCCAACTCTCAATAGCTTCAATCTTTGCTTTATCAACTTCCATTCCCTATGGAGTAACAACATAGCCAAGAAAAGATACTCGGCCAACTCTCAATAGCCTGTGACGTCTTAGTCTGGTCGTTGAACACAAACGAAGTACACAAAGTTGCAGCTATGGCGAACTTTTAATCTAAACAAAATCCAAAGTCTAAACGATGCCCTAAGGGCTGTATATATGGAGGAAGAGGGGGGGGGGGATTTCGTGGCCCTTGGAGGAGGGGTCCGAAACCAACCCTGACACTTGTTTCCCCACACATGCAGACTCTAAAAACAGCCTATACTTGACTATTTTGAAATTACATGGGCCTGGCCCAAAAATAAGGTGACGCAGCACCTATAATAGCCTTTGGACGAAATTTATGAAGTGGCATCTTGTATATTTCGTCCAAGGCTTCATGCACTCATTATGGTGGCTTCAAAGTCCTGAAATCATCCCTTGTAACTCCGTTCCTGTTCCCCTTGCGCATGCCATCATCTCCATTCTTAATTTTGCTCCAATGTTCATCCCTCTTGACCAAGCTTGGCCCTTCATTTGTAAGCAAGACAAATGTATCCAATTTAGGCAGCATCATATTCTCATGAACATTAGAATCATTACCAAGAAACAAAAGTACCTGATAATTTAATTGGCGTGTGCGAGCTCTAGTAATTGGTCCAGTATGTATAGCAGCAGGGGTTGTGGGTGTAACAATGGTATTGATGTCCTCATCACTCCTACTACGAGCCGTTAGATCTCATGGGAACTCGTATCACCATAGAATCTACGGTGTGGGAGCACCGCATATTCCCCCGTGCGACAAAACATCAGGTGCTCTCGCAGCTTGGATGCTACGGTGATACAAGCTTCGAGGCCGTTCGATCTAAGATCCAATGGCATCTGAGTAGACTTTGTGCTTGTGGGCTGTGCCCAAACTCTTTGGGGGCTTTTATGCAAAAAAACATTCAAACCACCAAGGAGTCATTGGATCTCATATCTAACGGCTCCAAGGAGCTTGTATCACCACAACATCTAAGGTGTGGTAGCATGTGATATTCTTAAATACAAGAGAATATAAGGTCTTCCCTCATCTTAGATTCTACAATGATACGAGCTTCGAGGCCGTTGGATATGGGATCCAAGGGCATCTCAGTAGTTTTGGTACTAATTGTGTGCAATTCCCAAACTCATTAAAGTTTCTTGTAAAAATATTAAGACTTCTTGTGATCCGCTATATCTCAAATCAAAACGCTCCAAGGAACTCGTATCACAAGATAGCATCAAAGGTGCGGGGGCACATGATATTCTCCCGAGGGGTGCACAACCCATCGGTGTTTGGGAGGGTGGGGTCAAATATAATGTTCAAAAGATATAATCTAAACAATCCTAAACAGAGCTTCCCAATTTTATCTAAGGTCGAGGGGTTACCCCCCGACAATCTACATAGCTCCGCCTATGCAAGAGGTGTAGTGGGAGCGTCTAGGTGTGAGAGAGACGACACGAGCAAGCGAGGTCAATCGAATCATTTATAGATGGAGAGATTGAGTGAGTGTGGCCTAGCGTACACTCGAAAGTTAAAGACGATACACCGAGATATCGTGCGGGGAAGCTGAAGTGAGGGCTGGAGGGAGGTAGTTACCGAGAGAGTGGCCTAGATAGACTTTGTGTGTGCACGCACGGTGAAGGTGTTTTACAAAGGCAACGTATATGTCTTGAGAGAGATGGGGAGGGATTTTCATGGAGGGCACAACGAGGTTGTGTGTGAGAAATGCATTCATTGAGAGTGTGAGGGCGAGTGTGACATAAATGGAGATCGAAATGTGAAGAGAAATAATGAGCGCGCGTGTGTCAGATACCAATAGCTCTATTAACAAAGAAATGAAGATAGATTGATACATGAAGTATGTGTGGTGGTGGGGGTGTCGATGGAGAGACCTAAACACAACATTTGCATGTACATAGTACTAGAGTTAATATTCATGTTTCAATTTATTGTGCATTTTAAATATTGAATTGAGGACCATGCGTGGCTTACATTTTGTTTTTAAATTCGTGTCATACATGCATGGTCACTCATCCATGTTGAGACCACTATATCACAAACTCACTCTAATTCAAGAACTCGTCATAAATCAATTACCACGCCTTTTGGAACGACCAGTTATTTGCAAGGAAAATACGGGCATTATAATACATATAGATTCGTTCGGCAATTTTAAAAAAGATTCCTTTATTCTCGAATGGTAGCACACGACGGCGTACCAGCCAGACCCGAGCTCGTGTCCTGCTGGTGGCATACGTGGTATGCACATTAGCCAACCCCAATGAAAAGAACCGCGATATTAAACTTCGCGCCTCCACTCGAGCCTCCGTGTTTCGAGTCGAAATATCTGGCAGCCAGAATTCCAGCCCTAGGAAATTACCCTCATGTCCCCGGTCCATAATGACAACCGATGAACAATGGAGGGATGCTTTACTAACTAGCCCACATTACCTACTGTAACGCCCACGATGCGGCTATATCTCCCACGTGTCGAGGCACGACTTAGAGGCATAACCGCATTGTGGTTTTGTGGCAAGAAGGGTCATCTTCACACAATCCCATGTAATGAACAAGAATGGGATAAAGAGTTGGCTTACAATCGCCACTTCACACAATACATAAATATAGATCATACATCATCCAAAATACACACATAGACCGACTACGGTCAAGATCCAAATGAAAATAAGATAACCCCAAATGCTAGATCCCCGATCGTCCCAACTGGGCTCCACTACTGATCATCAGGAAAACACACATAGTAACGACCACGTTCCTCATCGAACTCCCACTTGAGGTCGATCCCATCATCTGCACTGGCATCGTCGGCACCTGCAACTATTTTGGTAGAATCTGTGAGTCACGAGGACTCAGCAATCTCACACCCGCGAGATCAAGACTATTTAAGCTTATAGGAAAGGATGGTGTAATGAGGTGGAGCTGCAGCAGGCAATAAGCATATATGGTGGCTAACATACGCAAGTGAGAGCGAGAAGAGAAGCAACGGAATGGTCGTCATCTAGCAATGACCAAGAAGTGATCCTGAACTCCTACTTACGTCATTCATAACTCAAACCGTGTTCACTTCCCGGACTCCGCCGAGAAGAGACCATCACGGCTACACACACAGTTGATATTTTTTAATTGGGTCAAGTGACAAGTTCTCTACAACCGGACATTAACAAATTCCCATCTGCCTCATAACCGCGGGCACGGCTTTCGAAAGATAATACCCTGCAGGGGTGTCCCAACTTAGCCCATCATAAGCTCTCACGGTCAACGAAGGATAAACCTTCTCCCGGAAAGACCCGATCAGTCTCGGAATCCCGATTTACAAGACATTTCGACAATGGTAAAACAAGACCAGCAAAGCCGCCCGAATGTGCCGACAAATCCCGATAGGAGCTGCGCATATCTCGTTCTCAGGGCACACCGGATAAGTCAAGCTACGAGTAAAACCAGACCTCGAGTTTCCCCGAGGTGGCCCCGCAGGCTGCTCGGTTCGGACCAACACACGAAGGGGCACTGGCCCGGGGGGCGGGTAAAATAAAGATGACCCTCGGGCTCGCGAAAACCTGGGGGAAAAAGGCTTAGGTCGCAAATGGTAAAACACAGGTTGGGCCTTGCTGGAGGAGTTTTATTCAAGGCGAACTATCAAGGGGGTCCCATAAATCACCCAACCGCGTAAGGAATGCAAACTCAAGGAACATAATATCGGTATGACAGAAACTAGGGCAGCAAGAGTGGAACGAAACACCAGGCATAAGACCGAGCCTTCCACCCTTTACCAAGTATATAGATCCATTAATATAATAAGAGTTATTGTGATATCCCAACATATCCATGTTCCAACATGGAACAAACTTCAACTTCACCTGCAACTAGGAACGCTATAAGAGGGGCTGAGCAAAAGCGGTAACTTAGCCAATCAATGGTTTGCTAGGAAAAGGATGGTTAGAGGCTGACATGGCAATATGGGAGGCATGATATAGCAAGTGGTAGGTAGCGCAGCATGGCAATAGAACGGACAACTAGCAAAGCAAAGATAGAAGTGATTTCGAGGGGTGGTCATCTTGCCTGCAAGGTTCTCAGAGTTGTCGAAAGCTTGATCCTCGTAAGCGTACTCAACAGGTTCCTCGTTCACGAACTCGTCTCCCGGCTCTATCCAAGACAAGAACACAAGCAAAGGAACCACATCAATCACGGGAAATGCACAAGCAACATGATGCAAAACATGTATGATATGCGAGATATGATATGCGATGCATATGCGTGCTCCGGGAGGAAAAATGATGAACAAGGCAGTAACTTGGCAAACCAAGCATGCCACTGGAAAGATGAGATGATTTCGGTCGAAATCGATATAAAGATCACCGGAAACGGATGCACGGTTTGCAAATGGCAAGCAAAACAAGAATGACACGAATCTGCGATTAACAGCATGATAGCACTTAGAATGCAACAAGTAACAATGCTACAACACTCCAACATAGCAATAAAGCATATGATTGTAATCTACAGGAGATGCTTGACAAAAGATGAACACTGAGCTGCGGCTAGTTCACAACATAACAAGCTCAAACAAGCATGGCAAAAGTGCAAAAGATAACAGGTTCACAGACTTGGTGAAATTACTGGACATGGCAGAAAACAGCATCAGGTAGCAATGTTCAGAGTATGAAAACAAGGCATGCCAGTATTCTACTAGATGCATATGACAAAAGTCCCTTACTGACCATAAGCCAAAAAGGACCAGAAGATATGATGGCAACCTTGTAAACATAGCAAGTTTCGTTAACAGGTTTCAGACTTGAGAGAAAAACAGAGCATGGCAGAAACAATAATATGAAGGCATCTTGGTGAGCTTGATGCACTCACCACAAAGCAATGCATGACAAAACAAGGGCCGAAATGGATCAATTACAACAATATCTACAAAACATCCTTACTGAACATCTCCAAAATACGCATGGATCTCTCTGTATCATCAAGTTTACATGGCAACAAAATAACAACAGACAGACTTAGAGAAATTACTGTCCCTGAAATCAGAAACATTACGGGGCCTAGTTTGCATGCTTGTGCTAGTCACCACAGAGATCACAAAAATACATGGCATACACCACTGGAAAGATGGCATGGCATACAACAAAACACATGTAGAGCTCATGCCCATAAGATGCACAGATTAAATGATACAAAAATAACAAATCTCCAAGTTCTGCTAAGAACTAGCAGACAACAGCAACTAGCACTCTTGCACCAGATATTTGGGCATCAAGATGGACTCTAATGAACATGGCGCAATGGAAGAAAATGTAGAGCATCACGAGACGAACATTTTGACATATTACACGCACGAAACGGAGCTATATGCACAGAGTTATGCCATGATGAACAGGGGTATAAAATGTAAAAAAATACTGGGACTTGGAGATTTTTAGAGAGGGGAGAAAGTCAACGCACGGGCTCTCAGATCTGGATCGGCCGGTGGATTTCGCCGGAGCTGCGGGTGAGGGAGGAGGCGGCGGTCGGCGCTCGGGGCCGGCGCTGGCGCGGGACGGCGGAGAAGCGGAGGAGGCCGACGGGGCGCGGGGAAGGACGGCGAGGCGCGGCGGCACGCGGCGACCGGTGGCGGCGACCGGCGGGAACGGCGGCGGCGGCGTGGATCCGCGCGGCGGCGGCGGCGAGGCGCCGGCGAGAGGCGGCGGAGGAGACGGGCGAGGAGGCGCGCGCGCGGGGAGGCGCCGTGGGCCGCGGGGGCCGGCGTTGGGCCGCGGCGGCGCAGGGTACGGGCGGCGGCGCGGCTGCCACGTGGCGTGCGTAGACTGGCTGCGGCCGGCGGCGCGGTTCCGTCCGGCGCACAGAGGGACGGAAGTTAGGGTTTGATCTGTGGAAAAATTCGGAGGGGGAAGGAGTTTTATAGGTAGAGGGAGCTAGTGGAGTCCAAATGAGGTGCGGTTTTCGCCCACACGATCGTGATCGAACGACCTACAGCATGGAAGAAAGTTTGGTAGGTTTTGGGCTGGTTTTGAGGGGGGTTTTGCTGCAACACACAAAAGGACCTTGCGGTTGCCCGGTTAACCGTTGGAGTACCAAACGACCTCCAAATGGAACGAAACTTGACCGGTGGTCTCCCGGTAGTATACCAGGGCCACTTGACAAGCCTCGGTCCATTCCGAGAACGTTTGACACCCGCTCACGAAAGAGAAACAAGAGGGGTACGCCGGAGGAGATGGGAGCGCCGGATTGTAAAACGGACAACGGGGAAAATGTTCGGATGCATGAGACGAACACGTATGCAAATGCAATTCACATGATGATATGATATGAGATGCATGACATGAACAAAATGCAAAACGAAAGACAAAAACCAAACCACGAAGAGAATATCATAACACATAGCCGAAAATGGCAAGAGTTGGAGTGACAAATATGGAAAGTTACATCCGGGGTGTTACACCTACCTTGCCGAGCACGGTTTCCCTTGGTCGCCGCTACCCAAGGTCACTCGTCAACTCCATTGCCTAGTACTAATAGTACTACACCAGGATGAGCACAGAATGGAGCTGTGTTTGTTGCTTTTGTTCGTGCGGTGTTCGTGCCTACTAGAGTTACTATATCAAGTAATGCACTGGTATGGAGGGATTATCTTTTTCTCTGCATATATAACAAGTCTAACTAAGCAAAATGTTTGACCAAATCCTTTCTTAAGAAATATTAACATCTACAAGAGTAAAGATGTATGGCTTGAAAATTTATTTCATGATGCAGGTTATGATATTGTTTCGAATCCTGGATTTTAAATTCCAGAAAATCCAAAACTGACATGAAATTCATGAAACTGCGCATGGTCACGTGATATGGCACAAATAGGCTGTCGTATTCTTTTTGTTCTATTTGAGACAAGCTGCTTGTGGAAAGTTGCACAAATGAAGAACCAAGGTATTTTGGAACAAAGACATGTCACGTTAGCGCGAACAGTTTCACTATTCAGACCGTGGGCGTTAGACCTACGTGTTGCCACAAGTCCCGCTTCTCGTCGGCAGGTGAAGTCTGAGCAAGCGTGTGAGTCGATGGGAGGCGTGCGAGCAGGCCGCTGCACAAGCTCCCCAGGAGGCGAGCCCTTTGACCAGGCTCCGCCGCCCACCTTCCTCCCAACTGCTCCCACTTTTAATGGCACCGGCGCCACAGTTTAAATCACCCCCGCACTCCCAGGTCTCGCTACAATCTTATCTCTTCTCGAATTCTCCTGTCATCTACCTCCAACTAGCCTGACCTCACCGCACGCCATGCCACATCACGATGGTCTGCCCTTAGTCTTCCAGTTTCCTGAGGAAGACACCCAGCCGGAGTATCAAGAACATAAGGCGCATTGGGACGAGCTTGAACTAGCGTTGCGCCGCCCAGGCCCCTACTCCGCTCCGCCGCCGTCCACGCGCGCATGCGCCATGCCCATCCTCATCCTCCTCAACGCGGCATGCGCCATCCTCCGCCCGCCCGTCCCCACGCTCCGGCCTCCGTGCGCCTGTGCCTCTCCCATGCTCACCCCACCCCTCCCCATCCCCCCCCCCCCCCCCGCGTTGTGCGCCACTGGTCGCCACGCCTGCTAGCCGGCTCACATCGCCTCCAACTCGGTTGCCCACATGCCCGCTCCGCTCGACTGACCGTGCGCCCGACCGCGTCGGCTCCGCTCGATGCCTCACTACACCGGCACCACCCCGTGCAGGCTGCTCTGTGCACGCGTCGGCTCCGCCTCGCCTCCGCTCTGGCAGCGTCTACGCCTGCCGCACACGTCCTCCGCGGTCGCGCCCCGCTACCGGCTCACCGCTGCGGCCGGCAAGTGCCGCTTCCTACCCGCGGCTCTCTACTCCGGCCAGTCGTTCCGCCTCCCGCCGCGCCCATGCCAGCTTCGCCCCGTATGCTCTCCTGTCTGCTGGAAAAAAAGTTGATGTCGGCCAGGGAGAGAAAAAAGAAGGATGGATGTTCCTGCCTGCCCGTGTCATCGCCTGTCCGATCACCCTGCCTGCCCCCGTCACCGCCTGGCTGGTTTGTCTACCTGCTTCATCGCTTGGCTGGCTGGGTGAGGCCCGCTGGGGGACGGCTCGGCTGCCCATCTGCCTTGATGCCTGGCTGATCGGGTTTGACCGGCGGGGCACCCCTCGATCGCCCGGAGACTCGGGCCGTCTATCGGAGGTCACCTCCGCCCCGTCTACGCCAAAAGCTAAGTGAGCTCCCATCCATATATCTTGGTACCACACATAAAACCGGATGGCCCCGAGTGACCCTCGAGGGCTATCTCTGCATTGTTTCCAGCTGCTTTACTGTTCACCTTGGCGCCGGCTAGTCTCGACCCGGGGGCTGGCCGTTTGGCCCGATACGTTTGTTCCCACAGACGGCTTAGTAGCATGTACTGTACTTAAGGCCCACTCTTCGTCTCAGCTACGACCGCACTGAAGCTGTCCGGCTAGAAAGAGCAAAATCTAGAGGTCACCCCATGCGAAAAACGTTCGGAGGAGAAAACGGCTTGGGCGACCTGGTCATTTCCTTTGTGACTATCTGCTCGGTCGAATCTGCTCCCAAGAGTCCGAGTACTGTATGCTCCACTCTGCGGCCCACTCTTCACCTCAGCTACAAACCGGCTCCCGGTTATTTGGCTGGCAAGTGCAAAAGCCAAAGTGCGAAGGGGACATGAAAAAGACCAAAGGGAGCTCGGACGAAACCGAGTCGGCACCCTCTGCATAGAACATGCACTGCCAAAACCAAACATTTGATATATCTGCACCAACTAACCTTGTCTTTTGCATGATCATTTCCGTGGGGAACTCCCCCTCCTCACCCAGAGGCTCGGAGGCTACACCAAGTGGGAGTGTCGGCGCGCCCCGCTTGGAAAACGCCATGCTGGTTGCAGGGCCACAGCCAGCTGCAACCAGCATCATCGACGTCACCATCTGCGCAAACAACAGCGAAGACCCTCCACCCGAATCCTCAAGTTGTCGGGAAGCTCGGAGGATACATCCAGTGGGAGCGGTTGCGTGCCCAGAGTAGGAAAATGCGGCGCCGGTTGTAGGCTCGATGCCGGCTGCAATCGGCATCCATGATGCCGTCCTCTGGTACCACGACAACGAAGACCCTCCGCCCGACTCTTTGAGTTGACAGAAGGCTCGGAGGCTACACCCAGTGGGTGCGCTGGTGCACCCCCACTAGAAGCAAGTCGCGCCGGCTACAAACCCGCACCCAGCTGTCATCGACAACCTCTACAACCACGACAACGAAGACCCTCCGCCAGACTATTCGAGTCGCTCGGAGGCTACACCCAGTGGGTGCGCTGGCGCGCCCCCATTGGAAAGGCACCCGCGTCGGCTGCCACCGACAGCCAGTTGCCGTCGACAACCTCTCCTACAATACCTGCGAAAACCTGCCGCCCGACTCTCCAAGTCGCCCAGAGGCTCAGAGGCTATTGTCGGGGGGATGACCCCCGCGTAGGCTCAAGGAGACAAGACATCATTTCAAAACATTGCCAGGGGAGCAACCCCTGGCATGCTGGAGCCTTGCTGGCCGTCCGGCTGGCCAACTGGACCCCGTTCGGCTGGAGGCTATCCGGCTGGCCACCTGGAGAAAATCCGGCTAGACGCCATCTTGCTGGCCACCTGGAGCCCGTCCGGCTATAATCCGTCTGGCTACAGCCTGGCAAAGTCAACCTCTATGTCCCATCGGGCCTGTGCAGATGAGACGGCCATGCTCTACACTGGAGCACTGTTGATGAGCAGCAGACACTGTTCATAAGTCATATGACACCTCAAATAGTGTATAGTTGGGCCATGTGGGCCACCCCTTGTCCCCCGGGCAGCCCTTTATAAGGTGCACCAGGGAGGAGCTCCCTCTCATTCACTCTCACCCCCTCTCATTCTCACATACAGACGCCCACACACACCCAAGAGAAGAGGAGAGCTCAGAGCCTGCTTCTTCCTCCTCCAAACAGCTCTAGGACTGATACGTCTCCAACGTATCTATAATTTTTTATTGTTCCATGCTATTATATTATCTCTTTTGGATGTTTTATATGCATTAATATGCTATTTTATATTATTTTTGGGACTAACCTATTAACCTAGAGCACAGTGCCAATTTTTGTTTTTTCCTTGTTTTTGAGTTTCGCGGAAAAGGAATACCAAACAGAATAGAACTTTCGCGATGATTTTTCTTGGACCAGAAGACACCCCGAAGACTTGGAGTTAAAGTTAGAAGAGCCACGAGGCAGTGACAAGGGGGGAGGGCACGCGCAGGTGGGTAGGGCGCGCCCCCTGCCTTATGGGCCCCTCGTGACCCCCCTGGCCTAGTTCTGCCTCCTATATATTCACATATATTCCCAAACCACCAGAAGTATCCACGAAAACACTTTTCCACCGCTGCAACCTTCTGTTCCCATGAGATTCCATCTTGGGGCCTTTTCCGGCATCCTACTGGAGGGGGGTTCGATCATGGAGGGCTTCTACATCAACTCTATTGCCCTTCCGATGAAGCGTGAGTAGTTTACCTCTGATCTACGGGTCCATAGCAAGTAGCTAGATGGCTTCTTCTCTCTCTTTGATTCTCAATACCTTGTTCTCCTCGATGTTCTTGGAGATCTATCCGATGTAATCTTCTTTTGCGGTGTGCTTGTCGAGATCCGATGAATTCTGGATTTATGATCTGCTTATCTATGAATATAATTTGAATCATCTCTGAATTCTTTTATGGATGATTTGATATCTTTGTAATTCTGTTCGAACTATCGGTTTGGTTTGGCCAACTAGATTGGTTTTTCTTGCAATGGGAGAAGTGCTTAGCTTTGGGTTCAATCTTGCGTTTTCCTTTCCTAGTGACAGTAGGGGCAGCAAGGCACGTATTGTATTGTTATCATCGAGGATAAAAAGATGGGGTTTACATCATATTGCTTGAGTTTATTCCTCTACATCATGTCATCTTACTTAATGTGTTACTCTGTTCTTCAAGAACATAATACTCTAGATGCAGGCAGGAGTCGGTCGATGTGTGGAGTAATAGTAGTAGATGCAGGCAGGAGTCGGTCTACTTGACACGGATGTGATGCCTATATTTCATAATCATTGCCTTAGATTTCAGCATAACTTTGCGCCTTTCTATCAATTGCTCGACAGTAATTTGTTCACCCACCGTATTATTTGCTATCTTGAGAGAAGCCACTAGTGAAACCTATGGCCCCCGGGTCTATTTTCCATCATATAAGTTTCCGATCTACTATTTTGCATTCTTTTACTTTCCAAGCTATAAACCAAAAAAAACCCAAAAATATTTACTTTATGATTTGTTTAGTTTTATATATCTCTATCAAATCTCACTTTTGTAAGTGACCGTGAAGGGATTGACAACCCCTTTATCGCGTTGGGTGCAAGTTGTTTGATTGTTTGTGCAGGTATTGGTGATTTGTGCGTTGTCTCCTACTGGATTGATACCTTGGTTCTCGAACTAAGGGAAATACTTATCTCTACTTTGCTGCATCACCCTTTCCTCTTCAAGGGAAAAACCAATGCAAGCTCAAGAAGCAGTAGGAAGAATTTTTGGCGCCGTTGCCTGGGAGATCTTCGCCAAGTCAAGACATACCAAGTACCCATCATAAAACTCTCATCTCTTTCATTACATTATTCGCCATTTGCCTCTCCTTTTCCTCTCCCCTACTTTTAAAAAGATTTTCCAAAAGATTTGCCTTTTCTCTCGCCGTTCTCTTGTTTGCCTGAATTCGTCTTTTTGTCGCTATGGCCGACTCTAAAAGGGCTAAGGGTTTTCTCCCGAGTTTTAATGCTTTGGATAGCCCCTGTCCTTTCTTAACTCATAAATAATGATGCTACGGAAAGACCTCCCGAGGTTGTTAAGGAAAATATAAACAATTCTGAGTAAGATGATCCTGGAATTTTTTGTTATTTGCTCGATGAATCTTTAAAGGATTCCTGGAATACACTATTGACGATTCAAGCTAGCAATGTGCCTCAATATCATATTGAGATATACTCGAGAAGCTTTTATGTTGGTCTGCCTCTTTCTCTTAAACAAGTTTTGGATTCTATATTTGAAAATGGTTTTCTTGGAGGAGATAACTTTGATACTTATGAAAAGATGAAAACCATATTTGGGCACTCCAAAGGTGAAAATGTTGAATCAACTACTCTTATGTTCTTTTATCAAAATGAAATAATCAAAGAGATGAAGGCTAGTTTAGGTGCGAATTTTCGTAGTGTGTTTAATCTTTCTTCTAACATTAATGGGCATGTGCTTTCACAAAATAGAAAGATAAATGCTCTAGACAAAAAATTCTCTCTTTACTACAAAAAGGGAGAAGATGACAATACCTAGATCTATTTGTGTTTTTATGCCTAGCTAAGGGCATTAAACAATAGCGCTTGTTGGGAGGCAACCCAATTTTATTTATGTTCTTTGCATTTTGATTCTGTTTTTCAATAAATAATTCATCTAGCCTATGGTTAGATGTTTTTTTGTGTTTAATTAGTGTTTGTGCCAAGTAAGACCTTTGGGATGGCTTACGGTGATAGTTGATTTGATCTTTTACAGAAGTGTACTTTTTATCTGATTCCTTTTGCATAGAAAATAGAAACTTTTGCGCCCAGGAAAGTAATTTTGATTTTTTACAGAAGTGTACTTTTTATCTGATTCCTTTTGCACAAGATTTTTACACAAATTGCCTACTTTGTCCTAATTTTTCAGAATTTTTTGAGTTACAGAAGTATTAGAAGTATCCAGATTACTACAGACTGTTCTGTTTTTGACAGATTCTGTTTTCTATGTGTTGTTTGCTTATTTTTATGAATCTATGGGTAGTATCGGGGGGTATGAACCATGGAAAAGTTGGAATATAGTAGATATTACACCAATATAAATAAAGGATGAGTTCACAACCGTTCCAAAAGTGGTGATTTATTTTCTTATACTAATGGAGCTTATGAGATTTTCTGTTGAGTTTTGTGTTGTGAAGTTTTCAAGTTTTGGGTAAGGATTTGATGGACTATGTAATAAGGAGTGGAAAGAGCCTAAGCTTGGGGATGCCCAAGGCACCCCAACGTAATATTCAAGGATAAACAAGAGCCTAAGCTTGGGGATGCCCCGGAAAGCATCCCCTCTTTCGTCTTCGTCTATCGGTAACTTTACTTGAGGCTATATTTTTATTCACCACATGATATGTGTTTTGCTTTGAGCATCTTGTATGATATGAGTCTTTACTTTTTAGTTTGCCACAATCATCCTTTCTGTACACTCCTTTCGAGAGGGACACGCATGGATCATGATTTATTAGAATACTCTATGTGCTTCACTTATATCTTTTGAGCTAGGCAATTTTGCTCTAGTACTTCACTTATATCTTTTTAGAGCACGGTAGTGGCTTTATTTTATAGAAATTGTTGAACTCTCATGCTTCACGTATATTCTTTTGAGAATACTTAAACAGCATGGTAATTTGCTTTGGTTATAAATTTAGTCCTAATATGATAGACATCCAAGAGGGGTATAATAAAAACTTTCATATAAAGTGAATTTAATACTATGAGAAGTTTGATTCCTTATGATTGTTTTGAGATATAAAGAGGGTGATATTAGAGTCATGCTAGTGAGTAATGGTGGATTGTAGAAATACTTGTGTTAAAGTTTGTGATTCTCGTAGCATGCACGTATGGTGAACCGTTATGTGATGAAGTCGGAGCATGATTTATTTATTGATTATCTTCCTTATGAGTGGCGGTCGGGGATGAGAGATGGTCTTTTCCTACCAATCTATCACCCTAGGAGCATGCGTGTAGTACTTCGTTTCTATAACTAATATATTTTTGCAATAAGTATGTGAGTCCATGGATTATACGCACTCTCACCCTTCCACCATTGCTAGCCTCTCAAGTACCGCGCAACTTTCGCCGGTACCATACACCCAACATATACCTTCCTCAAAACCGCCACCATGCCTACCTATTATGTCATTTCTATAGCCATTCCGAGATATATTACCATGCAACTTTCCACCACTCCGTTTTATTATGACATGTTCCATCATTGTCATATTGCTTTGCATGATCGTGTGGTTGACATTGTATTTGTGGCAAAGCCACCTTTCATAATTCTTTCATACATGTCACTCTTGAGTCATTGCACATCCCAGTACACCGTCGGACGCATTCATATAGATTCATATTTCGTTCTAAGTATCGAGTTGTAATTCTTGAGTTGTAAGTAAATAAAAGTGTGATGATCTTCATTATTAGAGCATTGTCCCATGTGAGGAAAGGATGATGGAGACTATGATTCCCCCACAAGTCGTGATGAGACTCCGGACGAAAAAAAAGACAAAAAAGAGGCCAAAGAGCCCAAAAAATGAGAGAAAAGAGAGAAGGGGCAATGTTACTATCCTTTTACCACACTTGTGCTTCAAAGTAGCACCATGATCTTCATGATAGAGAGTCTCCTATGTTGTCACTTTCATATACTAGTGGGAATTTTTCATTATAGAACTTGGCTTGTATATTCCAATGATCGGCTTCCTCAAATTGCCCTAGGTCTTCGTGAATAAGCAAGTTGGATGCACACCCACTTTGTTTTTTTAGCTTTCATAAACTTATAGCTCTAGTGCATCCGTTGCATGGCAATTCCTACTCACTCAGATTGATATATATTGATGGGCATCTCCATAGCCCATTGATATGCCTAGTTGATGTGAGACTATCTCCTTCTTTTTGTCTCCTCCACAACCACCATATTCTATTCCACCTATAGTGCTATGTCCATGGCTCACGCTCATGTATTGCATGAAAGTTGAAAAAAGTTTGAGAACATCAAAACTATGAAACAATTGCTTGGCTTGTCATCATGGTTGTGCATGATTTGAATATTTTGTGTGATGAAGATGGAGCATAGCCAGACTATATGATTTTGTAGGGATAAGCTTTCTCTGGCCATGTTATTTTGAGAAGACATAATTGCCTTGTTAGTATGCTTGAAGTATCATTGTTTTTATGTCAATATTAAACTTTTGTTTTGAATCTTATGGATCTGAATATTCATGCCACAATAAAGAAAAATTACAAGGATAAATATTATAGGTAGCATTCCACATCAAAAATTTGGTTTTTATCATTTACCTACTCGAGGACGAGCAGGAATTAAGCATGGGGATGCTTGATACGTCTCCAATGTATCTATAATTTTTTATTGTTCCATGCTATTATATTATCTGTTTTGGATGTTTTATATGCATTAATATGCTATTTATATTATTTTTGGGACTAACTATTAACCTTGAACCCAGTGCAAGTTCCTGTATTTTCCGTGTTTTTGAGTTTCGCAGAAAAGGAATACCAAACGGAGTCCAAACAAAATGAAACCTACGCGATGACTCTTCTTGGACCACAGACAACCAGGAGACTTGGAGATGAAGTCGGAGGAGCCATGAGGCAGCCACAAGGACGGAGGGCGCGCCCAGGGAGGTAGAGCGCGCCCCCACCCTTGTGCCCCACCCCCCCCCCCCCCCCCCGTGACCCTCCTAACCTAATTCTTTCGCCTATATATTCCCAAATATCCCCAAACCAATAGAGGCATCCACGAAAACACTTTTCCACCGCTGCAACCTTCTGTTCCCATGAGATCCCATCTTGGGGCCCTTTCCGGCATCCTGGCGGAGGGGGATTCGATCACGGAGGGCTTCTACATCAACTCTATTTCCCCTTCCGATGAAGCGTGAATAGTTTACCTTAGATCTATGGGTCCATAGCTACTAGCTAGATGGCTTCTTCTCTCTGTTTGATTCTCAATACCATGTTCTCCTCGATGTTCTTGGAGATCTATCTGATGTAATCTTCTTTTGCGGTGTGTTTGTCGAGATCCGATGAATTGTGGATTTATGATCAACTTATTTATGAATATTATTTGAATCTTCTCTGAATTCATTTATGCATGATCTGATATCTTTGTAATTCTCTTTGAACTATCAGTTTGGTTTGGCCAACTAGATTGGTTTTTCTTGCAATGGGAGAAGTGCTTAGTTTTGGGTTCAATCTTGCGGTGTCCTTTCCTAGTGACAATCGGGGCAGCAAGGCACGTATTGTATTGTTGCCATTGAGGATAAAAAGATGGGGTTTACATCATATTGCTTGAGTTTATTCCTCTACATCATGTCATCTGACTGCTGCAGGATGCTGCTAACGCGACACTACGATCAGAGACCCTTTGACGAAACTGTGTGCGATGCATTAATCACAAACCGTGGTGTAAAAAAACCGTCAAAAAGGTGCAAAACATTTGCGATGGTGGAACCATCAAAACGTTTGTGTGTGCGATCCAGGGCACACGGTTAATCCATTCAAACTATTTGCGATGAGGCAGAACAACAGAAACGGGCAGCCATATCAATGTGTGTGCGACATGCGGCATACAGTTCGCTTCGATGAATTATTTGCTATTACCGATTGCAACAGAAACGGTTAGCCACAAGGTGTGTGTGATATACGGCATACGGTTCACTCGGACGAACTGTTTTTGATTAGGGAACACAGCAAAAACAGTTCAACTTAACAAGATGTGTGTGATATGTGGCATACAGTTCACATGGATGAACTGTTTGCGATCAGCCAAAAGAACACAAATGAGTCGTGTAAACAAGATGTGTGTGATACGTGGCAAATAGCCGACTCTGATGAACTGTTTGCGATGAGAAATTACAACACAGACGGTTAATACAGTTAGCTCGTGTGCGATTCTGTGTGTACAAAAAACTTTGAAAAATGCAAACTAGTTGCTTCTGGTGGCTAGGAGTATCGCACATGATGCGTCTGCGAGTACTCGTGTGCGATGATTAGTAAGTTACACATACATTTCCTTATGTTAACATGTGTGCGAATTTGCAATATGGACAGTTAATATGCAATGCCTTTTGGACATCAGGCACATGCTTAAACTCAATGAACTGTGTACGATACTAATACTTTCCATGAAAATTTAAGAACTTGGGTAACAGCATTTGAGTAACATATATATAGTGGTTACACTATTCGACAAAAGGAGGATCTTCGTAACACGGTTTTGACAACCATATGGTCCATATCTAAATACTTAACATAGTAGCAACTATCACATTTTAAGAGGCTAAGGTGAGGGAGTCCTGGACTAAGGGGTCCTCGGGCGTCTGACCTGTTATCCATGGGCCGGACTGATGGGCTGTGAATACATGAAGGCGGAAGACTGTGCCCGTGTCCAGATTGGACTCTACTTGGCGTGGAAGGCAAGCTTGGCGACCAAAGATTCCTTCTTATGTAACCGACTCTATGTAAACCCTAGACCCCCCCCCCCCGGTGTCTATATAAATCGGAGGGGTTAGTCCGGAAGGGATACACACATTACCATAGTCATATAGGCTAGACTTCTAGGGTTTAGCCATTACAATCTCGTGGTAGATCAACTCTTGTAATACTCATATTCATCAAGATCAATCAAGCAGGAAGTAGGGTATTACCTCCATAGAGAGGGCCCGAACCTGGGTAAACATCGTGTCCCCCGTCTCCTGTTACCATCGATCCTAGACGCATAGTTCGGGACCCCCTACCCGAGATCCGCCGGTTTTGACACCGACATTGGTGCTTTCATTGAGAGTTCCATTGTGCCGTCGACAAAAGGCTCGATGGCCCCTTCAATCGTCGATCATGACGCTCTCCAAGGAGGAACCTCCCTCCCCGGACAGATTTTTGTGTTCGGCGACTTCGTACAGCGGGCCAACTCGCTTGGCCATATGGAGCAGGTCGACAGCTACGCCCCTGACCATCAGGTCAGATTTGGAAGCTTGAACTACATCGCAGATATCCGTAGAGACTTGATCTCCGATGGGTTCGAGACCACGGCGATCGCTCCTCCTCGCTCCGATGAACATGACTTAAATCTGTCATCGGATCACATCCAAGAGATGGTTCCTGTTGCTGCAACGGCTTTAGAACTAGAGCAGATCGTGCCATCTGAAGCCATAGAGTCCGCGGCGTTGGAGCCGCACACGGACTCAACACCCTGCAATATTTGCTTCAACGAAACTTCGGACTTGTCTCCGGCTATAAGTTTCGGACCGTCTACGCCCACGGACACCGAGCTAGATAGGTTATCAGTCTTCGAATTCAGCACCGCAGACGTTTTTCGGCACTCACCTTTGGGCGATGTGCTTAACTCTTTAAGGAATTTGTCCTTGGAGAAGGACTCGCAGCCGAACTATGTTCGGTTCGAGTTCGATGCTGATGATGGGGAATTTTGCTTCCCACCCGCCACCCACTTCATAGCTACCGTCGAGGACTTAACCGACGAGCTCGATTATGGCTCCGAAGACATTGACGGTATGGACGACGATATCGACAAGGAGCAAGGCCAAGACCCGCCATTCACTGGACGTTGGACGGCCACCTCTTCGTACGATGTGTACATGGTTGATACACCTAAAGGATCAGGCGACGACAAAGAAGAGCCAGATGCGAATAAACCCTCTGAGACATAGTCAGAGCGCCGGCGCCCTAAATGCCGCTCTAAGCCTCGTCGCTCAAAACATAGCAACACTGGCACCATAGAAAATAGTACTCCGGGCGACGCCGAAAATAATGAAGACCCTGTTGGAGCTGCATCCGAACAGGAGGAGCAAGACAATGAGCAAGTTAACCCTGATAAACAGGCCATGACCAATGACCTGGATGATGATAGTTATCGTCCACTCTCCGAGGATGATGAGAGCCTTGGAAATGAGGACTTCACCATGCCTGAGGCACCCCTCGAGCAGGAGCGCTTTAAGCGCCAGCTCATAGCTACTACAAGAAGCCTAAAGAAAAAGCCGCAGCAGCTCCAAGCAGATCAAGACCTACTCATCGATAGATGGACCGATGTCCTGGCAGCCGAAGAATACGGCCTAAAGCGCCCAGCCAAGAGTTACCCAAAACGCAGACTGCTACCTCAGTTCAATGAGGAGGCACCAGATCCCATACCTCCCTCACGCAATGCGGACCGACCACCACGTGCTCGGGATAGTGTGGCGGACCGACCACCTTGCGGTCGGGATAAAACGGCAACTCAGGCCGAACAACAGCCTGCCCCACCGCCTCGCAAACACAGGGACAGACCAGCTCAGGACCATACATATGACCTTCGGCGGGAATTGGGCAGTAGAGCAGGACACACCAGATCAATCTACGGATCGCGAGGACGCTTCCCTACTCGGGACGACAGCTACCTATTCGGACGTAACAAACTTAATCACACCCGGGCCGATAACCGCAGACGGACTTCGTCGGAGGTGTGCTGTGACGCGGCCCGCTATAGAGGCACCGCACACCCTCTCTACTTCATAGAGGAGGTGTCGGATCACGAATTCCCCGAGGGGTTCAAGCCCGTCACTATTGAATCATACGACGGAACAACCGATCCCGCAGTGTGGATCGAAGACTTTATTCTCCACATCCACATGGCCCGAGGAGATGACCTCCACGCTATCCAATACCTCCCACTAAAGCTCAAAGGACCAGCTCGACACTGGCTAAATAGTCTGCCTGAGAACTCCATCGACAATTGGGAGGACTTGGAAGAAGCCTTCCTCGACAACTTCCAAGGTACATATGTCCGGCCACCCGATGCCGATGACTTAAGCCACATAGTTCAACAATCTGGAGAATCAGCCAGAAAATTCTGGACTAGGTTCCTAACCAAAAAAGAATCAGATAGTTGACTGTCCGGATGCTGAAGCCCTAGCAGCCTTTAAACACATCATCTATGACGAATGGCTAGCACGCCACCTCGGCCAAGAAAAGCCGAGGTCCATGGCAGCCCTCACGACACTTATGACCCGCTTTTGCGTGGGAGAGGATAGTTCGCTGGCTCGTAGCACAAACGCAGCCAACAAAGCAGGCCCCTCCGAGGCCAGAAATAGCACCGGCAAGCTCCGACGCAACAGACACAAGCGCCGAAGTAATGGCGATAACACCGATGACACTACAGTTCACGCCGGATTCAGTGGCTCCAAGTCCGGACAGCGAAAGAAGCCCTATAAAAGGAACGGTGGAGGACCATCCAGCTTGGACCGCATACTCGATCGTCCGTGCCAAATACATGGTACCCCAGACAAACCGGCCAACCATACTAACAGAGATTGCCGGGTCTTTAAGCAAGCCAACAGGGTAAGTAGCAGAAACAAGGAAGAGGAATCATAGAGTGAGGATGATGATGAGGAGCCCCGGCAGCCGAACACGGGGGGCGGGGGGGGGGCAGAAGAAATTCCCACCTCAAGTCAAAACGTGAACATGATATATTCGACACACATCCCCAAAAGGGAGCGCAAGCGCGCACTCAGGGCTGTCTACGCGGTAGAGCCAGTCGCCCCAAAATTCAAGCCATGGTCGTCATTCCCGATCACCTTTGATCGTCGAGATCATCCAACTAGTATTCGGCAGGGCGGTTCGGCCGCATTGGTACTCGACCCAATTATCGACGGATTTCACATGACACAAGTCCTAATGGACGGTGGCAGCAGCCTAAACCTGCTCTATTAGGATACAGTACGCAAAATGGGCATTAACCCCTCACGAGTCAAGCCCACGATAACTACCTTTAAAGGAGTCATACCAGGCGTAGAGGCCCGGTGTACGGGCTCAATCACGCTGGAGGTGGTCTTCGGTTCCCCGGATAACTTCTAAAGCGAATAGCTAATCTTT
The DNA here is from genome assembly GCF_002575655.3 of Aegilops tauschii subsp. strangulata. Lineage (NCBI taxonomy): Eukaryota > Viridiplantae > Streptophyta > Magnoliopsida > Poales > Poaceae > Aegilops > Aegilops tauschii. Next base: position 249,699,600 of record NC_053038.3, read on the forward strand.
GATATCGTCCCCTTCAGCAGCGGCTACCACGCACTGCTCGGACGAACAGCGTTTGCTAGATTCAACGCGGTGCCACATTATGCTTATCTCAAGCTCAAGATGCCCAGGCCACGCGGCGTCATTATAGTAAATGGAAACACGGAACGTTCCCTCCGTACAGAGGAGCACACCGCAGCCCTAGCAACAAAGGTGCAGAGCAGCCTTCTAAAGCGGCACCAAAATCCGGCCGCCGAGCCCCCGGACATGATTGAGAAGGTCCGGACTACACTGCAACAGGGCAGCTCGGTTCGTCAAGAGCTGAATTAATAATTCGGCCTCCGTCCCAACCCCGATGAGGAAAAGGCATTCGTACCGCGCGTACATAACTACGCACTCAAAACCCCACGGGTACCGACGGAGGCACAACTCGCTCGCGACCCACAGTGCGGCTGGACCGACCCTAGGATTCGCATGCCTTTACATTTTTCTCTTTATTACGGGTTTTTTCTCTTTTCAAGGTCTATGCGGATGAACCGCTTGTGGAACACACCAAGGAGGCGAGGAGCTCTGGCGTACAAGGGAATTCCCAGGTGGTCTCTATCAAATGATTGCCATACCTGTTTTATATAGCCGCATGCAGCTCGCCCTTGGTTGCGGCATGTTAAATAGCTTTACTTGCTTATCGCATTACTTGCACAAAGTACGCCTCGACGTACTAATTACATCACAATAGTGAATACATTGTGGGGTCAGCTTATTACTTAATTTTCCTGTTTCCTCACCTTTGTATATACTGCTTATCGCACGCGTACACCATTGTACGTATCATTACGCCAGGGGCTTCATCACACCCCGCATTACGGCAATATAAGTCCGAACACTTTTACAGTTTAGTTCGGCACCCCGAACTTATAGCATTATATGCATCGGCTCCGAATCATGTCTTCGGTCAATAGTTGGGTTGCCCGGCTCCTGTGCTTGCTACCTTATGTTCCGTTATATCGGCTAGGGTAGTAAAGGGAGAACTACTACGATTGTTTCCTGGTTCTTCCGGACGAGCACCTCAGTAGAGAAAGCCGAAAACTGACTGTCATGATGCGGCGAGAGCTGGTCAGCTGTTCGAGAGGTCCCAAATCGTTAGAGATTTTTTTTCGCTTCTCGTGAAGAATCGGTTCCCCCGATTAGGCGTGTACAATGCCCCTAGTTCAGCTTTCCGAATACCAGGGGCTTCGCCAACTTTCCTAATTGTTAAACTCCTATGGCTAAGTGAGGGCGGTAAAGGCCGCATAGTCTGATTGCCTTGTTCGTTGCGCTAAACACCTCCTTTAAGGACCAGACTATGGAGTAAAGAGTGTTTAGATTTATCCCGAACACCCCCGTACTATCTACATGGGGGCAGAAGCCGACGACTCGTCAACCCTCAGATTTCATAAATGGCCGCACAGGAGGTAAAATATAAATTGCAAGCATTATAATACATAAACATCATTGTTCCATAGTACAGGACAGGATAATACAAATGTTCTCATGGGAATATGACATCCTTCGAACATTGCTCCGCCGCAAGGCGGGACCCCTGCAGGACACCATCAAAATAGAGCTCGGGTCGACGATGCTCCTTGCCCTCCGGCGGTCCCTCTGTCATCAGCTTCTTGGCATCCAGCTTTGCCCAGTGTGTCTTGACGCGGGCGAAGGCCATACGCGCACCTTCAATGCAGACCGACCGCTTCACGGCTTCGAGCCGCGGACAGGCACTTACAAGCCGCTTAACAAGACCGAAGTAGCTGCTTCGTACAGGCTCGGCGGGCCACAGCCGGACTATCAGGTCCTTCATGGCTAGCTCTGCCGACCTGTGCAGCTTGACCAACTGCTTTAGCTGGTCGCTGAAGGGTACCGGATGTTCAGGTCCAAGATATTGGGACCAGAATAGCTTCTCTGTAGACATCCCTTCTTCGGCTCTATAATACTCGGCAGCATCTGATACGCTGCGCGGCAGATCCGTAAACGCCTCTGGAAAACCCAAATTCGGATAAGTACAAGGAACGTTTCTTTATACCCTTGCTTGGCACGGTGAAAGACTTACCTGCCGCAATCTCCTTGGCCGTCTGAATTTCCTGGAGGGCGTTCTGAGCTTCGGCTCGTGCATCCAGTGCGCTCTGGCGGACCTTCGCCAGTTTGGACTCTTGCTCCTTACAATCACGCTCCAGGGACTCAAATCTCTCGATCGCGCCCTGGAGCTGTTGTTGCGCCTCGCCCACCTGGGCCTTGTGCTTCTCGCGCGCGGCGCGCTCCGTGGCCGCTTTGTCCTCTACCTCGGCTAACGCCCTTTTGAGGGCCGCCACCTCGGTCGTGGCCCCTAATAAAGTTCATGACACTTTAGTCAGCTTGAACAATTTACTCTTCAGTATACACGCAGGTTACTGCATACCTTCGCTATCCTCCAGATGCTTCTTCATGCGGCCGAGCTCTTCCTCGGCCCGCTCCAGTTTCTGCTTCAGTCCAGAGACCTCCGCAGTTTGAACTGTAGCAGCCCGCAACGAGGCCTGCTTATTCACATAGACACTTTATGTTAGACTCCTGCAAAAATTAATTTTGATCCTCTGTTCGGCTTTTCTTTCCGGACACCGAACAGAGCATCAGGGGCTACTGTTAACGTTGTGATATTCTTCTTACAATCATGTGCTCACCTCAAAGCCTGCTAGAAGGCTAGCACAGGCTTCGGTCAGCCCGTTTTTGACGGACCGAACCTTTTCAACCACCGTACCCATATGGGCACGGTGCTCATCCACGATGGAGGCGCCTTGCAGTGCTTCCAGTAGATGATCCGGCGCCTCTGGTTGGACGGAGGACACTGGTAGCATGCCCCCTCCTTTCGGGAAGGGCCGTTTGCCGGATTCTGGAGCTGCGTAGGTCTCCGGAATAGAATCCAGCTGAGGTTCAACTAGAACCCGGCCCGCACCGTCCGTCTTCGTAGGGGCTTTTTGCCCCATGTATCCGGCGCTCGGGGAGTCATCCTGGGGCACCGCCCTGACGATCTCCGGGGTCTTCCCCCAGTCCAAGGAGGCCCTTCGAGACGCCTCCTCATCATCACCCTTAGCCGAGGGGGAGTAAGCGGGCGGTGGCGACATGCTGGCCCTCTCCTTTGGGTCAGGCAAACCTTCCGATGAAGATAGCGGAGAGCTGTCCCGAGCCGGACTGCAATAACATGACTTAAACATTGCAAGGCAGAAAGGACGGACGTTCGGGCGCGCGTAAGGATTCTTGATACTTACGGTTTAGCTCGAGGCTTGGCCCGGAAAGGCCGTTCCGGACTGCTATCGACATCCCACGTGGAGTTATCAGCGGGGGAGCCTTTTCCCCTTTTGGGCGCCTTTGCCTCCAGGTTCTTGGAGGCCGCCCTCTTTTTCCTCCCCGCTTCAGGTGGGGAGTCATCTTCTTCTTCCTCCTCTTCGTCGTCATCTTCTGCGGACGAAGAGTGAGTCTCGTCTTCGGACATCGCGTCCGAAGCTCCTTTGCGGCGAAGGCCACTCCTGGTCCCCTTGGCCGCTTTCTTGGCCTTCTTCTCCAGCACGTCATAAGGCGCCGGAAACAACATCTTCGTCAGAAGTGGGAATTCTTGCTCCTCGGGAAGCAGAGCTGGACAGTTAATCTGCCCCGCCACCTCGATCCAGGCCTGGCAAAGTGGGTAGAAGAGCCTAGAATCCATCCTCAAAATATGTCGGCGAAGGGTATACCTTGAAAACATTAAAGGACTTACCGGATTGGGCTGGCGCTTTAAGCTAAGCCCGCGATCTTCAGTTGTGGGCGGTGGCGTCTCGCCAGCCTTGAAGAGCGCTTTCCAGATACCTTCGTGCGTTGCGCCAAAGAGCTCTAGCAGTGTCTGGTGCTTGGCTGGGTCGTAGTCCCACAAATAGCAAGTCCGGCGTTGGCACAGAAGGATCCGCCGAATGTGCATAACCTGGATCACATGCACAAGCTTGATCCTCTTGGTTATCATGTTCTGGACGCATGTCTGGAGCCCAGTTATCTCGTTCGAAGATCCCCAGATCAGGCCCTTCTCTTGCTAGGATGTGAGCCGCATCAGAACTCTGGATCGGAATTCGGGGGCTGCTACCCAATCGGTGTCACGCGGCTCGGTGATGTAAAACCACCCCAATTGCCATCCCTTCACCGTCTCCGCGAAGGAGCCTTCGGGCCAGGTGACATTGGGCATCTTGCCCACCATGGCGCCTCCGCACTCTGCTTGTTGACCGCTCACCACCTTCGGTTTCACATTGAAGGTCTTCAGCCATAGGCCGAAGTGAGGTGGGATGCGGAGAAAGGCCTCGCACACGACGATAAACGCCGAGATATTGAGGATAAAGTTGGGGGCCAGATCGTGGAAGTCCAACCCTTTGTAAAACATCAATCCACGGACAAATGGATGAAGAGGGAATCCTAGCCCGCGGATAAAGTGTGTGAGGAACACAACCCTCTCATGGGGCTCGGGGGTAGGGACGATTTGCCCTTTTACCGGGAGTCGGTGAGCAATATCCTTGGCTAAATATCCGGCCTCCCGGAGCTGCGTGATGTCCTTCTTCTTGACGGAGGAGGCCATCCACTTGCCTCCAGCTCCGGATCCGGACATGTTTGGAGTGCCTGGCCTAAGGGGTCCTCGGGCGGCTGGCTTGTTATCCATGGGCCGGACTGATAGGCTGTGAAGACATGAAGGCCGATGACTGTAGTCGTGTCCGGATTGGACTCTACTTGGCGTGGAAGGCAAGCTTGGCGACCAAAGATTCCTTCTTATGTAACCGACTCTATGTAAACCCTAGATCCCCCCGGTGTCTATATAAACTGGAGCGATTAGTCCGGAAAGGATACACACATTACCATAGACATATAGGCTAGACTTATAGGGTTTAGCCATTACGATCTCGTGGTAGATCAACTCTTGTAATACTCATATTCATCAAGATGAATCAAGCAGGAAGTAGGGTATTACCTCCATAGAGAGGGCCCGAACCTGGGTAAACATCGTGTCCCCTGTCTCCTGTTACCATCGATCCAAGACGCACAGTTCGGGACCCCCTACCCGAGATCCGCCGGTTTTGACACCGACATAAGGGCCAACAATCATACGGTCCTTATCTACATACTTAACATAGTAACAACTAGCACATTTTAAGAGGCTGAGGGCCAACAACCACAACTATCCGCTGGAAGGAGCTTGATCACGGCGACTCGGCATCTCGTCAATGAAAAGGAAGAGCCCGCTTGTGCCTTGGTAGAGCATGAGTAGAACAATATCTCCAATTTTCCAATATGGATGCATTGCCACGATAAGCGAGAACTTGTTAATTTGAATGGTTCCATGTCTGCGGGAAATGCAGTATCTTGCAATCAATTTGGCGTTACTAGCAGGCAAAAGTGTAATTCGACCGCGCCAGGAAATCGATCCAGGAACTGCTACAGCGGGCAATTTATGTTGATATGTAGAATAGAAACCAATTTTAACATATCGTTGAATATATATATATATATAATAGTTTATGAGCATCAACATTAAAATAAGACTTTCTACCAGCGTTTTGTGCACACAATTGGTCTTGTTCAATGTGTGGACCATAGGTATAATTAATCCCACCCAAAATCGAGCGTTCACACGTTGTGCTATCTCTGTCAAATTATCAACAAAGTTTATGACATGATTCAAGTCCTTCCAGTGAAATTTGGTACGCTTAGTAACATACAGATCGTTCAGTATGCATCCAACATATCCTGCTTAAAATGTGGAAAGGTATTATTTATTCAGAACATGCAAGAAGAATATATAGTGTGCATAAATTGGTAAATAGAATTTGTTACTGCCTAGGAACAGAGTCAGAAAATGAAATCACAATTGGTTGCTTAAATAGTGATCAATTAGTCAGAACAAATACCCTGATTTTGCTAAGTAACATGACAGCATGGAGAAATTTGAAAGGACACTAACCTCGATCAGACATTGATCGGCTGATGACATTTGGGAAGTAAACATCCATGTTAATTAGACAAGGTTGTGGTGCACGCACTAGAATTTTATTGCCAGCCTCTAGTTCATAACACTTAGACATTTTTCTCCAAAGGTCCGCATTAAAATAGGAGTGACCATCTTTATCAAGTTTTACACTAACCGTCATTGTAAATCCATGTTGCGTTGTCAATATGACATCCCGGGAGTCATCAACAAAGTAAAGCCCAAGATTTCCTTCTACTCCTATTCTTGCAAAGGAAGGGATGTACCGCTTGAAATGAAAATTAAGATCGTAAATTAGATATATTGAAATAATAGAGCAAGATGCAAATATGAGATTAACTGATAAAACAGATCAATATATAGATGAAAGCAAAGTACAAAAATATATAATTAAAAATAGATAATGTAACAAAGATTTGCTGCAAATATATAGATAATGTAGCAACATACGATATATGTTCACAAATTTAGGCCATGCCGACCGTGGTAGGTTGAGATTGAACATACCGAGCGCTCCCTGAAGTCATCCGAAATGGTGAGATAGAACTTTGTTTCGGACTGGCCGCGACCACAATGCTCGATTTGTGCTTACACTGTGGACACATGAACGAACACACATGAATCAGCTAGAACAAAAATGATTCCACGGCGATTTCCGCCGGTTGATTAACAGCGACAGACGGACTGCGATAAGAGATGAGTGAATATTTCGCTAAGTTGGTAACCTTCTCCATGAGAAAAATCCCCGGCCTAATCCCGCAGGAAACCCCAGTTGACTATGGTCTAGAATGTCGGTGCAGATAGGCATCGGAAAGCGGTAGGGGCGAAATCCCGTGCCGTTTGGAGCGCGACCTCCGCCCGCCGACAACAGTCATCGAGCATAGGGTGGCCGCCATGATAGAAGTTCATGAGGTGTAGAGTTGTGGAGGAGTCCGCGGTGAGTGGGTGGGAACGAAGTGGGCGAGGGTTTTCTTTTTCCTATTGCATGTGTGAATGAACACACACGGTTCGCAGAGGCGACGGAGATGAATCGTGTGCGATAGTAAATCACCGAGATTGAATGGGACTCCAAAATTCCTTTTTCCTTTGTCCATGAGTTTCTTTCTGCGATGAACATAAACCTTGCTAATCACCGTGTTCAAATTTGGCACTTTTCCGGGTTCATTTACAATATTTAGGGGATTATGTGCATTTTCTAGGCATTAATGCACATAATTCAAATTCAAACAATCGATGCTTGAAAAGGCGCACGAGAACGGTCTGGAAAACCATGATCGTGCTATTTAGTAAACTCTCATGCCTTTTACAAGGAATGGGCAGATATTTCATGGAAATGTGTTTACTGGGTACTATACAAAAATGAAATACATGCTTGGAAAACATGACGCCTGGCGTCGTGCCATGGTATGGCCTCACTTTGCCCTGGTAAAAATTTGAGAATGTTTGTCTTATGTCATCATGCACACCATTCCTAAATCGAACCATCATCGAGGAAATTTCATGGTTTCGAGGGGGAAATCAGCAAGATTGAAGGGGCCGAAATCCAAATTTCCTTCCTAGCTTGTCATTCAGTTTTTTCTACAATCAGCATACCCCCTCGAATGCAAAGTGTTCAAATTTGGCATTTTTCCGGGCCCATTTACCATCTTAGGGGATTATGTGCATTTTCTAGGCATTAATCCACATAATTCAAATTTGAACAATCGGTGCATGGAAAGGTGCACAAGAACGGTCTGGAAAAACCATACTCGTGGTATTTAGTAAATTCTAAAGCCTTTTACAAGGAATGGGCAGAGATTTCAGGGGAATGTGTGGCAATAGTCAACCACAAACGCGTCATTTACTGGGTTATCAACTATAGAAAAATGAAATACATGCTTGAAAAACATGACGCCAGGCATACTGCCATGGTATGGCCTCACCGTGCCCTGGTTAAAAGCTGAGATGGTTTGATTTATGTCGTCAGGCACGCCCTTCATAAATCGAACCGTCACCGAGGAAGTTCCATGCTTTCGAGAGGAAAATCACCAAGATTGAAGGGGAATCCAAATTTCTGTCCTAGTTTGTCATTCAATTTTTTTCCAACGATCAACATACCACCTCAAATGCAACGTGTTCAAATTTGACATTTTTCTAGGCTCATTTACCATATTTAGGGAATTATTTGCATTTTCTAGGCCATAATGCACATAATTCAAATTTGAACAATCGGTGCATCAAAAGGTGCACAAGAATGGTCTGGAAAACCATGCTTGTGCTATTTAGTACATTCTCATGCCTTTTACAAGGAATGGGTAGATATTTCAAGGAAATGTGTGGCAATGGTCAACCATAAACACGTCGTTTACTAGGTTAACAACTATAAAAAATGAAATACATACTTGGAAAGCATGACGCCTTGCGTGGTGCCATGGTATGGCCTCACCGTGACCTTGTAAAAAATTGAGAATGTTTTCCTTATGTCGTCATGCACGCCTTTCATAAATTGAACCATCATTGAGGAAGTTTCATGGTTTCGAGGGGGAAATCACCAAGATTGAAGGGGGATCCAAACTTCCTTTGTCCTTTGTCCATGAGTTTTTTTCTATGATGAACATACACCCTGTAAATCACCGTGTTCAAATTTGGCACTTTTCCGGGTTCATTTACCATATTTAGGGGATTATGTGCATTTTCTAGGCATTAATGCACATAATTCAAGTTCAAACAATCGGTGCATGAAAGGGTGCACAAGAACGGCCTGGAAAACCATGCCTGTGCCATTTAGTAAATTCTCATGCCTTTTACGAGGAATGGATAGATATTTCGATGAAATGTGTGGCAATAGTCAACCACAAACATTTGTTTATTGGGTTTTCAACTATAGGAAAAATGAAATAAATGCTTGAAAAACATGACGCCTGGCATGATGCCATGGTATGCAAAACCTCACCATGCCCTGGTAAAATTTGAGAAGGTTTGGCTTATGTCGTCATGCACACCCTTAATAATTCGAACCATCACCAAGGAAGTTCCATGCTTTCGAGAGGGAAATCACCAAGATTGAAGGGGAATCCAAATTTCTTTGTTCTTTGCCCTGGAGTTTTTTTTCTACGATGAACATACACTCGGCAAATCACCATGTTCAAATTTGACATTTTTCGGGCTCATATACCATATTTAGGGGGTTATGTGCATTTTCTAGGCATTTAGCGCATATAAACTCAATCCGGCTACAGCTGCACGGGTGTGATGTGAGGGACGTGGATTGCCGTTCGATCGCGGCGCATCCTACGGTGCACAGGAGCAATCCGCGTGGCTGGGGTTCCGGCCAATCATAACGCAACACACAATAGGCTCAGCCCACACTGTTTCTGGAAGCGACGGAGATGAACCGTGTGCGATAATGAACGAGCAAAATTGAAAGGGAAGCCAAATTTCCTTTGTCGTTTGTCGTTGAGCTCTTAAATACCACCGCACTGTACGGATGTCTGGCCCCTCTGTCCCAGTGCTCTCTCCAAGCGTCGTTCATGGCACCGCGGCGCACAGAAACTGGTAAGGAAGCGACGGCATCCCGCCGCGCCGTGTTCCTCGCCGCTCACGACCTCACACATGACAAGGAAGTGATGGCATCTCGTCGCGCCGAGTTCATCGCCGCCGGCGGCCACATAGTTACGTGGGCGGACTTTGAGGCTGCCATGGCCGAATGGGCGGTGAATCTAGAGGCGGCGAAAGCCACACAAAAGGAGCGGAAAAGGCAGAAAGCAGTCAAGAAAAGAGAGTCCCGCCGCTGCAAGAAAGAAGAGGCCACACGCCATGGTGAGGAGAGCTTGGCGGAGATCGAAGCACTGTGGGCTGCCGCCTACAAGGCCAGGAAGGAGAACGCCGGCATCTGGCCAGTACGCCCCGATGGCAGCATGTGAGAAATAGTTTAAGTTTGTAGTATTAGAGCAAATTACCAGTAGTACTTTAAGTTTGTAGTATTAACGTACAAAGTCGGTAAGAGCATCCTTTGAGGGCTTAGAGCGTTGATTAGCATGTGTGCCTGTGAGCGTTTTTTTGTGTTAATCATTAGAAGATCACAAAACACACGGTTTTAATGCCGTACCCGTGTGCATTTTTTTGCGTTAATGATCCATAAGTCAGTTACCTGTGCGATGTTTCCTAATAAACCAGGCGTACCATTGACCGAAAATAATCAATTACACATGTATTTGTTTTTGGAGATGGGATCTGCCAATTTTCTGTTTTCTCGCACACGAGTATTTTACGTGCTTCGTCTGCGTTGTGTGTTTCCCCCGCCCAAGTTTCAAGTTTCGCAGGGAAATTTTCATTAGGCACGTGATTTCGGAATTTATTCCTCCAACCACATCCCCACACATCAAATTTCCTCAGTATCTCCCCCCCCCCCCCGTGCTTCCTCATACTGGCAGCTCAAACCGCCGCTGCCGCAACCACAGTTTCAACCACATCTATGTTCTGCTCAGATCCAGTCAGGTAACCCACCGATCTCTATCACGGCCCCGACCTGATTGCTTAATTGGAGCCTACAAAACAACCTCATGCCTCCAAATCCCCATCGCCCTACCTCCAGAGCATCGCCGGTCAAGCCCAACGACATATCACGTGGAGGTCGAGGAGGTGATGGAGGTCCATGGCACGATGGCCGTTGTGCGTGTTGACCCGGAGGAAAACCTCGCCTCCGCCGCCGCTGACATGGTGCAGGCTCTGCCCTGATGAATTGCCCCAGCGACTACCCCCAGGACTTAACAGGTATGATCTGACCAGCTAAATCTTAGCAATACCACTTGCAATGGCTATGTTTTGTATGGTTGATGTATTAAGCATGTTCGTGCCTTGTTTATTTCAGTACTGCACATTGTGTGATGTTCAAGTATTAACTGTCCAGCTCAATTTCACTAATACCAGCAACAAACTTACAATACATGACTCTGGATATCACTAGTGATGCTGCCCATTAGCTATTTTTGGTGGATGCTAACCCTGTTGTACTTAACATGCATGTCCATGTACTTACGCAGGGTCATAACGGCCGATGTTGTTGTTTGGCGTCGACGTTAGTTACATCCCATGTCTTATAGTATTTCACATCATTTGTGCAATTGCAGTTTAACTTCTACCATTTACTGGTTGTCTGTAGGTACACACGTTAGTGACACTAATCCATGCTTCGACCCAGAGGAACAACTCGCCTCGGCCGCTGCTGACTTCGGGCGGGCTTTGGCCAAGATGAAGTGCCCCAGCAACTACCTCTCAGGACTTACCAATTATGTACTCACCAGTTCAATCTTACCAATAAAGTTGCAATTAATGGCTATGTTCTGTACGTTCGATGTATTAAGCATGTTCTAGTAAACATGCCTAACACGTTTTAGCTACTTTCCCTACCTTTTTATAGACAACTGGGCCATTCTCTGCTCTGGCAGCACCTGTCTTGTGATGTTTAACTCTGCCAATTGCAGTTTTGTCAGTAGCAGTTTCAATACCTATTAAGCCTGTTGCAATTAACAATTGAATCTGTTTTTAAATAGTTGTATTTCAATGGCTACAAACTTACAAAACATGACTTAAGATGTTGTTAAGCCTGTTGCAATTAACAGTTGTATCCATTTTTTAATCTGTCCCTTTGCTACCGTGCTACTGATGCGGAGCATCCCACGGTCATCCCCATGGACGTAACAACATCTCCCACGACACCACTTGGCCCAATGACAAGAGCTCTAGCAAAGGCTATCGATGATGAGGTGAACTCGCTCCTCTCCGCACTACCACTTTCTACACACGCGACATGGCTACTACCTCCAGCGGAAACACTATGTGTGATTAGGTACTTGGAGGAAGGCCACGGAGCAGCTACATCCAACGGACAAGACGGCGAGGACACCAAGTATGAGGGACAAGAAGAAGAGCTGCAAGAAGAGCTACAGCCACCGGATGACCGCTCCAGACCGGACGTCGGGTCCCTGAAGGCCACGCCAGCCAGAGGAAGCCAGGCCAGTGAACGCTACAGTAGCCAGACGTCCGTCCAGGACCGGACGACCGACACCTCCCAGCGTCCAGACGACCGAGCACCATGGGACGACCGACACCACCACACCCGAGCGAAATAAGCGGAAGTCCGAAGTGACCGAACGACCGGGCATCTCCGTAAATCCAGTACCATTTCAACCGAGCCGAAATGACGGAAGTCCGGCGACTTTCGGACGCCCGCGAGCCACCAGGCGACCGGAACCCACTGGACATCTGGTACCTGTCTGCGCACAGTTTCGGGCACGAGGCCCATGTACCCCTCCACTTCGCCTCCGTTTGCACTAAGACTATAAATAGACCTCCTCCTCCTCTTAGTTAGGGTTAGCAAAGGATTAGCTCAATTGGGAGATAGAGCTTTTGATGCGGAGCATCCTACGATCATCCCCATGTACACTACGTCTACTCTCCAAGCCCCAAGAGAACATAAGACGAGACCTCAATTATACGCCATTGGACACAAGGTGGACTCGCTCCTCTTTGAATCGTCACTTTCCACATGTGAGACATGGCTACTACCTCAAACATGTGTGCTATCCATGACCAGGAACCAAGAGGAAGACCATGGACAAGACGGTGAGTACACCAAGCGCGAGGAACAAGAGGAAGAGCTACCAGGAAGCTACAGCTCTCGAACTTCTGACAGACACCGGACGACCGGGCCTTACCGGATGTCCGACGCCTGGAGACTCCACTAGCCAGATCGACTCCAGCCGAGGCAACCTATAGCGCGCGGACGACCTCCAACCACCGGACATCTGTCACTCATCAGCGCCCGGACCACCGACACAGACCGGATGTCCGACTCTACCGGACTATAGTCAAAACGTCGGAAGTCCGAAGACTTCCGGACGCCCGCGAGCGACCGGACGACCGACAGCCATCGGACGTCCGACGCCTATCGGCGCACAGAGATCGGGCCCGAGGCCCATGTATCCCTCTCCCACTTACCCCTTCGTGGACCTAGACTATATATACTTCTCCACCTCCTCCTAGTTAGGGTTAGCATAGGTTTAGCTCATTTGAGATAGAGCTTTGCTCATCCATCCGGATCTACTCCATCGAGAGAGACCGCTCCCTCTTCGGAGAAGATCCACCTTGGATTCAAGACCCCTTCATGGGAAGACACCTCAAGACCTCCTCACGGAGATGAACTAGTTACCGTTTGTATCGTCCTTTGTTGATCATGGATCGTGTATCTCTTTGTGTTCATGGATCTAGCACATGTGTGATTGTATCTTGTCTATTTGAGTGTTTTTTCTCGTTTCACCTCGTGATTTCCCTCGCGTTGCCCCTCGTGTTCTTCGTGTTGTTTGTAGGATCCCCTCCATTTCATGAAAGATCGGCCACTAGGGTTCTACCCTACATCATCTTGGATCAGAGCAAGGTTGATCACGAATTTGGAGCCCCTACCCTTGTTTTCTAGCCTAATTTTGTTGTGTTCTTGCTCAATTTCGAAAATCCCCACCAAAAATAGCCCCAATTTTTTTTGTGATTTGTTGGTACAAGGAAGTTTTGTTGATATTGATCCATGGATTTGCTTGGTTTCAAGTGGATCTAGAATCTCCCCAAGTTTCTCCATTTTTCATCCACGAAATCTCCTCAATTTTGACCCCAAAATCCCCAAATTCCGCCCAAAATCGCGTCCTGAAGCTCAAATCCCGCATTGACCCCGACCCACCGGACGTCCAACCTTTACCGGACGACCGGAACCCCAAACCCGAGCTAAAACAGCTGATTTCCGAGCCCGACCGGACGTTCGACGACCGGACGTCCGTCCATTTCCGGACGTCCGATACCTGTAGATTCAGACTTCGGCTGATTTTTGTTTTGTCCATAACTAATTCATCCGAACTCTGATTTTGACATTCTTTAGCTCGTTTTGAAGCTATTGACATCCCCCATCCCATAAAAATACTACCAACACCATTTGGATCCATCAAATTTTCCGAAATTTGGCAAGCTTGCCTAGGCCCTCCACCATATCATCCGTATAACCACCATAGCCTTCCGCAACCTAACCCATTTTGTTCCCCATAGCATTAGTGGTTGCTTGAGTAGCGATTCGAGTCTCCTAAGGTGTCTCAGCTACTTAGGGACGGTTGCTTATTCATCAACCACCACCACCACTTTCGCGTAACCTTGCCCACCATACATTACCACCACCCCAACTTAACCCAATCTTGTTTGTGTTGTGTGTTGTGTCTCCTAAGGTGTTTCGGCTACTTAGGGACGGTGACCTCAACTTCGACACGCATAACCCATCATCCCACTTCCGCATTGCCAAGTGCAAAACTACCACCGCTTTCCGCTACCACCATTTGGCTTTTGCCCTTGAGATTTTGAGTTCGCGGTTTTTCCGTTTCCTAAGGTGTTTCGGCTAATTAGGAACCGTTCTACATCAAGAACACTGCCACTCATCATCGCCACGAGGTCGTTATCAACTTTGACTACTTCACCATCATACGTCGGTAGCGTACAAACGAGAAACCCTCGACGGTAACCTCGACGACACCATTGTATATTTCCCTTGAAATTGCATTGATAACCCCTAGCCCATTTTGCGTTACTTGCCTATCGAGACTAGCCATTTGAGTATTGCCGGCCACGCTACTTGTGCACATTAGTGATCATTGATCTACACCTTCCATTCCATACATACCATATCATCTTGGTATCATCATATCATCTCTTGTGTCACAAGATTGTTCCCGCATATACACAATTGCTATCTTGGTTTGTGCATTTCGCATAAGTGGCCATAAAAAAGAATAAGTTTTTAAGCAAAGAGAGAGAGCAAAGAAGCTTGTAAGCAAGAGGCATAGCATCGTATCATAGTGCATTACAATATATTATATGGTATCGTACTTGATCATCTTGGATCATCGTGTGAGAAACACCAAGAACCATACATATATAGCATACTTGGGATAGAAAGTTTATCCATTTTGCATCTTATAGGTTATGCACAAGTGTCGTATACGCCTATTGAGCAATCGTGCTAGCGTCTCTCTTGAGTTGTGCAACACGAGCGTTTTCCGTGGATTCCACATTTTGTCCTCATTCCTTGGTTGCACGACCCCATTTATCTATTCGTGTGTGTGTTTCCGTGTGCCACATATTGCTATTGGTCTACTTGCTACACTTGTGAATTTGTGAATCTCTTTCAATATTATTGACTCTTGCTAACATTTTGCATCAAATTTTTGTGCCACTCTCACCAGGATCCACCATTAGCCTTATTTGTGTACGTGTGAGAAATTGACGAGATTCGGTACCAATTGTGCTATTTCCTTGTTACATTATTGAGTGATCATTGATCCATTCTCAACATCGGTCAAGGTACATTTGGTATAGTTCTCTCCTTTCTTCCAGTCATACTTGCTCGAGTCTTGTGATGGATAGGAAAGGCATTTCATCTCCTGTCTTCGACAACAACGACGGCGCGAACAACTACATCACCAAAGTGTCCATCCTCGATCTACAACAACAAATGCAAGGCGCACAATCAAGATTGCGAGAGCGCGTCGACAACCTCGCCATCGACATACAACACTCCGAAGCACATACAAGAGACTACTTCGACAACAAGCTTTCCACACAAAAGGAGGAGGAAGATGCAAGGATGGAGGAGATTCGAACCTTGTTGATCAACCGTTCTTCCCCTTCATCATCCTCAAGGCGGCGACGTTCAAGTAAATCATCTTCGGAGCGCAAAAATGATACAAGTGCAAGTAGTCCACGTCCACATCTACATAGCGACCACCATCACGTTCGTCATCCACATTGTCATGAAGGGCAAGTCACCTCCAAGCATCATGTGCACAACGATGACAAACGACATCTACTACGAGCTCAAGCACGACAATGATATCATGATCATGAAGATGCTCGCCAAGCGCAAATGCACAAGTCCCAACAAGCTCTACTTCACGCCAAGGCCGGCCTTCATGAGAAAAAGAGAAGACCGCGAGACGAGTAACACCAAGACGGAGCTACGGCTACACCAACAACTTCGGCATCTTCGCCAAGTGTTATCAAGGCATCTTCACCTACTTCCCATGAGTTCGCCTACATCAACATCATCAAGTACAAGGCGACCAACTACAAGCGAGGGTGACACTTCCATCTTCGTAAGCCCCTGAAGGAAGATGGCCGAGCATGGGAAATTCCCTTCGGTCATGGAGATGAGCTACGAGGTGCCACATCATATGGGCCTCCAACAACAAGACGGTGACAAGAAGGTCGAGCAAGGGCCATCCCCTTCGACCACGGCGACGAGCATGAACCTCTTCAACAACATGAAGATGGCGCCCATATTGGACTCATACTCTGAGTCAAGCTATGCGAGCGCACATGAGACCTTCTCTTTGATCTCAGAGGAGAGTGATGTTTTTCCACTTCCTACGGCATTCATCTTTGGAGACGTTTGCACCTACACCTCTCCGACACCCACATATGACGAGATGTCCCAATTTCCATGTGAGGAGAGCCACCACCCCATGAGTGAGATGAGTGACTCCATCATATATGACATTGAGTGCATTTCCTATGAGAGGATGAGTGTGACCACCACTAGCCCCACACACGAGAGCATGTCACACATCCTATGTGCTGTTGAGAGCCATTTGAGTGACTCCACCAACCATATGAGTGAGTGCATCCTTGAGGGAGTGAGTGAGCCACAACACTTAGTGAGTGAGGTAGTTGACACGGCATGTGAGGCCACTATGATTTCTAATGACTTACCCTCTACTCTGAGTGTGTTTTCCTTTTTGGGGCTAGGTCTCCTACATGAAGACACGCCTATCCTCGACGAGTCCATACCTCCAATGGAGACGACGATGGCCATGGTGGATGATGATGCACCCCCACATGGTTCCATCACGTTGAAGATGACCACGACTTGGTCTTTGACAGCTCACCTACAACACATGAGCGATGCTCCAAAGGTAACATAGGTGATGGTGCTTCTCTTGTCCCACTAGTGGACTATCTCACCAATGATTGCTTGCATGATGTTGATCCACCTATTCCCATGCTTCATGCTAGTGCGACTTCCTCATGTCATGACTTACCAATTTATGATCAATATGATGATGAGCATGTTGAATTGCCTAGTTGTGATGCTATGCTCCATAGGATATCATGTGAAAATTCTATTGGTCACTTCATGTTTGACAATCAATTGAACTTGTCATATGCTACGAGTGATATCTCCCATATCGCATCATTACAATCTCAACAAAGTAACTATGCATGCCCCATTAAAATAAATTCCATTTGCACGTATGGCATAGATGACGAGATGATGCTCATTGGCTTTTGTTTTTCATGTGATGATATTTCCATGCTTCCTTTACATGATTTGCACAATTCATCTACTATACCATGCCATGATCGCATTGTTCCAGATATGCATTGTTTTGGATGTTGTCAATATTCTCCATGTGATGTTTCTACAAATGCTCATGAGGAGACCCCCATAGTTTCCTCATACTTATTAGGAGATTTTGATGCATTCCATACTTTGCATGATTCCCATAATTGTGTGCACCATATGCATTCCATGAATAACAATGCTCTACATATTTCTCGTGATGCTTTACACGATTTGAGTATCCATTATGCTATACATAATAACAAACCTCTCATGATGGATGACATGTTTCTATATCATGCATCTCATTTATTTGAGCATTGGATATTTTCTGCTATCCAACACAAGCACGTGCACATCATGATGGATGATGTGTACATTTACAACGCACACACAATTTTCCCTTTGTCATTGTTTTGTGTAGGTACTTATGAACACTTGTCAACCTCACAATCCCATGAGTTGAAGAAATGGGCTTTTGAGAGCAAGGATGACTTGGGATCTTGTGGATTATCATTCCCACCATTCCATTTGCGCAAGAACTTCGCGCATCTCTTTTACTTGGCTCTCACACGGCTATGGGCTATATACCACTTGTCGCCTCATGCTCATTTTACCGTGTTCACTTTGCATGCTATGCTTGATTCTACGTCTTTGCCATGCAATTGTGACCCTTTCTTTCATCTACCCATGATTCACCATTATGCTACTCCTATGTGTATTTGCATGCTTGGTGGAGATACTTGTTGCTATTACCATGCTTTCCTTGTGCCTCATGCTATTGTTGATTATTGTGTTGGGAGAGTCATGATGTTCCATTGCTATTTACCTAGGACTTCTTGCCAATACAATGATGATACCTTCCTCATATCTTGATTTCATGCTTGTGCTATGTCATGTGAATTATTCATGCCCACTATTTGCACACATTACATGATTAACATGATTACCTCTAGTAGTTTGCATCTTCGCACTACTAGCTTGCTTGGCCTGATCAATATGATTACTTGCTTCGTTGCATCACCCATGTTCCATTATTAACCCGCTTTCTTGGGTTGGTGACACATAGGTTCATGCATCTCACTTGATTTGTCTTGATCATTGTCTCTTGTTTCCATTAGTGGTATCTCTAATATCCCCTTGTATTGAGTGCCAACTTGCTCTGCTTATTGATCGTGGAGACTTGGGCATATCACTTGTGATGCATGCTTGTTTGATTGAGCCTATTGTATTTGGTTGTTTTCGCATCATATGCCACCATACTATGAAATGCTCCCTTGTCCTTTCTTATGATGAGCATGATGCTTACACTTGTTGGGTATCTTACCACACAAATGATAGGTTTTGCACTTCCGCTAACCTCATTTGTTTTTCGAGTGTTTGTCATGTTCTTTCATTTTGTAGGATTCACAAGGTGGTACCGTCATGAGACAACTTGGTCATGTCAAGGTGTATACGATGTGCGACACCAACATCTTCGTGAACATTCCTAAGGTGAACTCCTTCCATTTGAGCCATCCTCAAATATGCATATTGGATGGGTCATTCTTTCATTGTTGTTTCCTTCTTGTTGTCTACATGATACATCTCACGAACGGAGGAGCGACATTGGAGATTGGCTCTATGGACCTTCACATTGAGGAGTGATCGGACTTACTGAATGCACCTTCGAACCTCCACTCATGCCAGGACATCGAGCATTGGTACATCAACACTCCTTTGACACATTGCACCAACACCTCCATATTTGTTGATTGTGCTCGCACATGTCATGCTCGATGGACATATCATACTCACCACAAGTTTGCACCCTATGCATGGATTGACTCACATTATGATTGCCCTGTTGCATCTTGTATTCCCATGTCATCCATGATATATAATCTTGTGCATTTTCTTAGCAAATTTGTTGTGATCTTTCTTGATGGCATATTCATACATCATGATCATATTGTCCACCATCAATTGCATGATCACATAGTCACATTGAGCACCAATTACCATGTTCATGTTTTTGATAAACCGTCCCATTATGACATCATTTTGCACAATGGTTGCATTGATCATATTCACAACACATTTGTGTGCACAATGATTGCATTTGCTCCCATGAATGCTTTGCATATCATTCTAGATCATCTTGATAAGCTTCATGTGCTTTGTCATGAAAAATCTTGCCGAACGGACTCATACTTACTTGATGGACACTTTGTGTGCGCTAACCATTGTATTTCCAAGTGTACTTTGTGTTTGCTCATTTTGCATGTACCACATATCGGAGACACCTTGGAGTACTTGGATTGCGCCATGTCTTCAACTTCGTCCAACTACAAGTCCATCCACGACAACCGTTTCCATGGTGATGAGGATCACGATCCGAGGTCGGATCTTTCCCAAGGGGGGGAGATGATGCGGAGCATCCTACGATCATCCCCATGTACACTACGTCTACTCTCCAAGCCCCAAGAGAACATAAGATGAGACCTCAAGTATACGGCATTGGACACAAGGTGAACTCGCTCCTCTCCGAGTCATCACTTTCCACATGTGAGACATGGCTACTACCTCAAACATGTGTGCTATGCATGACCAGGAACCAAGAGGAAGACCATGGACAAGACGGCGAGTACACCAAGCGCGAGGAACAAAAGGAAGAGCTGACAGGAAGCTACAACTCTCGAACGTCTGATAGACACCGGACGACCAGGCCTTACCGGACGTCCGATGCCTGGAGATTCCACCAGCCAGATCGACTCCAGCCGAGGCAACCTACAGCACCTGGACGACCGCCAGCCACCGGACGTCTGACACTCATCAGCGCCCGGACGACCGACGCAGACCGGACGTCTGACTCTATCGGACCAGAGCCAAAACGTCGGAAGTCCGAAGACTTCCGGACGACCGGACGCCCGCGAGCGACCGGACGACCGACAGTCGTCGTACGTCCGACGCCTATCGGCGCACAGAGATCGGGACTGAGGACCATGTATCCCTCTCCCGCTTACCCCTTCGTGGACCTAGACTATATATACTCCTCCACCTCCTCCTAGTTAGGGTTAGCATAGGTTTAGCTCACTTGATATAGAGCTTTGCTCATCCATTCGGATCTACTCCATCAAGAGAGACCACTCCCTCTTCGGAGAAGATCCACCATGGATTCAAGACCCCTTCATGGGAAGACCCCTGAAGACCTCCTCACGAAGATGAACTAGTTACCGTTTGTATCGTCCTTTGTTGATTGTGGATCGTGTATCTCTTTGTGTTCATGGATCTAGCACATGTGTGATTGTATCTTGTCTATTTGAGTGTTTCTCTCGTTTCCCCTCGTGATTTCCCTCACATTGCCCCTCGTGTTCTTCGTGTTCTTCGTAGGACCCCCTCCATTTCGTGAAAGATCAGCCACTAGGGTTCTACCCTACATCAGCTTTTCTCATCCACTTGGTTACTTCTCCATCGGAGTTCACGACCTCTTCAGAGATGATCCCCCAAGCGGATTCAAGACCCCTCACGAGAAGACCCCCCTCAAGGCCTCCTCACGGAGAAGAACTAGTTACCTCTTGTATCGTCCTTTGTTGTATTTGGAACGTGTATCTCTTTGTGTTTCGAGGATCTAGAACCTATGTAATCGAATCTTGTTGGTTTGAGTGATTCTCTTGTTTTTTTTCGCTCGTGTTTCCCCCTCGTGTTCTTCGTGTTCTTCATAGGGTCCCCTCCAATCGTGAAAGATCGGGCCGCTAGGGTTCTACCCTACATTATCTTAGTATCATGAGCCATGTTGATCACGTTTTTGGAGCCCTTACACCTTGTTTTCTAGCTTGATTTTGTTGTGTTCTTTCCCAATTTCGAAAATCCCCACCAAAAATAGCCCCAATAATTATTGTGATTTGTTGGTGTGATGAAGTATTGTTGGATTTGATCCATGGATTTGCTTTGCCACGAGTGGATCTAGCTTTCCCCCATCATCTCCACCTTTTCCATCCACAAAACCGGTCGAATTTGACCAATTTTGCCACCTCCACCTCGAACCCCCGAGTTCATCCCGTTCCCGAAATCGCCTAGGCAACAGACGTCCGCTAGCTACCGGACTTCCGACCACCGGTCGTCCGACATCCACCGGACGTCCGACGTTTCCTGACGAAACTGAAAATTTTCGCCCGAAAGTTTTCAGCCACCGCCGCACCTACGCATACACACTCCAAAACCCATTCCACTTCCGCATACGCACACGTTACACACACTGGCATAATTTTAACACATTTGGTTTTGAGAATTTGAGTTGTGGTTCATCGTTTCCTATGGTGTTTCGGCTAACAAGGGACGGTTCGACATCGTCATCACCGCCGCTCATCTTCGCCAAGGACTCGACATCGACCACTTCACCATTTTGCTACCCTCAACCGTAAGCAAGGACGATAACTTCGACGACATCATTTTCTACTCCTTGCCATTACATTGATAACCACCATCGCCCATTTTGCGTAACTTACCCATCAAGACTATCCTTTGAGTATTGCCGGCAACGTTACTTGTGCACATTAGTGATCATACTTCCCATAGCATACATACCATATCATCATGGTGCATATCTTGGTATCACCTCTTGTGTCACAAGGTAGTCATCGCATACACAATTGCTATCTTGGTTCATGAAGTTTTGCATGAGAAAAGAGCTCAAAAGAGAAAGAGCCAAACAAGATTTTAAGCAAAAGGGAAAGATAAGCAAAGAGCTTATAAGCAAGAACCATAGCATCATACCACATTAAGATTGTCATACTCGATCATCTTGGATCATATCATCAAAATACCATACATATAACATACTTGGGATAGAAATCGTTGCATTTTTACTTAGTAGGTTGTGCACAAGTTTCATATCCGCCTATTGTGCAATCGTACTAGCGTCTCTCTAGTGTTGTGCAACAAGAGCAGTTTCGTGGATTCCACATTTTGGCTCATTCCTTGGTTGCATGACCCCACTTATCTATTTGCGTGTGTGTTTCCGTGTACCATATCTTGCAATTGGTCTACTTGTTGCATTTGCAAAATTGTGAATCTTTTCCAACATTATTGAGGCTCACTAACAATTGCATCAAATTTTGTGCCACCATCCTAACCAAGCCCCAACATAAGCTTTATTTGTGTAGGTGTGAGAACCGACAAGAATTGGTACCAATTGTGCTATTTCCTTGTTACACATTTGAGTGATCATTGATCCATCTTCAACATCGGTCAAGGTACATTTGGTATAAGTTCTTCTCTTTTTCCCACTCACATATTTGCTTGGAATGATGGATAGGCCAAGTTCTTCTACCAACCCCCTCTTCCTAGAACAAGACGACGACCCGAACAACTACGTCACCAAGATACACCTATTTGGCACACAACGAGCTTTGCATCAAGAACAACAAGCAATGAGCGACCGCATCGACAACCTCGCCACCGACTTGCGACTCTCCGAGCAACGTACAAGAGACTACTTTGACAACAAGCTCGACGAACAAAAGCAAGAGAGCAATGCAAGAATGCACGAGATCCGCGCCTTGTTGGTTACCGCTCTTCTACCTCTTCGTCCTACTCAAGACAGAGCCTCTCAAGTCGACACTCCAACGACACCATCTCCGGCTCAAGTACTCCGACATCGAACACTCTTCGACGAGCCGCGCGTCAAGATCGTCAAGCAAATCGCAATCCACTACACGACACCGATCATCAAGAGCAACTTCGAGCTCAAGAGCATCGACATCGTCAAAACCAAGCTACATTCGCGCAAGCACAAGAACGTCAACGTCTACACCAACAAGAAGAAGAACGAGCGCGCCAACATCAAGAGGAGCAAGACGCCGAGGCGCTCCGACAACAACAACAACGGTGTGAAGCTCAAGCACTCGAGGCGCAACGTGCCCTCCATGAAACAAGTCGCGACATCGCTGACCGCAACGGTCAAATGTGCGAGCAACAAGAAGCACTTCGCGAGGAAGTTCAAGAGAGCAACCATCAAGCTCGACTGCATCGTCAATTTCCACAAGCTCCTCAGAAAGAAGCCCAAGTTCGCCAAGAACAAAATGAGGTTGATAACCCTCGACGACAAGAGCATGTTTAGGGAGACAATCCTCCTCAAGGTCGTCATCACCCTCAACCCCAACACAATGAAGAGCAACGCTACGGCAAACTCAAGTTCACCATGCCCAAATTCACCGGAAGCAATAATCCCCAAGAGTACCTTTCATGGGCATTGAAGCTCGACAAGATCTTTCGTTTGCAAACCTATGAGGAAGAGAAGAATATCGCTATGGCGTGCCTTGAGTTCCAAGATTATGTCCTCATTTGGTGGGAACAAGTCATTGGGCGCCGAGAGGCAAGAGGTGAACCACCCATCACCACTTGGGATCAAATGAAGGATGTCATGAGATCACGTTTCGTGCCAACATACTACAACCGCGACCTCTTCATGAAACTCCAACTCCTCAAGCAAGGAACAAAGAGCGTTGAAGAATACTACAAGGAAATGGAGATTGCCATGATAAGAGAAAATGTCACGGAAGATGATGAGCAAACTATGGCACGTTTCTTGAATGGACTCAATCATCGTATCAAGAAGATTGCGGATTTCCAACCGTACTCAAACCTCATCGAGCTAGTGCATCAAGCTACCAAGGCAGAACACTAAGTACAAGATGACTTCAAGTACGCCAAGTACTCTTCCAAGAGCTACGGCTACCCAAACAACCAAGCTTCAATGACTCCAACACCTTCTACCCCAACCAAGTCATCTACAAGCAACGGCGACAAGTCAAATTACAAGAAAACTTCGAAAACCTCAAGTCGTCCTCCTACTACAAGCAACTTCAAGCCGAGAGCTTCATCATCATCTACTCCAACCGATGAGACCATCAAGACAAATTCACTCAAGTGCTTCACATGCGGCGGCCGAGGCCACAAGTCATTTGAGTGTACCAACAAGCGCACCATGATCCTCAATGATGACGGAACCTATCACTCCATGAGTGAATAGGAAATGGAAGCCCTTGAGCAAGTGGCCATGCACCGGCAAGTGAACGACGATGAAGATAATCAAGTCTTTTGTGATGATGATTCAAGTCCCACTCTTGTTGTCTCCAAGGTCTTGAAACTTCAACATCAACAAGACGAAGACCAAAGATGCCATATCTTCCACACCAAAGCAGGCATCAATGGATGGTCCGCGAAGGTGATCATCGATGGAAGGAGTTGTCATAACTTGGCAAGTGAAGAACTATGTTCCAAGATCCAATTGGTCAAAATGAAGCACCCACATCCCTACAAAGTCCAATGGCTTAGCGACTCCGGCACTATCCAAGTCGAGCATATGGTGCAAGTCTCCTTCAAGATCGGAGCTTACGAAGACACTTTGGAGTGTGATGTTGTTCCGATGTCCATTTGCCACCTTCTTCTTGGACGACCATGGAAATTTGACCGAGGTGTCATCCACAACGGGCGAACGAATCATTATGGATTCAAGATGAAAGGAAAGGAATATGTGCTACGACCAATCTCTCCAAACCAAGTGATAACCGACAAGCAAGCCACCCATCATGGAGAGAATAGTGAGAGAGCGAACCACCAAAAAGAGAGCGAGCGCCACAAGCCCAAATTGAGTGCCTCCATGATGAGCGACAAGAAAAACCTAGTCCTATTTGCCACCAAAAGTGAGATGAGAGAAGTGTATGAGAACCCATCAAGTGTGATGCACTATGTCCTTTTATGCAAGGACGGGGCACCCAAAACTAACACCTGTCACAATCTACCTTTAGTGTTATCTTCTCTATTGCAGGAATTCCAAGATGTATTCCCCGACGAGCTACCTCCGGGTCTACCTCCTCTACGAGGCATCGAACACCGAATCGACCTCATCCCCGGAGCACCCCTTCCTAACAAGGCTGCCTACTGCATCAACCCCGAGGAAACTAAGGAGATCCAACGGCAAGTACAACAACTCATTGACAACGCCCATGTACGAGAAAGTTTGAGCTCTTGTGCCATCCCGATAATCCTTGTTCCCCAAAAAGATGGTACATATCGCATGTGTTCTGATTGCCGTCCTATCAATGCTATTACCGTGCGATATTGTTACCCCATTCCACGCTTAGATGATATGCTAGATGAGCTTAGCGGAGCCACCATTTTCTCTAAGATTGATCTTAAGAGTGGCTACTATTAAATACGCATCGAAGAAGGTGATGAATGGAAAACCGCATTTAAGACCAAATTTGGCTTATATGAATGGCTTGTTATGCCAATGGGTTTATCCGAAGAACCAGGCACTTTCATGAGAGTCATGCATTTTGTTCTTCGCCCCTACATTGGCATATTTGTTGTGGTCTATTTTGACGATATTCTTGTGTTTAGACAATCTCTCAAAGATCATGTCACCCATCTTAGAACCGTGTTGCAAACCCTTAGAAAAGAGCGCCTTTATACTAATATGGAAAAATGCCTTTTTGGTGTTGATAAGCTTGTTTTCTTTGGTTTCGTTGTGTCTTCTAAGGGTGTTCATGTAGATGAATCTAAGATTAATGATATTAAAACTTGGCCCCAACCAACCAACTTGCAATAAGTGTGTAGTTTTCTTGGTTTAGCCAGTTTCTATCGTAGATTCGTCAAGGATTTTAGCACCATTGCATCCCCTTTGCATGCTTTGAGTAAGAAAAATGCACCATTTGTTTGGGGACCATCCCAAGATACCGCATTCAATGAACTTAAGAATTTGCTTACTCATGCTCCCGTTCTTGCATTACCCAACTTTGACAAACCTTTTGAAATTCATTGCGATGCTAGCGGTAATGGCATAGGAGGTGTGTTAACGCAAGAGAAGCGCCCCATAGCATACTTTAGTGAGAAACTCTCCGGAGTGCAACTCAACTATCCCATCTATGACAAAGAGCTCTATGCTTTAGTATGAGTTTTGCGTGAATGGGAATATTATCTTCGCCCTCATGAATTTATCATTCATACCGATCATGAAACGCTTAAGTATCTTAAGGGTCAAACTAAGTTGAACAAGCGTCATGCTAAATGGAGTGAGTTCATTGAGTCTTTTACTTATGTCATCAAGTATATCAAAGGCAAGGAAACCGTTGTGGCGGATGAGCTTTCCCGCATATGCATGCTTGTTACTAAACTTGAATTGAATGTCATTGTCTTTGAGCACATAAAAGACTTGTATGCGCATGATCCTACTTTTCCTATTCCTTATGCTAAATGTTTGACACATACATCTTGGGAACGCCATTACATCAAAGATGATTGTCTTATGAGAGCTAACAAACTTTGCATCCCCGTGTCTTCTCTTCATTTGTTACTTTTGCAAGAATCTCATGGAGGAGGACTAATGGGACACTTTGGACGCGGCAAGACATTTTCTACGCTCTCTAAGAACTATTTTTGGCCCAAGATGTTCTGCGACGTCTCACGCTTCACCAACCGATGTTCGACATGTCACAAAGCTAAGTACAAAGCTCAATCTCATGGTCTTTATACACCCCTTCCAATTCCATATCACCCATGGGAAGATATTAGCATGGATTTTGTGCTTGGTTTGCCTAGGACTAGAAATGGAAAGGATTCCGTGTTTGTTGTTGTGGACCGGTTCTCCAAGATGGCTCATTTCATTCCTTGCAACAAGATAGACGATGCTTCACATGTTGCAAATCATTTTTGTAGAGAAATCTTGCGCCAACATGGAGTGCCAAAGACGATTGTTTCGGACCGCGACGTCAAGTTCTTGAGTTACTTTTGGAAGATCTTATGCGCCAAGCTCGGAATCAAGCTCCTATTCTCCATCGCATACCATCCACAAACCGATGGGCAAACGGAAGTGACGAACCGAACGCTCTCCACTCTACTACGCGTGTTGATTAAGAGGAACATCAAGGAGTGGGAGGAGCGCCTACCCATTGCCGAGTACGCCTACAACCGTGCAGGACATAAGACTATCGGCAAGTCCCCCTTCGAGATCGTCTACGGTTTCAACCCATTGTCCCCATTGGACATTCTTCCTCTACCACTCCAAGAGCGCATCAACATGGATGCGAGTGCCCGAGTGAGCTACCTCAAGAAGATGCATGAAGATACAAGGCACACAATCGAGTGCCAAGTACAACGACTCGCGACCAAGCTCAACGTCAACAAGCAACCCATGATATTCAACATTGGAGATCTTGTGTGGCTACACCTTCGCAAGGAAGGCTTCCCCAATGAACGCAAGTCCAAACTTCTACCACGAGCCGATGGACCCTTCAAGGTGCTCGCACGCTACAACAAAAACGCTTACAAGATCGACCTCCCGCGTGACAAGTACAACGTGAGCGACGTCTTAAACGTCAAGGATCTCTCGCCCTACCATGGTGATGAAGATTTCGATCTGAGGTCGGATCTTTCCCAAGGGGGAGGGAGATGATGCGGAGCATCCCACGGTCATCCCCATGGACGTATCAACATCTCCCTCAACACCACCTGGACCAATGACAAGAGCTCGAGCAAACGATATCGAAGATAAGGTGAACTCGCTCCTCTCCGAATTACCACTTTCTACAAATGTGACATGGCTACTACCTCAAGCAGAAACACTATGTGTGATCAGGTACTTGGACGAAGGCCACGGAGCAGCTACATCCAACGGACAAGACGGCAAGGACACCAAGTATGAGGTACAAGAAGAAGAGATGCAAGAAGAGCTGCAGCCATCGGACGACCGCTCCAGACCGGACGTCTGGTACCTGAAGGCCACGCCAGCCAGAGGAAGCCAGGCTAGTGAACGCTACAGCGGTAGGACGTCCATCCAGGACCGGAGGACCGACACCTCCCTGTGCCCGGACGACCGAGCACCACCGGACGACAGGCACCACCACACCCAACCGAAATCAGTGGAAGTCCGAAGTGACCGGACGTCCGAGGACCGGACGACCGGCCATCTCCGGAAATCCGGTGCCACTTCAACCGAGCCGAATGACGGAAGTCCAGCGACCTCCGAACGTCCGGACATCCGCGAGCCACCGGACGACCAGAACCCACTGGACGTCCGGTACCTGTCTGCGCACAGTTTCGGGCCCGAGGCCCATGTACCCCTTCACTTCGCCCCCATTTGCACTAAGACTATAAATAGACCTCCTCCTCCTCCTAGTTAGGGCTAACAAAGGATTAGCTCAATTGAGAGATAGAGCGTTGCTCATCCACTTGGTTACTTCTCCATTGGAGTTCACGACCTCTTCGGAGAAGATCCCCCAAGCGGATTCAAGACCCCTCGCGGGAAGACCCCCCTCAAGGCCTCCTCACGGAGAAGAACTAGTTACCTCTTGTATCGTCCTTTGTTGGATTTGGATCATGTATCTCTTTGTGTTCCGAGGATCTAGCACCTCTGTAATCAAATCTTGTTGGTTTGAGTGATTCTCTTGTGTTTCCCCTCGTGTTCTTCGTGTTCTTCGTAGGGTCCGCTCCAATCATGAAAGATCAGGCCGCTAGGGTTCTACCCTACATCAGCTACTCTCCACAATGAAGATATACTAGAGATGCTGCCCATTTGCTATGTTTGGTGGATGCAAACCCTGTTGTACTTAACATGCCGGTCCATGTACTTACGGAGGGTCATAATGGCCGATGCTGTTGTTTACCGTCGCGGTAAGCTGCATCCCATGTCTTACAATATTTCACATCATTTGTGCAATTGCATTTTAACTCTACCATTTACTGGTTGCCTCTGGCACACATGTCAGTGGCACTGATCCATGCTTTGACCCAGAGGAACAGCTCGCCTCCGCCGTCGCTGACTCTGGGCGGGCTCTGGTCAAGATGAAGTGCCCCAGCTATCGGTGCAACAAACCCTGCGTCTGTTGCCTAGACTGTGCACAGGCACGGCAACAGGATCGATTCACGAACCCAAACCAAAGAGCATGAGACCAAGGTCATCAAAGGGCCAACATGCAGATCAAGGGGATCAAGATCAAGCCAGAGAAGTAAGATGCCACCAAGAGAAAAGCCTCCCTTGCCGGGCAAACGAGCTCGACAAGGACGGGGCAACCCCCGAAAGAAGACGTCCAAGACATCTCGGCAGGTCCTGCCGGGGCTCACAGAGGCAAAACCACTTCATCCAACCACTCCGCCATGACCCACATCATCAATCAGTGCGGTGTCAAGCCGCAAAGTGACTAAGTGGCAGACATTTGCCACATGGGGCCTCTTTCTACAAGAAATGCCAACAGATGACACCAGTCCTTCAACGTGTCAAGCAAGCAGGTATGAAGCTGGCAAAACAGCCCGGCAGTGCTTGCCGGGCAAGCAACGATGTGACGTTGAGCGGTGCATTTAATGCACTCTGTCAGCCTGCAGAGTTAGGTATGATAGCACTGTTTGCTATCTTATCAGTCCATAATGACTGTTTTGGCATTGTGGTGACCCCTTAATCTATAAAAGAAGGCCCATGGCAACCGTATAAAGGGTTGGAAGGTTGGACAACACACACACACCCATACGCGTGTAGCCACTGCCGCCCCTACCGGGCAAGTGTACTCCGCTCCACCACCATTCTTCCACCATCAATCCACCAAAACAGGATTAGGGTTTTACGCCTCACGGCGGCCCGAACCTGGGTAAAATTGCATATATGATCGTTGCCACGCTGCCGCACGTTCTTTTGCTCTTTGTGCAATGCGACATCCCCCCTTCCGAACCAGCAAGGGGCCCTTGGTCCCATAGGTGGCCGTGGTTTCCCACGACATCTTTGGTGCGCTAGGTAGGGGGATCGCTTGCGCGAACCTGAAAGCGTGCACAGCGCATCATCTTCATCGCCATCTTCACCCTTGACGGCGCCATCGACCATGGCGCCCAAGAAGAAATCCGGTGCTTCGGATCATCCATTCACCTCGAAGGCTCCACCGCCCACTGCCTTTAATACTGCGGGGGATGCGGAGACATGCGAGGACGTGGACGCTACTGGGGATGTGGTTGGTGCAGGAGACCCCGTCACCACTTCCCCCGCAGCCGACACAGGAGCGGGAAACATCGGAGGAGAACAGCATCAGCAACGCCCCGATGGCCATGCTCCACGAGGTACGGGTGAAGGGGTTACTCCACCCGCGTCCCTTCCTCCCGCCAACGGGCACAGCCGCAGCAATGGCGCTCGGTCCGGGGTGATTTGTTGCCATCCAGCCGCCCCCACCACGGGAGCGACCGCAGTGCGTGCACCTCCCCCGGGACGGGTCGACCAAGTCGCTGCGCCCGGCGGAGCCGCCGGCCCTCTAGCGCCTTCGCCGTGCCATCCTGCCATCCAGGTGGCTGCCCCGCAACAGCGGGGGCGCAGTGCTGCCGCCGCTGGCACCATCAGGAGCCAGGCGGCGGTGCGATCTACTTCATCATCACCCATGCCAAGTACAGCCATGGAGGCCATGGCGCAGACTCAGCTGCTAGTGAGGTTTCCACCAGCGGTTGAGCAGATGGACGAATGGCGTGCCACCATCCAAAGTCTGCTTAGTTTTGCCGAGGCTGGGGGCTCCCAGCGAGCTGGCCTGCCACGGCCTCCCCAAGCGATGACCACGGCTCGTGCTGCTAGCCGTTTGGAAGGGGACACCCCCATGGTGTAGTCCCTGCCACGACACCCAGCGCGGGCGCAGCGGAATCAAGAACCTAACGACGTCTCGATGGCCTCTTCTAACCCTCAAATACGTCCAGGCCGACGACGAGCCCCATAGGATAGACGGGTGAGAGACGCGCGCGTCGTCGTCGAGCGACGCCGCAACGACCATTGCCGAACCAATGGGTGCGATGGCCCCGACGTCGACGAGCCTGCGCTCGGTATTGGCGGGTGCCTACCTTTCGAAGTTGGGTGCCCTGCCTTTACTTGTGAGCTACGGCAAGTCTGTTGGTCGTCCGTTCGCACGTTCAAGCCAGAGATACCCGAGAAGTATGATGGGAGGCTGAACCCGGCAGAGTTTCTGAGCATCTACACCATCGTTGTTCAGGCTGCCGGGGGAATAGATGAGAAGGTGTTTGCCAACTACTTCCCTTTGGCTCTCAAGTCCAATGTGAGGTCTTAGCTGATGCACCTGCCGGAGAACTCCATCTCATCATGGGCTGACCTGTGCCATGAATTCATTGGCGCCTTCACTGGCAGCCATCAAGGGCCAGGTCGACCCAGCGATTTGCAACTTCTCCAATAGAAGGAAAGAGAGACCCTCTGTAACTATTTACAGAGATTCTGCAAGGTCCATAGGAACATCCCAAATATCCATCCAGCAGTTGTGATTGCTGCCTTCCAGTCTAATGTGCGCAACCGCCGGATCCGTTCCAAGATGATCGTGCGGTTGCCCAAGACTGTGAATGAGCTCTATACCTTGGTGGATAAGTGTGCTCGAATGGAGGAGGGAAGGAAGTTGCCCGGAGAGGAAGATTGCACCAATGTCGATTCAGAGGATGATGATGAATCAACCTAGTATAAGAAGAGCAAGAAGCATAGTAAAAAGTAGAAGGATAAGACAGTGATGACTGTAGAAGGATCGGGTACACCTAGTACCAGCAAGAAGGCCAAGGCTGAGGTCCCCGGCAAGGAAGCTATCATGTGCGCTGACTGCGGGGAGGCCGTGGCTGCCGAGAAGGCTGAGAAGGGTGATGAGCCGTGTTGCAAGATTCATCAGACCAAAGGCCACGACCTTCAAGAGTGTTATCATGATGAGTAGCTTGTTAAGAGACAAAGAGCAGAATATGAGAAGCGTGACAAGGAAAAGGATCAGAATGTCGCTGGCGATAAGGGCCGAGGCGGTGAAGTAAATTGCCCCGGCAAACCCTTCCGGAACCAAGGAAAGCCCGCCAGAGGTCGAGAGAAGGAAACATGTGATGATGAGAGCAATGGAGGGGATGAAGAGGAAACCAGTGAGCAGGAGTTTCAGAAGGCCACTGACTCCTTGTGCATTGACAGAGGTGCATCCTTGCACACCTCTCACCGCCAACTCAACGGTGGGCACGAGAAGTCAATGCCGTGGAACCAGCGCCAGAGGCCCGGAAGCCGCTCAAATGGTCACGCACGCCCATCATCTTTGACGAAGAGGATCATCCTAACCGTACCACTGTGGTAGGGTGTTTGCCATTGTTGGTCTCTCCAACAGTTCGCAACCTCAAGGCCACAAAAATGTTGGTGGACGGCGCGGCCGGGTTGAATCTGATTTCCCCGGCAGTTATTAGCAAACTTCAGATAGGAGAAGATGAATTGAAGGCCACCGGCACATTTCAAGGAATTAATCCCGGCAGGAGTCATCCTAAGGGAAAGATCACGCTGTCGGTGACGTTTGGGGGAGAGCTAAACTACCGGACTGAGAAGATTGTGTTTGATGTGGTCGACCTCCCCCTGCCGTACAATGGGATTCTTGGATGCCCAGTCCTGGCTAAATTCATGGCAGCATCCCACTATGCCTACAACACCTTGAAGATGCCTGGGCCTATGGGGGTCATTACCATCCCATCAGACGAGAAGGATGCAATCATTTGCGTGGACAAGATGTACAGGGACGCAGTCGCGGCAGAGGCAGCGGCAGCAGCAGTTCCTGCCAAGGAGGACAGAGGAAAGAAGAAGGATAGCAAGGACGCTGGCAAGGAATCCAGGAAGCGTATCTCTTCGGAGTGCGCTGCACCTGTTGATGACTTTCCGGAGAGTTCCAACAGTAAGAGATCCATGGTCGCTGCACCCCAAGTGAAAAAGGTCCCGGCAGGGCTGGCTGGCGTCTATGGTACTTTCACTATCAGCGCCACCCTCGATGACAAATAGGAAAGCACGCTCGTTGCCTTCCTGCGGGCGAATATCGATGTGTTTGCCTGGCAACCATTTGATATCCCCGGTGTTCCCAGGGAGGTAACTGAGCACCACCTTGCTGTCTGCCCCCACGCCCGACCTGTCAAGCGGAAAGTCCGGAACCAGGCCTTGGAGAGGCAGCAGTTCATTACGAAAGAGATCAAGAAGCTTGAAGCAGCTGGTTTGGTCAGAGGAGTGCTACATCCCACATGGTTGGCAAATCCAGTGGTAGTCTAGAAGGCTAACGTGAAGTGGAGGCTTTGCATAGATTTCACAGACCTCAACAAAGCTTGCCCGAAGGACCCATTTCCCTTGCCGCGCAGCGATCATATTGTGGATTCCACTTCAGGCTGTGATTTGCTCTCCTTTCTGGATGCATATTCTGGGTATCACCAAATCTTCATGTCCAAGGAAGATGAAGAGAAGACATCATTCATCACTCCATGTGGTACGTACTGTTTTATCTGCGTGCCATTTGGATTGAAAAGTGCCGGGTCCACTTTTGCAAGGGCAGTCCAGATTGGTTTTGAGCCACATCTACATATAAACATTGAAGCTTATATGGATGATATTGTGGTCAAGACCGAGGATAGAGCCACCCTTATTCAGGATTTGGAGGAGACATTTTCTAATTTGCGCAATATCAACTTGAAGCTCAACCCGGAGAAGTGTGTGTTTGGCGTTCCCTCCGGCAAGCTGCTTGGGTTCTTTGTGTCCCATCGGGGGATCGAAGCCAACCCTAACAAGATTAAAGCTACTAAGCAGATCCAAGCGCCAAAGACAGTTAAGGATGTGAGGCGTCTGATAGGGTGCATTGCTGCGCTAAGCAGGTTCATCTCCAAGTCTGCCGAGCGCGCCCTGCCATTCTTCAAAATTCAAAGAAGAGAGGGCCCATGAAGTGGACTCCAGAAGCAGATGCAGCTTTGCAAGAGTTGAAGACCTACTTGTCCTCTGTGCCTACCTTGGTTGCTCCCAAACCACAAGAACCGTTGATGCTGTACTTAGCGGCAACCAACCAAGTGGTTAGCGCAGCCTTGGTGGCCCGGCGGGAAGTGGATGAAGTAGAGAGTGAGCCAGGACCGGCAGAGCCAAAGAGGGATCAGGACCGAAATGAGCACGGCAGCGAGAGCAACCCCAAGGACACGGCAAGGAGGAAAGTGGTGCAGCGCCCAGTGTACTTCGTCAGCTCCTTACTGCAGGGGGCTAGATCGAGGTACTCTGGCGTGCAAAAGTTGATCTTTGGTCTCATCATGGCCTCGGGGAAACTACGCCACTACTTCCAAGCCCACGAGATTACGGTTGTCACTCGTTTCCCATTGCAAAGGATACTCCGAAACCATAAGGCTACTGGCAGAATATTGGAGTGGGCTTTGGAGTTATCCAGTTTTGGTTTGAAGTTTGAGAGCACGTCAACTATCCAGAGCAGGGTATTGGCAAAGTTTATTGCAGAATGGACGCCAACCCCTCATGAGGAAGTACCAGAGACCATCATCCCCGGCAAGGAATCACCCCAACAATGGATTATGTATTTTGATGGTGCATTTTCCCTACAAGGTGTAGGAGCTGGCGGGCTTCTTGTCGCCCCCTCCGGGGAGCACTTGAAGTAAATCGTCCAGATGCATTTTTCCCGGGAAGAGGCAACCAACAATACATAAGAAGATGAAGGGCTCCATGCCGGGCTCAGGATTGCTGCAGAATTGGGAATTAAGAATCTGATCATTCGAGGAGATTCACAGCTCGTGGTGAGACAATTTAACAAGTACTATCAAAGCCCATTGATGGAGGCATACGTTGAGGAAGTGAGAAGATTGGAGGAATGCTTTGACGGATTGCAAACGGAGCACGTACCCCGTGTTGAAAATAGCATAGCTGATCATCTGCCAAAGTGTGCTGCATAGAAGCTTCCTGTGGAACAAGGGACTTTTGTTCTCCATCTTACTCAACCCTCCGTATCCCCAACAACAATGGCCCAGAAAAGGAGAAAGTTGGACTCAGGTAAGCCTCTCCCGATAGAGTCGTCCGCTCCTGGCAGAGGCCCTGCCGGAAACAACTCCTCACCATTTGCCGGACCGCACCCTCCAGCCGGGCCCATGGTCCCCGTGAACGAGGATTGTGCCCTCGTACTAGAGGAGGTGCCGCTAGTCCTCGTTGCCGAGCCCTAGGCTCCAACTTGGGCAAGGCACATAGTCCACTTTCTCCAAACCGGAGAGCTTCCTGGCGACCAAGATGAAGCCCAAAGAGTAGCTGGACGGCCAGTATGTACCAGTTTGTCGATGACACTCTATACAGAAGGAGGCCCAGTGGTGTGAAATTGAAGTGCATCTGCTGGGAAGAAGGAAAGGAGCTGCTGGCTGAAATACACAAAGGAATGTGCGGCTCCCACATTGGATCAAGGGCATTAGTTGGAAAGCATTCCGGCAAGGATTCTATTGGCTCACAGCCCTCCAAGATGCGGTCGAGCTAGTCACCAAATGTAAAGCCTGCCAGTTCCATTCCAAGAATATCCACCTGCCTACCCAAGCTCTTCAGACAATCCATTTATCATGGCCATTTTCGGTCTGGGAGCTCGATATCCTCGGCCCCTTCCCGCGAGCAATCGGGGGCTTTGAATTCTTGTTCGTTGCTATAGACAAGTTTGCAAAGTGGCCGGAAGTGACTGCCGTGAGAAAGGTGACTGCTCAGTCAGCTATCAAGTTCTTGAAAAAATTGGTGTGCCGCTTTGGAGTCCCGGCAAGGATCATTACCGACAACGGCACCCAGTTCACGAGTCGCGCCTTCATGCAATATGTTCATGCCCTTGGATGCAAGATCTCATTTGCCTCTGTTGCACATCCCATGAGTAATGGGCAAACTGCGAGGGTGAACGCTGAAGTGCTACGAGGACTCAAGACAAGAACCTTTGATACGCTACAGAAGCATGGCAGGCGGTGGATCCATGAGCTGCCAGTAGTTCTCTGGTCCCTCAGAACGACACCAAATCAAGCTACCGGGCAGACTCCCTTCTCCATAGTCTATGGGCAGAAGCAGTTATCCCCACGGAACTCATTTATGGGTCGCCTCGAGTGCTTGCCTATGATGAAGTGGTGTAAGATCAGCACCGGCGTGACGATGTTGTGCTACTCGAGGAGAACCGTCTCCGGGCTGCTACGCATGCTGCACTCTATTAGCAAGCCCTGCATCGCTATCATAGCCGCAGGGTTCACGCCCGGTGTTTTGAGAAAGGCGACCTTGTCCTTAGGTGCGTTCAGTCCGCCAAGGGTACAACAAGTTGACGCCAAAGTGGGAAGGCCCTTACCGGGTAGTACGAGTCACAAGACATGGCGCAGTCTGTCTGGAGACCGGAGATGGCATTAAATTGCAAAACTCATGGAATATTGAGCATCTCCGCAAGTTCTACCCGTAATGCGCGGCTGCCGGGCAGGCCCGACAGCCACCCGTTTGTACAGGCCTTGCCTCAGTTGCATGTAACCCCTTGTACAAAGCCAGGGAGATGACCCTGAGCAAGAGAGAAATAAACGAAGCGCTGGGGGGCAACCAAGTTGCATGCATGCATAAGCTTTCCCAGAGCACTGCATAAGCATTTCATGAGCATTTGCATATGCATATAGATAGGATCGCATCCTGCATCATTCCCAACTGCATGAAGCTGCAGGTTCCTACCAAGAACTTGGCCTCTACAAGGAGTTGGGAAGATGAACCAGTGCTGCGATCCCCGGCAAGCCCAACAGATAAGTTCTATCTCTTGTCCATTAGTGTTCTGTAAGCTAGGGCTTTTGCATAGGAAAATGATACGTCTCCAACGTATCTATAATTTATGAAGTATTCATGCTATTATATTATCCATCTTGGATGTTTTATGGGCTTTATTATGCACTTTTATATTATTTTTGGGACTAACCTATTAACCCAAACCCAGTGCCCGTTTCTGTTTTTCCCTTGTTTCAGTGTTTCGCAGAAAAGGAATATCAAACGGAGTCCAAACGGAATGAAACCTTCGGGAAAGTTATTTTTGGAATGGGAGCAATCCAGGGGACTTGGAGTGCACGTCAGGGAATCAACGAGGAAGGCACGAGGCAGGGGGGCGCGCCCACCCCCCTGGGCGCGCCCTCCACCCTCATGGGCCCCTCGTGGCTCCCCTGACGTATTTCTTCCTCCTATATATATCAATATACCCTAAAACCTTCGGGGAGCAGAATAGATTGGGAGTTCCACCGCCGCAAGCCTCTGTAGCCACCAAAACCCAACCGGGACCCTGTTCCGACACCCTGCCGGAGGGGGAACCCTCACCGGTGGCCATCTTCATCATCCCGGCGCTCTCCATGACGAGGAGCGGGTAGTTCACCCGCGGGGCTGAGGGTATGTACCAGTAGCTATGTGTTTGATCTCTCTCTCTCGTGTTCTTGAGGTGATACGATCTTGATGTATCGCGAGCTTTGCTATTATAGTTGGATCTTATGATGTTTCTCCCCTCTAATCTCTTGTAATGGATTGAGTTTCCCCTTTGAAGTTATCTTATCGGAGTGAGTCTTTTAATGATTTGAGAACACTTGATGTATGTCTTGCGTGGGATACCCGTGGTGACAATGGGGTATTCTATGATCCACCTGATGTATGTTTTGGTGATCAACTTGCGGGTCCCGCCCATGAACCTATGCATAGGGGTTGGCATATGTTTTCGTCTTGATTCTCTGGTAGAAACTTTGGGGCACTCTTTGAAGTACTTTGTGTTGGTTGAATAGATAAATCTGAGATTGTGTGATGCATATCGTATAATCATACCCACGGATACTTGAGGTGACATTGGAGTATCTAGGTGACATTAGGGTTTTGGTTGATTTGTGTCTTAAGGTGTTATTCTAGTACGAACTCTATGATAGATTGAACGGAAAGAATAGCTTCATGTTATTTTACTACGGACTCTTGAATAGATCGATCAGAAAGAATAACTTTGAGGTGGTTTTGTACCCTACCATAATCTCTTCGTTTGTTCTCCGCTATTAGTGACTTTGGAGTGACTCTTTGTTGCATGTTGAGGGATGGCTATATGATCCAATTATGTTATTATTGTTGAGAGAACTTGCACTAGTGAAAGTATGAACCCTAGGCCTTGTTTCCTAGCATTGCAATACCGTTTACGCTCACTTTTATAATTAGTTACCTTGCTGTTTTTATATTTTCAGATTACAAAAACCCATATCTACCATCCATATTGCACTTGTATCACCATCTCTTCGCCGAACTAGTGCACCTGTACAATTTACCATTGTATTGGGTGTGTTGGGGACACAAGAGACTCTTTGTTATTTGGTTGCAGGGTTTCTTGAGAGAGATCATCTTCATGCTACGCCTCCCATGGATTGATAAACCTTAGGTCATCCACTTGAGGGAAATTTGCTACTGTCCTACAAACCTCTGCACATGGAGGCCCAACAACGTCTACAAGAAGAAGGTTGTGTAGTAGACATCAAGCTCTTTTCTAGCGTCGTTGCCGGGGAGGTTAGTGCTTGAAGGTATATCTTTAGATCTTGCAATCGAATCTTTTTGTTTCTTGTTTTAGCACTAGTTTAGTTTATAAAAGAAAACTAAAAAATGGAATTGAGTTTACCGCATACGCTTCATCTTTTTAATATCTTTCGTGAGTATGATGGGAAGGAAAATTGTGCCAAAGTGTTAGAAGAAGATATCTATAAAATGTTTGGCACTAAATCTTTGAATGATGAGCATGATTGCAATGTTGTTAGTATGAACTCCTTGAATATCCATAGTACTAATGATGATTGCACTAGT
Organism: Aegilops tauschii subsp. strangulata; assembly: GCF_002575655.3. NCBI lineage: Eukaryota > Viridiplantae > Streptophyta > Magnoliopsida > Poales > Poaceae > Aegilops > Aegilops tauschii. The sequence continues at coordinate 249,738,579 of NC_053038.3, forward strand.
TATGATGAAAATGTATCCTATAAACATGTCAATTTTTGTGGAGTGCATTGGGTTTGCAAGTACACACCAAATAGGGAAGATAGATATTGCAAGAGGCATAAGCATTTAGAAACTAAATGGTTGCAAGAAAGGCTAGATGTTTGTGCTGAAAATTTAAATTTTTCTTAGCCTTACTTGTGAACTTTGCAATGAACATGATCGTTTCAGTACCCAATGCAAATTGTTTCATGATCGTATCGTGTCCAAAAATTGTGATGACTTGATTTCCCTTGCACATCATAATGAACTTAGTTTGCTCTTGGGTTATGAAGAAATGAAACGTATAACTAAGGTTATTCCAGAATTTGCCCTTGATAGAGTTCTTCATTTTGATCTAGAAGAAATTTATATGTATTGTGCGGTGAATTGCATTGAAAATCCTTACATTGCCAATTACATAAAGAAAAGAAAACAAATAGAAGATGAAGAGAATACTAATGAAAGGGAAGAGACTTCCCAATATTCTCCTATTATTTCTTATGATGAATCAGGTAACGAGGAGGAGCCTTCTATTAAACCAATCTCATTAATAAGGAGCTCCAAAAAGAGGATTGAACCCACACATGATGTGGTGAAGAAGAAGACAAGAAAAAGGAAGAGAGGTAAAAAGATATCTCTCCCAAATAATGTTGCTCCTATTATTGTTGTGCCTCATGAAAATGAATCGAAAATAATTGTGGAAGATGATGCACTTGATGATGATCTTGTTATGCCTATTGCTTGTTGTGATGATTATGATTGGGAAGATAGTACTTCTTATGATCTTGAAAATCTTTTTGGCATTTTCTTGTAAGAATATGATAATTGCTATACTATTTCTGCTATCCATACTATTAATGATGAGAGTGATTATGCTTATGATATAAAAATGCCCAAGCTTGGGGATGCTATGTTTGATGAAAATGACATGTTTGAGAATATATTTTCTGAAATTAATGTTTGTCCCAAGCTTGGGGATGCTACGTTTAATAAAGATGATATTTTTAATCTCCCAAGTTTTGATATGCAAATTTATAATGATAATAGCATGCCTCCTACTTATGATGATTATATTGATGAAAGTGGGTTTGGAAGAGTGTCAACTTTAGGAAGTAATGATCCCACTATTTTGGAGGATGTTGAATCTTATTGTTGTAAATATGAAAGTGTATTTGGAGAGGTCATGACTTTATTTAGTGATGATTCCACTATCTTGGAAGTGGTTTCAATCGATTATGATGAGAACAAAGTTGCTACTTATGATGATTATTGTGATGAAACTTATGCTATAAAAAGTAGTGATGATTACATTTATAAAACTTGTCATGATTATGATTACCCTTTTTCTGAACATTACTCATTTAATGTGGAAACAATTTATAGTATTCGAGTCTCTTATGATACTCCCACTATTCCGAATGAGAAGAATTTTGCTTATGTGGAGAGTAGTAAAATTTCTATGCAAGTAGATCATGAAAAGAATGCTTTAGGTGCTGGTTATATGATTGAATTCATTCATGATGCTACTGAAAATTATTATGAGGGAGGACCATATGCTTGTAGGAATTGCAATAATATCAAGTTTCCTCTCTATGTGCTTAAAGTTTTGAAGTTGTGCTTGTTTTGCCTTCCTATGCTAGTTGATTATTGTTCCCATAAGTTGTTTGCTCACAAAATACCTATGCATAGGAAGTGGGTTAGACTTAAATGTGCTAGTCATATTCTTCATGATGTTCTCTTTATGTTTCAATTCTTATCTTTTTGTGAGCATCATTGAAATCATCATGCCTAGCTAGGGGCGTTAAACGATAGCGCTTGTTGGGAGGCAACCCAATTTTATTTTAGTTTCTTGATTTTTGGTTCTGTTTAGTAATAAATAATCCTTCTAGCTTCTGTTTAAATGTGGTTTTATGTTTTAATTAGTGTTTGTGCCAAGTAGAACCTTTGGGAAAACTTGGGTGAAGTCTTTATGATCATGCTGTAAAAAACAGAAACTTTAGCGCTCACGAGATTTGCTTCAACGTTTTACTGGAGAGTGATATTTAGTTAATTCGTTTTGCAGTTCATTACTAGACAAATTACTCAGGTCCACCAATTTATTTTAGAATTTTTGGAGTTCCAGAAGTATACGTTTGATACAGATTACTACAGACTGTTCTGTTTTTGACCGATTCTGTTTTCATTGTGTTGCTTGCTTATTTTGATGAATCTATGGCTAGTAAAATAGTTTATAAACCATATAGAAGTTGGAATACAGTAGGTTTAACACCAATATAAATAAAGAATGAGTTCATTACATTACCTTGAAGTGGTGTTTTGTTTTCCTTCGCTAACGGAGCTCACGAGATTTTCTGTTAAGTTTTGTGTTGTGAAGTTTTCAAGTTTTGGGTAAAGATTTGATGGACTACCAAATAAGGAGTGGCAAGAGCCTAAGCTTGGGGATTCCCAAGGCACCCCAAGGTAATATTCAAGGATAACCAAGAGCCTAAGCTTGGGGATGCCCCGGATGGCATCCCCTCTTTCGTCTTCGTTCATCGGTAACTTTACTTGGAGCTATATTTTTATTCACCACATGATATGTGTTTTGCTTGGAGCGTCATTTTATTTTCTTTAGCCTTGCTTGCTGTTTGAATAAAATACCAAGATCTGAAATTCTTAAATGAGAGAGAGTCTTCACATAGCTACATAATTATTTAACTACTCATTGATCTTCACTTATATCTTTTTGGAGTAGTTTGTCATTTACTCATGTGCTTCACTTATATCCTATGAGTAAATGGTTGAATGAATTGAATATCATAAATCTAAAATTATATATGTTTCATATGCTTATCCCATGGGGAGTAATGGCTTCACATATAAGAAGTAGAGGTGGTAAATTTTTTGAAGCTTAGCAAACATTGTATTGGTCACTTGAACAATTCATGAAAGAATATTGAAGGAAGAGAGATTTCACATATAAATATACTATTTTGGACATCTTCTATGATTGTGAGCCCCCTTAATTATATTCAAACCTGAGCAAATTAGTTGAAGATGGACAAGGAAGACAACATAATGAGTTATGGTTGGGTATATTTGTATAGAAGTTATATTGTTATGGATCCTCTGGTGCTTGCTATTTAGAATCCTTTGCTAGCCAAAATATCTGTACTAAGCGGGAATACTGCTTGTGCATCCAAATTCCTTGAACCCAGTTTCTTCCATGAGTGTCCACCATATCTACCTATATGCGGTATTTACCTACCGTTCCAAATAAATTTGCATGTGCCAAACTCTAAGCCTTCAAATAATAATCTGTTTTGTATGCCCGAATCGCTCATGTAGCGACTAGGGGCTAGTAGTATCTTCCATGCTAGGTGGGTTATTCTCACGATGAGTGGACTCCGCTCATCATTCACAAGAAAATGGCTGGTAACTGGGATGCCCAGTCCCATGATCAAAAGATCGAAATCAAATCAAAAATAATTGCAAACAAAACTCCCCCAGGATTGATGTTAGTTGGAGGCACCCGTTGTTTCGGGCAAGCCATGGATTGATGATTGTTGGTGGAGGGGGAGTAAAAATCTTTGCCTTTCTGTTTGGGAACCGCCTATAATGTATGTAGTATGGAAGATATTGGGAACTCTTGGTCGTTATGTTGACAATGAAAGCATACCTCCCAAATTATTTTCATCTCTGTTTTTGCTTCGAGCTCTGGCACCTCTGCAAATCCCCGCTTCTCTCTGCGAAGGGCCTATCTTTTACATTTATGCAAGAGTCAGTAGTATTCCTTCTCATTCCAACCTACTCTTTAGTTGGCAAGCATCACGTGATGGAAAGATCTAGGCATATATGGCCATTCAAATATATTTGAGCATGAATTATTACTGTTGACATTACCCCTGAGGTAAGAGGTTGGGAGGCGAAACATTAAGCCCCTATCTTTCTCTGTGTTCGATGAATACTATTTGTTCTAAAAATATGCTTTGGGTGATAGCAATCATGGAAGACTAAATGATAGTTGAGTATGTGAAGTTTGCTAAATCAACGCTTTGACATAGACTCTTCCTGAAAATAAGATGAATTGTAATTGTTTGATGACTAATAACACGGTTTGTTAGCTTTCAAGAAAGTTTATGTTCTATACTTTAACATGTGAACACTTTGTTACTTGATCATGCAAAGTTTTATGATATGAGCTACAATTATGACATATAATGATGCTAGAAAAGGTGATTGAAATTATCATTGATCAAACTTATGCACCTGCTAGAATTCACACTTCATAAATTATTTCTTTTATCATTTACCTCCTCGAGGACGAGCAGGAATTAAGCTTGGGGATGCTGATACGTCTCCAACGTATCTATAATTTATGAAGTATTCATGCTATTATATTATCCATCCTGCATGTTTTATGGGCTTTATTATGCACTTTTATATTATTTTTGGGACTAACCTATTAACCCAGAGCCTAGTGCCAGTTTCTGTTTTTCCCTTGTTTCAGTGTTTCGTGGAAAAGGAATATCAAACGGAGTCCAAACGGAATGAAACCTTTGGGAAAGTTATTTTTGGAACAAAAGCAATCCAGGGGACTTGGAGTGCACGTCACGGAATCAACGAGGAAGGCACGAGGCAGGGGGGCACGCCCACCCCCCTGGCGCGCCCTCCACCCTCATGAGCCCCTCGTGGCTCCCCTGACGTATTTCTTCCTCCTATATATACCAATAAACCCTAAAACATTTGGGGAGCAGAATAGATCGGGAGTTCCGCCGCCGCAAGCCTCTGTAGCCACCAAAACCCAATCGGGACCCTGTTCCAGCACCCTGCCGGAGGGGGAACCCTCACCGGTGGCCATCTTCATTGTAACACCCCGGATGTAACTTTCCATATTTGTAAATCCAACTCTTGCCATTTTCGGCTATGTGTTATGATATTCCCTCCGTGGTCGGGTTTTGTCTTTCGTTTTGCATTTTGTTCTTGTCATGCATCTCATACCATGTCATCATGTGCATTGCATTTGCATACGTGTTCGTCTCATGCATCCGAGCATTTTCCCCGTTGTCCGTTTTGCAATCCGGCGCTCCCACCTCCTCCGGCGCACCCCTCTTGGTTTTCTTTCATGAGCGGGTGTCTAACGTTCTCGGAATGGACCGAGGCTTGTCAAGTGGCCTTGGTATACCATCGGTAGACCACCGGTCAAGTTTCGTTCCATTCGGAGGTCGTTTGGTACTCCAACGGTTAACCGGTTAACCGCAGATGCCTTCTGTGTGTTGCAGCAAAACCCCCTCTCTAAACAGCCCAAAACCCACCAAACTCTCTTCCATGCTCTAGGTCGTTCGATCACGATCGTGTGGGCGAAAACCGCACCTCATTTGGACACTCCTAGCTCCCTCTAGCTATATAAATGCATCCCCTCCCGTATACAATCGCAGATGAAACCCTAGCCAAACTTCCCCCGCCGTCACCGGACGTGTCCGCCGCCACCGGACACCTCCCCGCCGTCGCGCCCGGCGAATCGGGGGCCACCACGTCAGTGCCCGGCCGCCTCCACCGCACCGGCCCGCCCGGCCCGCTGCGGGCCCGCCGGCCCGTACGCCGCCCGCGCCCCGCGCGCGCCTCCCTTCGCTGCCTCGCCGCCCCGCGCCGCCGCCGTAACCCGCCGCGCTCGCCGCCGCCTGCCTCGCCGTGCTTCGCCACCGCGCGCGCCGCCGCACACGTCGCCGTGCCCCGCCGTCGCCGCTCCACCGCGGCGCCCTGCTCCTCCTCCCTCCGGCGGCCTCCTCGTCCCCGTCGTCCTCTCCCTCGTCCAGCTCCTCCCCGAGCTCCGGCGAGCGAGCTCCGGCCGGCGAGCTTCGTCCCGAGCGCCGATCCAGATCCAGTCAACTCACGAGGTTGACCCCGATTTCCCCCCGAAATATTCTAAGTCATTTTATTTTCCAGCATGCGCCCTTGTTCATAGCATCATAACTCTTTGCATATAGCTCCGTTTCGCGCGTGTAATATATCGAATTGTTTGCCTCGTGATGCTCTACATTTTGTTCAATTGCACCATGTTCATTAGAGGTCATCTTGATGCCCAAATCTCTGGTTCAAGAGTGCTAGTTGCTGTTATCTGCTGTTACTTATCAGAACTTGGAGATTTGTTATTTTTGTATCATTTAATCTGTGCATCTTATGGGCATGAGCTCTACATGTGTTTTGTTGTATGCCATGCCATCTTTCCAAGGGTGTATGCCATGTATTTTTGTGATCTCTGTGGTGACTAGACAAGCATGCAAACTAGGCCCCTTAATGTTTCTGATTTCAGGTCCAGAGACAAGCATGCAAACAAGTATGCCATGCCACCTTAACATGGCACAAGCATGCAAACAAGTCTTTGTCTGCTGTTATTTTGTTGCCATGTAAACTTGATGCTACAGAGAGATCCATGCATATTTTGGAGATGTTCAGTAAGGATGTTTTGTAGATATTGTTGTAATTGATCCATTCCTGCCCTTGTTTGGAAGTATGGAGTGCCATAGCATGACTCAATCTTGCTCTACTTTTCCTATAAAATATTTCTGGCAGATTGTTTACGTGTTATTCAATTTTGCCAAGCTTGTTGTCGTTGATCCATACATGCTATGCTTTTGTTCTTGCCATGGATAGCTTCATAAACTTGCCATCTTGCTGTAGGTATGCTTGTTTTGTCATTTATTGCTTTGTGGTGAGTGCATCAAGCTCACCAAGATGCCTTCATATTATTGTTTCTGCCATGCCCTGTTTTTTCTGCCAAGTCTGAAACCTGATAACGGAACTTGCTATGTTTAAATGGTTGCCATCATATCTTCTGCTCCTTTTGGCTTATGGTCAGTAAGGAATTTTTGTCCTATGCATTTAGTAGAATACTTCCATGCCTTGTTTTTCCATGTTAAGTTCCTGTAGCATGTTGATTTCGTGCTCTGAACATTGCTACCTCATGCTGTTTTCTGCCATGTCCGGTAATTTCACCAAGTCTGTGAACCTGATATCTTGTGCACTTTTGCCATGCTTGTTTGAGCCTCTTATGTTGTGATCTAGCCGTAGCTCAGTGTTCATCTTTTGTCAAGCATCTCCTGTAGGTTACTGCCATATGCTTTGTTGCTACGTTGGAGTGCTGTAGCATTGTTACTTGTTGCATTTTAAGTGCTATCATGCTGTTAATCGCAGATTCGTGTCATTCTTGTTTTGCTTGCCATTTGCAAACCGTGCATCCGTTTCCGGTGATCTTTATATCGATTTCGACCGAAATCATCTCATCTTTCCAGTGGCATGCTTGGTTTGCCAAGTTACTGCCTTGTTTATCATTTTCCTCCCGGAGCACGCATATGCATCGCATATCATATCTTGCATATCATTCATGTATTGCATCATGTTGCTTGTGCATTTCCCGTGTTTGATTGTGGTTCCATGGTTTGTGTTCTTGTCTTGGGTAGAGCCGGGAGATGAGTTCGTCAACGAGGAACCTGTTGAGTACGCTTACGAGGATCAAGCTTTCGACAACTCTGAGAACCTTGCAGGCAAGATGACCACCCCCTCGAAATCACTTCTATCTTTGCTTTGCTAGTTGTTCGTTCTATTGCCATGCTGCGCTACCTACCACTTTCTATATCATGCCTCCCATATTTCCATGTCAGCCCCTAACCATCCTTGCCTAGAAAACCGTTGTTTGGCTATGTTACCGCTTTTGCTCAGCTCTTCTTATAGCGTTGCTAGTTGCAGGTGAAGTTGAAGTTTGTTCCATGTCGGAACATGGATATGTTGGGATATCACAATATCTCTTATTTAATTAATGCATCTATATATTTGGTAAAGGGTGGAAGGCTCGGCCTTATGCCTGGTGTTTTGTTCCACTCTTGCCGCCCTAGTTTCTGTCATACCGGTATTATGTTCCTTGAGTTTGCGTTCCTTACGCGGTGGGGTGATTTATGGGACCCCCTTGACAGTTCGCCTTGAATAAAACTCCTCCAGCAAGGCCCAACCTTGCTTTTACCATTTGCCACCTAAGCCTTTTTCCCCCGGGTTTTCTAGAGCCCGAGGGTCATCTTTATTTTAAACCCCCGGGCCAGTGTTCCTCTGAGTGCTGGTCCAAACTAGAGCCCTTTGCAGCGCCACCTTGGGGAAACTCGAGGATTGGTTTTAGTTGTACGGACTGCTCATCCGGTGTGCCCTGAGAACGAGATATGTGCAGCTCCTATCAGGATTTGTCGGCACATTCGGGCGGCTTTGCTGGTCTTGTTTTACCATTGTCGAAATGTCTTGTAAACCAGGATTCCGAGACTGATCGGGTCTTTCCGGGAGAAGGTTTATCCTTCGTTGACCTTGAGAGCTTATGATGGGCTAAGTTGGGACACCCCTGTAGGGTATTATCTTTTGAACGCCGTGCCCGCGGTTATGAGGCAGATGGGAATTTGTTAATGTCCGGTTGTAGAGAACTTGTCACTTGACCTAGTTAAAATACATCAACCGTGTGTGTAGCCGTGATGGTCTCTTCTCGGCGGAGTCCGGGAAGTGAACACGGTTTGAGTTATGAATGACGTAAGTACGAGTTCAGGATCACTTCTTGGTCATTACTAGATGACGACCGTTCCGTTGCTTTTCTTCTCGCTCTCTTTTGCGTATGTTAGCCACCATATATGCTTATTGCCTGCTGCAGCTCCACCTCATTACACCATCCTTCCCTATAAGCTTAAATAGTCTTGATCTCGTGGGTGTGAGATTGCTGAGTCCTCGTGACTCACAGATTCTACCAAAACAGTTGCAGGTGCCGACGATGCCAGTGCAGATGATGGGATCGATCCCAAGTGGGAGTTCGATGAGGAACGTGGTCGTTACTATGTGAGTTTTCCTGATGATCAGTAGTGGAGCCCAGTTGGGACGATCGGGGATCTAGCATTTGGGGTTATCTTATTTTCATTTGGATCTTGACCGTAGTCGGTCTATGTGTGTATTTTGGATGATGTATGGATTATATTTTTATATTGTGTGAAGTGGCGATTGTAAGCCAACTCTTTATCCCATTTTTGTTCATTACATGGGATTGTGTGAAGATGACCCTTCTTGCAACAATACCACAATGCGGTTATGCCTCTAAATCGTGCCTCGACACGTGGGAGATATAGCCACATCGTGGGCGTTACAAGTTGGTATCAGAGCCATCCCCGACTTAGGAGCCCCTTGCTTGATCGAATCGCTGGCGTTGTTGAGTCTAGAACAAAAATGTTTTGAGTCTTAGGATTATATATATCGGAGAGTAGGATTATTTTTACTCCTCAGTCCCTTCGTCACTCTGTTGAGGTCTCCTGACGTAGAAGTTTTGACTATTCTCTCCTCAAATTTCACTAAAAAAAAATTTAGGATCACGCGGGTATCTTGGAATCGTTACGATGGTTTTGTGACGAGAACATTGTTCTTGGTGCCCCCTGACATTTAGGGGGTGTGGCAGTGTCCCGAGGAGTTGAGCTCCGAGGTGTTGTCGTCACAATTTTATCGTTGCAGTTCTGGGATACCTGAGTTTCGCCGACATCGAAATCTCTTTTATGCAGTTGTTTGTGAGATCACCTCGACGCCACCCAGTACTGGGGCGGGAGTTCGGGAGTATTGCCATAACTCGTATAACGGATGCTTTTCGAAGGTTGAGGTACACTATTTCCGAAGGTTTCTTGGTTATGTGTTGACGGATGGATACAGCTGGATCTAGGGATTGCTAGTTTGGGTGATATATTTTGTGTCCCCTGTATCCCCAACACCAGATTGCATAACTAGAAAGTTTCAGGAGTTTATAAGTGGGAATTCAAGTAGCTCTTAGGATATCTTTCCGACAGACGCATGATATGAGATTGGGGTTCGACGTCTAGTGGTCCGCCTGTACACGGTTGGTTTTATAGTGGTCTCGTAGTGTCTTAAAGAGTCCTTGGCTATGCCGACTCGGGGACGCTTCGTATGTCATATGCATAGCCTTGTACATGATGGTGTTGTACGATCGAGGCCGTGTGGGCCCCACCACGAAAACTTCGGACGAAATATCTATCATATGTTTGTTCCGGCTTATTCTGCAAGCCAATACTTTGTTTTGTTTTGAATTGTGGTATTCCAGTTGCTTCGAAGTCATATGTTTTCCATATCTTTTTCAAGTGGCTTCTCAACTTATGGAAGTGTGATGATTTACTATGGAATTCATTCGTTCATCTTCGTTCGAATGTTTATTGTGAAGACTATATGTTGCAATTTCTATCCGTTGATTCTACTTGTCTATTTGTCTATCAAGATGCTAACGGATGTCACTCTCTTCAGGATGGCTCCGCCAACGCGTCAGAATCCGGATCGCAATGAAGGGAGTCAAGCGAACCCTCCGCCACCACCTCTGCCTCCGGAGGCATGGCAAGCTATCATGGCAGCCACCAACTACAATGCTCAGATGATTCTGCAACTCTTGCAAGAACGCACCCAAGGGCAAGGGAATCAAGGTCAAGGCAACAATCAGCCTCACTTCGCTACCCTCAACCAGTTTCTCGCAAATCAGCCCAAGTCTTTCAGCTACTGTGCCGAGGCCAGGGATGCCGATGATTGGCTCGTGGACATCAACAAGCATTTTGAATGTAGCAATGTCAGGCCTGAGGACTATGTCAAGTTCACTTCTTTTCAGCTCAAGGACCAAGCTGCTGATTGGTTTCAGCAATACAAAGATTCCGGAGGAGGTCGTGTGATCACTTGGACTGACTTATGTTGGGATTTCAAAGCGCACCACATTCCACAAAGTGTTGTTGAGAGCAAGCGTGAGGAGTTCTGCAATCTCAAGCAAGGCAACATGTCTGTGTATCAATTCAACATACAGTTTCAGAAACTTGCTCGCTTCGCTAAACAAGACGTTCCTGATGAAAAAAGCATGATCTATCACTTCAGAGGTGGCCTTAGAGAGGATCTGCAGTTAGCTCTCGTTCTTGTTGAGCCTACTCAGTTTGATCAATTCTATAACATGGCACTGAAGCAAGAGGCTGCTCAGCTCAAGTGTGAGGCTTCTAAGAAGAGAGTCAGGGACACAGTTCAGTCTTCTTCTTCCTCACTTGTGGCAGCTGAGCAACAGAAGTTCTGGTTGCCTCCTCCTCCTCCGTTTCGTCAGCCTTACCAGCAGAAGAACAAAGGTGGCCATGGTTCTTCCAACTCTTCCAACTCTGGCTATGAGAACAAGTCTCAGAATCAAGCTCCAAAGTCCAATGCTCCTTATCACCATCCACTCTCAGAGGTGACTTGCAACAAGTGTCAGCAGAAAGGTCACTATGCTAACAAATGCTTCAACCAAAGGTGCCTTCCGCCTCCTCCTCCTGTCAGATCTTCCAGCAATGCAGTGGTCAAGCATAATCCAAAGTCTGCTAAGGTGAACATGATGAATGCAGTTCAAGCGGAGGAATCTACTGATGTGATAATGGGTAATCTCTCAGTTAATGATATTCCTGCAAAAGTTCTTTTTGATACTGGTGCATCACATTCTTTCATTTCTAGACCTTTTGTGGCTATGCATGATCTGGTTACTGAAGTATTGCCGAATCCTCTGTCTATTGTTTCTCCGGCTCGACAACTGACTTCTCGGGCATTCGTTCGGGATTCCGTAATCAAGATGGGCGACTATAAATTTCTGTCTTCTCCAGTTGTTCTTGGTGACTCGAATATTGATCTAATTCTCGGGATGGACTGGCTTTCCAAGAACAAGGCTCAACTTGATTGTGCTGCCAGGGAAATTCAATTGACACACTCTTCTGAGGATGTTATCATTTATGCCGCTCGTGATGAAACCATTCAGTTATTTTCTCTCAATGAGAAGGGCGAATTGAATGCCATCTCTCAAATTCCAGTCGTTTGTGAGTATCAAGATGTCTTTCCAGAAGAGCTTCCGGGTATGCCTCCTCACCGGCCAGTTGAGTTCGTTATCGATCTTGAGCCAGGCACTGAACCCGTTTGCAAGCTTCCATACAAGCTTGGACCCAACGAGCTGAAGGAATTGAAGAAACAGCTCGATGAACAAGAGCGTCTAGGTTTGATCAGACCGAGTTCATCTCCATGGGGCTGTGGTGTTCTTTTTGTAAAGAAGAAGCATGGCACGGACCGACTTTGTGTTGACTACCGTCCATTGAACATGAAGACAATCAAGAACAAGTATCCACTTCCCAACATCAATGAGATATTCGAGCAACTCAGAGGTGCTAAAGTATTCTCCAAGCTTGACCTTCGTATGGGTTATCATCAGATTCGCATTCGTGAAGAAGATATTCCCAAGACAGCATTCAGAACAAGCTTTGGTTCTTATGAATATACTGTCGTGTCTTTCCGTCTTGTCAATGCTCCTCCAACATTCTCTCGGATGATGAATTTCATCTTCAACCCCTATACCAATGAATTCGTCCTGGTGTATCTTGATGATATCTTGGCCTTCTCTAAGAATAAGAAGGATCATGCCAAACATTTGCAATTGGTGCTTGACAAGCTCAGAGAGTATAAATTCTATGTGAAGTTCTCCAAATGTGAGTTTTGGCTCGATGAAGTTCTTTACCTTGATCACATCATCTCTGCCAAGGGAATCGTTGTTAACCCCGAGAAGGTGTCCGCAATTGTGAATTGGGAACCTCCTCAGAATGTCAAGCAGCTCCGCAGTTTTCTTGGTCTTGCAAGCTATTGTCGAAGATTCGTTGAGAATTTCTCGAAGATTGCAAAGCCTCTTTCCAACCTCCTCCAGAAGCATGTGAAGTATGTCTGGTCTCCTGAGTGTGACGTTGCTTTCAACACTCTCAAAGAGAAACTAGTCACAGCTCCTGTCTTAACTCCTCCTGACGAATCCAAGCCATTTGAAGTTTTCTGTGATGCTTCTCTTCAAGGTCTCGGTGCTGTGTTAATGCAAGAGAAGAAAGTTGTGGCCTATACCTCTCGTGAGTTGAAGCCCAATGAGAAGAACTACCCCACTCACGATCTTGAGTTGGCGGCAGTTGTCCATGCATTGATAACGTGGAGACATCTCTTGTTGGGAAGACAAGTGGACATATTCACCAATCACAAGAGTCTCAAGTACATCTTCACTCAGCCCAACCTCAACCTCAGGCAGACTCGATGGGTCGAAATGATTCAAGAGTACAATCCGAGTATTGAATATACTCCAGGCAAGGCCAATGTCATTCCAGATGCTTTAAGCAGGAAGGCTTATTGCAACAGCTTAATTCTCAAGCCATTCCAACCAGATCTTTGTGAAGCTTTCCGCAAGCTGAATCTCCAAGTTGTTCCTCAAGGCTTTCTTGCCAACCTCATAGTCTCTCCTACTTTGGAAGATCAGATTCGTGAGGCACAACTTCTTGATGCCATGGTGAAGAAGGTGAAACATGGTATCGACAAGGGTCTTTCCAAATACAAGTGCTATCGCATTGATGACAGAGACACTTTATTCTGTGAGGACCGGATTGTGGTTCCTAAATGTGATCTAAGGAAAGCCATTATGAACGAGGCACACAATTCTCTTCTTTCCATGCATCCTGGAAGTACAAAGATGTACCATGACCTCAAGCAGTCGTATTGGTGGACTCGAATGAAGCAAGAAATTGCTCAGTTCGTGAATGAATGTGATGTCTGTCGAAGAGTGAAAGCAGAACAACAACGACCAGCTGGTCTCCTCCAACCTCTCGCTATCCCAGAATGGAAGTTTGATCACATCGAAATGGACTTCGTGACTGGTTTTCCAAAGTCCAAGCGTGGAAATGATGCTATCTTCGTTGTCATTGACAAGCTTTCTAAAGTGGCTCATTTCCTTCCAATCAAAGAATCCATCACAACAGCTCAGTTGGCAGAGCTATACACCTCCAGAATTGTCTCCTTGCACGGAATTCCACAATTGATTTCTTCAGATCGTGGAAGCATCTTCACCTCTAAGTTCTGGGACTCCTTCCAGAAGCCATGGGCACAAACATTCGCTTCAGCACAGCTTTCCATCCTCAAACTAGTGGCCAAGTCGAGCGAGTTAATCAAATTCTTGAAGATATGCTCAGGGCTTGTGTCATTTCCTTTGGCATGAAATGGGAAGATTGTCTTCCATATGTCGAATTCTCATACAACAACAGCTTCCAAGCAAGTTCGGGCAAGGCCCCATTCGAGATTCTCTATGGCAGAAAGTGCCGTACTCCTCTCAATTGGTTAGAGACTGGTGAACGCCAACTTCTTGGCAATGACTTAATCACAGAAGCTGAAGAAATGTGTAAATTCATCCGTGATAATCTCAAAGCCGTGCAATCGCGCCAGAAGAATTACTATGATAGTAAGCACCGTGATGTGGCTTTCGAGATCGGAGACCATGTCTACCTCCGCGTCTCTCCAATGAAAGGAACTCGTCGCTTCGGTATCAAAGGGAAGCTTGCCCCTAGATACGTGGGTCCTTTCAAGATCATTGGCAAAAGAGGCGACCTCGCCTATCAACTAGAGCTTCCTTCCAACTTCGCGAACGTGCACGATGTGTTCCACGTGTCACAGCTTCCCAAGTGCTTCAAGACGCCTGAGCGCACCATCAACTTCAAAGAGATTGACCTCCAAGAAGATTTGTATTATCATGAGCACCCCGTTGCTATTCTTGAAGAAACTGAGCGCAAGAATCGCAACAAGTCAATCAAATTTATGAAAGTGAAGTGGTCGCACCATTCCGACCGGGAAGCCACCTGGGAACGCGAGGACCACCTCTGTTCCGAATATCCGGAGTTCTTTCAGTCCTAGATCTCGGGACGAGATCCTCTCGTAGTGGTGGAGTGTTGTAACACCCCGGATGTAACTTTCCATATTTGTAACTCCAACTCTTGCCATTTTCGGCTATGTGTTATGATATTCCCTCCGTGGTCGGGTTTTATCTTTCGTTTTGCATTTTGTTCTTATCATGCATCTCATACCATGTCATCATGTGCATTGCATTTGCATACGTGTTCGTCTCATGCTTCCGAGCATTTTCCCCGTTGTCCGTTTTGCAATCCGGCGCTCCCACCTCCTCCGGCGCACCCCTCTTGTTTTTCTTTCATGAGCGCGTGTCTAACGTTCTTGGAATGGACCGATGCTTGTCAAGTGGCCTTGGTATACCACCGGTAGACCACCGGTCAAGTTTCGTTCCATTTGGAGGTCGTTTGGTACTCCAATGGTTAACCGGGTAACCGTAGATGCCTTCTGTGTGTTGCAGCAAAACCCCTCTCTAAACAGCCCAAAACCCACCAAACTCTCTTCCATGCTCTAGGTCGTTCGATTACGATCGTGTGGGCGAAAACCGCACCTCATTTGGACTCTCCTAGCTCCCTCTAGCTATATAAATGCATCCCCTCCCGTATACAATCGCAGATGAAACCCTAGCCAAACTTCCCCCGCCGTCACCGGGCACCTCCCCGCCGTCGCACCCGGCGAATCGGGGGCTGCCACGTCAGCGCCCGGCCGCCTCCACCACGCCTGCCCACCGCGGGCCCGCCGGCCCGTACGCCGCCCGCGCCCCGCGCGCGCCTCCCGCCGCCGCCGCGCCGCCCCGCGCCACCGCCGTACCCCGCCGCGCCGCCGTTCTTCGCCGCGCTCGCCGCCGCCTGCCTCGCCGTGCCCCGCTGTCGCCGCTCCATCGCGGCGCCCTGCTCCTCCTCCCTCCGGCAGCCTCCTCGTCCCCACCGTCCTCTCCCTCCTCCAGCTCCTCCCCGAGCTCCGGCGAGCGAGCTCCGGCTGGCGAGCTTCGTCCCGAGTGCCGATCCAGATCCAGTCAACTCACGAGGTTGACCCCGATTTTCCCCCGAAATATTCTAAGTCATTTTATTTTCCAG
Organism: Aegilops tauschii subsp. strangulata; assembly: GCF_002575655.3. Taxonomy (NCBI): domain Eukaryota; kingdom Viridiplantae; phylum Streptophyta; class Magnoliopsida; order Poales; family Poaceae; genus Aegilops; species Aegilops tauschii. The sequence continues at coordinate 249,754,403 of NC_053038.3, forward strand.
CATGTGCCCTTGTTCATAGCATCATAACTCTTTGCATATAGCTCCGTTTTGCGCATGTAATATATCGAATTGTTCGTCTCGTGATGCTCTACATTGTGTTCGATTGCACCATGTTCATTAGAGGTCATCTTGATGCCCAAATCTCTGGTGCAAAAGTGCTAGTTGCTGTTATCTGCTGTTACTTATCAGAACTTGGAGAATTGTTATTTTTGTATCATTTAATCTGTGCATCTTATGGGCATGAGCTCTACATATGTTTTGTTGTATGCCATGCCATATTTCCAAGGGTGTATGCCATGTATTTTTGTGATCTCTGTGGTGACTAGACAAGCATGCAAACTAGGCCCCGTAATGTTTCTTATTTCAGGGACTTAATATTTTCCCCAAGTCTTTGTCTGCTGTTATTTTGTTGCCATGTAAACTTGATGCTACAAGAGATCCATGCATATTTTGGAGATGTTCAGTAAGGATGTTTTGTAGATATTGTTGTAATTGATCAATTCCTGCCATTGTTTGCAAGTATGGAGTGCCATAGCATGACTCAATCTTGCTCTACTTTTGCTATAAAATATTTCTGGCAGATTGTTTACGTGTTATTCAATTTTGCCAAGCTTGTTGTAGTTGATCCATACATGCTATGCTTTTGTTCTTGCCATGGATAGCTTCATAAACTTGCCATCTTGCTGTAGGTATGCTTGTTTTGTCATTTATTGCTTTGTGGTGAGTGCATCAAGCTCACCAAGATGCCTTCATATTATTGTTTCTGCCATGCTCTGTTTTTTCTGCCAAGTCTGAAACCTGATAACGAAACTTGCTATGTTTACATGGTTGCCATCATATCTTCGGATCCTTTTTGGCTTATTATCAGTAAGGGATTTTTGTCATATGCATCTAGTAGAATACTTTCATGCCTTGTTTTGCCATGTTAAGTTCCTGTAGCATGTTGATTTCGTGCTCTGAACATTGCTACCTCATGCTGTTTTCTGCCATGTGCAGTAATTTCACCAAGTCTGTGAACCTGATATCTTTTGCACTTTTGCCATGCTTGTTTGAGCCTGTTATGTTGTGATCCAGCCGTAGCTCATTGTTCATATTTTGTCAAGCATCTCCTGTAGGTTACTGCCATATGCTTTTTTGCTACGTTGGAGTGTTGTAGCATTGTTACTTGTTGCATTTTAAGTGCTATCATGCTGTTAATCGCAGATTCGTGTCATTCTTGTTTTGCTTGCCATTTGCAAACCGTGCATCCGTTTCCGGTGATCTTTATATCGATTTCGACCGAAATCATCTCATCTTTCCAGTGGCATGCTTGGTTTGCCAAGTTACTGCCTTGTTCATCATTTTCCTCCCGAAGCACGCATATGCATCGCATATCATATCTTGCATATTATTCATGTATTGCATCATGTTGCTTGTGCATTTCCCGTGTTTGATTGTGGTTCCATGGTTTGTGTTCTTGTCTTGGGTAGAGCCGGGAGACGAGTTCGTGAACGAGGAACCTGTTGAGTACGCTTACGAGGATCAAGCTTTCGACAACTCTGAGAACCTTGCAGGCAAGATGACCACCCCCTCGAAAACACTTCTATCTTTGCTTTGCTAGTTGTTTTTTCTATTGCCATGCTGCGCTACCTACCACTTTCTATATCATGCCTCCCATATTGCCATGTCAGCCCCTAACCATCCTTGCCTAGCAAACCGTTGTTTGGCTATGTTACCGCTTTTGCTCAGCCCTTCTTATAGCGTTGCTAGTTGCAGGTGAAGTTGAAGTTTGTTCCATGTCGGAACATGGATATGTTGGGATATCACAATATCTCTTATTTAATTAATGCATCTATATATTTGGTAAAGGGTGGAAGGCTCGGCCTTATGCCTGGCGTTTTGTTCCACTCTTGCCGCCCTAGTTTCTGTCATACCGATATTATGTTCCTTGAGTTTGCGTTCCTTACGCGGTCGGTTGATTTATGGGACCCCCTTGACAGTTCGCCTTGAAAAAAACTCCTCCAGCAAGGCCCAACCTTGCTTTTACCATTTGCCACCTAAGCGTTTTTCCCCCGGGTTTTCTAGAGCCCGAGGGTCATCTTTATTTTAAACCCCCGGGCCAGTGTTCCTCTGAGTGCTGGTCCAAACTAGAGCCCTTTGCAGCGCCACCTTGGGGAAACTCGAGGATTGGTTTTAGTTGTACGGACTGCTCATCCGGTGTTCCCTGAGAACGAGATATGTGCAGCTCCTATCGGGATTTGTCGGTGCATTCAGGCGGCTTTGCTGGTCTTGTTTTACCATTGTCGAAATGTCTTGTAAACCGGGATTCCGAGACTAATCGGGTCTTTCCGGGAGAAGGTTTATCCTTCGTTGACCATGAGAGCTTATGATGGGCTAAGTTGGGACACCCCTACAGGGTATTATCTTTCGAAAGCCGTGCCAACGGTTATGTGGCAGATGGGAATTTGTTAATGTCCGGTTGTAGAGAACTTGTCACTTGACCCAGTTAAAATACATCAACCGTGTGTGTAGCCGTGGTGGTCTCTTCTCGGCGGAGTCCGGGAAGTGAACACGGTTTGAGTTATGAATGACGTAAGTACGAGTTCAGGATCACTTCTTGGTCATTACTAGATGACGACCGTTCCGTTGCTTCTCTTCTCGCTCTCTTTTGCGTATGTTAGCCACCATATATGCTTATTGCCTGCTGCAGCTCCACCTCATTACACCATCCTTCCCTATAAGCTTAAATAGTCTTGATCTCGCGGGTGTGAGATTGCTGAGTCCTCGTGACTCACAGATTCTACCAAAACAGTTGCAGGTGCCGACGATGCCAGTGCAGATGATGGGATCGATCTCATGTGGGAGTTCGATGAGGAACGTGGTCGTTACTATGTGTCTTTTCCTGATGATCAGTAGTGGGTCCCAGTTGGGACGATCGGGGATCTAGCATTTGGGGTTATCTTATTTTCATTTGGATCTTGACCGTAGTCGGTCTATGTGTGTATTTTCGATGATGTATGGATTATATTTATGTATTGTGTGAAGTGGCGATTGTAAGCCAACTCTTTATCCCATTCTTGTTCATTACATGGGATTGTGTGCACATGACCCTTCTTGCGACAATACCACAATGCGGTTATGCCTCTAAATCATGCCTCGACACGTGGGAGATATAGCCGCATCATGGGCATTACATTCATCATCCCGGCGCTCTCCATGACGAGGAGGGAGTAGTTCACCCTCGGGGCTGAGGGTATGTACCAGTAGCTATGTGTTTGATATCTCTCTCTCGTGTTCTTGTGGTGATACGATCTTGATGTATCGCGAGCTTTTCTATTATAGTTGGATCTTATGATGTTTCTCCCCCTCTACTCTCTTGTAATGGATTGAGTTTCCTCTTTGAAGTTATCTTATTGGAGTGAGTCTTTTAATGATTTGAGAACACTTGATGTATGTCTTGCGTGGGATACCCGTGGTGACAATGGGGTATTCTATTGATCCACTTGATGTATGTTTTGGTGATCAACTTGCGGGTTCCGCCCATGAACCTATGCATAGGGGTTGGCACACGTTTTCGTCTTGATTCTCCGGTAGAAACTTTGGGGCACTCTTTGAAGTACTTTGTGCTGGTTGAATAGATGAATCTGAGATTGTGTGATGCATATCGTATAATCATACCCACGGATACTTGAGGTGACATTGGAGTATCTAGGTGACATTAGGGTTTTGGTTGATTTGTGTCTTAAGGTGTTATTCTAGTACGAACTCTATGATAGATCGAACGGAAAGAATAGCTTCATGTTATTTTACTACGGACTCTTGAATAGATCGATCAGAAAGAATAACTTTGAGGTGGTTTCGTACCCTACCATAATCTATTCGTTTGTTCTCCGCTATTAGTGACTTTGGAGTGACTCCTTGTTGCATGTTGAGGGATAGCTATATGATCCAATTATGTTATTGTTGAGAGAACTTGCACTAGTGAAAGTATGAACCCTAGGCCTTGTTTCCTAGCATTGAAATACCGTTTACGCTCACTTTTATCATTAGTTACCTTGTTGTTTTTATATTTTCAGATTACAAAAACCCATATCTACCATCCATATTGCACTTGTATCACCATCTCTTCGCCGAACTAGTGCACCTACACAATTTACCATTGTATTGGGTGTGTTGGGGACACAAGAGACTCTTTGTTATTTGGTCGTAGGGTTGCTTGAGAGAGACCATCTTCATCCTACGCCTCCCATGGATTGATAAACCTTAGGTCATCCACTTGAGGGAAATTTGCTACGGTCCTACAAACCTCTGCACTTGGAGACCCAACAACGTCTACAAGAAGAAGGTTGTGTAGTAGACATCAGAAAACCTCGCCACTCTTTTGAAACTTAGGTGCTCATATCCCTGGCTTAAACGCTTCTTCATGCCAGGATGGTCGTAGTGGCCTTTGGTAAAAGGAAGTTGGCGGGGGGCTGGTCCCTTCATTCTTTGCCCGGTAGTCTCGTTCTCCGGCAAACAAGAGGGTACCGCAGGGTATCCTGCTGGGAAAACTCGTTTATTTACACTAAGGAGGCATCCCACCTCTGCATGGACATACATGCACGAGTTCTCGGCAAGGTTCATCTTTTTCATTAATATGCTAATATACAAGTGCAAGCATTACAGAACACAAACAAGGACTTGAGAGATTACATTATTTAAATTAAAATTTGGCAAATGCCTACAGATTTAAGATCGAAAAAGATAAGTGCTCCGTAATGCCCCTTCTTGTCCCTCTCCTTCTAGGCACAGCGGTTGAAGGCGAGGAGGGCAAAAGGAGTGCCAGGACAGAAACCTAGCATGTTCCCATCATGCTCCATGAGAGGTAGCATGACGCGGGCGGGGGAGCACCAGGGAACGCGTCGATGGAGAGCATGGCGGAGGCGGCCCGTCATCCACCGCCACCAGATCTAGCAGGACACAGTAGGGCTAACAGAGCTGCTGCCCGAGAGGAAGCCTGCCGGGGTCCAGCTGAAAGGCTGCTGGTGGAAGACGGGAGGCGCCATCTCCACCCCTACATCCAACTCCCCGGCAAATCACATTGCCGGGAAAGGAGATGCAGGTGCAGATGATGGTGCTGCCGCGTGATGAAGATGGTGCGGGCGGCACTCAGCCGGAGTCAGAGTCTTCGCCCTCCCGCCTGCTGCCGTCGTCATCGCCGTCACTGTCCTCCTCGTCACTTTCACTCGAGGAGGAGCTTTCGTCGTCAGTTGAGCTCTCCGCACAGCACCCTAAGTGACCTCCTAAGCACCTAAAGATCTTGACGGAGAGCAGGCCACTCTCCATTAATTTGAACTAGAGAACATGCCCCTCCGAGAAGCCGTGGGCTCGAGCAAAGGTCTTCCAACCACGACGGAGGTACATCACATGAGGAGCAGGGAAGTCGACATCAACCCACATGCCGCCATTCCCAGAGCCCCTCATATGCAACCTCAGAGCGCGTGGCATGTATTCTGTATATAGCCATACGTCCTTATGGAGAAGAACTTGCATGGCATCTTTTGTCCTACCCTCCCATGGCAGCGGGGTCCTAATGGAAACTAAGGGATATTAAGGCCTACTTTAATAGAGAACCGGAACAAAGCATTAGCACTTAAAGAATACATGAACTTCTCATAATGTGCACAAGTAATAGGGTAATCACCAGAAAGAATCCCAATTATTGTCACCTTGGGGTATGCGGATCATAACTCATGATAGGTGTCTACAACTTGCAATATAGGATGAAGAACACAAATATATACATGAAAACATAATAGGTTCATATCTAAAATCATGGCACTCGGGTCCTAGTGACAAGCATTAAGCATAGCAAAGTCATAGCAACATCAATCTCAGAACATAATGAATACTAGGGACCAAACCCTAACAAAACTAAATCGATTACATGATAAATCACATTCAACCCATCACCGTCCAGCAAGCCTACGATGGAATTACTCACGCACGGCGGTGAGCATCATGAAATTGATGATGGAGGAAGGTTGGTGATGATGATGGCGATGAATCCCCCTCTCCGGAGCCCCGAACGGACTCCAGCCCTCCCAATGAAGAACAAGATGTGGCGGCTCCGTATCGTAAAACATGATGAATCCTTCTCTCTGGGTTTTTTCTCCTTGAATAGGGTTATATAGAGTTGGAGTTGAGGTCGTAGGAGGTGCAGGGGGCCCACAAGCCCTGTACGCACGCCCTAGGGGGCGCGCCCCCAGGCTTCTGGCCTCTGGGTGGACCCCCTCTAGTTAATTCTTGCGCTAGTATTTTTTATATATTCCAAGAATATTCTCCGTAAATTTTCAGGTCAATCCGAGAACTTTTATTTCTGCACAAAAAACACACCATGGCAATTCTGTTGAAAACAGTGTCAGTCCGGGTTAGTTCCATTCTAATCATGCAAATTAGAGTCCAAAACAAGGGCAAAAGAGTTTGGAAAAGTAGATACGGTGGAGACGTATCAACTCCCCAAGCTTAACCAATTGCTTGTCCTCAAGCAATTCAGTCGATAAACTGAAAGTGACAAAGAAAAACTTTTACAAACTTTGTTTGATCTTGTTGTTGCAAATATGTCTAGCCAATATTCAGGTTTTCAACAAGGATTATGAACTAACCATATTCACAATAACATTTAGGTCTCACATTTACTCATATCAATGGCATAATCAACTAGCGAGTAACAATAATAAATATCGGATGACAACACTTTCCCAAAACAATCATGATATAATATGACAAAATGGTATCTCGCTAGCCCTTTCTGAGACCGCAAAACATAAATGCATAGCACCCCTGAAGATCAAGGACTGACTAGACGTTATAATTCATGGCAAAAGAGATCTAGTCATACTGATACTCAACATCAATTAAAAACAAAGCATAAATGATAGTGGTGATCTCTAGCTGGATCTTTTTATAAGAGGATGATGACTCAACAATAAAGTAAATAGATAGGCCCTTCGCATAGGGAAGCAGGGATATGCAGAGGTGCCAGAGCTTGGAGCTTTTAAAACATAGATGAATATAATTTTGAGTGGTATGCTTTCATTGTGAACATAACTACCAAGAGATCTCGCTATCTTCCATGCTAGATACATTATAGGCGGTTCCCAAACAGAATGCTAAAAAATTTACTCCCCCCCACCAACAATCACACTCCATAGCTAGACGCATCCACGGGTGTCGTCCACCCTAACAACAGTGTTGGGGGAGTTTTGTTTTATTGTTATATTTTGATTTGATTTTGAGCACGGAACTGGGCATCCCGATTACCAGCCACTTGCTCGTGAATGACAACTGAATAAACACTCACCGTGAGAATAACCCACCTTGCATGGAAGATACTGACAGCCCCCAGTCACTACATGAGCGATTCGGGCATACAAAACAAATTATTATTTGAAGGTTTAGAGTTTGGCACCTGCAAATTTACTTGGAATGGCAGGTAACTACCGCATATAGGTAGGTATGGTGGACTCATATGGAACAACTTTGGGTTTAAGGAAGTGGATGCACAAGCAGTATTCCCGCTTAGTACAAGTGAAGGCTAGCAAAAGATTGAGGAGCGACCAACTAGAGAGTGACAACGGTCATAAACATGCATTGGGCTTAATCAACACTAAGTGCAAGTATGAGTAGGATTGAAATCACCATGAACATAAATATCGCGGAAGCTATGTTGTTTTTGATTCAACTACATGCGTGAACATGTGCCAAGTCAAGCCACTTAAATCATTTAAAGGAGGATACCATCCTATCATACTACATCATAACCATTTTAAAAGCATGTTGGCACGCAAGGTAAACCATTATCAACTCCTAGCTAATTAAGCATGGCATGAGTAACTATAATCTCTAATTGTCATTGCAAACATGTTTCATTCATAATGGGATGAATCAAGAAGGATGAGCTAATCATATTTACAAAAACAAAATAGGTCGAGTTCGTACCAGTTTTTTTCTCCATCTCAATCTTTTCATTAAGTATCGTCATTTTTGCCTTTCACTTGCATGACTGAATGCTGTGAATAATAATAAGAGTGGACGTGCATTGGACTAAGCTGGAATCTGTTAACATTTATTCAAAGGAGAAGACAAGGTAATATGGGATCTTTTTTAGATCAACAATAATGCATATGAGAGCCACTCAACATTTTCATCGTGGTCTTCTCCTTACGACCTAAAGAAAAGAAAAAAGAATTTCAAAGAAACACACTGAAGTCTTTTTGGAGTTTTAGTTTTTCTGAAGAAAGTAAAACAAGAGCGAGAAAAAGTATTTACATGGGAAAGCTCCCAACAAGCAAAAGAAGAACGAGAAATCCTTTTGGGTTTTCTTTTAATACTACTACTAATTAAACTAGAAAGTAAAGCTAAAAAGAAACAAGAACTGATATTTTTTGGATTTTCTCAAAGTTTTTCAAACACACAAGAAGAAAGCAAGAAAGAGAAAAATAAACTAGCATCGATAATACAATGAAAAAGTATGAACACCGACAACTGAAATGAGTGTGTGAACATGAATGTAATGTTGGTGAGAATACATACTCCCCCAAGCTTATGCTTTTGGCCCAAGTTGGTCTAGGGCCACGGCTCAAAATAACCCTCTCCTCGATACTCTGGAGGGTCCTGAGGGTTCTACTGGTTGGCGAGCTCCTGTGGCTCCCACTGATAAACAGGCTACTGATACGGATCAGGAACTGGTGCTGGCTCAGGTGCTGGGGGTTGTGAAAGACCCCAAAATCTGTAGATGTCCTCGGGCATAATAGTGTACCTACCTGAATAAATATCAAACAAAGAAAGTGCAGGTAGAGCAATAGTCTCACAAGTTCCCTGACTAAATACTAGGTTGTAGAGGAGTCGTTTGTCATCGTCTTTCTTAATAAAACTGTGTGGTACCATACTAGCATAGTTTAAATACTTAACGGGTAACAACATCTCCTCCTCATCATCATGCCTAATGGGTATCTCAAAATGTCTAGCAAGGCGGGTGGCATAGATACCTCCAAAGACAGGGCCCTTCGAGCGGTTTGTGTTTAACCGCCGAGCAACAATGGCGCTCAAAGTAAAAGTTCTATCAGAATATAAAGCATGGCGCAAAATAGCAAGATCAGGGGCATGAAGGCCTCCACTCTCCCCACGACCAATCAAAACATCTCCCAGCAAACAATAAATAATAGCGTAAAATAGGAAAATGTAAGCTAGCCACGCTCCCTTTCGACACCCCTCTCTCTTCCCCCACAGTAGTTTCAACAATAAAGTCCTCCACGTCTCTAGGACATGGTTCACTGACGCTGCCCTCATAAGGTAATTTGCAAACATCGCCTTAGGCTTATCATATAAATGAAACTCTACCGTGGGTGGTGATTTCTAGGATAAAAATGAAATTTTTGCACGAAGGTATTAGTGAGAAGGAGGTACTGGTCACACTTATCTTGGAGGAAGGCGGTGACGCCAGCGTTCTCCGCCAAATAATAGAAATCATCATAAATTCCGGCCTCCCTCAAGAATACATCACTTGGCCACTCACAAGGCCGAACCTCTGCAGCACGAGGAAGGTTGTACTTGGGCTTCTTTTTCTCCTCATTCTCATTTCCCTCTAAATTCCAGCTTGAAGAACCCCTTAACCACCTCCTCATGGTTTTTCTTTTCTCTGAAAATTTCTGGATTTTTTAGTGACTCAAAATAAAAGTGAACAAAACTCAATAAGATTGATAGCAACTAGTCGCACAAGTGTCTAGAGGCTATATCATGCAACAAAACTACTTTAGACCATATAAATTTGGCATGCAAGCTCAAGAACAAGGTCACCACAGCAGCAAAAATTTGCAATATATAAAGTACTAGAACAAAAACTAATTGGACCATTGGAGGAGTCACATACCCATGAAAAAAATCCCTGAAACCATTTCGGAAACGGAGTTTCGAGCAAGGAGATCGAAAATGGCAGCAAAAAGAGCAAGAACATGGGTTTGAGCAATGGTGGGATTTTTTTTCTGGAGGAAGACGAAGTGGATGGGTGATCGAATAAGTTAGGGGGGGCACGTGGGATCCACAAGCCCTGTAGGCGCGCCCAGGGGGTGTTTTCAGTGCCAAAAATTCTTAAATATTCTAGAAAAAATCATACTAAATTTTTAGGGCATTTGGAGAACTTTTATTTTCTGGTCATTTTTATTACACGGATAATTCAGAAAATAAACAAATAATAGTATTTTTGCTTTATTTACTCTAAAACAGAAAGTAGATAGTGGGTACAAAGAGTTGTGTTTACCAAATTCATCCATCTCATGCCCATCAAAAGGAATCCATTAACAATATTGATCAAGTCTTATTAACAAACTTCTTCCGACTGACATGAAACTGGAGAATCTTCGTATAACACTAGGCTACCTCAACAGGGATATGCATGTCCCCCACAGTAAGAATATCATATTTCTTTTTGACAGTATGATAGGGAATTCAAAACCTCCAATGCAATAGTTGAGATTTTTCCAATAGAATTGATGCTATTAACTTGAGGTTGTTTCTTCGGAAAGTGTATCGTCTGTTCATTACCATTAACATGAAAAGTGACATTGCCCTTGTTGCCATCAATAACAGCCCGTGCAGTGTTCAAAAAGGGTCTAGCAAGGATGATCAACATACTATTGTCCTCGGGAATATATCAAGAATAACAAAGTCTGTTAAGATAGTAATGTTTGCAACTACGACAGGCACATCCTCACAAATACCGATGGGTATAGCAGTTGATTTATCGTCCATTTGCAAGGAGATTTTAGTTGGTGTCAACTTATTCAAATCAAGTCTACGGTATAAAGAGAAAGGCATAACACTAACACCAGCTCCCAAATCACATAAAGCAGTTTTGACATAGTTTCTTTTAATTGAGCATGGTATAGTTGGTATTCCTGGATCTCCTAGTTTCTTTGGTATTCCACCCATAATAGTGTAAGTAGCAAGCATGGTGTAAATTCAGCTTCCCCTATCTTTCTTTTATTTGTAACAATATCTTTAATATACTTAGCATAAGGAGACAATTTCAGATTATCAGTCAAACGCATACGCAAAAAGACAGGTCCGAGCATTTCAGCAAAGTGCTCAAATTCCTCATAGTCCTTTTTCTTGGATGGTTTAGGAGGAAAGGGCATGGGTTTCTGAACCCATGGTTCTCTTTCTTTACCATGTTTCCTAGCAATGAAGTCTCTTTTATCATATCTTTTATTCTTAGGTTGTGGGTTATCAAGATCAACAGTACGATCTATCTCCACATCATTACCACTGCTAGGTTGAGCATGAACATCATCATTAACATTATCACTAGGTTCATTGATGCGGAGCATCCCTCATTCATCCCCATGGATGTTCCGTCACTACCGCAAGCACGAAGAGTACCAATGACGAGAGTCCGTGCACGTGTCATCGAAACCGAGGTTAACTCTTTCCACTTCCAACTTCATTCAGATTCACATGAGAGTTGGGTTCTACCTCAAATTGATACATTGTGCATTCTTAGGTACCAAGGAGAAGACTATGAGGAGGCATGGAGGGATAACCAAGTCCACATGGAGCTCCAAGGAGAAGAAGGAACTCCCAGACGCGGAACACCGGAAGCCTCGGACCATCCCGGTGCCCGAACCCCCAGTCCCAAAGGGCGCGGCCCCTATGTCCACCCCGGGTGCTCGCACCCCCGGGTGCCTGCACCCCAACCATCGGGTGCCCGGCCCCCTCCTAGACGCCACCCCGGGTGCCCGGCCCTCAACCCCGGGTGCCCGGTCTTCTACTCCCCGACGACCCCGGGTGCCCGAACCACTTTACACAGGTGCCTGGACTCTACCGAAAGTGTATGCGTGCATCTTGGGCTAAATGACCCTTATACCCCCGTTTTCCTCTTATTTCGTCCCTATACTATAAGTACTCTTTCCCTAGCTCATTAGAGGGGTTAGCAAAGTATTAGATAAACAAAGAGAGAGCTTTTCTCATCTTCCTCCTCTTGGAGATCTAGACCTCCGCTTGGAGAAGCTCCTCTTGGAGATCAAGGCCTCCTCTTGGAGAAGATCCTCTTGTGAATATCAAGGCATCTTCTTGGAGAAGGATCCCCATCATAGGATCATCAAGCCCTCTCTCCTCATAGGATTGGGATGAACTAGTTACCTCTTGTATCTTCAATTTGAGTGTGATTGGATCTAGCACATGTGTGATTGGATCAAGTCAATTTGAGTGTTCCTCTTGTTTTCCCCCTTTGTGTTCTTCTTGTTCTTGGGGATTACCCTCCAATTTGTGAAAGGTCTCCATCTAGGGTTCCACCCTACAACAACTTGGTATCATGAGCCATGGCTTCTCACGAAATCGGAGCCCCCCTTCTTGTTCTCTAGCCTAATTTTGTTGTGTTCTTCCCCAATTTTGAAAATTCCCCACCAAAAATAGCCCCAATTTTTTTTGTGATTTGTTGGTTTGATGATGTTTTTTTGGATTTGATTCATGGAATTGCTTGGTTTCAAGTGGATCTAGCCTTCCCCCAAACCACGAAATCAACCAATTTCTTCCATTTTTCCACAAATTTCCACCCAAATCCGTGACCCTCGGGCACCTGGACCTCAAACCCTGGGCACCTGGACCCCCGGGCAAGTTCCGACCAACCTCGCTGACCACCCCGAGTGCCCGCACCTCCGACCCCCGGGCACCCGCACCACCCAGAATTAGCCCACCAACAAAAACCGTTTCGGCCATAACTTTCACTCCCGAAGTCCGATTTTGACGTTCTTTAGCTCGTTGAGTAGCTATTGTCATCCACCATACATCTAGATAGGTTCCAACATCATTTGAATCCATCAAAATTTTGGCATTTTGGCATCTTGCCTAGGCCATCCACCATATCATCTGCAAAACCATCATGGCTTTCCACAGCCTAACCCATTTTGCTCCATTTAGCATTTGTGGTTTCTTAAGTTGTGACTTGAGTCTCCTAACGTGTTTCGGCTACTTAGGGACGGTTGCTTCGTCATCAACCACCACCACCACTTCCGCATTACTACATCCGGAACCACCAACGCATTCCGCTACCACCATTTGACATTTTCCTTTGAGATTTTGAGTTTGCGGTTTTTCCGTTTCCTAGGGTGTTTCGGCTAACTACGAACGGTTCGACATCGACAGCACTGCCGCTCAACTTCGACAAGCAGTTGACATCGACCACCTTCACCAATTTTACACCCTAACCTTAAGCAAGAACGGTAACCTCTATAACATCTTGGTATCGTGGTATCCCATCATTGTATATTCTCCTTGCCATTACATTGTTAACCCCTTAGCCCATTTTGCATCACTTGCCTATTGAGACTAGCCATTGAGTATTCCCGACAACGTTACTTGTGCACATTAGTGATCATCGATCTACACCTTCCATTGCGAACTTACCATATCATATTGGTATCATAGTACCATCCCTTGTGTCACAAGATTGTTCCCGCATATACACAATAGCTATCTTGGTTTGTGCATTTCGCATAAGTGGCCATACAAAAAAAGAAAGAAAAAAGAGAATAAGCTTTTAAGCAAAAAGAGAGCAAATAAGCTTGTAAGCAAGAGCCATAGCATCGCCACATTGCATACCATACTACCATATTGATCATCTTGGATCATCGTATGCGAAACACCGGAACATCATACATATATAACATACTTGGGATAGAAAGTTGATACATTTTGCATCTTATAGGTTGTGCACAAGTATCATATCCGCCTATTGAGAAATCATGCTAGCGTCTCTCTAGAGTTGTGCAACACGAGCGTTTTCCGTGGATTCCACATTTTGTGCTCATTCCTTGGTTGCACGACCCCATTTATCTATCTCTGTGTGTGTGTGTTTCCGTGTGCCACCCATTGCTATTGGTCTACTTGTTTCACTAGCGAATTTGTGAATCTTTTCCAACATTATTGACTCTTGCTAAAATTTTGCATCAAATTTTTGTGCCACTATCCTCACTGAGCTCCACCAAAAGCTTTACTTGTGTAGGTGTGAGAATTGACAAGATCCGGTCCCAATTGTGTTATTTCCTTGTTACATTATTGAGTGATCATTGATCCATCTTCCACATTAGATAAGGTACATTGGTCTAGTTCTTTCCTTTCTTCCACTCACATTTGCTCGAGTCTTATGATGGATAGGAAAGGCATTTCATCTCCGGTCTTCCACGACAACGACGGCGCGAACAACTACAGCACCAAAACATACATCTTCGGACTACAACGAGATATGCAAGACATTGAGAGACTCACCATCGACATTCGCCAAAACGAAGCAAGGAAAAGGGAGTACTTCGACACCAAGTTGGATGAACACATGGATCAAGACGAGACATGGTGTCCAACCACAAGTCTTCTTCCCCTTCGTCATCTTCAAGGTGGCGATGCTCAAGTAGCCAATCTTCGGAACGGCATCGAGCCCAAGCAATACAACACCATCAAGATGAAGATGCTCGCGATGCGTACACCTACTAGTCCCAAAAAGCTCTACATCAAGCTATGGCCAAAATTCATGAGCACAAGAGAAGACCATGAGACGAGCACCAACAAGACGGAGCTACGACTACTACGACCACGTCGGCATCTTCGCCAAGTGTTATCAAGGCATCTTCGCCTTTCGACGTACGACATCTTCGCCTACTTCCCATGAGTTCGCCTACATCGACATCTTCAACAACAAGGCGACCACCTACAAGCGAGGGCGACACTTCCATCACCGGAAGCCCCTCAAGGAAGATGGCCTAGCATGGGAAATTCCCTTCGGTCATGGAGACGAGCTATGAGGTGCCACATCATATGGCCCTCCTACAACAAGATGGCGACAAGACGGTCGAGCAAGAGCCATCCCCTTCGACCACGGCGACAAGCACAAACCTCTTCTACAACATGAAGACGGTGCCCAAATGGGACTCATACTCCGAGTCGAGCTACGAGAGTGCACTTGAGACCTTATCTTTAGTCTCGGAGGAGAGCGATGATTTACCACATCCTATGGCATTCATCTTCGGAGGCGTTATGGATGAGGAGGTTGAGCATGGGACTACCCCTTCAACCAAGGCGGTGATAGGAGTTGAGCATGGAGATAATTGCACCTACATCTCTCCGACACCCATATATGACGAGATGTCCCAATTCCCCACCATGAGTGATATGAGTGACTCCACCATATGTGACATTGAGAGCATTTCCTATGAGAGGACGAGTGTGACCATCACTAGCCCCACACACGAGATTATGCCACACATCCTATGTGAGGTTGAGAACCATTTGAGTGACTCCACCAACCATATGAGTGAGATCATCTTACCGGGAGTGAGTGAGCTACAACACCTAGTGAGTGAGGTAGTTGAGACGGCATGTGAGGCCACTATGATTTCTAACAACTTAACCTCTACTCCGAGTGTGTTTTCTTCTTTGGTGCTAGGTCTCCTACATGACGACACGCCTATCCTCATCGAGTCCATACCTCCAATGGAGATGACGATGGCCATGGTGGATGATAATGCACCTCCCACATGGTTCCATCACGATGAAGATAACCACAACTTGGTCTTCGACACCTCACGTACAACACATGAGCGATTCTCCAAAGGTAACATAGGTGATGATGTTTCTCTTGTCCCACTAGTGGACTATCTTACCAATGATTTCTTGCATGATGTTGACACACCTATTACCATGCTTCATGCTAGTGCGACCTCCTCATGTCATGATTTACCAATTTATGATGAATATGATTATTGGCATGTCGAGTTGCCTAGTTGTGATGTTATGCTCCATAGGATATCGTGTGAAAATTCTTGTGGTCACCTCATGTTCGACAACCCTTTAAACTTGTCCTATGATATGAGTGAGATCTCCCATATTGCATCATTTCAATCTCAACATAGTAACTATGCATGCCCCATTAAAATAAATCCCATTTGCACTTATGGCATAGATGACGAGATGATGGTCACTGGCTTTTGTTTTTCATGCGATGATATTGCCATTCTTCCTTTACATGATTTGCGCAGTTCATCTACTATACCATGCCATGATCACATCGAACAAAATATATTTTGTTTTGGATGTTGTCAATATTCTCCATATTATGATTCCGATATTGCTCATGAGGAGACCCCCATAGTTTCCTCATAGATTTTAGGAGATTTTGATTCATCCCATCCATTGCATGATCCCAACAATTACATGCACAATATGCTCCCCATGAATAAACATGATATTGTTGTGCCATATACTAGCACGCTCAATTTGTGTCACCATCATGTTACACATAACAATTATTCTTTCATGATGGATGACATGTTCTTATACCATGCATAACCTTTCTTTGAGCGATGCTTATCGTGTGTTAACTCACACGTGCACATACACATCATGATGGATGATGTGTACAATTACCACACACACGATTTCTTTCATTTGTGTATTTTTTTGTGTAGGTACCCATGCATACTTGTCAACCTCACAATCCCATGAGTTGACAAAACGAGCTCTAGAGAGCAATGATGACTTGGGATACCGCGGTTTCTCATTCCCAGCACACCCTACGCACAATGATTTCGTGCATTTCTTCTACATGGCCCTCACATGGTTATGGTTATTGTTCATTACATATTCTATGCCCATCTTGCCATGTTCACTTTGCATGACATACTTATTCATGTGCCTTTACCATGAATTTGTGACCCATGCTTTGCATTAGACATGATGATTAATTCTACTACTTGTCTGTGTATTTGCAAGCTTGGTGGAGATATTGCTTGTTCTTGCCATATTTCCTTTGTGATCCATTCCTATGAGATACATTGATCTTCCTTTGTAATCGTGCTTTTGATAGGTCATGTGCATTGCCTATGCCTATTGTTTGCTCACATGACATGATTGCCATGATTTCCTCTAGTATGTTGCATCTTCGCACTACTAGCTTACATGACTTGCTTCCTATGATTGCTTGCCTTGTCGCATCACCGATGATTTATACTTATTCTTTTCATGTGGTTGATAACCACTATTGCCATGCTACATTCACTACACCCGATGCATGTTACGCTTGGATTGTCTTACACTTTAGACACTTCATTTATTTTGGTGTTGTGAATGCTTCATATGCATACCATAGACCATTTGTTGAGCGCCTTATACATGCTTGCTATGAGCTTGAGGTAGATGCTTATTATCTTGACACACATATTTCCATCGCTACCTCACATTTACATGCTTGTTTCCATGATGTCCTTGATTTTGCTCAATTTATGTGCTTACATGACATGTCACAATCCCTTGTCACACCATATGTTATGCTTGATGACGACACTTGTTGGGTGAATCACCTCTTGAATGCTTGGTTTTGTACTAACGCTAACCACATTTGTTTTTCCAAGTGTTTGTTATACTTGATCCTTTTGAAGGAGTCACAAGACGGTGCGACATTGGAGAGTGCCCATTTCGAGCATTAACATGATAAGTGCTTGGTGGTTGTCCACTTCTACATGGCGACACCCTCTCTTTCCCATGGTGATGAAAATCACGATCCATGGACGGATCTCTCCCAAGGGGGGATATGATGCGCAGCATCCCTCCTTCATCCCCATGGATGTTCTGTCACCACCGCAAGCACGAAGAGTACCAATGACAAGAGTCCGCGCACGCGTCATCAAAACCGAGGTTAACTCTTTCCTCTTCGAACTTCATTCGGATTCACATGAGAGTTGGGTTCTACCTCAAATGGATACATTCTGCATTCTTAGGTACCAAGGATAAGACTGTGAGGAGGCATGGAGGGACCACCAAGTCCACATGGAGCCCCAAGGAGAAGAAGAAACTCCCAGACACGCAACACCGGAGGCCTCAGATCACCCCGGGTGCCTGGCCTCCTATGCCCCGGGTGCGCGGACCCCCGGCCCCAAAGGGCACGGGCCCTCTGTCCACCCCGAGTGCCCGCACCCCGACCACCGGGTGCCCGGGCCCCTCCCAGGCGCCACCCCAGGTGCCCGGTCTTCTACTCCCCGATGACCCCGGGTGCCCGGACCACTTTACTCCAGGTGCCCGGACTCCACCGAAAGTGCCTGCGTGCATTTGGGCTAAATGATCCTTGTACCCCCGTTTTCCTCTTATTTCATCCCTAGACTATAAGTACTCTTCCCCTAGATCATTAGAGGGTATAGCAAAGTATTAGATAGACAAAGAGAGAGCTTTGCTCATCTTCCTCCTCTTGGAGATCAAGGCCTCCTCTTGGAGAAGATCCTCTTGTGGATATCAAGGCCTCCTCTTGGAGAAGGATCCCATCATAGGATCATCAAGACCTCTCTCCTCATAGGAATGGGATGAACAATTACCTCTTGTATCTTTTTGTGTTTGATTTGGACCTTTGTATCTCTCTTTGTGTGATTGGATCTAGCACATGTGTGATTGGATCAAGTCAATTTGAGTGTTCCTCTTGTTTTCCCCCTTTGTGTTCTTCTTGTTCTTGGAGATTTCCCTCCAATTCGTGAAAGATCTCCATCTAGGGTTCCACCCTACAACATTCATGTTCATCACCAGATTGTGTTTCAGCATCAGAAATAGAAATATCATTTGGATTCTCAGGTGTATCTGTAACGGGTTCACTAGAAGCATGCAATGTCCTATCATCTTTCTTTTTTCCTTTTAGAAGGACTAGGTGCATCAGTATTAATTCTCTAAGAGTCTTGTTCTACTCTCTTAGAATGGACCTCAGACTACAAAGATTCCTGAGTCATTTTACCACCTCTAGTCATAACTATAAGTGCATTGTAATTGTTCTTATTATTTATCTCATTCAACAAATCATTTTGTGCCTTCTACTTGAGTTTTTACCATGGAAGCATATTTACTAACAATCTTGAGATCATTAACAGTTCTACACATATAACCACCCAAGCGTTCAAGCATATAAGCATTACGTTTCAATTGTCTACTAACATATGCATTGAAGTTTTCTTGTTTAACAACAAAGTTATCAAATTCATCCAAGCATTGACTAGCAGACTTATCATAAGGAATTTCACCTTCATCAAATCTATAGAGAGAATTTACCTCAACTACCTGTATCGGGTTATCAAGACCGTGTATTTCTTCCATAGATGGTAAATTCTTAACATCTTCAACTTTAATACTTTTTTCTTTCATAGATTTCTTTGCCTCTTGCATATCTTCAGGACTGATAAATAGAATACCTATATTCTTTGGAGTTGGCTTAGGAGGTGGTTCGGGAAGAGTCCAATCATTTTCACTACTCAATATATTATTCAATAGCACTTTAGCTTATTCAATAGTTCTTTCCCTGAAAACACAACCAGCATAACTATCTAGGTGGTCCCTAGAAGCATCGGTTAGTCCATTATAAAAGATATCAAGTATTTCATTTTTCTTGAGAGGATGGTCGGGCAAAGCATTAAGTAATTGGAGAAGCCTCCCCCAAGCTTGTGGGAGACTCTCTTCTTCAATTTGCACAAAGTTAAATATTTCCTGTAAAGTAGCTTGTTTCTTAGGAGTAGGAAAATATTTTTTCAGAGAAGTAATAAATCATATCCTGGGGACTACGCACACAACCAGGAGCAAGAGAATTAAACAATAACTTAGCATCACCCTTTAAAGAGAAAGGAAACAACTTAAGAATATAGTAATAGCGAATTTTTTCTTCATGAGCAAATAGGGTGGCTATGTCATTCACTTTAGTGAGATGTGCCACAACAGTTTCAGATTCATAACCATGGAAAGGATCAGATTCAACCAACGTAATTAACTTAGGATCGAAAGAGAATTCATAATGCTTATCAATAACAAAGATAGGTGAAGTAGCAAACTTAGGATCATATTGCATTCTAGCATTCAAAGATTTTTATTTCCACTTGCATAGTAATTTCTTAATATCAGCTCTATCCTTATAAGCAAGAAAGTCCTTAGCTACCTCTCTATCCATAAAATAACCCTCAGGCATAACAGGCAATTCATATATAGGAGAGCTAGGTCTAACAAGTGTTTCAAAGTGTTCTGTTTCAGTAATTTCATGAGTGTCAGAAATATCATCATCTTCAGCATTCTCAATATTTTTAGCTCTAGCAAGTTGTTCATCAAGAAATTCACCCAGTGGCATATTATTCTCAAGCAAAGTAGTAGTATCATCATAAGCATCATGCATAGCAGAAGTAGCGTCATCAATAACATGCGACATATCAGAATAAATAGCAGGTGTAGGTGTCACAAGCTTACTCAAAACAGAAGGTGAATCAAGTGCAGAGCTAGATGGCAGTTTCTTACCTCCCCTCGTAGTAGAGGGAAAAATATTGGTTTTGTTATCTTTCAGATTCCTCATAGTGATCAACAGATATAAATCCCAAGTGACTCAGAGAATAGAGCTATGCTCCCCGGCAACGGCTCCAGAAAGAGGTCTTGATAACCCATAAGTATAGGGGATCGCAATAGCTTTCGAGAGCAGAGTATTCAACCCAAATTTATTGATTCGACACAAGGGGAGCCAAAGAATATTCATGAGTATTAGCAGTTGAGTTGTCAATTCAACTACACCTGAAAGACTTAATATCTGCAGCAAAGTATTTAGTAGCAAAGTAGCATGGAATAACGGTAATAGTAGCAGTTTTGTAGTGATTGTAACAGCTGTAGCAACGAAATCAACTTAGCAAAGATCAATATGTGAAAAGCGCGTAGGCAATGGACCGGCAATGATAATTGTGTCGGATGATATTCATCATGTAGCAGTCATAACCTAGGGTGACTCGGAACTAGCTCCAATTCATCAATATAATGTAGGCATGTATTCTGTATATAGTCATACATGCTTACGGAAAAGAACTTGCATGACATCTTTTTTCCTACCCTCCCGTCGTAGCGGGGTCCTAATGGAAGCTAAGGGATATTAAGGCATCCTTTTAATAGAGAACCGGAACAAAGCATTATCACTTAGTGAATACATGAACTCCTCAAACTACGGTAATCACGGGAAAGAATCCCAATTATTGTCACCTTGGGGTATGCGGATCATAACTCGTAATAGGTGTCTACAACTTGCAAGATAGGATCAAGAATGCTAATATATTCATGAAAACATAATAGGTTCAGATCTGAAATCATGGCATTCGGGCCCTAGTGACAAGCATTAAGCATAGCAAAGTCATAGAAATCTCAATCTCAGAACATAGTGGATACTAGGGATCAAACCATAACAAAACTAACTAGATTACATGGTAAATCTCATCCAACCCATCACCGTCCAACAAGCCTATGATGGAATTACTCATGCATGGCGGTGAGCATCATGAAATTGATGGAGGAAGGTTGGTGATGATGATGGCGGCGAATCCCCCTCTTTGGAACCCCGAACGGACACCAGATCAGCCCTCCCGATGAAGAACAGTAGGCGGAGGCAGCTTCGTATTGTAGAACGCCATGAATCCTTCTCTCTGGTTTTTTCTCCCCGAATAGGGTTATATAGAGTTGGAGTTGAGGTTGGAGGAGGTCCAGGGGGCCCACAAGCCCTGTCCGCCCCCCGCGCTTGTGGCCTCTGGGTGGACCCCCTCTGGTTAATTCTTGCGCCAGTATTTTTTATATATTCCAAGAATATTCTCCCAAAAAAATTAGGTCAATCTGAGAACTTTTATTTCTGCATAAAAATAACACCATGGCAATTCTGCTGAAAACAACGTCAGTCTGGGTTAGTTCCATTCAAATCATGCAAATTAGAGTCCAAAACAAGGGCAAAAGAGTTTGGAAAAGTAGATACGGTGGAGACCTATCAGTGGACAATGGCATGGGACCCAATTGTCAGGAAACCACTAGGAGGAAGCATTTTTTGCTAGTAATAAGGATGCACTTGCTTGCATACTACCATGCCCCTAGTGGGTCCCTACTATCATCCTCTCCACGTACAATCATCTCCTGATTCCTCTTGGTTGTTGACCATGTTGACAATGCCAGACGGCTACGCCGCAGTGAGCGAACAAGGGCGGAGCACGATGGTGAGGCCTCGGACGGGAACAAAAAGGAGTCATGAAAGATGTGGTAGTGTAGTCGCAGGCGGAGGGGACAATGAGGGTTGACTGGTTCGGGTGCAGGTGCGGGTTGGCACTGATATCGCCGGACAATAACAGGAGTTGTGGGGGTAGAGGGATGGACTGGCCAACGTTTGAGGGTACGATGGGCTGGCGATGCATGGGCGGAGGTGCAACCAATCGTGGGACACAGGAGCAGGCGGTGCTGGCGGCATGGTTTGGTTTGGGCGGCTGGAGGAAGAAGACAAGAGATAGAAGAAACACAACAGACGTTGGATGTCAATTGAGGGAGTCTTGGATTAAGGGGTCCTCGGATGGTCGGGCTATGTGACATGGGCCGGACTAATGGGCCATGCATGAAGATACAAGATGAAGGGTTTTCCCCGTGTCCGGATAGGACTCTCCTTGGCGTGGATGGCAAGCTTGGCGGCTAGTTGCATAGTTTCCTTTCTCTGTAAACCGACTTTGTATAACCCTGGCCCCCTCTGGTGCCTATATAAACCGGAAGGTTTAGTCCATAGAGGCGATCATAATCATACAGGCTAGACATATAGGGTTTAGCCATTACGATCTCGAGGTAGATCAACTCTTGTAACCCCTATACTCATCAGTCAATCAAGTAGGAAGTAGGGTATTACCTCCATTAAGAGGGCTCGAACCTGGGTAAACATCGTGTCCCCTGCCTCCTGTTACCTTCGATCTTCAGACGCACAGTTCGGGACCCCCTACCCGAGATCGGCCGGTTTTGACACGGACATTGGTGCTTTCATTGAGAGTTCCTCTGTGTTGTCGATAGAAAGATCGATGGCTCTCCTTGTCGTCAACGACCAAATCACTTCCAGAAGTGCCCTAGCTCCCGGGCAGATCTTCCAGCTTGGCAGTTTCACTATGGGCGCCCGCCTGGCCATTAAGCCCAAGGCGGTCCCCCAGATTGCCAAACATTATCTCCGCATCAACCCCAAAAACGACGATAAGATGGATCCGGCAGATATCTCGTCTTTGAACGAACTGCTAGACCGCAGCACCACCCTGGGGGTTGCAACAGATTATGGTCTGATTGGGCTTAAACCCGATCAGAGGGAAATCAGGTCCCCACCTGTCACCCACCTGGTGACACTTGTGGAAGTGCAAGTTAAGGATACCTCTCCTCCTATGCTAAGAACAAGCTATGTTCGGATCTTCGAGCCCTTCGAGCCGGACACCCATCTTCAAGAAGAGACCTTCTGTCCTCCGAACATAGAACCAGGCGTTGAGACTAAAAATCCCCAGAACACTCTGGATCCTGGGTCGGTAACCTCTGAAATCCTTCAAATTCCAGATTCCATAGTGGGCCAGGGCTCAGATTTAAAACCACCCACCCACCACAAGCAATACTCTCCAAGCAATTCCGGTCCCCCAGACATATGCGACTTAATGTATGTGCGGTAGTAACCTCAGGAAACAGTCCATCACTTTTGGGCTAGATTCCTACTTGTTGAAAACAAGATCAAAGATTAATGCGACGACGAAGCGGTATCAGTCTTTTGCCGCAACTGTACGGATGAGGGGATTCTCAATGCCCTCAATCGGCGCCGCATACTACACTTCACGGAGTACTGCGCAATGGAAAGCGCCTGGAAAGCCCAGACAGCTCGGTGGGATCCACCGGCCTTTAAGCCACCCACCGGTCGGGCAAAATGGATGCACCCTCACAGAGCACCCGATCATCACGCCACGGATAAGAAAATTAAGCCCTTAACAAGACACAGAACTGTCCTTGACGAATGGCTCGACAAGCCTTGTCAGATACACACGATGCCGAATTCTGAACCAACACATAGCTTTTGGGCATGTTGGATACTCCGTCAGGTGGCTAAGAGCGGTGAGGCCATCCTCACCAACTCTACCCCAGAGAAGTACTCCCCGGAGGATAACGATCTCAATGTGCTTACGGTCTTTGAGACCTGTTCTTCAAACAATCGACGCAAAAGGGCGCTCCGCGACCTTGCCAAAGTCAACAAAGTAGCCGCAATCAATCCTTGGAACGACATGGCGATAACCTTCAACGCCACTGACGAACCACGAGGCCGATCAGTCCGAGCACCAGCCACTCTAGTCCTAAATCCAATTGTGGACGGCTTTCGACTGACTAAAGTGCTCATGGACGGTGGCAGCGGATTAAACCTCATTTATGAGGACACTCTCAACAAAATGCAAATGGATAGGAGCCGCATCAAGCAGAGCAGTACAACCTTTCGAGGCATTATTCACAGTCGAGAAGCGCAATGTTCGGGAAAAATTAAACTCGATGTGGTATTCGGCATGCCTGAGAACTACAGGTCTGAAGAGTTAATCTTCCAGGTGGCACCTTTCAACAGCGGGTATCATGCCCTGTTAGGGCGAGATGCATTCACACACTTTCAAGCTATACCTCATTACGGGTACATGAAGCTCAAAATGCCCGAGCCCGACGGAGTTATCACTATCACTAGTGATCCGGACATAGCACTCCGCGCCGAAAACAAAACTGCATCCCTGGCCCTTGAGGCACTATCCGAGGCCCTTGCAGCTGAGGAGCTCGCTCTGTGCTCCGCAGTGGATAGAGACGATGTAATTCTCGATAAAAGGCCTAAATCCACTTCTATCAAGCCAGCAGACGAAATAGTCTAATTCCAAGTACACCCGACGAATCCTAGTAAAACAGCAGCCATTGGAGCACAGCTGGATCCAGCGGTCGATGCAGCTCTGAGAGCATTCCTGCGCGAGAATTGGGACATCTTCGCGTGGCACCCTACGGATATGCCAGGAATCCCACGCAGGCTCGCCGAACACAGCCTCAACATAATAATGGGGTTCAAGCCAGTCAAGCAGACGCTGCGGTGATTTACCGAACCCAAGTGACAAGCCATGGGGGAGGAGCTAGCCAAACTACTCGAAGTCGGGTTTATTCGAGAGATAAAACACCCGGACTGGTTAGCAAACCTGGTCATGGTGCCAAAGAAGGACAAATCCTGGCGCCTTTGTGTCGATTTTAAAGACCTCAATAAAGCCTGCCCAAAGGACCCCTTCCCACTGCCTCGCATTGACCAGATCATTGATGCAACCGTAGGACACGATTCATTATGTTTCCTCGACGCATACACCGGATACCATCAAATTAAGACGAAGGAATCCGATCAAGCCGCAACGGCATTCATTACCCCGCACGGGCCTTTCTGCTTCAACACTATGCCTTTCAGACTAAAAAACGCCGGCGCCACCTCCCAACGCACGATTCAAACTTGCCTGGAAAAAAGATTGGTAAAACGGTGGAGGCATACGTCGATGATGTAGTCATCAAAACTAAACATGTTGAATCATTGGTGGACGAATTACGTCTTACATTCAACAACCTTCGAACATATGACATACGGCTCAACCCGGAAAAATGCGTTTTCGGTGTTCCGGCCGGAAAGCTGCTCGGGTTCATCATTTCCAATAGAGGAATCGAAGCAAACTCGGCCAAAATTGGAGCCTTGTCCCAATTGGCAATTCCAACAGACCTAAAGCAGGTCCAAAAACTAGCTGGGTGCGTGGCACCCTTGAGCCGCTTTATCTCCAGATTAGGAGAGAAGGCACTGCTGCTATATCGCCTGCTCCGACACACTGACCACTTTGAGTGGACGGACGCAGCAACTGCCGGGTTGGAAGAAATCAAATCTTTGTTAGCAAACAACAAAATCCTTGCCGCACCTAACGTCGGCGAACCTATGCTGCTGTATATATCCGCAACTCACCAGGTGGTGAGCACTGTGCTCATCCTTGAACGAGAGGAAGAAGTACATAAATTCCCACTCCAAAAACCAGTATACTATGTATCGGTGGTTCTCACACCATGCAAGTCCCGATACCCGCACTATCAAAAGATAGCATATGTGGTTTTCATGGCATCTCGGAAGCTGTGACACTACTTTCAAGAGTGTTCGATCACGGTGGCCTCCGAGGTACCACTCAATGATGTCATAAATAATCGAGACGCCACCGGCCGCATCGCAAAATGGGCTATCAAGCTCTTACCATTTGAAATAACTTACAAGCCACGCCGAGCTATCAAATCTCAGGTGCTGGCCGACTTTGTCGCCGAGTGGACAGAAGCCGAACTCCCTAAAGAGTACGACACATACTCCAACTGGGTGATGTACTTCGACGGCTCTAAAATGTTAGCCGGACTGGGGGCTGGTGTCATCCTAACATCCCTTATAGGGGACACAGTCTGTTACGTATTACAAACCATGTATACGGACTCCAATAACGCAGTTGAATACGAGGCACTACTGCATGGCCTCCGGATGGCTATTTCTATGGGCATAAAACGCCTCGAGGTGCACGGGGATTCGAACCTTGCTATATCCCAAATAAATGGAGAATTCGTTGCAAAGGATCCAAAGATGGCGGCTTATCGCAATGTCGTACTCAAAATATCAGCTCGGTTTGAGGGGCTCGAGTTTCATCATGTGGCCTGAGACAGTAATCAAGCAGCGGAAATCCTTGCTCGAATGGACGCCACACGCGACCCCATCCCACCTAACACCTTCATGGAAATGCTCTTTAAGCCATCCGTGCTATGGCAGGACGAGAGCGGAAATACCAGTCCGGCTCCGATCACACCCCTGGATGCCGAACTCGACTCGGATATCATCGGGGGCTCGGGCACAGAACCAACGCCTTCCGCCCACGTAATCATGGCGGTAATCGCTCCATGGACCGAACCCTTCCTGACCTACCTAAATAGGCGGAGCTCCTTGAGGACCAGAATGAGGCTCGTTGCATTGTTTGACGCTCGAAAGCCTACAAGGTCCGTGAAGGAGAGCTCTACAAGAAAAGCACTACTGGAGTCCTTCAAAGATGTATCTCCAAAGATGAGAGGCGGCAACTCTTGGCCGAAATACATGCTGGCCTCGGCGGCCATCACGCTGCAGCTCGGGCCCTTGTAAGCAAGGCCTTCCGCACAGGGTTTTTTTGGCCCACAGCCCGAGCAGATGCATAGGCCCTTGTACAGCGTTGTGTCGGGTGCCAACTCTTTGCCAACCAAAGCCATATCCCGCCCACAGCCCTAAGAACAATCCCCATTACCTGGCCTTTTGCGGTCTGGGGGCTAGACACGGTCGGAACCCTTAAAGGGGGAAGCCATAAGAAGAAATACTTACTGTTTATGGTGGATAAATTTACTAAGTGGATAGAAGCCAAACCAGTAAAAACGGCTAAAGCCGTACCGGTGATAGATTTTATCTCCGGTGTCATACACCGTTACGGTGTCCCACATAGCATTATTACTGACAACGGCTCTAATTTCACAGCTGATGAGGTGAAAAATTGGTGTGCTAATCTAGGTATTAAACTCGATTATGCCTCCATATATCACCCCTAAACAAACGTTCAAGCTAAACGGGCCAATGGCCTGATAATGAGAGGCATCAAACCCAGACTAGTGCGATCCTTAAAGGACTCGGATAAACACTGGGTTGAGGAGCTCGACTCCGTACTCTGGGGGCTGCAGACCACACCCAATCGCATGACCGGATACACACCGTTCTTCATGGTGTACGGCACAAAGGCTGTCTTGCCCAGCGATATTATTCATGACTCACCTCGAGTGCGCATGTACGAGGAGAGAGAGGCCGAGCTCGATCGGCAGGACAACTTAGACGGCCTGGAGGAGGAGTGTGACGCCGCAAAAGCCCGTTCTGCATTCTATCAACAACAAGCTCGAAGATGCCAAAGAAGAGAAGTGTGGGCAAAGACTTACAATGTCGGAGAACTCATTATGCGCCTACCACAGAAGAAAAAGGACAAACTCAAGCCCAAATGGGAGGGTCCCTTCATTATAGACAAAGTTCTCACTGGAGGAGCATATCGCCTTCGCAATGCATCGGATCATCGCTTAGAGCCGAACCCATGGAACGCTGCTCGACTCCGGAGATTCTACGCCTAAGTCCGGACACATTGTTCATTACCTTTTTCTCCTTTTGTCACCTTTTTCCCCTTTTCTTTTCATTTGTTTTACGAATTCTAGCGTGTGTTCGGGTAAGCCGCACACTTGAGGGGTTTGCATCCTTAAATGTACACACCCCATCATAACTGGGGGCTTCGCTCAATCGAAGCTTATTATTTTAGGCATAAAGCCCACCATACATATGTGTTGTTTGCTCACAAATGTCCAGTCTTCGCCATTATATGCACCTCTATGACTTAAGTTTTTGCCAAGCTGGGTTGCCTGGCTCCTGTGCTTATGCCCTACATTCCCGCTTGTTCGGCTAGGGCATGAAGGGAGCACCTCTGCGATTGTTACAACCGGGTCATCCAGACATGTACCTTAGATGGGTGAAGCCGAAAGCTAGCGTTCTTAAGGGAAAAATTGGTCAGCGGACAAACGACGAATTGCCCTTGTAGTCACATAAACTACCAAGAATACAAAGACTCCTGTGATTCTTTCGCATCACGGCTAAGTCATGCATAAATGCTTGCCGACCTAGGGAGAGGAACCCTTAATGGAACTATTCTTTCTGGACGATGTTTCTTATGTTAAAAAGTAATATAACATAACTCCCCGAATACAGTTTGTCTGTTCAAGCATTATGACCGGATCGCCTGATTTCCGAACATACCTGGTGTTTCCCACGGGTATAGTATTCGGAAACACTCCACCCTTGGGTTTTGGAGGTTGAAGCGGAAGGCCTACCATGACAATAGTTTACAATTCGGCCGGAGATAAGTTTGCTGATAAAGTGTATTGTCACATAAAATCGCATGCCTACTCTTTATTTATGCCATCTATCGGGCCGTCTAGTTTAAAGTCCTGCTGTGAAAATTTGGCGGCTATCCTTACTTGATCGTTGTCGGTGTCAAAACCGGCGGATCTCGGGTAGGGGGTCTCGAACTGTGCGTCTAAGGCGGATGGTAACAGGAGACATGGGACACAATGTTTACCCAGGTTCAGGCCCTCTCGATGGAGGTAATACCCTACTTCCTGCTTGATTGACCTTGATGATATGCGTATTACAAGAGTTGATCTACCACGAGATCGTAGAGGCTAAACCCTAGAAGCTAGCCTATGGTATGATTGTTGTTGTCCTACGGACTAAACCCTCCGGTTTATATAGACACCGGAGGGGGCTAGGGTTACACAGAGTCGGTTACAAGGGAGGAGATCTACATATCTGTATTGCCAAGCTTGCCTTCCACGCCAAGGAGAGTCCCATCCGGACACGGGACGAAGTCTTCAACCTTGTATCTTTAGAGTCCAACACTCCGGCAAAAGGATATAGTCCGGCTGTCCGAGGACCCCCTAATCCAGGACTCCCTCAGTAGCCCCTGAACCAGGCTTCAATGGCGATGAGTCCGGCACGCAGATTGTCTTCGGCATTGCAAGGTGGGTTCTTCTCCAAATTCGGAATACTTGTTTGAGTAGTGTCCGGCTTCCCATAAATGTTGCACTCCTTGGCTTCCGCGCCTAATAATGGATATTCTCCACGCATCGACCGAATGCGAGAAGTCGGGGCATTTTTACAATTGCCACCCTAGCCATGTGGGTAAATCGTCTATTAAAGAGACGGGGATTCTCAGATCCAGATCACACCATCCTCCCACAGCGAGTATCCATCGGCGCGCGCCCGGAAAAAAATCCATTCCAACATGGCCGGTCGTCGCAGCTCCTCCTCTCACTCCCGTAGCCCTAAGCCCAGCAATTGGAAGAAGTGTTCCGTCCCCCACAGCCAATTAGTAGAGTTGCAGACCCAGGGATTTCTCCCTCCAGCGTATATGGTCCCCGTTCGAGCCGGGCTCGCCACCTATAACGGCGGGGAGCCAGCGGAGATCTTTCCCAGCCCATCCATGGGGGAACGGGTATGCCTCGTCCCTTACTTATTAAGAGGGCTTGGATTTCCAATTCATCTCTTCCTCCGTGGGCTCCAGGAGTTCTATGGCCTCCAGCTGCATAATTTCACTCCCGCCTCCATATTATACATTGCTGGCTATGTCGCCCTTTGCGAGCTGTTTCTGGGCTGCGAAGCTCATTTCAAGCTATGGAAGAGGCTATTCTGCCTCGTACCCCGTAGACAGGAGGGGTCACTGTATCAAGCGGGCGTAGCCGAAATATGGCGCATCGCCGGGACCGGATACCTATCTGGTACTCCGAAGAACACATCCGAGGACTGGCCTTCGGAGTGGTTTTATATGGAGGATGTCCCACTTCCGGACCCTATTCGGATGGGCCTCCCTGAGTTCGACAATGCTCCCCTGAAGAAACGCCGCAGCTGGCGCCCTCGAAGCCCTCAGGAGGAAGATAACGGAGAAGTCCTTTACCTGATGGGCCGGATAAAAATGCTGGCTCAATCAGGACTGACAATAATCGAGGTTATGTCAATATGTATAATGCGGGGAGTACAGCCACTTCAATATCGAGGGCACCCCATGTGGCACTTTAACGGGGAAGATGATGCCACACGCTGCGGGCTTAAGGGACCGGACTCAATTGCTGCTCTAGCAACAATTCTGTCTGATTTGTACAAGGGAGAGGAAGAGGAGTTCATCCGCATTAAGCCACGCGATGGATTCTCCATGTACAACCCTCCAAGCTGGGTGAGTTGTCACTTTTTACTCCCAGCCTTCCCGCATTCTTCGTCATAAGTACTTACCTTGTCGTTTCATGGCAGGAACTACGAAAATCTGTAAGGGAGGTCAACAGCCCGCCTCCACAACCGGAGGACCCTGACCGGGCCCTCGATCCCGGACTCGAAGAGGATCCAGACATATTTGTGGAGCTGATCGACAGGACATTCTATCAATTGAGCTGTGATGATGCCATGGTGGCCATCATAGCCGACTATCCTGGGCTACTCCCTGGATCGCATGTAAGTAAAACTGGAGGCCCAACTTCCGAGAAGGATCCCCTTTTTTGCACTTCACCTAGCGTACACATATGGTATCTTACAGGGAAGGCCCTCGGGACACCATGCCGAACCCGCAGTGACTCGCCAACAAGGGGCACCGAAGCCGGGTAGGCTAAAAAGGAAGGCGGTCAGGACTGAGACGCCGTCGCAGAGGTATGATACAGAACCTCGCTATATGGTTGTCGTCTTTTAAAATATAATAACGTCGATGTTTCCTAGTAGGAAAAACGCTAGCCGGACTATGTCCGGAGAGGTTGCCGATCACGCCTCCACCAGTCGGGCTCCAGGGACGGACATAGAGGCGGAAGCTAACATGGGGCGAACGTCGGATGCTCCTCCTACAGAGGATGCGGATAGATTATCCGCTACAAATTCCGAAGTGGAGAGCGCCATGAATCACATGCGTCGCTGGGCCATACTCCGTGACGCTTGTTTCTCCCAAGAGGCGTTTGATGCCTTCAAATTAGGAGACGCGTACATCTGTGCCGCTCAAAATGGTCTTGCCAGAGCCACGGGCCAGTATGTAAAGGATATACGGGTAAGAAAATCTGATGATTATATATATCAGTAGCCCCTGAGACTTGAAACAGTTGACACAACTGATTTAAGGATCATTATTTGTGCAGGTTCTTACAGAGAACAATACCCAATTGTCTCAAGAGCTGGAAGAGTGCAAAGCCCAGCTACGGGCCGCAGTTGCCGCGTTGAAGGAGTCCGAGAAGGCCCCTTCTGGTAACACTTGTTTCCATTGCAAAGAATGACAGGTACCAGATAGTATACGGCATGCACGCAAATCTAACAATAGATGTTGCAGATGACTCCGGAGTGATTCCGGAGGCCGTGCCGAGGGATGCGCAACATGCTAATCGACAGCTAAATGCTGGCGAGCGCGTGCTTACGCGGGTTAGGCAGGAGAAAAATGATCTCCAAGACGCCAATATCCAGCTGGGCGTGGAACTGAAAGATGTTCGAGCCCAGCTTGCGGACTCCGTGAAGGAGAATAAGCGGCTTCGACGCGGCATTTTCCGTAAGTGCTTGAACGAACTTTTGAAAGAGTTCGGCGAAGAAGCCGGCTAACAGAGTTATGTCTGCAGGTATGCTGACGGGTCGTCCCGCGGAGGAGATGCCCGGGTCTGCGGGTGATCCTCTACCAGAGCTCTCACAACTGCACGAACAAGTTCGACAGGTGATGCAGGGTATTGCCCAAGCCTTGTGGTCATCCGCTTCCGCGCCAGGAGGCATGGGGGAGCTTATAGAGAAGCTCAAGGGAGCGCGGCGGCGCTTCCCATTATGGAAGATATCAGCCTGCCGACAAGGTGCAAGGGAAGCCTGGGCCATGGTGAAGACGCGATATACCAAAGCTGGCCCAAACCACATGGCCGAGGTCAGACCTGTGGGGCCCGATGGGAAAGAGATCCCCGTCAGTTTGGTGTATGACCAAGTAGAATTAGCCGCAAAGTATTCCCAACAGGATTGTAGGCTAGATAGTCTGTTGGATGGTATAGAAGAAGAATTTAGTCAGTCTAGGTGACTGTGTACTTCAAGTGACATATATTGTCCCTAGCCGGATTGTAAATCATTTGTCATGGCAGACCTTTTCGCTTCAACCTCTGGACCCGATAGTCCGGAGTGTATCCGAATACCCGCTTAGTTATGTAAAAACCGGGGTACGCGTGGAAACCAGGCGTAGGGGTCATAAGTGCTTGAACAGACAAGTACCCAACTAGCTATGTTATATCACATGGATAGTAAGAAACATCTTCCAGGGAGAATAGTTCCGTTAAGGGTTCCTTTCCCTGGGTACGCATGCCCTAATGTCCATGTTCGAACTGCGAAAAGAGACGCATGCTATAAACATCTAGGGGCATGTATTAAAATAAATAAAAGTCATATATTTTGTTCACCGACCGAGTATTCCCTTAAGAACGCTAGCTTTCGGCTTCACCCAGTCTGAGGTACACATCCGGCTGACCCGGCAGTAACAATCGCAGAGGTGCTACCCTTATGCCCTAGCCAAATTAACGGGAGCGTAGGGCATAAACACAAGAGCCAGGCCACCCAGCTTGGTCAAAACTTAAGTCATATCGATGCATATAATGGCGAAAAAAGGTACATGTGGAAGAATAACACATGTGTGGGCATAAAGCCTGGAAAATAGTAATATTAAGCTTCTGTATAAGAAGCCCCCAAGTATAATGAGCGCGGCTAGCGCGTCAAGATTGTGTAGTCAAGACACAATTTAGCCTTTTAAGGCCTTGAAGAAAAGGAAAAAAGAAGAGAGAAAGATAGAAAATACAGAGAACGGATATGTAAAAAATTGACGGAGGTAAGGAGACGAACATAGAGTCCGGCACTAGGCGTAGAACCTTCGGAGTCTGGCTGCGTTCCATGGGTTTGGCTCGAGTCGATTATCCGATGCATCCCACAGACGGTACGCTCCACGGGTCAGAACCTGGTCAATAATGAAGGGACCTTCCCATTTGGGCTTGAGCTTGTTCTTTTCCTTCTCCGGTAGGCGTAGAACGAGTTCGCCAACGTTATAAACTTTGGCCCGTACTTCTCTGCTTTGATACCTTCGAGCCTGTTGCTGATAGAATGTGGAACGGGCTTTTGCCACGCCACGCTCCTCCTCCAGGGCGTCCAAACTGTCCTGCCGATCGAGCTCGGCCTCTTTTTCTTCATACATGCACACTCGAGGTGAGTCATGAATTATGTCGCAGGGCAGTACCGCCTCTGCGCCATACACCATAAAGAACGGTGTGTATCCGGTAGTGCGATTCGGCGTGGTCCGCAGCCCCCATAGTACGGAGTCGAGCTCCTCTACCCAACACGTGTTTGATTCCTTTAAGGACCGCACTAATCTGGGTTTAATGCCACTCATGATAAGACCATTTGCTCGCTCGACTTGACCATTAGTTTGCGGGTGATAGACAGAAGCATAATCGAGCTTGATGCCCATGTTGCTGCACCAAAGTTTTACCTCGTCGGCTGTAAAGTTCAAGCCGTTGTCGGTGATGATGTTGTGGGGGATGCCATAACGGTGTACAACCCCAGATATGAAGTCTATCACCGGTACGGATTCAGCCGTTTTGACTGGTTTGGCTTCTATCCATTTGGTGAATTTGTCCACCATGACCAATAGGTATTTTTTCTTATGGGTTTCCCCTTTGAGGGGTCCGACCATATCAAGCCCCCAGACCGCAAAGGGCCAAGTAATGGGGATTGTTTGGAGAGCGGTAGGCGGCATATGGCTCTGGTTTGCAAAAAGCTGGCAACCGATGCAACGTTGAACAAGGTCCTGTGCGTCTGCTCGGGCCGTCGGCCAATAGAAACCTATACGGAAGGCCTTGCTTACGAGGGCCCGAGCTGCTGCGTGGTCGCCGCCGAGTCCAGCATGGATTTCTGCCAAAAGCTTCCGCCCTTCCTCTTCGGAGATGCACCTTTGAAGGACTCCGGTAGTGCTTTTTTTATAAAGCTCTCCCTCGTGGACCTTGTAGGCTTTAGACCGCCGCACTATGCAGCATGCCTCATTTTGGTCCTCGGGTAGTTCCTGCCTGGTTAGGTAGGCCAGGAATGGTTCTGTCCACGGGGCGATGACGGCCATTATCACGTGGGCTGAAGGTGTTATTTCGGTGGCAGAGCCTCCGATTGTGTCGGAGTGTTCGGTATTTGGTGTTGTGGCCGGGTCCGGACTATTGTTACCGGTGTCCTCTTCCCATACCACGGATGGCTTAAACAGCCTTTCCAAGAAGATGTTAGGTGGGACAGGTTCGCGCTTAGCGCCGATATGGGCGAGGATATCCGCCGCCTGATTGTTTTCCCGAGCCACATGGTGGAATTCAAGCCCCTCAAACCGAACTGACATTTTGAGGACGGCGTTGCGATAAGCCGCCATTTTCAGATCATTGGCGTCGAAGTCTCCATTTATTTGAGATATTGCGAGGTTCGAGTCCCCACACACCTCCAGGCGTTGAATGCCCATGGAAACTGCCATCCGGAGACCATGTAACAGGGCCTCGTATTTGGCTGCGTTGTTGGAGTCTGTGTATAGTATTTGGAGTACGTATTGGACTGTATCTCCGGTGGGGGACGTCGGGATGACGCTAGCCCCCAGACTAGCCAGCATTTTAGAGCCGTCGAAGTGCATGATCCAATTGGAGTACGTGTTGTATTCTTTAGGGAGTTCGGCTTCTGTCCACTCGGCGACAAAATCGGCCAGTACTTGCGACTTAATGGCTCGCCGTGGTCTATATGTTATGTCGAATGGGAGGAGCTCGATAGCCCATTTGGCAATCCGGCCCGTGGCATCGCGGTTGTTTATTATGTCGTTGAGTGGTACTTCCGAGGCCACCGTAATTGAACACTCTTGAAAGTAGTGTCGTAATTTCCGGGATGCCATAAATACCGCGTATGCTATCTTTTGATAATGTGGGCACCGTGATTTGCATGGAGTGAGCACAGTGGATACATAATATACCGGCTTTTGAAGTGGGAATTTATGTCCGTCCGTCTCTCGTTCGACGACGAGCACTGCGCTTACAACTTGGTGAGTTGCCGCTATATACAACAGCATTGGTTCGCCGACATTTGGCGCCGCCAAGATGGGGTTGGTGGCCAGGATGGCTTTTATTTCTTCCAATCCGGCCGTGGCTGCGTCCTTCCACTCGAACTGTTCGGTGCGCCGAAGAAGGCGATAAAGGGGTAGTGCCTTTTCTCCTAATCGGGAGATACAGCGGCTTAAGGCCGCCACTCATCCAGTTAACTTCTGGATTTGCTTGAGGCCAGTTGGGATAGCCAACTGTGACAGAGCTCGGATTTTAGCCGGATTTGCTTCAATTCGTCTACTGGAGACGGTGAAGCCCAGGAGCTTTCCGGCGGGCACGCCGAAAACGTATTTTTCCGGATTGAGCTTGATGTCGTATGTTCGGAGATTGTTGAACGTGAGCCTCAAGTCGTCTATTAAGGATTTGACGCGTCTGGTTTTAACGACCACATCGTCTACGTATGCCTCCACTGTTTTCCCGATCTGTTTTTCCATACATGTCTGAATCATGCGTTGATACGTTGCACCGGCGTTTTTGAGCCCGAAGGGCATTGTGTTAAAACAGAAGGGGCCGTATGGAGTGATAAATGCCATTGCGGCTTGATCGGACCCCGCCATCTTAATTTGGTGGTAACCGGAGTATGCATCGAGGAAGCACAATGAGTCATGTCCTGCGGTAGCATCGATAATTTGATCGATGCGAGGGAGGGGGAGGGATCCTTTGGGCAAGCCTTATTAAGGTCCTTGAAGTCGACGCATAGGCACCAGGATTTGTCCTTATTTGGTACCATCACCAGGTTTGCTAGCCAGTCCGGATGTTTTATTTCTCTAATGAATCCGGCCTCCAGTAACTTGGCTAGCTCCTCTCCCATGGCTTGTCGCTTAGGTTCAGAGAAACGCCGAAGAGTCTGCTTGACCGGCTTGAATCCCTTTAGAATGTTAAGGCTATGCTCGGCTAGCCTGCGTGGGATTCCTGGCATGTTTGAAGGATGCCAGGCGAATATGTCCCATGTCGCGCAGGAACTCTCGTAGTGCGGCGTCTACAGCGGGGTTTAACTGTGCCCCAATGGATGCTGTTTTTGTAGGGTCCGTTGGGTGGACTTGGAATTTGACAATTTCATCCGCTGGTTTAAAAGAGGTGGACTTGGATCTTTTGTCGAGTATCAGGTCATCCTAGTCCACTGTGGAGCGTAGTGCAGTTAATTCCTCGGCCGCGAGGGCTTCGGATAATGCCTCGAGGGCCAGTGCGGCTGTTTTGTTTTCGGCGCGGAGTGCTATGTCCGGATCACTAGCTAGAGTGATGATTCCATTGGGCCCGGGCATTTTGAGCTTCATGTACCCGTAATGGGGTATGGCTTGGAAGATCATGAATGCCTCCCACCCTAGAAGGGCGTGGTATCCGCTACTGAACGGGGCCACTTGGAATGTAATTTCTTCAGACCTATAATTCTCCGGCGTGCCGAATACCACATCTAGCGTGATTTTCCCAGCGCATCGTGCCTCCCGACTAGGGATGATTCCTTTGAAGGTCGTGCTGCTTTGCTCAATGCGGTTTCTGTCTATTTCCATTTTTTGAAGAGTCTCCTCATAAATGAGGTTTAATCCGCTGCCGCCGTCCATGAGCACTTTAGTAAGCCAAAAGCCATCCACAATTGGACTAAGGACCAAGGCGGCTGGTCCTCGGGCTGTTCGGAATTTAGGTTCGTCACTGGCATTGAAGGTGATAGCTGTGTCGCTCCATGGATTTATTGCTGCCACGTGGCAGACTTCGGCAAGGCTGTGGAGTGCTCGCTTACGTCTATTATTTGAGGCGAAGGTCTCCAAGACTGTCAATATTGTATTGTTGTTATCCACGGGGTGGTGCTCTGCGGTATTTTTAATGAGGAGATCCTCACCGCTCTTGGCCACCTGCCGAAGTACCCAACATGCTCTAAGGCTATGTGTTGGTATGGTATCCGTTGTACTATGAATTTTGCATGGCCCATTAAGCCATCCCGCCAATACGGTTCCACGCCCTGTAGTGGGCTTTTGCTTCTTTGTAATTGAGTCGGGCGACTTATGAGCGTGCACCCTTTTAGTTTGGCCTGGGGGTTTTGTCAGAGCCGGATTATCCCAAAATTTTGTTTGGGTTTTCTAGGCGCTTTCCATCGCACAGCATTTTCGTACTATGGCCGCCAAGTCAGCGAAGTGTGCTATGTCACGGCGACTTATGGCGTTGAGGATTCCCTTGTCCGTGCAATTATTGCAAAAGAATGAAATTGCGTCTTCCTCGCGACAGTCCTTGACCTTGTTCATTACAAGGAGGAATCTGGCCCAATAGTGATGTACTGTCTCCTGGGGCTCTTGCCTAATGTGGGAAAGATCGTTTATATCTGGGTGGGTGGGTGGATTTATGTCCGAACCTTGACCCGATCTGAGACCCGGGGGCGGAGGAGTTTCCGATCTTGGAAGTTCGGGCTCCGGGATGTTGCCCAGTGGGTCTGGCCCGCTGCCTGATTCTAGGTTCAGGGTTTGGGCGATGACCTCCCGTAGACAGGTATCCGGCTCGGAGAGCTCGGGAATCCGGACATAGTTTGTCCTCAAGATAGAGGAAGAATCGCCGCATTGCTCCTCCACCACCGCTATCTGATCGGTGACCGGCGGAGAGTTAATCTCCCTTTGGTCGGGTTTAAGCCCAATTCGATCATAGTCCGTAGCGACTCCCAAAGCGGCAATGCGATCCAAGAGCTCGTTCAAAGAGGAGAGCTCCAATGGATTCATCCGCTCGGTAAGTTCCAAGCCGATGTGGAGGCTGTTTTCGATGACCCGAGAAGTCATCATCGGCGCAGCGGCCGAACGGGCGGTCATGACGACGCCGCCTAGTCGGAGAGTTTGGCCTACATCCAGGGCTCCCCTAGAGGTGATGTTGTCCCTGACAACGAGACGAGCCATCCTGACGGCACAGTGGAACTCTCAATGAAAGCACCAATGTCGGTGTCAAAACCGGCAGATCTCAGGTAGGGGGTCCCGAACTGTGCGTCTAAGGCGGATGGTAACAGGAGACAGGGGACACTATGTTTACCCAGGTTCGGGCCCTCTCGATGGAGGTAATACCCTACTTCCTGCTTGATTGACCTTGATGATATGAGTATTACAAGAGTTGATCTACCACGAGATCGTAGAGGCTAAACCCTAGAAGCTAGCCTATTGTATGATTGTTGTTGTCCTACGGACTAAACCCTCCGGTTTATATAGACACCGGAGGGGGCAAGGGTTACACATAGTCGGTTACAAGGGAGGAGATCTACATATCCGTATTGCTAAGCTTTCCTTCCACGCCAAGGAGAGTCCCATCCGGACACGGGACGAAGTCTTCAATCTTATATCTTCATAGTCCAACAGTCCGGCAAAAGGATATAGTCCGGCTGTCCGAGGACCCCCTAATCCAGGACTCCCTCAATTGTACACCAAGCTAACCGAAATTTCTTGTGCGTCCGGTCCCTGAGTTCCGACCTGGGCCATATGATTTGGATCAAGTCCGGTATACCGAGTTTTCACCATGGCCCAGGCCTCTCATGTACCCTCTCGACATGTTGATGCCTTCCACAGCTCAAAACGAAAACGAGCTCCTTTGAAAAGCTCCGCGAGCTCCCCCATCAGTCTAGGAGGAGAATCGGATGGCCATAAAGCCTTCGCCATATTCCTCATTGCTTTCCGAGCTTGCTCGTGCACTTTGGATAGCTCTTGCAGCAAGTCACCTTGAAATCCGGACACTTCTCCTTCGGGCCTCCCAGTTAACAAACCTACAGGAACAAATCTCGTAAAAAATCATCAGGGAATCTTATGAAAGTTAGGTTCAGGGACATACTAAATATGCCGCCTTTCAGCTTTCGGTTCTCCTTCAACGCATCTGACAGTTGGGCTCTTACGTCCTTCAGCTCCTCGGCTAGCTTGATGTTGGCATCCTATAGCTTGTTCTTCTCATCTCTGGTCCATGTCAATATACGTTGACCAACGACTTCTTACCGTTCGGCATGCTGTTTATCCGCTTACGCAGCTTTCAATCTATCCTCCAGCTGATCCGGCCATCCTGCCGCCGTAAACAAAATAGTGCATACTTCAAAAACATTGCTGGCAGAATCGTATTTTTTGGACAGTAATTGACCTTTCCATTCGGTGCCTTCTTGGACTTCTCTAGTTCAGCAGTGGCAGCAGTTAGCTGGGTCCGACACTTTTCAAGCTCCTTGGATAGCATATCGTTTTTCTCCGTGAGTACCTGATAATACAACGATCCTTAAATCAGTTTGGCCAAACTGCTTCAAGTCTAGCACATGAGTATTGAATCTACGAAAAGCTCTTACCCGCATATCATTTGAAAGCTGGTGTGTGGCTCCAGCAAGCCCATCCCGAGCAGCTCGGATATATGCATCCGCAGAGTTGAGGGCATGGAATGCCTCTACGGTAAAACTGGGATCGTGCATGGCTTCTTTCTGCCGATGATGATTCATTGCAATTTCCACTTCAGAATTAGTGACTGATACATCATCTGAATCCTCTTGGAGATGATAGTCCGACATTTTTCCCCTATCAATCCTAGTCCTTACAGCAGGGTCCGGGGCCGGATTGGTCGAGACATGGCCGGCGAGGTCCCCGGATATAGTCCGGCATATGCTCTTCCTGAAGAATGGTCCAGTGGAAAACGTCACAACTCGGTCTACCCACCAAGTGCATGTCAAAAACTATACCTCTTTGGTGAAGGCGGGTGTCGGTGTCAAAACCGGCGGATCTCGGGTAGGGGGTCCCGAACTGTGCGTCTAGGATCGATGGTTACAGGAGACAGGGGACACGATGTTTACCCAGGTTCGGGCCCTCTCTATGGAGGTAATACCCTACTTTCTGCTTGATTGATCTTGATGAATATGAGTGTTACAAGAGTTGATCTACCACGAGATCGTAATGGCTAAAGCCTAGAAGTCTAGCATGTATGACTATGGTAATGAGTACATCCTTTCCGAACTACGCCCTCCGGTTTATATAGACATCGGGGGGATCTGGGGTTACACAGAGCCGGTTACATAGGAAGGAATCTTCATAGTTGATCGCCAAGCTTGCCTTCCACGCCAAGGAGAGTCCAATCTGGACACGGGTAGAGTCTTCGGCCTTCATGTCTTCACAGCCCACCAGTCCAGCCCATGGATAACAGGCTGGACGCCCGAGGACCCCTTAGTCCAGGAGTCCCTCAGTAGCCCCTGAACCTGGCATCAATGACGAGGAGTCTGGCGTGCAGATTGTCTTCGGCATTGCAAGGCGGGTTCCCTTCTATCCGAACTCCAAGATAATCTTCGGATGCGACGATAGTATCTGGACCTGTAACACGCACCACACACAAGCGCAAAGAGAATATAATACTCGCACGAGTCCAATCCGCTGACAGCTTTTTACAACATGACATCACATCTGTCCGGTCATAATTTCGAACCGTTTTTCGTCTGTCACTCCATGTTTCGAGATGCGGTTGCCATCGGCACATCTTGTCAAAGCAGAGATCGTGTCCCCTTATTGCGGGATTCTCATCAATGCGGGCATGGGCAATCCAACTGTGCTGTTTGCTCGGCCCTTGGGAATAGGCGAGTTTAAGGCGAGTGGGGAGGCGCTTGATATTCACAGCCTTTATAAGGGGATAAGGATTCCCCTCCATCACCCACACCCTTTCTCTCCTCCAGTCCTTTCGTCCTTGAGCTCCAGCGCCCAAGCTTTGGCTTTTCCTCGCTCGAGAAAGCACTCCAAACATGTCCAGATCCGGAGCTGGAGGCAAGTGGATGGCCTCCTCTGTTAAGGACGTTGTGGAGCTCCGGGAGGCCGGATACCTGGCCAAGGAGATTGCTCA
Organism: Aegilops tauschii subsp. strangulata; assembly: GCF_002575655.3. NCBI lineage: Eukaryota > Viridiplantae > Streptophyta > Magnoliopsida > Poales > Poaceae > Aegilops > Aegilops tauschii. The sequence goes on from NC_053038.3 coordinate 249,795,776, forward strand.
CCGACTCCCGGCCAAAGGGAAAATCGTCACCACTCCAGAGCCCCATGAGAGGGTTGTGTTTCCCGCACACTTTGTCCGCGGGCTGGGATTCCCTCTCCAACCATTCGTCCATGGGCTGATGTTTTACTATGGGCTAGACTTTCATGACTTAGCCCCCAATTTCATTCTCAACATCACGGCATTCATTCTCGTGTGTGAGGCCTTCCTCTGCATCCCACCTCATTTCGGCCTATGGCTGAAGACCTTTAACGTGAAGCCGAAAGTGGTGGGCAGCCAACAGGCAGAGTGGGAAGGCGCCATGGTGGGTAAGATGCCCAATGTTACCTAGCCCGAAGGCTCTTTTGCGGAAACAGTGAAGGGGTGGCAATCGGGGTGGTTCTACATCACCGAGCCGCGCGACCCTAATTGGGCGGCGGCCCCCGAATTCTGATCTGGAATCCCGATGCGGCTCACCTCCTGGCAAGAGAGGGGCCTAACCTGGGGTCCCTCGAGCGAGCTGACTGGGCTCCAGACGTGCGTCTAGAACAAGGTAGACAGGAAAATCAAGCTCGTCAACGTGATCCAGGTCATGCTCATTCGTCGGGTTCTTCCATGCCAACGTCGGACTTGCTATTTGTGGGAGTACGATCCAGCCAAGCACCAGACGCTACTAGAGCTCTCCGGCCGATGCACGAAGACATCTGGAAAGTACTCTTCAAGGCCGGCGAGACGCCACCGCCTACGACCGAGGATCGCGGGCTCAATTTAAAACGCCAGGCTAATTCGGTAAGTTGTTTCATGTTTTCAAGGCATACCCTTTACTAGCATATTTTGAGAAAAAATTCTGAGCCTTCCTATCCATGTTTTCAGGCCTGGATCGAGGTACCAGGGGAGATTAACTGTCCAGCTCTACTGCCCGAAGACCCCGAATTTCCATTACTAATGAAAATGTTGTTTCCAGCACCTTATGAGGTGCCGGAGAAGACGGCCAAGAAAGCGGCAAAAGGGGCCCGGAAGGGCCCTCGCCGAAAAGGCACCCCGGACATGATGTCCGAAGACGAGACTCGCTCTACGTCCGCCGAGGACGATGACAAGGAGGAGGAAGATGACTCCCTACCCGAGGTGGGGAGAAAGAAGAGAACGGCCTCCACGAATCTGGAGGTGGGGGCACCCAATAGGGGGAAAGGCTTCCCCGTGGATAACTCCGCGTGGGATGTCGATAGCAGTCCGGCGCGCCCTTCCCGGGCCAAGCCTCAGGCCGCAACGTAAGCATAAAAAATCTTTATGCACGCCGGAACGCCCGTCCTTTCCGCCTTGCAATATTTGATATGTTTGAATCGTGTTATTGCAGTCCGGCTCGGGACAGTTCTCCGCGATCTTCATCAGAAGGTTCGCTGGACCCAAAGGACAGGGTCAGTATGTCACCGCCGCTAGCCTACTCCCCTTCGACCAAGGGTGAAGACGAGGAGGCGTCCCAAAGGGCCTCCTCAGGCCGGGGGAAGGCTCCGGAGATCATCAAGGTGGCGCCCCAGGATGACTCCCGGGCCGCCGGATATATGGGGGGAAAAGCCCCTACGGAGAAGGACTGTGCGGGCCGAGTTCTACTCGCCCCTCAGCCGGATTCTATTCCGGAGACCTATACGGCTCCGGAGTCCGGCAAACGGCCCTTCCCAAAAGGAGGGGGTGAACTACCGGTGACCTCTGTCCAACCGGAGGCGCCGGTTCGTCTACTGGAGGCGCTGCAAGGCGCCTCCATTGTGGATGAGCACCGTGCCCATATGGTATGGTGATTGAAAGGGTTCAGTCCGCCAAAAACGGACTGACCGAGGCCTGCACTAGCCTTCTAGTAGGCTTTAAGGTGAGTAATGTAATTGTAAGAGGAATATCACAGCGTAGACAGTAGCCCCTAATGCTCTGTTCGGTGTCCCTCAAGAAAAAGCCGAACAGAGGATCAAAAATAATTATCGCAAGAGTCTAACAAAAAGGTGTCTATGTGAAAAAGAAGGCCTTGTTGCGGGCTGCTACCGCTCAAACCGCGGAGGTCTCCGGACTGAAGCGGAAACTGGAGCGGGCCAAGGAAGAGCTCGGTCTCGTGAAGAGGCAGCTGGAGGATAGCCAAGGTATGCAGTAACCTGCGGGTGTATTGAAGAATAAATTGTTCAAGCTGACTAAAGTGTCATGAATTTTATTAGGGGCCACGACCAAGGTGGCGGCCCTCAAGAAGGCGTTAGCCGAGGCCGAGGACAAAGCGGCCAAGGAACGCGCCGTGCGCGAGAAGCACGAGGCCCTGGTTAGCAAGACCCAGCAAGAGCTCCAGGACGACGTCGAGAAGCTCGAGTCCTTGGAGCGCGATTTTAAGACGCAAGAGTCCAAACTTGCGAAGGGCCGTCAGAGCGCACAGGATGCCCGAGCTGAAGCCCAGAGCACCCTCCAAGAAATTCAGGCGGCCAAGAAGATTACGGCGGGTAAGTCTTTCGCTATGCAAAGCCAGTAGGCGAAGGAAACATTCCTTGTACTGACCTGAATTTGGGTTTTCCAGGGGCGTTCACGAATCTGCGGTGCAGCATATCAGATGCTGCTGAGTTTTATCAAGCCGAAGAGGGGATGTCTATGGAGAAGCTATTCTGGTCTCAACATCTTGGACCCGAACATCCGGTGCCCTTTAGCGACCAGCTGAAACAGCTGGTCGAGCTGCATAGGTCGGCAGAGCTAGTCATGAGGAACCTAATAGTCCAGCTGTGGCCTGCCGAGCCCATACCTAGCAGCTACTTCGGACTTGTGAAACGGCTTGTGAGTGCCTGTCCGTGGCTCGAAGCCGTGAAGCGGTCGGTCTGCATTGAGGGTGCACGGATGGCATTTGCCCGCGTCAAGACGCATTGGGCGAAGCTGGATGCCAAGAAGGTGATGACCGAGGGGCCTCCGGAGGGCAAGGAGCATCGTCGACCCGAGCTTTATTTTGATAGTGTCCTGGAGGGATCCCGCCTTGTGGTGGAGCAATGTTCGAAGGATGTTATATTCCCATGAAAACATTCGTATTATCCTGTCCTGTAATATGGAACAATGATGTTGTGTAATATAGTGTTTGCGATTTAAATTTTACCTCATGTGCGGCCGTTTATGAAATCTGAGGGTTGACCAGTCGTCGGCTTCTGCCCCCATGTAGGTAGTACGGGGGTGTTCGGGATAAATCTAAACACTCTTTACTCCACATTCTGGTCCTTAAAGGAGGTGTTTAGCGCAACGAACAAGGCAATCAGACTATGCAGCCTTTACCGCCCGCGCTTAGCCATAGGAGTTTGACAATAAGAAATTCGGCGAAGCCCCTGGTATTAGGAAGGCCGAACTAGGGGCGTAACACATGCCTAATCGGAGAAACCAATTCCTCGCATGAAGCGGAGAAAATCTCTAACGATTTGGGACCTCTCGAACAGCTGACCAGCTCTCGCCGCGTCATGACAGTCAGTTTTCGGCTTTCTCTACTGAGGTGCTCGTCTGGAAGAACCGGGACACAATCGCAGTAGTTCTCCCTTTACTACCCTAGCCGATATAGCGGCACGTAAGGTAGCAAGCACAGGAGCCGGGCAACCCAACTATTGACCAAAGACATGATTCGGAGCCGATGCATATAATGCTATAAGTTCGGGGTGCCGAACTGTACAATAAAAGTGTTCGGACTTTTATTGCCGTTATGTGGGGCGTGATGAAGCCCCTGCCGCAATAATACGTACCAAAATGTATGTGTGCAATGAGTAATAAATACAAAGGTAGGGAGACAGAAAAAAAAAAATAAGCTGACACTACCATTCATTTACCATTGTGGTGTTATTAATACGTCGAGGCGTATTTGTACAAGTAATGCGATAAGCAAGTAAGGCTATTTATTGTGCCAAGACCAAGGGCGAGCTGCGTACAGGTATGTGAAACAGATATAGCAATCGTTAGCAGAGACCACCTGGGGATTCCCTTGTACGCCAGAGCTCCTTGCCTCCTTGGTGTGTTCTGCCCGCGGGTCGTCCGAATAGACCTTGAAAAGAAAAAACCCGAAATGAAAAGGAAAAGTAAAGGTGTGCAATTCCCAGGGTCGGTTGAGCCGCACTGTGGATCGTTAGCTAGTTATGCCTCCGTCAGCACCCATGGGGTTTTAAGTGCGTAGTTATGTACGCGTGGTACGAATGCCACTGCAAGAAGGGGGTTGGGGCGGAGTCCGGATTGCTAATCGAGCTCTTGATGAGCCGAGCTGTCCTGTTGCAGCGTAGTCCGGACCTTCTTAACGGTGTTCAGGGGCTCGACAGCCAGGTTATGGTTCTGCTTGAGAATGCCGCTCTGTGCTTCTGCTGCTAGGGCGGCTGTGTGCTCCTCTGTACGAAGGCAACATTCCGTATTTCCATTGACTGTTATGATGCCGCATGGATCGGGCATCTTGAGCTTGAGATAAGCATAGTGTGGCAGCGCGTTGAATCTAGCAAACGCGGTTCGTCCAAGCAGTGCGTGGTAGCCGCTGCGGAAGGGGATGATATCGAAGGTTAACTCTTCGCTTCAGAAGTTGTCCGGAGAACTGAAGACCACCTCCAGCATGATTGAGCCCGTGCAACGGGCCTCTACGCCTGGTATGACTCCTTTAAAGGTGGTCTTTGTAGGTTTGATTCGTGAGGGATTAATGCCCATTTTGCGCACTGTATCCTGATAGAGCGGGTTGAGGCTGCTACCCCCGTCTATTAGGACTCGTGTGAGGTGAAATCCGTCGATGATTGGGTCAAGGACCAGTGTGGCCGAACCGCCATGACAGATACTAGTTGGATGATCTCGACGATCAAAGGTGATCGGGAATGACGATCGTGGATTAAATTTTGGGACGACTGGCGCTACCGCATAGATGTCCCTGAGTGCGCGCTTCCGCTCCCTTTTGGGGATGTGTGTAGCGTATATCATGTTCACCGTTTTGACTTGAGGGGGAAACTTTTTCTGTCCTCCAGTGTTCGGCTGCCGGGGCTCTTCCTCGTCGTCCTCGCTTTGCGATCCCGTTTTCTTGCTTCCGGCATTTGACTTGCTGGCTTGCTTGAAGACCCGGTAATATCTGTTGGTATGATTGGCTTCTTTGTCTGGGGTGCCATGTATCTGGCATGGACGATCGAGTATGCGGTCCAAGCTGGATGGTCCCTCGCTGTTCCTTTTATAAGGCTTCTTCCGCTCCGGACTTGGAGCCACTGAATCCGGCGTGAACTGCCGTGTCATCGGTGTTATCGCCATTACCTCGGCGTTTGTGTTTATTGCACCGGAGCTTACCGGTGCTGTTTTGGGCCTCAGATGGCCTGCCTCGTTGGCTGTGTTTGTACTACAAGCCAGCCAACTATCCTCACCCGCGCAAAAGCGGGTCATGAGTGCCGTGAGGGCTGCCATAGACTTCGGCTTTTCTTGGCCGAGGTGGCGGGCAAGCCATTCGTCGCGGATGCTGTGTTCGAAGGCCGCTAGGGCTTCGGCATCCGGACAGTCAACGAGCTGGTTCTTTTTGGTTAGGAACCTAGCCAGAATTTTCTGGCTGATTCTCCAGGTTGTTGAACTATATGACTTAAGTCGTCAGCGTCTGGTGGCCGGACATAAGTACCTTGGAATTGTCAAGAAAAGCTTCTTCCAAGTCCTCCCAACTACCGATGGAATTTTCGGGCAGGCTATTTAACCAGTGTCTAGCTGGCCCTTTTTGTTTTAGTGGGAGGTATTTGATGGCGTGGAGGTCGTCTCCTCGGGCCATATGAATGTGTAGAATAAAATCCTCGATCCATACTGCGGGATCGGTTGTTCCGTCGTATGATTCGATATTGACGGGCTTGAACCCCTCGGGAAGTTCATGATCCAGTACTGCATCTGTGAAGCAGAGGGGGTGTGCGGCGCCTCCATATCGGGCCGCATCACAGCGCACCTCCGATGAAGTCCGTCTGTGGTTATCGGCCCAGGCGTGACTAGGTTTGTGACGTCCGAATAGGTAGCCGTCATCCCGAGTCGGGAAGCGTCCTCGCGATCCGTATATTGATCGGGTCTGTCCTGCTCTACTGTCCATGTCCTGCCGAAGGTCATATGTATGGTCCCGAGCTGTTCTGTCTCTGTTTTTACGAGGCGGTGGGGCGGGCTGTTGTTCGGCCTGAGTTGTCGTTTTATCCCGACCGCGGGGTGGCCGGTCCGCATTGCGCGATGGAGGTGTGGGGTCTGGTGCCTCCTCATTGAACTGAGATAGCAGTCTGCGCTTCGGGTAACTCTTGGATGGGCACTTAAGGTCGTATTCTTTAGCTGCCAGGACATCGGTCCATCTGTCAATGAGTAGGTCTTGATCGGCTTGGAGCTGCTGCTGCTTTTTCTTCAGGCTTCTTGTAGTAGCTATTAGCTGGCGCTTGAAGCGCTCCTGCTCGAGGGGTGCCTCAGGCATGATGAAATCCTCGCTGCCGAGGCTCTACTCATCCTCGGAGACTGGACGATAACTATCGTCATCCGGGTCATTGGGCATGGCCTGTTTTATCAGGGTTAACTTGCCCGTTGTCTTGTTCCTCTTGTACGGATGCTACTCCAACAAGGTCTTTATTGTTTTCGGCATCGCCCGGAGTACTATTTTCTCCGGTGCCAGTGTTGCCATCTTTTGAGCGACGAGGCTTAGAACGGCGTTTAGGGCGCAGGCGCTTGGACTTTGTCTCAGAAGGTTTGTTCACAACTGCATCTTCTTTGTCATCGTCGCTAGCTTTTTTAGGCGTGTCAACCATGTACACATGGTACGAAGAGGTGGCCGTCCAACGTCCAGTGAATGGCGGGTCTTGGCCTTGCTCCTTGTCGGCATCGTTGTCCATACCGTCGATGTCTTCGGAGCCATAATCAAGCACGTTGGTTAGGTCATCGACAGTGGCTATGAAGTGGGTGGCGGGTGGGAAGCAAAATTCCCCATCGTCAGCTTCTAGCTCGAACCAAACATAGTTCGGCTGTGAGTCCTTCTCCAAGGACAAATTCTTTAAAGAGTTTAGCACGTCACCCGAAGGTGAGTGCTGGAAGATGTCTGCGGCGCTAAATTCGAAAATCGATAACCGATCCAGCTTGATGTCCGCAGGCGTACATGGTCTGGAACTTATAGCCGGAGACAGGTCCAGAGTTCCGTTGACGCAAATATTGCAGGGTGTCAAGTTTGTGTGTGGCTCCAGCGCCGCGGACTCTATGGCCTCGGATGGCACGATCTGCTCTGGTTCTAAGGCCGTTGCAGCAATAGGAACCATCTCCTGGGTGTGATCCGATGACAGATTTAGGTCATGTTCATCGGAGCGAGGGGGAGCGATCATCACGGTCTCGAATCCGTCGAAGATCAGGTCTCCGCGGGCGTCCGCGACATAGTTCAACTTCCGAATCTGACCTGATGGCCAGGGGCGTAGCTATCAATCTGCTCCAGATGGCCAAGCGAGTTGGCCCGCAGTACGAAGCCGCCGAACACGAAGATTTGTCCGGGGAGGAAGGTTTCTCCTTGGACGACGTCGCTATTGACAATTGAAGGGGCCATCGAACCTTTCGTTGACGGCACAGCGGAACTCTCAATGAAAGAACCAATGTCGGTGTCAAAACCGGTGGATCTCGGGTAGGGGGTCCCGAACTGTGCGTCTAGGATCAATGGTTACAGGAGACAGGGGACACGATGTTTACCCAGGTTCGGGCCCTCTCTATGGAGGTAATACCCTACTTCCTGCTTGATTGATCTTCATGAATATGAGTGTTACAAGAGTTGATCTACCATGAGAGCGTAATGGCTAAACCCTAGAAGTCTAGCCTGTATGACTATGGTAATGAGTATATCCTTTCTGAACTACGCCCTCCGGTTTATATAGACACCGGGGGGATCTAGGGTTACACAGAGTCGGTTACATAGGAATGAATCTTCATAGTTGATCGCCAAGCTTGCCTTCCATGCCAACGTGAGTCCAATCCGGACATGTAGCGACCAGACCTCAAACAGTCTGATCTCTGTGCATCAGTGTCATCCCTGGATCGGTAATGCTGACACGCACAGTACTTGAAGGATTTATAACAGAGTAGCAACCACACACTTATTACATCGAATGTCTCAAAAGAGAACTTATTACAAAATCATATGGCTTAAGGCCATCTAATACGATAACAGCGGAAGGCTTGGAAGATAAAGCGAGTCCATCAACTCCAACGGCATCACTGAGTGAAAGACCACGACCTAAGGCACCTTACTCGTCGTCTGAAAAGTCTGCAACATGATACATTGCAGCCCGAAAACGGGTCAGCACATGGAATATGCTGGCAATATAACACCAAAGAGTAATAAACAGAATAATTCTATCACTACATGCATATATGGCTGATGGAGGCTGTATGGTTAATATGTTTTGCGAAAAGCCAATTTTTCCCTACAACAAAGGAATAAATTTTATTTAACTATCATGGTGGTTGTTAAACATTGAGAATGGTAAACCCCATCTCAATCCCAATTAAAAGTAATTAATAACCCAATCAAATTTTATAATTAAGAGTGATGAGGTCCACATGATAATCCAAGAACCAGATACTCAAGACGTCCATAACCGGGGACACGGCTAACCATGATTAGTTTGTACACTCTGCAGAGGTTTGCGCACTTTTCCCCACAAGACTCGATCTCCTCCGTTGGATTTCTCGCACTACATGGTGTTTGAGAAACGGATGACCGAGACACAGTCTTTCAGAAGTGTTAACTCTTTACTCTGGGTAGACAGTACCACCTACATCCCCTACATCTGCTAGCCTACCACTGAAAGAGGTCACACAACATACTCAACTATGCTAGAGGCCATAATGGCTTGTGGCTGCACACGAAAGTTTCTAGCATGACTAATCTCATGATCCCTTTGAGCCTGGGTGGCACTCCATAGGAGAATCACACGGTACCCCGGGATTTCCAAAAATACAGGCAATCACTGGGTTCCCCAGGTGCCTCAATCCACCCAGATGTGTATTAAAGTTGCCACCTTAAGTTAACCACTACTTAACAATACTCACATCTGTCATGAATACTCTCAAACCCAAACCGCGTCTATGAGCATAGCATGGCAATATAAGCAACGTAGAAGTAACTCCCATAGGTTTGACTATAAACAGGTGAATAGGTACTACCTCATATACTTCCCAAACCCACAATTTAAATTAGATCCTAACCATGCAATTGTTTGTGGATTGATCTAATGCAATAAAACTAGGTAGTAAAGAGGTATGATCAAAGTTTTACTTGCCTTGCTGATGATCCGCAAAACCTAGAGACTCATAGTAGCACGCTTCGCACTGCGGGTACTCTATCGCAAACAAACAAACATACAATAAGCAATCAAGCAACAACACACGGGTAAAACTCAAATAAAAGATCTAACCAGAAAGTTCAACTTAAGAACTCCGGTTTGCAAAAAGAATCAAATCAAACGAAACAACGAAACTCAAACTGCGAAAGAAACAAGCTTCATTTACTAATCTAGACTAAAGTCAATTTTTACAGCGGCAAAAACTTGTTTAAGTTGGTTAAACAGAGGGAGGGTTTCGAGACGAAACTCCAGGCGCTTGAATCGCCTGATTCCGATAAATTAGCGAAAAGTTAAACTAAAACAAAAATTGGATCAGATATTGCGATCGAAAATAATCGTGGAAAATCAGAGAAAAAGGAAAACTGACGAATAGACTAACGAATGAACGTTCGTTATCTGCGGCTAACGAGCGAAAACCGTTCGTTAAAACGAATGTACGGACGAACGTCCGCTAAATAACTAAACCGAAAAAACGAACCGAAACTAAAAAAACGGATTTAGGGTTTTCAAAAAAATCGATCCATTTTCTCGCCAAAACCGAGGCGGCGGCTACCTCCAGCGGCGTCAGGCGGAACGGCGGCGGCGGCGGGGCTCGGGACGGGCGGCACGGGTGGCGGGGGCTGCGGATCGGGGCGGGGCTAGGGTTTGCGGGTGGGCTGTGGCGGCGGCTGGGCCTCGTGGCTAATAAAGCCCCCCCCCCCCCCCCGGGCGGAGTCCCAGGCGGATACGGCCCAAGGTCGGTTTCTTTTTTTTTAATTATTCCGCGCAGAAAAACGAATAAAAGAAATACTAAACTGACTCCAAAAATCCTGAAATAAATTTTCCCCATGTTATAAAAATCTACCGGACAAGGTGAACATTTATTTGGGATTCTAGTGCAATTTCGAAAAAGCACCCAAGGTCGGTTTCTTTTTTTTTAAATTATTCCGCGCAGAAAAATGAATAAAAGAAATACTAAACTGACTCAAAAAATCCTGAAATAAAATTTTCCTGTCTTCTAAAAATCTACCGAACAAGGTGTACATTTATTTGGATCTCTAATGCAATTTTGAAAAACGCATATTTTTCCTAATTCAAATAAAATAGCGATAAAACTCCGAATAAAAATCTTATTTGATTTTAATATTAAATCTCCAATATTTCTTTATTTTGAGGAAGTCATTTTATCCTCTTTCTTTTTATTTTTATAAAAGAAATAGTTATGAAGAGAAAATAATTAAAATCAAACGATCCTCTTTTCAAAATTCGAGAAAACTCAAATATGAAAATGACGAAATTCCCAACTCTCTCCGTGGGTCCTTGAGTTGCGTAGAATTTCTAGGGTCAAGCCAAAAAGCAATAAAATATGATATGCAATTGATGATCTAATGTATAACATTCCAAATTGAAAATTTGGTATGTTACAAACCTACCCCCTTAAGATGAATCTCGCCCTCGAGATTCGGGTTGGCTAGAAAATAGGTGAGGGTGATCCTTCCGTAGGTCTTCCTCTCGTTCCCAGGTTGCTTCATCTTCAGTATGGTGACTCCACTGAACTTTGCATAACTTGATTACTTTGCTGCGTGTAACTCGGCTGGCAAACTCGAGTATCTTGACTGGTTTCTCCTCCTATGTCAAGTCACTATCCAACTGTATCGCTTCCAGTGGTACTGTATCTCTCAGAGGGATATCAGCCATCTCTGCATGGCACTTCTTCAACTGAGAAACATGGAACACGTCGTGAACTCCTGACAATCCTTCAGGCAATTCCAACTTTTAAGCAACTTCTCCCATATGTTCTAAAACTTGGTATGGTCCCACAAAACGTGGTGCTAACTTTCCCTTAACTCCAAAACGCTTGACTCCTCGAAGTGGTGATACACGAAGATACACTCTGTCTCCAACTTCATAAACTGTCTCCTTGCGTTTAGAATCCGCATAACTCTTCTGCCTGGACTAGGCTACCTTGAGTCTATCGCGAATCAGCTTAACCTTCTCTTCGGATTCTTTAATCAAATCTGGTCCAAACAACTGTCGGTCTCCAACCTCGTCCCACAACAACGGTGTTCTGCACCTCCTTCCGTACAATGCTTCGAAAGGGGCCATCTTCAAACTGGCTTGATAGCTGTTGTTGTAAGAGAACTCTGCATACGGCAAATTATCGTCCCAACTAGACCCATAGTCTAGAGCACAAGCTCTCAACATGTCCTCCAGAATCTGGTTGACTGTCTCAGTTTGTCCATCTGTCTGCGGGTGAAAAGCTGTACTGAACTCTAGCCTGGTTCCCAAAGTTTCATGCAACTGATTCCAAAACTTTGAGGTGAACTGGGTTCCTCTATCTGATACAATGGTCCTCGGAACTCCATGCAGACATACGATCCTGGTCATGTATATCTTTGCCAACTTTGCACTGGTGTAAGTGGTCTTCACTGGGATGAAATGAGCTACCTTCGTCAAACGATCGACTACAAACCATATCGAGTCATAGCCTGAACGAGTCCTGGGTAATCCCGTGATAAAGTCCATGCCTAGTTTATCCCACTTCCATTCGGGTATCGGCAATGGCTGTAGCAATCCTGCTGGCTTCTGATATTCTGCCTTCACTCTCTGACATACATCACAAACTGCTACATACTCCGCAATATCCTTCTTCATTCCAGTCCACCAGAAACTATCCTTCAAATCCAGGTACATCTTGGTATTTCCTGGGTGAATCGAATATGGAGAATCATGGGCCTCCTGCAAAATCAGCTTCCTGATCTCCTGATCATTTGGCACATATACGCGGTCCTCAAACCATAAGGTATCGTGCTCATCCTCACGAAATCCTTTAGCCTTTCCTTTACTCATCCTTTCCTTTATTTCGGCTATCTCCTTGTCCGTCTTCTGAGATTCTCTGATCTTATCCATCAAAGTAGATTGAATCTCCAAAGCTTCTACATAACCTCTCGGAACAATTTCCAAACATAGCTCGCGAAGGTCATCTGCCAACTCCTTGGGTAATTCTCCGGTCATGAGTGTATTGACATGACTTTTGCTGCTCAACACATCGGCTACTACGTTAGCCTTTCCGGGATGATAATGCAACCTCATATCATAATCCTTAATGAGTTCTGACCATCTCCTCTACCTGAGATTCAACTCCTTCTGCGTGAAAATATACTTCAAACTCTTGTGAACTGTGTATACCTCACAATGGTTTCCGATGAGAAAATGTCTCCAAGTCTTCAACGCATGCACTACGGCTGCTAACTCCAAATCATGAGTAGCATAATTTAACTCATGGGTTTTAAGCTGTCGTGAGGCATATGAAACAACTCTTCCCTCCTGCATAAGTACGGCTCCAAGTACTCGATGAGAAGCATCGCAATACACTTCATAATCCTTGCGTTGATCTAGCAGAATCAACACTGGTGATGTAACCAAGCGTTTCTTCAACTCCTGAAAACTGACCTCACATTCCTTAGTCCATTCGAACTTGGTGTCCTTCTTCAACAACTCCGTCATGGGCTTCGCCATCCTTGAGAAATTTTCAATGAACCTCCGGTAGTATCCTCCGAGTCCAAGAAAACTCTGAATCTCTCCGACTGATGTGGGTGACTCCCAATTTGTCACAGTGACAAATTTGGTGGGGTCTACTGCTATTCCTTCTCCGGATATAACATGTCCAAGGAATCCAACTTCCTTCAACCAAAACTCACACTTGCTGAACTTGGGGTATAGCTGATGTTCCCTGAGCTTCCCAAGTACCAAACGCAAATGCTCTTTATGTTCTTCTTCATTCTTCGAGTAGACCAGAATATCATCAATGAACACCACAATGAACTTATCCAAAAACTCCATAAACACCTTGTTCATCATGTTCATAAAATAGGCAGGTGCGTTAGTCAGGCCAAATGATATAACGGTATACTCATATAGCCCGTACCTCGTGGTAAAAGTTGTCTTAGGTATATCCTGCTCTCGAATCTTCAGCTGGTGGTACCCTGATCGCAGATCGATCTTGGAAAACACCTTAGCTCCTTGCAGCTGGTCAAACAAATCATTGATCATCGGCAGTGGTTACTTGTTCTTGATCGTCACCTCATTCAATCCTCGATAATCAACAACCATCCTTAACGATCCATCCTTTTTCTCTACTAGAAGTACTGGGGATCCCCAAGGTGATGAACTTGGGTGAATATAACCTTTATCCAGTAACTCCTTAATCTGCTTCTTAATTTCCTCCAAATCCTTTGCGGGCATTTTGTATGGTCTCTTAGATATTGGTCCTGTGCCTGGCAAAAGCTCTATCAAAAACTCAATGTCTCTATCCGGTGGCATGCCTGGCAACTCTTCTGGAAATACATCCGGAAAATCCTTCACCACTGGTACTTCCTCTTGTACAACTCCTGATAAGGAATTCACTTGAGTCCCATTCGGCATATGCCGGGATACATACTTGATCCTTTTTCCTTCTGGGGTGGTGAGCAAAATCGACTTACTGGCGCAGTCAATGTTCCCTCCATACTTCGACCAATCCATGCCTAATATCACATCCAGTCCTTGTGACTCAAATACTATTAGGTCCGATGGAAACAGGTAGTTACCAATCCTTAATGGTAACCGATCACACCATAGGCTAGCGATATACTCTGCTCCTGGCGAGGTTACTAACATGGGTGACCTAAGGGCTTGGGTTGGCAGTTTAAACTTATCCACAAATCCCCTTGATATGTATGAATGCGATGCACCAGTATCAAAAAGTACGACTGCAGTAAATGACTTAACCAAAAACTTACCTATTACTGCATCGGGTTGGGCTTCAATCTCCTCCACGCTAACGTGGTTCACTTGTCCCCTGGTGAAAGGGTTGGGCTTCTTCCCAGAGCTTCCATTGCCATTTCCATTCTTATCTTCAAGACATTCATTGGCGTAATGTCCAGTCTTCTGACACTTGTAGCAAGTAACATGGCTTAGATCTTTCTTGGCGGGTGTCACCGGGTTAAAACGGTTCTGTCCGTTGCTTCCTCCATTGCCATTCCCGTTCTTGGCGCCACTATGGTTATGTGAACTCCCTCCACTGTGAATGTGACTTCCATGGTTATGGACAAGTCCTCCCGAGTTCGGGGGGAAACGGGGCCTCTGATGAGCTCCAGAATTATACTTCCCTTGTCCATACTTCCTCTTGCGGTTGTCAATCTGCTGTTGCTTCCCTTCAATCATGAGAGCTCTGTCTACCAACACCTGGTAGTTATTGAAATTTGCCACCATCAACTGCATGCTCAGCTCATCATTCAGTCCTTCCAAAAACTTCTCCTGCTTAGCTGCATCTGTAACGACGTCATCTGGGGCATAACGTGCTAGCTTACTAAAGTCATCCACATACAGGCCAATGGTGCGTCCTCCTTGGCGTAAGTTGCGAAACTCGCGCTTCTTCATGGCCATATCTCCTGTTGATACATGGGCAGTGCGAAAAGCCTGCTGAAACTGATCCCATGTCACAGTGTCGAAGGGGTAAGTGACTATGAAATTCTCCCACCATGATGCTGCGGGTACATCAAGCTGATGTGCGGCAAAACGCACTCTCTCCGCATCTGTGCATCCTGCAGTAGTCAACTCCCTTTCAATCTTGCGGAGCCAATCATCTGCAACAATCGGCTCGGTGCTACTGGAGAACACTGGTGGATTCAGCCTAAGAAAACGGGCTAAGTGATCAACTGGTGGTGGTGGGGTGGGTTGTTGTTGTTGTTGTTCCCCTGGTTCTGATTCTGGACTAGTATCTGCATCAATGCATTCTGCTGCTGGATCAACTGAGTGAGCTCCGGTGGGAAATCAAATCCATTGTCGCGTCTCGGAGGCATCTGCTAGGTTTAGAAAAGGTGAGAAAACGGAGTAGAATGAGGTCTAGGGGGAAAAACTACCCATATGCACATGAGACAAACACAAACATATCACTCAATCAATCAAGCAAGGGCATACAATCGGTCTAGAACTATCGTTACAAAAGTGCTCGGACTATACTATATACATGGTGGAATTCTACTACGGATTTGGTGGTCGACTAGAAAAATTGATCGGTCGAAGACTCCATGATATCTTCTCCTCCTTCATCAACATAGTCATCATCGCTATCATTGGGATCCGGGTCGGTGTCGTTGATGATGATGTAGTTCTCCGGGCAAGTGGAACTGTCATCTTCTCCTCCTGGCGCGGGGTCTCCCATGAATACTCCCAGCTTCCTTGTCAGGTCGTCATTCTTCTCCACTAGTACGACGATTTCCTCCATATAATCCTCGCGAGTAGCCTTGAGTTCTTCCTCCAGTTCTGTGATCCTTGTCATTGCCTGCTTCAAATCTGTCATGCCTGCGCACATCTGGTTCTCCTGGCATCGAATGTGTTGGTTTAACTCCTGGATGAAAGCTGCAATCGATCTATCCTTCCTGGTGCTGATCATCTCCCATTGCTCATCTCGGCGCCCACAAATCTGGTAGATAGAATCCTTGAGATCATTGTGGTAAACTTCTCCAATGCGTCCCATGGTAATGTGGGCTGCCATACTCTTTCCTAGACTCCAGGTTGGTGCATCAAAGGAAAACTCTATGGGCTCAGTGACTGGCGTAAACGTCCTTCCTAGAACTTGAACTTGAATCATCCAGTGCTCCTCTTCTGGTAAGGTGGCGTTGTAAGTCCCTATGAAGCTTGGTATTCCAATGTTCAGGTATCTAGTGACTTCCTTCAAGTGACGTCCAAAAGGGGTGTCTTCATCCGGTTGCGTAAACTTGATCCTCGCATCCGCCATCCAAAAGAGTAGAAAATGGGGAGAAGTTAAAAATTAGAAGAGAGTAGTGATCTAGGGCTTTAGCTTAGTGGTCGTGTCCTAGTCAGCGTGTGCTCTGATACCATCTTGTAGCGACCAGACCTCAAACAGTCTGATCTCTATGCATCAGTGTCATCCCTGGATCGGTAATGCTGACATGCACAGTACTTGAAGGATTTATAACAGAGTAGCAATCACAGACTTATTACATCGAATGTCTCAAAAGAGAACTTATTACAAAATAATATGGCTTAAGGCCATCTAATACGATAACAGCGGAAGCATTGGATGATAAAGCGAGTCCATCAACTCCAACGACATCACTGAGTGAAAGACCACGACCTAAGGCACCTTACTCGTCGTCTGAAAAGTCTGCAACATGATACGTTGCAGCCCAAAAACGGGTCAGCACATGGAATATGCTGGCAATATAACACCAAAGTGTAATAAACAGAATAATGCTATCACTACATGCATATATGGCTGATGGAGGCTGTATGGTTAATATGTTTTGCGAAAAGCCAATTTTTTCCTACAACAAAGGAATAAATTTTATTTAACTATCATGGTGGTTGTTAAACATTGAGAATGGTAAACCCCATCTCAATCCCAATTAAAAGTAATTAATAACCCAATCAAATTTTATGACTAAGAGTGATGAGATCCACATGATAATCCAAGAACCAGATACTCAAGACGTCCATAACCGGGGACACGGCTAACCATCATTAGTTTGTACACTCTGCAGAGGTTTGCGCACTTTTCCCCACAAGACTCGATCTCCTCCGTTGGATTTCTTGCACTACATGGTGTTTCAGAAACGGATGACCGAGACACAGTCTTTCAGAAGCGTTAACTCTTTACTCTGGGTAGACAGTACCACCTACATCCCCTACATCTGCTAGCCTACCACTGAAAGAGGTCACACAACATACTCAACTATGCCAGAGCCCATAATGGCTTGTGGCTGCACATGGAAGTTTCTAGCATGAATAATCTCATGATCCCTTTGAGCCTGGGTGGCAGTCCATAGGAGAATCACACGGTACCCCGGGATTGCCAAAAATACAGGCAATCACTGGGTTCCCCAGGTGCCTCAATCCACCCAGATGTGTATTAAATTTGCCACCTTAAGTTAACCATTACTTAACAATACTCACATCTGTCATGAATACTCTCAAACCCAAACCGCGTCTATGAGCATAGCATGGCAATATAAGCAACATAGAAGTAACTCCCATAGGTTTCATTATAAACAAGTGAATAGGTACTACCTCATCTACTTCCCAAACCCACATTTTAAATTAGATCCTAACCATGCAATTGTTTGTGGATTGATCTAATGCAATAAAACTGGGTAGTAAAGAGGTATGATCAAAGTGTTACTTGCCTTGCTGATGATCCGCGAAACCTAGACACTCGTAGTAGCACGCTTCGCACTAAGGGTACTCTATCGCAAACAAACAAACATACAATAAGCAATCAAGCAACAACGTATGGTTAGAACTCAAATAAAAGATCTAACCAGAAAGTTCAACTTAAGAACTCCGGTTTGCAAAAACAATCAAATCGAACGAAACAACGAAACTCAAACTGCGAAAGAAACAAGCTTCGTTTACTAATCTGTACTAAAGTCAATTTTTACAGTATCAAAAACTTGTTTAAGTTGGTTAAACAGAAAGAGAGTTTCGAGACGAAACTCCAGGCGCTTGAATCGCCTGATTCTGATAAACGAGCGAAAAGTTAAACTAAAACGAAAATCGGATCAGAAATCGCGATCGAAAATAATCGCGGAAAATCCGAGAAAAAGAAAAACTGACGAACAAACTAATGAACGAACGTTCGTTATCTGCGGCTAATGGGCGAAAACCGTTCGTTAAAACGAACGTACGGACGAACGTCCGCTAAATAACTAAACCGAAAAAAACGAACCGAAACTAAAAAAACGGATCTAGGGTTTTCAAAAAAATCGATCGATTTTCTCGCGAAAACCGAGCCGGCTACAACCTCTAGCGGCGTCGGGCGGAACGGCGGTGCGGTGTGCGGCTCCTCCGGCGGGGTCTGGCGCCGGCGGGGCTCGGGACGGGCGGCACGGGCGGTAGCGCGGCGAGGCGGCGGCGGCGGATCAGGGCGGGGCTAGGGTTTGCGGGTGGGCTATGGCGGCGGTTGGGCCTCGCGGCTTATAAAGCCCCCCCCCCCCTCGGGCGGAGTCCCGGGCGGATACGGCCCAAGGTCAGTTTTTTTTAATTATTCAGCACAGAAAAACGAATAAAAGAAATACTAAACTGACTCCAAAAATCCTGAAATAGATTTTCCATGTCCTCTAAAAATCTACCGGACAAGGTGAACATTTATTGGGGACTCTAATGCAATTTTGAAAAACGCATATTTTTCCTAATTCAAATAAAATAGCGATAAATCTCCGAATAGAAATCTTATTTGATTTTAATATTAAATCTCCAATATTTCTTTATTTTGAGGAAGTCATTTTATCCTCTCTCTTTTTATTTTTATAAAAGAAATATTTATGAAGAGAAAATAATTAAAATCAAACGATCCTCTTTTCAAAATTCGAGAAAAGTCCAATATGAAAATAACGAAATTCCCAACTCTCTCCGTGGGTCCTTGAGTTGCGTAGAATTTCTAGGATCAAGCCAAAAAGCAATAAAATATGGTATGCAATTGATGGTCTAATGTATAACATTCCAAATTGAAAATTCGGGATGTTACAGGACATGGGTAGAGTCTTCGGCCTTCATGTCTTCATAGCCCACCAGTACGGCCCATGGATAACAGGCCGTACGCCCGAGGACCCCTTAGTCCAGGACTCCCTCAGTGGGGGCCCGGTATTGTCACTTTTCTCCTTTCTTTTCAAAGGCTCGCTATGCGCAGGTGCCGCATTCTTGGAAGACACCTTTGATACAGCTTGGCGAGACGAGCGCCGCCCCTTCGGAGCATGAGACAGTGCGGTGGGTGAGGCGCAACGGGAAAACTCTTTTGGAGAAGATGTCTCCTGAGTACTTACGTGGGTGGAGGCGAGAAGGCCGGGTAATCGGGTGTAATGGCTACTTTCATTCCTTCATAGCTCGCCTGATAAAAAACTCCCTCCTCAATCTCTATGAATATGTCCGGATCTACTTCATATCCGGGATCTAGGTCCCGAATATATTCCTCCGGCTGCAGAGCGGGGCTGTAAATCCCCTCGCTGATCTTTCTCCATTCCTGTCAAAAGCAGCCGGATTGAATTTGACTAGCAAAAACTCAGGAAAAAGGTTGAGTAAGGCCAATAATTCAAAAAACTCACCCAGGGGATGGGGTTGTACATGGAAAAGCCTTCCCGACATGTCAAACGAGCGAGGTCTTCCTTTTCCCCTTTGTACAGGTCAGCTAAGATGGCGGCCAGGGCGGCAAAATTGTGTGGACCTTTGCGCAGGCAACGGGACGCATCGTCCTCCCCATTATTATTCCACATCGGAAGACCTCTAGATTGGAGCGGCTGAATGCATCGGGTTATTGAAATTTCCATTACCTCAATTATAGACAGTCCGGAGTTGGCAAGTACTCTGATCTTGCTTGCTAGTCTCGAAACCTCCGCACTGTCTTCTTCTTCGAGGCTTCGGGGGCGCCAGATGGCGCGCTTCTTCAAAGGAGCACTGGAGAATTCGGGAAGACCACACCGGATTGAGTCTGGAAGAATGACGTCTTCAATATAAAACCACTCCGAGGGCCACTCTTCGGATGCCTTCTTCGGAGTGCCGGACGGGTATCCAGTCCCAGCTATGCACCATACTTTGGTGCCGCCTGAGTGAGTCCTGGACTAAGGGGTCCTCGGGCGTCCGGCCTGTTAGCCATGGGCCGGACTGATGGGCCGTGAAGATACGAAGACCGAAGACGCTCACCCGTGTCCGGATGGGACTCTCCTTGGCGTGGAAGGCAAGCCTGGCAATCAAATATGAAGATTTCCTTTCTGTGTAACTGACCTTATGTAACCCTAGATCCTCCCAGTGTCTATATAAACCAGAGGGCTTAGTCCGGATCGAATAATACTCATTACCATAGTCATACAGGCTAGACTTTTAGGGTTTAACCATTACGATCTCATGGTAGATCAACTCTTGCAATACTCATATTCATCAAGATCAATCAAGCAGGAAGTAGGGTATTACCTCCGTAGAGAGGGCCCGAACCTGGGTAAACATTGTGTCCCCCGTCTCGTGTTACCATCTATCCTAGACGCACAGTTCGGGACCTCCTACCTGAGATCCGCCGGTTTTGACACCGACATTGGCGCTTTCATTGAGAGTTCCTGTCACAGCCCCAGATCAGCCCTTGTCTGACTTTGCTTGTTCCTCATGCATCATGTTTAAATTTTGCTTAAACTTGAAATAGGGGCGATCAATCCCTAGCACCCAAAAGAACTCAACTAGGTTCAACTTAAAAACATTTTCAATGAACCCAAATGCCCTTTAGAAAAGTTCATGATTTTTGATAAAGGTAAAAACCTCTGCCAAAAATGATAAACATATTTCTAGGCCATTTTTGGATTTTTGAATTAACTCATATTGTATTTGAATTGGGGCATTTAAATCCTATAAATATTTTAAATGCTCTAATTCTGAAACTAGTTGAGGGCTGTTGGAAATATTTTCAAAAGTGCCCACAATTTTTATCAGGATTTTACAAAATGAGTTAGTATTTTTACTAATTCAAAACAGATCAAAATAAATAGAAAACAGAAACAATTAAAGAAAAGAGAGAGAAAGGAGTATTACCTGGCGCTTACCTGGACTGGGCCGGCCCACCTGGCCCATGCCAGTCACCACCTACCTTTGCCAGTAGGCAGAGGAGGGGGACAGTGCACCGCCGCCGAGCACGCGCCCGCGCCACCTCCTGCTTCCCCGGCCCCTCCTGGCGATGCCACGACGACGCCCCGAAGCTCCTCGCTCCTCTCCCTCACTCTCTGCTCTCTCCCTCGCCCTCTACTCCCTCTCCCGAGCACACCCGAGCGGAGCTCGTCGACGCCGCTCGCCGTAGCCATGGCCATCGGCCACCCCTCGCTCCGCCGATAAGTCCACGAGCTCCGCCTCGACGCCTTGAAGCTCCCCCTCGACGCGAGCATCGCCGGACGCCCTGTCGCCTCGCCATCGACCCATCGTCTCCGCGCACGGCCGTGCATCGCCGCCGCCAAATTCCGACGCCGTCCGTGCCTCCCCGAGCTCGCCGAGAACCTCTTCGTGACCGCGGTGAGCCCCCGGTCATTTCCCCCTAACCCTGTCCCCGTTTGGTTGCCGTAGCACCATTCCCCACGAGCACCGAAGCTCGCCGCCGCCATTGCCAACGAGCTCCGTGCTCCTGAGCTCGGCCGCTCGCCCGAGCATCACCAGCGTGCTCGCCGCGCTCCTGTGAACCTGAAGCACCCACGGGTTCGCTCTGCCGTGCCCCGTAGCGCCATCTCCGCCGTTGCCCGAGCTCCGGCCGCCACCCAAGTGGTCGCCACCGTAGTTCCCGACCTCCCCTCGCCCAGCCGCCTGCTCCGTTGGATGCGGTGCACGTCCAGCAGCCCGTAGGGCCAAACCCCGAGCCCAATGGTCGCCGGAGGGCGTTTCCCGAGCCCCTCCGCCGCGTCTGTCGCCGCCGGCGTCAAGCCGCTGGCGCGTTTGACCTTTTGACCAGGGGTTTGACTTCCCCTAGGTCACTGACATGTGGGCCCAGGCCTTAACTAATCTAGATTAGGTTTAGTTTAATTCTAATTAACTCTGCTAGTTAACCTTGTCACTGACGTGTGGACCCCACTGTCAGGTTTGACTTGGCCAGCCCTTTGACCTGCTGACGTCATGCTTACACATTGCTGACGCAGTAAATAGTTTCTGTATTTAAAATAATTCAGGAATTCCAGAAAATAGTATAAACTTCTAAAATTCATAGAAAATCAACCGTAGCTCATAATGAAATATTTTATATATGAAAAATTATCAGAAAAATCCAATCTATCCATTTATGCTACTTTCATGCATGAAAAACCAACTTATACCTGCTGTATAAGTGAAAACATTCAAATGGCATTTTAAATGCTCAAACTAGAGTTTGCATTTGAACCTTTGGTTCAAATGGGCTCCCTTGCACTTGTTGCTAGCTACATTAGCTCAATTCACAGCATATTGCCATGTCACATTCATGCATCATATTGTTGCATTGCATTGATTGTGTTTCCTCTCTGTTGCCGGTGTTGTCCCCTCTCGGTAGACGTTGTTCCGGCGTTGTGATCGTTGACACTAATGAAGACTCAATGCTATCTTCAGAAGTGCCAGGCAAGCATAACCCCCTTGTTCATTCCGATACAATCCCACTCTCTCGCTCCTGCTCTCTTTACTGCATTAGGACAACAACGATTCAACTGTTACTTGTTGCGGTAGTTGAACCCCTTATCCTCTGCATGACCTGTCATTGCCACAGTAAATAGATGAAACCCACTAGCATGAGTAGGAGTTGTTTGAGCCCTGATGTGCCTACTCATTCATGCTTGTTTGTCATGCCTGCTACTGCTTAGAGTTGAGTCGGGTCTGATTCATCGGGGATGAGTTGGAATGGTGATGAACATGTCCTACTGTGTGCGAGCTAAGTGTGTGAACATGTTTTGGTAAAGGTAGCGGTGAGAGGCCATGTAGGAGTACATGGTGGGTTGTCTCATTGCAGTCGTCCTCAGGAACTGAGTTCTGTGTTTGTGATCCATGATACAGTTACTACCACGCATTGGGCCCGAAACCAATGGACCCTCTTGGCTTCTTAATCACCCTTGTCCTCTGTCCAGGAGTTGCAAGTAGTTTCTGGTGTTTGTAGTATGCTGGAGGCCGTGGGCAGCGCTGACCGGAGGGGTGGGCTGTGATGCGGTAGGCACGTGGCCGGGCATGCCGGGCGCCCATTTGGTGTCTCGGAACCCTGCACACATTGTTCGGGGCCGTATGTGGAAACCTCGGCCGGACTCCCTGCGGATGGAACCTGAATAGGCGATAAACCTGGACTAGAGACTTGAGTGTTTAGGTAGGCTGTGGCCGACTCCCTCGCCAGGCTTCCGCTTGAAGGTTGCCGAGGTACACGACGTGTACATGGTGGTAAGTGGCGAGAGCATGTGTGAAGAAGTACACCCCTGCAGGGTTAACATCATCTATTCGAATAGCCGTGTCCGCGGAAATGGACTTCTGGGTTGCCTATAACAGTTCATAGACAAGTGAAAGTGGATACTCTAAAATGCGCAAGATAAGCATGAGTGCTATGGATGGCGTTCTCGTAGGGAGACGGGAGCGGATCCATAGTGGAGTATTGATATGATGAATATGTGGACTCGTGTGCGCCACCTCAAAAGAGTTACTTGCAGTCGTAGTTTAGGATAGCCACCGAGTCAAAGCTGGCTTGCTGCAGTTAAACTCCACCACCCCTTTTGTTGATACCGATGCATATGTAGATAGTTATGATGTAAGTCTTGCTGGGTACATTTGTACTCACGTTTGCCTATTTTATGTTTTGCAGAGAGACGTCAGTCTCGCTAGTAGTTCCGTGTGGACTTCGACGTTTAGCTTGATACCTCAGCTACGATCTTGTGCCCTCGGCAGGATCTAGTAAATAGTCAGGCTTCTCAGCCTTTTTCATTTGTAGATGTCTGTACTCAGACATGTTGAGCTTCCGCATGTGCTTTGACTTGTATGCTCTGAATGTTGGGTCATGAGACCCATGTTTGTAATATCTGGCTCTTCGGGGCCTAATGAATAAATACTCTGAGTCGTAGAGTCTTGTTGTGATGCCATGTTGTATCTGCACATATCGAGCATATTGTGTGTATGATTGAAATGCTTGGTATGTGTGGGATCCGACAATCTAGTTGTCTATCCTTAGCAGCCTCTCTTATGGGGAAATGTAGTCTAGTGCCTCCTTGAGCCATAGTAGTCCGCTACAGCCCGGTTCACCGGAGTCCTGCTAGCCCAGCACTACTGCTCTGGACACTTGACTGGCCGGCATGTGTTTCATATCGTTCCTGTGTCTGTCCCTTAGGGGAAATGTCACGCGGTGACATCCGGAGTCCTGCCTAGCCTGCTACAGCCCGGGTTCCCGGAGTCCTGTTAGCCCAGTGCTACAGCCCGGATTCGCACGCTGCTGACCGACACGTTCGATGTTGATTCATGTATGCCTGTCCCCATACGTTAGTGCCGCTTTGGGTTCACGACTAGCCATGTCGGCCCGGGTTCTCTGTCATATGGATGCTAGCGACATTATCATATACGTGAGCCAAAAGGCGCAAACGGTCCCGGGCCATGGTAAGGCGACACCCGTGGGAATACCGTGCGTGAGGCCGCAAAGTGATATGAGGTGTTACAGGCTAGATCGGTGTGACTTAGAATTGGGGTCCCGACAGTTCCACTATGTCATTGCCAAAAGGGTTGATGGCTTGCCTTGTCGTCAAGGAAAATATCACCTCCGGAGGAACCCTGGCCCCAGGCCAAACCCTCCGGCTGGGCGGCTTTGTCATGACCGCCTACCCGGCCCTTAAGCCGACGATGACCTCTCGAGTCATCGAAAATTGCCTCTGCGTTGATCCCGAATACTCCAAACATATGGATTCGACGGAGCTATCGTCTTTAAACAAACTCCTAGATCGCATCACCGCCTTGGGAGTCGCTACAGACTACGATCAGATTGGGCTTAAACCCAAACAGAGAGACATTAAAACTC
The DNA here is from genome assembly GCF_002575655.3 of Aegilops tauschii subsp. strangulata. Lineage (NCBI taxonomy): Eukaryota > Viridiplantae > Streptophyta > Magnoliopsida > Poales > Poaceae > Aegilops > Aegilops tauschii. The sequence continues at coordinate 249,820,568 of NC_053038.3, forward strand.
CGCCGATCACCCACCAGATAGTGGTAGTCGAGGAGCAAGACAACTCTTCCTCTATGTTGAGGACAAACTATGTTCGGATCTCTGATCTCGAAGAGCCAGACACCTACCGACAGAAAGACGCGCCTTGTCCTCTAAACGTAGGATCGGACGACTGGCCCAAAAGGTCAATTGATATCCCGGAGCCCGAACTGTTAAGTCCAGAAGATCTTCAGACTCCGGATCCAAAGTTGGGCCAGGGTTCGGATTTAAATCCACCCACCCACCCAGAGATAAACGCTCTCACGAACATACAACATCAGTCTCAGGAAACGGTCCACCACTTCTGGGCAAGATTCCTCCTTGTCAAAGACAAGATTAAAGATTGCCGCGATGAAGACGCGATTTCAGCATTCTGTAACAATTGCACGGATGAAGGAATCCTCAATGCCATCAATCACCGTCGTGTATTACACTTCGCTGACTTGGCAAACATAGTACGGAAGTACTGCGCAATGGAAAGCACATGGAAAACTCAGTCAGCTCGTTGGGAACCACCGGCTTGAACTCAACCCCTCGCCAGGGCAAAAAGGATGCACCCTCATGAGGAGCCTGATCCAATAGTAAAGAAATCAAAGCCCATTACGGGGCGCGGAACTGTTCTGGAGGGATGGCTCGACAGGCCATGCAAGATACATACACCACCGGACACCATGCCAACCCAGAGCCTTAGAGCATGTTGGATACTCCGGCAAGTGGCCAAGAGCGGCAAAGTTCTCCTCAGCAGGAATACCCCAGAACAACACCCCCCGGAAGACAATGACCTCAGAGTATTGACGGTCTTCGGGACCTTTACTTCGAAAAATCAGCACAAAAGGGCACTCCGCGACCTCGCTGAAGTATGCCAAGTCGCAGCAATAAACCCCTGGAACGACACGGCCATAACTTTCAACGCCGATGACGAACCAAAATTCAGGACAGTCCGGGCACCAGCCGCTTTGGTCCTCAGTCCAATCGTGGACGGCTTCCGGCTCACCAAAGTGCTCATGGACGGCGGCAGCGGACTGAACCTCATTTACGAGGACACACTCATAAAAATGGAAATAGATAGGAGCCGTATTGAGCAAAGTAGCATGACCTTCCGAGGAATCATTCCTAGTCGGGAGGCGCGATGCGCGGGAAAAATCACGCTCGATGTGGTATTCGGCACGCCGGAGAATTATCGGTCCGAAGAAGTAACCTTCCAAGTGGCCCCTTTCAACAGTGGATATCACGCCCTACTAGGGCGGGATGCATTCACACGCTTCCAAGCCATACCTCATTACGGGTACATGAAGCTCAAGATGCCTGGGCCCAACGAGACCATCACTCTCACCAGTGATCCGGACATAGCACTGCGCGCCGAAAATAAAACCGCATCCCTGGCCCTCGAGGCACTGTCTGAAGCCCTCGCAGCCGAAGAGCTAACCGCACTGTGCTCCACTGTGGATAGGGATGATGTAATACTAGACAAGCGACCCAAATCCACCTCTTTCAAACCAGCAGATGAAATAACCAAATTTCATGTCCACCACACGGACCCGAAGAAAACAGCGTCCATCGGAGCACAACTTGACCCAACGGTCGATGCCGCGCTATGAGATTTCCTGCGTGAGAACTGGGACATATTCACCTGGCACCCTTCAGATATGCCAGGAATCCCACGCAGGCTGGCTGAACACAGCCTTAATATCCTGAAGGGAAACAAACCAGTCAAGCAAGCATTGCGACGCTTTTCAAGGCCGGATTCATTAGAGATATAAAACACCCGGACTGGCTAGCAAACCTGGTGATGGTGCCAAAGAAGGATAAATCCTGGCGCCTGTGTGTCGATTTCAAAGACCTCAATAGGGCCTGCCCTAAGGATCCCTTCCCCCTCCCCGGCATCGACCAGAGCATTGATGCTACCATAGGACACGACTTACTATGCTTCCTGGACGCATATTCCGGATACCATCAAATCAAAATGAAGGAGTCCGAACAAGCCGCAACGGCATTCATTACCCCATATGGGCCTTTCTGCTTCAACACTATGCCTTTCGGGCTCAAAAACGCTGGCGCCAATTACCAACGCATGATTCAAACATGCTTGGAGAAACAGATCGGCAAGACAGTTGAAGCATATGTGGATGATGTCGTCATCGAAACTAGGCACGTCGAGTCACTAATAGACAATCTACGTCCCACATTTGACAACCTTCGTGCATATGACATCAAGCTCAATCCATAAAAATGTGTTTTCGGCGTCCCCGCCATAAAATTGTTGGGCTTGATCGTTTCCAATAGAGGAATTGAGGCAAATCCAGCAAAAATCCGAGCTTTGTCACAATTGGCTACGCCAACAGACCGTAAACAGGTCCAAAAGCTTGCGGGATGCATGGCAGCTTTAAGCCGCTTTATCTCTAGATTGGGAGGAAAAGCCTTGCCACTCTACCGCCTCCTCCGACGCACCGACCACTTCGAGTGGACGGACACGGCAACGGCCGGACTGGAGTAAATAAAGGCCCTTTTGGCAAGCAACCCAATCCTGGCCGCGCCAAACATTGGCGAACCCATGTTATTATACATATCGGCAACAGACCAGGTGGTGAGCGTCGTGCTCGTCGTCGAGCGAGAATAGGACGGACACAAGTTCCCGCTTCAGAATCCAGTATACTACGTGTCCACTATCCTCACACCATGCAAATCCCGGTACCCTCATTACCAAAAGATAGCATACACGGTCTTCATGGCGTCCCAGAAGCTACAACACTACTTTCAGGAGTGTTCGATCACGGTGGCTTCCGAAGTGCCACTCAACGACATAATAAACAACCGCGATGCTACGGGCCGGATTGCCAAATGGGCCATTGAGCTACTTCCATTTGACATAACATACAAACCGCGTCGAGCCATTAAATCCCAAGTACTGGCTGACTTCATCGCCGAATGGACAGAGGCCGAACTCCCTAAAGAGTACGACACGTATTCCAACTGGGTCATCTATTTCGATGGTTCCAAAATGCTGGTAGGATTAGGAGCGGGTGTCGTGTTAACGCCGCCCACCGGAGACGTAGTTCAGTACATACTCCAAATACTATATACAGACTCCAACAACGCAGCCGAATATGAGGCCCTATTGCATGGACTTCGAATGGCCGTCTCCATGGGCATACAACGCCTGGAAGTGTGCGGGGACTCAAACCTCGCAATATCTCAAATAAATGGACACTTTGATGCAAAAGATCCAAAGATGGCAGCTTATCGTAATGTCGTTCTCAAAATGTCAGCTCTATTCGAGGGGCTTGAGTTCCATCATGTGGCTCGGGAAAGCAATCAAGCAGCGGACGTCCTTGCTCGCATTGGCGCCAAGCGCGACCCCGTCCCACCTAATATATTTCTGGAAAGGCTTTTCAAGCCTTCTGTGGTGTGGCAAGGGGAGAGCGGCAATACCAGTCCGGACCCGACCACATCCCCAAATTCCGAACACACTGACATCATCGGGGGCTCTTCCATCGAGATAACACCATCGGCCCACCTAATCATGGCAGTCATTACCCCATGGACCGAACCCTTCTTGGCCTACTTTAATAGGAAAGAACTCCCTGAGGACCAGAATGAGGCCCGCCGCATTGTCCGGTGTTCGAAGGCCTACAAGGTTCACGACGGAGAGCTCTACAAGAAAAGTGCTACCGGAGTCCTTCAAAGATGTATCTCCGAGGAAGAGGGACGGCAGCTCCTGGTTGAAATTCATGCTGGTCTCGGGCCCTCGTTAGCAAGGCCTTCCGCACAGGTTTTTATTGGCCGACGGCCCAAGCAGACGGACAGGACCTTGTCCAACGTTGCGTTGGATGCCAGCTTTTCACCAATCAAAGCCATATGCCACCCACCGCTCTGTAAACAATCCCCATTACTTGGCCTTTTGCGGTCTGGGGGCTTGATATGGTCAGACCCCTTCAAGGAAGCCATAAGAAAAAATATCTGCTGGTCATGGTTGATAAATTCAACAAATGGATAGAGGCCAAACCAGTTAAAACGGCCGAAGCCGGACCAGTGATAGACTTTATATCCGGCGTTGTACACCGTTATGGTGTTCCACACAGCATCATCACCGATAACGGCTCCAACTTTACAGCCGGTGAGGTGAAAAATTGGTGCGCCAATCTGGGCATTAAGCTTGATTACGCCTCCGTCTATCACCTGCAAACAAATGGTCAAGTCGAACGGGCTAATGGTCTTATTATGAGCGGCATCAAACCCAGACTAGTACAGTCTTTGAAAGAATCAAACAAGCACTGGGTTGAGGACCTTGACTCGGTACTCTGGGGGCTGCGGACCACGCCCAACCGCACTACTGGATACACACCTTTTTTCATGGTGTACGACGCAGAGGCTGCGCTGCCCTGCGACATTATTCATGACTCACCTCGGGTGCGCATGTACGAAGAGAGAGAGGCCGAGCTTGATCGGCAGGACAGCCTAGACGCCCTGGAGGAGGAGCGCGACGTTGCAAAAGCCCGTTCCGCATTTTATTAACAGCAGGCTCACAGGAATCAAAGCAGAGAAGTGCGGGCCAAGACTTATAATGTTGGCGAACTGGTTCTACGCCTACCAGAGAAGAGAAAGGACAAACTCAAGCCCAAGTGGGAGGGTCCCTTCATCATTGACGAAGTTCTCACTGGAGGAGCGTACCGCCTGCATGATGCGTCCGACAATCGCCTAGAGCCAAACCCATGGAACGCGGCCAGACTCCGAAGATTCTACGCCTAAGCGCGGAACTGTTTGTTCGTCTCCTCCTCCCCATTGTTTCCATTCCTTTTTTCTCTCTTTTCGCATTTTCCTTTTTTAGCTTTAAAGCTTTTTCTGTGGTTAAACCGTACACCTTCGACATGTACATCCTCTAATATGTACGTCAATCATACCTGGGGGCTTCTTTGACAGAACCTTATTATTGTTATTTTCTGAGCATCAAGCTCATCACATATGTGTGTTTTCCCCATATGTACCATTACTTCGCCATTATATGCATCGATATGACTTAAGTTTTGGCCAAGCTGGGTTGCCTGGCTCCTGTGCATATGCCCTACGTTCCCGTTAGTTTGGCTAGGGCATAAAGGGAGCACCTCTGCGATTTTTACTGTCGGGTCATCCGGATGTGTACCTCAGACTGGGTGAAGCCGAAAGCTAGCGTTCTTAAGGGAATATTCGGTTGGTGAACTAAAGATGTTCTTGCACTCACTCCATCGTGAAACCCCAGAAGTCATATATACTATGATTTTTCAATCACAGTTCGGACATGCACGTTAACGCATGTACACCCAGGGAAAGGAACCTTAATGGAACTATTCTCTCTGGAAGATGTTTCTTAACATTTTAACGTAATATAACATAACTAGTGGGATACTTGTCTGTTCAAACAACTATGACCCCTACGCCTGGTTTCCACGCATACCCCAGTCTACTCGACCGCTGTGGTATTCGGAAACACTCAGCACCCTCGGGTCTAGAGGTCGAAGCGAAAAGGTATGCCATGAGAAGCGTTTTACAATTCAGCTAGAGTTATATAGGCCAAGGAAAGTACATAGTCATTTAAGACTCAAAAACTTCCTGTTCTATGTCGTCCAGCAGGCTGTCCAATTTGCAATCCTGTTGGGAATACTTGGCGGCTACTTCTACTTGGTTATACACCAAACTCACGGGAATTTCCTTCCCATCTGACCCTAGAGGCGCGACCCGGGCCATATGATTCGGATCAGGCTTGGTATACCGTGTTTTCACTATGGCCCGGGCTTCTCTTGCACCTTCCCGGCAGGCTGATATTTTCCATAACCGGAAACGCCGCCGCGCTCCCTTGAATAGCTGTATAAGCTCTCCCATACTTCCTAGAGGGGAAGCGGACGGCCATAAGGCCTTGGCAACACTTCGCATCACCTTCCGCACTTGCTCGTGCATTTTCGACAGCTCTTGTAGTAGATCGCCCGAAGATCCGGACATCTCCCCCTCGGGACGGCCAGTCAGCATACCTACAGACATAGTTTTGTCAGTTCCTTTCCTCGCCGAATTACACGGTGGTAAGTTTGAACACATACTAAATATGTCGCCTCGCAGCCTCTTATTTTCCTTCACGGAGTCGGCTAGCTGGGCAAGCACATCCTTCAGCTCTTCGCTCAGGTGGGTCTTGGAATCCTAGAGTTGATTTTTCTCATCAATGACCTGTTTCAGCACACGTTCGCCCGCAGCATGTAGCCTTTTGGCTTCTTGTTCATTCGCTTGCGCGACATCCAGTGCCTCCTTGAATTCCTCTGACAATTATGTCATGGTATATGCAATACTGTTAGCATTACTGACATATAATTATATTTTCTCGATGGCGGGGAATATTACCAGGTGACGCCTTTGGGACTTCTCCAGTTCGGCGGTAACAGTAGTTAGCTGTGTCCGGCATCTTTCTAGCTCTTGAGCTAGTAGGTCATTCTTCTCTGTAAGAACCTGGTCATACAACGATCCTCAAATCCGTTGTACCAACTACTTTAAGTCTCGGGGGCTACTAGCATCTGGTTATCATATTCCAGACACAGTAAATTTACCTGCACATCTTTTAAGTGTTGCTCTGTGGCTCTGCCAAGCCCATTTTGAGCACCTCGGATGTATGCATCAGCCGAGCTGAAGGCATTGAACGCCTCTTCCGAGAAGCGGGGGTCGTGTAAAACGGTCCTCCGGTGCCGATGATTCATGGCACTCTCCACTTCCGAGTTGGTGACGGACATATCTTCTAAGTCCTCAGCCGAAGGACAGTCCGGCGCCACACCCATATCGGCCCTTGTCTCTTCGGCCAGGACCGGATCCCGGCTGTCGGGAATATATCCGGCCGGATCCCTGGATACAGTCTGGCGAACTCTTTTCCTGATACAGGACGAACACGCAAGTCTCAGTTGGATGCAACTGCTAAAGACATATTTACAAACCCATACCTCTTCGATGAGGGCCCGACCGTGTCTTCGTTTGCCTTCCTCTTCGAAGGCTTGCCCAGTGTTGGAGCCACTCTCTTCGGCATCGCTCCTGGGGTAACGCGGCACGTCGAATGCCTCCCCTTTGGAGCACGAGACAGTGCGGTGGGTGAGGCGGAACGAGGAAACCCCTTCGGGGAAAATGTCTCCCGATTACTTACGTGGGAGGCGGGAAGAAAACCAGGGTAGTCAACAATGATGGCCACTTCCGTGCCATCGTAGCTCGCCTGGTAAAACGTCCCGTCCACGAGCGTCACGAATATATCCGGATCCTCCTCGAATCCAGGGTCAAGGTCCCGGTTGTGGTCCTCTGGCTGGGGCCGGGGCTATAAAGCCCCTCGGAGACCTTTCCCCAGTGCTACAATAAACAGAGGGATTACAAATTCACTAAAAGATGACTTGAGGAGGGGAGTAAGCAGAACAGAGCAGAGGGGTCAAGACTTACCCAGCTAGGTGGATTGTACATGGAATATCCATCTCTGCGCTTGATATGAAGGAACTCCTCTTCCTCCCCTTTGTACAGTCTGGCCAATATTTTGGCCAGAGCGGCGGGGGTGTCCGGACCCTTCCTGCCGCAGCGGGAGGCATTATCTTCCCCATTGTAGTGCCACATGGGAAGCTCTCGATATTGGAGTGGCTGAACCCCCCGCACTATCAAGTCTCCATTACCTCGGCTATTGATAATCCGGACTGGGCGAGCGTCTTTATCTTGCCCATGAGTTGACGAACTTCCACGCTATTGTCTTCCTCAAGACTCTAGGGGCGCCAGCTATGGCATTTCTTCAAAGGAACTCTTGCGAACTCGGGGAGACCCCTCCGAACTGGGTCTGGAAGCGCGACGTCCTCAATATAGAACCATTCGGATGGCCACTCTTCGGATGCCTTCTTTGGTGTGCCAGATAGGTATCCGGTCTCGGCGATGCGCCATATTTCGGCTCCGCGCATGTCAAATATTGATCCCTCGTGGTTGCGCGGGACGAGACAGAATAACTTTCTCCACAATTCAAAATGGGCCTCACAACCCAGAAATAGCTCGCAAAGGGAGACATAGCCCGCGATATGCAGGATGGAGGCCGGAGTAAAGTTGTGCAGTTGGAGGCCATAATACTCCAGAAGCCTGCGGAGGAATGGGTGAATTGGAAACCCGACACCTCTTAGCAGATAAGGGACAAAGCACACTCGTTCCCCCCGGATGGATTGGGGAAATCTCCAGCCTGAGCCCCGCCATTGAAGACGGTCAATCCTGCTCGAACAGGGACTAGATCTGCGGGGGGGAGAAATCCATGTGTTTGCAGCTTCACCAGCTGACCATGGGATATGGAGCACCTCTCCCACTCACCTTTTTCTGGGCTGCAGGGATGGGAGGAAGAGCTGGGTGCGCTCGCCATGTTGGGATGGCCTTTTCTGGCGGTCTCTGAGGATTTTTTCCGCGTGGTGCCAAATGGATCTGGGATCCAGTCTCTTTAAATAGACGCTCTTTTCGTGACTAGGGTGTTATATGCAAAATACTCTGACCTCTCGCATTTTCTCGACACGTGGAAGCTGAAGCTGTTGACGCACAGAAGCCGAGGGGTACGACATTAAATTGAAGGCCGGATACATCACTTTGAAGTCATCGGAGGAGGAACCCGCCTTGCAATGCCGAAGACAATCTGCGCGCCGGACACCTCGTCATTGAAGCCTGGTTCGGGGGCTACTGAGGGAGTCCTGGACTAAGGGGTCCTCGGGCGTCCGGCCTGTTAGCCATGGGCCGGACTGATGGGTCGTGAAGATACGAAGACCGAAGACTTTCACCCGTGTCCGGATGGGACTCTCCTTGGCGTGGAAGGCCAGCTTGGCAATCAAATATGAAGATTTCCTTTCTCTGTAACCGACCTTATGTAACCCTAGATCCTCCCGGTGTCTATCTAAACCGGAGGGCTTAGTCCGGATCGAATAATACTCATTACCATAGTCATACAGGCTAGACTTTTAGGGTTTAGCCATTATGATCTCGTGGTAGATCAACTCTTGTAATACTCATTTTCATCAAGATCAATCAAGCAGGAAGTAGGGTATTACCTCCATAAAGAGGGCCCGAACCTGGGTAAACATTGTGTCCCCTGTATCCTGTTACCATCGATCCTAGACGCACAGTTCGGGACCCCCCCCCCTACCCAGGAACAGCTCGCAGACAGCAACGAAACCCGCGATATGCAATATGGAGCCCGGCGTCAGATTGTGCAGTTGAAGGCCATAATACTTCAATAGACCTCTGAGGAAAGTATGAATAGGGAATCCTACGCCTCTCAAGACGAAGGAGACAAAGCACAACCGCTCCTCTTTAGAAGGATTGGGGAAATTTTCCGCCTGGGCTTCGACATCGATGGCGGTCAATCCAGCCCGAACGGGGACTAAATCTGCGGGCGGAAGGTATCCCTACGTCTGAAGTTTGCTCAGATGTGCATGGGATACCGAAAAACTTTCCCAGTCGCCTTTCTGAGGTCCATTGGGGCGCGAGGAAGAGCCAGGAGCGCTAGCCATGCTTGGGTGATTTTTTATGGTGAGTTCTAAGGATTTCCGCGTGGTCCGGAATGGTCTCCGAGATCTGACCTCTTTAAATAGGCGCTTAGCCCGCACGGTTGATAATCCCCAAGTGCAGGGAATCATCATAGCAATTCCCAAAGGTGGAAGTGATAAGTATGGAGTGTCGAACCCACAAGGAGCTAAAGGTAAGATCAATATTCTCACAAGTCCTATCTGCCACTGATACGACTCTACGTACACCGAACGTTTGCTTCCAAGTAGAAACGAGAAATAAAACTACGTTGTGGGTATGAAGAGGATAACTTTGCATGATATCGGAGAAGTAAAATATAATAGTAGGTGTTGTTATCATAAAGTTAGAATATATTACTAAATATTATAAATAGCGAGTGTGGAATAATGATGGATCGGTGTGCAGAATTGTCCTAGGCAATTGTTAACAAGACGGGTAGTCGTCATTGCAATTTCATATGAGGGAGAGGCATAAGCTAACATACTGATGAGGACATCACTAACAAAGTTACACCCACAGCCCCTACTGATACACATATAGGACCAATTACTAGAGCTCGCGCACGCCAATTAAATTACCAGGTACTTTTGTTTCTTGGTAATGATTCTAATGTCATGAGAATATGATGCTTCCTAAATTGGATACATTTGTCTTGCTTACAAATTAAGGGCCTAGCTTGGACAAGAAGGATGATCATTGGAGCAAGATCAAGTATGGAGATGATGGCATGCGCAAGGGGAACAAGAACGGAGTTACAAGTGATGATTTCAGGACTTTGATGCCACCATAATGAGTGCGTGAAGCCTTGGACGAAATATACAAGATGCCACTTCATAAATTTCGTCCAGAGGCTATTATAGGTGCTGCGTCACCTTATTATTGGGCCAGGCCTATGTAATTTCGAAAGACTTGAGTATAGGCTGTCTTTAGAGTCCGTATGTGTGGGGAAACAAGAGTTAGGGATGGTTTCGGACCCCTCCTCCATGGTCCACGAAATTCCCCACCTCTTCCTCCATATATACAGCCCTTAGGGCGTTGTTTAGACTTTGGGTTTTGTTTAGATTAAAGTTCGCCAAAGCTGCAACTTCGCATTCTTCGTTTGTGTTCAATGACCACACAAAGGCATCACAGAACCCCACCTTGATCAATAAAGCTTTCCTCATATATTCGCAATATCTAGATTGCAATCTTACTTTCTTGCTTGTTCTTTGTTTGCCTGCAGGAAACATACCTTCGTGGTCAGTTGATCGTGCTCCGGCATGGTCAATAACCACTCGGAGTTGGTTTAGCGATTGCTAAGGCGCGATGTCCTCGCACGTTCGTAGTCGGATCGTCAAAGTCGACTTCCTCCAAAACGATAGCCACCATCTCATCGAAAGATGAGACACCTTTGCCTCTATCAAGTGGTATCAGATTTCCAGGTTGCTCGGTGAGATTTTACAGTTTTTCGTAGTTTAGATCGAGTTTGTTCTTCATACCTATAGTCCACGAAAAAGCCAAAAAAATAGGGTTAGTTCATCTTGTCTGAACCAATCTAAGCCTTTGCATAATCTTTTATGTATTTGCTTTGTTGAATTTGCGGTTTCATCATCGTGTCAAGTTGCTGGTCTTAGCGTGTAGTCCCTTAGAGTTTCGAGTTCTGTTCACAAGTTGTCACGCCGCCGCCGCACCACCATCATCACCGCTGCAATATACCACCATCGTCATCACCGCTGCCATATACCACCATCGTCATCACCGCTGCCATATACCACCATCGTCATAACCGCTGCCATATACCACCATCGTCATCGCCGCTGCCATATACCACATATCCACCGCCATCATGCTAATCCGAGTCCACCTCCATCACAGATTCGCCACCAGTCCGTGTTCCACCACCCTGCATATATCCGCCACCAGTCCGAGTTTCCACCAGATTCATCTCCGCCACCAGTCCGAGTCCAGTAATTGTTGCTTTGTTTTCGATTTCTAGATCACGCCATACTCCGAGTCGTGACCAAGTCGGACTCCCGAAATTCTGTGCTACCTGCAGTAGAAAAATATTTCTAGTTTAAAAAAACTATGTCTGGCAAATTATGGCTAGGCAATTTTTAGGCCATTTGTAGACTTTTTCGGAAAAAAATTGTTGCGGAGCAAAAAAAATGAGGACAAAAAAGTGCAAAAAAAAGAGAAAAAAATTCAGAGTGTGCTCCTCCCTTGTTTACGTGGAGCGTCGTGATTTTGTTTGTGTTCTAGGCTCGCGTCTCTAGCACAGTCTAGCCTAGGACCAGCACAGTACCATCGTTGAGCGTTTATTCAACTTTGCATCTCTGAATTGATTATTGCTGACCCTTTTTGCTACCATATTATAAGCCTTCCCAGCTCCACATACATCTACGTCATGCGTTTGACTCTCCATGGCAATCGCTCTATCCAAGCTTTTGAGAGTTTTGACTACAACGGTTGTCGATCACCACCTGCTGCTTGGTAAGAACTGGTAAGATTTTGAGGTTCGCTTGACGTTTTGTGACACACCAGCACCACTTCCTAGTAGACTGTAGGATCATATTATTGTGTGTTTCTATTGCTACTAACCATGGCAGGATCACAAGCCGACGAGACTGACTGGGAGAACATGACGAACAAGGAGTTACATGATAAGTTTCAGCAAATGATGAGTGGATAGGTGGAAGATGTGCTAAATAGATTTGAAGAGGCCATGGAGAAGATAGATGGCATTGAGAATGCATTCGAAAAAATCTCGATAACAAGTTTAACGAATTGCTCGCGCGTCTTCCACAACCACCGCCCGCTGCACCTGTCGCACATCTAGAACAACAACAACAACAACAACAACAACATCGCCTTCCAAATCAAGTGGGACGAGCACAGCGCGTTCCCCTTGAGCCTGGTCAAACTTCTGGTGCCGTTGTAAATACTGTTGATGCTTCTGTAGCTCCTGCTGCTACTGCAGAGGTGGAGGACCATTACGAGGATGAGGTTGATCAAAATCAGAACTACATGCGACCACCAGCCCCACCACCACCAGGTCATCCTCATGCATATCATCGCAACGGTAGGGCTGCACCACCTGAGGTACAAGCTCATGACCATCTTCCTAAACTAAAATTGAATATTCCACCATTTGAGGGTAGATATGTTCCTGATATATATCTTACTTGGGAGTTAGAAACTGAACAACGGTTTACATGTTTACAATATCCTGAGGAGAGACGTGTTCCTGCTGCTGTTTGTGCTTTCACTAGTTTTGCATGTGTTTGGTGGTCTGAACATTGTAGATTATATCCCATTCCAGCTACTTGGGCTGCTTTGAAAACTGCTATGCGTACTCATTGGGTTCCACCTTATTATCAACGTGAATTACTTCAAAAATTGCAGCGCTTAAGACAAGGAAAAATTTATGTAGAAGAATATTATCAGGAATTACAAACTGGCATGATTAGATGTGGTATTGTTGAGGAGAATGAAGCTATGCTTGCACATTTTATGGGTGGATTAAATAGAGAGATTCAGACCATTCTAGAGTATAAGGAGTATAATAATATCACTCGTTTATTCCATCTTGCTTGTAAAGCTGAACGTGAAGTGCAGGATCGACAGGCATTGGCGCGGACTAACTTTTCTGCAGATCGACCTTCATCATGGACACCGCGTGCATCCTCTACTTCCACACATTCTACTACATCGACACCTCCATCAGCGGCCACCTCCAGCCGTGATACAAGAAAGCAGGCATAACCACCACTATATGCCAAGAGCACACCTGTCGGGCCTGTACAGAGCTCTTCTTCTTCCATGGCATCAACAGGGCACGCAAGTGATATTATTTGTCGGCATTGTAAGGGAAGAGGTCATTATGCTAGAGAATGCAAATCTGAGCGTGTGATGATTGCTACTGAGGATGGTGGTTATGAGTCTGCTAGTGACTATGATGAGGAGACTTTGGCTCTTATTACACGTGAAGAACACGGTGGAGATGATTCTGAAAATGAGACACAATACATGGCTCCTGAAGACGCTGACAGGTATGAATGGTTAGTTGCTCAACGTGTTTTGAGTGTGCAGGTCACACAAGCTGAGCAAAATCAGAGGCATAATTTGTTCCATACAAAGGGAGTGGTGAAGGAACGTTCTGTTCGCGTCATCATAGATGGAGGGAGCTCCAACAACTTGGCTAGCATGGAGATGGTGGAGAAGCTATCTCTCACCACAAGACCACATCCACATCCTTACTATATCCAATGGTTTAATAACAGCGGCAAGGTTAAGGTAACACGTACTATTCGTGTGCACTTTAGTATCTCTACATATGCTGATTATGTTGATTGTGATGTGGTACCCATGCAAGCATGTTCCTTATTACTTGGTAGACCATGGCAATTTGATAAAAATTCTGTACACACCATGGTAGGAACAATCAATATACTCTTGTTCATAAGGATAAAAATATTACTTTGCTTCCTATGACTCCTGATTCCATTTTGAAAGATGATATTAATAGAGCTAATAAAGCAAAATAGGAGCACAATAAGAGTGAAAATCAGATTGTGGCAAAAGAATTTGAGCAACAAATGAAGCCTAATAATAAACCATCTAGTGTTGTTTCTGAAATTAAATTGAAAAGTGCATGTTTACTTGCCACCAAATCTGATATTGATGATCTAGATTTCAGCAAATCTGTTTGATATGATTTTGTGTGCAAAGAGGCATTATTTTCATTCGAGGACGTTCCTTCCTCTTTGCCTCCTGCTGTTACTAACATTTTGCAGGAGTTCGCTGACGTCTTTCCACAAGACGTGCCACCGGGATTACCACCTATTCGATGGATTGAGCATCAGATTGACTTAATTCCCGGTGCTTCATTACCCAACCGTGCACCATACCGTACCAATCTAGAGGAGATGAAGGAGATTATGCGTCAAGTCCAGGAGCTGCTCGACAAAGGTTATATTCGCGAATCCCTTAGTCCTTGTGTTGTTCCTATTATTCTAGTGCCAAAAAAGGATGGTACATCGCGTATGTGTGTTGATTGTAGAGGCATTAATAATATTACTATTCATTATCGTCATCCTATTCCTAGGCTAGATGATATGCTTGATGAATTGAGTGGCTCTACAATTTTCTCCAAAGTTGATTTGCGTAGTGGATACCATCAAATTCGTATGAAATTGGGAGATGAATGGAAAACTGCATTTAAAACTAAGTTTGGTTTATATGAGTGGTTAGTCATGCCTTTTGGGTTAACTAATGTACCTAGTACTTTCATGAGATTAATGAACGAAGTTTTACGTGCTTTTATTGGACGATTTGTGGTAGTCTATTTTGATGATACACTAATTTATAGTAAATCTTTGGAGGAACATTTGGAACATTTACGTGTTGTTTTTATTGCTCTACGTGATGCAAGTTTGTTTGGTAACCTTGGAAAGTGCACCTTTTGCACCGACTGAGTATCTTTTCTTGGCTATGTTGTCACTCCACGGGGAATTGAAGTTGATAAAGCCAAGATTGAAGCTATTGAGAGTTGGCCACAGCCCAAAACAGTCACACAAGTGAGGAGTTTCCTTGGCCTCGCTAGTTTCTATAGGCGTTTTGTGAGAGATTTCAGCACCATTGCTGCACCTCTCAACGAGCTTACAAAGAAGGATGTGCCTTTTGTTTGGGCTACCGCACAGGAAGAAGCCTTCACGGTATTGAAAGATAAGTTGACACATGCTCCTTTACTCCAACTTCCTGATTTTAATAAGACTTTTGAGCTTGAATGTGATGCTAGTGGAATTGGATTAGGAGGTGTGTTATTACAAGATGGCCAACCTGTTGCATACTTTTCTGAAAAATTGAGTGGGCCTAGTCTGAACTATTCTACTTATGATAAAGAATTATATGCTCTTGTTCGGACCTTAGAAACATGGAAACATTATTTATGGCCCAAGGAATTTGTTATACATTCTGATCATGAATCTTTGAAACACATTAAAAGTCAAGCAAAACTGAACCGTAGACATGCTAAATGGGTTGAATTCATTAAGACTTTCCTTATGTCATTAAACACAAGAAGGGTAAAGAAAATGTTATTGCTAATGCATTGTCTCGTCGTTATACTATGCTTTCACAACTTGACTTTAAAATATTTGGTTTGGAGACCATCAAAGATCAATATGTGCATGATTCTGAATTTAAAGATGTATTGCATAATTGTAAGGAAGGGAGAACTTGGAACAAGTTCGTCATTAATGATGGATTTGTGTTTCATGCTAACAAGCTATGCATTCCAGCTAGCTGCGTTCGTCTTTTGTTGTTGCAGGAGGCGCATGGAGGAGGATTAATGGGACACTTTGGCGTGAAGAAGACGGAGGATATACTTGCTACACATTTCTTTTGGCCAAAGATGAGACGGGATGTTGAGTGTTTTGTTGCTCGCTGCACTACATGTCAAAAAGCTAAGTCATGACTCAATCCTCATGTTTTATATATGCCTTTACCTGTACCTAGTGTTCCTTGGGAGGATATATCTATGCACTTTGTTTTAGGTTTACCTCGAACAAAGAAGGGGGGGATAGCATATTTGTTGCCGTGGATAGGTTCTCGAAAATGGCACACTTTATACCATGTCATAAAAGCGATGATGCTGTTAATGTTGCTGATTTGTTCTTTCGTGAAATTATTCGCTTGCATGGTGTGCTAAATACTATTGTTTCAGATCATGATACTAAATTTCTTAGCCACTTTTGGAGATGTTTATGGGCTAAGTTGGGGACTAAACTGCTCTTTAGTACTACATGTCATCCCCAAACTGATGGACAAACTGAAGTAGTCAATAGAACATTGTCTACCATGCTTAGGGCTATTTTGAAGAATAACAAGATAATGTGGGAAGAATGCTTGCCTCATATTGAATTTTCTTATATTCGGTCGCTGCATTCTACTAGTAAGATGTGCCCTTTTGAAATTGTGTATGGTTTCCTACCTCGTGCACCTATTGATTTGTTGCCTCTTCCATCTTCGGAGAAGGTTAATTTTGATGCTAAACAACATGCTGAATATATCTTAAAGATGCATGAGTTAACTAAGGAAAATATTGAGCGCATGAATGCTAAATATAAACTTGTTGGAGATAAGGGTAGAAAACATGTTGTCTTTGCACCTGGAGATCTTGTTTGGTTACATTTGCGCAAGGATAGGTTTCCTAATTTGCGAAAGTCAAAGCTAATGCCACGTGCTGATGGTTCTTTTAAGGTGTTAGAAAAAATAAATGATAATGCATATAAACTTGAGTTGCCTGCAGATTTTGGGGTTAGTCCCACTTTTAACATTGCAGATTTGAAGCCTTACTTGGGTGAGGAAGATGAGCTTCCGTCGAGGACGACTTCAATTCAAGAAGGGGAGGATGATGAGGACATCACTAACAAAGTTACACCCACAGCCCCTACTGATACACATACAGGACCAATTACTAGAGCTCGCGCATGCCAATTAAATTACCAGGTACTTTTGTTTCTTGGTAATGATTCTAATGTTTATGAGAATATGATGTTGCCTAAATTGGATACATTTGTCTTGCATACAAATGAAGGGCCTAGTTTGGACAAGAAGGATGATCATTGCAGCAAGATCAGTCATGGAGATGATGGCATGCGCAAGGGGAACAAGAACGGAGTTACAAGTGATGATTTCAGGACTTTGAAGCCACCATAATGAGTGTGGCAAGCCTTGGACGAAATATACAAGATGCCACTTCATAAATTTCGTCCAGAGGCTATTATAGGTGCTGCATCACCTTATTATTGGGCCAGGCCCATGTAATTTCGAAATACTTGAGTATAGGCTGTTTTTAGAGTCCGTATGTGTGGGGAAACAAGAGTTAGGGATGGTTTCGGACCCCTCCTCCAAGGGCCACGAAATTCCCCCCTCTTCCTCCATATATACAGCCCTTAGGGCGTTGTTTAGACTTTGGGTTTTGTTTAGATTAAAGTTCGCCATAGCTGCAACTTCGCGTTCTTCGTTTGTGTTCAACGACCAGACAAAGGCGTCACAGAACCCCACCTTGATCAATAAAGCTTTCCTCTTATATTCGCAATATCCAGACTGCAATCTTAGTTTCTTGCTTGTTCGACGTTTGCCTGCAGGAAACAGACCTTCATGGTCAGGTTGGCACGACGTCCTCGCACGTTCGTAGTCGGATCATCAAAGTCGACTTCCTCCAAAATGATAGCCACCATCTCATCGAAAGACATGACACCTTTGCCTCTATCACATACTTTCTCTTCTTGGATCACATGCACTTATGATTGGAACTCTAGCAAGCATCCGCAACTACTAAAGATCATTATGGTAAAACCCAACCATAGCATTAACATATCGAGTCCCCTTTATCCCTTAGGCAACAACCCCCTTACTCGGGTTTATGCTTCTGTCTCAAGCAACCCACTATAAGCGAATCATGAACGTATTGCAACACCCTACAGCGGGAATCCCTCATGCTTGCGCGACACGGAGGGCACAATAGGACAACACCAAAATAAAACATAGAACTCATACCAATCTAGATCATCAATCAACCCAAAAACAAAGGATATCTACTCAAAACATCATAGGATGGCAACACATCATTGGATCATAATATGTGGCATAAAGCACCATGTTCAAGTAGGGATTACAGCGGGGTGCGGGAGAGTGGACCGCGTAAAATAGATGAGGATGGTGATGATGATGGTGATGTTGATGAACACGATCACCGCCGCGATGATTCCCCTCCTGATAGCACTCCAGTGCCACCGAGAGAGAGGAGGAGAGGTTATCCCCCATGTGCTTCCTCCTCCATGGCCTCCCCCTGGATGGGGAGAGGTTGTCCCTCTGGTCCTTGGCCTTCATGGCGATGGTGGCCCCTCAGGGATCCTCCTCCATGGCCTCCGATGATGATGGCCCCCTCCGGCAGGGTGCCAGAGAGGGCCTAGATTGATTTCTCGTAGCTACAGAGGCTTGCGGCGGCGGAACTTCCGATCTAGGTTATTTTCTGGAGGTTTGGGTATTTATAGGAGAGGTTGGCGTCGAGAACAAGTCAGGGGGCCCCACGGGAAGTCCACAAGGCACAGGGGCGCGCCCTCCACCCTCATGGGCCCACGGGCCTCCCCTCCAGTAACTATTCGTTCCAGTATTTTTTATATTTTCCAGAAAAATTCTCTGTTGATTTTCATTGCATTCCGAGAACTTTTAAATCTACACAAAAACAACACCACGGTAGTTCTGCTGAAAACAACGTAAGTCCAGGTTAGTTCTAATCAAATCATACCAAAATCATATAAAACTATTGTAAATATGGCATGAATACTTCATTAATTATAGATACGTTGGAGACGTATCAGCATCCCCAAGCTTAATTCCTGCTCGCCCTCGAGTAGGTAAATGATAAAAGAAATAATTTATGAAGTGTGAATGCTAGCAAGTGCGTAAGTTTGATCAATGATAGTTCCAATCACTTTTACTTGCATCATTATATATCATAACAGTAGCTCAACTCATGAAACTTCTCATGATCATGTAACAAGCTATTCACATGTTAAAGTATAGATCATAAACTTTCTTGAAAACTAACAAACTGTGCTCTTAGTCATAAAACAATTATAGTTCATCTTATTTTCGGGAAGGACCGATGTAAGAGCTTTGATTTAGCAAACTCCACATACTCAACTATCATTTAATTTTTCACAGTTGCTAACACTCATGTGATATTTATGGGTTCAAAGTTTTAATCAGACACAGAGAAAGATAGGGGCTTATAGTTTCGCCTCCCAAACTTTTACCTCAAGGGTAATGTCAACAATAAGAATTTATGAAAACCTACATCCAAGTGGATATATATATCTGGATCGCTCCAACACAAAGTGCTTGCCAAAAGAAAAAGTGTAAAAAGGAAAGGTGAAGATCACCATGACTCTTGTATAAGGGTAGAAGATAAAAAGTAAAAGATAGGCCCTTCGCAGAGGGAAGGAAAGGTTGTCATGCGCTTTTATGGTTGGATGCACAGAATCTTAATGCAAAAGAACGTCACTTTATATTGCCGCTTGTGATAAAGACCTTTATTATGCAGTCTGTCTCTTTTATTTCTTCCCTATCACAAGTTCGTATAAAGGTTATTTTCTTTGCACTAATAGATCATACATATTTAGAGAGCAATTTTTATTGCATGCACCGATGACAACTTACTTGAAGGATCTTACTCAATCCATAGGTAGGTATGGTGGACTCTCATGGAAAAACTGGTTTAAGGGATGTTTGGAAGCACAAGTAGTAATTCTACTTGGTGCAAAGAATTTGGCTAGCATGAGAGGGAAAGGCAAGCTCAACATGTTGGATGATCCAAGACAATATAACGTTTCAGATATAGGAAAACATAACCCATTAAGTTGTCTTCCTTGTCCAACATCAACCTTTTAGCATGTCATATTTTAATGAGTGCTCACAATTACAAAAGATGTCCAAGATAGTGTATTTATATGTGAAATCTCTCTTCCTTTAATATTCTTTCATGAATTGTTCAAGTGACCAATTATGCGTTTGCTAACTTTCAATAAGTTTACTACCTATACTTATTATGTGTGAAGTCATTACTCCCCATGTTATAAGCATACGAAACGTATATAAATTCAGATTTATGATATTCAATTCATTCAACCATTTACTCATAGGATATACGTGAAGCACGTGAGTAAATGACAAACTACTCCAAAAAGATATAAGTGAAGAACACTGAGTAGTCAAATAATTAACTAGCCAGGGGGGGATACTTTTTCATTCAAGATTTCAGATCCAATGATTTTATTCAAACAGCAAGTAGAATTGAAAATACACTCCAAGCAAAACACATATCATGTGACGAATAAAAATATAGCTTCGAGTAAGGTATACCGATAGTTTTGAAGACGAAAGAGGGGATGCCCTCCGGGCATCCCCAAGCTTAGGTGCTTGAGTCTTCCTTGAATATTACCTTGGGGTGCCTTCGGCATCCCCAAGCTTAGGGTCTTTCCACTCCTTATTCTCCTCATATCGATATCTCACCCAAAGCTTGAAAACTTCAATCACACAAAACTTAACGGAACTTCGTGAGATAGGTTAGTATGATAAAGAGTAAACCATTCACTATGGTACTGTCAAAGACAAGGTTCATAACTGTTCTCACACAATGCCTACTGTCTATCATTTCTACAATTTATATTGAGAAATATAAACCATAGAAACTAGAAAACAAGCAAACTATGCAATGAAAACAGAATCTTTCAGAAACAAAACAATTTGTAATGATCTGAACAGCAACCATACTTCTGCTACTCCAAAAATTATAAAATAAACTGGTGGACGTGAGGAATTTTTCTATTAATCCTCTGCAAAAAGAATCAACTCAAAAGCACTCTTCTGTAAAAACTGACAGCTAATCTTGTGAGCGCAAAGTTTTTGTTTTTTTACAGCAAGATCACATTAACTTTCACCCAAGTCTTCCCAAAGGTCTTACTTGGCACTTTATTGAAACAAAATCTATAAAACATGATTACTACAGTGCCTTAATCATGTAAACACACAAAAACAGTAAGGGTAAATATTGGGTTGTCTCCCAACAAGCGCTTTTCTTTAATGCCTTTTTGCTAGGCATGATGATTTCAATGATGCTCACATAAAAGATAAGAATTGAAACATAAAGAGAGCATCATGAATAATATGACTAGAACATTTAAATCTAACCCACTTCCTATGTCTAGGGATTTTGTGAGCACATAATTTATAGGAAAAAGAATCAACTAGCATAGGAAGGCAAAACAAGTATAACTTCAAAACTTTAAGCACATAGGGAGAAAACTTGATATTATTACAACTCCTACAAGCATGTATTCCTCCCTCATAATAATTTTCAGTAGCATCATGAATGAATTCAGCAATATAACCATCACATAAGGCATTCTTTTCATGATCTACAAGCATAGAAATTTTTCTACTCTCCACATAAGCAAAATTCTTCTCATTCGGAATAATGGGAGAAAGTCAACAGAATAACGGTCATGTGAGGCATAATCCAATTGAAAATTAAAATCATGATGACAAGTTTCATGGTTAACATTATTCTTTATAGCATACATGTCATCACAATAATTATCATAGATAGCAGCTTTGTTCTCATAATCAATTGGAACCTCTTCCGAAATAGTGGAATCATTACTAACTAAAGTTGACACTCTTCCAACCCCACTTTAGATTATAGTATTATTCATACTCCAAAAGATATAAGTGAAGTTCATGGAGCATTCTACAATTAATATGGACTAACCAATATCCAAGCTCAAAATATATAAGTGAAGCACACGAAGCATTCTATAAAACCATACTCAAAAGATTTAAGTGATGCGCAAAGAGCATTCTATAAGGTCATACTCAAAAGACATAAGTGAAGCACATGAATCATTCTATAAATCGATGAAGGGATATCTCATACTAGCATGGTTCTTAAACAAAAATAAAAACACAAAGGACACAAATCATGTGAACAAAACAAAAAACCAAGGTATACCGATAATTGTTGAAGAAGAAAGATGGGATGCCAACTGGGGCATCCCCAAGCTTAGATGCTTGAGTATCCTTGAAATATTTACTTGGGGTGCCTTGGGCATCCCCAAGCTTGAACTCTTGCCTCTCTTTATTCTTCTCATATTGATAGCTTCTCGATCTTCGAACACTTCATCCACACAAAACTTTAACAAAAACTTTGTGAGATCCGTTAGTATAATAAAGAAAATCACTAACTGTTGCAAACTTATTCCAATTTCATATTAGAAATATATCTACTGTATTCCAACTTCACCAAGGTTCATACCCCCCGATACTACCCATAGATTCATCAAAATAAGCGATCAACACATAGAAAACAGAATCTGTCAAAAACAGGACAGTCTGTAGTAATCGGGAAGTTTAGTAAACTTCTGTAACTCCAAAAAATTCTAACAAAATATGGAAGTTTAGAAAATTTGTACAGAAGTAGTGTGCAAAAGAGTTTCAGACCCATTTGATTTTCAAGTAAAAAATATAAATTCACGCGCTACAGCCAAAGTTTCTGTTTTTTCACTTCACATAGTAAAGAAGCAATCTAATCATTCTAAAACCAAAGCTTGGCACATTATTTTTATAATACAATGGATATATACAAGGGGATAATTATTTTCAGAGAAACTTTCATGAAATTTTTTACATTGTTTCCATGAGCATGAACACAAGTGTTCAAGGTCGACCCTCACTTCTCTAATGCATAACCTTCCAATCACTTCTCTTATTGAAAAACTTTTTAGGCAAGAGAGGCAAGTAAAATAATTTGTATTTTCATTATTTTAAAAAAAATTGTATGTTTCACCCACAACTATGCAAAACTAAAAAGGGAAAACAAAAACTACTTAGTGAAGAAAGCAAACAAGCATACACGAAAATATCAACCCCACGCTATTGCTCCCCAGCAACGGTGCCAGAAAAGAGCTTGATAATCCCCAAGTGCAGGGAATCATCATAACAATTCCCAAAGGTGAAAGTGATAAGTATGGAGTGTCGAACCCACAATGAGCTAAAGGTATGATCAATATTCTCTCAAGTCCTATCTGCCGCTGATACGACTCTACGTACACCGAACGTTTGCTTCCAAGTAGAAACGAGAAATAAAACTACGTTGTGGTAGATCAACTCTTGTAATACTCATATTCATCAAGATCAATCAAGCAGGAAGTAGGGTATTACCTCCATAAAGAGGGCCCGAACCTGGGTAAACATTGTGTCCCCTGTATCCTGTTACCATCGATCCTAGACGCACAGTTCGGGACCCCCCCCGACCCGGTTTTGACACCGACACCGCCCACCTAGAATATATACCCCTTTTGGTAGCAGGGGACGAGGCAGAAAAATTTCCGCCATAGCTCGAAATGGGCCTCGCAGCCCAGGAACAGCTCGCAGAGAGCAACGAAACCCGCGATATGCAATATGGAGCCCGGCGTCAGATTGTGCAGTTGAAGGCCATAATACTTCAATAGACCTCTGAGGAAAGTATGAATAGGGAATCCTACGCCTCTCAAGACGAAGGAGACAAAGCACAACCGCTCCTCTTTAGAAGGATTGGGGAAATTTTCCGCCTGGGCTTCGACATCGATGGCGGTCAATCCAGCCCGAACGGGGACTAGATCCGCGGGCGGAAGGTATCCCTAGGTCTGAAGTTTGCTCAGATGTGCATGGGATACCGAAAAACTTTCCCAGTCGCCTTTCTGAGGTCCATTGGGGCGCGAGGAAGAGCCAGGAGCGCTAGCCATGCTTGGGTGATTTTTTATGGTGAGTTCTAAGGATTTCCGCGTGGTCCGGAATGGTCTCTGAGATCTGACCTCTTTAAATAGGCGCTTAGCCCGCACGGTTGATAATCCCCAAGTGCAGGGAATCATCATAGCAATTCCCAAAGGTGGAAGTGATAAGTATGGAGTGTCGAACCCACAAGGAGCTAAAGGTAAGATCAATATTCTCACAAGTCCTATCTGCCACTAATACGACTCTACGTACACCGAACGTTTGCTTCCAAGTAGAAACGAGAAATAAAACTACGTTGTGGGTATGAAGAGGATAACTTTGCATGATATCGGAGAAGTAAAATATAAAAGTAGGTGTTGTTATCATAAAGTTAGAATATATTACTAAATATTATAAATAGCGACTGTGGAATAATGATGGATCGGTGTGCGGAATTGTCCTAGGCAATTGTTAACAAGACCGGTAGCCGTCATTGCAATTTCATATGAGGGAGAGGCATAAGCTAACATACTGATGAGGACATCACTAACAAAGTTACACCCACAGCCCCTACTGATACACATACAGGACCAATTACTAGAGCTCGCGCACGCCAATTAAATTACCAGGTACTTTCGTTTCTTGGTAATGATTCTAATGTCATGAGAATATGATGCTTCCTAAATTGGATACATTTGTCTTGCTTACAAATTAAGGGCCTAGCTTGGACAAGAAGGATGATCATTGGAGCAAGATCAAGTATGGAGATGATGGCATGCGCAAGGGGAACAAGAACGGAGTTACAAGTGATGATTTCAGGACTTTGAAGCCACCATAATGAGTGCGTGAAGCCTTGGACGAAATATACAAGATGCCACTTCATAAATTTCGTCCAGAGGCTATTATAGGTGCTGCGTCACCTTATTACTGGGCCAGGCCCATGTAATTTCGAAAGACTTGAGTATAGACTGTCTTTAGAGTCCGTATGTGTGGGGAAACAAGAGTTAGGGATGGTTTCGGACCCCTCCTCCAAGGGCCACGAAATTCCCCACCTCTTCCTCCATATATACAGCCCTTAGGGCGTTGTTTAGACTTTGGGTTTTGTTTAGATTAAAGTTCGCCAAAGCTGCAACTTCGCATTCTTCGTTTGTGTTCAATGACCACACAAAGGCATCACAGAACCCCACCTTGATCAATAAAGCTTTCCTCATATATTCGCAATATCCAGATTGCAATCTTACTTTCTTGCTTGTTCTTTGTTTGCCTGCAGGAAACAGACCTTCGTGGTCAGGTTGATCGTGCTCTGGCATGGTCAATAACCACTCGGAGTTGGTTTAGCGATTGCTAAGGCGCGATGTCCTCGCACGTTCGTAGTCGGATCGTCAAAGTCGACTTTCTCCAAAACGATAGCCACCATCTCATCGAAAGACGGAACACCTTTGCCTCTATCAAGTGGTATCAGATTTCCAGGTTGCTCGGTGAGATTTTATAGTTTTTCGTAGTTTAGATCGAGTCTGTTCTTCATACCTATAGTCCATGAAAAAGCCAAAAAAATAGGGTTAGTTCATCTTGTCCGAACCAATCTAAGCCTTTGCATAATCTTTTATGTATTTTCTTTGTTGAATTTGCGGTTGCATCATCGTGTCAAATTGCTGGTCTTAGCGTCTAGTCCTTTAGAGTTTCGAGTTCTCTTCACAACTTGTCACGCCGCCGCCGCACCACCATCATCACCGCTGCAATATACCACCATCGTCATCACCGCTGCCATATACCACCATCGTCATCACCGCTGCCATATACCACCATCGTCATCACCGCTGCCATATACCACCATCGTCATTGCCGCTGCCATATACCACATATCCACCGCCATCACGCTAATCCGAGTCCACCTCCATCACAGATTCGCCACCAGTCCGTGTTCCACCACCCTGCATATATCCGCCACCAGTCCGAGTTTCCACCAGATTCATCTCCGCCACCAGTCCTAGTCCGAGTCCAGTAATTGTTGCTTTGTTTTTGATTTCTAGATCACGCCATACTCCGAGTCGTGACCAAGTCGGATTCCCGAAATTCTGTGCTACCTGAAGTAGAAATATAGTTCTAGTTTCAAAAAAAACTAAGTCTGGCAAAGTGTGGAATAATGATGGATCGGTGTGCTGAATTGTCCTAGGCAATTGTTAACAAGACCGGTAGTCGTCATTGCAATTTCATATGAGGGAGAGGCATAAGCTGACATACTTTCTCTTCTTGGATCATCTGCACTTATGATTGGAACTCTAGCAAGCATCCGCAACTACTAAAGATCATTAAGGTAAAACCCAACCATAGCATTAACATATCAAGTCCCCTTTATCCCATACGCAACAACCCCCTTACTCGGGTTTATGCTTTTGTCACTCAAGCAACCCACTATAAGCGAGTCATGAACGTATTGCAACACCCTACAGCAGGAATCCTTCACGCTTGCGCGACACGGAGGGCACAATAGGACAGCACCAAAATAAAACATACAACTCATACCAATCTAGATCATCAATCAACCCAAAGACAAAGGATATCTACTCAAAACATCATAGGATGGCAACACATCATTGGATCATAATATGTGGCATAAAGCACCATGTTCAAGTAGGGATTATATCGGGGTGCGGGAGAGTGGACCGCGTAAAATAGATGAGGATGGTGATGATGATGGTGATGTTGATGAAGACAATCACCGTCGCGATGATTCCCCTCACGATGGCACTCCGGCGCCACCGAGAGAGAGGAGGAGAGGTTCTCCCCCTTGTGCTTCTTCCTCCATGGCCTCCCCCTGGATGGGGAGAGGTTCTCCCTCTGGTCCTTGGCCTTCATGGCGATGATGGCCCCTCCGGGATCCTCCTCCATGGCCTCCGGTGATGATGGCCCCCTCCACCAGGGTGCCAGAGAGAGCCTAGATTGATTTCTCGTGGCTACAGAGGCATGCGGCGGCGGAACTTCCGATCTAGGTTATTTTCTGGAGGTTTGGGTATTTATACGAGAGGTTGGCGTCGAGGACAAGTCATGGGGGCCCACAGGAAGTCCACGTGGCACAGGGGCGCGCCCTAGGGGGGTGGGCGTGCCCTCCACCCTCGTGGGGCCTACGAGCCTCCCCTCCGGTAACTCTTCATTACAGTATTTTTTATATTTTCCAGAAAAATTCTCCGTTGATTTTCATCGCATTCCGAGAACTTTTATTTCTGCACAAAAACAACACCACGGTAGTTCTGCTGAAAGCAGCGTCAGTCCGGGTTAGTTCTAATAAAATCATACCAAAATCATATAAAACTATTGTAAACATGGCATGAATACTTCATAAATTATAGATACGTTTGAGATGTATCAACGGTCAAGGGGTTATTTGTAAAAAACACCTAGACTGTTCACATTCGTTTGACACGTGGAAGCCGAGGCGACAGCAGCGAAGAATCAATGGAAAATGGTATTTAACGTGCAGCCGAACTATCGTCGATCCGAAGTAGGATGGAGAACCCTCCTTGCAAGGCCGAAGACATAAAACCGGATACTACATCGTCATTGAAGGCAAGTTCGGGGGCTACTGAGGGAGTCCTGGATTAAGGGGTCCTCGGATGGTCGGGCTATGTGACATGGGCCAGACTAATGGGCCGTGAAGATACAAGATGAAGGCTTTTCCCCGTGTCCGTATGGGACTCTCCTTGGCGTGGATGGCAAGCTTGGCGGCTAGTCGCATAGTTTCCTTACTCTGTAAACCGACTTTGTATAACCCTGGCCCCCTCCGGTGTCTATATAAACCGGAGGGTTTATTCCGTAGAGGCGATCATAATCATACAGGCTAGACAACTAGGGTTTAGCCATTACAATCTCGAGGTAGATAACCTCTTGTAACCCCTATACTCATCAAAGTCAATCAAGCAGGAAATAGGGTATTACCTCCATTAAGAGGGCCCGAACCTAGGTAAACATCGTGTCCCCTGCCTCCTTTTACCTTTGATCCTCAGACGCACAGTTCAGGACCTCCTACCCAAGATCGGCCGGTTTTGACACCGACATCAATCCAACGGCTATATGGCAGGCAGAATCGTTTATTGACTGAGTCGACAGAACCTTGGATGGGCTTTTTCCTCGTGGGTCCCAAATGTAAGATTCCAAACAGGTCATCGCCATGCAGCCTTTCTTATTAAGAATTACAACCCATTTGGTGTGCTAGCTCAAAATAAGTTTGTGGGTGCTACAATGAGCTCAAGGAGCTGGTGAGAGTGATGTCATTTCCCTTGGTTGGAATTTGTTACAATGTTTCTCTCTTAATTAAAGAAATGGCCAACCATTTGCCTTATTTCAAAGAAAATATGAGAGCCACAGCCGAGTTGAGAAGGGCAATAACATCTAACTGCAGCTTACAAACTATACAAAAGCGTCACAGTTGTTCATCAGGTTTAGACAAAGGAAGAACTACGAGATGACCATTGTTAGATGTTGTTGCAAAGGGCAATAGCATCTAACTCCAACACTATTTTTGGCAGTAATTAACAATCAAATGGATCGGTCAGATCTATAAAATGACCATCATTAGTCATAAACTCTACTTGAAGATGACTACAAGATGTTGTAAATATAAGTCGGGCACGTTCAGAAGCCATATTGTCCACTTGAAACTACCTTTTTCTCTTTGACATATTGAAAGTGTAACTAATCCCTGGGTGGTTTCCGTAATTAATAACAACATATAAGTCATTGATCTAATGCTCATTGATAATAGATTTCAGAGAAGACAATGATTGGCATGGCAAGGACTAGTGCTTGTGGACCCCTCAAAATGCTAAGGACAAGAATCAAAAAAGCTCCAAGACTCATCATTTTTGGTTAAGTGGTCCAAGATCACATTGAGTCCTATAGGAAAGCCAATACTATTAAAAGGGGATGGGGTACTATGGATGAGTTTATTGCTCAAGTGCTTAGTGATATTGCTCCAAAACCCTCAACCACTTTATCCACATCACATGTGTCCAAAACCCTAAAGTGTCATCTCGGTCCCACCAAAATTGCCTATCCCAGACTCACTGAGTTAATCACATACACTACCTAAGCCAAACCCTAGCATTTTGGTTCTACTGATATGGATCTCAGTCTCACTGAGATGGCGTGACAAAGTTTCTATGATGAAGTTGCTTCATTTTGGAATTGCCAAGATGAAACTATCGGAACTACTAAAACGAGGTCTTTCCCTAGCTAGTGCACTTCGGTCGCTCCGAGATGTTTTGATTCGGTCTCACCGAGACTTCCAACGTTTGAATCTTTTACACTAGCTGGTCTCACCAAGATTTTGGTCTGATCTCACCGAGTTGGGTCAAAAGCATGTAAGTGTTGGATTTTTGGGTGAAGCCTATATATGCCCCTCAACCCCACTTACTCTAAAAGAGAGCCATCAGAACGAAACTTCACTTCCATGTGTTGAGATAAAGAGATTCCAATCCTACCATTTGAATCCTTATTTCTAGCCTTCCCAAAGTTGCTTTCCATTCAATCCCCTCTCCCACCAAAGCCAAATTTGTGACAGAGTGATTGAGCGTTGGGGAGACTATCATTTCAAGCATAAGAACAAGGAGTTCCTCATCAACTAAACATCTATTACCTTTTGGAGAGTGGTGTCTCCTAGATTGGTTAGGTGTCACTTGGGAGCCTCCAAGAGATTGTGGAGTTGAACCAAGGAGTTTGTTAGGGCAAGGAAATCGCCTATTTCGTGAAGATTGATACGTCCCCAACGTATCTATAATTTTTTATTGTTCCATGTTGTTATATTATCAATCTTGGATGTTTTACATTCATTTTCTAGCAACTTTATATCATTTTTTGGGACTAACCTATTGACATAGTGCCAGTTGCTCTTTTTTGCCTGTTTTTTACTTCACAGAATATCCATATCAAACGAAGTCCAAATGCAACAAAACTTTTTAGAGATTGTTTTATGCCCATAAGAGACCCAGGGAGCCAAGGAGGTGTACCAGAGGAGGCCCGTGTGGCCCACAAGACACCAGGGCACGCCAGAGGCCCCAGGCATGCCCTGGTGCCTTGTGGGGCCCATGGTGATCTCTTCCACCGCCTCTCACCTCTATAAATACCTAGATATTCCAGAAACCCTAGAGGAGTCGACAAAAAACAATTCCATCCGCCACAAGTTCCACAACCACGAGATCCAATCTAGAGCCCTATTCCGGCACCTTGCCGGAGGGGGAAATGATCATGGAGGGGGTTCATCATCCTCATTGGTGCTCCTTCGATGATGCGTGAGTAGTTTACCACAGACCTATGGGTCCACAGGCAGTAGCTAGATGGATTCTTCTCTCTCTTTGATCTTCAATACAATGTTCTCCTCGATGTTCTTGGAGATCTATTTGATGTAATGACTTTTTGTGGTGTGTTTGTTGGGATCCGATGAATTGTAAGTTTATGATCAAACTATTTTATCCATAAAAATTATTTGAGTTTTGATCTCTTATATGCATGATTGCTTATAGCCTTGTATTTCTTCTTCCAATCTTTGGTTTAGTTAGGCCAACTAGATCGATTTTTCTTGCCATGGGAAGAGGTGCTTTGTGAGTGGTTCGATCTTACGGTGCTCAATCCCAGTGACAAAAGGGGACATGACATGTATGTATCGTTGCCATTAAGGATAAAAAGATGGGGTTTATTCCTACATGAATAGATCTTGTCTACATCATGTCATCGTTCTTATTGCATTACTCCGTTTTCCCATGAACATAATACACTAGATGCATGCTGGACAGCGGTCGATGTGTGGAGTAATAGTAGTAGAAGAAGGCAGGAGTCGGTCTACTAATCTTGGACGTGATGCCTATATACATGATCATTGCCTTGGATATCGTCATGATTATTTGCTTTTCTATAAATTTCCCAATAGTAATTTGTTTACCCACCGTATGTTATTTTCTCGAGAGAAGCCACTAGTGAAATCAATGGCCCCCGGGTCTATTTACTATCATATTGTTTTCAGATCTATTATTCCAATAACCCAAAACTACCTTGTTGCACTTTTATTTATTTATTTTATTTTTTGTTTTTGTCAGATCTATTTATCAAATCACATACAATTTTATCTATCTCAATACCGAGGAGGGATTGACAACCCCTCTTACGCGTTGGGTTGCAAGTATTTATTATTTGTGTGCAGGTGGCTTGGTTCTCCAACTGGATTGATAACCTTAGTTTCATAACTGAGGGAAATACCTACCATTGTTGTACTGCATCATCCTCTCCTCTTCGGGGAAATACCAACGCAGATACAAGCAATCATGAAGAATTTATGGCGCCGTTGCCGGGGAGGATCAAGTCAAGATAGTCTCCCATCAACTTGCCAGTTTTTGGCACCATTGCCAGGGAGACATCATTAACATCTATCAGGTACCCAACCACAAATCTCATCTCCTTGCAATTTACTTTATTTGTCATTTGCCTCTTAGTTTCATCTCACCCACTTCTAAAATGTTTTTACAAAAACACAAAAATATTTGCCTTCTTTTTCGTTTGCCTTTCTCTCGTTCGACCTTTTGTTTGCGTATGATCTTGTTTGCGTAGTCATGATGTCTCAATAAAATACCAAATTGTGTGATTTTTCCAACACCAATAATAATGATTTTATTAGTACTCCAATTGCTCCTTCCCTGCTAGTGTGGAGTCTTATGATATTAAGGTCGCTTTGTTGAATCTTGTTATGAAAGAGCAATTTTTCGGTACTCCTAATGACGGTTCCGCGTCCCATCTGAACACTTCCGTAGAATTGTGTGATATGCAAAAGAAAAAAGATGTGTACAATGGTATTGTGAAATTAAAATTGTTTCCTTTCTCTTTGCGGGATCGTGCAAAAATTTGGTTTTCTTCTTTGCCTCGTAATAGTACCGATTCTTGGGATAGGTGCAAAGATGCTTTTATTACTAAGTATTTCCTGCCCGCGAAAATTATTTCCCTTAGAAATAAGATCATGAACTTTAAGCAACTTGAGCATGAACATGTCGTGCAATCTTGGGAAAGGATGAAATTAATGCTAGGAAATTGTCCTACTCATGGTTTAAATCTTTGGATGATTATACAAAAAAATTATGCGGGGTTGAATTTTGTTTCTGGAAATCTTTTGGATTCCGCCGAAGGTGGTACTTTTATGGAAATTACTTTGGGTCAAGCCACTAAATTTCTTGATAATATTATGGCAAATATCCACAATGGCATACCAAATAGCACCTACTAGTAAAAAGTTAATTCGGTTGAAGAAATTAGTACTTTGAGTGAAAAAGTTTATGCTCTTACGAAATTGGTTTCTAGTTAAAATGCTCCTATTGATCTTAATGATGTGCCTTTGTCTACTTTGATTGAGCAAAATAGTGATTCCATAGATGTGAATTTTGTCTCGCGAAACAATTTTAATAACAATTCTTATAGAGGTAATTTTAATCCTAGGCCTTTTCCTGGAAATCCCTCTAATAATTATGGCAATTCCTATGTTAATTCTTCTTACAATAATAACAGGAACGCCTCTAATCTTGAGACTAATATTAAAGAATTTATCAATGCTCAAAAAGTTTTCAATGCTACGATAGAAGAAAAGTTAAATAAGATTGATGATATGTCTAGGATCATTGATAGAATTTCACATGACGTAAAAATCTCAAGATTGAAAATTTTCCACCCAAAGTTGATGCCAATGAATCAATTAAAGCTTTATATGTTTCCATGGATGAAAGTAAGAAAAGAACCGCTATGCTTAGACCTAAAAGAGAATTTTTGGAAAGAGCGTTGTCTACCGATTGCTTTCACCATAATGATGAAGATCTTAGAATGATTGGTGTTTCTTCTATTGATTCCTTGTTTAGTAATATTAAACTTGATGATAAAGTTACTGAAGAAGAGTTAAATTTAGGTAGAAGGCATCCCCATAATTCGAAGGGTGAAAATCTTGTTGAAAAAATGATAAAAGTGCGTTTGGAGAGGTCAAAACTTTAACTAGTGATGTGCCCACACTTTTGGATTACAAAGATTTTAATTATGGTAGTTGCTCTTTAACTGAATGTATTTCTTTGTTGCAATCCATGTTAAATTCACCCAATGCCTATGAACAAAACAAAGCTTTTATTAAACATATTGTAGAAGCGATGATGAAAGCTTTAGAAGAAAAGTGGGAATTAGAGATTTCAATTCCTAGAAAATTATATGATGAATGGGAACCCACCATTAAAGTCAAGATAAAAAATTATGAGTGCTTTGCTTTATGTGATTTGGGTGCTAGTGTTTCCATAATTCCGAAATCTCTATGTGATGTGCTAGGTTTTACCAAGTTGGAAGAATTTTCTCTTAATTTGCACTTGGGGGATTCTACTATTGAAAAACCTTTGGGGAGGATTAATGATGTTCTTATTCTTAAAAATAGGAACTATGTGCCCACAGATTTTATTGTTCATGATATTGATTGCAATCCGTCTTGTCCCATAATACTTGGTAGACCGTTTTTACGAACTATAGGTGTCGTGATTGATATGAAAGAAGGGAATATTAAATTTTAGTTTCCCTGGAGAAAGGGGGTGGAACACTTACCTAGAACTAAAATTGAGGCACCATATGAATCAATCATGAGGGCAACGTATGGATCAAAAAACCAAAGATGACAATACTTCAATCTATGCATTATGCCTAGCTAGGGGCGTAAAACAATAGCGCTTGTTGGGAGGCAACCCAATAGTTATGTTTAAAATTTTGTTTTTTGTCTATTTATCAATAAATATGCAATTATACTTCTGTTATTATTGTGTTTTTATGTTTTAATTAATGTTTGTGCCAAGTAAAGACTTTAGGATCATTGTCGGTGTCAAAACCGGCGGATCTCGGGTAGGGGGTCCCGAACTGTGTGTCTAAGGCGGATGGTAACGGGAGACAGGGGACACAATGTTCACCCGGGTTCGGGCCCTCTTGATGGAGGTAATACCCTACTTCCTGCTTGATTGATCTTGATGATATGAGTATTACAAGAGTTGATCTACCACGAGATCATAGAGGCTAAACCCTAGAAGCTAGCCTATGGTATGATTGTTGTTGTCCTACGGACTAAACCCTCCAGTTTATATAGACACCGGAGGGGGCTAGGGTTACAGAGAGTCGGTTACAAGGGAGGAGATCTACATATCTGTATTGCCAAGCTTGCCTTCCACGCCAAGGAGAGTCCCATCCGGACACGGGACGAAGTCTTCAAGCTTGTATCTTCATAGGCCAACAGTCCGGTTGTCCGAGGACCCCCTAATCCAGGACTCCCTCAGTAGCCCCCGAACCAGGCTTCAATGGCGATGAGTCCGGCATGCAGATTGTCTTTGGCATTGCAAGGCGGGTTCTTCTCCAAATTCTGAATACTTGTTTGAGTAGTGTCCGGCTTCCCATAAATGTTGCACTCCTTGGCTTCCGCGCCTAATAATGGATATGCTCCACACGTCGAGCGAATGCGAGAAGTCGGGGCATTTTTACAATTGCCACCCTAGCCATGTGGGTAAATCGTCTATTAAAGAGACGGGGATTCTCAGATCCAGATCACACCATCCTCCCACAGCGAGTATCCATCGGAGCGCGCCCGGAAAAAATCCATTCCAACATGGCCGGTCGCCGCAGCTCCTCCTCTCGCTCCCATAGCCCTAAGCCCGGCAATTGGAAGAAGTGTTCCACCCCCCACGGTCAATTAGTAGAGTTGCAGACCCAGGGATTTCTCCCTCCAGCGTATATGGTCCCCGTTCGAGCCGGGCTCGCCACCTATAATGGCGGGGAGCAAGCGGAGATCTTTCCCAGCCCATCCATGGGGGAGCGGGTATGCCTCGTCCCTTACTTATTAAGAGGGCTTGGATTTCCAATTCATCCGTTCCTCCGCGGGCTCCTGGAGTTCTATGACCTCCAGCTACATAATTTCACTCCCGCCTCCATATTACACATTGCTGGCTATGTCGCCCTTTGCGAGCTGTTTCTGGGCTGCGAAGCTCATTTCGAGCTATGAAAGAGGCTATTCTGCCTCGTACCCCGTACACAGGAGGGGTCACTGTATCAAGTGGGCGGAGCCGAAATATGGCGCATCGCCGGGACCGGATACCTATCCGGTACTCCGAAGAAGACATCCGAGGACTGGCCTTCGGAGTGGTTTTATATGGAGGACGTCCCCCTTCCGGACTCCATTCGGATGGGCATCCCTGAGTTCGACAACGCTCCCCTGAAGAAACGCCGCAGCTAGCACCCTCGGAGCCCTCAGGAGGAAGATAACGGAGAAGTCCTTTACCTGATGGGCCGGATAAAAATGCTGACTCAATCAGGACTGACAATAATCGAGGTTATGTCAATATGTATAATGCGGGGGTACAACCACTTCAATATCGAGGGCACCCCATGTGGCACTTTAACGGGGAAGATGATGCCACCCGCCGCGGGCGTAAGGGACCGGACTCAGTTGCTGCTCTAGCAAAAATTATGTCCAATTTGTACAAGGGAGAGGAAGAGGAGTTCATCTGCATTAAGCCACGGGATGGATTCTCCATGTACAACCCTCCAAGCTGGGTGAGCTGTCACTTTTTACTCCCAGCATTCCCGCATTCTTCGTCATAAGTACTTACCTTGTCGTTTCATGGCAGGAACTGCGAAAAGCTATAAGGGAGGTCAACAGCCCGCCTCCACAACCGGAGGACCCTGACCGGGCCCTCGATCCCGGACTCGAAGAGGATCCGGACATATTTGTGGAGCTGATCGACAGGACATTCTATCAATTGAGCTGCGATGATGCCATGGTGGCCATCATAGCCGACTATCCTGGGCTACTCCCTGCATCGCATGTAAGTAAAACTGGAGTCCCAGCTTCCGAGAAGGATCCCCTTTTTTGCACTTCACCTACCGTACACATATGGTATATTATAGGGAAGGCCCTCGGGACGCCATGCCGAACCCGCAGTGACTCGCCAACAAGGGGCACCGAAGCCGGGTAGGCTAAAAAGGAAGGCGGTCAGGACTGAACGTCGTCGCAGAGGTATGATACAGAACCTCGCTCCATGGTTGTCGTCTTTTAAAATATAATAACGTCCACGTTTCCTAGTAGGAAAAACGCTCGCCGGACTATGTCCGAAGAGGTTGCCGATCACGCCTCCACCAGTCGGGCTCCAGGCCCGGACATAGTGGCGGAAGCTAACACGGGGCGAACGCCGGATGCTCCTCCTACAGAGGATGCGGATAGAATATCCGCTACAAATTCCGAAGTGGAGAGCGCCATGAATCATAGGCGTCGCCGGGCCATACTTCGTGGCGCTTGTTTCTCCCAAGAGGCGTTTGATGCCTTCAACTCAGGAGACGCGTAAATCCGTGCCGCTCAAAATGGTCTTGCTCGAGTCACGAGCCAGTATGTAAAGGATATACGGGTAAGAAAATCTGATGATTATATATATTAGTAGCCCCTGAGACTTGAAACAGTTGACACAACTGATTTAAGGATCATTATTTGTGCAGGTTCTTACAGAGAAGAATACCCAATTGTCTCAAGAGCTGGAAGAGTGCAAAGCCCAGCTATGGGCCACAGTTGCCGCGTTGAAGGATTCCGAGAAGGCCCCCTCTGGTAATACTGGTTTCCATTGCAAAGAATGACAAGTACCAGATAGTATGCGGCATGCACGCAAATCTAACAATAGATGTTGCAGATGACTCCGGAGTGAATCCGGAGGCCGCGCCGGGGGATGCGCAACGTGCTAATCGACAGCAAAATGCTGGCGAGCGCGTGCTTACGCGGGTTAGGCAGGAGAAAAATGATCTCCAAGACGCCAATATCCAGCTGGGCGTGGAACTAAAAGATGTTCGAGCCCAGCTTGCGGACTCCGTGAAGGAGAATAAGCGGCTTCGACGCGGCATTTTTAGTAAGTGCTTGAACGAACTTTTGAAAGAGTTTGGCGAAGAAGCCGGCTAACAGAGTTATGTCTGCAGGTATGCTGACGGGTCGTCCCGCGGAGGAGATGCCCGGGTCTGTGGGTGATCTTCTACCAGAGCTCTCACAACTGCATGAACAAGTTCGGCAGGTGATGCAGGGTATTGCACAAGCCTTGTGGCCATCCGCTTCCCCGCCAGGAGGCATGGGGGAGCTTATAGAGAAGCTCAAGGGAGGGTGGTGGCGCTTCCGATTATGGAACATATCAGCCTGCCGACAAGCTGCAAGGGAAGCCTGGGCCATGGTGAAGACGCGATATACCAAAGCTGACCCAAACCACATGGCCGAGGTCAGACCTGTGGGGCCCGATGGGAAAGATATCCCCGTCAGTTTGGTGTATGACCAAGTAGAATTAGCCGCAAAGTATTCCCAACAGGATTGTAGGCTAGACAGCCTGTTGGATGGTATAGAAGAAGAATTTAGTCAGTCTAAGTGACTGTGTACTTCAAGTGACATATATTGTCCCTAGCCGGATTGTAAATCATTTGTCATGCCAGACCTTTTCGCTTCGACCTCTGGACCCGATAGTCCGGAGTGTATCCGAATACCCGCTCAGTTATGTAAAAACTGGGGTACGCGTGGAAACCAGGCGTAGGGGTCATAAGTGCTTGAACAGACAAGTACCCAACTAGCTATGTTATATTACATCGATAGTAAGAACATCTTCCAGGGAGAATAGTTCCGTTAAGGGTTCCTTTCCCTGGGTACGCATGCCCTAATGTGCATGTCCGAACTGCGAAAAGAAACGCAGGCTATAAACATCTAGGGGCATGTATTAAAATAAATAAAAGTCATCTTTTGTTCACCGACCGAGTATTCCCTTAAGAACGCTAGCTTTCGGCTTCACCCAGTCTGAGGTACACATTCGGCTGACCCGGCAGTAACAATCGCAGAGGTGCTCCCCTTATGCCCTAGCCGAATTAACGGGAACGTAGGGCATAAACACAAGAGCCAGGCAACCCAGCTTGGCCAAAACTTAAGTCATGTCGATGCATATAATGGCGAAAAAAGGTACATGTGGAAGAATAACACATGTTTGGGACATAAAGCCCGGAAAATAGTTATATTAAGCTTCTGTATAAAAAGCCCCCAGGTATAATGAGCGCGGCTAGCGCGTCAAGATTGTGTAGTCAAGACACAATTTAGCCTTTTAAGGCCTTGAAGAAAAGGAAAAAAGAAGAGAGAAAGAGAGAAAAGACAGAGAACGGATATGTAAAAAATTGACAGAGGTAAGGAGACGAACATAGAGTCCGGCACTAGGCGTAGAACCTTCGGAGTCTGGCTGCGTTCCATGGGTTTGGCTCGAGTCGATTATCCGATGCATCCCGCGGACGGTACGCTCCACCGGTCAGAACCTGGTCAATAATGAAGGAACCTTCCCATTTGGGCTTGAGCTTGTTCTTTTTCTTCTCCGGTAGGCATAGAACGAGTTCGCCAATGTTATAAGCTTTGGCCCGTACTTCTCTGCTTTGATACCTTCGAGCCTGTTGCTGATAGAATGCGGAACGGGCTTTTGTCACGTCACGCTCCTCCTCCAGGGCGTCCAAACTGTCCTGCCGATCGAGCTCAGCCTCTTTTTCTTCATACATGCGCACTCGAGGTGAGTCATGAATTATGTCGCAGGGCAGTACCGCCTCTGCGCCGTACACCATAAAGAACGGTGTGTATCCGGTAGTGCGATTCGGCGTGGTCCGCAGCCCCCATAGTACGGAGTCGAGCTCCTCTACCCAGTGCATGTTTGATTCCTTTAAGGACAGCACTAATATGGGTTTAATGCCGCTCATGATAAGACCACTTGCTCGCTCGACTTGACCGTTAGTTTGCATGTGATAGACAGAAGCATAATTGAGCTTGATGCCCGTGTTGCTGCACCAAAGTTTTACCTCGTCGTCTGTAAAGTTCGAGCCGTTGTCGGTGATGATGTTGTGGGGGATGCCATAACGGTGTACAACCCCAGATATGAAGTCTGTCACCGGTCCGGATTCAGCCGTTTTGACGGTTTGGCTTCTATCCATTTGGTGAATTTGTCCACCATGACCAATAGGTATTTTTTCTTATGGGTTCCCCCTTTGAGGGGTCCGACCATATCAAGCCCCCAGACCGCAAAGGGCCAAGTAATGGGGATTGTTTGGAGAGCGGTAGGTGGCATATGGCTTTGGTTTGCAAAAAGCTGGCAATCGACGCAACGTTGAACAAAGTCCTGTGCGTCTGCTCGGGCCGTCGGCCAATAGAAACCTGTACGGAAGGCCTTGCTTACAAGGGCCCGGGTTGCAACGTGGTGGCCGCCGAGTCCAGCATGGATTTCTGCCAAAAGCTTCCGCCCTTCCTCTTCGGAGATGCACCTTTGAAGGACTCCGGTAGTGCTTTTCTTATAAAGCTCTCCCTCATGGACCTTGTAGGATTTAGACCGCCACACTATGCAGCGTGCCTCATTTTGGTCCTCGGGTAGTTTCTGCGTGGTTAGGTAGGCCAGGAATGGTTCTGTCCATGGGGCGATGACGGCCATTATCACGTGGGCTGAAGGTGTTATTTCGGTGGCAGAGCCTCCGATTGTCTCGGAGTGTTCGGTATCTGGTGTTGTTGCCGGGTCTGGACTATTGTTACCGGTGTCCCCTTCCCATACCACGGATGGCTTAAACAGCCTTTCCAAGAAGATGTTAGGTGGGACAGGGTCGCGCTTAGCGCCGATACGGGCGAGGATATCCATTGCCTGATTGTTTTCCCGAGCCACATGGTGGAATTCAAGCCCCTCGAACCGAGCTGACATTTTGAGGATGGCGTTGCGATAAGCCACCATTTTCGGATCCTTGGCATCGAAGTCTCCATTTATTTGAGATATTGCGAGGTTTGAGTCCCCACGCACCTCCAGGCTTTGAATGCCCATGGAAACTGCCATCCGGAGACCATGTAACAGGGCCTCGTATTCGGCTGCGTTGTTGGAGTCTGTGTACAGTATTTGGAGTACGTATTGGACTGTATCTCTGGTGGGGGACGTCAGGACGACGCCAGCCCCCAGACCAGCCAGCATTTTAGAGCCGTAGAAGTGCATGATCTAATTGGAGTACGTGTCGTACTCTTTAGGGAGTTCGGCTTCTGTCCACTCGGCGACAAAATCGGCCAGTACTTGCGACTTAATGGCTCGCCATGGTCTATATGTTATGTCGAACGGGAGGAGCTCGATAGCCCATTTGGCAATCCGGCCCGTGGCATCGCAGTTGTTTATTATGTCGTTGAGTGGTACTTCCGAGGCCACCGTAATTGAACACTCTTGAAAGTAGTGTCGTAATTTCCGGGATGCCATAAATACCGCGTATGCTATCTTTTGATAATGTGGGTACCGTGATTTGCATGGAGTGAGGACAGTGGATACATAATATACCGGCTTTTGAAGTGGGAATTTATGTCCGTCCGTCTCTCGTTCGACGACGAGCACTGCGCTTACAACTTGGTGAGTTGCCGCTATATATAACAGCATTGGTTCGCCGACATTTGGCGCGGCCAAGATTGGGTTGGTGGCCAGGATGGCTTTTATTTCTTCCAATCCGGTCGTGGCCGCATCCGTCCACTCGAAGTGTCCGGTGCGCCGAAGAAGGCGATAAAGGGGTAGTGCATTTTCTCCTAATCGGGAGATAAAGCGGCTTAAGGCCGCCACACATCCAGTTAACTTCTGGATTTGCTTGAGGTCAGCTGGGATAGCCAACTATGACAGAGCCCGGATTTCAGCCGGATTTGCTTCAATTCCTCTACTGGAGACGATGAAGCCCAGGAGCTTTCTGGCGGGCACGCCGAAAACGCATTTTTCCAGATTGAGCTTGATGTCGTATGTTCGGAGATTGTCAAACGTGAGCCTCAAGTCGTTTATTAAGGATTCGACGTGTCTGGTTTTAACGACCACATCGTGTATGTATGCCTCCACTGTTTTCCCGATCTGTTTTTCTAGACATGTCTGAATCATGCGTTGATACGTTGCACCGGCATTTTTGAGCCCGAAGGGCATTGTGTTAAAACAGAAGGGGCCATATGGAGTGATAAATGCCGCTGCGGCTTGATCAGACTCCGCCATCTTAATTTGGTGGTAACCGGAGTATGCGCCGAGGAAGCACAATGAGTCGTGTCCTGTGGTAGCGTCGATAATTTGATCGATGCGAGGGAGGGGAAGGGATCCTTTGGGCAAGCCTTATTAAGGTCCTTGAAGTCGACGCATAGGCGGCAGGATTTGTCCTTCTTTGGTACAATCACCGGGTTTGCTAGCCAGTCCGGATGTTTTATTTCTCTAATGAATCCGGCCTCCAGTAACTTGGCTAGCTCCTCTCCCATGGCTTGTCGTTTAGGTTCAGAGAAACGCCGAAGAGTCTGCTTGACCCACTTGAATCCCTTTAGAATGTTAAGGCTATGCTCGGCCAGCTTGCGTGGGATTCCTGGCATGTCTGAAGGATGCCAGGCGAATATGTCCCAATTCCCGCGCAGGAACTCCCGTAGTGCGGCGTCTACAGCGGGGTTTAACTGTGCCCCGATGGATGCTGTTTTTGTAGGGTCCGTTGGGTGGACTTGGAATTTGACAATTTCATCCGCTGGTTTAAAAGAGGTGGACTTGGATCTTTTGTCGAGTATCATGTCGTCCCTGTCCACTGTGGAGCGCAGTGCAGTTAATTCCTCGGCCGCGAGGGCTTCAGATAATGCCTCGAGGGCCAGTGCGGCTGTTTTGCTTTCGGCGCGGAGTGCTATGTCCGGATCACTAGCTAGACTGATGATTCCATTGGGCCCGGGCATTTTGAGCTTCATGTACCCGTAATGGGGTATGGCTTGGAAGATCGTGAATGCCTCCCGCCCTAGAAGGGCGTGGTATCCGCTACCGAACGGGGCCACTTGGAATGTAATTTCTTCGGACATGTAATTCTCCGGCGTGCCGAATACGACATCTAGTGTGATTTTCCTAGCGCATCGTGCCTCCCGACTAGGGATGATTCCTCTGAAGGTCGTGCTGCTTTGCTCAATGCGGTTTTTGTCTATTTCCATTTTTTGAAGAGTCTCCTCATAAATGAAGTTTAATCCGCTGTCGTCGTCCATGAGCACTTTAGTAAGCCGAAAATCATCCACAATTGGACTAAGGACCAAGGCGGCTGGTGCTTGGGCTGTTCGGAATTTAGGTTCATCACTGGCATTGAAGGTGATAGCCGTGTCGCTCCATGGGTTTATTGCTGCCACGTGGTAGACTTCGGCAAGGCTGCGGAGTGCTCGCTTACGCCTATTATTTGAGGTGAAGGTCTCGAAGACTGTCAATACTGTATTGTTGTTATCCACGGGGTGGTGCTCTGCGGTATTTTTAATGAGGAGATCCTCACCGCTCTTGGCCACCTGCTGGAGTACCCAACATGCTCTAAGGTTGGGTGTTGGTATGGTATCCGTTGTACTGTGATTTTGCATGGCCCATTAAGCCATCCCTCCAATACGGTTCCACGCCCTGTAGTGGGCTTTTGGTTCTTTGTAATTGAGTCGGGCGACTTATGAGAGTGCACCCTTTTAGTTTGGACTGGGGGTTTTGTCAGAGCCGGATTATCCCAAAATTTTGTTTGGGTTTTCCAGGCGCTTTCCATCGCACAGTACTTCCGTACTATGGCCGCCAAGTCAGCGAAGTGTGCTATGTCACGGCGACTTATGGCGTTGAGGATTCCCTTGTCCGTGCAATTATTGCAAAAGAATGAAATTGCGTCTTCCTCGCGACAGTCCTTGACCTTGTTCATTACAAGGAGGAATCTGGCCCAATAGTGATGTACGTTCTCCTGGGGCTCTTGCCTAATGTGGGAAAGATTGTTTATATCTGGGTGGGTGGGTGGATTTAAGTCCGAACCTTGACCCGATCTGAGACCTGGGGGCGGAGGAGTTTCCGATCTTGGAAGTTTGGGCTCCGGGATGTTGCCCAGTGGGTCTGGCCTGTTGCCTGATTCTAGGTTCAGGGTTTGGGCGACGTCCTCCCGTAGACGGGTATCCGGCTCGGAGAGCTCGGGAATTCGGACATAGTTTGTCCTCAAGATAGAGGAACAATCGCCGCATTGCTCCTCCACCACCGCTATCTGATGGGTGACCGGCGGAGAGTTAATATCCCTTTGGTCGGGTTTAAGCCCAATCCGATCATAGTCTGTAGCGACTCCCAAAGCGGCGATGCGATCCAAGAGCTCGTTCAAAGAGGAGAGCTCCATTGGATTCATCCGCTCGGTAAGTTCCGAGCCAATGTGGAGGCTATTTTCGATGACCCGAGAAGTCATCCTCGGCGCAGTGGCCGAACGGGCGGTCATGACGAAGCCGCCTAGTCGGAGAGTTTGGCCTACAGCCAGGGCTCCCCCAAAGGTGATGTTGTCCCTGACAACGAGACGAGCCATCCTTCCTTATGATGACGGCACAGCGGAACTCTCAATGAAAGCACCAATGTCGGTGTCAAAACCGGCGGATCTCGGGTAGGGGGTCCCGAACTATGCGTCTATGGCGGATGGTAACAGGAGACAGGGGACACAATGTTTACCCAGGTTCGGGCCCTCTCAATGGAGGTAATACCCTACTTCCTGCTTGATTGATCTTGATGATATGAGTATTACAAGAGTTGATCTACCACGAGATCGTAGAGGCTAAACCCTAGAAGCTAGCCTATGGTATGATTGTTGTTGTCCTACGGACTAAACCCTCCGGTTTATATAGACACCGGAGGGGGCTAGGGTTACACAGAGTCGGTTACAAGGGAGGAGATCTACATATCCGTATTTCCAAGCTTGCCTTCCACGCCAAGGAGAGTCCCATCCGGACACGGGACAAAGTCTTCAATCTTGTATCTTCATAGTCCAACAGTCCGGCAAAAGGATATAGTCCGGCTGTCCAAGGACCCCCTAATCGAGGACTCCCTCAATCATGATGGGTGGTAGTTGATTTGATCCTGTTGAAAAACAGAAAATTTTGTGTCCAGTAGCTGAATTGTTAAAAATCACAGAAGCAATGAAAAAAATCTTATTTCTTTACACAAGATTGATATACAAATTGTCTACATTGTCATAATTTTTCAGAATTTTTGGAGTTACAGAAGTATGGACAAAGTCCAGATTACTATAGACTATTATGTTTTTGACAGATTCTGTTTTTGTTGCATTGTGTGCTTATTTTGATGAATCTATGGATTGTATTGCAGGTTATAAGCCATGGTAAAGTTAGAATACAGTAGGTATAATGCAATAGTAAAATATGAATGGGTTTGCAATAGTACTTAGAGTGGTGATTTGCTTTATTGTACTAACGGATCTCACGAATGTTTTGTTAAGTTTTGTGTGATTGAAGTTTTCAAATTTTGGGTGAGATCGGGATGGATGAAGGGATAAGGAGTGAAAAGAGCCTAAGCTTGGGGATTCCCATGGCACCACAAGTTAATATTCAAGGAGAACCAAGCAACTAAGCTTGGGGATGTGCAGAAGGCATCCCCTCTTTCTTCTAACAACCATAGGTAATTTTACTTGGAGCTATATTTTTATTCATCACATATCATGAGTTTTGCTTGGAGAGACTTGTATTATACGAGTCTTTTCTTGTTTTGCTTTTTAATTTGTCACAATTATCCTTGCTGGACACACCTATTTGAGAGAGCCATAATGATGATATGATTTGTTAGAATTGCTCTATCTGCTTCACT
This sequence comes from Aegilops tauschii subsp. strangulata, assembly GCF_002575655.3. NCBI lineage: Eukaryota > Viridiplantae > Streptophyta > Magnoliopsida > Poales > Poaceae > Aegilops > Aegilops tauschii. The sequence goes on from NC_053038.3 coordinate 249,865,060, forward strand.
TAAATTTTTTGAGCTATGGAATTGCTCTAGTGCTTCACTTATATCTTTTTTAGCACGGTAGTGCTTTATTTTCTAAAAGAAATACTCTTATGCTTCACTTAAATCAATTTGAGAGTTAGTAAATTTTTTGAAGAAATTTTCTCATGCTTAACTTATATTATTTTGAGAGATGAAAGAAATTATTTATGCTCATGTTTTTACTTAAACTTGTTTGAGAGCTTGTTATAAGCAATGGTAATATATGAAACTAGTACCAAAGTGATAGATATCCAAGAAGGATATAATAAAAACTTGAAGATCATTGGATATTATAAAGTTGATTCTTTGTAATAGTATTGAGATATGGAGATAGTAATATGTGAGTCATGTTGGTGAGTAATTATGATTTAGTAAGAATAATGGTGTTAAGGTTTGTAATTCCCTATGCAAGCATGAAAGTTTATAGCTAAGCAATGAAGTTACATCCTACTTGTGGTGCATTATTCGGTGTTATTTATGTTTAATGCTCGTTTATGACTGTTTTCATTTTTTGGTTGGTTGCTTCTCAATCTATTTGCTAGCCTTTCCTTGTACTAAGCGGGAATACTACTTGTGCATCCAAACTCCTTAAACCAATTTGTTCCAATGAGTCCACCATACCTACCTATATGCGGTATTTCCATGTCGTTCCAAGTAAATTTGTATGTCCCAACTCTAATTTTCAAAATGAATTTCCTTTTTGTGTGCCCGTACCGCGCATGAAGCAGCAGGGGGTAGCCAATATTTCTCCATGCTAGATGCGTTTTTCTCAAGATGAGTGTTTATTCACTTGTCATTGCACGAGAGTGTGGCAAGGTAATAGGGATGCCCAGTCCCAAATTGAAAAAAATATTTATGTTGTCAAAAGATAAATTCCTTGGAAAGTGTTGGTATGGAAGGCACCCATAGATACGGCTAGCCATGGATTGTGAAAGAATGGTGGAAAAAGGAATAAATTTTATTTTATGTTTGGGAACCGCCTATCATGTATCTAGCATGGAAAGTATTGAGAATTCTCTATCGTTTTCGTTGACGGGAAAAGCATGCCTCTCAAAATATTTTTATCTCTAAATTTAAGCTTTGAGCTCTGGCACCTCTACAAATCTCTGCTTCCCTCTGCGAAGGGCCTATCTATTTACTTTATGCAATTTTTTTGAGTCTCCATCTTCTCTTATAAAGCACCAACTAGGGAGCACTATTGATGCGGAGCATCCTATGGACATCACCATGTCAAGAGTCCGTTCGACGAGTGACATGTGCGAAATCTACTTCACATACACAAAGGTGAATCGTCTCCTTTACACGTGCTCACTTGACACCTTCGAGGATGGTATACTACTTGACACTCCACTCGTGTGCATGCATAGGTATTCTCGGAACACTACGGACGATGAGGAGGAGTGCAAGCGCCAAGGAACAACTACACCATCCGCGAGGGAAGCATGGAAGCGATGATGGAAGAAGACGGAGCTGCTGAAGCTACAGCGGCTGGACATCCGGCGCCTGTGCAGCCGCCCAACAGCTGCACCAACAGTCGCCCGAACAAGCTTCACTCGCCGGACATCCGGCACCAGCCCCGGACATCCGGCGCCCCCCGACAGCCCGGACATCCGGCATTTCCCCCGAAAATCCAGCAGTGACATATCCAGAGAGCAACCGAAGTGCCACTTTAGCCCGGACATCCGGCTCGTCCCGAAGCCCCGAACATCTCGCCCCCAGCCCGGACGTCCGGCACCTGCGCGTGGCTAACCGCACCAAAGGCCCATGTAACCCCTCCTCACTTACCCCTTCGTGGCCCAAGACTATATATACTCATCCACCTCCTTCTAGTTAGGGTTAGCAAAGGCATAGCTCATTTGTATGTGAGCTTTGCTCCTACCTTCCTCTACTGTTGAGAGAGAGAGAGACCACCACTCCCATGGAGTTCAAGACCTCCATCTGAGAAGATCCTGCGGGATATATCATCAAGACCCCTCACGGGAAGATCCGTCTAGGATATCATCAAGACCTCCTCATGGAGATGAACTTTACCTTGTATATTTCCTTTTGTTTTTCATGTACCTTGTGGATCTTGTGTGTTTGATTGTCTAGTGGATGTGTGATTGGACTTGTTCTTGAGTTTTTCCCCTTCTGTTTTCCCTCCGTTCTTCCTCGTGTTCTTCGAGGGAATCCACTTCAATCGTGAAAGATCGGCCTACACCGGGTTAGCCCCGTATCATATGGTATCATGAGCCACGTTTATTACGTATTTGGAGTCCCTCCCACCGTTTTCTAGCCTTCTTTTGCTTGATTTCGTCCTAAATTCAAAAATCCCCACCAAAAATAGCCACAAAATGTTTTGTGATTTGTAGGTTTGATGATGTTTTGTTGATTTTGATCCATGGATTTGCTTGGTTTCGAGTGGATCTACCTTTTCCCCAAGTTTCCCAACCTTCCATCCATGAATCTCTCAATTTTTGCCCTTGAAATCATCAATTTCCGCCCCAAATCGAGTTTTGAAGTCCAAATCCCGATCTGGATTCGTCGGGCCGGACATCCGGGCCTCCGGCCGGACATCTGGGCCATCTGGCCGGACATCCGGGCCCCAAGCTGGACATCTGACTCCTGTAGCATAAAATCTGCATGGTTCTGGACATCAGCCCCCGGATATCCAGCCCCCACCCCCGGATTTCCGACCCCTGGGAATTCTGCCTCCCGTGTTTCACCGTTTTGCCCATAACTAATTCATCCGGAGTCCGATTTTCACGTTCTTTAGCTCGTTGAGTAGCTATTGACATCCTCTATCACTCTAGATAGGTTTCAACACCATTTGACTCCATCAAATTTTTGGAACTTTGGCATCTTTGCCTAGGGCTCCCACCATAACTTCCGCAAAACCACCATAGCCTTCTGCAACCTAACCCATTTTGTTCCCCGTCGCATTTTTGGTTGTTTGAGTCGTGATTCGAGTCTCCTAAGGTGTTTAGACTACTTAGGGACGATTGCTTCTTCATCAACCACCACCATAACTTCGGCATAACTTAGTCCACCATACACTTCCGCCACCCCAACTTAACCCAATTTTGTTTATGTTGTGAGTTGTGTCTCCTAAGGTGTTTCGGCTACTTAGGGACCGTGCTTTCAACTCCAACACCACGTATATCCCATCATACCCTTCCGCCACCATACTCCATTTTGACCGGGTTTCCACCAATACTTCTGCAACCACCACCGCATTCCCGCTACCACCATTTTGACATTTGCCTTTGGAGATTTTGAGTTCACGGTTTTTCCGTTTCCTAAGGTGTTTCGGCTAATTAGGGACGGTTTGACATCGAGAACACCGCCACTAATCACCGCCAAGGACGGTAACCTCGACGACACCATTGTATATTCCCCTTGCAATTGCATTGATAACCCCTAGCCCATTTTGCGTCACTTGCCTATCGAGACTAGCCATTTGAGTATTGCCGGCAATGTTACTTGTGCACATTAGTGGTCATCGATACACCTTCCATTGCATACATACCATATCATATTGGTATCATATCATATCGTGTGCCACAAGTTTGTTCCCGCATATACACAATTGCTATCTTGGTTTGTGCATTTTGCATAGTGGCCATCCAAAAGAAATAAGCTTTTAAGCAAAAAAGAAAGAGCAAAGAAGCTTGTAAGCAAGAGCCATAGCATCGTATCATACTACATTACTATATATCATATGGTATCATATCCTATCATCTTGGTGTTGGGGAACGTAGTAATTTCAAAAAAATTCCTACGCACACGCAAGGTCATGGAGATGCATAGCAACGAGAGGGGAGAGTGTTGTCCACGTACCCTCATAGACCGACAGCGGAAGCGTTATCACAACGCGGTTGATGTAGTCGTACGTCTTCACGATCCGACCGATCAAGTACCGAACGTACGGCACCTCCAAGCTCTACACACGTTCAGCTCGATGACGTCCCTCGAACTCCGATCCAGCCGAGTGTTGAGGGAGAGTTTCGTCAGCACGACGGCGTGGTGACGATGATGATGTTCCACCAACGCAGGGCTTCGCCTAAGCTCTGCAACGGTATTATCGAGGTGTAATATGGTGGAGGGGGGCACCGCACACGGCTAAAATATCGTATATCAAGTGTGTATAGACGTGCCCCCCTGCCCCCGTATATAAAGGAGCAAGGGGGAGGCCGGCTGCCCTAGGTGCGCCAAGGAGAGAGGGGGAGTCCTCCTCCTAGTAGGAGTAGGACTCCCCTTTCCTAGTCCTACTAGGAAAAGAAGGGGGGAAGGAAAGAGAGGGAGAGGGAGAGGGAAAGGGGGCTGCGCCCCCCTCTCCTAGTCCAACTAGGACTCCTCCTGGGAGGGGGCGCGCCACCTCCTGGCTGCTGCCCTCTCTCTCCCCTCAAGGCCCACTAAGGCCCAATACTTCCCCGGGGGGTTCCTGTAACCCTCCGGCACTCCGGTTTAATCCGAAACATCTTCGGAACACTTCCGGTGTCCGAAAATAGTCGTGCAATATATCAATCCTTATGTCTCGACCATTTCGAGACTCCTCGTCATGTCCGTGATCACATCCGGGACTCCGAACAACCTTCGGTACATCAAAACATATAAACTCATAATATAACTGTCATCGTAACTTTAAGCGTGCGGACCCTTTGGGTTCGAGAACTATGTAGACATGACCGAGACACCTCTCCGGTCAATAACCAATAGCGGGACCTGGATGCCCATATTGGCTCCCACATATTCTACGAAGATCTTTATCGGTCAGACCGCATAACAACATACATTGTTCCCTTTGTCATCGGTATGTTACTTGCCCGAGATTCGATCGTCGGTATCTCGATACCTAGTTCAATCTCGTTACCGGCAAGTCTCTTTACTCGTTCCGTAATACATCATCCCGCAACTAACTCATTAGTCACAATGCTTGCAAGGCTTATAGTGATGTGCATTACCGAGTGGGCCCAGAGATACCTCTCCGACAATCGGAGTGACAAATCCTAATCTCGAAATACGCCAACCCAACAAGTACCTTTGGAGACACCTATAGATCACCTTTATAATCACCCAGTTACGTTGTGACGTTTGGTAGCACACAAAGTGTTCCTCCGGTAAACGGGAGTTGCATAATCTCATAGTCATAGGAACATGTATAAGTCATGAAGAAAGCAATAGCAACATACTAAACGATCGGGTGCTAAGCTAACGGAATGGGTCATGTCAATCAAGTCATTCTCCTAATGAGGTGATCCCGTTAATCAAATGACAACTCATGTCTATGGCTAGGAAACATAACCATCTTTGATTAACGAGCTAGTCAAGTAGAGGCATACTAGTGACACTCTGTTTGCCTATGTATTTACGCATGTATTATGTTTCCGGTTAATACAATTCTAGCATGAATAATAAACATTTATCATGATATAAGGAAATATATAATACTTTATTATTGCCTCTAGGGCATATTTCCTTCACTTGGATCATCTTGTGCTAAAGCACCGGAACATACATACATAGCATACTTGGGATAGAAAGTTTATACATTTTGCATCTTATAGGTTGTGCACAATGTCGTATCCGCCTATTGAGAAATTGTGCTAGCGTCTCTCTTGAGTTGTGCAACACGAGCGTTTTCCGTGGACTCCACATTTTGTGCTCATTCCTTGGTTGCACGACCCCATTTATCTATCCGTGTCTGTGTGTGTTTCCATGTGCCATTCTTTTCTATTGGTCTGCTTGTTGCACTTGCGAATTTGTGAATCTGTTTCAACATTATTGACTCTTACTAACATTTTGCATCAAAAATTTTGTGCCACTGTCCTCAGCGAGCTACTCCATAAGCTTTAATTGATAGGTGTGAGTAAACAAGTTCGGTACCAATTCCACTATTCTTTCATCTCACATTGAGTGAAACAAGATACATCCTCAACTTTGGGAAAAGGTAACTTGGTATTGTTTATCTCATTTCCTACTCACCTCTACTCGAGTCTTGTGATGGATAGGCAAGGCATTTCACCTTCGGTCTACAACAATAACGACGAATTCGGTGCCATGAAAAATAACTTGGACGCCAAGATGCAAGCTCAAATGGAGGAGATCAAAGCCCTCATCAAGTCCTACAAGCGATCTTCCTCATCTTCGAGAAGACGCTCAAGTGCACATGCTTCCGAGCTACCATCTCCGGCAAGATCACATCGGCATCGACACAATCACCGACGAGAAGGTGAAGGTCAAGAGCTCTACACCAACTACCTCTTAATGACTTCACCATATCCCTTGGCATCTTCCCAAGCGACTTCAAGGCATCTTCTCCTACGGACATACGACATCTTCGCCAACAAGCACCTCAAGACTACGCTCAAGAGAAGCTCCCCAAGCTCAAGTTCGTGACTTCCACGAGCTACTAAGACCTCGACATCGACCACGCGATTCCTTTCTATGGGACTCAAGAACCCGAGGAGTATCTCGAGTGAGAGCGCTTAATGGACGACTACCTCAAGCTACATCAAGTTCCTCCCGAAGATCAAGTCAAGTGCGCCACAAGGAACTTCCACGAATACGCGTACACATGGTGGCTTCACACACCTTCGGCTGGCTACGACATGAGTTGGCCCAAGACGAAGAGAGCTTTGCAGCGAGAGTTCGTGCCTCCAACCTACACGGAACAACTTCAACGCCAATTGGAGAACACCGTACAAGGATCCAAGTCCCTCGACAAGTACTTCAAGGAGATGAAGGAAGCCTTGCAACGAGCCGGCATGGACGACCCCATTTCGATGAAGTTCTACTTCATGATGGGATTGAACAACGACATCTCCAAGACTATCTTCCTCGAGAACTACAAGTCCCTCGACGACAACTACATTGGTGCTCTCAAGGCGGAACAAGAACTCATGGAGGCCAAGGCTTCTCCACCCCAAGCACACTTCACGGAGACCAAGCTCTTTGACAACGAGCATGAGGACAGTACCACCAAGACGTCCAAGCCCGATGAGCTCCAAGACGATCCTCCCAAGTTTGACTTCACCGCCATCCCTCTTTGTGGCATTGATGATGCCGAGTCTACTTTGACTCTTTTTCAAGATGGTGCGGCGACGACTACGACTACGGCGACCATCAAGGACCAAGCTTTGGAGGCGAGCGACATGGTGACGAGCAAGAATGATGCTTCCATCTTAGGAGGCGAGAGTGATGATGTGCCATCTTCGGCCTTAATCCACGGCGATGGTGACGAGATGATCGAGCATGGGATTTTCCCTTCGGTCATGGAGGAGAGTGATGATGTGCCATCTTCGGCCTTCATCCATGGCGACGGCGATGAGATGGTTGAGTATTTCACCTCGACCACGGCGACGTAAGATGACTTGAGTGACTTGTGCCACCATATTGAGAGTGAGAGTGACTTCACCACTAGCCCAATATATGATGTGTTTCCCCAATTCCCATGTGAGGAGAGCCACAACCCCCACCACTTGAGTGAGATGACTGACTCCACCATATGTGAGTTTGAGTGCACCTACTTTGAGGGAGTGAGTGAACCACCACATAGAGAGAGTGTGATAGTTGATAAGGCATGTGAGGCCACTTTGATTTCTAACAACTTAACCTCTACCTCTATTGTGTCTGCTCATTTGGTGTTAGATCCCATATATGATGATGCGCCGATTCACGATGAGTACATCCTCCCTTTGGACAAGACGATGGCCATGGTGGAATATGATGCACCCCCCCCCCCACATGGTTCCATCAAGATGAAGATGACCACCATTTGGTCTTTCCCACCTCACCTACACCACTTGAGTGGAATGACAAAGGTAACATAGGTGAAGGTGATGCTCTAGTCCCACTAGTGGACACTCTTGACATTGATTGCTTGCATGATGTTGATCAAACTATTACCATGCTTCATGCTAGTCAGACTTCCCCATGCGATGATTTACCCATTTATGATGAGTATGATGATGCTCATGTCGAGTCTATTAGTTGTGATGCCATGTTACATAGGATTTCTTATGATAATTCTTTAGGTCACATCATGTTTGAAAATCCTCTTGACTTGTCATATGCTATGCATGAGATCCATCATATGTCATATTTGCAATCTCATCGTAGTGACTATGCATATGCCATTAAAATAAACCCAATTTGCACTTATGGCATAGATGACAAGCCCATGGTTATTGCCATTTGTTTTTCTTGTGATGATATTGATATGCTCCCTTTGCATCATTTATCTCATATGCCATGCCATGACCACCTAGCTTCGGATATGCATTGTTTTGGATGTTGTCCATTTTCTGCATATGATGTTTCCACTATTGCTCATGAGGAGACCCCCATAGTTCCCTCATACCACTACAAAAAAATACACTTCCATGATGATACGTGTTTGTCACAGTAGGTCGCGTTTTTTGTCATGCATGTACATCCATGACGATTTTATGACAGAATCAAGATAGTCATACATGTGCTGTCGTAGAAGTATTCCATGACATTACCAAAATTATCATCACGGAAGTGTGCACTTCCATGACGATAAATCGCGCATCACAGAAGTGCTTTCGTCAAGGGTGACCGACACGTGGCATCCACCGTAACAGAACGCCGTTAAGCTATCGGGTCGGGTTTTGGATCCGATAACCCGTTAATAGCCCTGACCAATGGGGATTTCCACATGTAAAATCATCATTGGCTGGAGGAAACACGTGTCGGCTCATCGTTGGGACAGATGTCATCCACTCATTGGACAGAAGGCGCCTATGATATGTCGACACGTGGCACGACCCAATAGAGGCCCATTCCTGTGAAAAGGCCGGCCCGTTTGACTTGGTCAAAAGGTGGCGGGTCGGCCCATGGAAAGCCTGTTAATGGCCTGTTCGCATATAGCCCATTTACAGCCTGCTAACCCAAGGCCCGTTACGCCCTATCCGAATTAGGCCCAGTAGCATCATCTGGGCCATCCAATATGATTCCAGCCCGTTTTCACTTCTGGCCCATGTATGGCCCATGACGTCTTTCGGCCCATATGAGGCCCTATGTAACTCTTGGCCTATTAACGGCCTGTGGTGAAACTGACCCGTAATGAACAGTGTATCACTTTACACCCATTAACGGCCCGTGGTGAAACTGGCTCGTAATGAATAGTGTATCACTTTATACCCATTAACGGCCCGTTATTCCGTTGGGCCGTTTCCAGCCCATGCTATCTTTCGGCCTTCTCAGAGCCCATTTATTCTTGGGCTCATTTCCAGCATTCGTTTACTTACGGCCCGTTACTGTCATTTTCTGCTTGTGGGCCAAATTCAGCCCGTGGTTACAGTCGGGCCGTTTGTGGTCCGTTAATACGTTGGGCTGTTTTCATAGCATCATCAAATACGGCCTATTAACGATGGCCCGTTATGGTCGGCCCATGAACGGACGATTCCAACTCTAGCCCGTTTACGGCCATAATGCGGCCTGTTATTGGCCCATGTTTGGCCAATCGATCATACGGCCCGTATAAGGCCCATTGATGATACGGCCCGTAGAAGGCCCATTGTTTCTACGGCCCGTAGAAGGCCCATTGTTTCTACGGCCCGTAGAAGGCCTACTGTTTCTACGGCCCGTAGAAGGCCCACTGTTTCTACGGCCCATAGGAGGCCCAGTGTCACTACAGTAAATATTAGCCCATGGTTATTGTGGCCTAGTTTTAAAAAATAGGTTATTGCAGCCACTAGCAAACCGCGGAAAAAGAACTGCACTGACTACAAGCAAACAAATAAACAAGACAACAAGGAAATAAATAAGCAAGCAATTTATGCTAGGCTATCATGGCTATTACACATATTACATCCACTGGGCATCAAAATTCACCACCAGTGCAAATATAGGGAACAAAGCAGCATATAAACGCCGCAGCAAAACAAGTCCAGAACTGAAACCACTTTAGAAGAGTTCAAGAAACAATATCCTGGGTACCCATAATGCTGGCAAGATGCTTAGCAAGCTTATTAACTTTCTCTTGTTTGGCGCTTAAATCCTCCAGGGCTTGCTGTTGCACAAGAAAGTACGCATCTGAATTCTGCAGGGACTTCCTCAGTCCTTCGGCTTCTTGCCGCAGCACAGCTGACTGATGCTTTTCAGCTTGTAGCTGAGACTGAAGAAGCCGAAGTGATTCAGGCAGCGTGTTCAAAGAGCTTGTGCCAGCGGTACTGGCCAGTAACTCGAACACTACATCAACGCAGGACTGTGGGGTTTTCTCACTGTCTACAAGATCGTTTTTATCACCTTTCTTGGAGACCAACAGGGTTGTCTCACTATCTTGAACCTTATCTGCATTACTTTCTCTACCATTGCATAGTGGGGTGCTCTTCTCCAATATTCTGTTTGCATACTACAAGAGAAACAAGCAGACACATCACAGGTTTAGCTTGTAGTATACGAAACTCATTTTGGTAAACCGGTTCAGTAGTAAGGTGGACAGGATAAAACAAACATATATCTATGTACTATGGTCACTGTATTGTCCCTATCATTCTAGTTTATGTTCCCTAATCAAGATAGAGACACGGTTCAACTCATATATTTTTAAGACACAACAGCATAGACATAATATAAGTGTGAGAAACTACACAGCATTGGCAGCACTTGTAATGTGCATCACATGAGAACATAATTGTTTATACAACTTAAACTGAAATCAACATAGAGCAAGAAGTTAGAACAGCAATCCAGTTAAAGAAATATGTTTAAAACATACCTGTTGCGCCATTGGAGTTTCAATTGGATCCTTCAAATTCAAAAGTAGTTGGTATGAGTAAATACAGTGATGCAACAGCAAAGGAGTATGGACCATAGCTACAGAATCTGACCTGAGAACAGCTGCTCTTCTACTTTAAACGTGGAGTTTGGGTTAGCTGTGGTGGTCTTCGTGCTTTGGGCACTGCAGTAGCTTTACAAACTGCTCGTGTGGGGGTACTCTGTGGTGGACATGGTGCTTTGTCAACTATAAGTGGGTTACTATCCGCTGGGGTTGCGGTTAGATGGGTTGTAGCTGGTTCTCTACCCAACGGTGTAAGTGTGCAATCTGGAAGAGTCTCGATTATGTGTGGTGGGGCTAGTTTGTGGGCCAGTACAACCATGGTTCTATCTGCATCGACGGGTAGCACTTTCTTTTGTGAAGAACGGGTTTTTGCTCCCTTAGATACTGCCATCACCCCCTCCAATTCAAATGGCTGATAAACAAGAAAAGAAATTGAACGTACAGACATTGTATGATAGACAGATGTGGTAATTCACATATATGTTGTCTAACCAAACAGGACAGCATGACACAATTTCACATATATGATGCCTAACTAAACAGGATAGCATGACATAGTTTCAGATATATGATGGATAACTTAACAGGATATAATGGCATAATTCAACATATGATGAGTACCTAAACAGGATGACATGACAAAACTATATGATGTCTTTCTAAAATAGGTTGGGATGAAATAATTCACATACATGTTGTCTAAGTATACAGGATGGCATGATATAATTGACATAATTGATTCATATACTAAGCAGCTGGCACTCGCATGTATGATCTCTAAACTAAGCAGATAGAATTCAATATTGTGCATATGATGTCTAAACTAAGCAATGCAAGACACCATATGCATCATATGAGAAATATAAACATTGCAACTTAGAGCATACACCTCAGGTGGGATATAGGACTGGTCATCTGTCTCTGAATGCTCCTCTGAGGAGCTCCCTGTAACCATCGAGATATATGCTTCAACAGGCACCATTGCCTGCTCTGAAGACCTTGTTTTCACTCCAGATTTTTCCATAACCGGCTCAAATGGCTGATACACATGAAGAGTAGTTCAATATACACAGATTGTCGACAAATGGAATACGTAATGAAAAAAAAAGATGGCATGAGATAATTCACATATATGATGCCTGGCTCCATGGCGGTGCATAATTCATATATATGATAACTGGCTGAAAAACATGGCATTGCATAATTCACATATCTGATATAGAAAGCAAACAGGAGGCATTCACACAAAGCATGTCTAATCTAAGCAGATGGCATGGCAATTCAAGACACCATATGCATGATATGAGCAATATAACCCAGCCAAGTTAGAGCATGCACCTCGGGGGGAATACGACTGGTCATCTCTCTCTGAATCCTCCTCTGAGGAGCTATCTGTAACCAGCAAGAAATCTGCATCGACAGGTAGCACTGACTGCTCAGAAGACCTTGTTTTCACTCCAGATTTTCCCATGACCGACTCAAACCGCTGATGCACAGGAAGAGTAGATGAATGTATAAACATTGTTGACAAATGGAATACATTATGGAAAAAATATGGCACAATACAATTCACATATAGGATGACTGGCTAAATAGGATGGCATTGCATGATTCACATACATGATGCCTGGCTAAAGAAGATGGCATTGCATAATTCCCATATACTCCCTCCGTTCCTAAATATTTGTCTTTTTAGAGATTTCAAATGGACTACCACATACGGATGTATATAGACATATTTTAGAGTGTAGATTCACTCATTTTGTTTCGTATGTAGTCACTTGTTGAAATCTCTAAAAAGACAAATATTTAGGAATGGTGGGAGTATGATATAGAAACCAAACAGGTGGCATTCACACAAAGCAAATCTAAACTAAGCTGATGACATATAAGATGTATAATGTAAGCAATGCAAGGTGCCATATGCATGATATGACCAACATCAGCATGCAAGGTTAGAGCAAACACCTCGGGTGGTAAACAGGCGTGGTCGGCTCCTTCTGAATCTCCATCTGAACAGTTATCTTCCTCTGGAATACAATCTAGGAATGCAGGAGGGGGGGCCACTTCGCCCACCATGGAGCGGCGTCTGCATGACATTATATTCGCACCCAATGGTCTTCTCTTTTTCTCTACATGTTCAGTACGATTGTGTACAATATCTGACATGCATAATAAAAAATAGTTAGATTTTGTAAGGCCTAAGGGGTGCATGCAAAAATCAAGACTGATGGTAGCAAACGAGTGGATGGATCCAAAACTAATGATAGCAGGTAGATTATAGCTTCAGTTTAAAAAGATAGACAATGGATCATCTATTGTTTGTTGCCCACCCAACATGAACAACATAGAAGACCCCAGATGAACCAGATAGTAGACAGATACTATTTGTTGCTGGCTCGATATGAGACCCATGGGCAATTCAGAACTCAAGATTGAATGATAAAGTAGCAGGTAATAATAACCGATGTATAACGTAAGCAAACACGAAAGACTGCGACCTCTCTTCCGGAACTGTGTAGTCCTCAGGTTCATCTGCTCAGTCGATGATGGTAATGCAGTTGGCGTGGCTGCCGGCAACGGGGAAGATGATCTGAGGCGGCGAAAGGAAGTCTGCAGGGGGGATCTCTGCTGCAGTGAACGCTTCTGTCGATGGTGCACCTCAGGTGGGGTGGATGATGGCACGGCAGGAGCAGGACATAACACACAGAGTTTTCTTTGACGCCTATCTGAAAATGAAGTAAATTTGTAAGGGCTCCTTAGAATTGGAGGATTCTATAAACGCAGGGACAGGAAAAACACAGGAATAGGATAGGAACGCACGTGCAAAACAGAGCATTTGGAAACATAGGATTTCAGTCAACCTGGGTGTTTGGCTCACATGAATTGGAAGAACAAAGGAATGGAGAAACAAAGTGATGCGACGAGTGTACAACCTCTTTGGCATAGCCTTGTGGACCTCAGCATCATTGGGTTGGATGTGGAGGATGATGATGATGCTGGTGTGACTGTCGGAGGCGGGGAAGAAGATCCAAGGCCTCTGGAAATGGCGCCGAGGGTACTGCTCCGCTGTGATGGACGGTTCCGTCGTTGGAGCAGCTCCGCTAAGGTGTACGGCGATGAGGCTGAAGCATGACAAGACAGACAACGTTAATCTGAAGTGGGACCCTAATATCATCTGCAATAGATGATGTAAAATACATCACCAAAAAGTGCTAGATGTAAAACGCATCAACAGCGCCACGGCCGCTCCGACAGATGCTGTAAGTACTGTTCACTCTGAACTTAACTTAAGAAAATGAACTTCACAGCCAAAACTGAATTTTACTGTCGAAACTGATTGAACTAGTAACAGAGCATTGCAATAGATGTTTAGGGCGTTCGAGCACTAGTAGCAGAGAAGCAGTGATCTAAATCAGTAGACGCTCGAGAAGGGAACGCACTAGCAGAGAGCAAGTCATGCAGTAGCACCGCGAGCGAGTGCTAAAGCAGCAACTCCTGTAGCTGCCGGAGGTCGTGCAGCAGCAGCAGCGCAAGCGAGAGCAAGAGCAAAGCAGCAGCATGAACGAAAGCAGGAGCAGTGCAGCAGCGCGACCGACAGCAAGAACAGAGCCGCAGCATGAGCGAGAGCCGGAGCAGCTGCAGCTAGTGCCATTGTGTAAGTCGCCGCCGAGGAAGCAACGACATGGGGGAGAGACGCCATGGATGATGTGGCCGGCGACAGCGCCGTCGATGGAGACACGCCATCTCTGCTCGGTATCGAGCACCGGCAGCCCCGTGAGATCAAATAAAAGATAAAATGCAGCGGTGAGTGCAGAACCTCCTTGGTGGCGCCGAGTTGGCCTCGGCTTCATCAGAGGAATTGGTGAGGGTGATGCGGTTCCGGTGGGGCAGGTCAAGACGGCGCTGTGGGGATTGAGGTGGCGCGATAGACGAGGCGAACGTCGGGGCAGCTCCTTGGAGGTGGAGGATGGGGCGGCTGATACGGCGGGACGACGAGATCAACAACGGATTCTCATCCGGTGCAGTGGATGAGGGACGGCGAGCTGTTGCGGTGGACGACGTAGTCGGGGAAGAGTCTCTGGCTGGGCGGCGGTCGGGAGGCCGACGGAGGAGCGTGGGTTTTCACGGGTTTTCGCGGCCTCGGTGTACGAATGGGGGGCGAAGGGGGAGGGGGCGCCAAGCTTAGGTACGCGCTTGTCCGAAATGTAGAGTAAGTTACCAGCGTACCCCCACCGGTTTTGACACCGCGACGTGGAGCTTCATTTCCGGCTGAGGGGTAGAAGGAGGATTTCGTGTGTCTGGGCTGCGGGAGCGATTTCGGATGAGGAGGGAGTTCTCGCGCGCGTCCAAATTTCGGGATAACAAGGCGCGGCGCGGGTTGAAGAAGCGGGAGTTTCAAAGCAGGTGAGACAAAAGATACTCGAGCTTGAAAATTTCGGGATAACAAGGTGCGGATTCCTTGTTCGGCAGAACAAACTTAACGTGTAAAAAAACAATTCATAGAAGACACAAGAGAGTCATGTCCCCTTTTACTATATTGATATAGATGCCATTGAAAAAACTACAAGAAAAATGTAAAAAAAATCGGGAGAACAAGATTACCCTGCACAGTACCAAATCGATTCGCACTTCCCTCAACAACAACAAAAAACAAATCAATTCCCACCAAAGAAAGAGTAATGTCCCTTTTTATATGATTACGGATGCCATGATCTCAAATTTCAATTTTTGAATCCACGTTATGTTGAATTCGAATATATCGTTAGGTGACCTTGCAGTTTATAATTGATGTAGTCATACATTTTGATCTTCCATCATATATGAACATTTTAGTCCACCATGTGAACATATATATTGTCGTCTACCATATGGACTAAATTTGAATCAATTTTCCTTATTTGAATACGATTGTTTCAAGTTATACAATAATTTAAATATTATCTTGATAACAAAAAACATACATATAGCAGTAATCATATTTCACTATGAACTACATGTACCATACGCTCTCCAATGCAAATATTTGTATCCATTTTATGTTGAATTCAAATCATAGTACATTATTGGTCTAGGTAGCGAGATGTTTGGGATAATCTAAACCCTGTTTTCATACGTATAATTTTTGGCTGAATTGGGACAAGTTTTGGTATAAGCCTCTTGCAAAACCGGAGATTCTCTCAACAAGCCTCGTGGTTCCGAGAGGGAACGTGTCACCTTTGTGTGCGAAACGATATACGCTGCCTCCCCCCTGATTTTATTTATAGAGGCAACATAGAACTATATGAGTGCCCTGTTAAATTTTGGAATTATTTCGGGTTCATTTGGCCTTTTTATACATTAATTGAGTTTCTGGACTTTTAATGTGCATAATCTAAATATGAATTGCATGCACATGCTCCAGTGCACCAAAGTGGGTTGAAAAATCACATGTGTGTCCTTGGTTGAATTTCTAGGCCCCATGGAAGAAATGAGAATGAAATTCAAACATCTGGGCGTCATGACTCGGCCGAGAACATCGAGAAACTTTGATTTTAAATTCATGTAAATCCAAAACTCGCCTGGAAATCATGAAACTTGGCATGGTGTCATGTCATGACACTAACATGTTGTGGTAAAAAATTGGGCCGATTTGGAAGCTCGTGGTTCTAAGAGGGAACGTGCCACCTTTGAGTGTGAAACGATATACGCTGCCCCCCCCCCCCTTGAGTTTCTTAACAAAGGCAACATAGAACTACATTAGTGCCCAGTTAAATTTTGGAATTATTCCGGGTTCGTTTGTCGTTTTTTATACATTAATTGAGTTTCTGGTCATTTAATGTGCATAAGTCAAATTTGAACTACAAGCACATGCTCTCGTGCACCAAAGTTGGTTGAAAATCACATTTGTGTCCTCGGGTGAATTTCTAGGTCCCATGCAAGAAATGAGAATAAAATTAAAACCTCTGGGCATCGTGGCTCGGCCGAGAACATTGAGAAACTTGGTTTTAAAATTCTTGTAAATCCAAAACACGTCGGAAAATCATGAAACTTGGCATGGATGTCATGTCATGGTACTACGATGTTGTGGTAAAAAAAATTGGCCGAATAGGAACAGATTTTGGTATAAGTTTCTTGCAAACCGAAGCTTCTCTCAAGAAGGCTCGTGGTTCTGAGAGGGAACGTGCCACCTTTGAGTGTGAAACAATATATGTTGTCCCCCTTGAGTTTATTTACAAAGGCAACATAGAACTACATGAGTGCCCTGTTAAATTTTGGAATTATTCCGGCTTCGTTTGGCCTTATTTACACATTAATTGAGTTTTTGGTCATTTAATGTGCATAATTCAAATTTGAACTACAAGCACATGCTCCCGTGCACCAAAGTTGGTTGAAAAATCACATTTCTGTCCTCGGGTGAATTTCTACTCCCTCCTTCCATCTATATAGGTCCTAATGCGTTTTTCGAGGCTAACTTTGACCAAACGTTAGAGCAATAATATATGACATGCAACTTACACAAAGCATACCTTCAAATTTGTATGTCAAAGGAGCTTCCAATAATATAATTTTCATAGTATACATCTCATGTGCTATTAATCTTGTCAATAGTCAAAGGCTGTCTTGAAAAACACATTAGGCCCTATATAGATGGAAGGAGGGAGTAGGTCCCATGCAAAAAATGAGAATAAAATTCAAACATCTAGGCATCGTGGTTCGGTCGAGAACATTGAGAAACTTGGTTTTAAAATCATGAAACTTGGCATGGTGTCATGTCATGGTAGTACCATGCCGTGGTAAAAAAATTGGCCGAATAGGAACAAATTTTGGTATAAGCTTCTTGCAAATCGGAGCTTCTCTCAAGAAGGCTCGTGGTTCTGGGAGGGAACGTGTCACCTTTGTCTGCATAATTCAAATTTGAAATACAAGCACATGTTCCAGTGCACCAAAGTTGGTTGAAAAATCACATGTGTGTCCTCGGGTAAATTTCTAGGTTCCATGCAAGAAATGGGAATAAAATTCTGGGCGTCGCTGGGTTGGAAACATTGAGAAACTTAGTTTTTTAATTCCTGTAAATCCAAAACACGCATGAAAATAATGAAACTTGGCTTGGTGCCATGACATAGCACCAACATGCTGTGGTAAATTTGCAGTCCGATTTGCGAAGGCGCACACATTAACAATCAACAAAGTCATTTTGGAACAAGTGATGTCACGTTACAATCGGAAACACAAGTATTATTGAAACCGTGTGCGTTCTACTTACTAGTACCATTTACGTGCCGCCACGCGTCCCCATTTTTTATTAGCTAGGAGGCGCCGTGCAGGGTAGCTATTTGAGTATGAGAGGCGTGCGATCAGACCCCTGCGCGTGATTATCGGGAGGAGAGCCCTTTGACCTCCATCTGCCATCCACCTCTCTCCCAAGGTCTCCATTAATGGTGCCCGAGCCTCTGTTTAATGGCGTGGCTATGTCTCACTCGACTGAGATTTAAGAGAGAAAAAAGAAAATCTGAAAGCACGGATCTTGATGTAAGATCTGACGGACCTATATAGCATCTACTGCGACTTATAGCAAGACTGATGAATATATAAGGACGATTTTTTTTTGATCAAAGAAGGGCTTGCCCCTTCCGATTTTCATTACTGAAAACCACCACTATTCACAAGAAGTTCAGCACAACTCCAGCCTAACACGAAGGACTAAAAGCTACCAGATTGAAATCGCAACATCCCAAGAGGCCAACAAAGGCCAAATATCCACGCTAGAACCCAACATTTCACAACCGACGACACAATCCACATCCTAAACCGATTATTACATCAAAAGAAACCAGGAAACTAAAGGAAGCCCAGCAGCAACTAGAAGAACAGCAACGCCAGGGTCGCCAGAGCAAGAGTTTTCTTCATTCCAGCCTCGCAACATTGATCTTCCACAGAAAGATAAGGACGATTAATTGTCTTACATAATTAGAAAGATAATTTAAAAAGCCACATGCGGCTACGCCTGAAATACACACGGGCAAAAGAAGAAGGAAGACAAGGATCTGGCTCACTGATCTCTGTTTTCTTGATGTGTTGCTGCAGGCCGCGGGAACTACTCTCCGCGGTGAGGCGTCAAGGGGCGGAGGCACAAGGGGCAGTGGAGCACGGTGAGGTCCATCGAGACCTTAGAGAGCTCAATCGTCGGGTCCTGTTCGGTCTGCATGATCTCGCCCTCCTCGTGCACAACCATCTCTCGACTTGGGCCGGGGTATTACAAAGCTTTACCGTCACATATTTTATACTACTTCAAGGTGCATTAAATCAACACATGTAAGTATCAAAAGGAGAGTCACGGCATGCATGCATGCGTTGTAATTAATGCATCGGTAAACGCAAATTATTGAAATATATCGAGTGCAGAGCTTTGATGTGTCGCGTCAACTCGTACATCAATGAGAAGTTTGATTATCCTCTCCCTCGCGGACTTAACTGCACCTGCCTTTGGTTGTATGACAGGTTGGCCACACACCTGTCGGGCCCACCTGTCATACAGGCAAAGGCAGGAGCGTCCCTCCCTCGCCCATGAGCGTGGTGGCTGGCAAGACTAGGAGAAGCTTTCGCTACACGCTCTCCCTCCCGCACGCGGTGGACATGCAGCAGTTCAATCGGTGTCAGATGGCCAGAAGCATACTGTAGTACTCCTCCAGTGCAGTAGTACTCCATCATTGTTCGACTTCCCGAAGAGGCGAAGAGCCAAGCGCAGCCCGGATGCTCGTGTGGCAGTTTCATGTGTAGAGTAGTCTAGGATAGCGTGTATCGTGCCTGTAAGCTTAAAATCATTGGGGTCGGCTCCATGCTATGTGGCCGTCTCGAAGTTTTTTTATTAAAAGATAGTCTTCTGGCCCTACCTGACACCCTGGTGATTGTAGTTTGCACGCTCATCTGGTCAAGACAGGAATATATATTTTAAATTGTTTTTTTTCGAAAAGGGGGGACTCCCCGGCCTCTGCATCAGAACGATGCATGCGGCCACATATATTTTAATTTGTGGTGAGTAAATGTTAGAGGTTGCAGCAAATATATTGTACACTGCGGGTCTTTCAGCCAAGTTTAGAGGCAAGCATGTGGGGCCAGTGCTATGATGTGTCGCGTCAACTCGTACAACGAGGAGAAGCTTGATTTTACTACACACCTTCTCCCTCACCCATGCGCGCGGTTGCTCGCAAACGAGGACAGGCTGTTGCTTAGTACTAGTACTTCTACAACAAGCTATCCGTCCCGCTCGCGGTGGACGGACATGTAGTAGTGGATTCGACACTGTAGAAGCAGTAGTAGTAACATCACTGTTCGTCTTCTCGAAGAAGCGAAGAGCCAAGCGCAAACCGAACGTTGCAGTTGCGAACATTGGAGCACGCATATAGCCAGGCTCTTGCATGAGACAAAATTGCTATGTGAGCCCACTATTGTACTAGTACGTAGAACTACTTGCTAGTATAGCCCTGTAAACCAGAAAGGAGTATTTGCCCTTCTAGAGATTTCAACAAGTGACTAGACTACACCGAGACGGAGTACATATGGAGCAAAATTAGTGATTCTGCACCGTAAATAAATACGTACTAGTTCTATCGTTTTCCTCTCCGAGGTGCACAATATTGAGTATACAGACTAGTCTCTTTTTGACACGCATTTACGTTTTTTTACACAGTACAGACGCAAGCGCTCATATACACGCGCATACACTCACTCCTATGAACGCACACACGCATGGCACTATCATCTTGAAATTTACGAAGTCACCATAGGCACCTCGTCGTCGACGAGTCCATAGGTGCTTGAATGCCAAGGAGGGAGAGGATAGCGGTTCCCGAGACGTTGAACAGTCAATGATGCATCCTCAATTACATGCAGAGGGAATTAATTGGAGAAGCAGAATAGAGCCAGCACGATGTGAATGCAACAGAGTTTGGACTCTCATATAATAAAGGCGCCCCACCACTCCAATCCATCTACACCCAAGTCTCTGCGCAACACTGCTCACTCCAATCCAAGACCAAGTGACCAGAAGCCACAAGCACCTATGGAGCGATGGACACGAGCGGCAGTCGGCTGTGCCAAATCATCCAAGGCGCCGGCCTGCGACCTCGCACCGCGCAGCGTTTCCAGACGGTGCTGGCGACCGCAGGCATCGTAGCCCTCGCCGAAGCCGGCTTCGCCTCTCGCATGGACGACATGATGGTCAACTCCATCCGCAAGTTCACCGCCATCAAGAAGCGCGCGGACGACCTTGCTGTACTGCTCCAGCCCACGCGCCCAGGCTCCTCATTGCCTGCCACCCTCATCGGCCTCCATGGTGACGAACTCTTTCAAGCCCTGGTGGCCATGCAGGTGCCGGAGGTCGCGACGAAGAATGTGCACCTTGAGGTCGCGCTCGCCGCGCAGCGCCTCGCCATGCAAGAAACCGTTGACCTGCACATCGACGTCTACGAGGAAATCGTCTACATAGGCCACTACAAGGAAAGCGAGGACAGAAAGACGTTGGCCTTCTTCCAGCAGCTGGAATCTTTGGACGCCATTGTTCAGAAGCACATCGACCTGGCCACGAAAGCCGCTGCTACTTAGGCGCCGTTCGATTGTATGACATGGCTAGCCAAGATGGATTTAATCCCGATATTCACTTTATCAAAAGGCTCTAATGGGTTGGTTCTGAATCTTGCAAGCTGGGAATCAGTGAGATGTGTAGGCATCTTTGTTGTACTTATTATTTGAATCTTATTTGTTGGTTCTGAATCTTGCAAGCTGGGAATCAATGAGATGTGTAGGCATCTTTGTTGTACTTATTATTTGGATCTTATTTGTTGGTTCTGAATCTTGCAAGCTGGGAATCAATGAGATGTGTAGGCATCTTTGTTGTACTTATTATTTGGATCTTATTTGTTGGTTCTGAATCTTGCAAGTTGGGAAACATGGCATGATGATGTAGAGGACAACAACCATAACAAACAGTTCAAACTTGGTAGTATTATCTTTGTGAAAGTGTGACAAATGTGCTGATCGTGTGCGTCCTGAGAATAATAATTCTAATTGTTGTGCATGTTGATCCTGTGGCACTAATAGAACGAGCGAATGCATTGCTTGTTTTAAGTATAAATTTCTATTAAAGCTAATTAAATTTAAGTAAAGTGACCACTAACTCCTGTTATTACAGTACCAATACAGACCCGCTCGTGAACCGACATGTGGCCGAGGGTGCATCTTCTGCCGGGCGTGCAGTGGACGAGGGAGGGGTAGTAACTGTTGTCGCATGTACACACTCAGCTTACTTTTGAATCCAGTTCCCCAAGAGCTGAAAAACGAACTGCTGCCGCCGCCTACACACTCGTTCACTCGAAGAGACTCCAATGGCGATCTGAGGGGTGAGCCTGCTGGATATGGACTTCAGCAAGGAGTTCCCCTTTGAGTTTGCCGTTCAGTCCTATGGCTGCACCAAGTTGAATGTGATGCACACCAACAATACAGACTCGGTGAAGCTCTGCCTCGCCTCAGTCCTATGGCTGCACCAGGTTCTGGAGCATTCGCCCGTTTCATCGGCAGCGCTGACTGCACCTTCGCTACGGTGGAGAGAAGGAAGAACGCGATGATTCGGCCATCTGGTGCAACAAGCTTGTCGACATCCAGAAGCAACACAAGATCATCAGCGACGGGCAGGAGAAGGACTCCGTGGTTGACCTCGCTGAGACCATCATCGACCCCTGATACGCCAACATGAATGAAGACGACCTGAACACGTGGGAGGTACCTCTCAATCTAGCCTACATAACCTACGCGGCCAAGGACGCATACGCATGCTACGACATGTACAGGCAGATCTTGGACATGAGGGCGTGTCTGCTTCCCGTAACCGACGAGTACACGGACAGCCACAGCGTCATGATCAAGCGTGCCAGGAAGGTCTAGATGTTGTACTTTATCTGTTTATAAGCACCTTTATCATCTGAGTGTTTCATGCATTAGCCTATGTGTCGTGATTATCTGTTTTGTCCGAAATATTTTTTTTTAAGAACCCATTAACCTGATTGCTTTTTTTAGTGGCTATTTGCTTATGTATGTAAACTAGTTCACTTGTCCGTAAAAAAACTAGTTCACTCGGCTGCCGTGCTTTCAATCTCCTTCCTCCCAACATATTCCCCTCCTCAGGTGGACCCAGCAGGTCTCTGAATTTTACATATTCCCCTCCTCAGGTGGACCCAGCAGGTCTCTGAATTTTCTCCCACTTTCTTTTTCAATGTAAACTGAGTTTTCTCCCAGTACTTTCCCCTAGAACCAACTCAACTATCCCACGTCTAGCCTAAAAAATAATAATACCCCACGTACTATTAACTCATCAAATTAAAATGATATTTTATTTCGTAAGTTGAAAGTTCTTACAAAATAATAATAATAATTGTTTATATATAACTTGGCAAGTTAACTCCTAGTGATTGCGTACATAAGCTTGCAAAGATTTTACTGACGTGCAATCATGTGTTTATGTTTTTATAACATTTCTCCGTCTAGCCCAACATGATATTTTCACCCAGCCCAGCAAGTCCGCGGATTTCGAGAAAAATGCAAATGGGATTTAAATGGGCTGCATAGATGCTACATCATTGTTTCACCCAGCCCACCAAATGGACTAAAAAACAAATGGACTGGCTGACATGTGGGCCAGTAGGTCAAAGCCTAAGAAGGCGTTCGATTTACATCCAACGACCGGCATTCTTCTTCAATCTCTCGTCTTCTTCCCCCAGCGCTGCCGGAACCGCCTGCTCCATCCTTCGGCGTCCAGCGGCATTGTTTTGCGTTACTCAGCGAAACGCTACCCCGCCGACGACCAGGCCATCCCTCCACTCCGCACCTCCTGTTATTCTCTGCCGAGTGTAGGCCCACCCCGCACCCGAACCAGTCAAGTTTCCCACTCCTCTCCGTCTGCGACTCCACTGCTGCGTCTTCCCCATCTCCGGGTCGTTCTAGTCTGGGGCCTTGCCGTCGTCCACCGCCTCGGTGCGCTCGGCGCGGCGTGGTCAACATACGGGAGTCATCGGAAGAGGATTGTACGTGGAGAGCCTGACGGCTGGGACCCACGAGGTCCATGGTCGCACGCAAGGAAATTTCCTCCTTATTACGCACTGTACGTGCACTGTACGTGCGAAGAGCTTCTGTATTTCGCGAAAAAAACGTTCCTCCCGCTGACAGGTCAGACCCACCAGCTATATCTTCGCACGCAAGGAAGTGCCTCCTTATTAGGCACCAAAAAATGAATACCCCCTGCTAGTTGGGACCCACCATAGTGGGTGGCTGACTTGTGGGCCTACTAAGTTGACGAGGACGGAGGGCTTTGTCAACTTAGTCAATATGAACGATTCTAGCTCCAGTGACCGTACGATGTCCATCCAACAGCCATAGTGCTTCTTCAACCTCTGGTCTTCTTGCTCCAGCCGCCCAAAGCAGCGTCGGTCGTGCCGCGTGCTCCTGCCTCTCGTGGCTGGTTGTGATGTCGCGGAGGCCTCACCGCCCCCTACTACTCCCACCGCTGGCCCAGGGTATCCCTCTACTCACCCACACCCCCTGTTATTCTGCGGCGACGGCAGCCTCACGCCGCAGCCGAACCAGTGAACCCTCATACTCCTCTCCGCGTGGGCATCCACTGCCGCGTCTTCCCCGGCTCTGCGTCGTCCCCTTCCTAGGCCTTGCCGTCGTCTACCGCCTTGGTGCTCTCGGCGCGGCGTGGTCAATGTGGTCAACGACCGACTTCCATCGGAAGAGTACTATACGTGGAGAGGCTGACAGCTGGGTCCACGGCCACAGCCCAGTTTTTTGTGCTTTGCTAAGTAAATCGCTTTGTCAGGCCTGTTGGGCTGCAAATCTTTCAAGACGAGGAGAGCTTCATTCGGCTGGCCGAGAAAATGGCCTATCAGTAATGAGAAATGGGTTGTGCATTTTTAAAACACATCAAACCGGCAATTAGTTTCAAATATCTTTTTTCATTTCGAGATTTTAAATTACATTATTTTTTTGCGTGGAGAATTTGTTGGATTTTATATTGATATACATTTATTTTTAAAATCAGTTTGAATGTGAGTCGAAATTTCGGGATTAAAAACAGTTCGGACCGCACCGAAATATGCAAAATTTCGTATAATTTTTTAACCGTGGCCACAATATGGGCTGTAATGCTAACAAAAAGAATATGGGCTCCAAAAAACCTTAAGAATTAGCAAATGGGCTGTAAATTATTAGAAATAATGGCAGATGGGCTGTATGCTGTTTTCCATAGATTTGAGGCTTTCCTAAAAAAAGGTTGACGCACAAGCAGTGACTGTTGGATGTCCATCGAACGGCCGTCGTGCTTCTTCAATCTCTGCTCTTCCTGCTCCAGCCGCTCAAACAAGCGCCGGCGGGACTGCCTGCTCCCTCCTCCCCGCGGCCGGCTGTGCTGCCGCGCAGGCCTCACCGCCCCACCGTACTCCCATCGCTGGCCTAGCCATCCCTCTACTCACCCACACCTGCTGTTATTCTCCGGCGACGGCAGACAAACCAGTAAACCCTCGTACAGTCGTACTCCCCTCCGCGTGGGAAACAACTGCCGAGTCTTCCCTGCCTCCGTGTCGTTCCCTTCCTAGGCCTCGCCATCGTCCACCGCCCTGGTGCTCTCAGCGCGGCCTGGTCAACGTGGTCAACGACCGACATGCATCTGAAGTGGACTGTACGTGGAGAGGACGACAGCTGGGTCCACGGCCGCACGCAAGGAAATGCCTCCTTATTACACGCAAAATAATGATTCCTCCATCTTACATCAAGGACCCACAGAAAGGGCCACTGTATTTAGCGAAAAATACGTTACCGCCGCTGACAGCTCGGACCCACCAGCTATATCTTCGCACGCAAGGAAGTGCCTCCTTATTACGCACAAAAAAATGAATACTCCCCCTGTTAGCTGGGACTCGGTATAGTGGCAGGCTGACTTGTGGGCCTACTAAGTTGACGGGGACGGAGGGCTTTGGCAACTTAGTCAATATGCACGATTCTAGTTCCAGTGACCTCTGGTCTTCTTGCTCCAGCCGCCCAAACCAGTGCCGGTCGTGCCTCGTGCTCCTGCCTCCCGTGGCCAGCTGCGATGCGGCGGAGGCCTCACCGCCCCCTACTACTCCCACCGCTGGCCAGGCCATCCCTCTACTCACCCACACCCCCTGTTATTCTGCGGCGACAGCAGCCTCACACCGCAGCGAACCAGTGAACCCTCGTACTCCTCTACGCGTGGGCATCCACTGCCGCGTCTTCCCCGGCTCCGCGTCGTCCCCTTCCTAGGCCTCGCCGTCGTCCACCGCCCTGGTGCTCTCGGTGCGGCGTGGTCAACGTGGTCAAGGAACGGCTTCCATCGGACGTGGACTGTACGTGGAGAGGCTGACAGCTGGGTCCACGGCCGCAGCAAGGAAGTGCCTCCTTATTACGTGCAAAATAATTATTCCTCCACCTGACAGCGGGGACCCACCGGACGGGCCACCGTATTTCATGAAAAAAACGTTTGCCCCTGACTGATGGGACCCACCAGCTACATCTTCGCACGCAAGGAAGTGCGTTCGGGCAAAAAAATGATTCGCCCCCCTGACTGCTGGGACCCACCAGCTACATCTTCGCAGGCAAGGAAGTGTCTGATAGTCGGGACCCACCTGGTCGAAGCGTACGTAGCGTTGTCATTCTGGTCGCGAACGTGTACGTACATATATACTGGTGGATGTAGAGACGCGCACGTGTCATAGTAGAGGCGCGTACGTGTCGTAGTAGAGGCGCGCACATAGCGTGTACACGTACGTACAGCGGCCAGGGTGCAAGAAAGAAAATACGGCCACGTATGTGTACATACGGGCGGGGTCTCAGACGCCTACTCGCGCATACTACGGCCAGGGCTCGTGTACACGGCTGGTTCGGAACGGAGAAACAGCGTCGTCGTTGTGTTCATGGGGAGGCAACGGAATGCGTCGTGTTCATGGGGAGGCAACGGAATGCGTCGTGTTCATCGAGAGGCAACGGAACGCGTGGGAGCCAACTGGCTGGGTCGGAACGGAATGCGTGGTCATGTTCATCGGGAGGGCTTGGACGAAACAGGCGATGGCAACGAGGCCTGGCGTACCGCACAACGGAGGAAACGGACCTCCTACGTTCGGAACGGGGTCCTGTTGATCGGGAGGGGTGTGGCGTACCGCAAAACGGAGGAAACGGACCTCCTACGGTCGAAACAGGGGTCCTGTTGATCGGGGGGTGTGGCGTACCGCGAAACGGACGAAATGGACCTCCTACGGTCGAAACGGAGGTCCTGTTGATCGGGAGGGGTGTGGCGTACCGCAAAACGGACGAAACGGACCTCCTACGGTCGAAACGGGGGTCCTGTTCATCGGGAGGAGTGTGGCGTACCACAAAATGGGACTCCACGGGATACTGTTCATCTCCACCGTCGACCTCCTCCAGCCTCCAGGGGCTACCGTCGACCTCCTCCAGCCTCCACGGGCTCCTGTTCATCCAGCCTCCACCACGCGCTACTCCACCGGCTACTGTTCAACCACCCCTCCACGGGCACCCCTCCACCGTCTACTATTCATCCAGCCCTCCACACCACGGGGTCCTATTCAACCACCCTTCCACGGGCACCCCTCCACCGTCTACTGTTCATCCAGCCCTCGACCAGTCCTGTTCATCCAGAGGCAACGCCACCGCTCACTGTTCATCCAAACCCCCCCCCCCCGCAAAGCTCACTGTTCATCCCAAAGGCGGCATCGATCGGCTTCAGTTAGCAGCAGTAGCGAAGGAATCGCTCGATCGGGTTCAGTTAACAGCCATCGATCGATCGCTCGGGTTCAGTAACGCGTAGCCTGCAGTGCAATCGCTCGGGTTCAGTTAGAGCCCAACGCCTCGCTCGGGTTCAGTTAGAGCGAACGCCTCGCACACACGCGCGTACGTGTACGAGAGAAATGCGCATCGCTCGGCCCCCGACCTCCCACCGTAATCGGGAACTTGCCGAAATTTTCCTCGCCCTCGCTTCTACCACGGTTTTTTCCGTCATGGACGGCCCAAAGAATGTCATGCAGCTGCGTCTCCGGCCCGCCCAGGACGAAAAGCCCATTTTCTGTCATGATTTTTTGTCATAGAAGTAGGAGCCCACCACATCTATGATGACACCGGGTTTTGTCACAATTATCGTCATAGAAGTGTCATATGTATGACAGAAAAAAATTTCGTTCGGCCCAAAAATGTCACGGATGTGTCTTTTTTTTGTAGTGTACATGTTAGGAGATTTCCATCAATCCCATCCATTGCATGATCCCAATACTTGTGTGCACAATATGCTTCCCATGAATAAACATGCTATTGATGTGCCATATACTTGCATTCTCAATTTGTGTCCCCATCGTGTTATACATAACAACTATTCTTTCATGATGGATGACATGTTCTTATACAATGCATCTAATTTCTTTGAGCGATGCTTATCTTGTGCTAACTCACACGTGCACACACTCATCATGATGGATGATGTGTACATTTACCACGCGCACAATTTCTTTGGTTTGTGTCGCTTTTGTGTAGGTACCCATGAATACTTGTCAAACTCACAATCCCATGAGTTGACAAAATGAGCTCTAGAGAGCAAAGATGACTTGGGATCCCATGGATTTCCTTTCCCAATGCTCTCTTCGCGCAAAGACTTCGTGCATTTATTCTACATGGCCCTCACTTGGCTATGGGTTGTTGTCCATTACATATTATATGCCCATCTTGCCATGTTCACTTTGCATGATATGCTCATTACTATACATTTGCCATGCATTTGTGACCCATGCTTTGCATTACACATGATGATTGATTCTAGTACTTGTATGTGTATTTGCAAGCTTGGTGGAGATATTGCTTGTTATTGCCATGTTCCACTTACGACCCATTCCTATGATGATACTATGATCTTGCTTTGTGTTCGTGCTTGCGATATGTCATGTGCATTGCCTATACCTATTATTTTCTCACATGACATGATTGCCATGATTTCCTCTAGTGTGTTGCATCTTTGCTCCACTAGTTTGCCCAACTTGATTACTATGCTTGCTTATGTTGCATCACCGATGATTCATACTTACTCATTTCATGCGGTTGATGACAACCATCTACATGCTTTGCACATGATTGCTACTGCTTCTTGTCATATATCTCCATGTGTTGCCTCTCTTATGCTAGATGATTTGCCATGTATTGAGTGCAATTATGCCTTTAGTCTTATAATTAGTTTGACCCCATAGCATTCTCACAAATATTTGGAGATTTTGACATATTTCTTGTGAAGCATGCTTGTCTTACCTCTTTGCACCATATACCTAGTGCCATGAATATAGCATTGTTGCATCACATGTTAGAGATCTTGTTTCGACTTGTCATTTTCACCGTTCCATGCATCATGATATATATGCCTTGTGTGTTGCATCCGACTTGTGGATTACTTGCTCCTATCACATGTTTGGTTGCAACAATGTCATTTCTTCACATATGCCATGTCCCATTGATTGCTACATGATTGCCTTGATTGCCTCAGACATGATGAACAATTGCTCTTTCTATTGTGTTGAGTGCCACACTATCTTCACTACACCCTATGCACATATTGCTTGGATTGTCTTGCACTTGACCCATGTGCTTAGACTCTTCATTTTATTTGGTGTTGTGAGTGATTCATATGCCTACCATAGACCTTTCATTGAGCAATTTGTGAATGCTTGCTATGACCTTGAGGTAGATCCTTATTATCTTGACACACATATTTGCATCTCTACCTCACATTTACATGCTTGTCCCCATGATATCTTTGCTTGTTCCCGATTGATATGCTTACATGCCATGTCACAATCCTTTGTCACACCATATGCTTTGCATGATGACAACTTGTTTGGTGACTCACCTCAGTGCTTGGTTTTGCACTAACGCTAACCACATTTGTTTTTCCAAGTGTTTGTTGTCCTTACTCCTTTTGAAGGAATCACAAGACGGTGCAACATTGGAGAGTGCCCATTTCGAGCTTCAATATGACAAGTACTTGGTGAACGTCAGCTTCTACACGGCGAAGCCATCTCTTTCCCATGGTGATTTGGTTTTCGATCCGAGGTCGGATCTTTCCCAAGGGGGGAGATGATGCGGAGCATCCTATGGACATCACCAGAGTCCGTTCGGCGAGTGACACGTGCAACATCTACTTCACATAAACAAGGGTGAATCATCTCCTTTACATGTGCTCACTTGACACCATCGAGGATGGTATACTACTTGACACTCAACTCGTATCCATAGGTATTGTTGGAACACTATGGACGACGAGGAGGAGTGCAAGCGCCAAGGAACAACTACACCATCTGCGAGGGAAGCATGAAAGCGACGACGGAAGAAGACGGAGCTGCTGAAGCTACAGCGGCCAAACATTCGGGCCAGAGGGCAGACATCCAGCGCCTGTGCAGCCGCCCAACAGCTGCACCAACAGTCGGCCAAACAAGCTTCAGTGGCCGACATCCGGCGCCCCCCCACGGCCCGGGCATCTGGCATTTCCCACGGAAATCTGGCAGCGACGTATCCAGTGAGCAACCGAAGTGCTACTTCAGCCTGGACATCCGGCCGACACCCCGGACATCCGGCTCGTCCCGAAGCCCCGGACATCCGGCCCCCAGCGCGGACGTCCGGCACCTGTGCATGCCTAACCGGGCCAAAGTCCCATGTATCCCCTCCTCACTTACCCCTTCATGGCCCTAGACTATATATACTCCTCCACCTCCTTCTAGTTAGGGTTAGCAAAGGGATAGCTCATTTGTATGTGAGCTTTGCTCCTACATTCCTCTACTCTTGAGAGAGAGAGACCACCACTCCCATGGAGTTCAAGACCTCCATGTGAGAAGATCATGTGGGATATATCGTCAAGACCCCTCACGGGAAGATCCGTCTAGGATATCATCAAGACCTCCTCATGGAGATGAACTTTACCTTGTATCTTTCTTTTTGTTGTCCATGTACCTTGTGGATCTTGTGTGTTTGATTGTCTAGTGGATCTGTGATTCGACTTGTTCTTGAGTGTTTCCCCTTGTGTTTTCTCTCCGTTCTTCCCCGTGTTCTTCATGTTCTTCGAGGGAATCCACTCCAATCGTGAAAGATTGGCCTACACCGGGTTAGCCGCGTACCAACTATGATCATACCTGTGCATTGGATGTAGCTAATATTCGAGTGTGTTTCATGAATGGATCAATGATTGAGCATGATGGGCTAAGGATAGCTTTCTTGAGTGTCCATATTTTGAAAGACATGGTTGCTTGTTGATATGCTTGAGTATTGATGTCTTCGTGTCAATTATAGACTATTGCTTTGAATCATCATAAATTCCAAATGTCCATGCTACAAAAGAAAATAATATGTGATGAACATGTTAGGCAGCATTCCACATCAAAAATTCAGTTTTTATCATTTACCTACTCGAGGACGAGCAGGAATTGAGCTTGGGGATGCTGATACATCTCCAACGTATCTATAATTTTATATTTTCCATGATGTCATATTATCAATCTTGGACGTTTTCCATTCATTTTCTAGCAACTTCACATCATTTTTTGGGACCAACCTATTAACATAGTGCCCGGTGCTAGTTGCTGTTTTTTGTTTGTTTTTTACTTCACAGAATATCCATATCAAAGGAAGTCCAAATGCAACAAATTTTTTTGAAGATTTTTTCTGCCCAGAAGAGACCCAGGGAGCCCATCAGGTGTACCAGAGGAGGCCCATGGGGCCCACAAGACACCAGGGCGCGCTAGAGGCCCCAGGCGCGCCTTGGTGCCTTGTGGGCCCACGGTGATCTTTTCCACCGCCTCTCAGCTCTATAAATACCCAGATATTCTAGAAACCCTAAAGGAGTCGATGAAAAACAATTCCATCTGCCGCAAGTTCCAGAACCACGAGATCCAATCTAGAGTCCTATTCCGGCACCTTGCCCGAGGGGGAAACAATCACGTAGGGGTTCATCATCCTCATTAGTGCTCCTCTGATGATGGGTGAGTAGTTTACCACAGACCTACGGGTCCGTACGCAGTAGCTAGATGGCTTCTTCTCTCTCTTTGATCTTCAATACAATGTTCTCCTCGATGTTCTTGGAGATCTATTTGATGTAATGACTTTTTGCGGTATGTTTGTTGGGATCCGATGAATTGCGAGTTTATGAGCAGTTCTATATATGAATATTATTTGAGTCTTCTCTGAACTCTTTTATGTGTATCTTTATAGCCTCGTATTTCTTCTCGAAAACTTTGGTTTGGTATGGCCAACTAGATTATTTTTTCTTGCAATGGGAAGAGGTGCTTTGTGATGGGTTCGATCTTATTCTCAGTAACAGAAGGAGACAAGACACACATGTATCATTGCCATTAAGTATAAAAAGATGGGGTCTATTCCTACATGAATAGATCTTGTCTACATCATGTCGTCATTCTTATTGCATTACTCTGTTTTCCCATGAACTTAATACACTAGATGCATGCTGGATAGTGGTCGATGTGTGTGAAGGAAATATGCCCTAGAGGCAATAATAAAGTTATTATTTATTTCCTTATTTCATGATAAATGTTTATTATTCATGCTAGAATTGTATTAACCGGAAACATAATACATGTATGAATACATAGACAAACAGAGTGTCACTAGTATGCCTCTACTTGACTAGCTCGTTGATCAAAGATGGTTATGTTTCCTAACCATAGACATGAGTTGTCATCTGATAAACGGGATCACATCATTGGAAGAATGATGTGATTGACCAGACCCATTCCGTTAGCTTAGCACTTGATCGTTTAGTTTACTACTATTGCTTTCTTCATGACTTATACATGTTCCTATGACTATGAGATTATGCAACTCCCGATTACCGGAGGAACACTTTTTGTGCTACCAAACGTCACAATGTAACTGGGTGATTATAAAGGTGCTCTACAGGTGTCTCCGATGGTATTTGTTGAGTTGGCATAGATCGAGATTGGGATTTGTCACTCCGATTGTCGGAGAGGTATCTCTGGGCCCTCTCGGTAATGCACATCACTATAAGCCTTGCAAGCAATGTGACTAATGAGTTAGTTACGGGATGATGCACTATGGAACGAGTAAAGAGACTTGCCGGTAACGAGATTGAGCTAGGTATTAAGATACCGACGATCGAATCTCGGGCAAGTAACATACCGATGACAAAGGGAACAACGTATGTTGTTATGCGGTTTAACCGATAAAAGATCTTTGTACAATATGTAGGAACCAATATGAGCATCCAGGTTCGCTGTTGGTTATTGATCGAAGACGTGTCTCGGTCATGTCTACATAGTTCTCGAACCCGTAGGTCCGCAAGCTTAAAGTTCTGTGATGATCGGTATTATGAGGTTTTGTGTTTTGATGTACCGAAGGTAGTTCGGAGTCCCGGATGTGATCACGGACATGACGAGGAGTCTCGAAATGGTCGAGACGTAAAGATCGATATATTGGATATGTTTTGACACCGGAAGTGTTTTGGGAGGTTTCGGACATATACCGGAGTACCGGGGGTTACCGGAACCCCCCGGGGAGTATATGGGCCTAATGGGCCTTAGTGGAGAAGAGGAGGAGCGGCCAGGGCAGGC
Organism: Aegilops tauschii subsp. strangulata; assembly: GCF_002575655.3. NCBI lineage: Eukaryota > Viridiplantae > Streptophyta > Magnoliopsida > Poales > Poaceae > Aegilops > Aegilops tauschii. Next base: position 249,898,534 of record NC_053038.3, read on the forward strand.
CGCGCGCCCCCTCCCCCTCTAGTCTGAATTGGACAAGGAGGGGGGGCGGCGCCCCCCTTTCCTTCCCCTCTCTCTACTCCTTCCCCCTTCTCCTACTCCTACTAGGAAAAGAGGAGTCCTACTCCCGGTGGGAGTAGGACTCCCCCCTTGGCGTGCCCTCCTCCTTTGTAGGCCGCCTCCGCCTAGCTCCTTTATATACGGGGGCAGGGGGCACCCCAAGGACACAACAATTGATCATTGATCTTTTACCCGTGTGCGGTGCCCCCTCCACCATAATCCACCTTGGTCATATCGTAGCGGTGCTTAGGCGAAGCCCTACGTCGGTAGCTTCATCAACATCGTCACCACGCCGTCGTGCTGACGAAACTCTCCCTCGAGCTCTACTGGATCGTGAGATCGCGGGACATCACCGAGCTAAACGTGTGCTGAACGCGGAGGTGTCGTACGTTCGGTACTGAGGATCGGTCAATCGTGAAGACGTACGACTGCATCAACCGCGTTGTTATAATGCTTCCGCTTAATGGTCTACGAGGGTACGTGGACGACACTCTCCCCTCTCGTTGCTATGCATCACCATGATCTTGCGTGTGCGTTGGAACTTTTCTGAAATTACTACATTCCCCAACAGTGTGGAGTAATAGTAGTAGATGAAGGCAAGAGTCGGTCTACTAATCTTGGACGTGATTGCTATATACATGATCATTGCCTTGGATGTCGTCATGATTATTTGCTTTTCTATCAACTGCCCAATAGTAATTTGTTTACCCACCGTATGCTATTTTCTCGAGAGAAGCCACTTGTGAAATCTACGACCCCCGGGTCTATTTCCTATCATATTATTTTCATATCTGTTATTCCAAAAACTCAAAAATACCTTTCTGCACTTTTTCTTTATTTATTTTATTTTGTGTTTTTGTCAGATCTATTATTAAATCTCATGCAATTTTATCTATCTCAATACCGAGGAGGGATTGACAACCCCTCTTACGCGTTGGGTTGCAACTATTTGTTATTTGTGTGCAGGTGATGTTTACATAGTGTTTCTTGGTTCTCCTACTTGATTGATAACCTTGGTTTCATAACTGAGGGAAATACTTACCGTTGCCGTGCTGCATCATCCTCTCCTCTTCGGGGAAATACCAACGCAGAAACAAGCAATCAAAGATATACCTGAGTGAGGCTAGTCCTTCGTGGGCGTAAGCGATGATGGAATAGACAAGATTGCTTCTTCGTGGACCCTTTCATGGGTGGAGCCCTCTATGGACTCGTGCAACCGTTACTTTCTGTGAATGTGGATGTATCATAGCACCACCTATCGAAACTACGACAAAAATCATCATGTCTTCATTGTGTTTGATTTCTCTGATCCCTCCTTTACATTCATATGCAAAAGTCCTTACTTTCCGTCGTTGTTCAACTCTTAGACTTGCATGTGTAGGCTGTACTTGACTTGGTGGAATTGCTAAAACTTGCCTACAACTAAAATTTCGAAAAGGATAAGTTTTTATTCGGTCAAGGAGTCTAATCACCCCTCTCTAAACATACTTTCGATCCTACAATTGGTATCAGAGCTTTGGTATTCACCGCATTGGTTTCAACCTAGGAGAGTATGGCATCTAATGAGGGTAACTACCCCCATAGAGGTCCATATATACTTTGATGGTACAAACTATAGCAACCAGACCTCACACGGTCAAGTCTCTGTGCTTCAGTGTCATCCCTGGATTGGTAATGCTGACACACACAGAGTACTCGAAGGATTTATAACAGAGTAGCAATCACACACTTATTACATCGAAGGTCTCAAAGAGAACTTATTACAATACATATGGCTTAAGGCCATCTAAAACGATAACAGCGGAAGGCTTGGAAGATAAAGTGAGTCCATCAACTCCAACGGCATCACTGAGTGAAAGACAATGACCTATGGCTCCTTACTCATCGTCTGAAAAGTCTGCAACATGATACGTTGCAGCCCGAAAATGGGTCAGCACATGGAATATGCTGGCAATGTAACACAAAAGAGTAATGAACAGAATAAATGCTATCACTACATGCATATCTGGCTGGTGGAGGCTGTATGGTTAATATGTTTTGCGAAAAGCCAATTTTTTCCTACAACAAAGGAATAAATTTTATTTAACTATCATGGTGGTTGTTAAACATTGAGAAGGTTCCTCCAACTCAATCCCAATTAAACATCATCATTAAACCCAATCAAATTATATTAAAAGTGATGAGATCCACATGATAATCCAAGATCTAGATACTCAAGATGTCCATAACTGGGGACACGGCTAATCATGATTAGTTTGTACACTGCAGTGGTTTGCGCACTTTTCCCCACAAGACTCGAATACATCCATGGTCGAAGATTCGAGACACAGTCTTTCTAAAGCATTAACTCTCTACTCTGGGTAGACAGTACCACCTACAACCCACTACATCTGCTAGTCTACCTCTTCAAGAGCTTCATGCAACTTACGCAACTATGCTAGAGCCCATAATAGCTTGTGGCTGCACACGGAAGTTTCTAGCATGAATAATCTTATGATCCCTTTGAACCTGGGTGGCGAGCCGTAGGATGATCACATGGGTCCTCCGGGATATCCTAGGACAACACTGGATTCTCCAGGTGCCCACAAGCAATCCACCCAGATGTGACTTTAAGCTGCCACCTTAAGTTGAGCCATTAGTTAACAAGCTCACATCTGTCATGAAATACACTCAAACCCAATCCACGTCTACGAGCATAGCATAGCAATATAAGCAACGTAGAAATAACTCCCAAGGGTTTGATAATAAACAGGTGAATAGGTACTACCTCATCTACTTCCCAAAACCCACAATTTAATCAGATCCTAACCATGCAATTGTTTGAGGATCGATCTAATGCAATAAAACTGGGTAGTAAAGAGGTATGATCAAAGTGTTACTTGCCTTGCTGATGATCCGCGAACCTAGAGACTCGTAGTAGCACGCTTCACACTCCGGGTACTCTATCGCAAACAAACAAGCATACAATAAGCACTCAACTAGAAGCACGGGTAAAACTCCAAATAAGAGATCTAACCAGAAAGTTCAACTTAAGAACTCCAGTTTGCAAAAAGAATCAACGAAGCAACAAAACTCAAACTTCAAAAGAAACAAGACCCGATTACTAATCTGGACTAAAGTCAAATTTTACAGTAGCAAAATCTTGTTAAAGTTGGTTAAACAGAAAGAGGGCTTCGAGATGAAGATCTAGGCGCTTGAATCTCCTGATTCCGATAAACGAGCGAAAAGTTATACTAGAACGAAAATCGGGTCAGAAATCGCGATCGAAAATAATCGCGGAAAAACCCTGGAAAAAGAAAACTGACGAACAGGCTAACGAATGAACGTTCGTTGTGTGCGGTTAACCGGTGAAAACCGTTAGTTAAAACGAACGTACGAACGGACGTTCGCTAAATAACGAAACCGGAAAAAAAAACCGATCTAAAATAAAAAAACGGGATCTAGGATTTTGACAAAAACCGATTGGTTTTCTCGCGAAAACCGACGGCGGCTGCGGCTACCTCCAGCGGCAGGGTCGGCGAGGCGGAGGCGGGCGACTCCGACGGCGGGGTCGGGCGGCGGCGGCGCGCGGGATCGGCGGCGGCGGCGCTGGCGGCGGCGGCGGGCGGCGGGGCTAGGGTTTCGGGCGGGGCTGGCGACTTGGGCCTCGGGGTCGCGGGCCTCGGCTTATAAAGCCGCCCGGGCGCGGTGTCCAGGTCGGACACGGCCCGGTAAGTCGGTTGACTTTTTTTCAAAATAATTCCGCGCAGAAAAACAAAGAAAAGAAATACTAAACGGACTCCAAAAATCCTGAAATAAATTTTCCCCGTCCTCTAAAAATCTACCGGACAAGGTGAACATTTATTTGGGCCTCTAACGCAATTTGGAAAAACGCATATTTTTCCTAATTCAAATAAAATAGCGATAAAACTCCGAATAAAAATCTTATTTGATTTTAATATTAAATCTCCAATATTTATTTATTTTGGGGAAGTCATTTTATCCCCTCTCTTTTATTTTCATAAAAGAAATACTCGAAGAGAAAATAATTAAAATCAAACGATCCTCTTTTCAAAATTTGAGAAAACTCAAATATGAAAATAACGAAATCCCCAACTCTCTCCGTGGGTCCTTGAGTTGCGTAGAATTTCTAGGATCAAGCCAAAATGCAATAAAATATTATATGCAGTGATGATCTAAGGTATAACATTCCAAATTGAAAATTTGGGATGTTACACAAACTTTGCTAGTTGGAAACATAAGATGAAAATGCATATTATTGGTCATAACCCCGTTGTTTGCGCTATTTTTCGTGTTGGCTTGCAAGGATAATTCTTTGAGGATGGTAAAGAACCGAATTGTGAAGCAACCACGGAAGAATTGAATATGTTGCAATACAACGCTCAAGCATGTGACATTCTCTTCAATGGTTTGTGCCCCAAGGAGTTCAACAAGATTAGCCGCCTCGAGAGTGCAAAGGAAAGTTGGGATACTTTGGTTGATATGCACGAGGGTACCGAGTCCGTCAAGGAATCCAAGTTGGATGTGCTAAGTCAACTTGACAAGTTCAAGATGAAGGATGGTGAAGGAGTTGCCGAAATGTACTCTAGGCTTGCTCTCATCACAAATGAGATTTCTAGCTTAGGAATTGAAGAGATGATCGATAAGTTCATCATCAAGAAGATCATTAGAGCCTTGGATGGAAATATGGAACTGTGTGCACATTGATACAAATGATGCCCAATTACAAAGATCTCAAGCCCACAAAAGTCATTGGAAGGATTGTTGCTCATGAGATGTCACTTAAGGACAAGGAGGAGCTCCACAACAAGTCAAGTGGTGCATGCAAAGAGTGTGTTCGGGAGCCCTCCAGCTCCTGGCTCCTTCGACTCCAACTCTGGATTTTGACCGAACACTCCAGCTCCTGGAGTTTAGCGAGAGAGGACGGCGCGGAGTGTAGTGCATTTTTTCAGGAGTTGTGGAGCTGGTCATTCCGGGCTCCCAGCCTCTTGAGGAGTTGGACTTGGGTCAAATTTACATAGGGATGCCACCGCCAAGTGAGCCTACTGCTCAACTCTTATTTCACGGGCGACATATCCAGTGGGCATCAAGTGATTTCCTCCCAAGTCGGGCCATATCCAGCCCAAATGGGCTGCCAGCCCAGGCCAGTGCTAGTGGGAGAGAAGTTGTGTTGCCAGTGCTAGGTCATACGGCTTGGAGCATATTGTACCCTCTTTGATCCATGATACACAAGAGCGTCAGCCACTTTATTACATACCTGTGGGCAATACATGTCAAAAAAAGAACACATGGAAATGCAAAAAAAGCTAGGGATGTAATATCCATAAATAGAACTCCGCCCGGGCCTAAATCGTGGTTGTGTGTGTTGATTAGCTAAACCAGTAGCTCGGTGTCAGACTTGTTGATGCCCCATGCCTAAGCATAATTCACAGCCTTGATGCATGCCTCAGCTTCTGCATGCGGTGCATCCAGTGCGTGTGCTAGGTAACCTACGTACAAACCCTATTGTGGTCATTAGAAAGAAGCCCACCCTGCTATCCTGAAGCGGGTTTCATGGGACGTATAAAAGGACTAATGGTATCACTAAGTGATGTATATCTTTCGGCCAGAACAATATATAGAAACATTTGTTCAAAGAAAAATTTTGTTTTGTTAATTTTAGCACTAAATTCCTCTAGGTAGTTGCATCAGTTTTGCCTACATATATGAATTGAATGGATAATACCAATAATAATTGAACGAATACTGTAATTGCATGATGTAATTTCTTAGATGCTAATCAACAAAACATATTTCATCTTTTCTTATAATGTTATAATTAAGTGGTACTATTTATATGGGATTGTTCCTACAAAACAGAAGGAGAATGGCAAAAATGATGTTCTAAAGGACTACGCCTATAGTAGAGAATCAGTTTTACCATCGCTTGCCTATCTTGGAAGGCAATAGCCTCAGTAAGTAGAGCATTTGCATACCATTTGCATAATATTGATCTCTGAAGTGACCACATTCCAATACATATAAATACATTGGTAAGTAAGGCAAGGGAAATAGCCTTACAACATCACATAAAACAAATGTATGGGGCGTTGCAAAGGAATTGGCCTTCTATTGTTTACCTTCAAACACATGACATGTCACTCCAATAGGAAGGATAGCCACAAATCCTCTACTGGGCATGTCCATATATCATTTAGCATTGAACCCCTCTGCATGTTGATTCCATACGGCAACCACTGTTGTGTCTCTACCATATAAACCAATAGGCTGATATTAATAAAGCAAATGTAACAATTCATATATGCAGCCTTGAACAAATATCTTGTCAATTTGGTGTCAATGGCATCAGAAAAGGAGGCAGGGGTATCGCGGTGTTGCCTTGATTCTCAGGGCCTTCACACCACCTCTGATTTAGCTATGCCAATGCCTACACAAAGGGAAATGCATCAATCTATCCCCTATACTAACATTGAACCATTTAACCGATTGTGTAAATCCCAAATCCCCTTTTAATGGACTTGTAATTCAACTATGAGACCAATATTGCAAACCGTGAGTACTAACATACCATGGAATGTTAGAAGGCAATCCTATCCAGGAAGAACAACTGCTGCCATTTTGTGCTCGAACAAAGAAAAATAAACTACATACACATCACTTTGGCCTTCATGCCTATCCGCTGAAATGGCAAGAAGAAGCTAATTAATTTGTGAAAAAAAAGAAGGAAATGAAGGAGAGAACATGGAAATCACTCAAGCATTACACAAGCACCATGCCATTGTAGAGAATTGCCAAAATTCAATCAATCACCATACTGCCTAGTACTTCAACCAAACATGTGGTGGCATTTGTTAGCAATCAGGTCATAGGAGGAATTAAAGCATCTTACAAAATAAGCTGCTTCGGTTATCGACTTTCCTTTGCTAGTGTTCCACATAAGATCTATGTGTACATGAAAGGATCGAGAAGAGGGGTCTAGAGGGGGTGATTAGACCGTTAACAGGTAAAAGTGGCAGTTTTTTGTTTATTCAAGTTAAGGTTGAGTTTAGCACATGTTAATGGGCACACAATACATTTTATACAAGCATAGCAAGAGTATGAGTAGTGAAAAGAGTACAGCATGGAAGTGCAAGAATGTAAAGGGATGGGATTGGAGTGTGCAAACGCAATGGAGACGCGGAGAATTTTTGGCGTGGTTTCGATAGGTGGTGCTATCGTACGTCCACGTTGATGGAGACTTCAACCCACGAAGGGTAATGGTTGCACGAGTCCATGGAGCGATCCACCCACAAAGGGTCTACGAAGAAGCAACCTTGTCTATCCCACCATGGCCATCGCCCACGAAGGACTTGCCTCACTTGGGTAGATCTTCATGAAGTAGGAGATCTCCTTGCCCTTACAAACTTCTTGGTTCAACTCCACATCATGTCGGAGGCTCTGATACGTCTCCGTCTTATCTATAATTTTTTATTGTTTAATGCCGATATTCTACAACTTTCATATACTTTTGGCAACATTTTATATTATTTTTAGGACTAACATATTGATTCAGTGCCAGTTCCTGTTTGTTGCATGCTTTTTTGTTTCACAGAATATCCATATTAAACGAGTCCAAATGCAATAAAAATTTACGGAGATTTTTTTGGAATATATGTGATTTTTGGGAAGCGGAATCAATGCGAGACGATGCCCGAGGGGCCCACAAGCTCAAGGAGTGCGTCCCCTACCCATGGTGCGGCTGGCAAGCTTGTGGCCACCCCGTAGGTCGGTTGGAGGTGTCCTTCGGCCGCAAGGAAGCTTATATTTGGATAAAAATTGTGTTAAAAAATTCAGCCCAATCAGAGTTACGGATCTCCGGGAATTTAAGGAGCGGTGAAAGGCCAGAAAACAGGAACGCGAAACAGAAGAGAAACAGAGAGATAGGTCCAATCTCGGAGGGGCTCCCGCCCCTCTGCCGCCATGGAGGCCCTGGACCAGAGGGGAAACCCTTCGCCCATCTAGGGGGAGGTCAAGGAAGAAGAAGGAGGAGGGGGCTCTGTCCCCCTCTCTCCCGGTGGCGCCGGAGTGCCGCCGGGGCAAGGATCGTGACAACAGCCCACACCAATAACCTCGCTACCAGCAACACCAACTCTCTCCCCCTCTATGCAGCGGTGTAACACCTCTTCTCCCTGCTCTAATCTCTACTTGAACATGGTGCTCAACGCTATATATTATTACCCAGTGACATGTGGCTATCCTATGATGTTTGAGTGCATTCGTTTTGTCCTATGGGTTGATTGATGATCGTGATTTGTTTGAGTTGTATGTTTTATTATTTGTGTTGTCCTATGGTGCTCTCCGTGTCGCACAAGAGTGAGGGATCCTCGTTGTAGGGTGTTGCAATATGTTCATGATTCGCTTATAGTGGGTTCCGTGAGTGACAGAAACACAAACCCGAGTAAGTGGGTTGTTGCATATGGGAGTAAAGAGGACTTGATACTTAATGCTATGGTTGGGTTTTACCTTAATAATCTTTGGTAGTTGCATATGCTTGCAAGAGTTCCAACCATAAGTGCATATGATCCAAGTAGAGAAAGTATGTTAGGTCATGCCTCTCCCTCATATAAAATTGCAATAATGATTACTGGTCTAGTTATCGATTGCCTAGGGACAAATAACTTTCTTGTGACAAAAAAAGCTCTCTACTAAAACTAACTTAATTGTTTCTTTATCTAAACAGCCCTAGGTTTTATTTACATGTTCTTTATTATCTTGCAAACCTATCCCTTTACACCTACAAAGTACTTCTAGTTTCATACTTGTTCTAGGTAAAGCGAACATTAAGCATGCTAGAGTTGTATCGGTGGTCGATAGAACTTGAAGGGAATATAAATTCTACCTTTAGCTCCTCGTTGGGTTTGACACTCTTACTTATCGAGAAAGGATACAATTGATCCCCTCTACTTGTGGGTTATCAAGACCTTTTTCTCGCGCCGTTACCGGGGAGCAATAGTGTGGGGTGAATATTCTCGTGTGTGTTTGTTTGCTTTATCACTAAGTAGAATTTATTTTGTGCTCTTGTGGTCTATCTTAGTTATGGGTAGGAAACATAAAATACCAAAAAATAGTTGTGCCTGCTAAACGAATGATTGAAGAACCACCCAAAATCTATCATACTACTGAAGCTTTCTAGATCATCTTCGATCCATTTGTGCTCGTGCTGAAAACCCAACTAGCTTAGTTGAGGGAAAATAATTACATGAGCATGCTTATTTTGTGCGAGATCGCTTATCTCAAAAAGGGAAACTTTTATGGAATCATATTAATTATTGTGCATTGTTATGCTTGGAATTTATGCAAAATACATGATTTTACTTGTTGTTCTGAAGACCCTAAGAAACACCTTCCCTGCTGTGGTACCCCAGCTCAGAGAAACCGGAACGCCCCGTATTCCAGCCTAGAGATCAAGAAGAAGTCTCTGGAATACGACACAGCTTGACATAGAACAAATCAGCTTTTATTACAAGGATAATAATACAAGGGTCTGATGTTACAAAAGATCACATCAACACGGTGACACTACGCCTGTGATACTACACTTGATCTATGCTAGCAGCGGAACAACTCGTAGCAGTAGAATACTTCTAGCAGCGAAACAACGATGAAGGTGGTGAACTCCACTCCGCAGGGACTCTGGCTGGGAGACGATCTAGCTCGCACGAACGGAAACCACGACAAACAATCATTCACGGCATCACCTGCAATCTGGCATGACACGCCAGGTTGGTACATTGAATGTACTTGCAAGCTCACAACAACCAAAAGCATCAAGGCAAAACAATAAGACAGTATTAAACAGGTTAATTATTAACAACTACTATGATACGAAAGCAACTACTAAGCATGATATGAAACTACTACAATATTGATAAATCGCCATCTCAGATTTCAATAACGATCCCACTCTTGGCAATCCGGCCAAGCAATATACCATCTCGATCACCTCATGATCCACCTGATCACCTTGTGATCAAAACATCCACATGATCACCTCGTGACCACATCACAAACTGAGTGATCATCCTCAACATCATCTCAACATCATCATCAACATCCTGCTAAACTGTTACTACTCAAATATATCAACATATAAATCACCTATAAGTCATTCCGCCATGTGAGTGTTGATCAAACGGTGTGATCTAGTACGAAATTGTGCCCATGACCGAGGATGAGGCTATCGATAGATTAAACACACACACTCTATAGAGATAGCGCACTTTACCCATACCACAGAACCCATGGCCTCGCACTCCCATTCGGGTGGACCAACGGCGTTCTGACAAAACCGACCTACTGCCATGACACTCCCGGGCACTCCGACCAACACCCGTTTTTGGGTTCAGTCCTGGGTGGCCCCGTGCCTACCAAAGGCATCAACGGCCACCGTCGTGGCAAAACAAAAACGGTCCCAAACGGGGACAAGAGATCTCAATACCAACTATGGGCACACAAGGTTATGGGTGCTTACCGGGCCAGGGAAACGCATGCCCATAACCTTCCCTCATTGGAGGCACCGGCGAGAGCATGACAATAGATCGCATTAGGGCCTTCCCATAAAAGGAAAATGTGGTTGCGCTGGAAAAAGCCCGGTTCGATGGCACCTGACCAACTTAATGACGGAATTTATTCCCAACACATGACAGTGATAACTGATACTCCGCTATCATCTACCAATCTGTAATCCAAGTCATAGCAATATCCAACAAATCATCCGAAGCATACTATCATCATAACAAAATACTCCGGGGGCAACATAGCACAACTATCATGATGAATCCAAGAACGATAATACTACTACTCCAATATGCAAGAACAAGCTATCCAGCTAAGGTCCACATGCAAGCATCATCTCCAAAATCATACTCCAAAACATAATATCAACTACCATCATGATGAAAATAATACTAGCCACTAATAATCCAAAGGCAACATGACATCCAAAGTAATACTCCAAAATATACTATCAGATACCAACATGAAAATAATCATAACATAAGCCACTAATAATCCAAAGGCAACATGTCATCCACATAATCTTCAAACTATAAATCCTAGAACTCCAAGCAATATCATGGCAATAGCAAGATCGAAACAAAACCCCGAGAAATGCCATGAACAAATCATACATAGCTAAAACAAATTTTAAATAAGTTTAAATAATAAAACCATGTCACTGCACTGCAATCATGCAAATGGAGGGTGTGGCTTGCCTGGGGTGAAGGGATTCATCGGGAGAAAGTGCGAGAAACTCGCGGAACGAATCGCCGGAAACTATTCTTTCTCGGAGGGAACTGATATAGTGCAAGGGAAAAATAGTCATTTTCAGAATGTTAGCATATGGTGAAAATGGTACCAACAGAACGGGATCGACGAGACAAAGAAGTGGGCTTTGGAATCACCTCATTTGGAGTTAGGATCAAAAAGATATAAGAGTTTTTCTGCCAGGGGCCTATCTGTTATAAAATCATCACAAACAGGCCCTCAGCTAGAAAAACTGAAAGCGCCTTTCGGTGAAATAAGCTTTCCAGCAGTGAAAGCGTATTCCAGGTCGAAGCAGGGCCAAAGTACGCTTTCATTGACTGAAAGCATATTCCAGCAAAACACGCGTCCACTTCCACGTCAGCACGCGTCTTATGGGCTGACGGGTGGGACCGCGGGTGGCTGGGGCCCGCCGACTAGATCTTCTTCTCCAGTCTCCCGCTTGCCCGCGCAGAGCAAAGGACGAGGACGGCGCCGGCGGACGTTCTCATAGCTTCGTCCATCCCCGGTGGAGCTCGGACCACCGGTGGGATCGGGAGGAGGAGGCGCATCCACCTAGACAGGAGGCGACCACCAGAGAGCATCGAGGCGAGCGGAGCACCGGCCGCGGCGGAGGATGGCCTCGGGCACCGACGGGCTCGCTGCCACAGATGCTCCGGTGATGAGTGGAGGGGCTGGGGAGGTTTGTCGCGGTTCAGGTGGAGCTATGGTAGTGGTAGAAGGAAGAGAGAGGCCCTGGCTCAAGTGAATTTAGCCGGAGGACCGAGGCGGCCACAACAGCAATGAGGAGCAAAGGGAGGCACTCGAGCTCAAATGAGTGGCTAGGGAGGGCTAGGGGAGTGTGTGATTCGAGTGGTGAGGAGAAACAGGGACGGGGTTGTAACGCCCATGATGCGGCTATATCTCCCACGTGTCGAGGCACGACTTAGAGGCATAACCGCATTGTGGTTTTGTCGCAAGAAGGGCCATCTTCACACAATCCCATGTAATGAACAAGAAAGGGATAAAGAGCGTTGGCTTACAATCGCCACTTCACACAATACTTAAATAAATCATACATCATCCAAAATACACACATAGACCGACTACGGTCAAATCCAAATGAAAAGAAGATGACCCCAAATGCTAGATCCCCGATCGTCCCAACTGGGCTCCACTACTGATCATCAGGAAATGAAACATAGTAATGACCAAGGTCCTCGTCGAACTCCCACTTGAGTTCGGTCGCATCACCTGCACTGGTATCATCGGCACCTACAACTGTTTTGGTAGTATCTGTGAGTCGCGAGGACTTAGCAATCTCAAAACCCGCGAGATCAAGACTATTTAAGCTTATGGGTAGGATGTCATACTGAGGTGGAGTTGGAGCAAGCACTAAGCAAATATGGTGGCTAACATACGCAAATAAGAGTAAGATGAGAAGCTACGCAACGGTCGTGAAGCTAGAAGTGATCAAGAAGTGATCCTGAACCTACTTACGTTCATACATAACCCAAACCGTGTTCACTTCCCGGACTCCGCCGAAAAGAGACCATCACGGCTACACACGCGGTTGCTGCATTTTAATTAAGTCAAGTGTCAAGTTGTCTACAACCGGATATTAACAAATTCCCATCTGCCACATAACCGCGGGCATGGCTCTCGAAAGTTTATACCCTGCAGGGGTGTCCCAACTTAGCCCATCACAAGCTCTCACGGTCAATGAAGGATATTCCTTCTCCCGGAAAGACCCCATCAGTCTCGGAATTCCGGTTACAAGACATTTTGACAATGATAAAACAAGACCAGCAAGACCGCCCGAATGTGCCGACAAATCTATATAGGAGCTGCACATATCTCGTTCTCAGGGCACACCGGATGAACACTACGTACAGCAATCGAAGACCCCGGGTGAAGGAGTGGCACCGCAAGTGGCTCTAGGTTGGACCAACACTCAGAGGAGCACTGGCCCGGGGGGGTTAAATAAAGATGACCCTCGGGTTTGCAACCCCAAGGGAAAGTTATAGGTTGTTAGGCAAATGTAAAAATCAAGGTTGGGCCTTGCTGGAGGAGTTTTATTCAAAGCGAACTATCAAGGGGGTCCCATAACCCCAACCGCGTAAGGAACGCAAAATCAAGGAACATAACACCGGTATGACGGAAATTAAGGCGGCAAGAGTGGAACAAAACACCGAGCAAAAGACCAAGGCTTCCACCCTTTGCCAAGTATATAGATGCATTAATTAAATAAGAGATATTGTGATATCCCAACATAATCATGTTCCAACATGGAGCAATCTTCAACTTCACATGCAACTAACAATGTTATAAGAGGGGCTGAGCAAAGCGGTAACATAGCCAGACAACGGTTTGCTAGGAAGGTGGGTTAGAGGCTTGACATGGCAATATGCGAGGCATGATAAACAAGTGGTAGGTAGCACGACACAACAATAGAATGAACAACTAGCAAGCAAATATAGAAGTGATATCGAGGGTAATGGTCATCCTGACTGAAATCCCGCTAGGAAGAAGACGGAATCCAAGAAGTAGATGAACCAACGTAGTCGAACGAATCCTCACAATCGCAATGTAACCGGAACTATCAAGGAGAAGCGCAACCGAAAAGAAGCAAACATCATGGTAAACAACCATCACATAAACATGGCATGATGCACAATCAAATATGATGCATGTACGGTTTAAATAGCATGGCATGGCATGGCAAAGTGCAACAAGCAATACTAAAAATTAAGTAGGGCTCAATATGCAACGAGTTGCATATTGACGAAACACCACATGACTTATTTAGTTCTCTCTTGGTTATGTACCCAACAACATTATATGTTGTTAAACATGGCAAGAGGTGAAGCATAAATGAAAACTACCTCTTTAAGCAAATTTAAATCAGGCCGGAAATAACATACAACAATTCCGGAAAAATCCCCATATGCATATTTCGAATTTGGTACTGATCTGCATAAAACATATTTTATTGTTGTTAAACATTCAAAGTAATGTCACCATGCTAATATATTCATTTTTCTACCCCATTTACACATAAAGTTTATTTAATTCGGAGCTACGGTTAATTAGTTATGCAATAAATCATTTTAGCAACATATTTATGCAAAATAAATGCAAACAGCAATTTAAACCTTTTAAGCATGGATGACAGCAGCATATTATGAAACTAGACAAAATTCTAAGCATTTTATATGTAAAGTTTGTTTTAATACGATGCATGGTTATTTAGGTGTGAGCATTTTAAAATGATGGCAATTTTCTGTAATTATGCATGTGATGGATATTTAGCAAATTCGTCCAAGGGAAAAACCGTCCATGGGCTGAAACTGTCTAGCCCAACAAGCACAGGAGAGGGGCTGGGCGCTGCTCACCATGGGCCATGGCCCAGTTCGACAGAGAGGGAGGCCGGCAAGGGGATCTAGCAGCGGGTGGCTGGGCCGTGGCGCGACCCATGAGTGCATGGGAGGCTGGCCAGTTGCATGACGAGGAGGGGCGCGGTCAATGTGCACGGTCGCATGGGGCTCGAGCAGTTCGAGCTGCCGGCGGCGCGAAGTAGAGGAGTCCATGGCGCGGTTGTGGACTTGCGGCAAGTGTCAGATCAGGACAAGGAGAGGCACGGGGACACGGATCCAAGCATGGGGCGACGAGGCAGGGGTCCTGCAGGTGCGCGGGCGACGAGGAGGTCGGGGCGCTGGTGTCCCGTGGCCGCGATGAAGCGGCGGAACGGCACCATGGCGTGGTGAAGGGAGCTCATGTTCTTCCTGTACAAAGAGAGGCACTAGACTAATAGAGAGAGAAGGAGAAATCGAGAGGAAGGAGGGGACCAAGGCGAGGGTCAGCGGAGCACGGGCCTGGGCGGCCATAGTCGACCTACGACGAGGCAGGAGGCCTGCTGGTTCTTCCGACGAGCGGTGAGGGGACAAGGTGAGGAGGCGCTCAGGCACCTACCCGCTAGATCAAGGGCTCGAGGAGCTCCTCTCCTTTGGTGCTGGACATGCATGGGAGCCGGGAGGGGAGGCGGCTGCGAGCAGTGGTTGGTGAGGAGCAGGGGCGCATGAGGAGCTGCTGCTGGTCTTGGTCGTCAGCGGGGATGAGGCCTCGGGCACGAGGAGATCCACGAGCGGCGCTGGTTGGCCTGGTGCTGCATACGAGGGAGGATTTTGGATCGGGAAGGATCCCGAGGAAGGAGGAGGGAATGGACAGGGGTGGCAGCGGTTAGGAGGATCCCTTAGGGATTTGGTCTGATTATATAGGTAGGGAACTAGGCTTAGGGTTATACGGTTCCTCCGATCGTAATCGGACGGTCTGAGATAAATAGGTTAGGAGAGTCCAATGAGAAACTGATGATGATTTAGGGATCTTTGGGGATGATCCAGATTCAACGGTCATGACTGCCCGGGTTGGGTCCGGGAAGTTTCGGACACGCACGCAAAGGGGGTTTGGCGGTCACGGTCAAGAGGGAAGCGAAAACCCGATTGGTCTGGAACGGTCAACGAAGGCAAAGCGGTCCGAGGGAAGGTGATGAAGGCAAAGGGAGAAACGGCAACGACGAGCGAATGCAAGTTTTTGAAAAATGACGGCAACAGAGTGCCGATGCAATGCGAATGATGCGATGATGAATGCAACAAACAAATAAATAAAGAGCTGACACGCAAAACATGGAAGGCATCTGGAACGCCGGTCTTGGGGCATCACAACTCTCCTCCACTTACAAGAGATCTCGCCCCGAGATCTAAGGATGGCACCGGAGAGAAGCGGAAGAGGAAGAGGTAAAACAAGTTGCTTCTTTGACATACAAGTGAAACCATCAAACCTTGAGAGGTAGAAAACTGGAAGAAATGACATGACTGAGATGAACGAAATTGAAAACATCCCTTTAGGAAGAGGAGTAATGAATAGGACGACAACCAAGAGCTCAAAGAACGATATAGACTCTGAAAGCACTCCGGTTAAAATGAGATAGAGAAGGCATTAGGATGAAAGAATTCAGACAGCACCCCGACTGAAAGGTGAGGCAAGACTTGATAAGATGAAAGAACTTGAATAGAGGATACCACACTCATGTTAAAAGGATAGCCAAGGAAAAGAACCTGATCTTGATAAAACGAGATGATGAGTCAAAGAGAGTAACATCACAATGCCTCCGGAACGAAAGAATGGAAGTTAGATGGTTGGAAGAAAAGAATGGAGAAGATAATGACAACTTCAACTGCAATTGAATTTGGAAAGCATCCTTCCAAGAAGGTTAGAATGGAGTTGTTGGAAAACCAACAACGAAAAGAATAAGCTTGTAGTGGGCTTATGGAAACATCTCAACATTATGAGGTGACAAACGGCCATTAAAGAAGAACATTGATTTGAGTGAGAGTACCAAAGAGATGAAAAACTTCTTTCACCGCAAGAATAGGAGGAAGCTTGGATTATCGATAGACACCACAATTAGCAACATTCCTTAGGGAAGGCTTTAAGTGAAATCTATACCAAGATAACACCAATGAATAAATTGTTGGGTTGAAAAGATCTCATGAACGAAGAGAAAATGATGGATTTAAATATCTCATTCCTGACAACTTGTGAATCATGAAACACGAGAAGAAATTGCCAAGGATGACATAACACCATCTCAAGAGATAAGGTAGACAGAATTGCACTTCGTAATGCAAGATGAAGAATGCTTGAATTCCTCAAAACAAAACATGTGTTGAACACCATGTTTATTTTTTAGTATAACTTGGCGGTTCTTAACTCCGAGAGAAATCTTGAAGAACAATTGAAGAATGAAAGGAATCCTTGACGAACCACCATGTTGAGCCTTCGTGAGAACTCCGGTAAGAAATGAAATGGTAGGAAGGAAGTGAACGTTGAAAAATAACAAGATGTTAACCTTGTGATGATTTAGATGGAGCTTCGCGATGAAATAATTGAGAGCTTGGAACTCCGAAAAGAAAAATATGAAGCATCTCGAACCGAGAATGTGATATGACGAACAACTCCGGAAAGAAAGATGAATCACTTGGATGAAACAAGAATACGAATTATGTTATGTGTAGCCTTCACCAATTTAAATTGATGGCAACCAACGGATTTGACATACTACTCATTCTCATTGAAAAAGGATTGAAGAGAGATATTGCTCAACTTGGGAAGGTCTTCAACGAACCACCGGTAGGATTTGGGAAGAACGAATGAATTGATACGGTAACAAAGGAAGAGGAATCTCGAACGAACCACCGTAAGAATTGAAAATGGACGAAGAAAAGATAAAGAAACACCGGGAAGAATTAGAAAACGAACGGAGATACTTGAGAGATTTTAGATATAAGAGAATGAAGAGATGACAAGCTGATTAGAGAATACTTGAATGATGCACCGGTAAGATTTGGAGAACGAGAGCTGATAGCTGGAATGAATAATTCTGAGATGATGGGCTCTGGAGAATCAAACTGAAAAGACTCCTGAATTACTTCGGATGGGTGAAAAGAATTCTCAAAACCGAAAACAATTATGAGAGGATGGCATCAAGCTTGAACTACGCACCTTTGGAAGAACGGGTAAGGATTTAAGAGGAACTCTTCTTCGGTCTTCAAAATCCGAGAATGACGACGAGAAACACCACCATGAATTGTTGAGATACTCCGGGAGAATGAAAAACAAAGAGGTTGAGCCAACAATGAAAAATAATTTGAAATAGATCTTGGAAAACATCTGACTGATGAAATTCATTCTTACGTCAAACTTCGAAAAGAATTTGGGCATAGCTTCGAGAAAATTAGAAGGGTCAGGTAAGATCCTGGGAAAAGACATGTGGGTTAGGGCGTGATGACGGTGATGATGAAGCTACCGTCAAAGGGCTTCGCCTAAGCACTATGACGATATGACCGAGGTGGATTATGGTGGAGGGGGGCACCGCACACGGCTAAGAGATCAATGATCAACTTGTGTGTCAATGGGGTGCCCCCTCCCCCGTATATAAAGGAGTGAAGGAGGGGGAGGGTCGGCCCTCTACTATGGCGCGCCCTAGGGAGTCCTACTCCCACCGGGAGTAGGATTCCCCCCTTCCAAGTAGTAGGAGTAGGAGAGAAGAGACGGAAGGAGGGGGCGCCGCCCCTCCCCCCTAGTCCAATTTGGACTAGGCCTTGGGGGGGGCGCAGCCTGCCCTAGGCAGCCCCTCTCTCTCCCCTAAAGCCCAATAAGGCTCGTATACTCCTCGGGGGGTTCCGGTAACCCCCCGGTACTCCGGTTAATGCCTGAACTCACCCGGAACCATTCCGATGTTCAAACATAGTCATCCAATATATCGATCTTTATGTCTCGACCATTTTGAGACTCCTCGTCATGTCCGTGATCATATCCGGGACTCCGAACAACCTTCGGTACATCAAAACACATAAACTCATAATACCGATCGTCACCGAACGTTAAGCGTGCGGACCCTACGGGTTCGAGAACTATGTAGACATGACCGAGACACGTCTCCGGTCAATAACCAATAGCAGAACCTGGATGCTCACATTGGCTCCCACATATTCTACGAAGATCTTTATCGGTTAAACCGCATAACAACATACGTTGCTCCCTTTGTCATCGGTATGTTACTTGCCCGAGATTCGATCGTCGGTATCTCAATACCTAGTTCAATCTCGTTACTGGCAAGTCTCTTTACTCGTTCCATTATGCATCATCCCGCAACTAACTCATTAGTCACATTGTTTGCAAGGCTTATAGTGATGTGCATTACCGAGAGGGCCCAGAGATACCTCTCTGATACACGGAGTGAGAAATCCTAATCTCGATCTATGCCAACTCAACAAACACCATCGGAGACACCTGTAGAGCATCTTTATAATCACCCAGTTACGTTGTGACATTTGATAGCACACAAAGTGTTCCTCCGGTATTCGGGAGTTACATAATCTCATAGTCATAGGGACATGTATAGGTCATGAACAAAGCAATAGCAACATACTAAACGATCAAGTGCTAAGCTAACAGAATGGGTCAAGTCAATCACATCATTCTCTAATGATGTGATCCCGTTAATCAAATGAAAACTCATGTCTATGGCTAGGAAACTTAACCATCTTTGATTCAACGAGCTAGTCAAGTAGAGGCATACTAGTGACACTCTGTTTGTCTATGTATTCACACATGTACTAAGTTTCCGGTTAATACAATTCTAGCATGAATAATAAACATTTATCATGAAATAAGGAAATAAATAATTACTTTATTATTGCCTCTAGGGCATAAATAATAACTTTATTATTGCCTCTAGGGCATATTTCCGGTTGGAAATAGAATTGGGATGACAATCTCAATAAATAAGAAGGATTAGTATTCACATAGGAATATGAGAACACCGCTTAGGAAAGCTATGGAATTAACACTTGACATCGAGGCAACTCGAATACCATAACTCAAAACAAAACAAAGGATTGGCTTGCAAAATAAGCCGGAAGCAAACATATGATAGATCCCATATCCTATCATGTGTCTGTTGGAAAGATATGCTACATGATACTTGAATTGCCACCTATAAACTCCCAAAACTTTCTGGTTATGCAGTCTGGTGTTGGGGATACAGGGGAAGCAATATATCTCACCCAACTAAACAATCCCTACGTCCAGCTGTATCCATCCATCAGCACATAACCAAGAAAACTACAGAAATTGTGTACCGTACCTCAACCTTCGAAAAGCATCTGTTATACGAGCTATGGCAATACTCCCAAACTCCTGCCCCAGTACTGGGTGGCATCGAGGTTATCTCACCAACAACTGCATAGAAGAGATTTTTGATGTCAGCGAACTCGGGTATTTCAGAACTGCAACGATAAAATTGTGACGACAACACCTCGGAGCTCAACTCGCCGGGACACTGCCACAACCCCTAAATGTCAGGAGGCACCAAGAACAATGTTCTCATCACAAGAATATCGGAACGATCCCAAGATACCCGCGTGATCCTAAAAAAATTAGTGAAATTTGAGGAGAGGAAAGCCAAAACATCTACGTCAGGAGGCCTCACCAGAGCGACGAAGGGGACTAAGGAGTAAAAAGAATCCTACTCTCCGATATATATAATCCTAAGACTCAAAACATTTTTGTTCTAGACTCAATAAAGTTAGTGATTCGATCAAGCAGGGGGCTCCTAAGTCGAGGATGGCTCTGATTACCAACTTGTAGCGCCCACGATGCGGCTATATCTCCCACGTGTCGAGGCACGACTTAGAGGCATAACCGCATTGTGGTTGTGTCGCAAGAAGGGCCATCTTCACACAATCCCATGTAATGAACAATAAAGGGATAAAGAGAGTTGGCTTACAATCTGCACTTCACACAATACTTAAATAAATCATACATCATCCAAAATACACACATAGACCGACTACGGTCAAATCCAAATGAAAAGAAGATGACCCCAAATGCTAGATCCCCGATCGTCCCAACTGGGCTCCACTACTAATCATCGGGAAACGAAACATAGTAATGACCAAGGTCCTCGTCGAACTCCCACTTGAGTTCGGTAGCATCACCTGCACTGGTATCATCGGCACCTGCAACTGTTTTGGTAGTATCTGTGAGTCACGAGGGCTTAGCAATCTCAAAACCCGTGAGATCAAGACTATTTAAGCTTATGGGTAGGATGTCATAATGAGGTGGAGTTGGAGCAAGCACTAAGCAAATATGGTGGCTAACATACGCAAATAAGAGTAAGATGAGAAGCTACGCAACGGTCGTGAAGCTAGAAGTGATCAAGAAGTGATCCTGGACCTACTTACGTTCATACATAACCCAAACCGTGTTCACTTCCCGGACTCCACCGAAAAGAGACCATCACGTCTACACACGCGGTTGATGCATTTTAATTAAGTCAAGTGTCAAGTTGTCTACAACCAGATATTAACAAATTCCCATCTGCCACATAACCGCGGGCACGGCTCTCGAAAGTTTATACCCTGCAGGTGTGTCCCAACTTAGCCCATCACAAGCTCTCACGCTCAACGAAGGATATTCCTTCTCCTGGAAAGACCCCATCAGTCTCGGAATCCCGGTTACAAGACATTTCGACAATAATAAAACACGACCAGCAAGACCGCCCGAATGTGCTGACAAATCCCGTTAGGAGCTGCACATATCTCGTTCTCAGGGCACACCGGATGAACACTACATACAGCAACCGAAGACCCCGGGTGAAGGGGTGGCACCGCAAGTGGCTCTAGGTTGGACCAACACTCAAAGGTGCACTGGCCCGGGGGGGTTAAATAAAGATGGCCCTCGAGTTTGCAACCCCAAGGGAAAGTTATAAGTTGTTAGGCAAATGTAAAACCAAGGTTGGGCCTTGCTGGAGGAGTTTTATTCAAAGCGAACTGTCAAGGGGGTCCCATAACCCCAACCGCGTAACGAACGCAAAATCAAGGAACATAACACCGGTATGATGGTAACTACCAAGTATATAGATGCATTAATTAAATAAGAGATATTGTGATATCCCAACATAATCATGTTCCAACATGAAGCAATCTTCAACTTCACCTGCAACTAACAACGCTATAAGAGGGGCTGAGCAAAGCGGTAACATAACCAGACAACGGTTTGCTGGGAAGGTGGGTTAGAGGCTTGACATGACAATATGAGAGGCATGATAAACAAATGGTAGGTAGCGCGACACAATGATAGAACGAACAACTAGCAAGCAAAGATAGAAATGATATCGAGGGTAATTGTCATCTTGACTGAAATCCCGCTAGGGAGAAGACCGAATCCAAGAAGTAGACGAACCAACGTAGTCGAACGAATCCTCACAATCGCAACGTAACCGGAACTATCAAGGAAAAGCGCAACCAGAAAGAAGCAAACATCATGGTAAACAACCATCACATAAACATGGCATGATGCATAATCAAGTATGATGCATGTCCGGTTTAAATAGCATGGCAAAGTGCAACAAGCAATACTACAAATTAAGTGGGGCTCAATATGCAACGAGTTGCATATTGACGAAATACCACATGACTTATTTAGTTCTCTCTCGGTTATGTACCCAACAACATTATATGTTGTTAAACATGGCAAGAGGTGAAGCATAAATGAAAACTACCTATTTAAGCAAATTTAAATGGGGCCAGAAATAACAAACAATAATTCCAGAAAATCCTCATATGCATATTTCGAATTTGGTACTGATTTGCCTAAAACATATTTTATTTTTGTTAAACGTGCAAAGTAATGTCACCATGTTAATATATGCATTTTTTACCCCATTTACATATAAAGTTTATTTAATTCGGAGCTACAGTTAATTAGTTATGAAATAAATCATTTTAGCAACATATTTGTGCAAAATAAATGCAAACAGCAATTTAAACCTTTTAAGCATGGATGACAGCAACATATTATGAAACTAGACAAAATTCTAAGCATTTTACATGTATAGTTTGCTTTAATACGATGCATGGTTATTTAGGTGTGAGCATTTTAAAATGATGGCAATTTTCTATAATTATGCATGTGATGGATATTTAGCAAATTCGTCCAAGGGAAACAAACGTCCATGGGCTGAAACTGTCTAGCCCAACAAGCACAGGAGAGGGGCTGGGCGCTGCTCACCATGGGCCATGGCCCAGTTCGACGGAGAGAGAGGCCGACAGGGGGATCTAGCAGCGGGTGGCTGGGCCGTGGCGCGGCCCATGAGCGCGTGGGAGGCTGGCCAGTTGAACGACGAGGAGGCGCGCGGTCAGTGCGCACGGTCGCGCGGGGCCGAGCAGTTTGAGCTGGCGGCGGCGCGAAGCAGAGGAGTCCATGGCGCGCATGTGGACTTGCGGCAATCGTCAGATCCGGACAAGGAGAGGCATGGGGACGTGGATCCGCATGGGGCGACGAGGCAGGGGTCCTGCAGGCGCGCGGGCGACGAGGAGGTTGGGGCGCCGGTGTCCCGTGGCAGCGATGAAGTGGCGGAACGGCGCCATGGCATGGCGAAGGGAGCTCATGTTCCTCTTGTACAAAGAGAGGCACTAGACTGAGAGAGAGAGGAGGAGAAATCGAGAGGAAGGAGGGGACCAAGGCGAGGGTCAGCGGAGCACGGGCCTGTGCGGCCGTAGTCGACCTCCGGCGAGGCAGGAGGCCTGCTGGTTCTTCCGACGAGCGGCGCGGGGACGAGGTGAGGAGGCGCTCGAGCACCTGCCCGCTGGATCGAGCGCTCGAGGAGCTCCTCTCCTTTGGTGCTGGACACGCACGGGAACCGGGAGGGGAGGCGGCTGCGAGCAGTGGTTGGTGAGGTGCAGGGGCGCGCGAGGAGCTTCTGCTGGTCTTGGTCGTCGGCGAGGATGAGGCCTCGGGCACGAGGAGATCCACGAGCGGTGCTGGTTGGCCTGGTGCTGAATCCGAGGGAGGATTTTGGATCGGGAAGGATCCCGAGGAAGGAGGAGGGAATGGACAGGGGTGGCGGCTAGGAGGATCCGTAGAAATTGATCTGATTATATAGGTCCCTTCGATTGTAATCGGACGGTTCGAGATAAATAGGTTAGGAGAGTCCAACGAGAAATCGATGATGATTTAGGGATGTTTGGGAATGATCCGGATTCAATGGTCATGACTGCCCGGGTTGGGTCCGGGAAGTTTCGGACACGCACGCAAAGGGGGTTAGGCGGTCACGGTCAAGAGGGAAGCGAAAACCCGATTGGTCTCGAACGGTCAACGAAGGCAAAGCGGTCCGAGGGAAGGTGATGAAGGCAAAGGGAGAAACGGCAACGACGAGCAAATGCAAGTTTTTGAAAAATGACGGCAACAGAGTGCCGATGCAATGCGAATGATGCGATGATGAATGCAATAAATAAATAAATAACAGACCTGACACGCAAAACATGGAGGGCATCTGGAGCGCCGGTCTTGGGGCGTCACAGGGGTGGCCTTATATAGGTAGGGGAGGGGTGTGCCACGCAGTCATCGCCACGGACGCGTGCGCGCGCACGCGAGCTCGACGGTAGGCGGCGGGAGGGGGCACAGGGAACGCTCACGAGGCAGAGGGAGCCAAGGGAACACGGGGAGGACGAAGACGGCGAGCTCCGAGCCAAACCGCCACTGTTCGCCCGTGGGCACGCGGCGGCGAGCTTCGGTGAGGAAGCTGCCGGAGGGGGAGAGGGGTCCAGGGGAACGGCGACGACGAGATGAAGGCGCTGGACACGGTCACGCGTGTGAAGGTGACGAGAGGGAAGGGGACGAATCTGAAACGGCGATCTAGACGCGGCCACAGCACACAGAGCGCGTAAATGGGCATGCCAGCTACGCAGTCACCATGGGACAATGAACAGGGACGTCACGAGAGGCAAGTAAATGGTGTCTAGCGTTATGTCCTTCCAAGATGGAGCATTGATGAGGCCATGGCTTGATTTGGGGTGCTATGGTTAAATGGTAATGGGCGTCTGAAGTTTGTTGTATCAAGTTTGGCTGTGTACTGCTGATCAACAGGAATTTCATTGGGCCAAATGGAGTTGTCTGGGGTGATTAACTAAGGAAAACTACAATCCTAGAGAGTTTGAGAGGAAATGGACCAAGGCTTAATATAGTTGCTTTGCAACTGACCAAAATGGTCCAGAAAATGGATCAAGTGGATGCACTCAAATGGTGTGGCCACTTGAGCTGAAATTGGGTATATCAAGATGATTTGGGCAGGTGATGATGCTGTAAAAATTTCATACCCAATGGACAAGCCAAAGTGGTACTTGTTTCACAAACATCCTCACTAACCAGAAACTTGAAATAATTTTGTAGAAATATTGGCTTGATGAAATGGTCCCAAACTTGGTGGAGAGATGTTATTTGGGTAGGAGCATGATCTGGTAATTTATCAGAATAAATGAAGCAATATAAAATATACTTGCTTCACAACCTGAAAATATTAACAGAATCAAAGATTTGGTCCTGTGCTCACATAGATGATTGGATGGGGCTGAAATTTGGAGGAGTGTAAAGATATGAGCACATGAAGGAGTGTGCAAAATTTCAACTCATTTGGATAACCCTAGCTAGTACTTCCTTCACAAGGCCTTCTATCTGACAGAAACTTTGAAAAATTGCAGAGGAAGATTAGTTAGGCAAATAAAGTTGAATTTTGGCATGAGGCAATGATTTGGATGAAATAGGATGCCCAAAAAGTTTGGGAGCAAACAAGATTGGATAGGTGGCACTTCCTTCATAGAAAGCCACATTGGAGAAAATGAAGAATAATTATTGGGGAATTATTCTTGGGCTAGGACAGGAAAGTTTGGGCATATTTGAGTAACATATGACCTAAAGAAAATTTGAGAATTATTTGGGAATTTTGGGAGTGACAGAGATATAGGTTGCTTCACAACCTAGGGCAGACAGGGTTATTCCTTTAATAGAAAAAGGAATATTCCTGAGAAAAAGAATTTAGGGTTTGGTCAAGCAGTGAAGTGACATGATGTTGAGAAAGTTTTGAGGATGATGAGTCACTTTGCAGAGGAAATGATGATGATCTCCCAGGTTGCAAGGCCATAGATCCACTCCAAAAGAAAAACAGAGCAGAAACCAAATAAATCAAAGGAAAAAAATAAAAGGGCCAAAAACCAGGCTGTTACAAACCTCCCCCCTTAAAGAAATCTCGTCCTCGAGATTTGGTTTCTTAGGGAACAAGTCTGAACATATCTTAAGGAAACCGTTTCTAACTCGGGTATCCTTTTCCTTTATTTATTGTTCCCTTGAGAATTTTATATGATTTTCTTACCTTGTTCTAGGTGGTTTGCATCACCTTTCCCAAATTCTGATAGGTTTTTGCTCAATACCAAATCCTTTTGCCGACGTTGATTATCTCATATCTGTGCTGATATCCAATGGATCTGATCATAAATTTCCTTTTTCATAAAAACTTTTTACTTCTGCCATGGGGTTTGCTCAAACAAATGCATGTCTTCCGGGTTCAACTAATCCTGAGGATCATGGCCATTCTCCTGACGGGATCTGACTACTCATAGGTGGTACTGATTTATCTTGATTGGTTTCTTGGGCTCGAGCATGAGATATGTACCAAAGATTCGACTACCTTCTGTCGTGAGCAATATAACAGTGTATGGATTTATAGTTGTGTCATACCTCAAATATTAACATCTTGGAGCTGTCCTGACAGGAGTGCTGGCGGGAAAAATACTTTTCATGACCTATTGTCCATGCACTTGGTTCCACCAGTGGATATACCTGGTCTGTGTTGATTGTTCAATTTTTGATTTACCCATGTTGTTGGTATACCCAGATGTGGTAATATGTTGTGTGATGCTTTAACACTGCCATTGAACTCAAACTGCTGAGGTTGCAAATGAATCTTGGATCTGACAGAACAGACTTGCATATTCCACACTAACCATTTTAAGCGGGTCAACAGGATATGAAGTCCTTGTAGAACAGAGTAATCCTCTGAGGGTATGCCTTTGTGGCTCCATATGTAATTATGGCTTTCAAATGACTTGGGTATCCGGACCCTGATGGTTGTGCAAAAATCATCATACCTTTGTTGTCAGTCTCGTCCTTTGACGGTCATGATTTTCTTTGTCAGGATACCTTACCGAAATAAATTGGCCACACATGTCTTTAATTCTTCGTATGACCATGGATGTGATTAGTGCAATATTCTTGGCATAATTCCTTGCGCTTGTTTTCCAACCTGGGTCCGCACATATATGACATATGATCGGGGCTTGTAGCTGTATAGAGCTCATTGTTGAGGCCAACCATATAAGAGGGTGACAAGAGTTCATGAGATCTCCTTGTCGGTGCGGGAATATTGGCCTTGGTAGACACTGTCAAGACTGTTGATTTTGTGATCTCATATCCAGATCTTGTCGATCCTTGTATTACATAAGATGTGTATCTTTGCTTGTTTGCATTTGCATGGCTCATGAGGTTGTTGGATCCGTACCTTTCTTACGTATTTCTGCTTGATCATTGTTGTATCCCGTATGAGTGACTGATATGACCGGGGATACATGCTCACCATATGTATAAGAATCATATGCAACCGAATACTCGATCCTTGCGGTAGGCATATGTTTTGACTGCATTGTACCTCTGACAAAATTATTGCAAATCTGATCCTTCAACTGCACTGTCATATACTGCCAACTCACCGCATAATCTCTGAGGACGGTGCAATAGTGTGCTACTGACGCAGACTGAGTGACTTACGAGAGAAGCCATCCGAGTAGCTTGCTGAGGAAGACTCGTTAGCTTCTGCTCGAAGCTTTTGTCTGGGTAGCGTGCAGAAGAAATCTCGATAGCTTACACACAAATCTTGACCTGAGTGTCGTGTTGGAGAAGCATGGGTTCCGTACTTGAGAAGCTTCTCCTCAGGTTGCTTGTTGGGAAAGATCTATTCCCGTCTGTCAGAAGCTTTTACTGAGGTATCTTGCTGAGAAAGACTGGGTATCTCGGACCGGAATCTATCCATATATTGTACGGACAAAAAATGGGGAGCCTTGCATCATAAGCTTCTTTCGATAGTGTGTGGAGGAAGACTGGGTTTCTCATATCCAAAACTTCATACTATGATATGCAGACTGAAAACCATACACATACCCATAATATTATGTGACTGATTACTTGCATGAGAAAACTTGTTTGACGGTCTTCCTCGATCATAGCACATTCTGACTTTCTTTCGGATGATAACATATTTCAAGCATCATTTACTGCTGAGCCAGACCTTATATATGAGCCATACTTTTGACTGAAAATATTCCATTGGTCTTGCAACTGACTTGTCTTTCTGCTGGCTGGAGCATTACTGTTGTGAGGATTTTGTACTGATGTAGTCTCGATTTATTTGTACTGTTGTGAGGAGTGCACACTAATGCAAAATGATTATCAGCATCAAGATCAGATATTCCCCATTTCACTATAGTCGGCTGAGAATTCCATTCTATTTAGCTGAGTTTCCAAATATTTAAACTCCCTGTTCTTCGGGTCCAGTGTCGGTTGACGAGCAACTTTAATAAGGGGAAAATATGTAACACCAAGGGCCCAAAAAGCAAGAGACAAAAGAAAACTCAACTAAACAAAATCATAGAACAATCAATCTGCACACAAACAAAGTCACATAATATTGCTAGTCACACAATATACATGCCTACTTAAGCACACAAATCTCGCGGGATCTCCGGTACTATGATCTAACATGTTGTGAGAGTGTGCACGAGGATGAATAAATGTGTGGAAGAATTGGTGTAAACATTGCTACACCAAGTGCTGGCTTAGCCAGGTAACCACCTTGACTAGTTCAGAGGAAAGGACGTACTTGGTAACCATGTAGCAGAACACGAATGTCGCGACCACATAATTATCAAGCGGACGGAAAAAGATCCGTACTCGTCCAAGAAATAGGATAACGAGGAAAACTGAGTCTGCTGGCATTGCCCTTTCTTGATGACTAAGATCATTAAGGGTTGCCCACACGACAAGATAAAAAGGACGGCCCTGGGTAGCAACATGTCTACCACCGAAAATATAGGTGGGGCTGAAAGAAGGATATCTGCGCTATACCTGAGCACCATTTCTGCAAACAGTGTAGGGATCATCTGGCACCATTCCGCCGGGACAGAAATGACACCAAACAACAAAAAACAGGCAAGAAAAGAAAACTGGAGAAATGCAAGGGCTGAGCTATAGTGGATCCGAACCGATGCCAGCTACACTCACCAAATAAACTGTTAGCAACAAATAATAAAGCTATATGCATGCTATGCAACAAACAAATGCAGCAACCAAATGCAACAAACAAGGCAGACTCTATACTACCGATTTCTACCGGTTTCTACCACTCGCGCTGACTAGGGTGTCCTATAGCCAGACCTGCTCTGATACCAAGCGTTGTGGCACCCCGGCTCAGAGAAACCGGAACGCCCCGTATTCCAGCCCAGAGATCGAGGAGAAGTCTCTGGAATACGACACTGCTTGACATAGAACAAACCAACTCTTATTACAAGGCTAATAATACAAGGGTCTGATGTTACAAAAGATCACATCAGCACGGCGACACTACGCCTGCGATACTACACTTGCTCTATGCTAGCAGCGGAACAACTCATAGGAGCAGAATACTTCTAGCAGCGGAACAACGATGAAGGTGGTGAACTCCACTCCACAGGGACTCTGGCTGGGGCACGATCTAGCTCGCATGAACAGAAACCACGACAAACGATCATTCACGGCATCACCTGCAATCTGGCATGACACGCCAGGTCAGTACATTGAATGTACTTGCAAGCTCACAACAACCAAAAGCATCAAGGCAAAACAATAACACACTATTAAACATGTTAATTTATTAACAACTACTATGATACGAAAGCAACTACTAAGCATGATATGAAACTACTACAATACTTATAAATCACCATCTCAAATTTCAATAGCCATCCCACTCTTGGCTATTCGGCCAAGCGATATACCATCTCGATCACCTCATGATCCACCTAATCACCTTGTGATCAAAACATCCACATGATCATCTTGTGAGCACATCACAAACTGAGTGATCATCCTCAAGATCATCTCAACATCGTCATTAACATCCTGCCAAACTGTTACCGCTCAGATATACCAACATATAAATCACATATAAGTCATTCTGTCATGTGAGTGTTGATCGAACGGTGTGACCTAGTACGAGCTTGTGCCCATGACAGAGGACGCGGCTATCAATAGATTAAACACACACACTCTACAGAGGTAGTGCACTTTACCCACACCACAGAACCCATAGCCTCGCACTCCCATTCGGGTGGACCAACGGCATTTCGACAAAACCGACCTACTGCGACACTCTCCCGGCCACTCCGACCAACACCCCTTTTGGGGTTCAGTCCTGGGTGGCCCCGTGCCTACCAAAGGCATCAACGGCCACCGTCGTGGCAAAACAAGAATGGTCCCAAACGGGGACAAGAGATCTCAATACCAACTATGGGCACACAAGGTTATGTGTGCATACCAGGCCAGGGTAACGCACGCCCATAACCTTCACTCGTTGGAGGCACCGGCGAGAGGCATGACAATAGACCGCATTAGGGCCTTCCCATAAAAGGCAAATGTGGTTGCACTGGAAAAAGCCCGGTTCGGTGCCACCTGACCAACTTAGTGACCGAATTTATCCCCAACATATAATAGTGATAACTGATACTCTGCTATCATCTACCGATCTGTAATCCAAGTCATAGCAATATCCAACAAATAATCCAAAGCATACTATCGTCATAACAAAATACACCGGGGGCAACATAGCACTACTATCATGATGAATCCAAGAACGACAATACTACTACTCCAATATGCAAGAACAAGCTATCCAGCTAAGATGCGCATGCAAGCATAATCTCCAAAATCATACTCCAAAACATAATATCAACTACCATCATGATGAAAATAATACTGGCCACTAATAATCCAAAGGCAACATGACATCCAAAGTAATACTCCAAAATATACTATCAGATACCAACATGAAAATAATCATAACATAAGCCACTAATAATCCAAAGGCAACATGTCATCCACATAATCTTCAAACTATAAATCCTAGAAATCCAAGAAATATCATGGCAATGGCAAGATCAAAACAAAACCCCGAGAAATGCCATGAACAAATCATACATAACTAAAGAAAATTTTAAATAAGTTCAAATAATAAAACCATGTCACTACATTGCAATCATGCAAATGGAGAGTGTGGCTTGCCTGAGGTGAAGGGATTCATCGGGAGAAAGTGCGAGAAACTCGCGGAACGAATCGCCGGAAACTGTTCTCTCTCGGAGGGGGCTGATATAGTGCAAGGGAAAATGTTCAGTTCCAGAATGTTAACACATGGTGAAAATGACACCAACGGAACAGGCTCGACGAGACGAAGAAGTGGGCTTTGGAATCACCTCATTTGGAGTTAGGATCAAAGATATATAAGAGTTTTTCTGCCAAGGGCCTATCTGTAATAAAATCATCACAAACATGCCCTCAGCCAGAAAAACTGAAAGTGCCTTTCGGTGAAATACGCTTTCCAGCAGGGAAAGCATATTCCAGGTCAAAGCAGGGCCAAAGTATGCTTTCGTTGACTGAAAGTGTATTCCAGCAAAACACGCGTCCACTTCCACGTCAGCCCGCGTCTTGTGCGGCTGACGGGTGGGACCGTGGGCGGATGGGGCCCGCCGGCTGGATCTTCTTCTCCATCCTCCCGCTCACCCGCACAGAGTAGAGGACGAGGCCGGCGCCGGCGGCCGTTCTCATAGCTCCGGCCACCCCCGATGGAGCTCGAACCACCGGTGGGATCGGGAGGAGGAGGCGCATCCACCTAGACAGGAGGCAACCACCAGAGAGCATCGAGGTGAGCGAAGCACCGGCCGTGGCGGAGGATGGCCTCGGGCACTGACGGGCTCGCTGCCACGGATGCTCCGACGATGAGTGGAGGGGCTGGGGAGGTTCGCCGCGGTTCCGGTGGAGCTATGGTAGTGGTAGAAGGAAGAGAGAGGCTCTGGCTCGAGTGAATTTAGCCGGAGGACCGAGGCGGCCATGGCAGCAATGGAGGAGCAAAGGGTGGTGCTCGAGCTCAAATGAGTGGCTAGGGAGGGCTAGGGGAGTGCGTGAGGTCGAGTGGTGAGGAGAAACGGGGATGGGGTGGCCTTATATAGGCAAGGGAGGGGTGTGCCGCGTTGTCGTCGCCGCGGACGCGTGTGCACACACGTGATATCGATGGTAGGCGACGGGAGGGGGCACAGGGAACGCTCACGAGGCAGAGGGAGCCAAGGGAACACAGGGAGGTAGAAGACGGCGAGCTCCGAGCCAAACCTCCACTGTTCGCCCGTGGGCACGCGGCGGCGAGCGTCGGTGAGGAAGCTGCCAGAGGGGGAGAGGGGTCCAGGGGAACGGCGATGCCAAGATGAAGACTCTCGACACGGTCACGCGCGCGAAGGCGGCGAGAGGAAAGAGAACGAAGCAGAAATGGCGCTCTAGACGCGGCCACAGCGCACAGAGCGCGTAAATGGGCATGCCAGCTACGCAGTCACCATGGGACAATGAACAAGGAGGTCACGAGAGGCAGCTAAATGGTGTCTAGCGTTATGTCCTTCCAAGATGGAGCATTGATGAGGCCATGGCTTGATCTGAGGTGCTATGGTTAAATGGTAATGGGCGTCTGAAGTTTGCTATATCAAGTTTGGTTGTGTACTGTTGATCAATAGGGATTTGATTGGGCCAAATGGAGTTGTGTGGGGTGATTAACTAAGGAAGAACTACAATCCTAGAGAGTTTGAGGGGAAACAAACCAAGGCTTAATATAGTTGCTTTGCAACTCACCAAAATGGTCCAGAAAATGGATCAAGAGGATGCACTCAAATGGTGTGGCCACTTGAGCTGAAATTGGCTTGATGAAATGGTCCCAAACTTGGTGGAGAGATGTTATTTGGGTAGGAGCATGATCTGGTAATTTCTCAGAATTAATGAAGCAATATAAAATAAACTTGCTTCACAACCTGGAAATATCAACACAATCAAAGATTTGGTCTTGTGCTCACATAGATGATTGGATGGGGCTGAAATTTGGAGGAGTGTAAAGTTATGAGCACATGAAGGAGTGTGCAAAATTTCAACTCATTTGGATAACCCTAGCTAGTACTTCCTTCACAATGCCTTCTGTCTGACAGAAACTTTGAAAAATTGCTGAGGAAGATTAGCTAGGCAAACAAAGTTGAATTTTGGCATGAGGCAATGATTAAACGAAATAGCATGCCCAAAAAGTTTGGGAGCAAACAAGATTGGATAGGTGGCACTTCCTTCACAGAAAGCCACATTGGACATAAATGAAGAATAATTATTGGGGAATTATTATTGGGCTAGGACATGAAAGTTTGGGCTTATTTGAGCAACATATGACCCAAAGAAATTTTGAGAATTATTTAGGAATTTTGAGAGTGACAGAGATATAGGTTGATTCACAACCTAGGGCGGACAGGGTTATTCCTTTAATAGAAAAAGGAATATTCCTGAGAAAAAGAATTTAGGGTTTGGTCAAGCAGTGAAGTGACATGGTATTGAGAAATTTTTGAGGATGATGAGTCACTTGGGAGAGGAAATGATGATGATCTCCCAGGTTGCAAGGCCACAGATCCACTCCAAGAAGAAAAACAGATCAAAAACCAAATAAATCAAAGGAAAAAAGAAAAGGGCCAAAAACCAGGCTATTACACCTACCAATGTGAGTTTAGTGATGATGGAATCTTATCTTCTTATGCCAAGGGTGTTTATAATTACTATGATATTGAACAAATTGAAGAACTTGTTGCTTTTAAGGGTGCTTATGAAGTTGCTTCTTTGATTGAAAAGTATGATATTACTCTTTCCAAATCTGAAAATTTTGCCATACTTAAATATTGCTATGGAAACTATGCTTCTAATGCTTATGTTAAGCCACATATTGAGGACTCCTCCGCTGTCCAAGAGGAGACTAGTATTTTGCATTAATCTATGGAAGAAGAAATTGATGAACTGTGAGTTCAATAGATGAAAAAGATGAGGAGGAGAGCGAAGAACAAAAGGAGGAAGAGTGGATTGATCACCCGTGCCCACCTTCTAATGAGAGTAACTCTTCAACTCATACATTGTTTAATGTCCCTTCGTTCTTACCGAGGGATGAAGGTTATGATGATTGCTATGATCCCTTGGATTCATTTGAAATATTGATACGTCTCCGTCGTATCTATAATTTTTTATTGTTTCATGCCAATATTATACAACTTTCACATATTTTTGGCAACTTTTTATATGATTTATTGGACTAACCTTTGATCCAGTGCCCAGTGCCAGTTCCTGTTTGTTGCATGTTTTTTGTTTCATAGAAAATCCATATCAAACGAAGTCCAAACGTGATAAAATTTACGGAGAATTATTTTGGAATATATGTGATTTTTTGGACTTGGAATCAACGCAAACGGGGGCCCACAGTGCCCACAACCCACCAGGGCACGCCCAGGTGTCTTATGCTCTCCTCGAACTTCGGTTGGAGATATACTTCGGGCGCAAGGAAGCTTATATCCAAAAAAATTGTGTTAAAATCTCAGCGCAATCGGAGTTACGGATCTCCCGGAAAATAAGAAACGGTTTTCGGCCAGATCTGACATAAAGAACAGAGAGGGAGATCCAATCTTGGATGGGCTCCCGCCCCTCCACCGCCATGGAGGCCATGGAACAGAGGGGGAACTCTCCTACCATCTAGGGGGGAGGCCAAGGAAGAAGAAGGAGGGGGCTCTCTCCCCCTCTCTCTCGGTGGCGCCGGGGTGCCGCCGGGGCTAGGATCGTGACGGCGATCTACATCAACAATATTGCTATTGTCAACACCAACTCTCTCCCTCTCTATGCATCGGTGTAACACCTCTTCCCCCTGCTGTAATCTCTACTTAAACATGGTGCTCAATTCCATATATTATTTCCCAATGATCTATGGTTATCCTACGATGTTTGAGTAGATCTGTTTTGTCCTATGGGTTAATTGTGATCTTGGTTGGTATGATTGTATATTTTATTTATGGTGTTGTCCTATGGTGCCCTTCGTCTCGCGCAAAGGGGCCCCCGCTGTAGGGTGTTGCAATATGTTCATGGTTTGTGTATTGTCAGTGTCGCGGGGGTGACGGCAGCCTAAACACGGATAAGTGGGTTATGGCGTATGGGAGTAAAGAGGACTTGATACTTAATGCTATGGTTGGGTTTCACGACCTTAATGATCTTTAGTAGTTGCGGATCCTTGCTAGGGGTCCAATCATAAGTGCATATGATCCAAGTAGAGAAAGTATGTTAGCTCATGCCTCTCCCTCATATAAAATTACAAGAATTATTACCGGTACTTGTTATCGATTGCCTAGGGAAAAATGACTTTCTTGTTGACAAAAGCTATCCACTTTTATTACCTTGCAATTTATTCATAGTTTTATTCTCGCAAAGTACTCGTAGTTTTCTCCTTGCAAAATAGTTTCATGCTTGTTTTAGGTAAAGCAAACGTCAAGTGTGCGTAGAGTTGTATCGGTGGTCGATAGAACTTGAGGGAATATTTGTTCTGCCTTTAGCTCCTCGTTGGGTTCGACACTCTTATTTATCGAAGAAGGCTACAAATGACCCCCTATACTTATGGGTAATCAAATATCCCTTTTTGATGAACTTGATGCTTGCTATTCTTGTGGCCATGATACCAATATGAATTATGCTTGTGGAGACGAACTTGATATAGTTCCTTATGTTAAGAATGAAATAGTTGCTATTGCACCCACACATGATAGTCCTATTATCTTTTTGAATTCTCCCAACTACACTATATTAGAGAAGTTTGCGCTTATTAAGGATTACATTGATGGGTTGCGTTTTACTATTGTACATGATAATTTTGATAGATACAATATGCATGTGCTTGTTGCTCCTACTTGCAATTATTATGAGAGAGGAACTACATCTCTGCCTCTATGTTTTCAATACGATAAAATTGCAAGAAACTGCTTATGCTATGTATTGGCCTTTACTTGATGTGCATGAATTGTTCTTTTTTGACATGCCGATGCATAGGAAGATAGTTAGACTCCATTGTTACATGATATATGTTGCTTGGTGCTCACTACTAAATTACAAATCATTTTTAATTAAAATTATCTTTGATATACCTTGGGATCCGGGTGGATCAATTACTTGAGCACTTTATGCCTAGCTTAATGGCTTTAAAGAAAGCGCTGGCAGGGAGACAACCCGGAAGTTTTAGAGAGTCATTTATTTTTCTTGTGTGCTTTTATAAAGTTTAAAAACAAAAAATATAGAGGGGAACCTAAAACTTTTCAAGAAGTAAAGTGAAAGTAAGAAAGATGAGCACCATTGAAGTGGGGGAGCTCCTTGAACTTTGTTCATGCCCATGGACACTTTGCAAATCTTGAATTACAGAAACTTTTCAACAAAAGTAATTATTCCCTTGTATAAATCCATTGTATTATAAAAATAACGTGCCAAGATTTGCCTTTAGGATGATTAGATTGCTTGTTTGGTTTGTGCAGTGCAAAAACAGAAACTTTGGTTGTAGTGCGTGAATTTACATTTTTTACTGGAGCGTCAAAAGTTTCTCAAATTTTTACACAGTACTGCTATGCAAATTTTTTATTTTGTCAAAAAATCAGAATTTTTGGAGTTACAGAAGTATGGTCAATGTTCAGATTGCTACAGACTGTTCTGTTTTTGACCGGTTCTGTTTTTGATGCACTGTTTTGTGTGTTTTGAGGAATCTATGGATTGTATTGGTGATATAAGCCATGGTGAAGTTAGAGCATAGTAGTTATAATGAAAAAATAAAATATGAATGGGTTTGCAACAGTACTTAAAGTAGTGATTTGCTTTATTATACTAAGGGATCTCACGAGGGTTTTGTTAAGTTTTGTGTGATTCAAGTTTTCAAGTTTTGGGTGAGATCACGATGGATGAAGGAATAAGGAGTGGCAAGAGCCTAAGCTTGGGGATGCTCGAGGCACCCCCAAGGTAATATTCAAGGACTCCCAAGCAACTAAGCTTGGGGATGCCCCGGAAGGCATCCCCTCTTTCTCCTAACGACCATCAGTAATTTTACTTGGAGCTATATTTTTATTCGTCACATGATATGCGCAAATTCTTGGAGCGTCTTTTATTTTTATTATTTCCTTTTCTTTTAATAATGCACCATGCTAGTATGAGATAGTCCTTGGTTGATTTATAGAATGCTCTTTGCACTTCACTTATATCTTTTGAGTATGGCTTTATAGAATGCTTCATGTGCTTCACTTATATCATTTGGAGTTTGGATTGCCTGTTTCTCTACACATAGAAAACTGCCATTTGTAGAATGCTCTTTTTCTTCACTTATATTTGTTAGAGTGTGGGCAAATCTTTTGTAGAAAGAAATAAACTATCTTGATTCACTTATATCTATTTAGAGAGTTAACAGAAATTGGTCATTCATATGGTTAGTCATTAAATCCTACATAAAACTTGTAGATCACTGAATATGATATGTTTGATTCCTTGTAATAGTTTTTCGATATAGAGATGGCAATATGTGGGAGGTACTAGTGAATTATTGTGGTTTAGTAAGAATATTGGTGTTAAGGTTTGTGATTCCCGAAACATGCATGTATAGTATCTCGTTGTGCTATGAAATTGGAGCATGATTTATTATTGATTGTCTTCCTTATGAGTGGCGGTCAGGGACGACCAATGGCCTTTTCCTACCAATCTATCCCCTAGGGGCATGCATAGTAGTACTTTGGTTCGAGGGCTAATAAACTTTCACAATAAGTATGTGAATTCTTTATGACTAATGTGAGTCCATGGATTATACGCACTCTCACCTTTCCGCATATTTCTTGCCTCTTCGGTACTGTGCATTGCCCTTTGTCACCCCGAGAGTTGGTGCAAACTTCGACGGTGCATCCAAATCTCGTGACATGATATGCTCTATCACACATAAGCCTCATTATATCTCCCTAAAAACAGCCACCATACCTACCTATTATGGCGTTTCCATAGCCATTTCAAGATATATTGCCATGCAACTTCCATCATCATCATATACATGACTTGAGCATTCATTGTCATATTGCTTTTCATGATAATAATATAGCTAGCATGGTATTTTCATGGCTTGTCCATTTTTTGATATCTTTGCTATGCTAGATCATTGCACATCCTAGTACACTGCCAGAGGCATTCATATAGAGTCATATCTTTGTTCTAGTATCGAGTTGTAATTCTTGAGTTTCAAGTAAGTAAAAGTGTGATGATCATCATTATTAGAGCATTTCCCTGGTGAGGAAAGGATGATGGAGGCTATGATTCCCCCACAAATCGGGATGAGACTCCGGATGAAAAAAAACCAGCCCAATAAGAGACCAAACAAAAAAAGGAAAAAAAAGGAAAAATGAGAGAAAAAGAGAGAAGGGGCAATGTTACTATCCTTTTCCACACTTGTGCTTCAGAGTAGCACCATGTTTTTCATATAGAGAGTCGCCTATGTTGTCACTTTCATATACTAGTGGGAATTTTTCATTATTGAACTTGGATTGTATATTCCGATGAGGGGCTTCCTTAAATGCCCGAGGTCTTCATGAGCAAGCAAGTTGGATGCACACCCACTTTGTTTTCAGTTTGAGCTTTCATGCACTTATAGCTCTTAGTGCATCTGTTGCATGGCAATCCCTACTCCTTACATTGACATCAACTGATGGGCATCTCCATAGCCCATTGATTAGCCGCGTTGATATGAGACTTTCTTCCTTTTGTCTTCTCCATATTATCTCTATCACCATACTCTATTCCACCCATAGTGTTATATCCATGGCTTCTTCTCATGTATTGCGTGAGGGTTGAAAAATATGAAGCTCGTTAAAAAGTATGAACCAATTGCTCGGCTTGTCATCGGTGTTGTGCATGATAAATACGTTGTGTTAAGAAGATGGAGCATGATAAGGCTATATGATTTTGTAGGGATAACGTTCTTTAGCATTGATATTTTGAAAGACATGATTGTTTGTTGGGATGCCTAAGTATTGATGTCTTTATGTCAAATTATAGACTATTGCTTTGAATCACTCGTGTCTTAATATTCATGCCATGATTATATTATATGATCAAGATTATGCTAGGTAGCATTCCACATCAATTTTTTATCATTTACCTACTCGAGGACGAGTAGGAATTAAGCTTGGGGATGCCGATACGTCTCCGTCATATCTATAATTTTTTATTGTTTCATTCCAATATTCTACAACTTTCATATACTTTTGGCAACATTTTATATTATTTTTGGGACTAACATATTGATCCAGTTTCCAGTGCTAGTTCCTGTTTTTTGCACTTTTTTGTTTCGCAGAATATCCATATCAAACGAAGTCCAAACGCAATAAAAATTTACAAAGATTTTTTTTGGAATATATGTGATTTTTTGGGAAGTGGAATCAACGTGAGACGATGCCCGAGGGGCCACAAGCTCAAGGGGCACGCCCCCTACCCAGGGCATGACTAGCAAGCTTGTGGCCACCCCGTAGGTCGGTTGGAGGTGTCCTTCAGCCGCAAGGAAGCTTATATCCGGATAAAAATCATGTTAAATTTCAGCCCAATTGGAGTTATGGATCTTTGGGAATTTAAGAAATGGTGAAAGGCTAGAAAATAGGAACGCGAAACAGAAGAGAAACTGAGAGATAGAGCCAATCTCGGAGGGGCTCCCACCCCTCCGCCGCCATGGAGGCCATGGGCCAAAGGGGAAACCCTTCTCCCATGTAGGAGGGAGGTCAAGGAAGAAGAAGGAGGGGGCTCTCTCCCCCTCTCTCCCGGTGGCGCCGAAGTGCCACCTGGGCAAGGATTGTGACGGCGATCTACACCAACAACCTCGCTACCGTCAACACCAACTCTCCCCCTCTATGCAGCGGTGTAACACCTCTTCCCCCCACTATAATCTCTACTTAAACATGGTGCTCAATGCTATATATTATTATCCAATGATATGTGGCTATCCTATGATGTTTGAGTAAATCTGTTTCGTCCTATCGGTTAATTGATGATCGTGATTGGTTTGAGCTGTATGTTTTATTATTGGTTCTGTCCTATGGTGCTCTCCGTGTCGCGCAAGCATGAGGGATCCCTGCTGTAGGGTGTTGCAATATGTTTGTGATTCGCTTATAGTGGGTTGCGTGAGTGACAGAAACACAAACCGGAGTAAGTGGGTTGTTGCTTATGGGAGTAAAGAGGACTTGATACTTAATGCTATGGTTGGGTTTTACCTTAATGATCTTCGGTAGTTGCAGATGCTTGCTAGAGTTCCAATCATAAGTGCATATGATCCAAGTAGAGAAAGTATGTTAGGTCATGCCTCTCCCTTATATAAAATTGCAATAATGATTACTGGTCTAGTTATCGATTGCCTAGGGACAAATAACTTTCTTGTGACAAAAAAGCTCTCTACTAAGACTAACTTAATTGTTTCTTTATCTAAACAACCCCTAGCTTTTATTTACGTGTTCTTTATTATCTTGCAAACCTATCCCTTTACACCTACAAAGTACTTCTAGTTTCATATTTATTCTAGGTAAAGCAAACATTAAGCGTGCGTAGAGTTGTATCGGTGGTCGATTGAACTTGAAGGGAATATAAATTCTACCTTTAGCTCCTCGTTGGGTTCGACACTCTTACTTGTCGAGAAAGGCTACAATTGATCCCCTATACTTGTGGGTTGTCAGGCTCCCAAGCGACACCTAACCAATCTAGGTGGGACCGATTGCATCATCTTGGTGGGACCAACATGAAGCAATAAGACGACAGACAATCAGTCAAGCCAACTCAGTGAGACCGATCGCAACATCACGGTGGGACGGAGATCCGTATTGGTGGGAGCGAATTGTTAGGGTTTTGGCAGTGGCTAAGTCCAGATGAACTCGGTGGTTCCGGATGAGAGGGGTCGGGTTGGATGTAGCGACCCGACCTCAAACGGCCGAATCTCTGTGCTTAAGTGTCATCCCTGGATCGATAATGTTGACACACACACAATACTCGAAGGATTTATAACAGAGTGCAATCACACACTTATTACATCGAATGTCTCAAAAGAGAACTTATTGCAATATTATGGCTTAAGGCCATCTAAATAAGATAACTGTGGAAGCATCGAAGGTAAATGAGTCCATCAACTCCAACGGCATAGCTAAGTGCACGACAACAACCTAGCGCACCTTACTCTTCGTCTGAAAAGTCTGCAACATAATACGTTGCATCCCGAAACGGGTCAGCACATGGAATATGCTGGCAAAATAACACAGTAGAGCAATGAACAAGTAAATGCTATCACTACATGCATATATGGCTGGTGGAGGCTCTACGGTTAACATGTTTTTGCGAAAAGCCAATTTTTCCCTACAACAACGGAATATATCTTGTTTAACTATCATGGTAGTTGATAAACATTGATAAGGTTCCTCCAACTCAATCCCAATTAAGCAGTATTAATAACCCAACAAATTACTTTAGAGTGATGAGATCAACATGATAATCCAAGAAACAGATACTCAAGATGTCCATTACTGGGGACACGGCTAACCATGATTAGTTTGTACACTCTGGAGAGGTTTGCGCACTTTTCCCCACAAGACTCGATCTCCTCCGTTGGATTTCTCGCACTACATGGTGTTTGAGAAATGGATGACCGAGACACAGTCTTTCAGAAGCATTAACTCTTTACTCTGGGTAGACAGTACCACCTACATCCCCTACATCTGCTAGCCTACCACTGAAAGAGGTCACACAACATACTCAACTATGCCAGAGCCCATAATGGCTTGTGGCTGCACACGGAAGTTTCTAGCATGAATAATCTTATGATCCCTTTGAGCCTGGGTGGCGAACCGTAATATGATCACACGGGTACTCCGGGATATCCTAGGACAACACTAGATTCTCCAGGTGCCTGCAACCAATCCACCCAGATGTGTATTAAAGTAGCCACCTTAGGTTAACCATTAATTAAAAACTCTCACATCTGTCATGGATACACTCAAACCCAAACCACATCTACTAGCATAGCATAGCGGTATAAGCATAACGTAGAAGTAACTCCTAGGGTTTGATAATAAAGGACAATAGGTTCTACCTCATCCACTACTTCCCAAACCCACAAGTTAGGAGATCCTACTCATGCAATGTTGGAGGGTTGAAACTAATGCATAAAACTGGGTAATAAAGGGTATGATCAAAGTGTTACTTGCCTTGCTAACAATCTGCAAACCCTAGCGACTCGTAGTAGCACGCTTCGCACTCCGGGTATTCTATCGCAAAAAAACAATAGCATACATAAGCACTCAAGCATAGATGCAAGGGTAAAAATCAAATAAAAAGATCCAAACTGAAAGTTCAACTGAAAAGCTTCGATTTGCAAAAAGAATCAATCGAATCAGAGCTACCGAAATGAAACTACGATCAGTTCAATTTCAAATCTTCTTGAAACCAAATTTTAAATTGTCAAAATCATGTTCAAGTTGAATAACTGGAAAGAGGGGTTCGAGACGAAGATTTTAGCATTGGCTTCATTGGATTTGGACGAACGGTTAAAAAGTTGAGTGGGTTTGAAGATCAGTGGCTAATCTGCGATAAAAATAATCGCGGATAGGTAGGTCCCTGGCCGAAAATAAAATAAAAATAAAAAGACTACGGCGCGAACGTCCGCTAACAGAAGCAAACGAACGAATTCGTTCATTATAAGAACTAAACGAACGAACGTTCGTAAATTAGATCTGAGCCAAAAAAAACAATCTAAACCGGCGAAATC
Source organism: Aegilops tauschii subsp. strangulata (assembly GCF_002575655.3). Classification (NCBI taxonomy): domain Eukaryota; kingdom Viridiplantae; phylum Streptophyta; class Magnoliopsida; order Poales; family Poaceae; genus Aegilops; species Aegilops tauschii. The sequence goes on from NC_053038.3 coordinate 249,941,246, forward strand.
GAGAAAAACCAAACCGATCTACTCGGAATAAAACCGGATCTAGGGTTTCAAAAAAACGGCGGCGGCTTTGCGGTCTTACCGGTTCGCGGGCGAAAACCGGCGGCGGCGGCGTCGGGATCCGGCAGCGGCGCGGCACAACGAGGCGGCGGGGCGGCGGCGTGCAGCGAGGCGGCGCGAGCAGCGGCGGCGGCGCTGGTGGCGGGCTGCGGGGCGGCGACGGTGGTGGTGAGAGGAGGCGGCGGCCTCTGGGTGGGTTATAAAGGCTCCCCCCGGAGTCCCGACTTGGAGAGGGGGTCGAGGCCATGGCGGTGGCTGCTCGGACTCTGGCGGGAGTCCGGCTCGGCCACGCGCTAGGAGGCGGCTATGCTTACGGGCCGGCTAGGCCTTTGGCCCAGTTCGGTCCAAAACTTTTTTTAAATAAATTCCGCCGAAAAGGAAAAATCCTAAATAAATATTAAAAAAATTCTAAAAAATGCCAAAAACAATTTTCACCGTCTAAATAAAATATTTAGAACATAGTGAACATTTTTCTGGCCTAAAAATGCAATTTTGAAAAATGCATATTTTTCAAATTCAAATAAAATAGCAATAAAATCCAAATAAAATTATTTATTTGATTTTAATATTTTCCTCCAATATTTATTTTATTTTGGAGAACTCATTTTATCTCCTCGCTTTTATTTTTTTATTTTGGAAATATTTTTAGAGAGAAAAATTATTAAAACCAAAATGATCCTCTTTTCAAATTTGAGAAAAATTCAAATATGAAAATAATGAAATCCCCAACTCTCTCCGTGGGTCCTTGAGTCGCTTAGGATTTTCTAGGATCGCAAACAAAACCCAAATAAAATATGATATGCATATGAGGACCTATGTATAACATTCCAAATTGAAAATTTGGGATGTTACATTAGAATTTAGGATTTGGACATATTTGGATCGAGAAAGTGGCTCGGGTTTTTGGAGCAATATCACTAAGCACTTGAGCAACAAGATCATTAAGCAGCACCTCGTCCCCTTTTAATAGTATTGGCATTCCTATGGATGCAATGTGATCTTGGATCACTTAAACAAAAGTGTAGAGTCTTGAGCTTTTGCCAATCCTTGTCCTTAGTATTTTGAGGGGGTTCCACATCCTCTTGTCCTTGCCACTCCACTGTTGAATTTATCCAAAATATACTAGATAAAACTGTTAGTCTAACAAAATATATGTTGACATTAATTACCAAAATCACCCATGGAGCACTTGTGCTTTCAGTCTCTCGCTTTTTGGTAATTGATAACAAGATACATCAAAGCTTCAAGTAAATAATGTGAAGAGTAATAACTAAAGCTTTGGAAGGACATGTAACTTGCATGAGATCCCCCTACATATGTGCAATCATGTAATGATAGAATTGAAATACATATGAATGAAAAACATTACAGAGTGAGTAATGAGTTACATGTATCTTGGCCATATGCATCAGAGCAAAAAAAGTGATGTGCGATGTGCCTTCATGTATCTTGATGCTCTTGTGCAACATGGATCAAAGATGGTGCAATATGTTCCAAGCCGTATGGCCTATCTTAATACACGCATATATAACCACTCAATTGAGAAGCAACCTTTTTGCGAGCATATGCCAATCTACGGTAATTCCGGCATGTGCATTCTCAACGCAGCGAAGCACGCGTGACCCACTAGTAGATGACTAGTAAATGTGCACGTGCAATGCACGTCTCAACTATTGTACATAAATTCATGTGATACATATTTTGAGTATGGATTGAAAACAAATCAAAACATAGAATACATCACCATGGAGAAACCAGAGAACAACAATATGCCTTATTAAAGCACACCAACTCAAATTGCATATTCAAGTTTCAAAGTGAAAGCACAAGTATGTGTGGTTACAACGAAACATATTAGAAAAAAAATGTTACATGTCACTAAAAGTATTATTCAGAAGTCCCAAATCTCATTTCTCTACCTCCCATAAACGATTACGCCAAACTTTAACGAAGTTGTTCCGCTACTGTCATTGACTATTTATCCTCCTCACGTCTTCTCCAATAATAAGGGCAGCTATCACCACAAACAAAAATCCCCTTAAAATGAAAATTTGGGTGGAGTAAAATGAAATTTTAGGTATTAGACAATGGTAGCAAGTTAACACAGAGTGCAATGCATGTTTAGATAGTTAAGAGATTATATTTGTAGGGGCATGAAATTTCACTGAAGGAAAAAGAATTGAACCCAATTTAAATAACCTATATAAATACTTCCAAAAAAGGCTACCAAACAAACACTAAGAATTGCTCTATTCTTCAGGTTGCAAGTATTCTGAAATACAATTGGATAAGAACTTTAAAAAGCTCAGTAATGTTGAAGACAAAATGTTGATCTGAGACGCGCCAATTTAGTTATTCAGAAATTGTGTTCCTACAATAGCAGGATAGATTGATGAAAGTGCAACTAATCCCCAAGTAGTTTTGGTAATTCATAACAACATATAGCTCACTGAACTAATATTGATTCAAGTTTAATATTTCAGAAAGTTCAATGAATGCCATGGCATGGACTAGAGATGTGGACCCCTCAAAATGCTAAGGACACATATTGGCAAAAGCTCAAGACTCTTCATTTCATTTTTAGTGATCCAAGATCACATTGAGTCCATAGGAAAGCCAATACTATTAAAAGGGGATGAGGTGTTGCTTAATGGCTTGCTTGCTCAAATGCTTAGTGATATTGCTCCAAATCCCTCAACCACTTTCTCAATCCAAATATGTCAAAACCCTAAACTCCAACTCGGCCCCGCCGATACATTCCATCTGGAGCCACCGAGTTCATATGACATAGCCATAGCCAGAAACCCTAACAGTTCGGTCACACCGATACGGATCTCGGTCTCACCGAGATGGCCTTGCCAATTCTCTATTGCCTGTTGCAATCATTTCGGTCTCACCGAGTTGATGCAATCGGTGCCACTGAGTTGATGTTTGCCCTAAGCCCTAGCACATCGGTCCCACCGAGTTGTTCTAGTTGGTCCCACCGAGATTCCTAATGTTCACATTTTGAACTAAATCGGTCTCACCGAGTTCATCTATTCGGTCTGACCGAGTTGGGTCAAATGTGTGTAACAGTTGGATTTTGTGTGGAGGCTATATATACCCCTCCACCCCCTTCTCAATATGTGAGAGAGCCATCAGAACATGCCTACACTTCCAACATACATTTTCTGAGAGAGAACCACCTACTCATGTGTTGAGATCAAGATATACCAATCCTACCACAAGAATCTTGATTTCTAGCCTTCCCCAAGTTGCTTTCCACTCAAATCATCTTTCCACCATATCCAAATCTGTGAGAGAGAGTTGAGTGTTGGGGAGACTATCATTTGAATCACAAGAGCAAGGATTTCATCATCAACACAACATCTATTACTTTTTGGAGAGTGGTATCTCCTAGATTGGTTAGGTGTCGCTTGGGAGCCTCCGACAAGATTGTGGAGTTGAACCAAGAAGTTTGTAAGGGAAAGGAGATCGCCTACTTCGTGAAGATCTACACGAGTGAGGCAAGTCCTTCGTGGGCGATGACCATGGTGGGATAGACAAGGTTGCTTATTCATGGACCCTTCGTGGGTGGATCCCTCCGTGGACTCGCGCAACCGTTACCCTTCGTGGGTTGAAGTCTCCATCAACGTGGATGTACGATAGCACCACCTATTGGAACCACGCCAAAAATTTATGTGTCATCATTGCATTTGCACTCTCCAAACCCTTCCCTTTACCTTCATATGCAATGTTTTACTTTCCGCTGCTACACTCTTAGAATTGCATGCGTAGGTTGATTGCTTGACTTGTGCTAATTGCTAAAATCTGCCCACAACTAAAATTGGGAAAAGGTTAGATTTTTATTTGGTTAGAGCCCTCTAGACCTACTTTTGATCCTACAAGTGGTATCAGAGCCTTGGTCTCCATTTGCCTTTATTTCCGTAGCTTTGGTGATCATAGCCTTGGTTTCACAACCTAGGAGAGTATGGCGTCTAGCAAGGGAAATTACCACCGTAGAGGTCCTTACTTTGATGGTACTAATTTTGCTAGTTGGAAGCATAAGATGAAAATGCATATTCGTAGTCATAACCCCGACGTTTGGGCTATTGTGTGCATTGGCTTGCAAGGTGATTTCTTCGAGGATGGAAAAGAACCAGATCGTGAAGCGTCCACGGAAGAAATGAAGATGTTGCAATACAATGCTCAAGCTTCGAGGATTGTGCCCCGAAGAATTCAACAAAATCAGCCGCCTTGAGAACGCAAAGGAAATTTGGGATACTTTGGTTGATATGCACAAAGGTACCGAGTACGTCAAGATATCCAAATTGGATGTGCTTCAAAGTCAACTTGACAAGTTCAAGATGAAGGATGGTGAAGGATTCGCCGATATGTACTCTAGGCTTGCTCTCATCACAAATGAGATTGCTGGCTTAGGAAGCGAAGAGATGACCGACAAATTCATCATCAAGAAGATCCTAAGAGCCTTGGATGGAAAATATGATACCGTGTGCACCTTGATCCAAATGATGCCCAATTACAATGATCTCAAGCCCACAGAAGTCATTGGTAGGATTGTTGCTCATGAGATGTCACTCAAGGATAAGGAAGAGCTCCACAACAAGTCAAGTGGTGCTTACAAAGCTTCAAGTGATGCTCCTACAACATCAAGTGAGAAACAAGTCTCCAATGAATAATTGAGCTTAATGGTGAAGAACTTCAACAAGCTCTACAAGAATAGAAGCAAAGAGATAAGCTCCAAGTCAAGATCCTACAATTACAAAAGATCTTCTAGTCGTGATCGTAATTGCTACAATTGTGGAAGACCCGGACACTACTCCAATGAGTGTACGGCTCCCTACAAGAAAAGAGAAGATTCGCCAAAAAAGGAGAAGTAGAAGAGATGAATCACCTCCAAGATAGAGAAGGAGTAGAGATGATCGTTATGAACGAAGATCCTCTCGTAGAAGCAAGGATTCAGAAAGGCAGGACAAGTCATCAAAGAGCTACACAAGACGAAGACATCAAGCTAACGTTGGTGAATGGGTATCTGGTTCCGACTCCGACAACTACTCCGAAAGAAGCTATCACTTCGACTCCGAATATACTCAAGATGAAGGTGTTGCCGGTCTTGCACTTGTGTCATCCAACTCCTATGACATATTTGAGTCACCAAATGAGGGAATTGGACTATGCTTCATGGCTAAAGGCCCTAAGGTATCACACCCCGAGTATGCCGATTTCACTAGTGATGAAGATGATTTTCTAGGTGATGATGATTTACTTGTTGACAACACTAGTGATGAAAACTATGATGAAATTGCTAGTATTCATGCTAATCAAGATGAAACGAATGACAATGGTAAGAAGGAGATTGAGCATCTAACTAAAGAACTAAACACTCTTAAGTTAGATCATAAAACAACTCTAGAGGATCATGGAGAGCTCCTAAGGACTCATGAGGAGCTACACTTCGAGAAGCTAAATTTAGAGCAAGAGCATGAGTTCCTAAAAGCTATCAATGATGATCTTTGAAAGAAGAGTTCTTCTTATCTTGCCAAACGTCTCCTCTTGTCTACCTATATGCAAGTAAAATCTAGCAATAAGAACAAGAAAGATTCTTCCTCTAGTAGTAACAATAACCATGTTAAATCCAATATTGTTGCTTCTAGTAGTTCTCCTGATTCCACTAATGATTCTCTTATCCAAGTTACACTTGAGCAAGAAAATAGCTTATTTAAGGGAATTATAGAGAAAGGTGTTTACAAGAGCCTTGCCGAAAGTAAGCAATTTGAGGAAACTGTACGCAAGCAAGGAAGGCACCGGAAGAATCAAGGTGTTGGTTTTGAGCGAAAGTTCAATGTCAATGGAGTTGAGTGGGAAGAAGATCAATACCACAAGATGAAGTTTGTTCCTCAACAAGAGAAGTATGACCCCACTTCTTTCAAGGGAACACAAGCTCAAGATGATTTTCCACCACAAGACCACAAGCTAAAAGTCAAGGACAAGCTCCAAGAAGAGATTGATTCAGTTGAAGAAGCTCCTAAGGCCATGGTCAAGTGGGTTCCCAAGACCACATCAAGTTTTACTTCATCAAGTACGACTACAAGTCCAAGGATTCCCATCAAGTTGATGTGGATCCCAAAGAAAAAGAACTAGAGTGTTCTTGAGGGTGACTCCGCCAACATATTTCACTCATATTCATTTTGGCAAGGACATGTGCAATCAACTTCCATATCTTGCACTAGGTCATGGAGTCACAAACCCTCTTGTTGGTAAGACAAGGGACAAGGTAACCTAATGCTTTCATGGACATCATCATATGTGTGTTTCACTCTATGTCTATGGATATCCTTGTATGTTCCTTGTGGGACTAACCCATGTAGGTATTGAAAGCGCAACACTCTAACGGATAGCTACAAAAGATCTACATCAACATTGAGCATCCACATCTTCAACATCTACATGAAGTTATCAACGACAAAACCCAAGGTTAGTTCATCCCTCTTAGGGGGGATATCACATCTAGGGGGGAGCTTTGCTCTAAAAAATTGAGCTAAAGCAACTCTAATGGTGTGAACACAACAATGCTCTATGTAAAAGTGGTAACTGATACGTCCATTTTGCATCATGCTTTTATATCGATATTTATTGCATTATGGGCTGTTATTACACATTATGTCACAATACTTATGCCTATTCTCTCTTATTTTACAAGGTTTACATAAGGAGGGAGAATGCCGGCAGCTGGAATTCTGGGCTGGAAAAGGAGCAAATATTAGAGACCTATTCTGCACAACTCCAAAAGTCCTGAAACTCCAAGAAAGTTATTTTTGGAAATAATAAAAAATACTGGAAGAAGAATCTACGTCAGGGGGGCCTCCACCTGTCCATGAGGATGGGGGCGCGCCCTACCCCCTGGGCGCGCCCCCTGCCTCGTGGCCCCTGTTGGCCCTCCGGTGCCCATCTTCTGCTATATGAAGTCTTTCGTCCGAATAAAAATCATAAGCAAGCTTTCGGGACGAGACTCCGCCGCCACGAGGCGGAACCTTGGCAGAACCAATCTAGGACTCCGGCAGAGCTGTTCTTCCGGGGACACTTCCCTCCGGGAGGGGGAAATCATCGCCATCGTCATCACCAACGCTCCTCTCATCGGGAGAGGGCAATCTCCATAAACATCTTCACCAGCACCATCTCCTCTCAAACCCGAGTTCATCTCTTGTATCCAATTCTTGTCTCATAGTCTGGGATTGGTACCTGTAGGTTGCTAGTAGTGTTGATTACTCCTTGTAGTTGATGCTAGTTGGTTTATTTGGTGGAAGATCATATGTTCAGATCCTATATGCATATTAATACTCCTTTGATTATGAACATGAATATGCTTTGTGAGTAGTTACGTTTGTTCCTGAGGACACGGGAGAAGTCTTGCTATTAGTAGTCATGTGAATTTGGCATTCGTTCGATATTTTGATCAGATGTATGTTGTCTATCCTCTAGTGGTGTTATGTGAACGTCGACTACATGAAACTTCACCATTATTTGGTCCTAGAGGAAGTCATTGGGAAGTAATAAGTAGATGATGGGTTGCTAGAGTGACAAAAGCTTAAACCCTAGTTTATGCGTTGCTTCGTAAGGGGCTGATTTGGATCCATATGTTTCATGCTATGGTTAGGTTTACCTTAATACTTTTGTTGTAGTTGGGGATGCTTGCAATAGAGGTTAATCATAAGTGGGATTCTTGTCCAAGTAAGGGCAGCACCCAAGCACCGGTCCACCCACATATCAAATTATCAAAGTACCGAACGCGAATCATATGAACGTGATGAAAACTAGCTTGACGATAATTCCCATGTGTCCTCGGGAGCGCTTTTCTCTATATAAGAGTTTGTCCAGGCTTGTCCTTTGCTACAAAAAGGATTGGGCCACCTTGCTGCACTTTATTTACTTTTGTTACTTGTTGCTCGTTACAAATTATCCTATCACAAAACTATCTGTTACCTATTATTTCAGTGCTTGCAGAGAATACCTTGCTCAAAACCGCTTATCATTTCCTTCTGCTCCTTGTTGGGTTCGACACTCTTACTTATCGAAAGGACTATGATAGATTCCCTATACTTGTGGGTCATCAAGACTCTTTTCTGGCGCCGTTGCCGGGGAGTGAAGCGCCTTTTGTAGGTGGAATTTGGTAAGGAAAATTTTATATAGTGTGCTGAAATTTACTGTCACTTGTTACTATGGAAAGTAATCCTCTGAGGGGCTTGTTCGGGGTATCTTCACCCCGACCAGTAGAGCAAAGAGTTGCTCCTCAACCTACTGAAGATGAAAATGTTTACTTTGAAATTCCTTCGGGTATGTTAGAAAAATTGCTAGCTAATCCTTTTGCAGGAGACGGAACAAAGCATCTTGATGAGCACCTAATCTATGTGGATGAAGTTTGTGGATTATTTAAGCTTGCAGGTATACCCGGTGATGTTATCAAGAAGAAGGTCTTACCTTTATCTTTGAAGGGAGATGCTTTGACATGGTATAGGCTATGTGATGATATGGGATCATGGAACTACAAACGATTGAAATTGGAATTTCATCAGAAGTTTTATCCTATGCATCTTGTTCATCGTGATCACAATTATATATATAATTTTTGGCCTCGCGAAGGAGAAAGCATCGCTCAAGCTTGGGGGAGGCTTAAATCAATGTTATATTCATGCCCCAATCATGAGCTCCCAAGAGAAATAATTATTCAAAGTTTTTATGCTCGGCTTTCTGATAACAATCGCACCATGCTCGATACTTCTTGTGCTGGCTCTTTCATGATGAAAACTATTGAATTCAAATGGGATTTATTGGAAAGAATTAAACGCAACTCTGAAGATTGGGATCTCGACGAAGGTAAGGAGTCAGGTATGACACCTAAGTTTGATCGTGTTAAATCTTTTATGGATACCGATGTTTTCCGTAAATTTAGCACTAAATATGGACTTGACTCTGAGATAGTAGCTTCTTTTTGTGAATCTTTTGCTGCTCATATTGATCTCCCTAAGGAGAAGTGGTTTAAATATCATCCTCCCATAGAAGTAAAAGTAGCTGCACCTACTAAAGTTGAAGAAAAGACTATCACTTATAATGACCCTATTGTTCCTACTTCTTATGTTGAGAAACCACCTTTCCCTGTTAGGATAAAGGATCATGCTAAAGCTTCAACTGTGGTCCGTAAAAGCAATATTAGAACTTATACACCTTCTGAGCAAATTAAAGTTGAACCTAATATTGCTATTGTTAAAGTTCTCTTGTCTGATAATATTGATGGGCATGTTATTCATCTCCGTGATGAAACTGCTATAATTGCCAAACCTTGTGCTAAAGATAAACATAGACATGTGGTAGGCATGCCTGTTATTTCTGTTAAAATAGGAGATCATTGTTATCATGGCTTATGTGATATGGGTGCTAGTGCTAGTGCTAGTGCAATACCTATTGACTTATACAAAGAAATTAAGCATGACATTGCACCTACTGAGTTAGAAGATATTGATGTCACAATTAAACTTGCCAATAGAGATACTATATCACCAATGGGAATTGTTAGAGATGTTGAAGTCTTGTGTGGGAAAACTAAATATCCAGCTGATTTTCTTGTTCTTGGCTCCCCACAAGATAGCTTTTGTCCCATTATATTTGGTAGACCCTTCTTGAACACCGTTAATGCTAGGATAGACTGCGAAAAGGATGTTGTTACTATTGGTTTGGGTGATATGTCTCATGAGTTTAATTTCTCTAAATTTCGTAGACAACACCGTGAAGAGGAATTAGCTAGTAAGGATGAAATTATTGGTCTTGCTTCTATTGCCGTACCTCCTAGTGATCCTTTAGAACAATATTTGCTAGACCATGAAAATGATATGTTTATGAATGAAAGAAGGGAAATAGATGGAGTATTCTTTAAATAGGAACCCATCCCGAAACACAATTTGCCTGTTGAAATCCTAGGGGATCCTCCTCCACCCAAGGGTGATTCCGTGTTTGAGCTTAAACCGTTACCTGATACTCTTAAATATGCTTATCTTGATGAGAAAAAGATATATCCTATTATTATTAGTGCTAACCTTTCAGAGCATGAAGAAGAGAGATTATTGAAAACTCTGAGGAAGCACCGTGCTGCTATTGGATATACTCTTGATGATCTTAAGGGCATTAGTCCCACTCTATTTCAACATAAAATAAATTTGGAGAAAGATGCCAAACCAGTTCGTGATCATCAACGACGACTGAATCCTAAAATGAAAGAAGTGGTAAGAAAGGAAATACTAAAGCTCCTTGAGGCAGGTATAATTTATCCCGTTGCTGATAGTCAGTGGGTAAGTCCTGTCCATTGTGTCCCTAAGAAGGGAGGTATTACCATAGTTCCTAATGATAAAGATGAATTGATTCCGCAAAGAATTATTACAGGTTATAGGATGCTAATTGATTTCCGCAAATTAAATAAGGCTACTAAAAAAGATCATTGCCCCTTACCTTTTATCGATCAAATGCTAGAAAGATTATCTAAACATACACATTTTTGCTTTCTAGATGGTTATTCTGGTTTCTCTCAAATACCTGTGTCAGCCGATGATCAATCAAAGACCACTTTTACTTGCCCTTTTGGTACTTTTGCTTATAGACGTATGCCTTTTGGTTTATGTAATGCACCTGCTACCTTTCAAAGATGCATGAGGACTATATTCTCTGACTTTTGTGAAAAGATTTGTGAGGTTTTCAAGGACGATTTCTCCGTTTATGGATCCTCTTTTGATGATTGCTTGAGCAACCTTGATCGATTTTTGCAGAGATGTGAAGAAACTAATCTTGTCTTGAATTGGGAAAAGTGCCACTTTATGGTTAATGAAGGTATTGTCTTGGGGCATAAAGTTTCTGAAAGAGGTATTGAGGTTGATAAAGCCAAGGTTGATGCTATTGAAAAGATGCCATGTCCCAAGGACATCAAAGGTATAAGAAGTTTCCTTGGTCACACCGGTTTTTATAGGAGGTTCATTAAGGACTTCTCAATAATTTCTCGGCCTCTGACTAATTTATTACAAAAGGATATACCATTTGTTTTTTATGATGATTGTGTAGAAGCATTTGAAATACTTAAGAAAGCATTGATCTCTCCACCTATTGTTCAGCCACCTGATTGGAATTTACCCTTTAAAATTATGTGTGATGCTAGTGATTATGTTGTAGGTGATGTTCTAGGGCAAAGAGTTGATAAGAAATTAAATGTTATTCAATATGCTAGTAAAAATCTAGACAATGCCCAGAGAAATTATGCTACTACTGAAAAAGAATTCTTAGCAGTTGTATTTGCTTGTGATAAGTTCAGACCTTATATTGTTGATTCCAAAGTAACTATTCATACGGATCATGCTGCTATTAAATATCTTATAGAAAAGAAAGATGCTAAACCTAGACTTATTAGATGGGTTCTCTTGCTACAAGAATTTGATTTGCATATTGTTGATAGAAAGGGAGCTGAGAACCCCGTTGCAGACAACTTGTCTAGGTTAGAAAATGTTCTTGATGACCCACTACCTATTGATGATAGCTTTCCTGATGAACAACTGAATGTCATAAATGCTTCTCGTACGTCTCCATGGTATGCTGATTATGCTAATTATATTGTTGCTAAATTTATACCACCTAGTTTCACATACCAGCAAAAGAAAAAGTTTTTCTATGATTCGAGACATTACTTTTGGGATGACCCACATCTTTATAAATAAGGAGTAGATGGTGTTATTAGACGTTGTGTACCTGAGCATGAACAGGAATAGATCCTACGCAAGTGTCATTCTGAGGCTTATGGAGGACACCACGCTGGAGATAGAACTGCACATAAGGTATTGCAATCCGGGTTTTATTGGCCTACTCTCTTCAAGAATGCCCGTAAGTTTGTCTTATCTTGTGATGAATGTCAAAGAATTGGTAATATTAGTAGACGCCAAGAAATGCCTATGAATTATTCACTTGTTATTGAACCATTCGATGTTTGGGGCTTTGATTATATGGGACCGTTTCCTGCCTCTAATGGATACACACATATTTTAGTTGCTGTTGATTACGTTACTAAGTGGGTAGAAGCTATTCCAACCAGTAGTGCTGATCATAACACCTCTATTAAGATGCTTAAGGAAGTTATTTTTCCGAGGTTTGGAGTCCCTAGATATTTAATGACTGATGGTGGTTCACATTTTATTCATGGTGCTTTCCGTAAAATGCTTGCTAAATATGATGTTAATCATAGAATTGCATCTCCTTATCACCCGCAGTCTACTGGTCAAGTGGAATTGAGTAATAGAGAGCTCAAATTAATTTTGCAAAAGATTGTTAATAGATCTAGAAAGAATTGGTCCAAGAAACTTGATGATGCATTATGGGCCTATAGAACTGCATATAAAAATCCTATGGGTATGTCTCTGTATAAAATGGTTTATGGAAAAGCATGTCACTTACCTCTCGAACTAGAACATAAGGCTTATTGGGCTATTAAATAGCTCAAATATGATTTCAAACTTGCCGGTGAGAAGAGGTTATTTGATATTAGCTCACTTGATGAATGGAGAACCCAGGCCTATGAGAATGCCAAGTTGTTTAAAGAAAAAGTTAAAAGATGGCATGACAAAAGGATACAAAAGCATGAGTTTAATGTAGGTGATTACGTATTGCTATACAACTCTCGTTTAAGATTTTTTGCAGGAAAACTTCTCTCTAAATGGGAAGCTCCTTACGTTATCGAGGAGGTCTATCGTTCCGGTGCCATAAAAATCAACAACTTCGAGGGCACGAATCCGAAGGTGGTGAACGGTCAAAGAATTAAACATTATATCTCAGGTAATCCCATAAATATTGAAACCAATGTTATTGAAACCGTGACCCCGGAGGAATATATAAGGGACACTTTCCGGAACGTTTCAGACTCCGAAAAGGAATAGGTACGTGGTAAGGTAAGTAAACCGACTCCAAAACAGTTCTAATGGCAATTTTTCTCCGTTTTGGAATATTTAGAAAAATAGAAAAATAAGAAGCAATCCGGGAAGGACACGAGGGCTCCACGAGGGTGGAGGGCGCGCCCTACCCCCCTGGGCGCGGCCCCCTGCCTCGTGGGCACCTCGTGCGCTCTCCGGACTCCGTTTTCTTGCACGATACGTATTTTGGTCGGTAAAAATTCATTATATAATCTCCCGAAGGTTTTGACTCCTGTATCACGCAAATATTCTCTGTTCTTTTTCCGAGCTGTTGCTGCTACAGATTAGAGCAAGATGTCTTCTCAAGAGTCAGTTGGGGAGAGCCGGGTGTCTCATCCGGCATCGGGACCAAGGACAAACAGCGATGCTGACCACTTTGGGCCAGCAACGGAGGAAGAGATGGAGATTGATTTGATGAGGATAGACGCCATGGAGGAGGATCAAGAAGTCACTTCTCGCTTCCGAGCTGGATTCACGATGGGGGAACTACACAGCTCGGCTATCCAAACTCAGTTATCCCTTCCAATGTTAGATTTCTTTCTTATGAAAATATGAAGAAGAGTGTCACTTGTTCTCCCGCAGCTATGCAACACCCTTGGGTGCAAGGAGCTTTAGCCGTTACAGGGAAGCTTCTTAAGGAGATAATGGATCTCAAGCAGCAACTCAATAAGGTCAAGGAAGAGAATCGTATCCTGAGGGGCATTATCGCCAAGAATATCACATCACCATCCCCGAAGAAGGAAACATAATCACATGGGTCTGGACACTCCCCTTGGCAACTGCCAAGCTTGGGGGAGGTGCCCCGGTATCGTATCACCACCACACTCCTATCTTTACCTTTTTCTTAGTTCGAACCTTTTAGTAGCATCTCGATCTAGTAGAATAAAGTTTTGGTATGATCTAGTTTTGAGTTTTGCTTTATGATCCCTCTATGTAATCGAGTCCGTGAGCTATATAAAAAAGATTAGTGTTGAGTCAAGGGCTTGATTATTTTGCCATGATTTTGAATGAGTAAAAGAAAAAAGGAAAAGAATAAAAAGAAATAAAGAGATCATATTAATCTTATTGAGAGTAATGACTTCACATAGAAAGAGTATGATGATTAAAAATTGTTGAGAGTTGACAAACATAGCTTTGGTCATCGTTGCAATTAATAGGAAGTAATAAAGAAAGAGAGGTTTCACATATAAATATACTATCTTGGACATCTTTTATGATTGGGAGCACCCATTAAAATATGACATGCTAAAGAGTTGATGTTGGACAAGGAAGACAACGTAATGGGTCATGTTTTCTTATAACTGAGATAAAGTATATTGTCATGGATCATCCAACATGTTGAGCTTGCCTTTCCCCCTCATGCTAGCCAAATTCTTTGCACCAAGTAGAGATACTACTTGTGCTTCCAAAAACCCTTAAACCAGTTTTGCCATGAGAGTCCACCATATCTACCTATGGATTGAGTAAGATCCTTCAAGTAAGTTGTCATCGGTGCAAGCAATAAAAATTGCTCTCTAAATATGTGTGATTGATTGGTGTGGAGGAAATAAGCTTTATACGATCTTGTGATGTGGAAGAAATAAAAGCGACGGACTGCATAATAAAGGTTCATATCACAAGTGGCAATATAAAGTGGCGTTCTTTCGCATTAAGATTTTGTGCATCCAACCCTGAAAGCGCATGGCAACCTCTGCTTCCCTCTACGAAGGGCCTATCTTTTATTATCTTCTACCTTATGCAAGAGTCATGGTGATCTTCACCTTTCCTTTTCACATTTTATCCTTTGGCAAGCACATGATGTTGGAAAGATCCTGATATATATATATATATATCTAATTGGATGTGGGTTAGCATGAACTATTATTGTTGACATTACCCTTGAGGTAAAAGGTTGGGAGGCGAAACTATAAGCCCCTATCTTTCTCTTTGTCCGGTTAAAACTCCGTAACCACAAGTATTGCGTGAGTGTTAGCAATTATGAAAGACTAAATGATAGTTGAGTGTGTGGACTTGCTAGAAAGCTCTGACATAGACTCTTTCTGATGTTATGATAAATTGCAATTGCCTCAATGACTAAGATTATAGTTTGTTAGTTCTCAATAAAGTTTCTGATTCATACTTTGCATTGTGAATAGATTATTACTTGAGCATAAGAAATCATATGACAATACCCATATATGTTGCTGTTATGAGAATAATCATGATGCCCTCATGTCCGTATTGTATTTTATCGACACCTCTACCTCTAAACATGTGGACATATTTATCGTTATCGGCTTCTGCTTGAGGACAAGTGAGGTCTAAGCTTGGGGGAGTTGATACGTCCATTTTGCATCATGCTTTTATATCGATATTTATTGCATTATGGGCTGTTATTACACATTATGTCACAATACTTATGCCTATTCTCTCTTATTTTACAAGGTTTACATAAGGAGGGAGAATGCCGGTAGCTGGAATTCTGGGCTGGAAAAGGAGCAAATATTAGAGACCTATTCTGCACAACTCCAAAAGTCCTGAAACTCCACGAAAGTTATTTTTGGAAATAATAAAAAATACTGGAAGAAGAATCTACGTCAGGGGGGCCTCCACCTGTCCACGAGGGTGGGGGCGCGCCCCTGCCTCGTGGGCCCCCTGTTGGCCCTCCGGTGCCCATCTTCTGCTATATGAAGTCTTTCGTCCGAAGAAAAATCATAAGCAAGCTTTCGGGACGAGACTCCGCCGCCACGAGGCGGAACCTTGGTGGAACCAATCTAGGACTCCGGCAGAGCTGTTCTTCCGGGGACACTTCCCTCCGGGAGGGGGAAATCATCGCCATCGTCATCACCAATGCTCCTCATATCGGGAGAGGGCAATCTCCATCAACATCTTCACCAGCACCATCTCCTCTCAAACCCTAGTTCATCTGTTGTATCCAATTCTTGTCTCATAGTCTAGGATTGGTACCTGTAGGTTGCTAGTAGTGTTGATTACTCCTTGTAGTTGATGCTAGTTGGTTTATTTGGTGGAAGATCATATGTTCAGATCCTATATGCATATTAATACTCCTCTGATTATGAACATGAATATGCTTTGTGAGTAGTTACATTTGTTCCTGAGGACATGGGAGAAGTCTTGCTATTAGTAGTCATGTGAATTTGGTATTCGTTCGATATTTTGATGAGATGTACGTTGTCTATCCTCTAGTGGTGTTATGTGAACGTCGACTACATGACACTTCACCATTATTTGGGCCTAGAGGAAGGCATTGGGAAGTAATAAGTAGATGATGGGTTGCTAGAGTGACAGAAGCTTAAACCCTAGTTTATGCGTTGCTTCATAAGGGGCCGATTTGGATCCATATGTTTCATGCTATGGTTAGGTTTACCTTAATACTTTTGTTGTAGTTGGGGATGCTTGCAATAGAGGTTAATCATAAGTGGGATGCTTGTCCAAGTAAGGGCAGCACCCAAGCACCGGTCCACCCACATATCAAATTATCAAAGTACCGAACGCGAATCATATGAACGTGATGAAAACTAGCTTGACGATAATTCTCATGTGTCCTCGGGAGCGCTTTTCTCTATAAAAGAGTTTGTCCAAGCTTGTCCTTTGCTACAAAAAGGATTGGGCCACCTTGCTGCACTTTATTTACTTTTGTTACTTGTTGCTCGTTACAAATTATCCTATCACAAAACTATCTGTTACCTATTATTTCAGTGCTTGCAGAGAATACCTTGCTGAAAATCGCTTATCATTTCCTTCTGCTCCTCGTTGGGTTCGACACTCTTACTTATCGAAAGGACTACGATAGATCCCCTATACTTGTGGGTCATCAGTAACCCCACTTGTGCTTAAACGATGAGTATTACCTATGATCAAATGTTCTCATTTGACTCCTAAGTCAATATACTCATATATAGATGACACTAGTCATCGCCAATTGCTTGATAGATGCTAGAGTGTATGTGCATGCTTTGTAACATGTTTTATTTGCTATATTATTGTGTGAGCATGTTGGTTGCATAATTTTCTCCATTCGAGGACATCCATTTGTAGTTTTGATTGTTTGGTTTTTATTGGTCAAATGGATGGACAATAATGCCTAATTACTCCCTCCGGCTATCTATGCTTTTTCTCTTCTCAAATTTTATTCATGCTACATCACAAAATTTGAACAAGTGTCTTTTGGACCCTCCGAGTGAGGATCACTCGGAGCCACTGATCTTTCAAGGGCTGACTTCCAAAACCTCTTAGTGAATTTCGGTTAGACAAACACATTCCTATTCGGTCCCACCCAAACCACTAGGTTGATCTAGGTTTTCACCTCGGTGCCACCGATTAGAAAAATTCGGTCTCACCGAGTTGCAGCAACTGCAAGCAGTTTTGCATCTCGGTGCCACTGAACCGTTCCAATCGGCGCCACCGACAGCTAATGGGTATTTATACTCCGCGGCCCGACGTTTGGAAATTTCTTCAAACACTCGAGCCTGCGCCCCCCCCCCCATTTCTGTCGTTCTTGGTCTCCGGATCATCGTCGTCTCCACCTATGTGTCGTCATCACAGGTCTCCGCCACCATCAAGGGGAATTGCCTCTGCTATTGCCGCCGTAGCGAGCCATCACCAAGTTAGGGTATGGTTTGGCCCCTTTGTGAAATTTCCTTTTTCCGATTCAATGCACAAAGTAAATGCTTGCATTCTTGCCACGATTGAAAGTTTCCTATCCACACAAAAACTTCTCCAGATTAGATTTGATGCAAAATCTTAGGGTTAGGTTTCCGCCGAACTCATCTTGCACCGACTGAATTGAAGTTTTCGGTCACACCGATTGGCCCTGGCCAATGCACTAAGTACAAATCGGTCTGACCAAAACGTACTGATCAGTGAGACCGAAAGCAATTTCTCAGTGAAACCCTAGCATCTCGGAGTCACCGAACTGCAACTCGGTCTGACCGAAACTGCATGTTTAGACTATGTTAAGTGCTTCGGTGTCACCGAGATTATCAAATCGGTAGCTCCAAAATGCTTTCTGTAGAAAACTAAAGTTAAGATTTTGAATCATTTTTGCAAAAACCAGTTGTCTTTTGTGATGCTCATCCACTCTACCTACATCCACCTATTCACAGGGTCAGTTGGAGAGATGTCAGAGGCCAGTGATAGCCAGAACAGGTCAAAGGAGCAAGTTAACCTCAGTGAGGGCACAAGCCCTACTGGTAGCTATGATGAGGGTAGCAGAAGGCCCCCTAGCAACTTGCCAAAGGCTGCTACCAGATAGAGGAAGAAGAGGAATTCTGACAGTGAAGATGAGGATTTTGTGATTGAGGAAGAAGTGACTTCCAAGAAGACAGTGGTCAAGAAGGAGTATGTTGGTGCTGCTACCACCACCAAGTCAGGTCTGCAAAAGAAAACTCCTGCCAAGAGAGCTCCAGTGTCCAAAGCTAGAACATCAACTCAAGAAACCATGCAGTTCAGACTTGAGCCCAGAGAGGAAGATGAAGCTGCTCGTGGGAAGAAAAGAAAAGGAAGGAAAGGGTCAAGAAGACCATTGCCATACTTATTGGAAGACCATCCATGATGAGGGATGAGGATGAAGAGGAGGAGGAAGAGCATGTTGCACCTCCTGCGAAGTCTCAAAAGTTGATGGCTAATGCCATCAAGACTGGTGCTGCTCCTTCCAAGCCCAAGTCTGCTCCCAAACCTGCTGCACCCAAGCCTTCTGTTCCAAAGAGATCCACAAGAAATATCCCATCTGCAGAGAAGAACAAGGCCCCAGTGCCTGAGGTCCAAGAGGATGATGAGCCACTAGTGCTCAGAAAACTGAAGCCCAAGATTCCATATCATAATGATGATCATCCAGTGGCTGAAAACATGAAGTTGAGGAAGGATAATGGTCTGAGATTATGGAGACACTTCTTGAGCTTGCGTTGGATTTTCCCTTGAGGAGGAAAGGGTGATGCAGCAAAGTAGAGTAAGTATTTCCCTCAGTTTTGAGAACCAAGGTATCAATTCAGTAGGAGACAACGCACAAGTCACCGAATATCTGCACAAACAAACACCAACTTGCACCCAACGCGATGAAGGGTTTGTCAATCCCTTCACGGTTAATTGCAAAGTGAGATCTGATAGAGATAGATAAACGGTAAAGTAAATATTTTTGGTATTTTTGGTTTATAGATCGGAAAGTAAAAGATTGCAGAAAGTAAATAGGAAACTAATATGATGGAAAGTAGACCCGGGGACCATAGATTTCACTAGAGGCTTGTCTCAAGATAGAAAATATTACGATGGGTGAAATTACTGCCGAGCAATTGATAGAAAAACGCAAAGTTATGACGAAATCTAAGGCAATGATCATGAATATAGGCATCACGTCCGTGTCAAGTAGACCGAAACGATTCTGCATCTACTACTATTACTCCACACATCAACCACTATCCAGCATGCATCTTGAGTATTAAGTTCATAAAGAACAGAGTAACGCATTCAGCAAGATGACATGATGTAGAGAAATTAACTCAAACAATATGATGAAAACCCCATCTTGTTATCCTCGATGGCAACAATACAATGCATGCCTTGCTGCCCCTACTGTCATTGGGAAAGGACACCGCAAGATTAAACCCAAAGCTAAGCACTTCTCCCATTGCAAGAAAAATCAATCTATTTGGCCAAACCAAACCGATAGTTCAAAGAGAATTAGAAAGATATCAAATCATGCATATAAGAATTCAGAGGAGAATAAAATAATATTCATAGATAAGCTGATCATAAATCCACAATTCATCGGATATCAGCAAACACACCGCAAAAAAGTATTAAATCGAATAGATCTCCAAGAACATCAAGGAGTACATGGTATTGAGAATCAAAGAGAGAGAAGAAGCCATCTAGCTACTAGCTATGGACCCGTAGGTCTGTGGTAAACTACCCACGCTTCATCGGAAGGGCAATAGAGTTGATGTAGAAGCCCTCCATGATCTAATCTCCCTCCGACAGGACGCCGGAAAAGGCCCCTAGATGGGATCCCACGGATACCGAGGGTTGCGGCGGTGGAGAAGTGTTTTCGTGGATGCCTCTGGTGGTTCGGGCATATAAGAGTATATATAGGCGAAAGAATTAGGTCAGGAGACACACGAGGGGCCCAAAAGGGTGTGGGCGCACCCTACCCCCCTGGGCGCACCCTCCATCCTTGTGGCCGCCTCATGGCTCCTCCGACTTCATCTCCAAGTCTCCTGGTTTCCTTCTGGTCCAAGAAAAATCATCGCGAAAGTTTTATTCCATTTGGACTCCGTTTGGTATTCCTTTTCTACGAAACTCAAAAACAGGGAAAAAATAGGAACTGGCACTGGGCTCTAGGTTAATAGGTTAGTCCCGAAAATAATATAAAATAGCATATTAATGCATATAAAACATCCAAAACAGATAATATAATAGCATGGAACAATCAAAAATTATAGATATGTTGGAGACGTATCAAGCATCCCCAAGCTTAATTCCTGCTCATCCTCGAGTAGTCAAATGATAAAAACCGATTTTTTTATGTGGAATGCTACCTAACATATTTATCCATGTAATTTCTTTATTGTGGCATGAATGTTCAGATCTGTATGATTCATAACAAAAGTTTAATATTGACATGAAAAACAATAATACTTCAAGCATACTAAATGATAACCCACAAGTATAGGGGATCAATTGTAACCTCTTTCGATAAGTAAGAGTGTAGAAACCATCGAGGAGCTAAAGGTAGAACAAATATTCCCTCAAGTTCTATCGACCACCGATACAACTCTACGCACACTTGACGTTCGCTTTACCGGAAACAAGTATGAAACTAGAAGTACTTTGTAGGTGCTTTTGGATAGGTTTGCAAGAATATAAAGAGAGCGTAAATAAAAGGTAGGGGCTGTTTAGATAAAGACACAACTAAATTAGTTATAGTAAAGAGTGTTTTGTTACGAGAAAGTTATTTGTCCCTAGGCAATCGATAAATAGACCGGTAATCATTATTGCAATTTTATTTGAGGGAGAGGCATAAGCTAACATACTTTCTCTACTTGGATCATATGCACTTATGATTGGAACTCTAGCAAGCATCCACAACTACTAAAGATCATTAAGGTAAAACCCAACCATAGCATTAAAGCATCAAGTCCTCTTTATCCCATACGCAACAACCCCCTTACTCGGGTTTGTGTTTCAGTCACTCACGCAACCCACTATAAGCGAATCATGAATGTATTGCAACACCCTACAGAGGGGATCCCTCACGCTTGCGCGACACGGAGAGCACCATAGGACAGCACCAATAATAAAACATGCAACTCAAACCAATCACGATCATCAATTAACCCATAGGACAAAACGGATCTACTCAAACATCATAGGATAGCCATACATCATTGGGAAATAATATATAGCATTGAGCACCATGTTTAAGTAGAGAGTACAGCGGCTGCATAGAGGGGGGAAGAGTTGGTGATGATGGCGGTGAAGTTGTTGGTGTAGATTGCGTTGATGATGATGGCCCCAGCGGTGTTCCGGCGCCACCGGAAGAGAGGGGGAGAGGGGCCCCCTTCTTCTTCTTCTTCTTGCTTGACCTCCTCCCTAGATGGGAGAAGGGTTTCCCCTCTGGTCCTTGGTCTCCATCGCATGGGAGGGGCGAGAGCCCCTCCGAGATTGGATCTGTCTCTCTGTCTCTCTCTGTTTCTGCGTTCTAGTCGGCTGCCCTTTCACTGTTTCGTATATATATATATATATATGGAGATCCGTAACTCCGATTGGACTGAAATCTTCGCCGTGATTTTTTCCTAAAAATTAGCTTTCTTGCGGCCGGAGAAGGGCATCAACCGCCTTACGGGGGGCCAACGAGGGGGGCAGGCGCGCCCCCTGCCTCGTGCCCCCCTCGGGCACCGTCTCACGTGGATTTTTCTTCCCATATTCTCTGAATATTCCAAAAATAATCTCCGCCCGTTTTTATCCCGTTTGGACTCCGTTTGATATGGGGTTTGTGCGAAACATAAAACATGCAACAAACAGGAACTGGCACTGGGAAGTGGATCAATATGTTAGTCCCAAAAATAGTATAAAAAGTTGCCAAAAGTATATGAAAGTTGTATAATATTGGCATGGAACAATCAAAAATTATAGATACAATGGAGACGTATCAGCATCCCCAAGCTTAATTCCTGCTCATCCTCGAGTAGGTAAATGATAAAAAGATAATTTTTTATGTGGAATGCTACCTAGCATAACCTTGATCACATATCTAATCATGGCATGAATATTAAGACACGAGTGATTCAAAGCAATAGTCTATCATTTGACATAAAAACAATAATACTTCAAGCCTACTAATTAAGCAATCATGTCTTTTCAAAATAACATGGCCAAAGAAAGTTATCCCTACAAAATCATATAGTCTGGCTATGCTCCATCTTCACCACACAAAATATTCAAATCATGCACAACCCCAATGACAAGCCAAGCAATTGTTTCATACTTTTGATGTTCTCAAACCTTTTCAACTTTCACGCAATACATGAATGTGAGCCATGGACATAGCACTATAGGTGGAATAGAATATGATGGTGGAGGTTGTATGGAGAAGACAAAAAGGAGAAGGTCTCACATCGACGCGGCTAATCAATGGGCTATGGAGATGCCCATCAATTGATGTCAATGTGAGGAGTAGGGATTGCCATGCAACAGATGCACTAAGAGCTATAAGTGTATGAAAGCTCAAACCGGAAACTAAGTGGGTGTGCATCCAACTTGCTTGCTCATGAAGACCTCGGGCATTTGAGGAAGCCCATCATCGGAATATACAAGTCAAGTTCTATAATGAAAATTCCCACTAGTATATGAAAGTGATAACTCAAGAGACTCTCTATATGAAGGAGCATGGTGCTACTCTGAAGCACAAGTGTGGTAAAAGGATAGAAACATTGCCCCTTCTCTCTTTTTCTCTCATTTTTTTGGTGGGCTTCTTTGGCCTCTTTTTTATTTGGGCTTCTTTGGCCTCTTTTTTTTGTAAAGTCCGGAGTCTCATCCCGACTTGTGGGGGAATCATAGTCTCCATCATCCTTTCCTCACTGGGGCAATGCTCTAATAATGATGATCATCACACTTTTATTTACTTACAACTCAATATTACAACTCGATATCTGGAACAAATATATGACTCTATATGAATGCCTCCGGCGGTGTACCGGGATGTGCAATGATCTAGCGTAGCAAAGATACCAAAAAACGGACAAGCCATGAAAATATCATGCTAGCTATCTTATGATCATGCAAAGCAATATGACAATGAATGCTCGAGTCATATATATGATGATGATGGAAGTTGCATGGCAATATATCTCGGAATGGCTATGGAAATGCCATGATAGGTAGGTATGGTGGCTGTTTTGAGGAAGATATAATGAGGCTTATGTGTGATAGAGCATATCGTATCACGGTGTTTGGATGCACCGGCGAAGTTTGCACCAACTCTCGAGGTGAGAAAGGGCAATGCACGGTACCGAAGAGGCTAGCAATGATGGAAGGGTGAGAGTGCGTATAATCCATGGACTCAACATTAGTCATAAAGAACTCACATACTTATTGCAAAAATCTATTATTCATCGAAACAAAGTACTACGCGCATGCTCCTAGGGGGGATATATTGGTAGGAAAAGACCATCGCTCGTCCCCGACCGCCACTCATAAGGAAGACAATCAATAAATAAATCATGCTCCGACTTCATCACATAACGGTTCACCATACGTGCATGCTACGGGAATCACAAACTTCAACACAAGTATTTCTACAATCCACAACTACCCACTAGCATGAATCTAATATCACCATCTTTATATCGCAAAACTATTGCAAGGAATCAAACATATCATATTCAGTGATCTACAAGTTTTATGTAGGATTTTATGACTAACCATGTGAATGACCAGTTCCTGTCAACTCTCTAAATAGATATAAGTGAAGCAAGAGAGTTTAATTCTTTCTACAAAATATATTCCCATGCTCTAACAAATATAAGTGAAGCAAAAGAACATTCTACAAATGGTGGTTTTCTATGTAAAGAGAAACAGGCAATCCAAACTTCAAATGATATAAGTGAAGCACATGAAGCATTCTATAAAGCCATACTCAAAAGATATAAGTGAAGTGCAAAGAGCATTCTATAAATCAACCAAGGACTATCTCATAACAGCATGGTGCATAAAATAAAAATGAAAACTAAAGCAAAAGACGCTCCAAGATTTGCACATATCGCATGAATGAAACGAATCCGAAAACATACCGATACTTGTTGAAGAAAGAGGGGATGCCTTCCGGGGCATCCCCAAGCTTAGACGCTTGAGTCTCCTTGAATATTTACTTGGGGTGCCTTGGGCATCCCCAAGCTTGAGCTCTTGCCTCTCTTCCTTCTTCTCACATCGAGACCTTCTCGATCATCGAACACTTCATCCACAAAAAACTTCAACAGAAAACTCGGTAAGATCCGTTAGTATAATAAAGCAAATCACTACTATAAGTACTGTTGCAAACCAATTCATATTTTTTTTGCACTGTGTATACTGTAATATAACTTTTCCATGGCTTAATCCACAGATATAAATCGATAGTTTCATCAAAACAAGCAAACTATGCATCAAAAAACAGAATCTGTCTAAAACAGAACAGTCTGTAATAATCTGAACATTCACCATACTTATGATACTTGAAACATTCTGACAAAATTAGGAAAAATAAACAATTTGTATAGAAAGACAGTGCAAAAAGAATCAGAACCATTTGACGTTCCAGTAAAAAATGTAAAATCGTGCACTACAGCCAAAGTTTCTGTCCTGCACCGTACAAACCAACAAGCATTGTAAACATCCTAAAGGCAAACCTTGGCACATTATTTTTTATAATACAATGGAATTGTACAAGGGGATAATTATTTTTGTTGAAAAGTTTCTGTAATCGAGATTCACAAATTTTCCGTGAGCATGAACAAAGTTCAAGGCTAGCTCCCACTTCAACAATGCTCGTCTTTCTCACTTTCGCTTTTCTTTTTGAAAAGTTTCGGGTTCCCCTCTTTATTTTTATTTTTGTTTTTAAACTAAATAAAAGAACTCAACAGAAATAAATGACTCTCTAAAACTTCCGGGTTGTCTCCCTGGCAGCGCTTTCTTTAAAGCCATTAAGCTAGGCATATAGTGCTCAAGTAGTGAATCCACTCGGATCCCAAGGTATATCAAAGCCAATTTTAATTAGCAATGATTTGGCATTTAGTAGTGAGCACAAACCAAAATATATCATGCAATGACGAAGTCTAACTCTCTTCCTATGCATCGGCATGTCATAAAAGAACAATTCATGCACACATAGTAAAGGCCAATGCATAGTATAAACAGTTTCTTGCAATTTTATCATGTTGGAAACATAGAGAGGTGGGGATATAGTTCCTCTCTCATAATAATTGCAAGTAGGAGCAGCAGGCACATGCATATTATATTCATCAAAATCATCATGTGCAACGGTAAAAGGCAACCCATCAATGTAATCCTTAATAAGTGCAAACTTCTCTGATATAGTGTAGTCGGGAGAATTCAAAAAGATAATAGGACTATCATGCGTGGGTGCAATAGCAACAATTTTATTCATAACATAAGGAACTATAGCAAGTTCATCTCCATAAGCATAATTCATATTGGCATCTTGGCCACAAGCATAGCAAGCATCATCAAAAAGGGATATTTCAAGAGAATCAACGGGATCATAATAGTCATCATAGCAATCATCCTTCGGTAAGCATGAAGGGAAATTAAACAATGTATGAGTTGAAGAGTTACTCTCATCAGAAGGTGGGCACGGGTAGCTAATCCGCTCTTCCTCCTTTTGTTCTTCGCTCTCCTCCTCATCTTTTTCATCCAATGAGCTCACAGTTTCATCAATTTCTTCTTCCATAGATTCCTGCAAAATATTAGTCTCTTCTTGGACAGCGGAGAATTTCTCAATAAATGCATCAATATCGGAATTGAATTCATAATTGGCATAGCAATATTTAAGGATAGCTAAATTTTCAGGTCTATAAACATCATCATAAAGATTTTCAAACTCTTTGAACATAGATTCAATTTCATAAGCACCCATAAAAGCAACAAATTCTTCTATTTGTTCCACATCATAGTAATCATATATACCTCTAGCATAAGAAGCCAAGGTTTCATTATCATTAAATTCGCATGAAAAGGGAAGGTGTAGAGCCTTCATCCTAGAGCAACAAGTATAATCATATCTCATGCATAGTTTCCTAGCATACCACTTCAACATATGAATTTGATCCCATAATAGTTTCCCTTTATGAGTCAAGCGATAATCCCTAAAGTATTCACGTTGATCCAACGTGTCTCCCATAACATAATTGAATGGGGTTTTCTCAGGATTATCAAAGTAGTACATAATATCTTTCACATAATGAGCATCGAGGGTTTTAGGAGGTTCCCCATCTCCATGAGCACCAAGTACACCTAATTTCTTTGGTATTTCGTGTTCCATATCCATAACTAAAGATAGAGAACAACTTAGAACAGCAAATAAAAATTACTTAGTGATAAAGCAAACAAGCACACACGAGAATATTCACCCCACGCTATTGCTCCCCGACAACGGCGCCAGAAAAAGGTCTTGATAACCCACATGTATAGGGGATCAATTGTAGCCTCTTTCGTTAAGTAAGAGTGTCGAAACCAATGAGGAGCTAAAGGTAGAACAAATATTCCCTCAAGTTCTATCGACCACCGATACAACTCTACGCACACTTGACGTTCGCTTTACCGGAAACAAGTATGAAACTAGAAGTACTTTTTAGGTGCTTTTGGATAGGTTTGCAAGAATATAAAGAGAGCGTAAATAAAAGGTAGGGGCTGTTTAGATAAAGACACAACTAAATTAGTTTTAGTAAAGAGTGTTTTGTTACGAGAAAGTTATTTGTCCCTAGGCAATCGATAACTAGACCGGTAATCATTATTGCAATTTTATTTGAGGGAGAGGCATAAGCTAACATACTTTCTCTACTTGGATCATATGCACTTATGATTGGAACTCTAGCAATCATCCACAACTACTAAAGATCATTAAGGTAAAACCCAACCATAACATTAAAGCATCAAGTCCTCTTTATCCCATATGCAACAACCCCCTTACTCGGGTTTGTGTTTCAGTCACTCACGCAACCCACTATAAACGAATCATGAACGTATTGCAACACCCTACAGCGGGGATCCCTCATGCTTGCGCAACACGGAGAGCACCATAGGACAGCACCAATAAAAAAACATCCAACTCAAACCAATCATGATCATCAATTAACCCATAGGACAAAACGGATCTACTCAAACATCATAGCATAGCCATACATCATTGGGAAATAATATATAGCGTTGAGCACCATGTTTAAGTAGAGAGTACAGCGGGTAAAAGAGGGGTTACACCGCTGCATAGAGGGGGGAAGAGTTGGTGATGATGGCGGTGAAGTTGTTGGTGTAGATTGCGGTGATGATGATGGCCCTGGCGGTGTTCCGGCGCCACCGGAAGAGAGTGGGAGAGGGCCCCTTTCTTCTTCTTCTTCCTTGAACTCCTCCCTAGATGGGAGAAGGGTTTCCCCTCTAGTCCTTGGTCTCCATGGCATGGGAGGGGCGACAGCCCCACCGAAATTGGATATGTCTCTCTGTCTCTCTCTGTTTCTGCGTTCTGGTCGGCTGCCCTTTCACCGTTTCGTATATATATGGAGATGTGTAACTCCGATTGGAATGAAATCTTCGCCGTGATGTTTTCCTAAAAATTAGCTTTCTTGCGGCCGAAGAAGGGCATCAACCACCTTACGGGGGGGCCACGAGGGGGGCAGGCGCGCCCCCTGCCTCTTGCCCCCCTCGTGCACCGTCTCACGTGGATTTTTCTTCCCATATTCTCCGAATATTCCAAAAATAATCTCCGTCCGTTTTTATCCCGTTTGGACTCCGTTTGATATGGGGTTTTTGCGAAACATAAAACATGCAACAAACAGGAACTGGCACTGGGCACTGGATCAATATGTTAGTCCCAAAAATAGTATAAAAATTTGCCAAAAGTATATGAAAGTTGTATAATATTGGCATGAAACAATCAAAAATTATAGATACGACGGAGACGTATCACTAACAAGGCAATTATGTCTTCTGAAAATAACATGGCCAAAGAAAGCTTATCCCTACAAAATCATATAGTCTGGCTATGCCCCATCTTCATCACACAAAATATTCAAATCATGCACAACCCCGATGACAAGCCAAGGAACTGTTCCATACTTTTGATGTTCTCAAACCTTTTCAACTTTCACGCAATACATGAGCGTGAGCCATGGACATAGAACTATAGGTGGAATAGATGGTGGTTGTGGAGAAGACAAAAAG
Source organism: Aegilops tauschii subsp. strangulata (assembly GCF_002575655.3). Lineage (NCBI taxonomy): Eukaryota > Viridiplantae > Streptophyta > Magnoliopsida > Poales > Poaceae > Aegilops > Aegilops tauschii. Next base: position 249,969,712 of record NC_053038.3, read on the forward strand.
AAGGAGATAGTCTCACATCAACTAGGCGTATCAACGGGCTATGGAGATGCCCATCAATAGATATCAATGTGAGTGAGTAGGGATTGCCATGCAACGGATGCACTAGAGCTATAAGTTTACGAAAGCTCAAAAACAAAACTAAGTGGGTGTGCATCCTACTTGCTTGCTCATGAAGACCTTGGGCAATTTGAGGAAGCCCGTCGTTGGAATATACAAGCCAAGTTCTATAATGAAAAATTCCCACTAGTATATGAAAGTGACAACATAGGAGACTCTCTATCATGAAAATCATGGTGCTACTTTGAAGCACAAGTGCGGTAAAAGGATAGTAACATTGCCCCTTCTCTGTTTTTCTCACTTTTCTTTTTGGGCCTTCTCTTTTTTTTGCCTTGTCTCTCTTTTTTTATTTCCTCACATGGGACAATGCTCTAATAATGAAGATCATCACACTTTTATCTACTTACAACTCAAGAGTTACAAGTCAATACTAGAACAAAATATGACTATATGAATGCCTCCAGCGGTGTACCGGTATGTGCAATGACTCAAGAGTGACATGTATAAAAAATGATGAAAGGTGGCTTGGCCACAAATACTATGTCAACTACATGATCATGCAAAGCAATATGACAATGATGATGTGTGTCATAATGATAGAGGCGAAGGTGTCCCGATGTTTCGATTATATGGAGGCTATCGTTTTCTGTGGGAGTCAACCTGGACGATTCGACTATGAACGTGGGAGATGTCGCGCCTTAGCAATCGCTAAACCAACTTCCGAGGGTATTGACCACGCCGGAGCACGATCAACCTGACCACGAAGGTCTGTTTCCTGCGAGCAAATGAAGAATAGGCAAGAAACTAAGATTGCAATCTGGATATTGCGAATATAAGAGGAAAGGTTTGTTAATGAAGGTGGGGTTCTGTGACGCCTTTGTCTGGTCGTTGAACACAAACGAAGTACGCGAATTTGTAGCTATGGCGAACTTTTAATATAAACAAAACCCAAAGTCTAAACGATGGCCTAAGGGCTGTATATATGGAGGAAGAGGGGGGAATTTAATGGCCCTTGGAGGAGGGGTCCGAAACCAACCCTAACTCTTGTTTCCCCACACATACGGACTCTAAAAATAGCCTATACTTGACTATTTCGAAATTACATGGGCCTGGCCCAAAATAAGGTGAAGCAGCACCTATAATAGCCTCTGGACGAAATTTATGAAGTGGCATCTTGTATATTTCGTCCAAGGCTTCATGCACTCATTATGGTGGCTTCAAAGTCCTGAAATCATCACTTGTAACTCCGTTCTTGTTCCCCTTGCGCATGCCATCATCTCCATGCTTAATCTTGCTCCAATGTTCATCCCTCTTGTCCAAGCTAGGCCCTTCATTTGTAAGCAAGACAAATGTATCAAATTTAGGCAGCATCATATTCTCATGAACATTAGAATCATTACCAAGAAACGAAAGTACCTGAGAATTTAATTGGCGTGTGCGAGCTCTAGTAATTGGTCCAGTATGTATAGCAGCAGGGGCTGTGGGTGTAATAATGGTATTGATGTCCTCATCACATAATAAACGGAATGGTGGAAAGTTGCATGGCAATATATCTCGGAATGGCTATGGAAATGCCATAATAGGTAGGTATGGTGGCTGTTTTGAGGAAGGTATATGGTGGGTTTATGGTACCGACGAAAGTTGTGTGGTACTAGACAGGCTAGCAAAGGCGAAAAGGTGGGAGTGCGTATAATCCATGGACTCAACATTAGTCATAAAGAACTCACATACTTACTGCAAAAATCTATTAGTCATCAAAACAAAGTACTACGCGCTTGCTCCTAGGGGGATAGATTGGTAGGAAAAGACCATCACTCATCCCCGACCGCCACTCATAAGGAATACAATCAAAAAATATCTCATGCTCCAACTTTATTACATAACGGTTCACCATACGTTCATGCTACGGGACTCACAAACCTCAACACAAGTATTTCTCAAATTCACAATTACTTACTAGCATGACTCTAATATCACCATCTTCATGTCTCAAAACAATCATAAGGAATCAAACTTCTCATAGTATTCACTGCACTTTATATGAAAGTTTTTATTATATCCCTCTTGGATGCCTATCATATTAGGACTAAATTTATAACCAAAGCAAATTATCATGCTGTTTAAACACTCTCAAAATAATATAAGTGAAGCATGATACTTCATAAATTTCTATGAAATAAAACCACCGTCGTGCTCTAAAAAGATATAAGTGAAGCACTAGAACAAAATTGCCTAGCTCAAAAGATATAAGTGAAGCACATAGAGTATTCTAATAAATCACGATTCATGCGTGTCTCTCTCAAAAGGTGCGTACAGCAAGGAGATTGTGGCAAACTAAAAAGAAAAGACTCAAATCATACAAGACGATCCAAGCAAAACACATATCATGTGGTGAATAAAAATATAGCCTCAAGTAAAGTTACCGATAGAAAAGACGAAAGAGGGGATGCCTTCCGGGGCATCCCCAAGCTTAGGCTTTTGGTTGTCCTTGAATATTACCTTGGGGTGCCTTGGGCATCCCCAAGCTTAGGCTCTTGCCACTCCTTATTCCATAGTCCATCAAATCCTTACCCAAAACTTGAAAACTTCACAACACAAAACACAACAGAAAATCTCATAAGCTCCGTTACTACAAGAAAATAAATCACCACTTTTGGTACTGTTGTGGACTCATTCTTTATTTATATTTGTGTAATATCTACTGTATTCCAACTTTTCCATGGTTTATACCCCCCCCCCCCGATACTAGCCATAGATTCATCAAAATAAGCAAACAACACATAGAAAACAGACCGCAAAAGTTTCTGTCTTTTAGCAAGATCAAATCAACTATCACCGTAAGCTATCCCAAAGGTATTACTTGGCACAAACACTAATTAAAACATAAAACCACATATAACCAGAGGCTAGATGAATTATTTATTGCAAAGCAGAACCTAAAAAATAAAAATAAAAATAAAATCGGGTTGCCTCCCAACAAATGCTATTGTTTAACGTCCTTAGCTAGGCATAAAACACGAATAGATCTAGGTGTTGTCATCTTTGGTATGCAATCCGTAAGTAGCTCTCATAATAGATTCATAAGGCAATTTAGTTTTCTTTCTTGGAAAGTGTTCCATGCCCTTCCTTAACAGAAATTGAAATCTAATGTTTCCTTCTTTCATATCAATAATTGCACCAATCGTTCTAAGGAAAGGTCTACCAAGAATAATAGGACATGTAGGATTGCATTCTATATCAAGGACAATGAAATCTACGGGCATATAACTCCTATTTGCAATAATAAGAACATCATTAATCCTTCCCATAGGTTTCTTAATAGTGGAATCCGCAAGATGCAAATTTAAAGAACAATCATCAAATTCACAGAAACCTAACACATCACATAAAGTTTTTGGAATCATGGAAATGCTAGCACCCAAATCACACAAAGCATGACACTCATAATCTTTAATCTTGATCTTAATAGTAGGTTTCCACTCATCATAAAGTCTTCTAGGAATAGAAACTTCCAATTCAAGCTTTTGTTCAAAAGATTGCATCATAGCATCACCTCATAGCTTTGAAAAATATCTAACTTAGATAGAATTTCTCTTGATGCTATGATGCAATCTTAAGATTGATGATTTGGCTAGGAATGATAATTTGGCTAGGAACATGCTTAAGATTGATGATTTGGCTAGGAACATGGATAGAATTTCTCTTGATGTTGATTCTTTGAAACTTAGATATATTCCTCCCAAGCATGCTATCAATGATGCAATCTTAGATATTTTTCTTCAATGATGCAAACTTTGAAACTTAGATATTTTTCTTCAATCAAAGTATTGAAATTCTTTTGCAAACTCATAAATTCTTCAACACTATTCTCAAAATCAAAGGGCATCTTATTATAATTTCCATAAGAATTGTTATAGGAATTACCAAAATTATTAGAGCAATTAATAGGGTGTTAGTGTACGAAAGTAGGGGCACTCCTTTGTACCTGTTTACTTGTGCACGGGCAGTCGGAGCCGCGCGCCACGGCCACACTAGGCAGGGCAGAGGAGGGGAGCCGGAGAGAAGCCAAAGCACAAGACGGCCAAGCCAATGCCAAGGCCAAGATGCAAAGGGCAGAAGGGCGAAGCAGGCTCCCCTGGGAAGACCCTTGCCGGGGCGGCACGCCCGACGCCAACAGAGTGAGCCACCCTTGAGCCCACGGGTTCCAACCCAACCAACTACATTGGAACTAGGGCTCGGGAGGCACCTCCGTGGTGGCATGCAGATCTTTGTCAAGACCATAGATATACGAGATCAGATGAGAACCAGAAGACGGCGACCCTCGGCGGGATCCTTGCCGAGCATATCCACAAGACCCCCGGCAAGCACCTTGCCGGGGGCGACTGCAACGCCACGCCAAGACCCTTGCCGAGCCCCCGGCAAGGCCCTTGCCGAGGGCGTCAGCAGGGCCACCACCAGGCCCGCGTCGACCAAGACTCCACCGCCATCCCCAAGCAGCTGCTAGCCCAACCAGCTGGGCAGGCACCTGCGTGGTGACGGGTGGCCTCTACGCCAACTTAGCAAGCACCTGCGTGGTGGCATGCAAGTCTTCGTGAAGACCCTACCACCGCGCCACCTCAGCTGCCTACCGGCCTACATGGCGCCACATGCATCGCTGGCCTGGGCGCGTGTCGAAGCAAGGCGAGGCGGCGACGGACGGGATGGACCCCATTCCCGTCCCCGATAAACCAAGGGGACACCTAAGTGATGCATTAAATGCGTCTTGTCCTGTAACATGGGTGATAAGCTCGCAGCACTGTAGACCTTTCCACCTCCTGTGTGCCACTGTGGCAACCCCTTTCGACTATAAAAGGAGGCCCATGGCGTACTGGAGGGGGATTCGGCTTTTTGAAACTACGCATCCACCATAGCTAGTTCAGAAGCTCAAGAACACTCAATGCATCCACCAAAGCAGGACTAGGGTTTTACGCATCCTCGCGGCCCGAACCTGGGTAAACGATCCTTGTGCAGGCTCCTGGACCTGCTCTTCTCACGACCCCGCGCCCCGCCAACCGTAGTAGGGATTCCAGTGATCCCATAGGTGTCGTTCCCGCCGACATCTTTGGCGCGCTAGGTAGGGGGTGCGATTGTGAGAATCTGGTTTGGCAACCATCTTAGGAGTTCCTCGTGGCCATGGTTTCTACGGAAGAAGACGGCCAAGAGGATGGCGCCACCTGCAAGCACGAAGGGCGCCAGTGCGGCAACAGAAAAGCTAAGTCATGCCGAACTCTAAATCTTTTTATAAGGTTATTCCCCTCGGAGATCTCGTTCTTTGTATGGAAAACCTGCACGCAAAGGGGCCCTCCCGCAATAGGCAACGCCCTTGTTCGGTTTCGAGTCCGCTCAACAGCTCGAGCGGCTGCATGGAGAGTGGCAGGGTAGCCTTCCGCAATTGGCAACACTCTCGATTCTGACTTGAGTCAAGCTCGACAGTTCGAGCGGCCGCGTTAAGGGCGGTAAGGTGGTTCGCCCGACGGCAAGCACACCCGGCAGGCCATTGGAGATCCGTCCCCAAGACGCCGCCCTGGGTTTACGCGCCGGCAAGCCTACCCGATAAACGTAGGGTGGACATACAAAAAGAGGTTGAACAGGAAAATAACATGCATTGTATCAAAGTACTCCAGAGTTATATTACATCAATTGCCGCCGCAGTTCTAACTAAAGATAGAAATTGTCTTGGTCATGAACCTGCAGCGACGATACAAAATGGGGTGCCTAATCCCGGTGCTGGCCCTCCACCCTCTAAATTCTGTCGATACCGCTGATGACGGGCTTGATACACTCCTTGAGCGGCGCGAGGTCAGCATCCTCCGGCAAGCTCTCCAGCGCGGCGTCGAAGTCGAGGTCGGGATACCAGTACGCCACCTTGGTGAGGACCTTGGTCATGGCACCCCGGCAAAGTCTCCGGGACTCATCGGCCAGGAGAGCCGCCCGGTTGGAGTGAAGCTGCTCCAAGGCCCTGAGGACACCCTCGAAGAACAGGGTCAGCTTGGCGTTTGGTGGTCCCGCTGCGCTCTGGGGCGTACCTCACATTTGGCATCCCCATGGTAGCCAGCTGTGAGGTGATCCTGCCAGCGACGTCCATGAGACGGCCGATCCAGCGGTTCACACCCTCCATGGAATCCTCATGGTTGGCGGCCTCGTTCTTCCGCAGCTGCTTCTCGGTCTCCAGCTCCTTGGTCAGGGTCCCCTCCCGGGCCTTGGCCTCCGAGAGCATCCCCTCATGACCTTCCAGCTTCAGCTTCAGGTCATTGATGGAGTTGTTGGCAGTGGAGAGCAGCTTGGCCTTGCCGAGGACCGCGGCCTGCACGTCAGCCAAGGCGCCCTTGGCCGCGTCCCTCTCCCCAGTCAGCTCCAGGCCCTGCTTCTTCAGCTCGTCCCGCGCCACCTCCAACTCCTTCACCTTGCCGGCGTGAACTAGAGCCTAGGCATTGAGTGCCTCCCTGTGCCTCTGCTCTAGCTCTTGGGTCCGCTGCACGACGAGTTTCTCCACTTCCTCGTCCTTGGCGCGGAGTTTGGCATTAAGGTCCGCTTCGCTTTGGCGCGGTCTTCCTCCTGGGAGTTCAGCGCGGCCTGGTGCTGGGTCCGAGCGGCTTCGGCTACGGCGGCCAAGCTCTCCGCCGTCTCCTGGGCCTTCTCGATGTCGGCCCGCTTCATGGTGATCTCCACGTCGCGCTTGGCCAGCTTGCCCTGGGCGGCCTTCAGCTCTTCGCTAGCTTGGCAGAACCAAGTCTGCGCCTTGGCGATGCGCACCTTGAGGTCCGCCTCCGCCTTGTCCACCGTAGCCATCCTAGACTTGGCCTTGTCAAGGCGGGCGCGGTGGAGCGCCTGGAGCTTCCGGAAATTGGCGCCCATGGCCTGGAGAAGCCGCTCCTCCTGAGAGCCGTCGCCACCGGTGCTCGGCTCGTCGACGACCTCGAGCCCGGCAGCAGCAAGCACCTCTTCGTCGAACACCTCTCCCTCGATGGGTGCCCTGGAGCTGGACGCCCCTGGAAGGTGGACGAAAAGGTCGTCACTCACCCTCAGATACCTGCCGGAGCCAGAGGCGGAGGAGGAGGAAGGCTGGTCATCAACCACCTCTTCCTCGTCGGCGGCCTTGCCGCCCTCCCTGGTGGGTCCCTTGTCGGGCTCCCTGGCAGGCCCCTTGGCGGCATCCTCACCAGCGCCCTTGGCGGCCTCCTCGGCGGCGGTCTTCTCGGCCTCCGCCTCGGCGGCCTTGGCGACGTCCTCGATGACGGTGTCTATGTCCTCCCGGTCCATCGACGGACGATCTAGATACCAAGAAGGGGATGGGACAAAGCCAAGACCAAGAGCCAGCAAGGGAAGAAAAAGAATGGGAACGAGAGGCGAAGGACTTACCGGCGCCGGGCTGGAAAGCAGAGGTCCCCTCCCCGCCAACATTTGGCGCCGGGGCTTCGCCCCGGCGCCCGAGTTCTCCTCCTCCTCCTCCATATGCGTGGGCTCGGTGCTTCGCGCCCTTGCCGGGGACGCCCCTCGGGGCGGCGTGGTCGATGGGGGCGGCGTGTTGGGGGTAGCCCTCTGTGGCTCCTCCCGCTGTTGTCCTCCTCCTGCGACCACGGCAAGGTCAGCACCAAGAGATCGTGCCCCAACACATGTTGACGAGGGGTGAGTGATGAACTTACGCTGGGGGCTGTGTCGGGGGCTGCTGTCCGGGCTGCTCAGCACCACCAGTGGTGCCCTTGAAGTACCCACCGAGGGCTGGCCACCCGCCGAGGCCTTGGCCCTCTTCACTCTGGGCCAGCGTCTCCGCATCCCTGCAAAGGTGAAAACAAGTCAAGACAAGTGGCACAGATTGAGGAGACGGAGATGACAAAAAGGAACAAGATACTTACTCATCATCCACCTCCTCCTCTGTTGCCTTCCTCTTCCTTCTTGGGCTAAGGGACCCGAGGTCAAAGGTGACCTCTGCGTCAACGTCTGCTAGAGGAGAGGAGGAGGGTGGAGTATGGACGCGCTTGGATGAAGAGGAGGCAGATGCCTTCTTCTTCGCCACCGCAGCCTTCACTACCTTCTTCGCCGCCACGGCCCTCGTCTGACGCGCGGACTCCTCTAGAGCCTTTGGCCGCTGCGCGGCCTTGACGAGCCAGACCGGCTCACCGGAAGTGGCCCGCCGCAGGACTCGCCCTCTCCCCGTGGCCAGAGGGTCAACAGCCTCGGCCTCCTCCGACGACGACTCATCGACCACATCCTCGACGAGAGGAGCCCCGGTGCCGGCGATGCTGGCCTTCCCAGCGGCCTCCGCCCACTGGGCGAGCTCCTTATCCTCCACTTCCGCCGTGGCCTTGTCCTCCACGACACCGGCGATGCCGGCCTCCTCGGCAAGCTTCGCCTCCATCGCCCTGGCGGCGATGTAGTCCAGCTCCACCTAGGTGGTGTCCTAGACGAGCCGCGGCTCAGCGGTGACGTACCCCTCGTGCAAGGTGTCGAAGAACTCCTGCACTTGAATTTCCTCCGGCTCGACCCAGCTCGGGTCAAGGCCATGCGCGTTGAAGTCCGGCATCATGGCGGGACCACTCCTGGTGGCAACTTGAACAAGGGCCCCTTGGCGACCTTGTCGGCCTTCGCGGCGGCCCTCGCGGCCTTGCCGGTCCGCTCGACCTCGCCGTCGCGGTTCACGTCGAGCTGGAAGAGCCGCTGGCAGAAGTGGGCATGCCCCATCACCGTGAAGTTGTGGTCGAGGCCGGGGCGAAGCCTCATGATGTCGGCGGCGTTCGTGAAGAGCCAGGCCGGCCTCCCCTTGTTATGCAGCGGAGCGATTCGGCGGCGGATGAAATCTGCCCCGATCATCTCAAGGGTGAGCCCGGCCTCGGTAAGGCGAAGGATCCTGGTGGTGGCGACCGTGAGCTTCGCATCGTCGGCATCAACGTCGCTCCAGTCGCCCCGGCGAACCGGCGGTGCATCACGGAGCCGGCAAAAGTCCGGCGGGTCCTTCTCTTCAATCCAGCACCACCGGCCCCGCCATTCTTCCCACCTCCCCTTCATGGCGCCCTCCGGGTATGTCCCCTTGGACCGTGGGATCCAGGTGACGCAACCAGAAATGGCGCCCCCCGGTTGGATCCGAGGGAAGAAGTAGTGGCGGAAGAGCGTCGTGTTGGGTTGCACCCCGGCGAAGCCCTCGCAGAGGTGCGCGAAAAGAGCCATGCACGCCACGGCATTTGGAGTAAAATCCAAAAGGTGGAAGCCGTAGGTGTGTATGACATCGTTGAAGAAATCAGAGAAGGGGGGCAGAGGCCGCAAGAGAAGTAATCAACGAAGAATGGATACCGGTTTGGGGCGGCCTCGGCGCAATTGGCAGGGATGACGCGTGTGGCTGGATGCCCGGTCGTCTCTCCCCCCATCTTGCACCCCCACAGGGGCTTGAAGCAGTCTCGGAGCTCGAACACATCGACTATCGAGGGGAAGTAGGCGAGCTGCGTCTGCTGCGCCGCCAACGCACTCATAATAGTCATCATAGCAAGCATCATCAAAAAGGGATATTTCAAGAGAATCAACGGGATCATAATAGTCATCATAGCAATCATCCTTCGGTAAGCATGAAGGGAAATTAAACAATGTATGAGTTGAAGAGTTACTCTCATCAGAAGGTGGGCACGGGTAGCTAATCCGCTCTTCCTCCTTTTGTTCTTCGCTCTCCTCCTCATCTTTTTCATCCAATGAGCTCACAGTTTCATCAATTTCTTCTTCCATAGATTCCTGCAAAATATTAGTCTCTTCTTGGACAGCGGAGAATTTCTCAATAAATGCATCAATATCGGAATTGAATTCATAATTGGCATAGCAATATTTAAGGATAGCTAAATTTTCAGGTCTATAAACATCATCATAAAGATTTTCAAACTCTTTGAACATAGATTCAATTTCATAAGCACCCATAAAAGCAACAAATTCTTCTATTTGTTCCACATCATAGTAATCATATATACCTCTAGCATAAGAAGCCAAGGTTTCATTATCATTAAATTCGCATGAAAAGGGAAGGTGTAGAGCCTTCATCCTAGAGCAACAAGTATAATCATATCTCATGCATAGTTTCCTAGCATACCACTTCAACATATGAATTTGATCCCATAATAGTTTCCCTTTATGAGTCAAGCGATAATCCCTAAAGTATTCACGTTGATCCAACGTGTCTCCCATAACATAATTGAATGGGGTTTTCTCAGGATTATCAAAGTAGTACATAATATCTTTCACATAATGAGCATCGAGGGTTTTAGGAGGTTCCCCATCTCCATGAGCACCAAGTACACCTAATTTCTTTGGTATTTCGTGTTCCATATCCATAACTAAAGATAGAGAACAACTTAGAACAGCAAATAAAAATTACTTAGTGATAAAGCAAACAAGCACACACGAGAATATTCACCCCACGCTATTGCTCCCCGACAACGGCGCCAGAAAAAGGTCTTGATAACCCACATGTATAGGGGATCAATTGTAGCCTCTTTCGTTAAGTAAGAGTGTCGAAACCAATGAGGAGCTAAAGGTAGAACAAATATTCCCTCAAGTTCTATCGACCACCGATACAACTCTACGCACACTTGACGTTCGCTTTACCGGAAACAAGTATGAAACTAGAAGTACTTTTTAGGTGCTTTTGGATAGGTTTGCAAGAATATAAAGAGAGCGTAAATAAAAGGTAGGGGCTGTTTAGATAAAGACACAACTAAATTAGTTTTAGTAAAGAGTGTTTTGTTACGAGAAAGTTATTTGTCCCTAGGCAATCGATAACTAGACCGGTAATCATTATTGCAATTTTATTTGAGGGAGAGGCATAAGCTAACATACTTTCTCTACTTGGATCATATGCACTTATGATTGGAACTCTAGCAATCATCCACAACTACTAAAGATCATTAAGGTAAAACCCAACCATAACATTAAAGCATCAAGTCCTCTTTATCCCATATGCAACAACCCCCTTACTCGGGTTTGTGTTTCAGTCACTCACGCAACCCACTATAAACGAATCATGAACGTATTGCAACACCCTACAGCGGGGATCCCTCATGCTTGCGCAACACGGAGAGCACCATAGGACAGCACCAATAAAAAAACATCCAACTCAAACCAATCATGATCATCAATTAACCCATAGGACAAAACGGATCTACTCAAACATCATAGCATAGCCATACATCATTGGGAAATAATATATAGCGTTGAGCACCATGTTTAAGTAGAGAGTACAGCGGGTAAAAGAGGGGTTACACCGCTGCATAGAGGGGGGAAGAGTTGGTGATGATGGCGGTGAAGTTGTTGGTGTAGATTGCGGTGATGATGATGGCCCTGGCGGTGTTCCGGCGCCACCGGAAGAGAGTGGGAGAGGGCCCCTTTCTTCTTCTTCTTCCTTGAACTCCTCCCTAGATGGGAGAAGGGTTTCCCCTCTAGTCCTTGGTCTCCATGGCATGGGAGGGGCGACAGCCCCACCGAAATTGGATATGTCTCTCTGTCTCTCTCTGTTTCTGCGTTCTGGTCGGCTGCCCTTTCACCGTTTCGTATATATATGGAGATGTGTAACTCCGATTGGAATGAAATCTTCGCCGTGATGTTTTCCTAAAAATTAGCTTTCTTGCGGCCGAAGAAGGGCATCAACCACCTTACGGGGGGGCCACGAGGGGGGCAGGCGCGCCCCCTGCCTCTTGCCCCCCTCGTGCACCGTCTCACGTGGATTTTTCTTCCCATATTCTCCGAATATTCCAAAAATAATCTCCGTCCGTTTTTATCCCGTTTGGACTCCGTTTGATATGGGGTTTTTGCGAAACATAAAACATGCAACAAACAGGAACTGGCACTGGGCACTGGATCAATATGTTAGTCCCAAAAATAGTATAAAAATTTGCCAAAAGTATATGAAAGTTGTATAATATTGGCATGAAACAATCAAAAATTATAGATACGACGGAGACGTATCACTAACAAGGCAATTATGTCTTCTGAAAATAACATGGCCAAAGAAAGCTTATCCCTACAAAATCATATAGTCTGGCTATGCCCCATCTTCATCACACAAAATATTCAAATCATGCACAACCCCGATGACAAGCCAAGGAACTGTTCCATACTTTTGATGTTCTCAAACCTTTTCAACTTTCACGCAATACATGAGCGTGAGCCATGGACATAGAACTATAGGTGGAATAGATGGTGGTTGTGGAGAAGACAAAAAGAAGGAGATAGTCTCACATCAACTAGGCGTATCAACGGGCTATGGAGATGCCCATCAATAGATATCAATGTGAGTGAGTAGGGATTGCCATGCAACGGATGCACTAGAGCTATAAGTTTACGAAAGCTCAAAAACAAAACTAAGTGGGTGTGCATCCTACTTGCTTGCTCATGAAGACCTTGGGCAATTTGAGGAAGCCCGTCGTTGGAATATACAAGCCAAGTTCTATAATGAAAAATTCCCACTAGTATATGAAAGTGACAACATAGGAGACTCTCTATCATGAAAATCATGGTGCTACTTTGAAGCACAAGTGCGGTAAAAGGATAGTAACATTGCCCCTTCTCTGTTTTTCTCACTTTTCTTTTTGGGCCTTCTCTTTTTTTTGCCTTGTCTCTCTTTTTTTATTTCCTCACATGGGACAATGCTCTAATAATGAAGATCATCACACTTTTATCTACTTACAACTCAAGAGTTACAAGTCAATACTAGAACAAAATATGACTATATGAATGCCTCCAGCGGTGTACCGGTATGTGCAATGACTCAAGAGTGACATGTATAAAAAATGATGAAAGGTGGCTTGGCCACAAATACTATGTCAACTACATGATCATGCAAAGCAATATGACAATGATGATGTGTGTCATAATGATAGAGGCGAAGGTGTCCCGATGTTTCGATTAGATGGAGGCTATCGTTTTCTGTGGGAGTCAACCTGGACGATTCGACTACGAACGTGGGAGATGTCGCGCCTTAGCAATCGCTAAACCAACTTCCGAGGGTATTGACCACGCCGGAGCACGATCAACCTGACCACGAAGGTCTGTTTCCTGCGAGCAAATGAAGAATAGGCAAGAAACTAAGATTGCAATCTGGATATTGCGAATATAAGAGGAAAGGTTTGTTAATGAAGGTGGGGTTCTGTGACGCCTTTGTCTGGTCGTTGAACACAAACGAAGTACGCGAATTTGTAGCTATGGCGAACTTTTAATATAAACAAAACCCAAAGTCTAAACGATGGCCTAAGGGCTGTATATATGGAGGAAGAGGGGGGAATTTAATGGCCCTTGGAGGAGGGGTCCGAAACCAACCCTAACTCTTGTTTCCCCACACATACGGACTCTAAAAATAGCCTATACTTGACTATTTCGAAATTACATGGGCCTGGCCCAAAATAAGGTGAAGCAGCACCTATAATAGCCTCTGGACGAAATTTATGAAGTGGCATCTTGTATATTTCGTCCAAGGCTTCATGCACTCATTATGGTGGCTTCAAAGTCCTGAAATCATCACTTGTAACTCCGTTCTTGTTCCCCTTGCGCATGCCATCATCTCCATGCTTAATCTTGCTCCAATGTTCATCCCTCTTGTCCAAGCTAGGCCCTTCATTTGTAAGCAAGACAAATGTATCAAATTTAGGCAGCATCATATTCTCATGAACATTAGAATCATTACCAAGAAACGAAAGTACCTGAGAATTTAATTGGCGTGTGCGAGCTCTAGTAATTGGTCCAGTATGTATAGCAGCAGGGGCTGTGGGTGTAATAATGGTATTGATGTCCTCATCACATAATAAACGGAATGGTGGAAAGTTGCATGGCAATATATCTCGGAATGGCTATGGAAATGCCATAATAGGTAGGTATGGTGGCTGTTTTGAGGAAGGTATATGGTGGGTTTATGGTACCGACGAAAGTTGTGTGGTACTAGACAGGCTAGCAAAGGCGAAAAGGTGGGAGTGCGTATAATCCATGGACTCAACATTAGTCATAAAGAACTCACATACTTACTGCAAAAATCTATTAGTCATCAAAACAAAGTACTACGCGCTTGCTCCTAGGGGGATAGATTGGTAGGAAAAGACCATCACTCATCCCCGACCGCCACTCATAAGGAATACAATCAAAAAATATCTCATGCTCCAACTTTATTACATAACGGTTCACCATACGTTCATGCTACGGGACTCACAAACCTCAACACAAGTATTTCTCAAATTCACAATTACTTACTAGCATGACTCTAATATCACCATCTTCATGTCTCAAAACAATCATAAGGAATCAAACTTCTCATAGTATTCACTGCACTTTATATGAAAGTTTTTATTATATCCCTCTTGGATGCCTATCATATTAGGACTAAATTTATAACCAAAGCAAATTATCATGCTGTTTAAACACTCTCAAAATAATATAAGTGAAGCATGATACTTCATAAATTTCTATGAAATAAAACCACCGTCGTGCTCTAAAAAGATATAAGTGAAGCACTAGAACAAAATTGCCTAGCTCAAAAGATATAAGTGAAGCACATAGAGTATTCTAATAAATCACGATTCATGCGTGTCTCTCTCAAAAGGTGCGTACAGCAAGGAGATTGTGGCAAACTAAAAAGAAAAGACTCAAATCATACAAGACGATCCAAGCAAAACACATATCATGTGGTGAATAAAAATATAGCCTCAAGTAAAGTTACCGATAGAAAAGACGAAAGAGGGGATGCCTTCCGGGGCATCCCCAAGCTTAGGCTTTTGGTTGTCCTTGAATATTACCTTGGGGTGCCTTGGGCATCCCCAAGCTTAGGCTCTTGCCACTCCTTATTCCATAGTCCATCAAATCCTTACCCAAAACTTGAAAACTTCACAACACAAAACACAACAGAAAATCTCATAAGCTCCGTTACTACAAGAAAATAAATCACCACTTTTGGTACTGTTGTGGACTCATTCTTTATTTATATTTGTGTAATATCTACTGTATTCCAACTTTTCCATGGTTTATACCCCCCCCCCCGATACTAGCCATAGATTCATCAAAATAAGCAAACAACACATAGAAAACAGACCGCAAAAGTTTCTGTCTTTTAGCAAGATCAAATCAACTATCACCGTAAGCTATCCCAAAGGTATTACTTGGCACAAACACTAATTAAAACATAAAACCACATATAACCAGAGGCTAGATGAATTATTTATTGCAAAACAGAACCTAAAAAATAAAAATAAAAATAAAATCGGGTTGCCTCCCAACAAATGCTATTGTTTAACGTCCTTAGCTAGGCATAAAACACGAATAGATCTAGGTGTTGTCATCTTTGGTATGCAATCCGTAAGTAGCTCTCATAATAGATTCATAAGGCAATTTAGTTTTCTTTCTTGGAAAGTGTTCCATGCCCTTCCTTAACAGAAATTGAAATCTAATGTTTCCTTCTTTCATATCAATAATTGCACCAATCGTTCTAAGGAAAGGTCTACCAAGAATAATAGGACATGTAGGATTGCATTCTATATCAAGGACAATGAAATCTACGGGCATATAACTCCTATTTGCAATAATAAGAACATCATTAATCCTTCCCATAGGTTTCTTAATAGTGGAATCCGCAAGATGCAAATTTAAAGAACAATCATCAAATTCACAGAAACCTAACACATCACATAAAGTTTTTGGAATCATGGAAATGCTAGCACCCAAATCACACAAAGCATGACACTCATAATCTTTAATCTTGATCTTAATAGTAGGTTTCCACTCATCATAAAGTCTTCTAGGAATAGAAACTTCCAATTCAAGCTTTTGTTCAAAAGATTGCATCATAGCATCACCTCATAGCTTTGAAAAATATCTAACTTAGATAGAATTTCTCTTGATGCTATGATGCAATCTTAAGATTGATGATTTGGCTAGGAATGATAATTTGGCTAGGAACATGCTTAAGATTGATGATTTGGCTAGGAACATGGATAGAATTTCTCTTGATGTTGATTCTTTGAAACTTAGATATATTCCTCCCAAGCATGCTATCAATGATGCAATCTTAGATATTTTTCTTCAATGATGCAAACTTTGAAACTTAGATATTTTTCTTCAATCAAAGTATTGAAATTCTTTTGCAAACTCATAAATTCTTCAACACTATTCTCAAAATCAAAGGGCATCTTATTATAATTTCCATAAGAATTGTTATAGGAATTACCAAAATTATTAGAGCAATTAATAGGGTGTTAGTGTACGAAAGTAGGGGCACTCCTTTGTACCTGTTTACTTGTGCACGGGCAGTCGGAGCCGCGCGCCACGGCCACACTAGGCAGGGCAGAGGAGGGGAGCCGGAGAGAAGCCAAAGCACAAGACGGCCAAGCCAATGCCAAGGCCAAGATGCAAAGGGCAGAAGGGCGAAGCAGGCTCCCCTGGGAAGACCCTTGCCGGGGCGGCACGCCCGACGCCAACAGAGTGAGCCACCCTTGAGCCCACGGGTTCCAACCCAACCAACTACATTGGAACTAGGGCTCGGGAGGCACCTCCGTGGTGGCATGCAGATCTTTGTCAAGACCATAGATATACGAGATCAGATGAGAACCAGAAGACGGCGACCCTCGGCGGGATCCTTGCCGAGCATATCCACAAGACCCCCGGCAAGCACCTTGCCGGGGGCGACTGCAACGCCACGCCAAGACCCTTGCCGAGCCCCCGGCAAGGCCCTTGCCGAGGGCGTCAGCAGGGCCACCACCAGGCCCGCGTCGACCAAGACTCCACCGCCATCCCCAAGCAGCTGCTAGCCCAACCAGCTGGGCAGGCACCTGCGTGGTGACGGGTGGCCTCTACGCCAACTTAGCAAGCACCTGCGTGGTGGCATGCAAGTCTTCGTGAAGACCCTACCACCGCGCCACCTCAGCTGCCTACCGGCCTACATGGCGCCACATGCATCGCTGGCCTGGGCGCGTGTCGAAGCAAGGCGAGGCGGCGACGGACGGGATGGACCCCATTCCCGTCCCCGATAAACCAAGGGGACACCTAAGTGATGCATTAAATGCGTCTTGTCCTGTAACATGGGTGATAAGCTCGCAGCACTGTAGACCTTTCCACCTCCTGTGTGCCACTGTGGCAACCCCTTTCGACTATAAAAGGAGGCCCATGGCGTACTGGAGGGGGATTCGGCTTTTTGAAACTACGCATCCACCATAGCTAGTTCAGAAGCTCAAGAACACTCAATGCATCCACCAAAGCAGGACTAGGGTTTTACGCATCCTCGCGGCCCGAACCTGGGTAAACGATCCTTGTGCAGGCTCCTGGACCTGCTCTTCTCACGACCCCGCGCCCCGCCAACCGTAGTAGGGATTCCAGTGATCCCATAGGTGTCGTTCCCGCCGACATCTTTGGCGCGCTAGGTAGGGGGTGCGATTGTGAGAATCTGGTTTGGCAACCATCTTAGGAGTTCCTCGTGGCCATGGTTTCTACGGAAGAAGACGGCCAAGAGGATGGCGCCACCTGCAAGCACGAAGGGCGCCAGTGCGGCAACAGAAAAGCTAAGTCATGCCGAACTCTAAATCTTTTTATAAGGTTATTCCCCTCGGAGATCTCGTTCTTTGTATGGAAAACCTGCACGCAAAGGGGCCCTCCCGCAATAGGCAACGCCCTTGTTCGGTTTCGAGTCCGCTCAACAGCTCGAGCGGCTGCATGGAGAGTGGCAGGGTAGCCTTCCGCAATTGGCAACACTCTCGATTCTGACTTGAGTCAAGCTCGACAGTTCGAGCGGCCGCGTTAAGGGCGGTAAGGTGGTTCGCCCGACGGCAAGCACACCCGGCAGGCCATTGGAGATCCGTCCCCAAGACGCCGCCCTGGGTTTACGCGCCGGCAAGCCTACCCGATAAACGTAGGGTGGACATACAAAAAGAGGTTGAACAGGAAAATAACATGCATTGTATCAAAGTACTCCAGAGTTATATTACATCAATTGCCGCCGCAGTTCTAACTAAAGATAGAAATTGTCTTGGTCATGAACCTGCAGCGACGATACAAAATGGGGTGCCTAATCCCGGTGCTGGCCCTCCACCCTCTAAATTCTGTCGATACCGCTGATGACGGGCTTGATACACTCCTTGAGCGGCGCGAGGTCAGCATCCTCCGGCAAGCTCTCCAGCGCGGCGTCGAAGTCGAGGTCGGGATACCAGTACGCCACCTTGGTGAGGACCTTGGTCATGGCACCCCGGCAAAGTCTCCGGGACTCATCGGCCAGGAGAGCCGCCCGGTTGGAGTGAAGCTGCTCCAAGGCCCTGAGGACACCCTCGAAGAACAGGGTCAGCTTGGCGTTTGGTGGTCCCGCTGCGCTCTGGGGCGTACCTCACATTTGGCATCCCCATGGTAGCCAGCTGTGAGGTGATCCTGCCAGCGACGTCCATGAGACGGCCGATCCAGCGGTTCACACCCTCCATGGAATCCTCATGGTTGGCGGCCTCGTTCTTCCGCAGCTGCTTCTCGGTCTCCAGCTCCTTGGTCAGGGTCCCCTCCCGGGCCTTGGCCTCCGAGAGCATCCCCTCATGACCTTCCAGCTTCAGCTTCAGGTCATTGATGGAGTTGTTGGCAGTGGAGAGCAGCTTGGCCTTGCCGAGGACCGCGGCCTGCACGTCAGCCAAGGCACCCTTGGCCGCGTCCCTCTCCCCAGTCAGCTCCAGGCCCTGCTTCTTCAGCTCGTCCCGCGCCACCTCCAACTCCTTCACCTTGCCGGCGTGAACTAGAGCCTAGGCATTGAGTGCCTCCCTGTGCCTCTGCTCTAGCTCTTGGGTCCGCTGCACGACGAGTTTCTCCACTTCCTCGTCCTTGGCGCGGAGTTTGGCATTAAGGTCCGCTTCGCTTTGGCGCGGTCTTCCTCCTGGGAGTTCAGCGCGGCCTGGTGCTGGGTCCGAGCGGCTTCGGCTACGGCGGCCAAGCTCTCCGCCGTCTCCTGGGCCTTCTCGATGTCGGCCCGCTTCATGGTGATCTCCACGTCGCGCTTGGCCAGCTTGCCCTGGGCGGCCTTCAGCTCTTCGCTAGCTTGGCAGAACCAAGTCTGCGCCTTGGCGATGCGCACCTTGAGGTCCGCCTCCGCCTTGTCCACCGTAGCCATCCTAGACTTGGCCTTGTCAAGGCGGGCGCGGTGGAGCGCCTGGAGCTTCCGGAAATTGGCGCCCATGGCCTGGAGAAGCCGCTCCTCCTGAGAGCCGTCGCCACCGGTGCTCGGCTCGTCGACGACCTCGAGCCCGGCAGCAGCAAGCACCTCTTCGTCGAACACCTCTCCCTCGATGGGTGCCCTGGAGCTGGACGCCCCTGGAAGGTGGACGAAAAGGTCGTCACTCACCCTCAGATACCTGCCGGAGCCAGAGGCGGAGGAGGAGGAAGGCTGGTCATCAACCACCTCTTCCTCGTCGGCGGCCTTGCCGCCCTCCCTGGTGGGTCCCTTGTCGGGCTCCCTGGCAGGCCCCTTGGCGGCATCCTCACCAGCGCCCTTGGCGGCCTCCTCGGCGGCGGTCTTCTCGGCCTCCGCCTCGGCGGCCTTGGCGACGTCCTCGATGACGGTGTCTATGTCCTCCCGGTCCATCGACGGACGATCTAGATACCAAGAAGGGGATGGGACAAAGCCAAGACCAAGAGCCAGCAAGGGAAGAAAAAGAATGGGAACGAGAGGCGAAGGACTTACCGGCGTCGGGCTGGAAAGCAGAGGTCCCCTCCCCGCCAACATTTGGCGCCGGGGCTTCGCCCCGGCGCCCGAGTTCTCCTCCTCCTCCTCCATATGCGTGGGCTCGGTGCTTCGCGCCCTTGCCGGGGACGCCCCTCGGGGCGGCGTGGTCGATGGGGGCGGCGTGTTGGGGGTAGCCCTCTGTGGCTCCTCCCGCTGTTGTCCTCCTCCTGCGACCACGGCAAGGTCAGCACCAAGAGATCGTGCCCCAACACATGTTGACGAGGGGTGAGTGATGAACTTACGCTGGGGGCTGTGTCGGGGGCTGCTGTCCGGGCTGCTCAGCACCACCAGTGGTGCCCTTGAAGTACCCACCGGGGGCTGGCCACCCGCCGAGGCCTTGGCCCTCTTCACTCTGGGCCAGCGTCTCCGCATCCCTGCAAAGGTGAAAACAAGTCAAGACAAGTGGCACAGATTGAGGAGACGGAGATGACAAAAAGGAACAAGATACTTACTCATCATCCACCTCCTCCTCTGTTGCCTTCCTCTTCCTTCTTGGGCTAAGGGACCCGAGGTCAAAGGTGACCTCTGCGTCAACGTCTGCTAGAGGAGAGGAGGAGGGTGGAGTATGGACGCGCTTGGATGAAGAGGAGGCAGATGCCTTCTTCTTCGCCACCGCAGCCTTCACTACCTTCTTCGCCGCCACGGCCCTCGTCTGACGCGCGGACTCCTCTAGAGCCTTTGGCCGCTGCGCGGCCTTGACGAGCCAGACCGGCTCACCGGAAGTGGCCCGCCGCAGGACTCGCCCTCTCCCCGTGGCCAGAGGGTCAACAGCCTCGGCCTCCTCCGACGACGACTCATCGACCACATCCTCGACGAGAGGAGCCCCGGTGCCGGCGATGCTGGCCTTCCCAGCGGCCTCCGCCCACTGGGCGAGCTCCTTATCCTCCACTTCCGCCGTGGCCTTGTCCTCCACGACACCGGCGATGCCGGCCTCCTCGGCAAGCTTCGCCTCCATCGCCCTGGCGGCGATGTAGTCCAGCTCCACCTAGGTGGTGTCCTAGACGAGCCGCGGCTCAGCGGTGACGTACCCCTCGTGCAAGGTGTCGAAGAACTCCTGCACTTGAATTTCCTCCGGCTCGACCCAGCTCGGGTCAAGGCCATGCGCGTTGAAGTCCGGCATCATGGCGGGACCACTCCTGGTGGCAACTTGAACAAGGGCCCCTTGGCGACCTTGTCGGCCTTCGCGGCGGCCCTCGCGGCCTTGCCGGTCCGCTCGACCTCGCCGTCGCGGTTCACGTCGAGCTGGAAGAGCCGCTGGCAGAAGTGGGCATGCCCCATCACCGTGAAGTTGTGGTCGAGGCCGGGGCGAAGCCTCATGATGTCGGCGGCGTTCGTGAAGAGCCAGGCCGGCCTCCCCTTGTTATGCAGCGGAGCGATTCGGCGGCGGATGAAATCTGCCCCGATCATCTCAAGGGTGAGCCCGGCCTCGGTAAGGCGAAGGATCCTGGTGGTGGCGACCGTGAGCTTCGCATCGTCGGCATCAACGTCGCTCCAGTCGCCCCGGCGAACCGGCGGTGCATCACGGAGCCGGCAAAAGTCCGGCGGGTCCTTCTCTTCAATCCAGCACCACCGGCCCCGCCATTCTTCCCACCTCCCCTTCATGGCGCCCTCCGGGTATGTCCCCTTGGACCGTGGGATCCAGGTGACGCAACCAGAAATGGCGCCCCCCGGTTGGATCCGAGGGAAGAAGTAGTGGCGGAAGAGCGTCGTGTTGGGTTGCACCCCGGCGAAGCCCTCGCAGAGGTGCGCGAAAAGAGCCATGCACGCCACGGCATTTGGAGTAAAATCCAAAAGGTGGAAGCCGTAGGTGTGTATGACATCGTTGAAGAAATCAGAGAAGGGGGGCAGAGGCCGCAAGAGAAGTAATCAACGAAGAATGGATACCGGTTTGGGGCGGCCTCGGCGCAATTGGCAGGGATGACGCGTGTGGCTGGATGCCCGGTCGTCTCTCCCCCCATCTTGCACCCCCACAGGGGCTTGAAGCAGTCTCGGAGCTCGAACACATCGACTATCGAGGGGAAGTAGGCGAGCTGCGTCTGCTGCGCCGCCAACGCACTCTCCGGCGGCTCCGTCGCTCCGGCGTCCTTGGCCACTCCCATGCCCTTGGTGGATTTGGGGGCCATGGCGACTGCGAGGGGCGAGGGACGGAGTACAGCAAAGATGTAACAATGGCAAGCAAAGGCGAAATCTTGGGAAGGAATGAGAAGGGGGCGGCGGCTCTGAGATTGGAGAAGACGCAGGAAGGGGGGTAAAGTGAGCAGCGCGCCCGCAGTTATCCCTTTTTACAGGGAAGGCGTGGGCCGCCTCCTTCCCCATTAACTACGACGTGACGCATGCATGCGGGAACCACATCGCGCATGACCCCCACGTCACGCACGCCCCTCCACGTCGCGCGTTCGATGCGGGTCGTGGGGAAGCGCAGTAGACGAAACAGTTACTGCGGTAAAAATCCGCCCCGCCTGCCCGCACACCGTTTTGGGCCTGGCCCAACAACGTGTCGCGCTTATGTGTGGCCCAGGCCCGGGGGCTCATGTCGGTGTACAAAAGTAGGGGCACTCCTTTGTACCCCTTTACTTGTGCACGGGCAGTCAGAGCCGCGCGCCACGGCCACACTAGGCAGGGCAGAGGAGGGGAGCCGGAGACAAGCCAAAGCACAAGACGGCCAAGGCAACGCCAAGGCCAAGAATGCAAAGGGCAGAAGGGCGAAGCAGGCTCCCCCGGCAAGACCCTTGCCGGGGCAGCCTCGGCAACCCCGGCAAGGGCCTTGCCGAGGCGGCACGCCCGACGCCAACAGAGTGAGCCACCCTTGAGCTCACGAGTTCCAACACAACCAACTACATTGGAACTAGGGCTTGGGAGGCACCTCCGTGGTGGCATGCAGATCTTTGTCAAGACCATAGATATACAAGATCAGATGAGAACCAGAAGACGGCGACACTCGGCGGGATCCTTGCCGAGAAGATCCACAAGACCCCCGGCAAGCACCTTGCCCAGGGCGACTGCAACACCACGGCAATACCCTTGTCGGGCCACCGGCAAGGCCCTTGCCGAGGGCGTCAGCAGGGCCACCACCAGGCCCGCGTCGACCAAGACTCCACCGCCGTCCCCAAGCAGCTGCTAGCCCAACCAGCTAGGCAGGCACCTGCGTGGCGACGGGCGGCCTCTACGCCAACTCAGTATGCACCTGCGTGGTGGCATGAAAGTTTTCGTGAAGACCCTACCACCGCGCCACCTCAACTGCCTGCCTGCCTACATGGCGCCACATGCATCGCTGGCCTGGGCGCGTGTCGAAGCAAGGCGAGGCGGCGACGGACGGGACGGGCCCCGTTCCCGTCCCCGATAAAGTGAGGGGACACCTAAGTGATGCATTAAATGGGTCTTGTCCTGTAACATGGGCGATAAGCTCGCAGCACTGTAGACCTTTCCACCTCATGTGTGCCACTGTGGCAGCCCCTTTCGACTATAAAAGGAGGCACATGGCGTACTGGAGGGGGAATCGGCTTTTTGAAACTACGCAGCCACCGTAGCTAGTTCAGAAGCTCAAGAACACTCAATACATCCACCAAAGCAGGACTAGGGTTTTACGCATCCTCGCGGCCCGAACCTGGGTAAATGATCCTTGTGCTGGCTCCTGGACCTACTCTTCTCACGACCCCGCGCCCCGCCAACCAGATTCTCACAATCGCGCCCCCTACCTAGCGCGCCAAAGATGTCGGCGGGAACGACACCTATGGGATCACTGGAATCCCTACTACGATTGGCGGGGCGCGGGGTCGTGAGAAGAGCAGGTCCAGGAGCCAGCACAAGGATCGTTTACCCTGGTTTGGGCCGCGAGGATGCGTAAAACCCTAGTCCTGCTTTGGTGGATGTATTGAGTGTTCCTGAGCTTCTGAACTAGCTACGGTGGCTGCGTAGTTTCAAAAACCCGAATCCCCCTCCAGTACGCCATGGGCCTCCTTTTATAGTCGAAAGGGGCTGCCACAGTGTCACACAGGAGGTGGAAAGGTCTACAGTGCTGCGAGCTTATTGCCCATGTTACAGGACAAGACGCATTTAATGCATCACTTAGGTGTTACCCTCGCTTTATCGGGGACGGGAACGGGGCCCGTCCCGTCCGTCGCCGCCTCGCCCTGCTTCGACACGCGCCCAGGCCAGCGATGCATACAGTGCCATGTAGGCAGGCAGGCAGCTGAGGTGGCGCGGTGGTAGGGTCTTCACGAAGATCTGCATGCCACCACGCAGGTGCTTGCTGAGTTGGCTCGGAAGCCGCCCGTCGCCACGCAGGTGCCTGCCCAGCTGGTTGAGATAGCAGCTGCTTGGGGACAGCGGTGAAGTCTTGGTCGATGCGGGCATGGCTGTGGCCCCGCTGATGTTCTCAGCAAGGGCCTTGCCGGGGGCCCGGCAAGGGTCTTGCCGTGGCGTTGTAGTCGTTCCCGGCAAGGATCTTGCCGGGGGTCTTGTGGCTTTCCTCGGCAAAGATCTTGTCGAGGGTCATCGTCTTCTGGTCCTCATCTGATCTCATATATCTACGGTCTTGACAAAGATTTGCATGCCACCACGGAGGTGCCTCCCGAGCCCTAGTTCCAATGTAGTTGGTTGGGTTGGAACCCGTGGGCTCAAGGGTGGCTCACTCTGTTGGCATCGGGCGTGCCCCCCCCCCCCGGCAAGGGTCTTGCCGGGGGAGCCTGCTTCGCCCGTCTGTCCTTTGCTCTCTTGGTCTTGGCGTTGCCTTGGCCGTATTGTGCTTTGGCTTCTATCCGGCTCCCCCCCCCTCTGCCCCTGCCTAGTGTGGCCGTGGCACGCGGCTCCGACTGCCCGTGCACAAGTAAAGGGGTACAAAGGAGTGCCCCTACTTTTGTACACCGACATAGGGAATGGCCTTGGATTAAAATTACCTCTATATGCGTTATTACCATAATTTTTCCTACCAACAAAATTCACATCCATAGATTCATTATTATTCTCAATCAAAGTAGACAAAGGCATATCATTAGGATCAATAGGAGCACTCTTGCTAGCAAATAATTTCATGAGCTCATCCATCTTTCCACTCAAAACATTAATCTCTTCAATCGCATGCACTTTTTTATTAGTGGAAGATCTTTCGGTATGCCATTGAGAATAATTAACCATAATATTATCTGGGAGTTTAGTAGCTTCTCCTAAAGTAATTTCCATAAACGTACATCCCGCGGCCGAATCTAAAAGATTTCTAGAAGCAAAATTCAATGCGGCATAAAAATTTGTATAATCATCCACAAATTCAAACCATGAGTTGGGCAATTTCTTATCATCAATTTCATCCTCTCCCAAGATTGTGCAACATGTTCATGATCAAGTTGCTTAAAATTCATAATATCGTGCCTAAGGGAGATGATCTTAGCGAGAGGAAAATACTTGGAAATAAAAGCATCTTTACACTTATTCCATGAATCAATACTATCTTTAGGCAAAGATGAAAACCAAGTTTTAGCATGATCTCGAAGCGAGAACGAAAATAGCTTCAATTTAACAATATCATTATCCACATCTTTTTTCTTTTGCATATCACACAAATCAACAAAATTGTTCATATGGGATGCGGCATCTTCACTAGGAAGGCCGGAAAATTGATCTTTCATAACAAGATTCAGCAAAGCGGCATTAATTTCACAAGATTCCGCATTAGTAGAGGGAGCAATCGAAGTACTAACAAAATCGTTATTATTGGTGTTGGAAAAGTCACACAATTTGGTATTCTCTTGAGCCATCATGACAAAGCAAGCAATCCAACACACGAGCACACAAAAATCAAGCGAAGAAGACGAACGGAAGAGGTGCGAAGAAAAGGCAAATCTTTTCGAAAATCGTTTTAGAAGTGGGGGAGAGGAAAACGAGAGGTGAATGGTGATGTCTACTACACAACCTTCTTCTTGTAGACGTTGTTGGGCCTCCAAGTGCAGAGGTTTGTAGGACAGTAGCAAAGTTTCCCTCAAGTGCATGACCTAAGGTTTATCAATCCATGGGAGGCGTAGGATGAAGATGGTCTCTCTCAAACAACCCTGCAACCAAATAACAAAGAGTCTCTTGTGTTCCCAACACACCCAATACAATGGTAAATTGTATAGGTGCACTAGTTTGGTGAAGAGATGGTGATACAAGTGCAATATGGATGGTAGATATAGGTTTTTGTAATTTGAAAATATAAAAACAGCAAGGTAACTAATGATAAAAGTGAGCACAAACGGTATTGCAATGAGTTGAAACAAGGCCTAGGGTTCATACTGTCACTAGTGCAAGTTCTCTCAACAATAATAACATAATTAGATCATATAACTATCCCTCATCATGCAACAAAGAGTCACTCCAAATTCACTAATAGCGGAGAACAAACGAAGAGATTATGGTAGGGTACGAAACCACCTCAAAGTTATCCTTTCTGATCGATCTATTCAAGAGTCTGTAGTAAAATAACATGAAGTTATTCTTTTCGTTCAATCTATCATAGAGTTCGTACTAGAATAGCACCTTAAGACACAAATCAACCAAAACCCTAATGTCACCTAGATACTCCAATGTCACCTCAAGTATCCGTGGGTATGATTATACGATATGCATCACACAATCTCAGATTCATCTATTCAACCAACACATAGAACTTCAAAGAGTGCCCCAAAGTTTCTACTGGAGAGTCAAGACGAAAACGTGTGCCAACCCCTATGCATAAGTTCACGAGGTCACGGAACCCGCAAGTTGATCACCAAAACATACATCAAGTACATCACGTGATATCCCATTGTCACCACAGATAAGCACATGCAAGACATACATCAAGTGTTCTCAAATCCTTAAAGACTCAATCTGATAAGATAACTTCAAAGGTAAAACTCAATCCATTACAAGAGAGTAGAGGGGGAGAAACATCATAAGATCCAACTATAATAGCAAAGCTCGCGATACATCAAGATCGTATCACCTCAAGAACAAGAGAGAGAGAGAGATCAAACACATAGCTACTGGTACATACCCTCAGCCCCGAGGGTGAACTACTCCCTCCTCGTCATGGAGAGCGCTGGGATGATGAAGATGGCCACCAGTGAGGGTTCCCCCCTCCGGCAGGGTGCCGGAACAGGGTCCCGATTGGTTTTTGGTGGCTACAAAGGCTTGCGGCGGCGGAACTCCCGATCTAGGTTTCTTTCTGGAAGTTTCTGTATATATATAAGAGGTTTTGGCACCGAGAACAAGTCAGGGGGGTCTCCGGGCTGTCCACGAGGTAGGGAGGCGCGCCCATGGGGGGTGGGCGCGCCCCCCACCCTTGTGGGCAGCCTGGGACTCTTCTGGCCCAACTCTTTTACTCCATGGCCTTCTTCTGGTCCGAAAATAAGTTCCGTGAAGTTTCAGGTCAATTGGACTCTGTTTGGTTTTCCTTTTCTGCGATACTCAAAAACAAGGAAAAAAACAGAAACTGGCACTGGGCTCTACGTTAATAGGTTAGTCCCAAAAATCATATAAAATAGCATACAAATGCATATAAAACATCCTAGATGGATAATATAATAGCATGGAACAATCAAAAATTATAGATATGTTGGAGACGTATCAAATGGCGAATAATGTAATGCGAGAGATGAGAGTTTATAATGGGTACTTGGTATGTCTTGACTTGACGTAGATCTCCCCGGCAACGGCACCAGAAATTCTTCCTGCTACTTCTTGAGCTTGCGTTGGTTTTTCCCTTGAAGAGGAAAGGGTGATGCAGCAAAGTAGAGTAAGTATTTCCCTCAGTTTTGAGAACCAAGGTATCAATCCAGTAGGAGACAACGCACAAGTCACCGAATACCTGCACAAACAAACACCAACTTGCACCCAACGCGATAAAGGGGTTGTCAATCCCTTCACGGTTAATTGCAAAGTGAGATCTGATAGAGATAGATAAACAGTAAAGTAAATATTTTTGGTGTTCTTGGTTTATAGATCGGAAAGTAAAAGATTGCAAAGAAAGTAAATAGGAAACTAATATGATGGAAAGTAGACCCGGGGGCCATAGGTTTCACTAGAGGGTTCTCTCAAGATAGAAAATATTATGGTGGGTGAACAAATTACTGTCGAGCAATTGATAGAAAAGCGCAAAGTTATGACGATATCTAAGGCAATGACCATGAATATAGGCATCACGTCCGTGTCAAGTAGACCGAAACGATTTTGCATCTACTACTATTACTCCACACATCAACCGCTATCCAGCATGCATCTAGAGTATTAGTTCATAAAGAACGGAGTAACGCATTAAGCAAGATGACATGATGTAGAGGAATTAACTCAAACAATATGATGAAAACCCCATCTTTCTATCCTCGATGGCAACAATACAACACGTGCCATGCTGCCCCTACTCTCATTGGGAAAGGACACCGCAAGATTGAACCCAAAGCTAAGCACTTCTCCCATTGCAAGAAAAACCAATCTAGTTGGCCAAACCAAACCGATAGTTCGAAGAGAATTACAAAGATATCAAATCATGCATATAAGAATTCAGAGGAGAATCAAATAATATTCATAGATAAGTTGATCATAAATCTGTTGGGGAACGTAGTATTTCAAAAAAAATCCTACGCACACGCAAGATCCATCTAGGTGATGCATAGCAACGAGTGGGGAGAGTGTGTCTGCGTACCCTCGTAGACCGAAAGCGGAAGTGTTTAGTAACGCGGTT
This sequence comes from Aegilops tauschii subsp. strangulata, assembly GCF_002575655.3. NCBI lineage: Eukaryota > Viridiplantae > Streptophyta > Magnoliopsida > Poales > Poaceae > Aegilops > Aegilops tauschii. Next base: position 249,998,187 of record NC_053038.3, read on the forward strand.
GATGTAGTCGAACGTCTTCGCGATCCAACCGATCCAAGTACCGAACGCACGGCACCTCCGCGATCTGCACACGTTCAACTCGGCGACGTCCCTCGTACTCTTGATCTAGCTGAGGCCGTGGGAGAGTTTCGTTAGCACGACGGCGTGATGATGGTGATGATGAAGTTACCGACGCAGGGCTTCGCCTAAGCACTACAACGATGTGACCGAGGTGGAAATCTGTGGAGGGGGGAACCGCACACGGCTAAGACAACTGTCAACTTGTGTGTTCTAGGGTGCCCCCTGCCCCGGTATATAAAGGAGCAAGGGGGAAGCCGGCCGGCCCCCATAGGCGCGCCAAGGGGGGAGGAATCCTCGTCCTAGTAGGAGTAGGACTCCCCCCTTTCCTAGTCCTACTAGGAGAAGAAGGAAGAAGGGGAAAGAGAAGGAAGGACGGGGCGCCGCCCCTCCCCCTAATCCAATTCGGACTAGGCCCATTGGGGGGCGCGCGGCCAGCCCTTGGCAGCCCCTCTCTTTCTCCCCTAGGCCCAATAAGGCCCATTACTTCTCCGGTGGTTCCGATAACCCTTCCGGCACTCTGATATTTATCCGATGACCCCGGAACTCATCTGGTGTCCGAATAATATCGTCCAATATATAATTCTTTATGTATCGACCATTTCGAGACACCTCGTCATGTCCGTGATCACATCCGAGACTCCGAACAACCTTCGGTATATCAAAACACATAAACTCATAATATCGATCATCACCGAACATTAAGCGTGCGGAGCCTACGGGTTCGAGAACTATGTAGACATGACCGAGACTCATGATACGTCCATTTTGCATCATGCTTTTATATCGATATTTATTGCATTATAGGCTGTTATTACACATTTTGTCACAATACTCATGCCTATTCTCTCTTATTGTGCAAGGTTTACATGAAGAGGGAGAATGCCGGCAGCTGGAATTCTGGGCTGGAAAAGGAGCAAATATTAGAGACCTATTATGCACAGCTCCAAAAGTCCTGAAACTTCACGGAGGCAGTTTTTGGAGTTAATAAAAAATATTGGTGACAGAATCAACCAGAGGGGGGCCACCCACCATCCACGAGGGTGGGGGCGCGCCCTACCCCCTGGGCGCGCCCCCTGCCTCATGGGCCCCATGGCAGGCCTCCGATGCCCATCTTCTACTATATGAAGTCTTTTACCCTAGAAAAAATCATAAGGAAGCTTTCGGGACGAAACACCGCCGCCACGAGGCGAAACCTTGGCGGAACCAATCTAGGGCTCCGGCGGAGCTGTTCTGCCGGGGAAACATCCCTCCGGGAGGGGGAAATCATCACCATCGATCCTCTCATCGGGAGGGGTTCAATCTTCATCAACATCTTCACCAGCACCATCTCCTCTCAAACCCTAGTTCATCTCTTGTATCCAATCTTTGTCCCAAAACCTCAGATTGGTACATGTGGGTTGCTAGTAGTGTTGATTACTCCTTGTAGTTGATGCTAGTTGGTTTATTTGGTGGAAGATCATATGTTCAGATCCTTTATGCATATTAATACCCCTCTGATTATGAACATGAATATGATTTGTGGGTAGTTACGTTTGTTCCTGAGGACATGGAAGAAGTCTTGCTATAAGTAGTCATGTGAATTTGGTATTTGTTCGATATTTTGATGAGATGTATGTTGTCTTTCCTCTAGTGGTGTTATGTGAACATCGACTACATGACACTTCACCATTTTTTGGGCCTAGAGGAAGGCATTGGGAAGTAATAAGTAGATGATGGGTTGCTAGAGTGACAGAAGCTTAAACCCTAGTTTATGCGTTGCTAGGTAAGGGGCTGATTTGGATCCATTTGTTTCATGCTATGGTTAGGTTTACCTTAATACTTCTTTTGTAGCTGCGGATGCTTGCAATAGGGGTTAATCATAAGTGGGATGCTTTTCCAAGGAAGGGCAGTACCCAAGCACCGGTCCACCCACATATCAAATTATCAAAGTAATGAACGCGAATCATATGAGCGTGATGAAAACTAGCTTGACGATAATTCCCATGTGTGCTCGGGAGCGCTTTCCTTCATATAAGAGTTTGTCCAGGCTTGTACTTTGCTAGAAAAGGATTGGGCCACCTTGCTGCACTTCATTTACTTTTGTTACTTGTTACCCGTTACAAATTACCTTATCACAAAACTATCTGTTACCGATAATTTCAGTGATTGCAGAGAATACCTTACTGAAAACCGCTTGTCATTTCCTTCTGCTCCTCGTTGGGTTCGACACTCTTACTTATCGAAAGGACTATTAGATCCCCTATACTTGTGGGTCATCAAGAATTTTTTCTGGCGCTGTTGCCGGGGAGTGAAGCGCCTTTGGTAGGTGGAATTTGGTAAGGAAATATTTATATAGTGTGCTGAAATTTACTGTCACTTGTTACTATGGAAAGTAATCCTTTGAGGGGCTTGTTCGGGGTATCTTCACCCCGACCAGTAGAGCAAAGAGTTGCTCCTCAACCTACTGAACCTACTGAAAATGTTTACTTTGAAATTCCTTCGGGTATGATAGAGAAACTACTAGCTAATCCTTTTATAGGTGATGGAACATTACATCCCGATTTGCACCTAATCTATGTGGATGAAGTTTGTGGATTAATTAAGCTTGCAGTTATGCCCGAGGATGTTATCAAGAAGAAGGTCTTCCCTTTATCTTTGATGGGAAAGTCATTGGCATGGTTTAGGCTATGTGATGATATGGGATCATGGAACTACAACCGATTGAAATTGAAATTTCATCAGAAGTTTTATCCTATGCATCTTGTTCATCGTGATCGTAATTATATATATAATTTTTGGCCTCGCGAAGGAGAAAGCATTGCTCAAGCTTGGGGGAGGCTTAAGTCAATGTTATATTCATGCCCCAATCATGAGCTCTCAAGAGAAATTATTTTTCAAAAATTTTATGCTCGGCTTTCTCTCAATAATCGCTCCATGCTCGATACTTCTTGTGTTGGCTCTTTTATGATGAAGACTATTGAATTCAAATGGGATTTATTGGAAAGAATTAAACGCAACTCTGAAGATTGGGATCTCGACGAAGTTAAGGAGTCGGATATAACACCTAAGTTTGATTGTGTTAAATCTTTTATGGACACCGATGTTTTCCGTGAATTTAGCACTAAATATGCACTTGACTCTGAGATAGTAGCTTCTTTCTGTGAATCCTTTGCTACTCATGTTGATCTCCCTAAGGAGAAGTGGTTTAAATATAATCCTCCCATTGAAGTAAAAGGGGTTTCACCTATTAAAGTTGAAGAAAAGACTGTCACTTATATTGTTGATCCTGTTGTTCCTACTGCTTATATTGAGAAACCACCCTTCCCTGTTAGAATAAAGGATGATGCTAAAGCTTCAACTGTGGTTCGTAAGAGTAATACTAGAACACCTACACTCCTTGAGCAAATTAAAGTTGAACCTAATATTGCTATGGTTAAAGATCTCTTGGATGATAATATTGATGGGCATGGTATTTACTTCTGTGATGAAGCTGCTAGAATTGCTAGACCGGATACTAATAATAAACATAGACCTGTTGTAGGCATGCCTGTTATTTCTGTTAAACATAGACCTGTTGTAGGCATGCCTGTTATTCCTGTTGTAGGCATGGCTTATGTGATATGGGTGCTAGTGCAAGTGCAATACCTCATTCCTTATACAAAGAAATTAGGCATGATATTGCACCTGCTGAGATAGAGGAAATTGATGTTACAATTAAGCTTGCCAATAGAGACACTATTTCACCAGTTGGGATTGTTAGAGATGTTGAAGTCTTGTGTGGGAAAGTTAAATATCCTGCTGATTTTCTTGTTCTTGGTTCTCCACAAGATAACCTTTGTCCCATTATATTTGGTAGACCCTTCTTGAATACTGTTAATGCTAGGATAGACTGCAAAAAGGATGTTGTTACTATTGGTTTGGGGGATATGTCTCATGAGTTTAATTTTGCTAAATTTCGTAGACAACCCTTTGATAAAGAATTACCTAGTAAAGATGAAATTATTGGTCTTGCCTCTATTGCCGTGCCTCCTAATGATCCTTTAGAACAATATTTGCTCGACCATGAAAATGATATGTTTATGAATGAAAGAAGGGAAATAGATGAAGTATTCTTTAAACAGGGACCTATATTGAAACACAACTTGCCCATTGAAATCCTAGGGGATCCTCCTCCACCCAAGGGTGATCCCGTGTTAGAGCTTAAACCATTACCTGATACTCTTAAATATGCTTATCTTGATGAGAAAAACATATATCATGTTATTATTAGTTCTAACCTTTCAGAGCGTGAAGGAAAGAAATTATGAAAACTCTGAAGAAGCACCGTGCTGCTATTGGATATACTCTTGATGATCTTAAAGGCATTAGTCCCACTCTATGCCAACACAAAATAAAATTGGAAAAAGATGCTAAACCGGTTGTTGATCACCAACGACGGTTCAATCCTAAGATGAAAGAAGTGGTAAGAAAAGAAATACTAAAGCTTTTGGAGGCAGGTATAATTTATCCCGTTGCTGATAGTCAGTGGGTAAGCCCTGTCCATTGTGTCCCTAAGAAGGGAGGTATTACTGTTGTTCCTAATGATAAAGATGAATTGATCCCACAAAGAATCGTTACAGGTTATAGAATGGTAATTGATTTCCGCAAATTAAATAAAGCTACTAAAAAGGACTTTTCTAAAATTTCTAGGCCTCTGACTAATCTCTTACAAAAAGATGTTCCATTTGTCTTTGATGATGATTGTGTAAAAGCATTTGAAGTACTTGAGAAAGCCTTGATTTCTGCACCTATTGTTCAGCCACCTGATTGGAATTTACCCTTTGAAATTATGTGTGATGCTAGCGATTATGCTGTAGGTGTTGTTCTAGGACAAAGAGTTGATAAGAAAATAAATGTTATCCAATATGCTAGTAAAACTCTAAACAGTGCCCAGAGAAATTATGCTACTACTGAAAAAGAATTTTTAGCAGTCGTATTTGCTTGTGATAAGTTTAGACCTTATATTGTTGATTCTAAAGTAACTGTTCTCACTGATCATGCAGCTATTAAATACCTTATGGAAAAGAAAGATGTTAAACCTAGACTTATTAGATGGGTTCTCTTGCTACAACAATTTGATTTGCATATTATTGATAGAAAGGGAGCTGAGAACCCCGTTGCAGACAACTTGTCTAGGTTAGAGAATGTTCTTGATGACCCACTGCCTATTGATGATAGCTTCTCTGATGAACAATTAGCTGTCACAAATGCTTCTCACACTGCTCCATGGTATGTTGATTATGCTAATTACATTGTTGCTAAATTTATACCACCTAGTTTCACATACCAGCAAAAGAAAAAATTATGATTTAAGACATTACTTCTGGGATGACCCACACCTTTATAAAGAAGGAGTAGATGGTGTTATTAGACGTTGTATACCTGAGCATGAATAGGATCAGATCCTACGCAAGTGTCACTTCGAGGCTTATGGAGGACACCACACTAGAGATAGAACTGCACATAAGGTATTTCAATCCGGTTTTTATTGGCCTACTCTCTTCAAAGATGCCCGTAAGTTTGCCTTGTCTTGTGATGAATGTCAAAGAATTGGTAATATTAGTAGACATCAAGAAATGCCTATGAACTATTCACTTGTTATTGAACCATTTGATGTTTGGGGCTTTGATTATATGGGACTGTTTCTTTCCTCTAATGGGTATACACATATTTTAGTTGCTATTGATTACATTACTAAGTGGGTAGAAGCTATTCCAACTAGTAGTGCTGATCATAACACCTCTATTAAGATGCTTAAAGAAGTTATTTTTCCGAGGTTTGGAGTCCCTAGATACTTAATGGCTGATGGTGGTTCACATTTTATTCATGGTGCCTTTCGTAAAATGCTTGCTAAGTATGATGTTAACCATAGAATTGCATCTCCATACCACCCACAGTCTAGTGGTCAACTAGAATTGAGTAATAGAGAGCTTAAATTAATTTTGCAAAAGACTGTTAATAGATCTAGAAAGAATTGGTCCAAGAAACTTGATGATGCGTTATGGGCCTATAGAACTGCATAGAAAAATCCTATGGGTATGTCTCCGTATAAAATGGTTTATGGGAAAGCATGTCACTTACCTCTCGAACTAGAACATAAGGCATATTGGGCCATTAAAGAGATCAATTATGATTTCAAACATGCCGGTGAGAAGAGGCTATTTGACATTAGCTCGCTTGATGAATGGAGAACCCAGGCCTATGAGAATGCCAAACTGTTTAAAGAAAAAGTTAAAAGAGGGCATGACAAAAGGATACAAAAGCGTGAGTTTAATTTAGGTGATTATGTGTTGCTATTCAACTCTCGCTTAAGATTTTTTGCAGGAAAACTTCTCTCTAAATGGGAAGGGCCTTACGTTATCGAGGAGGTCTATCATTCCGGTGCCATAAAAATCAACAACTTCGAAGGCACAAATCGAAAGGTGGTGAACGGTCAAAGAATCAAACATTATATCTCAGGTAATCCCATAAATGTTGAAACTAATGTTATTGAAACCGTAACCCCGGAGGAATATATAAGGGACACTTTCCAGAACGCTTCAGACTCCGAAAAGGAATAGGTATGTCATACGGTAAGTAAACCGACTCCAAAACAGTTCTAATGGCAATTTTTCTCCATTTTGGAATATTTAAGAAAATAGGAAAATAAGAAGTAGTCCGAAAGGGACACGAGGCAGCCACGAGGGTGGAGGGCGCGCCCTACCCCCTGGGCGCGCCCCCTGCCTCGTGGGCACCTCGTGTGCCCTCCGGACTCTGTTTTCTTGCACGATACTCCTTTTGGTTGGTAAAAACTCATTATATAATCTCCCGAAGGTTTTGACCGCCGTACCACGCAAATATCCTCTGTTTTTGTTTCGAGCAATTTCTGCCGCAGATTAGAGAAAGATGTCTTCTAAAGAGTCAGTCGGGGAGAGCCGGGTGTCTAATCCGACACCGGAACCAAGAGCAAACAGTGATGCTGACCATTTTGGACCATCAACGGAGGAAGAGATGGAGGCCGATTTGAAAAGGATAGATGCCATGGAGGAGGATCAAGAAGTTACTTCCCGTTTCCGAGCCGTATTCACGATGGGGGAACTACAGAGCTCAGCTATTCCAAACTCGGTCATCCCCTCCGATGTTAAATTTCTCTCTTATGAAAATATGAAAAAGAGTGTTACTTGTTCCCTCGCAGCTATGCAACATCCATGGGTGAAAGGAGCTTTAGCCGTCATGGGTAAGCTCCGTAAGTAAATAATGGACCTCAAGCAACAAGTCAATAAGCTCGAGGAAGAGAATCGTATCCCGAGGGGCATCATCGCCAAGAATATCACATCACCACCTCCGAAGAAAGAGCAATAAATACATGGGTATGGGCACTCCCCTTGGCAACCGCCAAGCTTGGGGGAGATGCCCCGGTATCGTATCACCATCACACTCCTATCTTTACCGTTTTTTTAGTTCGATCCTTTTAGTAATATCTTGATCAAGTAGAATAAAGTTTTAGTATGATTTAGTCTTGAGTTTTGCTTTATGATCCTTCTATGTAATCGAGTCCGTGGGCTATATATATAATAAAGATTAGTTTTGAGTCAAGGGCTTGGTTACCTTGCTATGATCTTGAGGGAATATTAGAAAAAGAAAGAATAAAAAGAAATAAAAGAGATCATATTGATCTTATGGAGAGTAATGACTTCACATATAAAGAGTATGATGAATAAAAGTTGTTGAGAGTTGACAAACATAGTTTTGGTCATCGTTGCAATTAATAGGAAGTAATAAAGAAAGAGAGGTTTTCACATATAAATATACTATCTTGGACATCTTTTATGATTGTGAGCACTCATTAAAATATGACATGCTAAAGAGTTGATGTTGGACAAGGAAGACAACGTAATGGGTTATGTTTTCTTATATCCAAAATAAAGTATATTGTCATGGATCATCCAACATGTTGAGCTTGCCTTTCTCCCTCATGCTAGCCAAATTCTTTGCACCAAGTAGAGATACTACTTGTGCTTCCAAATATCCTTAAACCCAGTTTTGCCATGAGTGTCCACCATACCTACCTATGGATTGAGTAAGATCCTTCAAGTAAGTTGTCATTGTTGCATGCAATAAAAATTGCTCTATAAATATGTATGATTTATTAGTGTGGAGAAAATAAGCTTTATACAATCTTGTGATGTGGAAAATAAAAGCGACGGACTGCATAATAAAGGTCCATATCATAAGTGGCAATATAAAGTGACGTTCTTTCGCATTAAGATTTTGTACATCCAACCATAAAAGCACATGACAACCTTTGCTTGCCTCTGCGAAGGGCCTATCTTTTATTCTTGTCTCATACCTTATACAAGAGTCATGGTGATCTTCACCTTTCCCTTTTACATTTTATCCTTTGGCAAGCACATTGTGTTGGAAAGATCCTGATATATATATATCCAATTAGATGTAAGTTAGCATGAACTATTATTGTTGACATTACCCTTGAGGTAAAAGGTTGGGAGGCAACACTATAAGCCCCTATCTTTCTCAGTGTCCGATTGAAACTCCATAACCATAAGTATTGCGTGAGTGTTAGCAATTGTGAAAGACTAAATGATGGTTGAGTATGTGGACTTGCTGAAAAGCTCTTATATTGACTCTTTCTGATGTTATGATAAATTGCAATTGCTTCAATGACTGAGATTATAGTTTGTTAGTTCTCAATGAAGTTTCTAACTCATACTTTACATTGTGAATAGATTATTACTTGACCATAAGAAATCATATGATAATATCTATATATGTTGTTGTTATAAGAATGATCATGATGCCCTCATGTTCGTATTTTATTTTATCGACACCTCTATCTCTAAACATGTGGTCTCCCTGGAATGGTCGGGCATTGAGTCACACATCAGGTCTGGTACACAGCATTGCATACATGATAGAACCTATGGCTGAAGCATAGAGAATGACTTTCATTTTCTCTCTATCTTCTGAAGTGGTCGGGCATTGAGTCTGACTCAACTTCATACCTTGTAACACGGGCAAGAACCCTTTCTTTGCTTGATCCATTTTGAACTTCTTCAAAACTTTATCAAGGTATGTGCTTTGTGAAAGTCCAATCAAGCGTCTTGATCTATCTCTATAGATCTTGATGCCTAATATATAAGCAGCTTCACCGAGGTCTTTCATTGAAAAATTCTTATTCAAGTATCCTTTTATGCTATTCAGAAATTCAGTATCATTTCCGATCAACAATATGTCATCCACATATAATATCAGAAATGCTATAGAGCTCCCACTCACTTTCTTGTAAATACAGGCTTCTCCAAAAGTTTGTATAAAACCATATGCTTTGATCACACTATCAAAGCGTATATTCCAACTCCGAGAGGCTTGCACTAGTCCATAAATGGATCGCTGGAGCTTGCACACTTTGTTAGCACCTTTTGGATTGACAAAACCTTCTGGTTGCATCATATACAACTCTTCTTTACGATATCCATTAAGGAATGCAATTTTGACATCCATTTGCCAAATTTCATAATCATAAAATGCGGCAATTGCTAACATGATTCAGACGGACTTAAGCATCGCTACGGGTGAGAAGGTCTCATCGTAGTCAACTCCTTGAACTTGTCGAAAACCTTTCGCAACAAGTCAAGCTTTGTAGACAGTAACATTACCGTCAGCGTCAGTCTTCTTCTTGAAGATCCATTTATTCTCTATGGCTTGCCGATCATCGGGCAAGTCAACCAAAGTCCATACTTTGTTCTCATACATGGATCCCATCTCAGATTTCATGGCCTCAAGCCATTTCGCGGAATCTGGGCTCATCATCGCTTCCTCATAGTTCGTAGATTCGTCATGGTCAAGTAACATGACCTCCAGAACAGGATTACCGTACCACCCTGGTGCGGATCTTACTCTGGTTGACCTACGAGGTTCGGTAGTAACTTGATCAGAAGTTTCATGATCATTATCATTAGCTTCCTCACTTACTAGTGTAGGAATCACTGGAACTAATTTCTGTGATGAACTACTTTCCAATAAGGGAGCAGGTACAATTACCTCATCAAGTTCTACTTTCCTCCCACTCACTTCTTTCGAGAGAAACTCCTTCTCTAGAAAGGATCCGTTCTTAGCAACGAATATCTTGCCTTCGGATCTGTGATAGAAGGCGTACCCAATAGTCTCCTTTGGTATCCTATGAAGACACATTTCTCCAATACGGATTCGAGCTTATCAGGTTGAAGCTTTTTCACATAAGCATCGCAGCCCCAAACTTTAAGAAACGACAACTTGGGTTTCTTGCCAAACCACAGTTCATATGGTGTCGTCTCAACGGATTTAGATGGTGCCCTATTTAACGTGAATGCAGCCGTCTCTAAAGCATAACCCCAAAATGATAGCGGTAAACCAGTAAGAGACATCATAGATCGCACAATATCTAATATAGTACGATTACGACGTTCGGACACGCTATTACGCTGTGGTGTTCCGGGTGGCGTGAGTTGCAAAACTATTCCGCACTGTTTCAAATGAAGACCAAACTCGCTCAAATATTCTCCTCCATGATCTGATCGTAGAAACTTTATTTTCTTGTTGTGATGATTTTCCACTTCACTCTGAAATTCTTTGAACTTTTCAAATGTATCAGACTTATGTTTCATCAAGTAGATATACCCATATCTGCTCAAATCATCTGTGAAGGTCAAAAAATAATGATACCTGCCGCGAGCATCAACACTCATCGGACCGCATACATCAGTATGTATTATTTCCAACAAGTCTGTTGCTCGCTCCATTGTTCCGGAGAACGGAGTTTTAGTCATCTTGCCCATGAGGCATGGTTCGCAAGCATCAAGTGATTCATAATCAAGTGATTCCAAAAGCCCATCAGAGTGGAGTTTCTTCATGCGCTTTACACCAATATGACCTAAACGGTAGTGCCACAAATAAGTTGCACTATCATTATTAAACTTATATCTTTTGGCTTCAATACTACGAATATGTGTATCACTACTATCAAGATTTAGTAAAAATAGACCACTCATCAAGGGTGCATGACCATAAAAGATATTACTCATATAAATAGAACAACCATTATTCTCTGATTTAAATGAATAACCGTCTCGCATCAAACAAAATCCAGATATAATGTTCATGCTTAACGCTGGCACCAAATAACAATTATTTAGGTCTAAAACTAATCCCGAAGGTAGATGTAGAGGCAGCGTGCCGACGGCGATCACATCGACTTTGGAACCATTTCCCACGTGCATCGTCACCTCGTCCTTAGCCAATCTTCGCTTAATCCGTAGCCCCTGTTTCGAGTTGTAAATATTAGCAACAGAACCAGTATCAAATACCCAGGCGCTACTGCGAGCATTAGTAAGGTACACATCAATAACATGTATATCAAATATACCTTTCACTTTGCCATCCTTCTTCTCCGCCAAATACTTGGGGCAGTTCCGCTTCCAATGACCAGTCCCTTTGCAGTAGAAGCACTCAGTCTCAGGCTTAGGTACAGACTTGGGCTTCTTCACTTGAGCAGCAACATGTTTGCCGTTCTTCTTGAAGTTCCCCTTCTTCTCTTTACCCTTCTTCTTGAAACTGGTAGTCTTATTGACCATCAAGACTTGATGCTCCTTCTTGATTTCTACCTCCGCAACCTTTAGTACTGCGAAGAGCTCGGGTATCGTCTTATCCATCCCTTGCATATTATAGTTCATCACGAAGCTCTTGTAGCTTGGTGGGAGTGATTGAAGGAACTCTGTCAATGACACTATCAACTGGAAGATTAACTCCCAGCTGAGTCAAGTGATTGTGGTACCCAGACATTCTGGGTATATGCTCACTGACAAAACTATTCTCCTCCATTTTGTAGCTGTAGAACTTATTGGAGACTTCATATCTCTCAATCCGGGCATTTGCTTGAAATATTAACTTCAACTCCTGGAACATCTCATATGCTCCATGACGTTCAAAACGTCGTTGAAGTCCCGGTTCTAAGCCGTAAAGCATGGCACACTGAACTATCGAGTAGTCATCAGCTTTGCTCTGCCAGACGTTCATAACATCTGGCGTTGCTCCTGCAGCGGGTTTGGCACCTAGCGGTGCTTCCAGGACGTAATTCTTCTATGCAGCAGTGAGGATAATCCTCAAGTTACGGACCCAGTCCATGTAATTGCTACCATCATCTTTCAACTTAGCTTTCTCTAGGAACGCATTAAAATTCAACGGAACAATAGCACGGGCCATTTATCTACAATAACATAGACATGCAAAATACTATCAGGTACTAAGTTCATGATAAATTAAAGTTCAATTAATCATATTACTTAAGAACTCCCACTTAGATAGACATCCCTCCAATCATCTAAGTGATCACGTGATCCATATCAACTAAACCATGTCCGATCATCACGTGAGATGGAGTAGTTTTCAATGGTGAACATCACTATGTTGATCATATCTACTATATGATTCACGCTCGACCTTTCGGTCTCAGTGTTCTGAGGCCATATCTGCATATGCTAGGCTCGTCAAGTTTAACCCAAGTATTCTGCGTGTGCAAAACTGGCTTGCACCCATTGTATGTGAATGTAGAGCTTATCACACCCGATCATCACGTGGTGTCTCGGCACGACGAACTGTAGCAACCATGCATACTCAGGGAGAACACTTGTACCTTGAAATTTAGTGAGAGATCATCTTATAATGCTACCGTCGTACTAAGCAAAATAAGGTGCATACAGGATAAACATCACATGCAATCAATATAAGTGATATGATATGGCCATCATCATCTTGTGCCTTTTGATCTCAATCTCCAAAGCACCGTCATGATCACCATCGTCACCGGCTTGACACCTTGATCTCCATTGAAGCATCATTGTCGTCTCGCCAACTATTGCTTCTATGACTATCGCTACTGCTTAGTGATAAAGTAAAGCAATTACATGGCGATTGCATTTCATACAATAAAGAGACAACCATATGGCTCCTGCCAGTTGCCGATAACTGTGTTACAAAACATGATCATCTCATACAACAATTTATATAATCACATCTTGACCATATCACATCACAACATGCCCTGCAAAAACAAGTTAGACGTCCTCTACTTTGTTGTTTGCAAGTTTTACATGGCTATACGGGCTTAGCAAGAACCGTTCTTACCTACGCATCAAAACCACAACGATTTTTCGTCAAGTTTGCTATTTTAACCTTCAACAAGGACCGGGCATAGTCACACTCGATTCAACTAAAGTTGGAGAAACAGACACCCACTAGCCACCTGTGTGCGAAGCACGTCGGTAGAACCAGTCTCACGTAAGCGTACGTGTAATGACGGTCTGAGCCGCTTCATCCAACAATACCGCCGAATCAAAGTATGACATGCTGGTAAGCAGTATGACTATTATCGCCCACAACTCTTTGTGTTCTACTCGTGCATATAACAGCTACACATAGACCTGGCTCGGATGCCACTGTTGGGGAACGTAGTATTTCAAAAAAAATCCTACGCACACGCAAGATCCATCTAGGTGATGCATAGCAACGAGCGGGGAGAGTGTGTCCACATACCCTCGTAGACCGAAAGCGGAAGCGTTTAGTAACGCGGTTGATGTAGTCGAACGTCTTCGTGATCCAACCGATCCGAGTACCGAACGCACGGCACCTCCGCGATCTGCACACGTTCAGCTCGGTGACGTCCCTCGTACTCTTGATCCAGCTGAGGCCGATGGAGAGCTTCGTCAGCACGATGGCGTGATGATGGTGATGATGAAGTTACCGACGCAGGGCTTCGCCTAAGCACTACAATGATATGATCGAGGTGGAAATCTGTGGAGGGGGGCACCGCACACGGCTAAGACAACTGTCAACTTATGTGTTCTAGGGTGCCCCCTGCCCCCGTATATAAAGGAGCAAGGGGGAGGCCGGCCGGCCCTCATAGGCGTGCCAAGGGGGGAGGAATCCTCCTCCTAGTAGGAGTAGGACTCCCCCCTTTCCTAGTCCTACTAGGAGAAGAAGGAAGGAGGGGGAAAGAGAAGGAAGGAGGGGGCACCGCCCCTCCCCCTAGTCCAATTCGGACTAGGCCCATGGGGGGGCGCGGCCAGCCCTTGGCAGCCCCTCTCTTTCTCCCCTAGGCCCAATAAGGCTCATTACTTCTCCGGTGGTTGCGATAACCCTTCCGGCACTCCGATATTTATCCGGTGACCCCCGAAACTCATGCGGTGTCCGAATAATATCATCCAATGTATCATTCTTTATGTCTCGACCATTTTGAGACTCCTCGTCATGTCCGTGATCACATTTGGGACTCCGAACAAACTTCGGTACATCTAAACACATAAACTCATAATACCGAACGTCACCGAACGTTAAGCGTGCGGACCCTACGGGTTCGAGAACTATGTAGACATGACCGAGACTCACTTCCGGTCAATAACCAATAGCGGAACCTGGATTCTCATATTGGTACCTACATATTCTACGAAGATCTTTATCGGTCAAACCGCATAACAACATATGTTGTTCCCTTTGTGATTGGTATGTTACTTGCCCGAGATTCGATCGTCGGTATCTCAATACCTAGTTCAATCTCGTTACCGGCAAGTCTCTTTACTCGTTCCGTAATGCATCATCCTATAACTAACTCATTAGTCACATTGCTTGCAAGGCTTATAGTGATGTGCATTATCGAGAGGGCCCAGAGATCTCTCCGACAATCGGAGTGACAAATCCTAATCTCGATCTATGACAACTCAACAAACACCATCGGAGACACCTGTAGAGCATCTTTATAATCACACAGTTATGTTGTGATGTTTGATACTCATAGTCATAGGAAGATGTATAAGTTATGAAGAAAGCAATAGCAATAAACTAAACGATCATAGTGCTAAGCTAACGGATGGGTCAAGTCAATCACATCATTCTCTAATGATTTGATCACGTTCATCAAATGACAACTCTTGTCCATGGCTAGGAAACTTAACCATCTTTGATCAACGAGCTAGTCAAGTAGAGGCATACTAGTGACACTCTGTTTGTCTATGCATTCACACATGTACTAAGTTTCCGGTTAATACAATTCTAGCATGAATAATAAACATTTATCATGATGTAAGGAAATATATAAATAACAACTTTATTATTGCCTCTAGGGCATATTTCCTTCAAAATCCACAATTCATCGGATATCGGCAAACACACCGCAAAAAAGTATTACATCGAATAGATCTCCAAGAACATCAAGGAGAACATCGTATTGAGAATCAAAGAGAGAGAAGAAGCCATCTAGCTACTAGCTATGGACCCGTAGGTCTGTGGTAAACTACTCACACTTCATCGGAAGGGCAATAGAGTTGATGTAGAAGCCCTCCGTGATCGAATCCCCCTCTGACAGGACGTCGAAAAAGGCCCCTAGATGGGATCTCACGGGTACAGAAGGTTGCGGCGGTGGAAAAGTGTTTTCTTGGATGCCTCTGGTGGTTTGGGCATATAAGTGTATATATAGGCGAAAGAATTAGGTTAGGAGACGCACGAGGGGCCCACAGAGTGGGGGCGCGCCCCCCGTCCTTGTGGCTCCTCCGACTTCATCTACAAGTCTCCTGGTTTCCTTCTGGTCCAAGAAAAATCATCTCGAAAGTTTTATTCCGTTTGGACTCCGTTTGGTATTTCTTTTCCGCGAAACTCAAAAACAGGAGAAAAACAGGAACTGACACTGGGCTCTAGGTTAATAGGTTAGTCCCAAAAATAATATAAAATAGCATATTAATGCATATAAAACATCCAAACAGGTAATATAGTAGCATGGAACAATAAAAAATTATAGATATGTTGGTGACGTATCAATATGCCACAAGGAGAAGGACTGTTGTTGACTACTGTTTCCATACCATAGAACAGCAGGACTTCTATGAGACTGTGTTGTTGGACAAGAAGCCCATAGTATGTGACATGAAATGGGTTGATTGAGAATACATTGATGAAAATGAAGACTATTTTCCCCATGTTCATGAGAGCTTCAGGCTGAATGGAGTTGATGGATTTGTTGGCCAAGAGCTCACCAAGTGGAACGATGAGATGATTATGCAGTTCTACTCCACTGCCCACTTTTACCCTAATGGGAAGATTGTCTGGATGACCGAGGGCACCCGGTACCAGTCATCAATCTCTGAATGGGCTGAGTTCATCAAAGCTCCAAAGGAAGATGAAGATGATCTTGATGTTTATAGCAAACCCAGGAAGGATTACAACTCCATGGCTAACATTTATAAGCCTATTCCTGATGCAACTCTGTAGACTCACAAGTTCGGATCAATCTACTATCTTCTTCCTAGTTTGACCACCATGAACACCATCTTGAGGCATACTTTGTTGCCCAAATCTGGAGATCACATGATGATACGTGGTCATTCCATCAACTTGCTACATTTGTTTGATGTTCCCCAATAGTTCAAAGTCATGAGCTTGATAGTTGAGATAGTCAAGAGGACAGCAACCGACCAGGTGAGGTCTTGTGGATATGCCCCACACATTCAGATGGTGATCAACTCCAAGGTTGGAACTGTGACATATCTCATTGACAAAGAGCATATACCTCCCAGGCCTGATTTTGAGGACAATGAGGTTTTCATGGATGCATCACATCCTACATGTGTTGAGGCCCAGGAGAAGATTGAGAAAGCGAAGGCTGCAAAAGCAGCAAGTGCTCCGGATGCTTCAATAGTGAATCTCAGGCTAAGCAAGATCAGCTCACATATCTGCTAGAAACTACCGTGAGGATTGAGAAGAGCTTGGCCACCTTCACTCAGAATCAGGAGAGCTTAGAGAGGATTATTGAGAGCAAGATGTATGACCTTGATGTGAAGGTCACAGAGATTCAGACCATAGTGGAGAAGCTAAGGGATGATGCTGAGGACAATGATGACAGACCCACTACAGACAGGTTCCAGTCAGTGCTGAGGGCATAGAAGTCTGCTACTGAGCCAGTTGCAGATTTGAGGCCTGCTCATTCTACTCCTGCCACCACAGCCACAGTTGCTCCTCCAGTATCTACTCCACCAGCTCCACGGACTTTAGCAGAAGCATTTGCAGATGGACTCCTCTCAACGCCGTCTATGCACAACGGAGCTACAAGCCAGAAGACCACTTCAAGAGCTCCTGGAGATCATGCCTAGAGTGTCATATAACACTATACGTTTCCAAACTTTTTGGTAACTTGTTGCCAAAGGGGGAGAAAGTGTATAGATCATAGGATTCGAGAGAGAGAGTGCCTTTTGCTCTTGTTGGTTTTATTTTCCCTTTCTACTTTGGTTTGGTTGGTTGTTGCTACTTATGCTACTTGTGTGTTATGCTCGCGAGATACTTTAGGTGATCATGTGTTTGATCATACTACGCTTAATGTGTGCTTGCATGATTATATCTATGGATGTCTTGTATGATCAATCACTTGTATCTTTTGTGATGAGTGTGTGTTATTTAATTCTTATCATTTTGTGTGCTCCACCATGATCTATGTGACATGGAAGAGTGACCCATGATCCTAATCGATTGTGCATTTGACTTCAAACAGAAATTTTAAATAATGTACAAATTTAGGGGGAGCTCTTGCCTATCACGTACTTCTCAAAGCAATGATGTATTTCATTCATATTATCATTTGTCGAAGCTTTGATCTATATGTTATCATCAATTACCAAAAAGGGGGAATTAAAAGTGCAACTAATCCCTGGGTGGTTTTGGCAATTCATAACAACATATAGCTCATTGAACTAATATCCATTCAAGTTTAATATTTCAGAAAGTTCAATGAATGGCATGGCATGGACTAGAGATGTGGACCCCTCAAAATGCTAAGGACACATATTGGCAAAAGCTTAAGACTCTTCATTTCATTTTTAGTGATCCAAGATCACATTGAGTCCATAGGAAAGCCAATACTATTAAAAGGGGATGAGGTGTTGCTTAATGGCTTGCTTGCTCAAATGCTTAGTGATATTGCTCCAAATCCCTCAACTACTTTCTCATTCCAAATATGTCAAAACCCTAAACTCCAACTCGGCCCCACCGATTCATTCCATCTGGAGCCACCAAGTTCATATGACATAGCCACAACCAGAAACCCTAACAGTTCGGTCACACCGATACGAATCTCGGTCTCACTGAGATGGCCTTGCCAATTTTCTGTTGCCTATTGCAACCATTTCGGTCTCACCAAAATAGCAATCGGTCTCATCGAGTTGGCTTGACATCTTCTCTGTTGCCTTATTGCTTAACTTCGGTCTCATCGAGTTGATGCAATCGGTGCCACCGAGTTGATGTTTGCCCTAAGCCCTAGCACATCGGTCCCACCGAGTTTTCCCAGTCGGTCCCACCGAGATTCCTAAAGTTCACATTTTGAACTAAATCGGTCTCACCGAGTTCATCTATTCGGTGTGACCGAGTTGGGTCAATGTGTGTGACGGTTGGATTTTCTGTGGAGGCTATATATACCCCTCCACCCTCTTGTCCATATGTGAGAGAGACATCAGAACGTGCCTACACTTCTAGCATACATTTTCTGAGAGAGAACCACCTATTCATGTGTTGAGATCAAGATATACCAATCCTACCACAAGAATCTTGATTTCTAGCCTTCCTCGAGTTGCTTTCCACTCAAATCATCTTTCCACTATATCCAAATCTATGATAGAGAGTTGTGTGTTGGGGAGACTATCATTTGAAGCACAAGAGCAAGGAGTTCATCATCAACACAACATCTATTATCTTTTGGAGAGTGGTGTCTCCTAGATTGGTTAGGTGTCACTTGGGAGCCTCCGACAAGATTGCGGAGTTGAACCAAGGAGTTTGCAAGGGCAAGGAGATCGCCTACTTCGTGAAGATCTACCCGAGTGAGGCAAGTCCTTCGTGGGCGATGGCCATGGTGGGATAGACAAGGTTGCTTCTTCGTGGACCCTTCATGGGTGGAGCCCTCCGTGAATAGCACGGTAGCATCCTTATTCAAGTTACATTATTCAGAATCTCTCACCACCAATTTCTTGCTTCAGATTGTTGTGAAGCCCATGGATGCCACGGATGCTTGAGAAAAATAGATATAGCAGCTGATACGTCTCCAAGGTATATATATTTTTTGCTTGTTCCATGCTGTTATATTATCATTCTTGGATGTTTTGCAATCATTTTATAGAAACTTTATATCATTTTTTGGGACTAACCTATTGACATAGTGCCAAGTGCTAGTTGTTGCTTTTTGCTTCTTTTTTTACTTCACAGAATATTAGTACCAAACGAAGTCCAAACGCATCGAAACTTTTTGGAGAATTTTTCTGGACTAGAAGACACCTTTTGGGCCAAAGAAGTACTAGAGGGGGGCTCCGAGGGGAGCACAACCCACCTGGGCGCGCCAGATGGGGGCTCCGAAGGGACCAGAAGATACATTTTTTTGAATCATATAAAATCCGCATGGCTGGGGTTCCGGCCAATCATAATGCAACACACAATAGGCTCAACACGCACTATTTCCGGAAGCGACGGAGAACCGTGTGCGATAATGAACGAGCAAAATTGTAAGGGAGCCAAATTTCCTTTGTCGTTTGTCGTTGAGCTCTTAAATACCACCGCACTGTACGGCTGCCCGGCCCCTCCGTCCCAGAGCTCTCTCCAAGCGTTGTTCATGGCACCGCGGCGCACAGTAACTGGTAAGGGAGCGATGGCATCCCACCGCGCCGCGTTCCTCGCAGCCCGTGACCGCACACATGGTAAGGAAGCGGTGGAATCTCGCCGCACCGAGTCCATCACTGTCGGCGGCCACACAGTTACGTGGCCGGACTTGGGCTGCCATGGCCGAATGGGCGATGGATCTAGAGGCGGACAAAGCTGCACAAAAGGAGCGGAAAAGGCAGAAAACAGTCAAGAAAAGAGAATCCCACTGCCGGAAGAAAGAAGAGGCCGCACGCCATGGTGAGGAGAGCTTGGAGGAGATCGAAGCACGGTGGGCTGCTGCCTACAAGGCCGGGAAGGAGAACGCCGGCGTCTGGCCAGCATGCCCCGATGGCAGCATGTAAGAAGTAGTTTAAGTTTGCAGTATTAGAGCAAAATACCAGTAGTACTTTAAGTTTGTAGTATTAACGTACAATGTCGGTAAGAGCATCCTTTGAGGACTTTGAGCGTTGATTAGCATGTGCGCCCGTGTGCTTTTTTTGCATTAATCATTAGAAGATCACAAAACACATGGTTTCTATGTCTTACCCGTGTGCGTTTTTTTGGAGACGGGATCTTCCAATTTTTTGGTTTCTCGCACATGAGTATTTTACGCGCTTCGTCTGTGTTGTGTGTTTCCCCCGCCCAAGTTTCAAGTTTCGCAGCGAAATTTTCACTAGGCGCGCGATTTCAGAATTTATTCCTCCAACCACATCCCCACCCATCAAATTTCCTCAGTATCTCCCCCTGCGCCTTCCCCTACCGGCCAGCTCAAACCGTCGCCGCCGCAACCACAGCTTCAACCACATCTACGTTCTGCTCGGATCCAGTCAGGTAACCCACCAATCTCTATCATGGCCCCGGCCTGATTGCTTAAATGGCGCCTGCGAAACATCCTCATGCCTCCAAATCCCCATCGCCAGGAGCTGATGGCGGTCCATGGCGGGATGGTCGTTGTGCGTGTTGACCCGGAGGAACACCTCACCTCCGCCGCCGCCGACATGGTGCAGGCTCTGGCCCAGATGAAGTGCCCCAGCGACTACCCCCCAGGACTTAATAGGTATGATCTGACCAGCTAAATCTTACCAATACCACTTGCAATGGCTATGTTTTGTACGGATGATGTATTAAGCATGTTCGTGCCTTGTTTATTTCAGTACTGCACACTGTGTGATGTTCAAGTATTGACTGTCCAGCTCAATTTCACCAATACCAGCAACAAACTTACAATACATGACTCAGAATATCACTAGAGATGCTGCCCATTTGCTATTTTTGGTGGATGCTAACCATGTTGTACTTAGCATGCCTGTCCATGTACTTACGCAGGGTCATAACGGCCGATGCAGTTATTTGCCGTCGAGGTTAGGTGCATCCCATGTCTTACAGTATTTCACATCATTTGTGCAATTGCAGTTTAACTTCTACCATTTACTGGTTGCTTGTAGGTACAAATGTCAGTGGCACTGATCCACGCTTCGACCCGGAGAAATAGCTCACCTCTCCCGGCGCTGACTTTGGGCGGGCTCTGGCCAAGATGAAGTGCCCCAGCAACTACATCTCAGGACTTACTAAGTATGTACTCACCAGTTCAATCTTACCAATACCGGTTGCAATTAATGGCTATGTTCTGTACGGTCGATGTATTAAGCATGTTCTAGTAAACATGTCTAACACATTTTAGCTACTTTCCCTACCTTTTTATAGACAAATGGGCCATTCTCTGCTCTGGTAGCACCTGCCTTGTGATGTTTAACTCTGCTAATTGCATTTTTATCAGTACCGGTTTCGATGGCTATTAAGCCTGTTGCAATTAACAGTTGAATCCATTTTTAAACAGTTGTATTTCAATGGCTACAAACTTACAAAACATGACTTAGGATCTTGTTAAGCCTTTGCAATTAACAATTGTATCCATTTTTTAATTTGACCCTTTGCTATGATGCAACTCTCCGCAATGAAGATATACTAGAGATGCTGCCCATTTGCTATTTTTGGTGGATGCTAACCATGTTGTACTTAACATGCATGTCCATGTACTTACGCAGGGTCATAACGGCCGATGCCGTTGTTTGCTGTCGAGGTTAGCTGCATACCATGTCTTACAATATTTCACATCATTTCTGCAATTGCATTTTAACTTCTACCATTTACTGGTTGCCTGTAGGTACACATGTCAGTGGCACTGATCCACACTTCGACCCGGAGGAACAGCTTGCCTCCGCCGTCGCTGACTTTGGGCGGGCTCTGGCCAAGATGAAGTGACCCAGCAACTACCTCTCAGGATTTACCAAGTATGTACTCACCAGTTCAATCTTACCAATACCAGTTGCAATTAATGGCTATGTTTTGTACGGTCGATGTATTAAGCATGCTATAGTAAACATGCCTAACACGTTTTAGCTATTTTCCCTACCTTTTTGTAGACAACTGGGCCATTATCTGCTCTGGCAGCACCTGCCTTGTGATATTTAACTCTGCATATTGCATTTTTATCAGTACCGGTTTCAATGGCCATTAAGCCTGTTGCACTTAACAGTTGTATCCATTTTTAAACAGTTGTATTTCAATGGCTACAAACTTACAAAACATGAATTAGGATGTTGTTAAGCCTGTTGCAATTAATAGTTGTATCCATTTTTTAATCCGTCCCTTTGCTACTGTGCTACTCTTCGCAATGAAGATATCACTACAGATGCTGTTGTTTTATTACCATTTGCTATTTTTGGTGGATGTTAACCCTGTTGTAGTTAACATGGGATTTCCATGTACTTACACAGGGCTACAATGGGTGATGTTGTTGTTTGCCGTCGAGGTTAGCTGGATCCCATCTCTTATACACCATCTATTCCTAAATATAAGTATTTTTAGAGATTCCAATATAGACTACATAAGGAGCAAAATGAGTGAATCTAGATTCTAATCTAAACTATATCTATAATTCTATATACATCCGTTTGTAGTTCTGTCACGCCCAATATGCGATCCTATCCGAGAGGAACTCGAAGGTCCCACCAAGGATAGAGCCGCATATTGAAACACTTTTGCAAGGTGGATATCATTACATCGTACCATACATAATAGATGGGGATACATACAAAGGGCATAAAAATGCTACAAGAATACATCAAACACCATACATGAGAACAACATCCAACTACGGATGAAACACAAACAGAAACTCAAACGACATCAACCCTGCTAACCCAGGCTGCCGACCAAGAACCTATCCCAAGATCAACGAAGAAGAAGAACTCCAAACAAGTAAACATCACTCTCATGTCATGATCATCGCATTACCTGTACCTGCAACTGTTGTTGTAATAATCTGTGAGCAACGAGGACTCAGCAATCCCATTACCATGGGTATCAAGACTAGCAAAGCTTAATGGGTATGGAAAGGATAAGTGGTGAGGTTGCAGCAAGCGACTAAGCATTGTATGGTCGCTACCTTACGAGTACAAGAGTAAGATGAGAAACTACGCAAACGGTCGCAAACTAGTAATGGTCAATAAGTGATCCTGAACTACTTACGTTCAAACATAACCCCACCTGTTCTCTTCTCGACTCACTCGAAAAGAGACCGTCACGGTTACGCACGCGGTTGGTGTATTTTAAATTAAGTTTAGTTCAAGTCCACTACAACCGGATATTAAAAATTCCCATCTGCCACATAACCGCGGGCACGGCTCTCGAAAGTTTAAACCCTGCAGGGGAGTCCCAACTTAGACCATGACAAGCTCACGATCCACGGAGACAATCCTCCATCTCGGGACCCTCCGATCAGGCTCGGAATCCCGGTGCAGAAGACATTTCGACAATGGTAAAACAAGTCCAGCAAGACCTCCCGACGTGACGACACCTTGATAGTAGCCGCGCGTATCTCGTCTCAGGCCACGATTGGATGAGCGAAGCATACAGGAACCAAATACCCCAAGTTTCCTAGGGGCGGTCCCGCACAGTGCTTTAGTTGGGACCAACACTCATGAGGAGCACTGGCCCGGGGGGTTGATTAAGTCCTCGGGGTCCGCAAAGTCCCTATGCAAGTTTTAGTTGTTATTAGGCAAATGGTAAAACCAGTGTTGGGCCTTGCTGCAAGAGTTTTATTCAAAGCGAACTCTCAAGAGGGGCCCATAAACCCTCACCGTGTTAGGGACGCAAAATCAAGGAACATAACATCGTGATAATCCCCAAGTGCAGGGAATCATCGTAGCAATTCCCAAAGGTGGAAGTGATAAGTATGGAGTGTCGAACCCACAAGGATCTAAAGGTAAGATCAATATTCTCTCAAGTCCTATCTACCACTGATACGATTCTACGTACACCGAACATTTGCTTCCAACTAGAAACGAGAAATAAAACTACGTTGTGGGTATGAAGAGGATGACTTTGCATGATATCGGAGAGCTAAAACATAAAAGTAGGTGCTGCTATCATGAAGTTAGAATATATTACTAAATATTATAAATAGCGAGTGTGGAATAATGATGGGTCGGTGTGCGGAATTATCCTAGGCAATTGTTAACAAGACCGGTAGTCGTCATTGCAATTTCATATGAGGGAGAGGCATAAGCTGTTGGGTATCGTAGCATAATTTAAAATTTTCCTAAGCTCACCAAGATGCATCTATGGAGTCTACTAGCAACGAGGGGAAAGGAGTGCATCTACATACCCTTGTAGATCGCGAGCGGAAGCGTTCCAATGAACGTGGATGACGGAGTCGTACTCGCCGTGATCCAAATCACCGATGACCGAGTGCCGAATGTACGGCACCTCCGCGTTCAACACACGTACGGTGCAGCGACGTCTCCTCCTTCTTGATCCAGCAAGGGGGGAGGAGAGGTTGATGGAGATCCAACAGCACGACGGCGTGGTGGTGGATGTAGCGGGTCTCCGGTAGGGCTTCGCCGAGCTTCTGCGAGAGAGAGAGAGGTGTTGCAGGGGAGGAGGGAGGCGCCCAAGGCTGTTCTTTTCTGCCCTCCCTCCCCCCCTTTATATAGGCCCCTGGGGGGTGCGCCAGCCCTGGGAGATGGGATCTCCAAGGGGGGGTGGCGGCCAAGGGGGAAGGAGTTGCCTTGCCCCCCAAGGCAAGGGGGAAGCTCCCCCCCTAGGGTTTCCAACCCTAGGCGCATGGGGGGAGGCCCAAGGGGGGCTTCCAGCCCACTAGGGGCTGGTTCCCTTCCACTTTCAGCCCACGGGGCCCTCCGGGACAGGTGGCCCCACCCGGTGGACCCCCGGGACCCTTCCGGTGGTCCCGGTACAATACCGGTAACCCCCGAAACTTTCCCGGTGGCCGAAACTGGACTTCCTATATATAATTCTTCACCTCCGGACCATTCCGGAACCTCTCGTGATGTCCGGGATCTCATCCGGGACTCCGAACAACTTTCAGGTTTCCGCATACATATATCTCTACAACCCTAGCGTCACCGGACCTTAAGTGTGTAGACCCTACGGGTTCGGGAGACATGCAGACATGACCGAGACGCCTCTCCGGTCAATAACCAACAGCGGGATCTGGATACCCATGTTGGCTCCCACATGCTCCACGATGATCACATCGGATGAACCACGGTGTCGAGGATTCAATCAATCCATATGCAATTCCCTTTGTCAAACGGTATGTTACTTGCCCGAGATTCGGTCGTCGGTATCCCAATACCTTGTTCAATCTCGTTACCGGCAAGTCTCTTTACTCGTACCGCAATGCATGATCCCGTGACTAACGCCTTAGTCACATTGAGCTCATTATGATGATGCATTACCAAGTGGGCCCAGAGATACCTCTCCGTCACACGGAGTGACAAATCCCAGTCTCGATCCGTGCCAACCCAACAGACACTTTCGGAGATACCCGTAATGCACCTTTATAGTCACCCAGTTACGTTGTGACGTTTGGCACACCCAAAGCACTCCTACGGTATCCGGGAGTTGCACGATCTCATGGTCTAAGGAAAAGATACTTGACATTGGAAAAGCTCTAGCAAATGAAACTACACGATCTTTTATGCTATGCTTAGGATTGGGTCTTGTCCATCACATCATTCTCCGAATGATGTGATCCCGTTATCAATGACATCCAATGTCCATAGTCAGGAAACCATGACTATCTGTTGATCAACGAGCTAGTCAACTAGAGGCTTACTAGGGACACTTTGTGGTCTATGTATTCACACATGTATTACGATTTCCGGACAATACAATTATAGCATGAATAATAGACAATTACCATGAACAAAGAAATATAATAATAACCATTTATTATTGCCTCTAGGGCATATTTCCAACAGTCTCCCACTTGCACTAGAGTCAATAATCTAGTTACATTGTGATGAATCGAACACCCATTGCGTCCTGGTGTTGATCATGTTTTGCCCTAGGGAGAGGTTTAGTCAACGGATCTGCTACATTCAGGTCCGTATGTACTTTACAAATATCTATGTCTCCATTTTGAACACTTTCACGAATGGAGTTGAAGCGACGCTTGATATGCCTGGTCTTCCTGTGAAACCTGGGCTCCTTCGCAAGGGCAATAGCTCCAGTGTTGTCACAGAAGAGAGTCATTGGGCCCGACGCATTGGGAATCACCCCTAGGTCGGTAATGAACTCCTTCATCCAGACTGCTTCCTGTGCTGCCTCCGAGGCTGCCATGTATTCCGCTTCACATGTAGATCCCGCCACGACGCTTTGCTTGCAACTGCACCAGCTTACTGCTCCTCCATTCAAAATATACACGTATCCGGTCTGTGACTTCGAGTCATCCAGATCTGTGTCGAAGCTAGCGTCGACGTAACCCTTTACGACGAGCTCTTCGTCACCTCCATAAACGAGAAACATATCCTTAGTCCTCTTCAGGTACTTCAGGATATTCTTGACCGCTGTCCAGTGTTCCTTGCCGGGATTACTTTGGTACCTTCCTACCAAACTTACGGCAAGGTTTACATCAGGTCTGGTACACAGCATGGCATACATAATAGACCCTATGGCCGAGGCATAGGGGATGACACTCATCTCTTCTATATCTTCTGCCGTGGTCGGGCATTGAGCCGTGCTCAATTGCACACCTTGCAATACAGGCAAGAACCCCTTCTTGGACTGATCCATACTGAACCTTTTCAATATCTTGTCAAGGTATGTACTCTGTGAAAGACCAATGAGGCGTCTTGATCTATCTCTATAGATCTTGATGCCTAATATATAAGCAGCTTCTCCAAGGTCCTTCATTGAAAAACACTTATTCAAATAGGCCTTTATACTTTCCAAGAATTCTATATCATTTCCCATCAATAATATGTCATCCACATATAATATGAGAAATGCTACAGAGCTCCCACTCACTTTCTTGTAAACACAGGCTTCTCCATAAGTCTGTGTAAACCCAAACGCTTTGATCATCTCATCAAAGCGAATGTTCCAACTCCGAGATGCTTGCACCAGCCCATAGATTGAGCGCTGGAGCTTGCACACTTTGTTAGCATTCTTAGGATCGACAAAACCTTCCGGCTGCATCATATACAACTCTTCCTTAAGGAAGCCATTAAGGAATGCCGTTTTGACGTCCATCTACCATATCTCATAATCATAGTATGCGGCAATTGCTAACATGATTCGGACGGACTTCAGCTTCGCTACGGGTGAGAAAGTCTCATCGTAGTCAACCCCTTGAACTTGTCGATAACCCTTAGCGACAAGTCGAGCTTTGTAGATGGTCACATTACCATCTGCGTCCGTCTTCTTCTTAAAGATCCATTTGTTTTCTATGGCTCGCCGTTCATCGGGCAAGTCAGTCAAAGTCCATACTTTGTTTTCATACATGGATTCTATCTCGGATTTCATGGCTTCTAGCCATTTGTCGAAATCCGGGCCCGCCATCGCTTCTTCATAGTTTGAAGGTTCACCGTTGTCTAACAACATGATTTCCAGGACAGGGTTGCCGTACCACTCTGGTGCGGAACGTGTCCTTGTGGACCTACGAAGTTCGGTAACTTGATCCGAAGCTTCATGATCATCATCATTAACTTCCTCCCCAGTCGGTGTAGGCACCACAGGAACATTTTCCCGCGCTGCACTACTTTCTGGTTCGGAAGGGGTGACTATCACCTCATCAAGTTCTACTTTCCTCCCACTCATTTCTTTCGAGAGAAACTCTTTCTCCAGAAAGGACCCGTTCTTGGCAACGAAGATCTTGCCTTCGGATCTGAGGTAGAAGGTATACCCCATAGTTTCCTTAGGGTATCCTATGAAGACGCATTTTTCCGATTTGGGTTCGAGCTTTTCAGGTTGAAGTTTCTTGACATAAGCATCGCATCCCCAAACTTTTAGAAATGACAGCTTAGGTTTCTTCCCAAACCATGATTCATACGGTGTCGTCTCAACGGATTTCGATGGAGCCCTATTTAAAGTGAATGCGGCAGTCTCTAAAGCATAGCCCCAAAATGAGAGCGGTAAATCAGTAAGAGACATCATAGATCGCACCATATCTAATAGAGTGCGATTACGACATTCGGACACACCATTTCTCTGAGGTGTTCCAGGCGGCGTGAGTTGTGAAACTATTCCACATTTCCTTAAGTGTGCACCAAACTCGTGACTTAAATATTCTCCACCACGATCTGATCGTAAGAATTTTATTCTCCTGTCACGTTGATTCTCAACTTCACTCTGAAATTCCTTGAACTTTTCAAAGGTTTCAGACTTGTATTTCATTAGGTAGACATATCCATATCTACTTAAATCATCAGTGAGAGTGAGAACATAACGATATCCTCCGCGAGCCTCAACACTCATTGGACCACACACATCGGTATGTATGATTTCCAATAAGTTGGTTGCTCGCTCCATTGTTCCGGAGAACGGAGTCTTGGTCATCTTACCCATGAGGCATGGTTCGCACGTGTCAAATGATTCGTAATCAAGAGACTCCAAAAGTCCATCTGCATTGAGCTTCTTCATGCGCTTGACACCAATGTGACCAAGGCGGCAGTGCCACAAGTATGTGGGACTATCGTTATCAACTTTACATCTTTTGGTACTCACATTATGAACATGTGTAACATCACGTTCGAGATTCATCAAAAATAAACCATTGACCAGCGGGGCATGACCATAAAACATATCTCTCAAATAAATAGAACAACCATTATTCTCGGATTTAAATGAGTAGCCATCTCGAATTAAAGGAGATCCAGATACAATGTTCATGCTCAAAGCTGGCACTAAATAACAATTATTGAGGTTTAAAACTAATCCCGTGGTAGATGCAGAGGTAGCGTGCCGACGGCGATCACATCGACCTTGGAACCATTCCCGACGCGCATCGTCACCTCGTCCTTTGCCAGTCTCCGTTTATTCCATAGTTCCTGTTTTGAGTTACAAATATGAGCAACCGCACCGGTATCAAATACCCAGGAGCTACTACGAGTACTGGTAAGGTACACATCAATTACTTGTATATCACATATACCTTGGGTGTTGCCGGCCTTCTTCTTGTCCGCTAAATATTTGGGGCAGTTCCGCTTCCAGTGACCACTTCCCTTGCAATAAAAGCACTCAGTCCCGGGTTTGGGTCCATTCTTTGACTTCTTCCCAGTAACTGGTTTACCGGGCGCGGCAAGTCCCTTGCCGTCCTTCTTGAAGTTCTTCTTACCCTTGCCCTTCTTGAACTTGGTGGTTTTATTCACCATCAACACTTGATGTTCTTTTCTGATCTCCCCTTCCGCTGATTTCAGCATTGAATATACCTCAGGAATGGTCTTTTCCATCCCCTGCATATTGTAGTTCATCACAAAGCTCTTGTAGCTTGGTGGAAGCGACTGGAGGATTCTGTCAATGACCGCGTCATCCGGGAGGTTAACTCCCAGCTGAGACAAGCGGTTATGCAACCCAGACATTCTGAGTATGTGCTCACTAACAGAACTGTTCTCCTCCATTTTACAGCTGAAGAACTTGTCGGAGACATCATATCTCTCGACCCGGGCATGAGCTTGAAAAACCAGTTTCAGCTCCTCGAACATCTCATATGCTCCATGTTTCTCAAAACGTTTTTGGAGACCCGGTTCTAGGCTGTAAAGCATGCCGCACTGAACGAGGGAGTAATCATCAGCACGTGATTGCCAAGCGTTCATAACGTCTTGGTTCTGTGGGATTGGTGCATCACCTAGCGGTGCTTCTAAGACATAATCTTTCTTGGCTACTATAAGGATGAGCCTCAGGTTCCGGACCCAGTCCGTATAGTTGCTGCCATCATCTTTCAGCTTGGTTTTCTCTAGGAACGCGTTGAAATTGAGGACAACGTTGGCCATTTGATCTACAAGACATAGTGTAAAGATTTTAGACTAAGTTCATGATAATTGAGTTCATCTAATCAAATTATTTAATGAACTCCCACTCAGATAGACATCCCTCTCGTCATCTAAGTGAAACATGATCCGAGTTCAACTAGGTCGTGTCCGATCATCACGTGAGACGGACTAGTCAAGATCGGTGAACATCTCCATGTTGATCGTATCTTCTATACGACTCATGCTCGACCTTTCGGTCCTCCGTGTTCCGAGGCCATGTCTGTACATGCTAGGCTCATCAAGTCAACCTAAGTGTATTGCGTGTGTTCCGAGGCCATGTCTGTACATGCTAGGCTCGTCAACACCCGTTGTATTCGAACATAAGAATCTATCACACCCGATCATCACGTGGTGCTTCGAAACGACGAACCTTCGCAACGGTGCACAGTTAGGGTGAACACTTTCTTGAAATTATTATAAGGGATCATCCTACTTGCTACCGTCGTTCTAAACAAATAAGATGCAAAAACATGATAAACATCACATGCAATCAAATAGTGACATGATATGGCCAATATCATCATGCTCCTTTGATCTCCATCTTCGGGGCACCATGATCATCCTTGCCACCGGCATGACACCATGATCTCCATCATCATGATCTCCATCATTGTGTCTTCATGAAGTTGTCACGCCAACGGTTACTTCAACTTCTATGGCTAACGCGTTTAGCAATAAAGTAAAGTAATTTACATGGCGTTATTCAATGACACGCAGGTCATACAAAATAATAAAGACAACTCCTATGGCTCCTGCCAGTTGTCATAATCATCGACATGCAAGTCGTGATTCCTATTACAAGAATATGATCAATCTCATACATCACATATATCATTCATCACATCTTCTGGCCATATCACATCACATAGCACTTGCTGCAAAAACAAGTTAGACGTCCTCTAATTGTTGTTGCAAGTTTTTTTCGTGGTTTGTAGGTTTCTAGCAAGAACGTTTCTTACCTACGTATGACCACAACGTGATTTGCAAATTTCTATTTACCCTTCATAAGGACCCTTTTCATCGAATCCGTTCCGACTAAAGTAGGAGAGACAGACACCCGCTAGCCACCTTATGCATCTAGTGCATGTCAGTCGGTGGAACCTGTCTCACGTAAGTGTACGTGTAAGGTCGGTCCGGGCTGCTTCATCCTACAATGCCGCCGAAACAAGAAAAGACTAGTAGCGGCAAGAAGAATTGGCAAACTCAACGCCCACAACTGCTTTGTGTTCTACTCGTGCATAGTAACTATGCATAGACCTGGCTCATGATGCCACTGTTGGGTATCGTAGCATAATTTAAAATTTTCCTACACTCACCAAGATGCATCTATGGAGTCTACTAGCAACGAGGGGAAAGGAGTGCATCTACATACCCTTGTAGATCGCGAGCGGAAGCGTTCCAATGAACGTGGATGACGGAGTCGTACTCGCCGTGATCCAAATCACCGATGACTGAGTGCCGAACGTACGGCACCTCCGCGTTCAACACACGTACGGTGCAGCGACGTCTCCTCCTTCTTGATCCAGCAAGGGGGGAGGAGAGGTTGATGGAGATCCAACAGCACGACGGCGTGGTGGTGGATGTAGCGGGTCTCCGGCAGGGCTTCGCCGAGCTTCTGCGAGAGAGAGAGAGGTGTTGCAGGGGAGGAGGGAGGCGCCCAAGGCTGTTCTTTTCTGCCCTCCCCCCCCCCCCTTTATAGAGGCCCCTGGGGGGTGCGCCAGCCCTGGGAGATGGGATCTCCAAGGGGGGGCGGCGGCCAAGGGGGGAAGGAGTTGCCTTGCCCCCCAAGGCAAGGGGGAAGCTCCCCCCCCTAGGGTTTCCAACCCTAGGCGCATGGGGGGAGGCCCAAGGGGGGCTCCCAGCCCACTATGGGCTGGTTCCCTTCCACTTTCAGCCCACGGGGCCCTCCGGGACAGGTGGCCCCACCCGGTGGACCCCCGGGACCCTTCCGGTGGTCCCGGTACAATACCGGTAACCCCCGAAACTTTCCCGGTGGCCGAAACTGGACTTCCTATATATAATTCTTCACCTCCGGACCATTCCGGAACCTCTCGTGATGTCCGGGATCTCATCCGGGACTCCGAACAACTTTTGGGTTTCCGCATACATATATCTCTACAACCCTAGCGTCACCGGACCTTAAGTGTGTAGACCCTACGGGTTCAGGAGACATGCAGACATGACCGAGACGCCTCTCCGGTCAATAACCAACAGCGGGATCTGGATACCCATGTTGGCTCCCACATGCTCCACGATGATCACATCGGATGAACCACGGTGTCGAGGATTCAATCAATCCGTATGCAATTCCCTTTGTCAAACGGTATGTTACTTGCCCGAGATTCGATCGTCGGTATCCCAATACCTTGTTCAATCTCGTTACCGGCAAGTCTCTTTACTCGTACCGCAATGCATGATCCCGTGACTAACGCCTTAGTCACATTGAGCTCATTATGATGATGCATTACCGAGTGGGCCCAGAGATACCTCTCCGTCACACGGAGTGACAAATCCCAGTCTCGATCCGTGCCAACCCAACAGACACTTTCGGAGATACCCGTAATGCACCTTTATAGTCACCCAGTTACGTTGTGACGTTTGGCACACCCAAAGCACTCCTACGGTATCCGGGAGTTGCACGATCTCATGGTCTAAGGAAAAGATACTTGACATTGGAAAAGCTCTAGCAAATGAAACTACACGATCTTTTATGCTATGCTTAGGATTGGGTCTTGTCCATCACATCATTCTCCTAATGATGTGATCCCGTTATCAATGACATCCAATGTCCATAGTCAGGAAACCATGACTATCTGTTGATCAACGAGCTAGTCAACTAGAGGCTTACTAGGGACACTTTGTGGTCTATGTATTCACACATGTATTACGATTTCCGGACAATACAATTATAGCATGAATAATAGAGAATTAACATGAAAAAAGAAATATAATAATAACCATTTATTATTGCCTCTAGGGCATATTTCCAACATAAGCTAACATACTTTCTCTTCTTAGATCATATGCACTTATGATTGGAACTCTAGCAATCATCCGCAACTACTAAAGATCATTATGGTAAAACCCAACCATAGCATTAAAGCATCACCTTTATCCCATACGCCACAACCCCCTTACTCGGGTTTATGATTTTGTCACTCAAGCAACCCACTATAAGCGAATCATGAATGTATTGCAACACCCTACAGCGGGAATCCCTCACGCTTGCGCGACACAGAGGGCACAATAGGACAGCACCAAAATAAAACATACAACTCGTACCAATCTAGATCATCAATCAACCCACAGACAAAGGATATCTACTCAAAACATCATAGGATGGCAACACATCATTGGATCATAATATGTGGCATAAAGCACCATGTTCAAGTAGGGATTACAGCGGGGTGCGGGAGAGTGGACCGCGTAAAAGAGATGAGGATGGTGATGATGATGGTGATGTTGATGAAGACAATCACCGCGGCGATGATTCCCCTCCCGATGGCAAGAGAGGAGGAGAGGTTCTCCTCCTTGTGCTTCCTCCTCCATGGCCTCCCCCTAGATTGGGAGAGGTTCTCCCTCTGGTCCTTGGCCTTCATGGCGATGATGGCCCCTCCGGGATCCTCCTCCATGGCCTCCGGTGATGATGGCCCCCTCCGGCAAGGTGCCAGAGAGGGCCTAGATTGATTTCTCGTGGCTACAGAGGCTTGCGGCGGTGGAACTTCCGATCTAGGTAGTTTTCTGGAGGTTTGGGCATTTATAGGAGAGGTTGGCGTCGAGAACAAGTCAGGGGGCCCCACGGGGAGTTCACGAGGCACAGAGGCGCGCCCTAGGGGGGTGGGCGTGCCCTCCACCCTCGTGGGGCCCATGGGCCTCCCCTCCGGTAACTCTTCGTTCCAGTATTTTTTATTTTCCAAAAAATTCTCCGTTGATTTTCATCGCATTCCGAGAACTTTTATTTCTGCACAAAAACAACACCACGGTAGTTCTACAGAAAACAGCGTCAGTCCGGGTTAGTTCTAATCAAATCATACCAAAATCATATAAAACTATTGTCAACATGGCATGAATACTTCATAAATTATAGATACGTTGGAGACGTATGACACCAGTATGACGGAAACTAGGGCGGCAAGAGTGGAACATATCACCAGGCAAAAAGCCGAGCCTTCCACCCTTTACCAAGTATATAGATGCATTAATTAAATAAGATATATTGTGATATCCCATGATATCCATGTCCCAACATGGAACAACCTGCAACTGCACCTGCAACTAGCAACGCTATAAGAGGGGCTGAGCAAAGCGGTAACATAGCCAAAAAATGGTTTGCTAGGATTGTGGAAAAGGTTAGAGGCTATCATGGCAATTTGGGAGGCTTGATAAACAAGTGGTAGGTAGCGCGACATAGTGATAGCATCAAGACAACTAGCAAAGCAATGATAGTAGTGAGATCCAAGGTGACGGTCATCTTGCCTGAAATCCCGCTAGGAAGAAGATCGAGTCCATGAAGAAGACGAACCCACGTAGTCGAACGAATCCTCACGATCGCAACGAAACACGAACTATCGGGAAGAAGCACAACCGGAAAGAAGCAAACAACATAGTAAACAAACAAGCATAATCATGGCATGATGCACAAACAAATATGATGCATGTTTGTTTTAATGAGGCATGGCATGGCAAGGTGCAACAAACAATACTAAAAATTAAGTGGAGCTCAATATGCAATGGGTTGCATATTGACGAAACACCACATTCGGATTATTTAGTTCACTCTCGTTTATGAACAAGACAAGATTAAATGTTGGTTAACATGGCAAGACGTGAAACATAATAAAACTACCTATCTAGGCAATTTAAATGAGGCCCGAACTAACAAACAACAATTCCGGAAAATCCTCATGTGCTTATTTTGAAGTTGGTATTGTTCTGCCCTATACACAATTTTAGTGTTGTCAAACAGCAGGATAAAGTGCACCATGTTAATGTAGACATTTTTCTACCCCATTTACATATAAAGTTCATTTAAAATGGAGCTACTGTTATTTAGACACGAAAGAAAGCATTTTCGCATGGAATTTATGTAAATTAATGCAAACAACAATTTTAAATATTTCAACATGGATGAAAGTTGCATATTATGAAACTAGACAAAAATCTAAGCAATTTACATATAAAG
The DNA here is from genome assembly GCF_002575655.3 of Aegilops tauschii subsp. strangulata. NCBI lineage: Eukaryota > Viridiplantae > Streptophyta > Magnoliopsida > Poales > Poaceae > Aegilops > Aegilops tauschii. The sequence goes on from NC_053038.3 coordinate 250,033,476, forward strand.
TTTGCTTAAATCCGATGCATGGATATTTAGATATGAGCAATGCAAAACAATGGCAGTTCTGAAAATATGCAGGCACTCGACATATGACAAGATCACAGACTAGAAAAAAATATCGTTGGGCCGAATCTGAAACAGTGGCAGTGGCCCAGGAGGAGATCTGGCCCAGCGGCTGAGTGTGCAAAAGAAAACAAAAAATGGAGCAAAATTGGGCCTCTTAGGTGGAGGCTTGCTGCGCTAGCCAGCTCGCCTAGTCTCTGTTTGTGATAATATAGAGGATACCAATTTAAATGAACAGATTTATAGCGGGCTGCAGATTTGCTGCGTGCATAAGAACAGAATAGAGATAAAGGCCTCCTTGCCCATGGCTATGTGACGCGGAGCGAACGGCCAGGACTGAAGTGTGGCTGGTCTCACGCATGCGTGGGATGCAGGTGTTGGCTCGGCTGGGCGAGGACAGGAGCCGTGGCGAGGCACGGCCGGGCATGGCCATAGCTACGGCCATGGGTGCCTGATGATGCTTGTCAGTGACAGGAGCAAGCAGCGACACCTGCTACTTCGGTGGAGCGCCGGCGGGGTGCCGAAAATGGAGGGGAGTGCCACATTCCTAGCTCGGTTGGTCTGGACAGACTGAACTTCCTATGAACAGCAAGGTCGAGTCTTCTCCCTGGCACACAGGGAAGACGGCGACGACAAGCAAGACGGCGACGGCGGAGGACGGGGCTACAGGGTTACGGTGTGCATGCGGAAACGGGGCCCGAGGGCTACTGCGCGTGCATGGTCGGAGTGGAGCAATCGGTGGGTGTTGTGCATGGAACCGAGCGGCTGCTGCTGCAGGCTTGCGCGTGCAAGGCTAGGGGTACAGGAGATCGAGGACGAGCAGAAGCTTGCCTCGGTCATGCCGGCAGCACGGTGAAGCAGGGCAACGGGGCTCGCGAGCGAGATGGGCGTGTGCTGCGAGCGTGAGTGCAAGTGCGGATGCATGCACGGGTGAGACGAGCAGAGGCTAGAACACGAGCTCGAGCTCGTTGCCATAGTCATACATGACGGACATGGACTCAGACACGATGGGATCGGCGGCTACCGCGACGAATCAAACCAGATAGAGAGAGATGGGGAGGAGCGGCTGCTCACCAAGGGCGCGGGACAAGAAGACAAGGTCGGAGGCGCGACCATAGAGGCGCGAGGAGGCACTGGTTGCGGAGGTGTTCGGGTCAGTGAAGAAGAGGAAGCAGAGGAGACGATGTCGTGGAGGAGTTGATCGTGTCGGCCTTGGGTCCTTCCAGCTCTTGGTCTTGATTGAAGACGAAGAAGGCGACGAAGGAGCTCGCTGAACATGGCGTTTCCCTGATCCGTGAAGAAGACGAAGTAGAGGAAGAAGGGGACGTCGGTGAGGGATCTCCCTGAACCGCGCGGTCACATGCGTCGTCGCGGAAGAATACGGAGACGTCCGCGACATTCCCGTGGAAGAAGGAGGCGGCTACGGCAAGGTTCAGGCCGGAGAAGAGCTCGGGCTTTTCTCGGCCATGGCGCGGGGGTGGAGGAAGCGGCGCGTGATCTTTATCTGGTGGCGAAGGGGCGTGAGAGGGGTGGAATGGATAGAAAAGGAGGTCTAGGGCACCAGGGCATGATTTATAGGAGGTAGGGAGGTTGTCCCGGCCGTCAAATCAACCCGGCTGCCGACGTGGAGGTCTGGATGTGTGCCGTACAGGAGGACGACGAAGCTCCTGTGGAGATGGGTTGGCTGTGCGTCGTGGGCTGCAGGAACAGGTAAGAGGAAGGTGGGCTTTCTCTCTCCCCCCAATATTACTACTCTGTCTATATTAAAATGAACAGAGATGACAAGGAAAATGCCAGGGAGATAGGAGAGGGTTATGAGAGATATAAGAATATCCCCAGGACGCTGGAATTATGCACTATTTGAAATAATTGGTTTGGGCATTTTTAGAGAAAGAAAATTATCGTAAGTTTGAATTAAATTCAAACTTGAGGCAATTTTGATTCCAATCAAATCAAGTCCAAAAGAGCTGAAAATTGGCAGAGAGGGTGTGGGCATGGTTTAAGATTAATAGGGAAAGAATGAACATTTATGGAGGAGGGGAAAAGGTCACTTGCCAAAAATGAAAGAAAGAAGAAGGAAGGAGGTGATGATGCGTGGGACATATGCATAGGGCAAGCAACATAGACAAACATAGTGCAAGTACAACAAGATGAATACCACAATGCATATGAGATGATTTTGGCAACAACATAGGATGACACAATGCAATACAATGGCAAGAGGCACAATGCAAACACATGGCACAACAAGTGAAATGAGCATGGTACAAGAAGCAAAGATATGACAAGGCACTCAACATGATCATGGCATAAACATATATGAATGAAATATGCAAAACAATTATGATAATGTGACAAACAAAATAAACACACGGCAACAACTAAAATAAATGGAAGGCGTCTGGAGCATCAGTCTCGGGGTGTCACGACACTCCCCCACTAACAGAAGATCTCATCCCGAGATCTTAGGAACGAGGCGGAAGAGGAAGAGGATGCGGGAAAACAAGAGCTCAAGAAAGAAGATGAACAAAGTCGAGAGCACTCGGGTAGGAAAGAGGAACGATGATTATGACGAGAATCAAAAGCTCAAGGTACAAGATAGACTCTTAAACCACTCTGGTTAGAAGAAGATAGAAAAGGCATAAGAACGAAAGAATTGTGATAGGATCCCGGTTGAACATGGAATGGAATAGAACATGAACTTGACAAGATGGAACGATACTTGACGAGAGGAACAACACAATGCCTCCGGAAGAATTGAAAAAGTGGAATGAAAAGAATGGAGAAGAAGATGACAACTTCTACCACAATTGAGTTTGAAAAGTATCCTTGCAAAGAAGGGTTGAACAGAGTGGTTGGAAATTCAACAACGAAAAGAATAAGCTTGTTGTGGGCTTATTGAAAACATCTCAAAATTATGAGGTGATAACCGGCCACAAACGGAAATGATTGAATAGCTGAGAAGAACGAAGAAATGCAAAACTCCACTTCAAAAGAATACGAAGAATTAATTGCACCTTGAGACGCAAAGAGGAAAAGATACTTGAGCTCCTCCAACAAGGACCTTGATGAACACTTGAAGGATGAATTAAATCCTTACGAACCACCGTGAAGAACTCCGGTAACAAAAGGATGATGAGATAGAATTGAAGGATGAAAATAATAAGATTAAAGCCTTGTAGTGATTTAGAAGGAGGTTCCGACGAGACGACCAAGGAAACTTTGAACTTCGGGAAAGAAAAGGTGAAAACACTTCGAACCGAGAATGTGATATGATGAACAAACTCCAAAAAGAAGAGATTAATCAACTTGATGAAAGAAGAATAATAATTATGTTATGCTTATCCTTCACCAATTAAATTGATGAGAAGCAATGGATTTGCATACTACTTATTCGCGTTGGAAAAGATTAAGGGGAGATATAGCGCAAAATTTGGGAAGGTCTTCATGAACCACCGGTAGGACTGGAAAGAACGAATGAATTGATATGATCACAAAGGAAAAGGAATCTTGAACGAACCACCGTGAGAATTTGAAAATGAAAGAACAAAGAGAATTCCTCGGCGGGAAGAATTAGAAAAGCATGAATGATAGCTAGAACATGAGAACAGAATTCTTCAGGAATTGGTGGCCTCCGGATGATCGCGGAAGGAAATGAATTCCTGAAATGTGTCGGATGGATAAGAAAGAATCGCATGATCGGAAACAATTTGAGAGGATAACATCGAGCTAGCACCGTGAATCTTCAAGAGAATGGAGAAAGATTTAGGAGAAATTCTTCTTCGGTCCTCAAATGTTGGAAAAGACGACGAGATACACACCAAAATTGTTGAGATACTCCGGAAGAATGAAAAGAGTAAAGATTAAAGCGAACATGAAAGAATTTGAAAGCGATCTTGGAGAAGGCATATGACTAATGGAATCCATACTTACGTCACACTTCGAAAAGAATTTGAGAGCAACTCCGAAAAATTAGAAGCGTTAGGTAAAATCCTGGGAAAAGACTTGTGGATTAGGGCCCACTGAAAAGAAAAACACTGTTGGAAAGGATTGTTGGAGAGAGAGCTGATGCATCGGAACAACGGGAAGACTTGAATGAGGTGACAACCTCGAAATAATTGAATGCAAACATGAATCTTCTGAGATATCTTGAGCACTCCGGAAGGATAAACTGGTGAGAGGCGAACGAGCAAGGGGAAACACTTGAGTCGAGGAAAGGAATATGATCAACCCGAAAAACTTGAATTGAATCCACCGGAAAGAAAACGAGATGAAACCATGATGAAGTTGACGAGAATTCACCGGTTGAGACAACTGAGGAAAGACTGAAGAGGCTCCGAAAGAATGAAATTGATGCTCGAATAGAGGCTCAGACTCCGGGAAGAAAAGGGGTGGGAGGGCAGGAAAAAACAAAGGCAACTTGGAACGGGGAACCGACGAATAACTTGAAGAGAAAAGCATCGGTTGAAATAATTGAGGAAAGAATGCAAAGGCTTCGCACGAGTAGTATGGATACTCGATTACGGACTCCGGCTCCGAGAAGAAAAAGGGATGGCGGGTGGGAAAAAGAAAGACCACTTCATATTGGGGAACAACGTCATTGAGAAAGAACTGAGGATTGATCTCGTAAAAGATGACGAGGGTCGAATGACTCAAAAGAAGTGCGCCGGATGAAAGGGGGATTGAGAACACAACGATCAAAAGAAACCTGCGTGATCCTAAAAAAAATTTGAAGGGGGAGAGGAGTAAGTCAAAACACCTACGTCAAGATTTCTCACCAGAGCGACAAAGGGGCTGAGGAGTAAAAAGAAGTCCTACTCTCCGATATAACTAGACTCCGAAAAAGTTTTCTTCTTGACTCGACAACGGCCAAACTATACGATCAAACAAGGGGGCTCCTATGGTCGGTCAAGGCTCTGATACCAACTTGTCACGCCCATTATGCGATCCTATCCGAGAGGAACTCGAAGGTCCCACCAAGGATAGAGTCGCATATTGAAACACTTTTGCAAGGTGGATATCATTACATCGTACCTTGAATAATAGATGGGGATACATATAAAGGGCATACTAATGCCACAAGAATACATCAAACACCATACATGAGAACAACATCTGAGTACGGATGAAACACAAACAGAAACTCAAACGACATCCACCGTGCTAACCTAGGCTGCCAACCAGCAACCTATCCCAAGATCAACGAAGAAGAAGAAGAAGAACTCCAAACATGTAAACATCGCTCTCACGTCATGATCATCGCATTACCTGTACCTGCAACTGTTGTTGTAGTAATCTGTGAGCCACGAGGACTCAGCAATCCCATTACCATGGGTATCAAGACAAGCAAAGCTTAATGGGTATGGAAAGGATAAGTGGTGAGGTTGCAGCAAGCGACTAAGCATTGTATGGTGGCTAACTTACGAGTACAATAGTAATATGAGAAACTACGCAAACGGTCGCAAACTAGTAATGATCAATAAGTGATCCTAAACTACTTACGTTCAAACATAACCCCACCATGTTCTCTTCTCGACTCACTCGAAAAAAGACCGTCACGGTTACGCACGCGGTTGGTATATTTTAAATTAAGTTGAGTTCAAGTCCACTACAACCGGATATTAAAAATTCCCATCTTCCACATAATCGTGGGCACGGCTCTCGAAAGTTTGAACACTGCAGGGGTGTCCCAACTTTGCCCGTGACAAGCTCATGATCCGCGGAGACAATCCTCATCTCGGGACCCACCGATCAGACTCGGAATCCTGGTGCACAAGACATTTCGACAATGGTAAAACAAATCAAAGCAAGATCTCCCGACGTGTCGACACCCTGATAGTAGCCGCGCGTATCTCGTCTCAGGCCATGATCGGATGAGCGAAGCATACAGGAACCAAATACCCCAAGTTGCCTAGGGGCGGTCCCGCACGGTGCTCTAGTTTGGACCAACACTCACGAGGAGCACTGGCCCGGGGGGTTGATTAAGTCCCCGGGGTTCGGAAAGTCCCTATGCAAGTTTTAGTTATTATTAGGCAAATGGTAAAACCAATGTTGGGCCTTGCTGGAAGAGTTTTATTCAAAGTGAACTGTGAAGAGGGGCCCATAAACCCTCACCGTGTTAGGGACGCAAAATCTAGGAACATAGCACTGGTATGACGGAAACTAGGGTGGCAAGAGGGGAACAAAACACCAGGCAAAAGGCTGAGCCTTCCACCCTTTACCAAACATATAGATGCATTAATTAAATAAGATATATTATGATGTCCCATGATATCCATGTCCCAACATGGAACAACCTGCAACTGCACCTGCAACTAGCAACGCTATAGGAGGGGCTGAGCAAAGCGGTAACATAGCCAAACAACGGTTTGCTAGGATGGTGGAAAAGGTTAGAGGCTATCATGGCAATTTGGGAGGCTTGATAAACAAGTGGTAGGTAGCGCGACATAGCGATAGCATCGAGACAACTAGCAAAGCAATGATCGTAGTGAGATCCAAGGTGACGGTCATCTTGCCTGAAATCCCGCTAGGAAGAAGATCGAGTCCATGAAGAAGACAAACCCACGTAGTCGAACGAATCCTCACGATCGCAATGAAACACGAACTATCGGGAAGAAGCACAACCGGAAAGAAGCAAACAACACAGTAAACAAACAAGACAAACAAATATGATGCATGTCCGTTTTAATGAGGCATGGAATGGCAAGTGAAAGTGTGTTATATCGACTAGAGGGGGGTGAATAGGCGATTTTTAGAAATTCTTCACTGAGGAATTTGTGGGTGAGGAAATTCCTTAGCGAAGAACTACTTGCAGCGGAAAAAGTACTCAAAAGTATGCATAGCAGAACACAAGCAAAGTCATCATGATGAAATGAAAACAAGCACAGAGTACAGAAAGCGTAAACACGGGATAACACAGAATGAAGACAAACAGACTGAAGAAATTGAACTGAGGAAATTGAGAAAGTCTTCAGTCAAAGTCTTCAAACACAGATATGAACATGCATACAACACAGTAATGAGGAAATGGAAGAGTTGAGGAAATAGAACCAGTTGGCTTGGTGAAGACAATGATTTGGTAGACCAGTTCCAACTGTTGTCTCAGTTGTACGTCTGGTTGGAGCGGCTAGGTATTTAAACCTGAGGACACCCAGTCCCGGACACACAGTCATCACCGTATTCTCCTTGAGCTAAGGTCACGCAGACCACGCCCAATCACTCGTGGTAAGTCTTCAGGTGACTTCCAAACCTTCACAAACTCGGTCACTCCGCAATCCACAATTTCCTCTTGGATGCTCTAGACCATGACGCCTAACCATCTGGAAGAAGCACAGTCTTCAAAGGTAACAAGCCTAGGATCCACGCAGGATTAATCTCTTTAGTGATGCTCAATCACTTGGGGTTTGTAGGTGTTTGGGTTTGGGGGTTTTCCTCACTTGATGATTTTCACTCAAAGTCCTCGGAGGATGGGATGCTCTCAATTGACAAGTGTCAGTTTCTCTCGGAGCAGCCAACCAGCTAGTGGTTGTAGGGGGCGGCTATTTATAGCCTAGGGAGCAGCCCGTCATGATAAGACATAAATGCCCTTCAATGATATGACCGTTAGGTGGGTAGATATTTTGGGACAGCTGGCGCATAGCACATCAACGGTCGGAAATTTGAGTATCAAATTCCTCAGGGCTATCATGTTCCTCACTGTGTAGGCAATCCGCACTAGCGAATTCCTAACTCCTCAATCAACACAAATTCCTTAGAGACCAGAAGAACTTCGTCTCTATCACTGAAGAATATGACTGAACTGTATGAGATTTCCAATGGCTTCACTCGAAGGGATTGGTAGATGTTGGATTTTGAGTTGAGCATCACATGGAAATTTTTCCTTAGTATTTCCTCGACCCCCTTTAACAGTACGGTGTTTCCTATGACTCAAGAAAGAGAAAATGAAACTACGAAAACAAAAGTCTTCACGCTTCATGTTCCTTGAATGAATACCAAGTCTTCAAGGTCACACCAATTTCTTCACTTTCAAAGTCTTCAGAAAGTCTTCAGAAATCCAAAGTCTTCAGTTGAAGAACTTCATTTTTAGGGGTCGGCTTTCTCTGTAAATATCAAACTCCTCATAGACTTATAGACCTGTGTACACTCATAAACACATTAGTCCCTTAACCTATAAGTCTTCAATACACCAAAATCACTAAGGGGCACTAGATGCACTTACAGCAAGGTGCAACAAACAATGCTACAAATTAAGTGGAGCTCAATATACAACGGGTTGCATATTGACGAAACACCACATTCGAATTTTTTAGGTCGCTCTCGTTTATGAACAAGACAAGATTAAATGTTGGTTAACATGGCAAGATGTGAAACATAATAAAACTACCTATCTAGGAAATTTAAATGAGGCCGGAAATAACAAACAACAATTCCGGAAAATTCTCATGTGCATATTTTGAAGTTGGTACTGTGCTGCCCTATACACAATTTTAATGTTGTTAAACAGCAGGATAAAGTGCACCATGTTAATGTAGACATTTTTCTACCCCATTTACATATAAAGTTCATTTAAAATGAAGCTACTGTTATTTAGATACGAAAGAAAGCATTTTCGCATTGCATTTATGCAAATTAATGCAAACAACAACTTTAAGTGTTTTAACATGGTTGAAAGTTGCATATTATGAAACTAGATGAAAATCTAAGCAATTTACATATAAAGTTTGCTTAAATCCGATGCACGGATATTTAGATATGAGCAATGCAAAACAATGGCAGTTCTGAAAATATGCAGGCAGTGGACATATGACAAGATCAAAGACTGGAAATAAAATATCGTCGGCCGAATCTGAAACAGTGGCAGTGGCCCAGGAGGAGATCTGGCCCAGCGGCTGAGTGTGCAAAAGAAAAGAAAAAATGGAGCAAAACAGGGGATCGAGCCCAGGACCTCTTGGGTGGAGGCTTGCTGCATTCGCCAACTCGCCTAGTCTCTGTTTGTGATATTACAGAGGATACTGTCGGTGTCAAAACTGGTGGATCTCGGGTAGGGGGTCCCGAACTGTGCATCTAAGGCGGATGGTAACAGGAGGCGGGGGACACAATGTTTACCCAGGTTCGGGCCCTCTTGATGTAGGTAATACCCTACTTCCTGCTTGATTGATCTTGATGATATGAGTATTACAAGAGTTGATCTACCACGAGATCGTAGAGGCTAAACCCTAGAAGCTAGCCTATGATTATGATTGTTCTTGTCCTACGGACTAAACCCTCCGGTTTATATAGACACCGGAGGGGGCTAGGGTTACACAAAGTCGGTTACAAGGGAGGAGATCTACATATCCGAATTGCCAAGCTTGCCTTCCACGCAAAGGAGAGTCCCATCCGGACACGGGACGTGTTGGAAATATGCCCTAGAGGCAATAATAAATTGGTTATTATTATATTTCCTTGTTCATGATAATCGTTTATTATCCATGCTAGAATTGTATTGATAGGAAACTCAGATACATGTGTGGATACATAGACAACACCATGTCCCTAGTAAGCCTCTAGTTGACTAGCTCGTCGATCAATAGATGGTTACGGTTTCCTGACCATGGACATTGGATGTCGTTGATAACGGGATCACATCATTAGGAGAATGATGTGATGGACAAGACCCAATCCTAAGCCTAGCACAAGATCGTGTAGTTCGTTTGCTCAGAGCTTTTCTAATGTCAAGTATCATTTCCTTAGACCATGAGATTGTGCAACTCCCGGATACCGTAGGAATGCTTTGGGTGTACCAAACATCACAACGTAACTGGGTGGCTATAAAGGTGCACTACAGGTATCTCCGAAAGTGTCTGTTGGGTTGGCACGAATCGAGACTGGGATTTGTCACTCCGTGTAAACGGAGAGGTATCTCTGGGCCCACTCGGTAGGACATCATCATAATGTGCACAATGTGACCAAGGAGTTGATCACGGGATGATGTGAGTTACGGAACGAGTAAAGAGACTTGCCGGTAACGAGATTGAACAAGGTATCGGGATACCGACGATCGAATCTCGGGCAAGTAGCATATCGATAGACAAAGGGAATTGCATACGGGATTGATTGAATCCCCGACATTGTGGTTCATCCGATGAGATCATCGTGGAACATGTGGAAGCCAACATGGGTATCCAGATCCCGCTGTTGGTTATTGGCCGGAGAACGTCTCGGTCATGTCTGCATGGTTCCCGAACCCGTAGGGTCTACACACTTAAGGTTCGATGACACTAGGGTTATAGGGAATAGATATACGTGGTTACCGAATGTTGTTCGGAGTCCCGGATGAGATCCCGGACATCACGAGGAGTTCCGGAATGGTCCGGAGGTAAAGATTTATATATGGGAAGTCCTGTTTTGGTCACCGGAAAAGTTTCGGGTGATATCGGTAATGTACCGGGACCACCGGGAGGGTCCCGGGGGTCCACCAAGTGGGGCCACCAGCCCCAGAAGGCTGCGTGGGCCAAGTGTGGGAGGGGACCAGCCCCAGGTGGGCTGGTGCGCCCCCCCCCCCACCAAGGCCCAAGGCGCATGGGAGAGTGGGAGGGGGCAAACCCTAGGTCCAGATGGGCCTTAAGGCCCACCCTAGTGGCGCCCCCCTTCTCTCCTCCCCTTGGCCGCCCCCCTAGATGGGATCTAGGGCTGGCCGCCACCCCTTGGGGTGGGAACCCTAGAGGGGGCGCAGCCCCCTTCCCCCCTATATATAGTTGAGGTCTAGGGCTGCCCAACACATGGGTTTTCCGATCTCTCATGGCGCAGCCCTACCCCTCTTCCTCCTCCTCTCCCGCGGTGCTTGGCGAAGCCCTGCGGGATTGCCACACTCCTCCACCACCACCACGCCGTCGTGCTGCTGCTGGACGGAGTCTTCCCCAACCTCTCCCTCTCTCCTTGCTGGATCAAGGCGTGGGAGACGTCACCGGGCTGCACGTGTGTTGAACGCGGAGGCGCCGTGGTTCGGCGCTTAGATCGGAATCAACCGCGATCTGAATCGCTACGAGTACGACTCCTTCATCCGCGTTCTTGCAACGCTTCCGCATCGCGATCTAAAATGGTATGTAGATGCACTCCCCTTCCCCTCGTTGCTAGATTACTCCATAGATTGATCTTGGTGATGCGTAGAAAATTTTGAATTTCTGCTACGTTCCCCAACAGGACGAAGTCTTGAATCTTGTGTCTTCATAGTCCAACAGTCCGGCCAAAGTATATAATCCGGCGGTCCGAGGACCCCCTAATCCAGGACTCCCTCAGTAGCCCCTGAACCAGGCTTCAATGACAATGAGTCCGGCGCGCAGATCGTCTTTGGCATTGCAAGGCGGGTTCCTCCTCCGAATACTCCATAGAAGATTTTGAACACAAGGATCATGTCCGGCTCTGCAAAACAAATTCCACATACCACCGTAGAGAGTATAATATTCCACAAATCTAATCTGCCGACAACTTTTCATAACGTGACATCCTACCGTGGTCCGGTCCTTACGAACCATTTTTGCCAGCCTGCCACTGCACGTGTTGCGATGCGGTTTTCTTGGCACGTCCTGTCGAAGCAGAGATCGTGTCCCCTTATCACGGGATTCTCATCAATACGGGTGTGGGTAACCCAATCGCGCCTGCTGGTATGACTCCTCGATTTTAGGCAAGTCCCGAACGGCCACGCGGAGGACGCTTGATATTCACCCTCTTTATAAAGGGGCCAAGGCCTGTCCTTTTCTTCTCGCGCTTGATCCTTCCCTTCCCCCACCTCGAATTCCAACACCCAAGGCTCAGGCTAAGCGCTTCAGACCTTCAATCATGTCCGGATCCAACCTTCAAGGACAGTGGATGGCCTCCTCTGTCACAGAGGAGGACATCAAGAAGCTAAGAGAAGCCAGGTATCTGACCGCCGAAATCTCACACAGGCTGCCTTCTCAAGGGCAGGTCATCCCCACTCCCGAACCCAACGAGAGTGTCGTATTTGTTTCCCACTTCCTCCGAGGGCTAGGCTTTAGTCTTGATCCCTTTGTTAGAGGGATTATGTTCTATTACAGGCTCGATTTCCATGATCTGGCTCCGGATTCCATCCTTCACATCTCGTCGTTCATCGTCGTGTGTGAGGCCTTCCTCCGCATCACCCCACACTTCGGCTTATGGCTCAAGACCTTCAATGTGAAGCCGAAGATGATCGATGGGCAACACGCAGAATGCGGAGGTGCCATAATAAGCAAAGGCGCCGATGCTATGGCCAAAGGGCTCCTTCCCGGAGATGTCCAACTTATGGCAGCGGGAGTGGTTTTACATCACAGCTCCCCGAAGTACTAAGTGGGTAGCTGCCCCCGCCTTCCGTTCGGGCCCCCCGCCACAACTGGCGTCATGGGTCAACAAGGGGCTGGACTAGGGGCCAGTTAATGACGTTCCTACATTGCAGAGTCGCATCTGAGATCTCCTCAAGAGAGATGTCAGCCTTGTCAAGGTAATGCAAGTCATGCTAGTTCGTCGGGTCCTGCCATGCCAACGTCGACCCCTCCGTATGTGGGAGTTCAACCCAGAAGGACCGCAAACTATTCAGCAATTCTTCGGCGTGACGCTCGAAGAGATGTATGGATTGTTCTTCGGATCATGAATAAAGTGTCCGGACACCACCGAGGATGTGGGTCTGAACTGCAATCGTCCAGATACCCACGTAAGTAATTATGCGACCGAACATGCCGTCTTTTTATTTGTCACAACATCATTCTGAAAAAATCGCTCTTTGACCAGGACTGGATAAAAAAGGCGAAGATGATCAGGTGTTCGGCCCCCCTTCCCGAAGGCTCACCGGATCATGTACTAGCCAGGATGCTTGAGCACGCACCTTATCAACTGCCATCAGAGGAAGATAAAGGGAGGAATAAAGAAACCGAAAGCGGGCCTCACGCATTACTCATCCAAACCGGGGGAATTAGTGTCTCCACGAAGGAGGATAATTGGGGAGAAGAATCTAAAATTCCCTCTCCCCAAGGAAGAAAAAGGACCGCCTCTGAAGACTTGGAAACAAGGGTTTCCAAACGGGGGAAGAAACCTTCGCCAGGGGGCCCTGCCCCGGAGGGCACCCTTACCGCACAGTGCCCGCAAGGGGATCAGCCCTCCACCGAGCTATAAGTGAACAAGAGTACTTTTGGTAAATATATTCTGCTTCATCTCCGAGGACGATAACCGAGATGTATGTCTTGCAGTTCGGATCGTAGCCCTTCTCGACAGAGTTCGTCTTCGGGGGATCTTCTTCCGGAGATGATGGAGAGCGAAACGCCTCCCCCTGTCTCCCCGCCTCATGAGGCGGACGACCCTGAGGTGTCGTCACGGAGGATTTCTCCTGATCCGCCAAGGCCAGAAGGTAACCCTTCGGCCACCCGAAGTCCGGAGTATTCGGCACCTAAGGAGAGCAACAGAAAGAGTCCGGGACTGTCCGGTGCACGACCGGACGCACTGATGGGTCTTCTGGAGCAAGCGGCTATCTCAGAGGCGCATCATACTTTGATGGGTGCGGTGGTTGAGAGGATTTCATCCGCCAAAAATGGGTTGCATGAAGCTTTTATGAGCCTGCTAAAAGGCTTTGAGGTACGCAAAGTAATATATATATATATACATATATATATATTGACGGTACTGCACATGCTAGGTGTGCCCTATAAAGATAGTAGCCCCTGAGACTCTGGTTGCTGTCCAAAGGCGGCAAACAGAGGATCATAGTCCCAGGTAATGGTCATGCTGCTTTCATGTGCAGGCGGCTGAGGGTCTGGTGGCTGGCCGGACTGGTGAGTTTGCCGAACTAAGGCGGCAACTTGATGTGGCAGATGCCGACAGGTGCTTGTAAACAAGCGGCTTGACGAGGCACAGGGTATGTATTCTCCGGTGGTCAACAGATATTAAGAGGAGCATGATGCTAGTATCTATAATATGTTGTGACTGCAGATGGAGTTGCCGCCGTGGAGACCCTTCGGGCGGAGCTTGCCCGAGCCAAGGAACAAGCCAGAAGAAGTGATGCGGCCGCCCTAAAGGCGGTCGAAGAGCTAAGAGCCGAATAGGCTGCTCATCGCTAGAGCAAAGATAAAATAGCCAAGATGGCTGTTGAGCTGAAGGATGCCGCCGACCGGTATGAGCTTCTTGAAAAGGAAAGCCAAACGAAAGCGGCGGACCTGAAGAAAGCCATGGTAGCAGCCAAGGAAACCCGCTCTAAAATCAGAGCGGCGAAGGAGGAGCTTCGTCAAGCCGGAGATATCACGGCTCGGAAGCCCTTTTTGTTGCGGACGAAGTTCGGAGATCCGAAGTATGCCCCTCTGGATCAATTATGGAGTGCTGCAGACGCGTACTTGGACTTGGCAACGAGTGCTACTGATGCGACTGAGTTTTTCAAAGATAAAAAAGATCACGAAGTGGAAAAGTTGTTCTGGTCGCAGTTCAGTGCTCCAACGTGTCCGCTGCTATTAAATGAGCAAATGGCCAAGTGGGCTAAGCTCCATAGGTTGTCCGGGCTTGCCATGAGGTCTATTGTGGATCATCTTTGGCCGGAAGGACCAAGGCCGAATAGTTATTTTGGTTTAGTGCAACGATTCCTTGGTGCTGTGCCGCATATCAACGCTGTAAAGAGGTCGGCGTGCATAGAGGGTGCGCGGATGGCTCTTGCCCATGTTAAGACATACTGGGCAGAGATGGAGGCCACCGCTATTGCAACCCGGGGTCCGGCCGTTGGCCAGGTCTCGGCCGAGCACTATTTTGGAGAAGTCCTAGAAGGCGCTCTTTTAATAGAGGCTCAGTGCTCGAAGAGTATCATGTTCGAGTGACATGTATCCCAATTGTAAAAACGATGCTATTTGGATTATAAAGGTTGTGTTTATACTTTTGCCTGAAAGTATTATGATGCCTCCTGTGCGGCCGTTTATGTATGTATATAACCTGAAAGTTTGCAGTCGTCGGCTTCAGCCCCCACGCATATAATGCGGGGGTGTTCAGAAAAGCGCGTATTCACACTTGATCCAACGTCTTGGTCCATTAAGGAGGTGATAGCGCGGCGAACAAGGCAATCGGACTATATTGCTTTAACACTTTCACTTAGCCATAGACGGTGGGGCTACTATATACCCCTGGTACTTCCGCGCTTATCCGAATACGGTGTGCGTACATACGTGATCGGGAAGCCGGTCCTTCGTTAATGCGGAGGAATCGCGAAGATTCCGCTGAGTCCTCGAGTGGTTGACCAGTCTCGCGCTTTATCATGACAGTCAGTTTTCGGCTTTCTCTACTGAGGTGCTCATCCAGATGAACCAGGGCACAATCGCAGCAGTTCTACCGGTGCCACCTTAGCCGATAGGGCGGAACGTAAGGTAGCAAAACACGGGAGCTAGGCAAACCCAACTATTGACTAAAGACATGATTCAGAGCTAATGCATATAAGGCCAAACTCGCGACGCCGAACACTCCCTAAGGTATTCGGACTTTACAACATATACCAGGCTGAGTAACGCCCTTGATAATGAACCCTGAATTTCCAGGTACGTGCATTAGTCTGACGTGGCGAAATGCCAATAACGCCAGCATCCCTCTTGGTTGTGTTGAGTATCCGGAGGGTGTGAAGCAACAAGAGACAGTAAGAAAGGTTTACACAGGGTCTTAATCTAAAAAGAAACCTTTGAGCGGGGCCCTGCTGCACGTCTGCGTCTGTGTCTCCGTTGTGCCATATCCTGGAAGGGTGTAGCACGATTATCATCTGTAAAAGAGAAAAACCCAGGTGAAAGTTTTCGTGCGAAAAATTGGTTATTCTTAATGAACCATTAAAATTCAATCTAAATAAGATCAAGCCGAACCGTAGTCCTTTTTACATGCGGGAAGCCCCTAGCCCCACCTATGGGGGTATATCCATCAACCCAATCTCAGGTTTATCTGAGCTTTTACAGCTAGTGGTGCGCCGGACTCGTCTAGCCGTGTCCGCGGTCTTGACGACCGATCATTTATTCTGGTTGGAGAGGTCGTTCAGTGTTCGGCTGCTAGAGCCGCCACACATTCTTCCGCACGTAAGGAATGATCTGCGTTTCCGCTAACTATGATGGTGCCACGTGGACCGGGCATCTTAAGCTTAAGATAAGCGTAATGTGGTACTGCATTAAAACGAGCGAAGGCCGTTCTTCCGAGTAGTGCGTGATAGCCGCTTCGGAATGGAGCGATGTCGAAGGTTAATTCTTTGCTTCAAAAGTTATCGGGAGAACCGAATACAACCTCTAGTACTAGAGAGCCCGTGCAGCGGGCCTCTGGGCCTGGTATTACTCCTTTAAAGGTAGTATTGCTTTGAGTAATTCTTGTCGGGTCTATCCCCATTTTGCGGACTGTGTCCTGATATATCAAATTAAGACTACTGCCGCCGTCCATAAGGACTCGGGTGAGATGGTATCCGTCAATTATTGGGTCTAGCACCAAAGCAGCCGATCCACCGTGTCGGATACTAGTCGGGTGATCCCTGCGATCAAAAGTGATCGAGCAGGCCGACCAAGGGTTGAACTTGGGGGTGACGGGCTCCACGGCGCATACATCTCGGAGTGCGCGTTTGCTCCTCCTCTTCGTTACGTGAATCATGTTCACTGTTTTGACCTCTGGTGGGAATTTTTTCTGTCCCCTAGTGTTTTGCTGGCGAGGCTCATCCTCGTCTTCACTTGGTGTCTCCCTCCCCTTGTGTTCGGCGTTTAGCTTGCCAGCCTGCTTGAAGACCCGGCATTCTCTGTTGGTGTGATTTGCAGGTTTGTCGGAGGTGCCATGAATCTGACATAATCTGTCTAGAATCTTGTTTAGGCTGGACGGTCCATCTCTGCTGCCTTTGAATGGCTTTTTCCATTGACCGGGTCGAGAGCCCCTAAATCCGGTGTTTACTGCCGTGTTGTCTGGGCTGTCTTCATTGTTTCGACGCTTGCTTTTAGTGTGTCATGGTTTTCCATTGCCATCCCTGACTTCGGATGTGCCTGGGTCGCTGGTGCCACTACGGGCCAGCCAACTATCTTCGCCCGCGCAAAAGCGGGTCATAAGGCTTGTTAGGGCTGCCATTATCCTCGGTTTTTCCTGGCCTTGGTGTCTGGCGAGCCATTCGTCCCGGACACTGTGTTTGAAAGCCGCTAGGGCTTCGGCGTCCGGGCAGTCGACAATTTGATTCTTCTTAGTGAGGAATCTGTTCCAAAGCTTTCGGGCTGACTCTCCGGGCTGTTGGATTATATGACTTAAATCGTCTGCATCCGGAGGTCGGACATAGGTCCCTTGAAAATTAGCCCTAAAAGCATCCTCAAGCTCTTCCCAACTTCCAATTGAGTTTTCGGGGAGGCTCTTCGGCCAGTGCTGAGCTGGTCCTCTCAACTTGAGGGGCAAGTATTTGATGGCGTGGAGATCATCTCCGCGAGCCATGTGGATATGAAGGATAAAGTCCTCAATCCAGACCCCAGGGTCTGTCGTTCCGTCGTATGCCTCTATGTTCACGGGTTTGAATCCCTCTGGAAATTCGTGATCCAGCACCTCATCGGTGAAGCATAGGGGGTGCGCGGCACCCCTGTATGTGGATGTGTCATGGCATTCTGACGGTTGTAGTGTCCGGTTTTGATTCTATGCCGGAGCGCGCTTCCTAGATCCGTAGATGGACCTGGTCATACCGGCTTTTTGGTGCAAGTCCTCACGTAAATCATGTGCTGACTTATGTGCGACATCGTTAGCCGCCCTATCGCGGCCACGGGGTGGTCGATTCGGCTGATCGGCCGTATTATTTTTCGGCTGTATAGGCTCTAAAGCCTCGTCATCGAATTCAGGCAGCAGCTTGCACTTTGGATAGCTCTTTGTGTGGTGACTGCCACCGTATTTTTCTTCAGTGTCGAGCACTTTGTTCCATCTACTGTTGAGTGTATTTTGCGCGGCCTTAAGCCTTTGCTTCTGCTTCTTTAGACTCCTCGCGGTGGCAATAAGCCTTCTATGGAGGTTCTCTTGCTCCAAGTGCCTTTCCGGGATGATGTGTGCATCATCGTCCGGACTGTTCTCCTCTCCGGAGACAGGTTGATTAGTTTTACCCTCGGCGTCACCGTGGTCGGACAGCGGCTCCGTACTATGTTCGCCGTCCGCTGGTTCATCCTGCTCTGTCGCTGGGTCCATGTGGTCGTCATTTCCTTTGGAGTCGATCGGGGTATTATTCTTTCTTGTGCTGTTATCGCTGTTTTTGCCGATGCGGGATTTGGAGTGGCACCTACGTCGTCGCCTTGGTTGCTTCTCGAGGGGATTATCCTTCGCTGCATCCTTCCGTTCCTCGTCATTGTTTTCTTTCGGTGTATCCACTATGTATATATCGTGTGATGAGGTGGCTGTCCAGCGCCCTGTGGGTGGTGGTTCCTGTTCCTCTCCTGCATAGTCGTCCATACCGTCGATGTCTTCGGAGTCGAAATCAAGCATGTCGGTTAAATCGTCGAAAGTGGCTATTAAGTGGGTGGTGGGTGGGGAACGAATTTCTTCGTCATTCGCTTCCCACTCGAGCCGGACATAGTTCGACCGAGGGTCTCCTAACAAGGAGAGAGACCTTAATGAGTCTAGCACGTCGCCCAAGGGCGAGTGCTAGAAAATATCTGCGGAGGTAAACTCCATGATCGGTGCCCAATCAGATTCGATAGGGATGGACGCAAGCGGTTCGGAGCCCGTGGCCGGGGGCGAATCCAAGGGTTCAGCAACACGGGTCTCGTAGGAGGTGAAGTCAGTATTCGGCTCTAACGCCGCTGAGTGTGCGACCTCCGTGGCGGGATCCAACCATCCGTCCTCGGACGGCGTGATCTGCTCCGGATTGAGGCCGGAGTAGCCACAGGTGTGATCTCCCGAACACCGTCCGACAGCAGAGTTAAATCATGCTCGTCGTGTCTGTGTGGCGCACTTGACATGGGCTCGAATCCGTCGAAGAACAAGTCTCCGCGGATGTCGGCAGTATAGTTTAAGTTTCCAAACCTGACCTGATGGCCAGGGGCGTAGCTCTCGATCTGCTCCAGATGGCCAAGCGAGTTGGCCCGTAGTGCGAAGCCGCCGAATACGAAGATCTGTCCAGGGAGAAAAACCTCACCATGGATCGCATCGTTGCCGATGATCGAAGGAGCCATCAAGCCTTATGGTGACAGCACAGTGGAACTCTCAATGAAAGCACCAATGTCGGTGTCAAAACCGGTGAATCTCGGGTAGGGGGCCCGAACTATGCGTCTAAGGCAGATGGTAACAGGAGGCGGGGGACACAATGTTTACCCAGGTTCGGGCCCTCTCGATGGAGGTAATACCCTACTTCCTGCTTGATTGATCTTGATGATATGAGTATTACAAGAGTTGATCTACCACGAGATCGTAGAGGCTAAACCCTATAAGCTAGCCTATGATTATGATTGTTCTTGTCCTACGGACTAAACTCTCTGGTTTATATAGACACCGGAGGGGGCTAGGGTTACACAAAGTCGGTTACAAGGGAGGAGATCTACATATCCGAATTGCCAAGCTTGCCTTCCACGCAAAGGAGAGTCCCATCCGGACACGGGACGAAGTCTTCAATCTTGTGTCTTCGTAGTCCAACAGTCCCGCCAAAGTATATAGTTCGGCGGTCCGAGGACCCCCTAATCCAGGACTCCCTCAGATACCAAATTAAATGAACAGATTTATAGCGGGGTGCAGATTTGTTGTGTGCATAAGAACAGAACAGAGACAGAGGCCTCCTTGCCCATGGCTGTGTGACATGGACCGAACGGCCAGGACTGAAGCGCGGCTAGTCTCAGGCATGTGTGGGATGCAGGTGTTGGCTCGGTTGGGCCAGGACAGGATCCGTGGCGAGGCACGGCCGGGCATGGCCCAGCTACGACCATGGGTGCCCGGTGATGCTTGCCGGTGACAGGAGCAAGCAGCAACACCTGGTGCTGCAGTGGAGCGCCGGTGCGGTGCCGAAAATGGAAGGGAGTGCCACATTCCTAGCTTGGTTGGTTTGGACAGACTGAACTTCCTATGAACAGCAAGGTCGAGTCTTCTCCATGGCACACAGGGAAGACGGCGATGATGAGCAAGACAGCGACGACGGAGGACGGGGCTGCAGGGTTACGGCGTGCATGCGGAAACAGGGCCTGAGGGCTACTGCGCGTGCATGGTCGGAGTGGAGCAATCGACGGGTGCTGTGCGCGGAACCGAGCGGCTGCTGCTATAGGCATGCGCGTGCAAGGCTAGGGGTACAGGAGATCGAGGATGAGCAGAAGCTTGCCTCGGTTATGGCGGCGGCACGGCGAAGCGGAGCAACGGGGCTTGCGAGCTTGAGTGCAAGTGTGGTTGCATGCACGGGTGAGATGTGTTGGGGAACGTAGTAATTTCAAAAAAAATCCTACGCACACACAGGATCATGGTGATGCATAGCAACGAGAGGCGAGAGTGTGTCTACGTACCCTCGTAGACCGAAAGCGGAAGCGTTAGCACAACGCTGTTGATGTAGTCGTACGTCTTCACGATACGACCGATCCAAGTACCGAACGCACGGCACCTCCAAGTTCAGCACACGTTCAGCTCGATGACGTCCCGCGAGCTCCGATCCAGCAAAGCTTCGCCAGAGAGTTTCGTCAGCACGACGGCGTGATGACGGTGATGATGATGCTACCGACGCAGGGCTTCGCCTAAGCACCGCTATGATATGATCGAGGTGGATTATGGTGGAGGGGGGCACTACACACGGCTGGGAGAGATCAACAGATCAACTTGTGTGTCTAGAGGTGCCCCCTGCCCCCGTATATAAAGGAGCAAGGGGGAGGCTGGCCGTCCCCTGTAGGGCGTGCCAGTAGGAGGAGTCCTCCTCCTAGTAGGAGTAGGACTCCCCTCTTTCCTACTCCTACTAGGAGGGGGAAAGGAATGGGGGAGGTAGAAGGAAAGGGGGGCGCCGCCCCCCCCCCCCTCTCCTAGTCCAATTCGGACCAGAGGGAGAGGGGCGCGCGGCCTACCCTAGGCCAGCCCTCTCACTCTCCACTAAGGCCCATAAGGCCCACTATTTCTTCCGGGGGGTTCCGGTACCCCTCCGGCACTCCAGTTTTCTCTGAAACCACCCGGAACATTTCCAGTGTCTGAATATAGTCGTCCAATATATCGACCTTTACGTCTCGACCATTTCGAGACTCCTCGTCATGTCTATGATCATATCCGAGACTCCGAACTACCTTCGGTAAATCAAAACACAAAAACTCATAATACCGATCGTCACCGAACTTTAATTAAGCGTGGGGACCCTACGGGTTCGAGAACTATGTAGACATGACCGAGACACGTCTCCGGCCAATAACCAATAGCGGAACCTGGATGCTCATATTGGCTCCCACATATTCTACGAAGATCTTTATCGGTCAAACCGCATAACAACATATGTTGTTCCCTTTGTCATCGGTATGTTACTTGCCCGAGATTCGATCGTCGGTATCTCAATACCTAGCTCAATCTCATTACCGGCAAGTCTCTTTACTCGTTACGTAATGCATCATCCCGCAACCAACTCGTTAGTCACATTGCTTGCAAGGCTTATTGTGATGTGCATTACCGAGAGGGCCCAGAGATACCTCTCCGACAATCGGAGTGACAAATCCTAATATTGATCTATGCCAACTCAACAAGTACCATCGGAGACACCTATAGAGCACCTTTATAATCACCCAGTTACGTTCTGACGTTTGGTAGCACACAAAGTGTTCCTCCGATAATCGGGAGTTGCATAATCTCATAGTCATAGGAACATGTATAAGTCATGAAGAAAGCAATAGCAGTAAACTAAACGATCATGTGCTAAGCTAACAGAATGGGTCAAGTCAACCACATCATTCTCCTAATGATGTGATCCCGTTAATCAAATGACAACTCATGTCTATGGTTTAGGAAACTCAACCATCTTTGATTAACGAGCTAGTCAAGTAGAGGAATACTAGTGACACTATGTTTGTCTATGTATTCACACATGTATTATGTTTCCCGGTTAATACAATTCTAGCATGAATAATAAACATTTATCATGATATGAGGAAATAAATAATAACTTTATTATTTCCTCTAGGGCATATTTCCTTCAAGATGAGCAGAGGCTAGAACACGAGCTCGAGCTCGTTGCCATGGTCCTACATGACGGACATGGACTCGGACACGATGGGATCGGCGGCTACCGTGACGAATCAAACCCCAGAGAGAGAGAGAGATGGGGAGGAGCAGCTACTCACCAAGGGCTCGGGACAAGAAGACGAGGTCGGAGGCGCGACCACAGAGGCGCGAGGAGGCACTGGTTGCGGAGGTGTTCGGGTCGGTGAAGAAGAGGAAGCAGAGAAGACGACGTCGTGGAGGAGTCGATCGCGTCGGCCTTGGGTCCTTCCGGCTCTTGGCCTTGATTGAAGACGAAGAAGGCGACGAGGGAGCTAGCTGAACTTGGCGTTTCCCTGATCCGTGAAGAAGACGAAGTAGAGTAAGAAGGGGACGTTGGCGAGGGATCTCCTGGAGCCGCGCGGTCCCATGCGTGGTCGCGGAAGAATATGGAGACGTCTGCGACGTTCACGTGGAAGAAGGAAGCGGCTATGGCAATGTTCAGGATGGAGAACAGCTCGGGCTTTTCTCGGCCATGGCGTGGGGTGGAGGAAGCGGCGCGTGATCCTTATCTGGCGGCGGAAGGGCCTTGAGAGGGGTGGAATGGATAGAAGAGGAAGTCTAGGGCACCGGGGCATGATTTATCGGAGGTAGGGAGGCTGTCCCGGCCGTCAAATCAAGCTAGTTGCCGGCGTGGAGGTCTGGATGTGCGCCGTACAGGAGGAGGACGAAGCTCCTGTGGAGATGGGCTGGCTGTGCATTGTGGGCTGCGGGAACAGGTAATTGGAAGGTGGGCTTTCTCTCTCTCCCCCAATATTACTACTCTGTCTATATTAAAATGAACACAGACGACAAGGAAAATGCCAGGGAGATAGGAGAGGGTATGAGAGATATAAGAATATCCCCAGGACGCTGGAGTTATGCACTATTTGAAATAATTGGTTTGGGCATTTTTAGGGAAAGAAAATTATCGCAAGTTTGGATTAAATTCAAACTTGAGGCAATTTTGATTCCAACCAAATCAAGTACAAAAGAGCTAAAAATTGGCAGAGATGGTGTAGGCATGGTTTAAGATTAATAGGGAAAGAATGAACATTTATGGAGGAGAGGAAAAGGTCACTTGCCAAAAATGAAAGAAAGAAGAAGGAAGGAGGTGATGATGCATGGGACATATGCATAGGGCAAGCAACATAGACAAACATAGTGCAAGTACAACAAGATGAATACCACAATGCATATGAGATGATTTTGGTAAGAACATAGGATGGCACAATGCAATATAATGCAAGAGGCACAATGCAAACACATAGCACAACAAGTGAAATGAGCATGGTACAAGAAGCAAAGATATGACAAGGCACTCAACACGATCATGGCATAAACATATATGAATGAAATATGCAGAACAATTATGATAATGCGACAAACATAATAAACATACAACAACAACTAAAATAAATGGAAGGCGTCTGGAGCATCAGTCTCGGGGTGTCACAACACTCCCCCACTAATAGAAGATCTCGTCCCGAGATCTTAGGAATGAGGCGGAAGAGGAAGAGGATGCGGGAAAACAAGAGCTCAAGAAAGAAGATGAACAAAGTCGAGAGCACTCTGGTAGGAAAGAGGAACAATGATTATGACGAGAATCAAAAGCTCAAGGTACAAGATAGACTCTGAAACCACTCCGGTTAGAAGAAGATAGAAATGGAATAAGAACGAAAGAATTGTGATAGCATCCCGGTTGAACATGGAATGGAATATAACATGAACTTGACAAGATGGAACGATACTTGACGAGAGGAACAACACAATGCCTCTGGAAGAATTGAAAAAGTGGAATGAAAAGAATGGAGAAGAAGATGACAACTTCTACCACAATTGAGTTTGAAAAGCATCCTTACAAAGAAGGGTTGAACAGAGTTGTTGGAAATTCAACAACGAAAAGAATAAGCTTGTCGTGGGCTTATAGAAAACATCTCAAAATTATGAGGTGATAACCTGCCACAAACGGAAATGATTGAATAGCTGAGAAGAACGAAGAAATGCAAAACTCCACTTCAAAAGAATACGGAGAATTAATTGCACCTTGAGACACAAAGAGGAAAAGATACTTGAGCTCCTCCAAAAAGAACTTTGATGAACACTTGAAGGATGAATTAAATCCTTACGAACCACCGTGAAGAACTCCGGTAACAAAAGGATGATGAGATAGAATTGAAGGATGAAAATAATAAGATTAAAGCCTTGTAGTGATTTAGATGGAGGTTCCGACGAGACGACCAAGGAAACTTTGAACTTCGGGGAAGAAGAGGTGAAAACACTTCGAACCAAGAATGTGATATGATGAACAAACTACGAAAAGAAGAGATTAATCAACTTGATGAAAGAAGAATAAGAATTATGTTGTGCTTATCCTTCACCAATTAAATTGATGAGAAGCAATGGATTTGCATACTACTTATTCGCGTTGGAAAAGATTAAGGGGAGATATAGCGCAAAATTTGGGAAGGTCTTCATGAACCACCGGTAGGACTAGAAAGAATGAATGAATTGATATGATCACAAAGGAAAATGAATCTTGAACGAACCACCGTGAGAATTTGAAAATGAAAGAAGAAAGAGAATTCCTCGCCGGGAAGAATAGAAAGAGAATTCCTCGTCGGGAAGAATTAGAAAAGCATGAATGATAGCTGGAACGTGAGAACGAAGAATTCTTCTGGAATTGGTGGCCTCCGGATGAACGCGGAAGGAAATGAATTCCTGAAATGCGTCGGATGGATAAGAAATAATCGCACGATTGGAAACAATTTGAGAGGATAACATGAGCTAGCACCGTGAATCTTCAAGAGAACGGAGCAAGATTTAGGAGAAATTCTTCTTCGGTCTTCAAATGTTGGAAAAGACGATGACATACACCACCAAAATTGTTGAGATACTTCGGAAGAATGAAAAGAGGAAAGATTGAACCGAACATGAAAGAATTGGAAAGCGGTCTTGGAGAAGGCATGTGACTAATGGAATCCATACTTACGTCATACTTCGAAACGAATTTAAGAATAACTCCGGAAAATTAGAAGAGTCGGGTAAGATCCTGGGAAAAGACCTGTGGGTTAGGGCCCACTGAAAAGAAAAACACCGTTGGAAAGGATTGTTGGAGAGAGAGCTGATGCACCGAAACAACTGGAAGACTTGAATGAGGTGACAACCTCGAAATAATTGAATGCAAACATGAATCTTCTGAGATGTCTTGAGCACTCCGGAAGGATAAACTGGCAAGAGGCGAACGAGCAAGGGGAAACACTTGAGTCGAGGAAAGGAATATGATCAACCCGAAAAACTTGAATCGAATCCACCGGAAAGAAAATGAGACGAAACCATGATGAAGTTGACGAGAATTCACCGGTTGAGACAACTGAGGAAAGACTGAAGAGGCTCCGAACGAATGAAATTGATGCTCGAATAGAGGCTCAGGCTTCGGGAAGAAAAGGGGTGGGAGGGCGGGAAAAACAAAGGCAACTTGGAACGGGGAACCGACGAATAACTTGAAGAGAAAAGCACCGGTTGAAATAATTGAGGAAAGAATGCAAAGGCTTAGCACGAGTATGATGGATAGTCGATTACGGACTCCGGCTCCGAGAAGAAAAAGGGAGGGCTGGTGGGAAAAAGAAAGACAACTTCATACGGGGGAACAACATCGTTGAGAAAGAACTGAGGATTGATCTCGTAAAAGATGACAAGGGTCGAATGGCTCAAAAGAAGTGTGCCGGATGAAAAGGGGGATTGAGAACACAACAATCAAAAGAAGTGATGCGGAGCATCCCACGTTCATCCCCATGTACGCTCCGACTACTCTCTAAGCCCCAAGAGGACATATGACGAGACCTCGAATATACGCCATTGGACACAAGGTGAACTCGCTCCTCTCTGAACCGTCACTTTCCACATGTGAGATATGGTTACTACCTCCAACGTGTGTGCTATGCATGACCAGGAACCAAGAGGGAGGCCATGGAACAGCTACGAGCATTGGACAAGATGGCGAGGACACCAAGCGCGAGGAACAAGAGAAAGAGCTGCCAGGAAGCTACAGCTCTCGGACGTCCGACAACCTCCGGACGACCGACGATCTCCAGACGTCCGACGCCTGGCGACTCCACCAGCCAGATCGACTCCAGTCGAGGCATCCTACAGCGCCCGAACGACCGCCAGACACCGGACGTCCGACACTCATCAGCGCCCGGACGACCGACGCCGACCGGACAACCGGCACTTCCGGACCAGAGCCAAAACATTGGAAGTCCGAAGACTTCCGGACGACCGGACGCCCGCGAGCGACCGAACGACCGATAGCCGTCGGACGTCCGACGCCTGTCTGCACACAGAGATCGGGCCCGAGGCCCATGTATCCCCCTCAAACTTACCCCTTCGTGGACCTAGACTATATATACTCCTCCACCTCCTCCTAGTTAGGGTTAGCATGGCTTTAGCTCATTTGAGGTAGAGCTTTGCTCATCCATACGGATCTACTCCACGAGAGAGACCGCGGCCTCTACAAAGAAGATCCATCTTGGATTCAAGATCCCTCACGGGAAGATCCCTCACGGATTCAAGGCCTCCTCACGGAGATGAACCCGTTACCCTATGTATCGTCCTTTGTTGGATTTGGACCGTGTATCTCTTTGTGTTTCGAGGATCTAGGACATGTGTGATCGCTTCTTGTCTATTTGAGTGTTTCCTCTTGTTTCCCCACGTGATTTCACTCGCGTTTACCCTCATGTTCTTCGTGTTCTTCATAGGATCCGCCCCAATCGTGAAAGATCGGCCACTAGGGTTCCACCCTACATCAAGAAGCCTGCGTGATCCTAAAAAAATTTGAAGGGGGAGAGGAGTAAGTCAAAACACCTACGTCAAGATTTCTCACCAGAGCGACGAAGGGGCTGAGGAGTAAAAAGAAGTCCTACTCTCCGATATAACTAGACTCCGAAAAAGTTTTCTTCTAGACTCGACAACGGCCAAACTATACGATCAAACAAGGGGGCTCCTATGGTCAGTCGAGGCTCTGATACCGACTTGTCACGCCCAAAATGCGATCCTATCCAAGAGGAACTCGAAGGTCCCACCAAGGATAGAGCCGCATATTGAAACGCTTTTGCAAGGTGGATATCATTACATCGTACCATACATAATAGATGGGGATACATACAAAGGGCATATGAATGCCACAAGAATACATCAAACACCATACATGAGAACAACATCCGACTATGGATGAAACACAAACAGAAACTCAAACGACATCCACCCTGCTAGCCCAGGCTGCCGACCAGGAATCCCAAGATCGACGAAGAAGAAGAACTCCAAACAAGTAAACATCGCTCTCACATCATGATCATCGCATTACTTGTACCTGCAACTGTTGTCGTAGTAATCTGTGAGCCACGAGGACTCAGCAATCCCATTACCATGGGTATCAAGACTAGCAAAGCTTAATGGGTATGGAAAGGATAAGTGGTGAGGTTGCAGCAAGCGACTAAGCATTGTATGGTGGCTAACTTACGAGTACAAGAGTAAGATGAGAAACTACGCAAACGGTCGCAAACTAGTAATGATCAATAAGTGATCCTGAACTACTTACGTTCAAACATAACCCCACCGTGTTCTCTTCTCGACTCACTCGAAAAGAGACCATCACGGTTACGCATGTGGTTGGTGTATTTTAAATTAAGTTTAGTTCAAGTCCACTACAACCGGATATTAAAAATTCCCATCTTCCACATAACCGCGGGCACGACTCTCGAAAGTTTAAACACTGCAGGGGTGTCCCAACTTAGCCCATGAGAAGCTCACGATCCGCGGAGACAATCCTCAATCTCGGGACCCTATGATTAGACTCGGAATCCCGGTGCACAAGACATTTCGACAATGGTAAAACAAGTCAAGCAAGACCTCCTGACGTGCCGTCACCCTGATAGTAGCCGCGCGTATCTCATCTCAGGCCACGGTCGGATGAGCGAAGCGTACAGGAACCAAATACCCCAAGTTGCCTAGGGGCGGTCCCGCACGATGCTCTAGTTTGGACCAACACTCATGAGGAGCACTGGCCTAGGGGGTTGATTAAGTCCTCGGGGTCCGCAAAGTCCCTATGCAAGTTTTAGTTGTTATTAGGCAAATGGTAAAACCAATTTTGGGCCTTGCGGGAATAGTTTTATTCAAAGCGAACTGTGTAGAGGGGCCCATAAACCATCACCGTGTTAGGGACGCAAAATCAAGGAACATAACACCGGTATGACGAAAACTAGGGCAGCAAGAGTGGAACAAAACACTAGGCAAAAGGCCGAGCCTTCCACCCTTTACCAAGTATATAGATGCATTAATTAAATAAGAGATATTGTGATATCCTAAGATATCCATGTCCCAACATGGAACAACCTGCAACTGCACCTGCAACTAGTAATGCTATAAGAGGGGCTGAGCAAAGCGGTAACACAGCCAAACAACGGTTTGCTAGGATGGTGGAAAAGGCTAGGGGCTATCATGGCAATTTGGGAGGCTTGATAAACAAGTGGTAGGTAGCGCGACATAGCGATAGCATCGAGACAACTAGCAAAGCAATGATAGTAGTGGGATCCAAGGTGACAGTCATCTTGCCTGAAATCCCGCTAGGAAGAAGATCGTGTCCATAAAGAAGACGAACCCACGTAGTCGAACGAATCCTCACGATCGCAACGAAACACGAACTATCGGGAAGAAGCACAACCAGAAAGAAGCAAACAACACAGTAAAAAACAAGCATAATCATGGCATGATGCAGAAACAAATATGATGCATGTCTGTTTTAATGAGGCATGGCATGGCAAGGTGCAACAAACAATACTACAAATTAAGTGGAGCTCAATATGCAACGGGTTGCATATTGACGAAACACCACATTCGAATTATTTAGTTCGCTCTCGTTTATGAACAAGACAAGATTAAATGTTGGTTAACATGGCAAGAGGTGAAACATAATAAAACTACCTATCTAGGCAATTTAAATGAGGCCGGAAATAACAAACAACAATTCCGGAAAATCCTCATGTGCATATTTTCAAGTTGGTACTGTACTACCCTATACACAATTTTAATGTTGTTAAACAGCAGGATAAAGTGCACCATGTTAATGTAGACATTTTTCTACCCCATTTACATATAAAGTTCATTTAAAATGGAGCTATTGTTATTTAGATACGAAAGAAAGCATTCTCGCATGACATTTATCGTCGGGCCGAATCTAAAATAGTGGCAGTGGCCCAGGAGGAGATCTGGCCCAGCGGCTGAGTGTGCAAATTAATGCAAACAACAATTTTAAATATTTTAACATGGATGAAAGTTGCATATTATGAAACTAGACGAAAATCTAAGCAATTTACATATAAAGTTTGCTTAAATCTGATGCATGGATATTTAGATATGAGCAATGCAAAACAATGGCAGTTCTGAAGATATGCACGCACTGGACATATGACAAGATCACAGACTGAAAAAAAAATCATCGGGCCGAATTTAAATTAGTGGCAGTGGCCCAGGAGGAGAACTGGCCCAGCAGCTAAGTGTGCAAAAGAAAAGAAAAAATGGAACAAAACTGGGGCTCAAGCCCATGACCTCTTGGGTGGAGGCTTACTGCCCTAGCCAACTCGTCTAGTCTCAGTTTGTGATAATACGGAGGATACCAAGATAAATGAACAGATTTATAGCGGGGTGCAGATTTGCTGCGTGCATAAGAACAGAACAAAGACAGAGGCCTCCTTGCCCATGGCTGTGTGACGCGGACCGAAGGGCCAGGACTGAAGCGCGACTGGTCTCAGGCATGCGTGGGATGCAAGTGTTGGCTCGGTTGGGTGAGGACAGTAGCCATGGCGAGGCACGGCCGGGCATGGCCACAGCTACGGCCATGGGTGCCCGGTGATGCTTGCCGGCGACAGGAGCAAGCAGTGACACCTGCTGCTGCAGTGGAGCGCCGGCGGGGTGCCGAAAATGGAGGGGAGTGCCACATTCCTAGCTTGGTTGGTTTGGACAGACTGAACTTTCTATGAACAGCAAGGTCTTCTCCCTGGCACACAGGGAAGACGGCGACGGCGGAGGACGGGGCTGCAGGGTTACGGTGTGCATGCGGAAACAGGGCCTAAGGGCTACTACGCGTGCATGGTCGGAGTGGAGCAATCGACAGGTGTTGTGCGTGGAACCGAGCGGCTGCTGCTGCAGGCATGCGCATGCAAGGCTAGGGGTACAGGAGATCGAGGACGAGTAGAAGCTTGCCTCGGTCATGGCGGCGGCACGGGGAAGCAGGGCAACGGGGCTCGCAAGCGAGATGGGCGTGTGCTGCGAGCGTGAGTGCAAATGCGGATGCATGCACGAGTGAGACGAGAAGAGGCTAGAACACGAGCTCGAGCTCGTTGCCATGGTCATACATGACGGACATGGACTCGGACATGATGGGATCGGCGGCTACCGCGACGAATCAAACCAGAGACAGAGATGGGAAGGAGCGGTTGCTCACCGAGGGCTCGGGACAAGAAGACGAGGTCGAAGGCGTGACCACAAAGGCGCGAGGAGGCACTGGTTGCAGAGGTGTTCGGGTCGGTGAAGAAGAGGAAGCAGAGAAGACGACGTCGTGGAGGAGTCGATCGCGTCGGCCTTGGGTCCTTCCGGCTCTTGGCCTTGATTGAAGATGAAGAAGGCGACGAGGGAGCTCGCTGAACTTGGCTTTTCCCTGATCTGTGAAGAAGACGAAATAGAGGAAGAAGGGGACGTCGGCGAGGGATCTCCCGGAGCCGCGCGGTCGCATGCATGGTCGCGGAAGAATACGGAGACATCCGCGACGTTCCCGTTGAAGAACGAGGCGGCTACGGCGAGGTTCAGGCCGGAGAAGAGCTTGGGCTTTTCTCAGCCATGGCGCGGGGTGGAGGAAGCGGCGCGTGATCCTTATCTGGCGGCAGAAGGGGCGTGAGAGGGGTGGAATGGATAGAAGAGGAGGTCTAGGGCACCGGGGCATGATTTATAGGAGGTAGGGAGGCTGTCCCGGCCATCAAATCAAGCCGGCTACCGACGTGGAGGTCTGGATGTGCGCCGTACAGGAGGAGGACGAAGCTCCTGTGGAGATGGGCTGTCTGTGTGCTGTGGGCTGCAGGAACATGTAAGAGGAAGGTGGGCTTTCTCTCTGTCCCCCAATATTACTACTCTGTCTATTAATATGAATAGAGATGACAAGGAAAATGCCAGGGAGATAGGAGAGGGTTATGAGAGATATAAGAATATCCCCAGGACACTGGAATTATGCACTATTTGAAATAATTGGTTTGGGCATTTTTAGAGAAAGAAAATTATCGCAAGTTTGAATTAAATTCAAACTTGAGGCAATTTTGATTCCAACCAAATCAAGTCCAAAAGAGCTGAAAATTGGCAGAGAGGGTGTAGGCATGGTTTAAGATTAATAGGGAAAGAATGAATATTTATGGAGGAGGGGAAAGGTCACTTGCCAAAAATGAAAGAAAGAAGAAGGAAGGAGGTGATGATGCATGGGACATATGCATAGGGCAAGCAACATAGACAAACATAGTGCAAGTACAACAAGATGAATACCACAATGCATATGAGATGATTTTGGCAACAACATAGGATGGCACAATGCAATATAATGGCAAGAGGCACAATGCAAACACATGGCACAACAAGTGAAATGAGCATAGTACAAGAAGCAAAGATATGACAAGGCACTCAACATGATCATGGCATAAACATATATGAATGAAATATGCAAAACAATTATGATAATGCGACAAACATAATAAACACACGGCAACAACTAAAATAAATGGAAGGCATCTGGAGCATCAGTCTCGGGGTGTCACAAGTTCATATTGAAATCTCTAAAAATACTTGTACTTAGGAACATAGGTAGTTGTATTTTACATCATTTGTGCAATCTCAGTTTAGCTTCTAACATTTACTGGTTGCTTGTAGGCACATATCTGAGCGGCACTGATCCACGCTTCGTTCCCTTTTGCGTATGGGGCAATGAGATATTCATGAATAAGCGTGAAGTGAGGAAACTAAGAAAGATTGTTAGGCGAAAGAAACTGGTGATGGGAATTAAGCTCTTTATTTACACTTTGTCCAAGACAACAGTGAACTTTAGGTTGGTAAGTAATGTGTTGCCTTTTCCCCTGCCCACAACAAGTTACTATATTAGACCTCAGTATCTAATATTCTTCTTTTTCCAGTGGTTTCCGAAGATATTTACTGATGATTACCTTGCAACTACATGACCGGAGTGGAGGCAACTAAGGTTAAAGTATATAATTCATGCTACCATGATAATGCTCTAAAGTCTTCCTGAAGGCGGTGAAGGATGGGCGGACGATCGTCACAAGGGGTTGGACAAAAGTTGTTCGTGCCTATGGCATGCAGGAAGGCACGTTATGGGCATTCCGCTTCTTCAACACCATCGGCAGTCAAAATGATTTACACTTGTCTCTTCACCTTTACCGCCTATAAATATTGTGGTTTATCATAGTTAATTGTTGTCTAATCCTGTAGTTACTGAACATATTGTACTGACAATTTTATTTATGGATTCGTTGTTGCACCATTGTGTTGAAAATTTGAATTGCATGTTTCATATTTCAAAATTTCCAATTCGAATAATAAATTACAAGCAAAAATAAAAATATACAGGAGCGAATAAAATAATGTGCATACGGTTAGAAAGAAAACAGCGTGTGCGATGAAAAAAAGAGAACAGACGGTTCTTTGACGTGAAACGTTTGCGATGCCCGACGGACGCACACATGGTTTCGTCTCATATGCATGTGCGATTCATGGTAATACGACAAACGTTTCAAACCAGTGTGCGTGTGTGATAGGAATACCAATCGCACACAGTTATGAAGATGGACACGTTGGCGTTAGTACAGGCACCGCACACAATTTACTTTCTTGAACCGTGTGCAATAACGTACCTATCACAAACATATCGGCAGATTAAATGTTGATGTCCACCTTTTTCACATGACTATAGCGGCGTAATCATTTGGGATGTCTCTCTGATCAGAAACGTAACGTCGAGATGTAACGTGTGGGACTGGGGCGGCTTCTCATACGTCTATTCTGTGACGATCGTCGGTAGCCGCTCGCCCATCCCTGACGGTTGGGTCATGTGGGAAGGACCCCCTATCGCCCACACTCACTTGGCGACAGTTCCAAATGCCGCCACGGAAAGGGGTTAAAAACCGTTTGTATAGCACCTTACGGTACAGTGACACCTCCTCTAACTTCCAAGTGATTTCCAGGCTTGCCCCCAACTCAGCTCACAACATATGTGAATCTTTGGGGAAAATACCATACATAAACACGAAAAATAGTACCATGATTGGCAATGCAAGCCATACATATGAATTTGCTAGGCCAATAAAAAGAATGGAAAGTAGTTGATATTTTGCAAACAAATTTCAACATCGATTCTCCACGAACATCGTCTTCACAAACATGAACATTTGCAATTGATGTGTCTGGATTTGTTTACTACAAAAAAGGAGGTCAAACTTGTGTTGTTCTTCAAATAATATACCCATTCCTTGTTATCTTTATATAACTTTCTAATGCTTTCTTTCAGGGTAATCAGGTATTTTGAGAGTACATCGGATGCAATCATGTAGGAGAACCACTGCAAGCTCTATTGCAATATAATTGAAAAATGTAATCAACTGATCACTTCCCTTGTGGTAATGGGAGCACATTTAGCTGCAGTTCTCATGAAAAGGAAGATAAACAAGAAATGAGAAGTATAGAAAATAATCCATAATAGTGTTAGAATAATCTCAAATGTTGGCTAACCAAGTAAACCTAATTTTTCTGTACACTCCAAAAACTATAGTATTGAGTTATCCAGAATAACATACATTTTCTACATATTATATCCAAGTAACAAACAACACAAAGAAGTAATTGAGAGGAAGAGAGATGTCATGGTCGCTAGTCGCACCTTCGAACAACCCGTTGCGTGGGAGTCCAAGAGATAGAGCCAGAGAATGAGGGAGCTTGTAGCAGGGAGGACGACAAAGGCAAGGAGGAGACCGTTGCTCCATGCTTCCACGCCACGCCGCGCGTCACGGGCTCATGCGTAGCCTCTTTCGCCGGCGTCCGCCACGCGTGCGTCCACCTCCCCGGCGGTGGCGGCAGCTCCCGTGAACCTCTGGCCAGCGGCGACCGATCCCTTGTGCCCTCACCTACAGTCCTCAGTATCCAGGCAAACACTGGAGCATTCATCGATGTTGCGAGGAACTCCGGTCGGATAGGCGGCACTCTCGGCGAGGTTAAGGGGTGCGTGCCGCGACGATTTTAGAGCTCTGCAAGCTCTAACTGAAATTTGCACTACCATTATTAGTCTAAGAAATGCTAGTGGGCAAAGATAATAAGATAATTTCTGAATTCCATACTACTGCCAAGAGGACAACATCGTATGGCAAGTTCTCTCTGCACATGTGAAACCAAAAGAGATACATGTTGTTTACATGATGTATGTATTGTATTATATTTCATCATTCAAGTAGTTGCTCCCAGAAAGCAAGCCATCCAAATTTGCAATATTCCAACCAGCCAGATAAGAAGCCATACAAATTTCCAGAAAGATTGGTCCAAAACAGAACATGCCAATTGAACACGATTTCCTTGAGAAGAGGCCAATTCAAATGAAAATCAGCAAACATGGCATCAACGTACCACATTGAATGCAGATTGCAAGAGAGAGCCCATATAATAAAAACAAACATGTTGCGCTGATATTGGTTGTTGAAGCAATTTTTTAACAAATTTGCAGTTTTCACGATAAAGCAAAACAATTGACAGCTTGCATGGAGGTATTAGAGGTACACATGACTGCTGGAATTTTGTCTATTTTTGGCCTAGCCCAATAGCAGTTTCAGAAATTCCTAATAAATCCTAGAGGCCCATGCAGCCCATTCGTGCAAGGCAAGAGGTGGAACTAAAGTTTAGTCCCACATTGCTAGTTTAGAGGGAGTTGGACCTCTTTATAAGGGAGGCTCTTTCTCCACATGTATGAGGATGAGAACAAGAGGGACATCCACGCGCGCTCCTCCTCCATCGCCCGCCTTGCCACGCCACGCCTCATCACGACGCGCTCGTTTCATCTCCCTCGTTCTCTTCAGCTCTCTTGCGCCTATAAAAGGGAGGTCGCTCCTCTCAGAGAGACGCACCAGAACCTCTTCTTCCTCTCGCCACAAGTTCCTGAGCACCGCACTGCTGCTACGTTCTTCCCCATCCCGGCTTGCGGCATGCACCGCAGGTCGGGACAGTAGGCCTCCGAAACCGCACCTTTTGAGTCCTGTACGGGAGAAGGGTGATAAGGTTTTTGGGGAGCGCTCAGCGCGACTACTGACTTCTTCGTCACGGACGCCCCGGACTCCGACGACTACTTCCCCGATGACGACTTCTTCCCTGACGTCAACAACCTCCTTGACGACATGGCTGGCAAGGACACCGACCCCAAGACCGGTGCATCTGCTCCCGTTCCGTACGTTCTCATACTCTTCCTGTTAGAGGTTCTGTCACAACTTCTTGCTCTAGTTTTTGTTCTAGATGTGTTCGGTTCTAGTTTATATATGCAGATGTTGTTTACCTTCTCTTTGTCAAATCGCATGACTTGTTTTATCACTGCTATACTAGTCGTGCTTTATCTAGTATTTCTGTTAATAAAATCATTCGGTAAATTGCTCATATTTCCAACAATCCAAAAACCTTATTATAGGCAATTTACCCCAAGTGGTTTTGTTGCTTCCATGAGACCTCCTATGTTTGAGAATATCCACTATAAGAGGTGGCGCGTGAGAGCAGTCTTATGGTTTCAAACCATGAGTTGCTATGACGCCACTCTTGGCAAACCTGAAGGGGACCTTGATGCTCAACAGGCACAAGCTTTTCAGAAAATGGATACTCTGTTTAAGGCTGCTCTCTTGAGTGTTCTTGGTGAGAACATAGTTGATGCTTATGCGTCAATTGATAATGGAAAAGATATGTGGGATGCACTCGAGGCCAAGTTTGGGGTCTCGGATGCTGACACTGAGCTGTACATCATGGAGCAATTCTATGATTACAGGATGACTGAAGAGCGCTCCGTGGTTGAGCAAGCTCATGAGATACAATCATTTGCTAGAGAACTTGAGCACTTCAGTTGTATGCTACCGGACAAGTTTGTTGCCGGAGGTATCATCACTAAGCTTCCTCCTTCGGGGAGGAACTTTGCTACCTTACTAAAACATAAGAGACAGGAGTTTTCCGTCCCGGATCTCATTGGCACTCTTGATGTGGAAGAAAAGGCGAGAGCAAAGGACACACGTGCTCGAGGTATTGAGGGAGGATCTAGTGCCAATCTGGTACAGAAGAAGAACTTTCAGCCCCACAAGTTCAAGAACAAGGGCAAGTTTGATGGTAAAGCAAAGTTTGATGGGAAGAACAAGGCTGTGCAACACACGAACTTCAAGAAGAAGAATGACAAGAAGAAAGGTGTTTGTCATGTGTGTGGGGATCCTGATCATTGGGCTCCTAGTTGCCCTAATCCCTATGACAAGCGTCATCCTGGGAAAGGTGGCAAGACCGCTAATGTTGTCATTGGAGACACTGACATGAAGGATGCTGGGTGTGGTATATTTCCCACTATTCTTTCAGTATGTCATTCTCCTGATTGGTTGATTGACACGGGTGCTAATGTGCATGTATGCGGTGATATTTCCATGTTTTTGTCTTATCAGACCGCAAGGACTTCAACCGTGCTGATGGGCAACGGTTCAAGTGCTTCTGTTCGTGGTGTTGGCACGGTCGATCTGAAGTTTACTTCGGGGAAGATCGTGCGGCTGAAGAACGTGCATTATGTCCCCTCCGTCAATAAAAATCTTATTAGCGGATCTCTTCTGTGTAGAGATGTCTATAAGCTTGTCTTTGAGTCGAATAAATTTGTAATATCCAAGTATGGAACCTTTGTCGGTAAAGGCTATGAGTCAGGAGGCCTGTTTCGTTTATCCTTATCAGACGTTTGCAATAAATTTGTTAATCATGTTTGCAACAATAGTGAATCAAATGTGTGGCATTCACGTCTTTGTCATGTTAACTTTGGTTGCATGTCACGACTAGCAAAGTTGAACTTAATCCCTAGTTTCACCACTGTCAAGGGATCTAAGTGTCAAGTTTGTGTGCAAGCTAAGCAACCTCATAAGTCTCACACGACTGCGGAAACGAGAAATCTTGCACCACTAGAGCTCATACATTCAGATTTATGTGAAATGAATGGTGTTTTGACAAAAGGTGGAAAGAAATATTTCATGACGTTAATTGATGACTCCACTAGATATTGCCGTGTGTATCTTCTGAAATCTAAGGATGAGGCTTTTAACTTTTTCAAGATCTATAAAGCTGAAGTGGAAAACCAACTTGATCGGAAAATCAAAGAGGCTTAGGTCCGACCGTGGTGGAGAGTATTTTTCCAATGAATTTGATGCTTTTTGTGTGGAACATGGTATAATCCATGAGAGGACGCCTCCCTATTCACCTCAGTCACATGGGGTGGCCGAAAGAAAGAACCGTACTCTAACTGATTTGGTTAACGCCATGTTAGACACATCGGGTCTCTCCAAGGCATGGTGGGGGGAGGCGATATTGACTGCATGTCATGTCCTAAACCGAGTTTCCACAAAGAATAAAGAGATAACTCCATTCAAGGAATGGGAGAAGAAAAGATTAGAACTCTCTTATCTACGAACCTGGGGTTGTTTGGCGAAAGTCAATGTGCCAATTCCAAAGAAGCGCAAGCTTGGACCAAAGACCGTGGATTGTGTTTTCCTGGGATATGCTTTTCATAGCATTGGTTATAGATTCTTGCTTGTAAAATCGGAGGTACCTGACATGCATGTCGGTACGATCATGGAGTCGAATGATGCGACTTTCTTTGAAGATATCTTTCCCGTGAAGGATATGGCTACCTCATCTAATCAGGAGATGCCTAGTTCATCGAATTAGGAACCAGTTACAATTACCGAACCTGCCATTTCGATGGAACACTTGAAAGTCCTATGGAGGAGAACAATGAAGTTCCTACTAGGAGCAAGAGACAGAGGACTGCAAAGTCCTTTGGTGATGATTTTCTTGTGTATCTCATAGATGACACTCCAAGTTCTATTTCAGAGGCCTATGCATCTGAAGATGCTGACTACTGGAAGGAAGTGGTTCGTAGCAAGATGGATTCCATCTTGGCGAATGAAACTTGGGAGATAACTGATCGTCCTTATGGGTGCAAACCTACAGGATGCAAATGGGTATTCAAGAAGAAGCTTAGGCCTGATGGTACTATTGAAAAGTACAAGGCTCAGCTCGTGGCTAAGGGTTATACCCAAAAAGAAGGTAAAGACTTCTTTGATACTTACTCACCTGTGGCTCGACTGACCACTATTCGAGTTCTACTTTCACTAGCTGCCTCACATGGTCTTCTCATTCATCAAATGGATGTTAAGACTGCTTTCCTAAATGGAGAGTTGGACGAGGAAATTTATATGGAACAACCAGATGGGTTTGTACTAGATGGTAGGGAAGGAAAAGTGCGCAAGTTGCTGAAGTCTTTGTATGGACTCAAGCAAGCACCTAAACAGTGGCATGAGAAGTTTGGAAGAACTTTAACAGCTGCAGGCTTTGTTGTAAACGAAGCTGAAAAATGTGTGTACTATCCCCATGGTGGGGGCGAGGGAGTTATCCTTTGCTTGTATGTTGATGACATACTAATTTTCGGAACAAATCTGAATGTTATTAAGGAGGTCAAGGATTTCCTATCTCACTGTTTTGAGATGAAGGATTTAGGAGTGGCTGATGTCATTCTGAACATCAAGTTGTTGAGAAACGATGATGGTGGGATTACATTGCTTCAATCTCACTATGTGGAAAAGATCTTGAGTCGCTTTGGCTATAGTGACTGCAAGCCCTCTCCAACACCATATGATGCGAGTGTGTTACTTCGAAAGAATCGAAGAATTGCTAGAGATCAATTGAAATATTGTCAGATTATTGGCTCGCTTATGTACTTAGCCAGTGCTACAAGACCTGACATCTCTTTTGTTGTTAGCAAACCGAGTCAGTTTGTCTCAAAACCAGGAGATGTGCATTGGAAAGCTCTAGAGAGAGTTTTGCGTTATTTGGAAGGCACTGCGAATTATGGAATTCACTACACCGGGCACCCAAAGGTGCTTGAAGGGTATAGTGACTCAAACTGGATCTCAGATGCTGATGAGATAAAGGCCACGAGCGGTTATGTATTCACTCATGGAGGTGGCACTGTTTCTTGGAAGTCTTGCAAGCAGACCATCTTAACGAGGTCAACAATGGAAGCAGAACTCACAACACTAGATACAGCTACAGTCGAAGCAGATTGGCTTCGCCGGCTCTTGAATGACTTGCCGGTTGTTGAGAAACCTGTACCGGGTATCCTTATGAACTGCGACAATCAAACTGTGATCACGAAAGTGAGCAGCTCAAAGGATAACATGAAGTCATCAAGACACATTCAGAGAAGGTTCAAGTCTGTCAGGAAAATGAGAAACTCCGGAGTTATTGCATTGGATTATATCCAAACGTCTAAAAATCTGGCAGATCCTTTTACTAAGGGTCTATCACGTAATGTGATAGATAATGCATCGAGGGAGATGGGTATGAGACCCACAATATGAGTTGTTCACAGTGGTAACCTATTCTTTGTGACCGGAGATCCCGTGAATTAGATATGGAAGACAAGCTGTTGATCAACTGAGAGGAGAGTATCCTTACTATTAACAATACCACTCCATGAAGATGCAATACTCTCCTAAAACTGCATGGCAGGTTGATGTATATCTTAATGTGTTCTAAGTGGCTCATTTAAGCAGAGATGTTGTCATGCAGAACATCTTTTGAAGAACACACCTATATGAGTCTGATTGTTAAACGTCGCAATCTATGAGAGTAGGGTTCTCTCTAGTAAACTCATGAAAGGACTCGGAGTACGACGCATAAGCTCCACCCGCGGGGAAGACCCATGGTAGCCACGTATCGGTCAAGGCTTTATGTGAAGCTAGATTCGCAGAAAACTTGCAGTTCAAGGCCCAGTCCACTATTCAAGTTGCTTACTAGTGTAGCATAGAGTTCTAGGTGGAAGTTCAACTTAACAGTCTCCACTGCAGTACCGGTATATAAAACACTGTTTTGGAACCAAAGGCAAATTTTGTGTGCCTCTGGGATCTGGTGGGGGATTGCTGGAATTTTGTCTATTTTTGGCCTAGCCCAATAGCAGTTTCAGAAATTCCTAATAAATCCTAGAGGCCCACGCAGCCCATTCGTGCAAGGCAAGAGGTGGAACTAAAGTTTAGTCCCACATTGTTAGTTTAGAGGGAGTTGGACCCTTTATAAGGGAGGCTCTTTCTCCACATGTATGAGGATGAGAACAAGAGGGACATCCACACGCGCTCCTCCTCCGCCGCCCGCCTTGCCACGCCACGCCTCGTCACGACGCGCCATGGGTTGCAGGAATGAGCCGAGCTGATGTCTAAATTTTTGCCACGCACGACGGGTATACGAAAGGTCACGCGGAAGCTGAAACGTTTTTGTTGTAGTGGAGATTGAATACGAACGGCGCACCTCTTCGCCTGCTGCTTGTTCGTTTCGTCTTCCTCATTCTCTTCAGCTCCCGGCGCAGCCTCTCGCCTCCTTCTCTTGCGCCTATAAAAGGGAGGTCGCTCCTCTCAGAGAGACGCACCAGAACCTCTTCTTCCTCTTGCCATAAGTTCCTGAGCACTGCGCTGCTGGTACGTTCTTCCCCATCCCGACTTGCGGCGTGCACCGCAGGTCGGGACAGTAGGCCTCCGAAACCGCACCTTTTGAGTCCTGTACGGGAGAAGGGTGATAAGGTTTTTGGGGAGCGCTCAGCGCGACTACTGACTTCTTCGTCACGGACGCCCCGGACTCCGACGACTACTTCCCCGACGACGACTTCTTCCCCGACGTCGACAACCTCCTCGACGACATGGCTGGCGAGGACACCGACCCCAAGACCGGTGCATCTGCTCCCGTTCCGTACGTTCTCATACTCTTCCTGTTAGAGGTTCTGTCACAACTTCTTGCTCTAGTGTCTGTTCTAGATGTGTTCGGTTCTAGTTTATATATGCAGATGCTGTTTACCTTCTCTTTGTCAAATCGCATGACTTGTTTTATCATTGCTATACTAGTCGTGCTTTATCTAGTATTTCTGTTAATAAAACCATTCGGTAAATTGCTC
Organism: Aegilops tauschii subsp. strangulata; assembly: GCF_002575655.3. Classification (NCBI taxonomy): domain Eukaryota; kingdom Viridiplantae; phylum Streptophyta; class Magnoliopsida; order Poales; family Poaceae; genus Aegilops; species Aegilops tauschii. Next base: position 250,074,967 of record NC_053038.3, read on the forward strand.
ATATTTCCAACAATGACATGCTTAGAGCGTTTGATCAATCCTTCTCATGTGCCATTAACTCCTCTTCCTGCATCAGAGGTACACATGACAGGCTTTGAATTTGGCATGAAAGAAATCCGGAACGGGTGTTAAGTAGTAGTGGATTGGATGTGCTCTAATATATAGAGGAAACGTGTTGTTGTGGAGGAGGAGGTGGGGGTGGGGTGGGGTTCAATACCTGCAGAGCTCGCCGCGCCGCCGCCGTCATCGCTAGATCTTGGCGCGCCGTTACAGATCGCAAATTTCAGCCGTCACTCACGCGAGGATGGGGGGGCGACGCCGTAGCCCGGTGAAGCGGCTGCAGGCGCTGGTGAAGCAGCCCGCGGGGACGTCGGCGGACGGCCGCTGGCCGGCTGTCGGGCGGTGCGACACCACAACCTGGTGAAGTGACGATGGGGTCGTGGCGGCCAGATCAAGGAGAAGGGCAACGCGAGGAGGAGGGGAAGGAAGGTGCGGCCGCGCAGGGGTGGAGGAGGAGTGGGCGGAGGTCATGTGGAGCAGTTTTTTTTAGGAGAAGGGATTGGGCATGATTAGTGGTCGATGAGCGGTTCTCGACGTGGATGAATCGGTAGGAAGGGTTAGTTGATCGGTGGATCGGTGGCTTGCTAGCGTTAAATATAGGAAGACCGTGAACCATTAGATCGTGTGATTAGGCGGCTAAGATGATTTGGGTCTGCTACCTCTCGTACTTGTATAGGGGTAGTAGATAAATGGGAAACGTTTACAATCGGACTGCCGGCCGAACTTTCGGCCGGTCTGCGCTGGCTGTCTCGCGCACTCGCACCTCTTCCTGCACATGCGCATGCGTCCGTGGGTCCCCACACGCACCAGTCCTTATCCGCAAGTCGCAGCACCCCTCGTCCACACAATTCCCATCTCGTACATTGCTTTCTTCGTCTTCCTCCCTCTGCGATGGATTTCCCCCGTCTTTCCTCCTACAGCTCCATGCGGCGGCCTCCCTTCATACTCCCCTAACCCCCTCTCGCCGATGGAGCTACTACCAGCAATGCGAGGAGCTGCAACCCCGGCCACGCAAGAGCTGCAACCAGTGGGAGGAGGAGCTACATCCAGCCACGTCGAGTGCCACAACCGCCGGACAGAGGAGCTGCAAACGGCCACGCCAGGAGCTGCAATCGGTGGATGGAGGAGCTACAACCGACGACGGCCGTGCTGGAATCGGCCCGCGGGGATGCTGCAACCGGTGCATGCCCGTGCTAGAAGAAGCCATCTCTGGTGCCGGAACCGTACTGGGGGAACGTAGGAAGCAGCCATCTCCGGTGCTGGAACTAGCCATCTCTGGTGCTGGAACCGTGCTACGGAATTGCTGGAACCAACATCTCCGGGTGTGGCGGGTGTTATGCCAGCGATGGGCTACAACGACGGCTTACGACGAAGCTACAACCGGCTAACCGTTTTGTTGGAACCAGCGACATTTTTTGCTACATCCACACTAACGGTGGAGCTACGACTCGTGCGACGAACGGAGACGGTTATTTGCTGCAACCATAATCGGATTTTGCTACCACCACGAAGAAATTTGCTACATTCATTAATGGTGGAGATGCGATCCAGGATGATGGCGACGACATTTTTTTTCTGCAGCCGTTGCTGTTTTTTGCTACAAGAATTTTGCTACATCCATTTAAATGGAGTTCATTGGCCCATCATTCGTTCGACCTGTGCAAGCGCGTCGACCGGTGAAAAAAAGCTTCAACCGGCATGAGGAAAAGCTTCAACCAGCATGGAAAAAAGCTTCCACTGGGTGCGAGCGGCGACACTGAGTGCTGCGGCCGGAGGCATGGTGGTGCGGCGACGGCGTGTGCTACGGCGGCGGCCAGGTGCTGCAACGACAGATACGTCGAGCGTTTTGCTACGACGGTGTTGTTTTGATACGAGTGGAGGCGACATCCTGTTGGAATCGGCGAGGACGTGGATGCGATGGCGACCACCACCGACAAGGGGGCGTCCTATGGAACCGACGGGAGTCAGCCGGCGGCTGGCAGCGATGGGCAGCGCAACGTGAAAAACCGGCGAGCTGGCTGATGTATTTAGGAACACGGGGCTGCTCGGGATGAACTCGACAAGCTGTTTTTTTTAGTAGTGGAGCAGTTCGGGACGAAGGAATTGTGCGGCTGTTATAAACCGAATCGTACGTGCGCGGATAGACCGGCGCGTGTCAGCCGCCTAGGTAGATAGATAGTAGATGATGGTTTGTGCAATTTACTTTTTTTAGGAGTTTACTCTGCTACCGGCGCTAATGACGATCCAATCCTCATTCTTCACGGCAGGCCGGGCTGAACAGCCTGTGTTCAGCCCAACACATGTTCCACTAGCCCGCACACGCAACTCCCGGTCCCGGTCAATCCCCACCACTCGTTTTCCCTACTCACCCTGCCCCGTTTATTCCATCTCCTCCCTACGCACCTCTTGCCACCGCCGCAGCACATCCCCGAAAGCTAGGTTTTTATCACTCCACCCATCATCGCCTCGGCGGCCGCACAACCGACCTCCTCGAAGCCCCGATCTCCTTCACCTCTCCTCTCCGTGCCAGATCGTTGTTTATGAGGTATGGATGGACTCAATCGCCGCCTTACTAGATCTCTGCCTTTCCTTGTTTGATGGCTGATGGATCCGCGGAGCTTCGTAGGATTGCCTGGATCGGAGGGATGGACTCTTCGTCCTGTTTAGCGTGCTAGTATTAGTAGGTTGTGCTTGGTGGCGATAGTTCATGATTTTTGCGCTCTCGGATACTGCAATCGATTCTGGAAGTGCGAACAACGCTGTTAGCGTGACATTCCAGTATTCCACACTTGGTTTTGATCAGATCCAACTGATTTTGCGCGGTTAGGTTCCATCTGGCATTTTTTGTTTATTAATCCGTGCGAGGTAAGTGTTTTCCTGCTTATTAAGAACAGTTTTGCTAAAGCACATCTAGATGTTCCATAAGTATTGCACATCTAAGTCCTATGTGATTGATCTTACGTTGAGATTCGTGTGGATATTTTTTTTCCTTTTTCTCTTTCTGCTTGATTCACTCACTTAGATGTGCAATAACTAGAGTTTTCTTTCCGACGTTTAGGGTTTCTTGATTTTCCTAGTTAAGGATTTGATGATCTTTTGATGTTGTGAAACGTTGGATGAAGTTGCTATGCTCTTATCAGTCCTTTAGGTTCCTCCATTCCTTCGTGCACAGTAATTGGTCTGCCACTATTATTGTCTGAGATGAATATTTTTTCAGTTTTTTATGGACACAGGTGATTGTCTCTATGTTACTTGCTACTTTTTTTGAGGGGTGCTTGTTACTTTTTTGGGCCTTGGATTAATTGAAGCAAGGTTGTTAACATTTGTTACATGAATTCTTATTTTGACAATTCTTACTGGTCTCCGTTTCTCTCAATAAATATTTATTTGCCCCCCCCCCTTTCTACAACTCCGAGTTTGTATATGCCGTGTCAATATTTCTTTGGCGAGCATATGAATTTTCATATCAACTGCTTATTTCATAATGTTAACTGCTGTGGTTTAATTATAACAACATGGGGCTTTATTGGTGAAAACCTGTATTTTTTTTATCTATTGTATTTCATTGTGATCTTTTTATTGACTTGTATGCTAAATCTGCTCATCTTAGTTGTGACAAATGAGTTTCTGAATTTTGTTGCTTTGTCTCTCTTTATTATAGCAAAGAGTCGTGGTTTGGTGAAAGCTTCTTGCCTTTGCTTGACCTGTATATTTCAAGTAGACGCTCCATAGTTGGTAAGCAATATTTGCTATTTTTTTTACCTAAGCCAACTGAAGGTCGTCAAGGAAGCCAATATCTATACCTAATAATAATAATAATAATATTGAAGGGAGGATTCTTTCTTCCCTCAAATTTTCGTCGGTCACCCCGCCTTTCATACATCGCAAATTTTCGTCCACCACCCCAACGTGCCTTCTGTATGTTGCTGGTTACATCCGCGTTAATGGGCCTGCTTCCCCGCGCTTTGCTAATGAGCCTGCCTATCAACGCTGCACAACTCCGTTTAAGCAGCTTTCCCCAGGCCAAGGCCCATACAGAGCAGCAATACTATCCTATAATCAGCTAAAAATAGGCAGCTGTGCGAATCGAACTAGCAACCTGGAGTGGTAAATTCTTACCCGCTAACCATCTGAGCCAGCTGAATTTTGTGAAAACTGTACGAACTTCCCTTACTTTGTATTGATCAAGTGGTGTTTTGTGAATGCCACCCTACAGCAAAAAGAGGCTCTCCTAACTTGATGCTGCCATGCTTAACTGCTCGCACTGCTCTTGATTGCCTTCTGATAAGCTGCTGCTTGTGTGCTAGATGAATGGATAGCAGGGAATCATATTGAATTGGAAAATATTGAGAACATATGGGTTTGGTTGAAAACTTAAAAAAAAGAGACCAGAAGAGCATGTGTCAGAGAAACATCACCTGTTTTAACCCTTGAAACAGGCTTCCCCCCGCTTTATATATATGAACGCCCCGCCAAGGGCCGAACAGATACAAGGTGATGAGAGAAACCTCTTACAAAGCAGATGAAAGATAAAACAAAAAAATACAGCTGGATAACATATTAACGCACACACCCAGTTGTCACCGGAGAAGGCTGCCTACCGTGTACTCTGAGCTGTGGAGTGTTGATCCTGCCTGCAGACAACAAGGATCGAGAGCGGAGACAACCTTGTCATGTGTAAAGGATAGGGTGCTACCGAGACTGCCCCACACCAACGCCTAAGATCTTTGAGAACCTGTTTTTAACAACTAGCCTCCTTCGTTTTTTAGCAAAGACTATAATACACTGTAGTTTTATCTACAGTTATCGGAGTTTGTTACCTCTGTGTTTTATCGAAGATTAAATGCGAGTATTATATGCATTGTTGACTTCGTTGAAGATTTTAACAAAATTTCTATGAAATTAGTATAGGTGTCCTGATCAAGTTTGCCTGTAGAATAATGTATATATCTTTATTACCCCGTTGCAACGCACGGGCATATGTGCTAGTGTAAAATTATGGTAGCAAGCCAATTGCCAAGTGTGGAATCAAACCAAGTGAAGGACAACTGTTGTTGGCTTGCCGACAATTTACCTGCCAACCAAGCAGCCTCAGATATCTTTGTACGAACTGGTATGTTAGATCTAGGCATTTTAGGAGGGATTGACGAAGTAGGAAGTAAGGGCATGTTCGTTGATTTTGTCAAGGTTAACTCTGCCACAGCGAAGCTTAGGTAGTGTGTATGACTAAGCAAGTTGGCAAAACACTGACTCACACATGGGGATATGGATAATAAAGTGCAGCAGAGCACAAATGTGGGAAGGATCAATGCCTAAAAGCTTGTGGCGTGCCTACAGATAGCCATGGAAAGGCAAACTGTGGAACAAACCAAATATCCCTTAAGTAAAAGTCCTGTGGTTGTACTTTAATTTACAACATTTTGTTTCTCTGCTCTTTGTGATCTTTTTGTTCAACAAGTAGAAACCAATCAGGCAGAATAGTGTATCTGTAGGCCACTATATTCATTCACCGAGAAGAAGTTTCTAGCTATTTTATTTCCATATCATTTTTTCCTGGTATGCTCTAATTTGTGTTAATTCATTGCAGCTCGAAGGAGAAGCCCACCCTCGGGTAATACTCCTATGTTCACTCACACCCTTGTTTCATTCTTTCATCGTCGATGCTGTGATCATATTAGTTAATGTATTGTTGATTTGTGATGCAACCGGACATGTGTCTGCCCAGCTATTCATATGTGTCTAATAAATTCGTTTCACTGATACTTTTTGTCTGCATGTTATGGATTTCTGACTTTTCAGTACGGCATGCCTTGCAACAAAAGGTGTTATCCTTTTTTATTTTTTTGGCCGGAGTGCTTTGGCCTCAAACCCTACTTTTTCTAACTGGGTTTGTTCCTAATCAACATTTCATGCGACACTTGTACAAATTCATGCTCACAATATCATAGTGGTTGTTTGCATTTGTCTTGATATCTGTATAGTGTTGTTCCAACTATGCACACTAACATAAGAAACTTTCTTCCTGTTGAACGATATTTGCTTTACAGAGTTATCTTATTATAATATGATTCTGATTTACTTCCTATCTTTTATTGCCTGCAAATTGTTTGTTGGGGAGCTTGTGTGTACCATTATAATTTTTTTATGTACTGCAGAGGCCAGCGGATTAAGACCCGCAAGCGGAATATCGCAGCTCCTTTGGACCCTTCGTCGTTCTCTGATGCAATTGTCCAGATTTATCTGGATAATGCTGGAGACCTGGTTAGCCACTGTTTAACTTACTGAATTTCACCTGTTGTAATGCTTGTAAGTTGTAAGCGTCTGCAGGTTGGAAACATTGTCGAACATCAAAATGTTACTTCCTCGTGAGATATATGCAGTTAGCTTTTTTTCTAAACATAGGGACATCTCAGGATTACTAATATTTGCAATAGGTAGTTTTAGAAAATCTACCTTGTGAGTTTTGCCTGGTAAATTAGCTAAGGACTTTCAGTGCTTATCAATTGAAAATGAAATCGATCAGTGCTTCTCTCTTTGACAACTTACTTCATTAAATATGGTCAACTGGAGTTCAGTCAATGCAACAGTTTTGTTTACAAATCATAGATTTGTGCGAGATAAAGGAAGAGTTGCATAGTGAATAAAAGTGGGGGTCCTTGTTGAAGATTAGGCTGATTAGCTGGACTAGGGCGTTGCTTTTTTCATATTAGTTAACATCTAATATGTATCTATGACTAATGTTATGAATCTGGAAACACGCCTTTGCCTTCTATTTTATTTTTCTACCCTGAGCAGTCAATATGAATAAAGTGATGTCTTGCAGGAACTTGTTGCCAAAAGTATAGAGTCATCAGATCTCAACTTCTCACGTTACGGTGACACTTTCTTTGAGGTATGCATGGTCCAGTTTCTATATTGAACATTTTTCATGTATGCCTCGTTTGCATATGGTCATGCCTTTCTCCCAGTATCAACATTTATGGATCGCTTAATTGAGCTACACTGATTATCTTTGTTTCTACAGTTTATATTGCAAGAGTCTTAAGATTGTTTGAAAGTGTCCTTTTCTGAATTTTATGCTCGTTTACAGTTGGCTTATGTAAGATTTGGAACTCCTTTTATGAAATTGCAATCTTCATGCTAACATTTTCCGAATATGCATGTCAAACTTTAAAATTAAATGGCTTCGAATTCTGTCTAGTTAATTTTTTAATTGTCTTTAGTGTGCAATTCACTACGTTCAATTTTTTATACATACATTTAATTTACAAAATAATCGATTGTTATATATGTGAAGCTAAAGGTTCGACACGAGTACTCTTTCGTTATCTGCATGCTAGAAGATTGGTAGACGGTGGATCGAGTTATTGTTTGCTGTTTTTGCTGTTCTCTTTCTCATTTTGCAATCTGAGATTTCTACTTCTGATTTCCTCTTACTCATTTTCAGTTACCCATTTTTATATGCTCAAACTGACTCATGTTTCAGCATTAACTCTTGCACAGTGGCATACCTATAATAAGTAGCCCCCCTCCATGCAAATCAGAAAGGTTAATGTTTGAGTGAATGCATGAATGCAGGTTGTTTTCATTGGTGTGCGTACTCAGCCTGGTACGATTAAACCCGAAGAAGAGGGAGAGCGCCACCCCTATTCTCTCATTGACTGTGCAGCACAACGTGAAGCAATATTACCTTATGTCCTCTTTATTCAGAAAACATTGCGCAGGAGGCCTTTCTTAATAAAGAGTCTTGAAAATGTTATGCGAAAATTTCTCCAGTCTTTGGAGTTCTTTGAAGAAAATGAGAGACAGAAACTTGCCATTTTCACGGCACTTGCATTTTCTCAGAAATTATCAGGTCTGCCACCTGAAACTGTCTTTCAGCCATTGCTTAAGGACAATCTTGTTGCCAAAGGGATAGTGCTTTCATTCATTACTGAGTTCTTCAAGGAATATCTGAAGGAAAATAGTTTGGATGATCTGATTGCACTTTTAAAGAAAGGCAAAATGGAGGACAATTTACTTGAATTTTTTCCATCAGGAAAGAGAACCTCTGAGGCTTTGTCTGAGCATTTCACGTGAGTTTTTAGACGCTGTTTGTGTTGATTCAATTTCTTCATGTTCTCATTTGCACGGGAGTGTAGTTTTGCTGTTTATTTTGTTACCAGCTGATCTTTTTACTTTTTTACATCAGCAAAGAAGGTTTGACTAGCCTTGTTGAGTACAATAGCAAGAAAATGTTTGAAGTTAAGCTCAAGGAGATAAAGTCAACTCTGACCACTATGATCAATGAAGAAGCTGAAATATCTGAAGTAACTGAGGTTGTCAAGCAACAGGTTAAAGATGCTAAATTTCCTGATATAGAGGTTGTTCGCATGCTGTGGGATGTGCTGATGGAGGCTGTTCAGTGGTCTGGAAAGAACCAGCAGCAAAATTCTAATTCAGCACTTAGGCAGGTAAGATCTGTGTTGGAATTATGTTTTTCTCTTGAAAGTGCTCATAAGTCCTAGGGAAAGAAGTAAATCTCAAGTAACGACATAATAAACTTTCCTACACCAGGATACTGGGTTCAGTTTGCTTTCAGCGTTGCGCTACTTACCTCACATCCAAACAATGCTGTTGGACTCCATTGGTCTTGCCCCATGTGCTATGGTTTTTTTTTGCTTGCTCATGTCCTTACGAAACGGTAAATTTGGTCTGGCAAGTTACATAGAAGTTGAAATTATAAGACATGTCATGGATTTTTGTTGCTGTTGATAGGCTTCTAAGTTTCTTGCATTGAGTGAGGGCTGATTATTTTGTTGCTTTAGAAGTTGGTAGAGTGAATTTGAGCATTCCATTATTGTGAAAGCTATAACAAGTGTGGCCTGTCATGGGATAACAAGCTTAGGGCATCTGTAGCTAGTTGGTTAGGCATGTAGTCCGTCCAAACAAATGTAAGGTGTTTTAAATCACTTGAGGGAGTAACTACTAGTGATATTATTTTGAAAGGGATTCATCTTATTTGTTGTGTTGTCCATAGGTGAATGCTTGGGCTGGTCTTATGAATGCATTTTGCACAAGTGGAAAGCTAGAACTGGAACTCATATACAAGGTCCAGACACAGTGTTATGAGGATGCTAAGTTGATGAAGCTGTTCCCTGAAATTATAAGATCACTGTATGATCAAGATGTCCTAGCTGAAGATACCATACTTCTTTGGTTCCGCAAGGGTTCAAACCAAAAAGGAAGGTAACTAGTTACTGAGAAGTCATCTGTTAGAAATATTGATAGCATTTAATCTTGATGAAGCTCCTAGTAACTATAGTTAATCATTCGGCAGGCAATCTTTCGTGAAAGCTCTGGAGCCTTTCGTCAAATGGCTCGAGGAGGCCGAGGAGGAAGAATAAAGAGGCACGGTTGTTGCTTTAAAATGAGTATTTCCTTATACCCCATGTTTGCGGAGACGGTGGTCATCCTTTTGCTGCTTATTACTGAACAAACATTTTATATTCAGATGTGAGCATTGCTGTCATCTGCTATCATTTTCGACATTATTGTACCAGGATTTGGAAGGAACGTTACCTACTTTGTGCCGTGTATTAGTTGTTACATGGATATTTATGCAGAGTGCACATTTTTAACCCTGGACTACGTTATCTGTCAGGGACCGTCTACGACGCTGGTGCTTAGCCCAGCTCCATGATTTGATTCTCGGTAGTTTCGTTCCAAGCTGTCTGATCAGTCTGAGCGCTTTGTTGTTTTTTGTGGCAGCTGACATTATCTGCAGTGCAGAACAGTCTTCATGCACAAAATTAACCACAGCTGGTCAAAATAAGCCTAAAAATCAAATACCGAAAGTACTCTTTGAGCTCAAATGAGCTTGGATAAACAGTAAATTGAAAAAAAAGAAAATATTCCTTTTTTTGTGGAACTTTGATAAAGATCACATTTGTCAGGCGTGGCAAAAAAACTAAAGACAAAATATGTGTTGCAAAATGCTTTTGAAAGTAGCATCAATTTTGTTTTATTGGTCACAACGTCCAAAAATCTGATCTCATGATAAAATATTGCAAGCACTTAGAACATTTGTCGAAGTTCACCAAAAAGAAAAATTCAGAATTTTTTATTTGTTTTGAATATCTTTTGGTTTTATTGTTCATCAAGCTCATTTGAGCTTGAGCTCAGATACTCGGCGTTTCTCTAAATCTTGCATGCAGTGAAGCTTTTTTTTTGGTGCCACATAATCAGAATTGTCAGTTGATATGGATGATACTTTCATTAAAGATAACTTAGTATGGTACACTTGATAGGAGTTGGTTGAGGGGCAACTTCATGCTTGATAGGAGTTGGTTGAGGGGCCACTTCATCAAAATTGTCTAGTTGACATGTATGATATTCCTATGAACACCATTAGGCATCAGACAACTGCTAGGTTGCATCTATCAGACCAATCTTACACCGTCCGATTGAGAGCAAGGTGTACATCCAATTAGGTAATTAAGGAGACCGGAGCGTGGAGATTGGTCCGTAAAAGCAGGACATGCGTCGCTAGTTTGCATGCGGAGATTTGTTTACTAACGACCAAGGCCAACCACCAATACCGTAAATCACGTGAGATTAACTCCTAGCGCTAACCCCGGTCGTCTCTTCTCGTTCCCACTGCTTCCTTCATGTGCTTCGTTTGTTTTTTATGTGCTTCCCGTGCATCTTTCAGATGGTCAGGGCTAGGAAGCATATCTTTTCATACATGGAAACATGTTTTACCAAGTGGAATCATGCTAAGGAATAAACAATTTATTTTCTTTCCGTCTGCTCAAAAATATGCTTCTATATTAATATGATATTGTTTAGATTTTGGTGAAATTTATGATATAGTAAATAACGTATTATTTTGTTTGTGCACACCAAATTTTTTTTGAAGGACTGAAAAATTATTTATCATTATAAATTGCTTCCGACCAAACATTTTTTTGTTTCCAAAGAGAATTCTTATACCAAAAGTTGTGTTGGTTTGAAACAAATTACTCTATTTTGTTTCCAAAGAAATTGAAATATACATCCAAAAGAATCTGAATTTGCTTAGAAAGCAAAGTATGACATATAAGGTAAGCTTTTGCGCGAATGCAGGCCAAGGATCCAATGGTGGCATGTGTCCTTTCTATGGTGTTTGTGCTTCCTTTTGATGGTGTATATGCTTCCTTTTAATGGTGACCGTGCATCATTAACCAAGGGCCATGCTTCCTTCAGGTGGCGGGCGTGCTTCCTACTATGGTGGTTGTGCTTTCTTCTGCCACGAGACTAACCAGGGGATTAGAATGGTGTCGACGAGGGATGATAGAGACATTGCGACACTACAACATGGATGCACCGTTTGACGATGATCGTGCTTCCTTCAGATTGTGGACTTGCTCTCTTCCACCGCCAGACAGATCGAAATTGCATCAACAAGGAGCGACATGGACAACGTGAAGCTACCACATGGATGCACCATTAGAAGAGGATCGTGCTTTCTTCCCATGGTGGTCGTGCATCTGTGCTTCATTTGTTCATATAACATTTTTCAGACATACTGCAATTTTCTTTCCTTCAAGTCATGAGGAGTACAATGCTTCCTAAGCTCATATCATATGTATTCTACAAATTATAGACTTGTTTCCCTTCATTTGTCCATGCTTCCTTCCACCGCTAGGTGTTGCACCAGATCAAAGTGATGTCAATTGAGGAGTGGCATCGACGGAGTGACGCTGCACCATGGATGCACCATTAGTCGAGATCCCAATTGATGGTGAAGTAGTTGAGGAGATGAATTACCTAGATCTGTTGATGATGACCCAAGGCGGCGAAAGTTGCATGCGACCTTCACATCATTGTCGTGGTGTGCGAGCCCCATCTTGTATGCGCCGGAGTACGTCGCCACGCTCGCTAATGCGCCCTGCGGTCTGCCAGATGATCTCCCTGAGTGCACCCGGCTTGCGGCCTGATGGAGACGATGACGATACGCAGCTTGGTGCCCGGGAAGCAGGCGTCGTCGTGATGAGATATGGGAATAGGAGACGAGGAAGGTCACCGGCGTGCTGCCTCATCTCTTCGGCGGCGAACGCATTGGTGGCGATGCGCTTCTCGTTTTGGATCAGATTAGAGCGGACAAAACTGCAACTGTGTTTACGGAGAGGACGGGGTTAGCGATTGACGGCGAGCTCGGAGCAGTGCGGGAGAGATTCAGAGGCATTATTTGGGCGAGTGATTTAGGTTCGGGTTATGCGTTGAGGATGCGGATGGTTTTCAATGCGCTGACGGGATGTGTTTTCTCTATCTTTTTGCTAATACGCAGCGATGGACGACCGTGTGATTGGAATCGACGGCAGTCTATTGGTCTGAGGGATGTCTCTAATCAGCCTACTGATTATAAGTGTTTCCCTATTCCCATTATGAACAAATAGACAACCTTAGTGTTAGAGTAAAACGAGATTGAATAAAAATAAATGGATGATTAGTTTTGGTTTCTATTGATTCTCAAGTACTCCCTCTGTAAACTAATATAAAAACGTTTAGATCACTAAAGTAGTGATCTAAACGCTCTTATATTATTTTACGAAGGGAGTATATATACATCTCAAAGAAGTGGGAGATGAGATGTCTGTTCGAAGGCAGTCCTCCAGAACAGGTGTCTGTTGACTATAGAGAGAAGACATGACTGTTCGGGATTCGACACACGCCTTTACTAATGGCTTTGTTAATTAGCATGTGCTAATTGTTAAGATTAATTAATGATTATTAATTAAGGGATAATCTCTGCTTTTACTAACCGCAGGCAGTTGCATCTGCCACATCCTTTCTAGTGATGTCTTTTTTCCTTTGTATAAATAGCAGATGTCATCTAATAAAGGATACACAGTTTTCATTACTTCTCTCGTTCTACTCTAACACATTACTTCTCTAGTTCTACTCTAACACGTGTTATCAGGACGCTCTCTGACGGAGCGATTTCACGGCCAAACTGTCGGCAGCGAGCGCGCAGCGTCGCGATGCCCTCCGGCCCTGCGTGGCGAAGGAAGCCCAGCGCTCCAGCGCTAGCAAAGGCAGCGCATGGCGCCGCGCACACCTCGACGGCTAAGCGGGACGGCAACTGCGGCCTCAGTCCGGTCCTCCTGTAGCAGCCAAGGCCCTCGGCCACGACGCTTTCCTCTCGACGCCAGGCGCGACAACCACGAGCCGAGACAAGCGCGTCGTCCGTGGCCTTTGCCCTGGATTCACGCGGCAGACAAGGTTGGGCGCCACAGCGTAGGCAGAGGCGACGGTTCCTTCCAACCCCGCTGGCGCCCCCCTCCGTGGACCTCGACGGCGGCCTGCGCGGCGCCTGTGGCTTTCCGGTGCGTGCTCGTCTTCCCGGACAGCAACGATGCTCCCGGATAACGGCCTGCGCGACGACGACTATCTCACGGACGGCCGCGAGGCAGCAGCCCTTCAGTGCAGCGTGCAACGGCTCGCCCCGCGGGCCGTGGCGCTGCGACGCCCTCCAATGGCGCGGCTCCAGCGGCCCTCGGCAATTGTTGCTTCCTCCTGTTCGCGGTTCCTCGTGAACGGCCCAAGGCGTCTATGGTGGTGGCTCTCGCCTCGGCCCCGTTGCGGGGAGCGAGCACGGTCCACAACCAGCGCGGAAACCCGCGCAAGGCGGCGTGGCGAGACGACGCCCGCGACCCCGACTACCCGTGGCACACCTGTTGAAATATTAGGCAAGTTCATGATTAATTCCAGTAAATAATTCATGATTAGAAGAGATACTAGCATGCAATAATCTAGCAAACTAGAAGAACAGCAAGACATGCATAACAGCAGCAAACACGTAACAATAGCTGTAGAAACAGACATGAACAGAGGATGTTGGACGTACTGATCCTTAGCTATTATGGGTGCGACAGTGTTGATGACGATGTTGGCGACGATCTGCTGCTGGCGGCGATGAATACGACGATGAGTAGCACCGCCCGACTTGGACGGAAGACGACCCGTGATGACGAATTTGAGCAGTCGCGCACAGCGCTTCCCAAAAACCTAATTCGTCCTCTCCCGGTGCAGGATCGCAAAGACGAACGGTTCCGGAGACCTGCTCTCCCACCCGCCGATGCACGCTGGCGTTTGGGATGGAGTAGACTACGATGGCGGCGCAAGTTGTGAGATGAGGCAAAACCCTAGGTGTTTTTCGGTGTCTCTCTGGCCGCAGCCGGGAGCTGTATATATATTAGGACCAGAGGCGGTATTGTGTCGCGACCACAATCCCAAACCGACTCGGTTTCTAATTCGTATACTTACCGGACAAGAAATCAAAAACTTGTCTGCCAAGACATAAAAATAAAACGGCAAAAAAAAGCTGCGCTCCTGCAAGGAGACGGACCGGATTTCGGCGGACCATTCACGCGCATGTCGCATGTACGCGCCGCCACGCCACGCCCCGGCCCGGCCAGGCGAGGGGAGGCGAGGCGAGCGAGCGCGCGCGTGTGGTTTTCCCTTTCTCTTCTCACACACCACTTAGAGTGGTGGAGAGAACCCACTATATAAAGAGGTCCAACTCTTCTTCAACTTCCAAGGTGGGACTAAACTTAGCACCACCACTTGCCATTTTACACATGGGCTTTGAGATTTCAGAAATTGCTATGGGCCTAGCCCATTAATTCTAACAATCCCCCACCAGATCTCAAATATCCATTTAGAGATTTGCCTTCTCTCATCACTTGTTTAATATACCAGTGTTTCAGCAGAGACTGTTAAGTTGAACTTCTGCCTAGAACTTTAAGCTACATCCATTCACAACTTGACAATGGACTATGCCTTGAATTGCTAGTTTTGTGTGAACAGGTTTCACTCAAAGTCTTAACCGGTACCTGACCGCCAGTAGGCTACCCCGCGGTTTGGAGCTTATACGTCATACTCCCTGGTCTCTTCGTGAGCTTACTAGAGATCACCCAAATCTCATAGACTGCGACGTTTACAGTCAGAACTCATATAGGTGTGTTCTTTCAAGACTGCTCTGTAGGACAACATCTTTGCTAATTATAGCCAATAGAACCACATTAAGGCATGTTGCCAACCTGCCTTACAGATCTGAGCCTTACAGCTCTGAGAGTTTTGCATCTTCACTTGGAGACGATCATAAGTTATTACTCTCCTCAGTTAACCAATAGCTTGTTCTTCCCAGATCCTAATTCACGGGATCTCCGATCACAAAGGTTGGGTTACTACTATGGTGTAACATCTATGGGTCTCATACCCATCTCCCTCGATGCAATATCTATCACATTTCGTGATAGTCCCTTTGTAAAGGGATCTGCCAGGTTTTTGTCTGTTTGTATATACGTAACAGTTATTACTCCGGAGTTTCTCAACTTCCTGACAGACTTCAAACGTCTTTTCACGTGTCTTGATGACTTTGCATTATCTTTAGAATTGTTCACTTTAGCGATAACCGTTTGGTTATCACAATTCATAAGAATAGCCGGTACAGGTTTTTCAACAACCGGCAAGTCCATCAAGAGCTCACGCAGCCATTCTGCCTCAACAGTAGCTGTGTCCAAAGCAGTTAATTCTGCTTCCATAGTTGACCTCGTCAATATGGTTTGCTTGCAAGACCTCCATGACACTGCGCCACCACCATGAGTAAATACATACCCACTTGTTGCGTAAAGTACATCAACATCGGAGATCCAATTTGAATCACTATATCCTTCTAGCACAGCAGGATGCCCTGAATAAGTAATTCCGTAACTCATAGTACCTCTCAGATAGCACAAGACCCTTTCTAGTGCATGCCAATGATCATCACCCGGGTTGGACATGAACCTACTCAGTTTGCTCACAGCAAAAGAGATATCTGGTCTTGTAGCGCTAGCTAAGTACATGAGTGAACCGACAATTTGAGAGTATCTTAATTGATCTCTCGTTTCTTTCTTGTTCTTTCTGAGTGTCACGCTGGGATCATAAGGTGTTGGAGAAGGCTTGCTATCCATAAAACCGAATCGGTTCAAGACCTTCTCAACATAGTGAGATTGCGTTAATGTAATCCCACTCTCATCCTTAATAAGTTTGATGTTTAGAATTACATCGGCTTCTCCCAGATCTTTCATGTCAAAACTTTTTGATAGAAAAGACTTGACCTCATTAATTGCATTAATGTTTGTACCAAAGATCAGTATGTCGTCCACATACAAACATAATATGACACTATTGCCCCCACCATGGCGATAGTAAACACACCTATCAGCCTCGTTAATGACAAATCCTGCAGAAGTCAGAGTTCTTTCAAACTTCTCATGCCATTGCTTAGGTGCCTGTTTCAGACCATACAAAGATTTTAACAACTTGCACACCTTTCTCTCTTCATCCTTTACCACAAACCCGTCAGGCTGATCCATATAGATCTCCTCTTCCAACTCTCCATTGAGAAAAGCCGTCTTTACATCCATTTGATGAATGATAAGACCATAAGAGGCAGCCAAGGAAAGTAACACTCGAATGGTGGTCATTCTAGCAACGGGTGAATAGGTGTCAAAGTAATCTTCGCCTTCTTTCTGAGTGTAGCCCTTGGCCACTAGCCGCGCCTTGTACTTATCAATAGTACCATCAGGCTTCAGCTTCTTTTTGAACACCCACTTACAGCCCACAGGTTTACAACCATATGGTCTATCAGTTAGTTCCCAAGTTCCATTAGAAAGAATTGAGTCCATCTCATTATGAACAGCTTCTTTCCAATCATCTACATCCGGAGATGCATATGCTTCTGCAATCGTCTTGGATGTGTCGTCCACAAGGTATACAATGAAATCATCACCAAAGGATTTTGCAATCCTTTGTCTCTTGTTCCTTCTAGGAACTTCATTGTTATCCTTCTCAAGGACTTCTTCATGTGATTGTTCGAAATATTCATCAGTTGTACTAGATTCAGGAATTATCTCAGAAGAAAATCTAGCAATGCTATGCATATCTTTCATAGGAAATATGTTCTCAAAAAATGCTGCATCATGAGATTCCATTATAGTATCAACATGCATATCAGGTACTTCAGATTTTACCACTAAAAACCTATAAGCAATGCTCCGTTGAGCATACCCTAGAAAGACACAATCCACTGTCTTTGGTCCAAGTTTGCGTTTCTTAGGAATAGGAATATTGACCTTTGCCAAACATCCCCAAGTGCGCAAGTAAGAAAGTGATGGTTTTCTCCCAACCCACTCCTCATAAGGGGTTTTCTCTTTATTATTGTTGGGAACTCTATTCAGGACATGACATGAAGTCAATAGAGCCTCCCCCCACCATGCCTTAGATAAACTAGCAGTGTCTAACATGGCATTCACGAAGTCAGTCAATGTGCGGTTTTTCCTCTCGGCCACTCCATTTGATTGAGGTGAATAGGGAGGCGTCCTCTCATGAATAATACCATGTTCCTCACAAAATTCATCAAAAACTTTTGGAAAATACTCTCCACCACGATCGGACCTAAGACGCTTGATCTTTCTCTCTAGTTGATTTTCAACTTCAGCTTTATAGATTTTAAAGTAGTCTAATGCTTCATCTTTAGTTTGCAACAAATAAACATAGCAAAATCTAGTCGCATCATCAATCAAAGTCATGAAATATCTCTTTCCACCTTTTGTCAACACACCATTCATCTCACAAAGATCAGAATGTATGAGTTCTAGAGGTGCCAAGTTTCTCTCCTCGGCAGCCTTATGAGGCTTTCGAGGTTGCTTAGATTGCACACAACTATGGCACTTAGAACCTTTGGCAACTGTGAAGTTCGGAATTAAACTCATGCTGGATAGCCGAGACATTAAACCAAAATTAATATGACATAAACGAGAGTGCCAAATACTTGCATCATCATTAACACTAGCACAAATTTGGTTTATTGACTTATTGCAAAAATCTGAAAGAGAAAAGCGGAACAAGCCTCCGCACTCATAACCTTTTCCTATAAATTGTCCAAATCTTGACACGATTACTTTATTGGACTCTAAAACTACCTTAAATCCATCTCGACATAGAAGGGAGCCGCTAACTAGATTCTTGTTCATAGTAGGGACATGCTGCACGTTCCTTAGTTGCACGATCTTTCCCGAAGTAAACTTCAGATCCACCGTGCCAATGCCACGAACAGAAGCATGTGACCCATTCCCCATTAGGACGGAAGAATCCCTTGCGACCTGATAAGAAGTAAACAGGGAGATGTCAGCACACACATGAACGTTAGCACCCGAATCAATCCACCACGAAGATGATTGAAATACTGAAAGCACAATAGGTAAATTACCATACCCATCAGTATTGCTAGCGGTCACCATGTTGACAGTCTTGGAGCTTGTTTTCCCTCTGCGGTCTGCACGTTCAGGGCATTCCTTGGAAAAGTGTCCAGGCTTCCCACAGGCGTAGCACTCTAGCTCAGCCTTGTTGAACTTCTTCTTCTTGAAGGTAGTAGTCTTGGTAGGCTTGTTGAAAACAGGTTTGTTCTTCCCTTTGTTCTTGTTCTGTGGGTACCTCTGCACCATGTTAGCAGTAGGCTGAATCTCACCTCCTTTTTCAGTGGTATCTTTAGCCCGAGCTTTTTCTTCAACATCAAGAGATGCAATCAGATTTTCAACTGATATCTCCTGTCTCTTATGCTTCAGAGTTGTGGCGAAATTCCTCCATGAAGGAGGCAATTTTGCAATCATGCACCCAGCCACGAATTTGTCGGGTAGAACACATTTAAGGAGTTCAAGTTCCTTCAAAATGCACTGTATCTCATGAGCTTGTTCAACCACAGAACGGTTATTCACCATCTTGTAGTCATGAAAACTCTCCATGATGTACAGTTCACCGCCTGCATCTGTTGCACCGAATTTTGCATTCAGTGCATCCCACAGAATTTTTCCGTCGTTTATGTGCATGTACACATCACACAGACGGTCAGCAAGAACACTCAGAATGCATCCCACAAACATAGTATTGGTTTCCTGGAATTTTCTCCGATCTTCGTCGGTTATTCCCTCTGGAGCACCAACACTAGCGTGGAAAACTTTCAGAGCAGTAAGCCAGAGCGTGGTCTTCACCTGCCACCTCTTAAAGTGCACATCGGTAAACTTATCCGGCCTCAGTGCATCAGCAAATCCAGCCATAGTTAACTCAGGAAATTGCCTATAATTAGGTTTTTGGATTGTTGGAATATTAGGCAAGTTCATGATTAATTCCAGTAAATAATTCATGACTAGAAGAGATACTAGCATGCAATAATCTAGCAAACTAGAAGAACAGCAAGACATGCATAACAACAGCAAACACGTAACAATAGCTGTAGAAACAGACATGAACAGAGGATGTTGGACGTACTGATCCTTAGCTATTATGGGTGCGACAGTGTTGATGACGATGTTGGCGACGATCTGCTGCTGGCGGCGATGAATACGACGATGAGTAGCACCGCCCGACTTGGACGGAAGACGACCCGTGATGACGAATTTGAGCAGTCGCGCACAGCGCTTCCCAAAAACCTAATTCGTCCTCTCCCGGTGCAGGATCGCAAAGACGAACGGTTCCGGAGACCTGCTCTCCCACCCGCCGATGCACGCCGGCGTTTGGGATGGAGTAGACTACGATGGCGGCGCAAGTTGTGAGATGAGGCAAAACCCTAGGTGTTTTTCGGTGTGTCTCTGGCCGCAGCCGGTAGCTGTATATATATTAGGACCAGAGGCGGTATTGTGTCGCGACCACAATCCCAAATCGACTCGGTTTCTAATTCGTATACTTACCGGACAAGAAATCAAAAACTTGTCTGCCAAGACATAAAAATAAAACGGCAAAAGGAAGCTGCGCTCCTGCAAGGAGACGGACCGGATTTCGGCGGACCATTCACGCGCATGTCGCATGTACGCGCCGCCACGCCACGCCACGCCACGCCACGCCACGCCACGCCACGCCACGCCACGCCACGGCACGGCCCGGCCCGGCCCGGCCCGGCCCGGCCAGGCGAGGCGAGGCGAGGCGAGCGAGCGCGCGCGTGTGGTTTTCCCTTTCTCTTCTCACACACCACTTAGAGTGGTGGAGAGAACCCACTATATAAAGAGGTCCAACTCTTCTTCAACTTCCAAGGTGGGACTAAACTTAGCACCACCACTTGCCATTTTACACATGGGCTTTGAGATTTCAGAAATTGCTATGGGCCTAGCCCATTAATTCTAACAACACCATCACAGAGCGCTCATGGCAGGGGCCGACCTTGACTTCCCAGCGAGCGGCGCACGGTGCCTGTAACGCCCCGAGACCGACACTTTATAAGACTTCCATATTTTTGTGATTACTGTGTGTTTTATTTATGCTTGCTTTTTTATTTTTGCATTGCATCATGTCATAATGCCATCATGTCATTAATCTTTGCATCTCAACTCAACTAAATAAATTGCATGGATCTTCAATCCATTTAAATCGAGGGAAGGGTGACTTCTCTTTATAACATATCCTCCCAATATTAGGGAGCTATAGTAAATATTCCATTAATTTGGAATTGACCATAACACATTTGCAAATTATCCCAATGCCTTTGTTATCTTAATTCTTGGTCTCCAACCATGCCATATATTCTTTCATCATATTCCGAAGCTTTACCAAAAATCCAAACATTTTTGGACTTTCCCAACCCTCACCTTCCTATTCAAATCATTTGTATTTAAATCAAATGAGTTCGAATTCAAATCTTTCAATCATGGCCTTTTCTATTTTCTCGGAACAAGCACATTTTTGTGAGTCCGGAGAAATTATCCGCGGGTCTAACATTTTTCCCTAACCCTCTCTTTATTTTCTTCTCTTTATTTCTTTCCTGCTAGAATGTTTAAAAGAGGTAGAGAGAGAAATGGAGCTGCTCCAGGCCGGCCCATCCTATTTTTCAATAAGGCCCATCTGCTAGGCCCAGCCTCCCACACCTGCTCTTAACCCTAGCCTCCCTCATCGATCCCCATCTCCCCCATCGATCCCTTCCTCCCTCCTGTGCGTGCGCCGTCAGAGAGAGAGACACGGAGAGAGTACCGCCGTTCCTCGTCCCCGATCCCCTCTGCCTCCTCCTCGCACCACCGCGCTAAGCCCCTCTTCTCCTTCCCGAGGCCACCGCCGGCGCCCCGAGCTCTCCGCTCCGCCGTGCCTCCTCCCCTCTGCAGGCCCCATCTCATGGCGCCCCTTCTCCTTGCGCGAACCGCGCAGCCGCCGGCCATGGAGGCCACCGTGCCGGCCCTCAAGCGCGTCGGCCGTGCTCCTCCCCCGACGCCCTCCTTCGGCTGCTCGCGCCTGCAGCTCCGTCCGCGAGCTTGTGCAGCCATGGCCGCCACAGGAGCCTCGCGCCCGACCCCCTCGCTGAGGCCATGGATGCCGCGGACCCGCCTTCCTGCACCTCCACACGGCGCCCGCACACGCCACCAACCGCTGCTCCGCCTCCATCGAGCTCCATCCCCTGCTGTCACTGGATCGCCAAGATGCAGCCCCGACCCCCTCGGCCCCTTCCTCTGCCCCCGTGACGTCGTTCTGGCCATCGAGCCCATCTCCTCCGTCCTTCCCCATCGCCCCGCTGCCGCGCCGTCTTTTCACCTCCTGCCGGCGTCCCTCTGCACCGTGCTGCCTGAGCCGCCGGGATCTTGTGCCATAGCCTGGACTCCTCTGCGCCCATGAGCCTCGACGCCCTTGCTGCTGCCCGCCAGAGGCCCCTGTTGTCTCGCTTGGTGTTGGTTTGGTTTTAGATCAGCAAGAACGAGACGCCAAGACCCGTACCCGGACATTCAAGCATCTTCTCCGAGAATTTTGCCAAGTACCACGACGATGCGCCAAGTACCGCTACCCATGACCCAAACGTCTACAACCCGTGTACAACTACCGTCGCCAAGACCGGACGGACAAGTACCCCGACAACGTGTACCACTACCGTCGAGCCGCGAAGACCCCGTGGACGTCAAGTTCCTTGTCGTGACCCCGAGCATCTACGGAACATGAACGACTACTTCCTCTCCGACTTGTGAACCACTACTTCCCTCAGCGAACTTGATCCGTTTCAAAACGCACGCTTCGAAGGTAGAACCAACGGGACGACCGCTATGAACGAATGCATGCATGTTGTATGAGATGCTCGCGTTTGCACCGTGTCCGAGAGAGGTCTTTGCACGTTCCTCGATTTCCATGCCACCGACATGTGGGACACCCGGTAATCGGGATCGCCCCACCATCTTTTGCATGTTTCGCACATCCGCACACTTGCTCTTTTGCACCGGTATCTCAAGGAGTTATCGGATCATCGGAAGGTTGCCGTGGCACCATTTTCGTTATCGTTGCCGTGGCACCCTTTTCGTTCCACCACGGTAACAAAAGCTTCATAAGATGCTCATGTCCACGTTTTCATAAAACTGCTTAAACCTTGCATATGTCATCCGCATCATGATAACATTTAAAATGTTTAAAATTGTTGTTCGCTTTAAATTGCTAAATGACATGAGGATTTTCCGGAATTATTGTTTGTTGTTCCGGCCTCATTTAAATTGCCTAGATAGTTAGTTTACTTATGCTTCACCTCTTGCCATGTTAATCAACATTTAATATTGTTGGGTACATAACCAAGAGAACTAAACAATTGATGTGGTGTTTCGTTAATATGCAACTCGTTGCATATTGAGCTCCACTTAACTTGTAGTTTCGTTTGTGCACTTTGCCATGCCATGCCTCTTTAAACCGGACATGCATCATACTTGTTTGTGCATCATGCCATGTGTATGTGGTGGTTGTTTACTATGTTGTTTGTCTCTTTCCGGGTTGCTTCTCTCGTTAGCTTCGGTTTCATTCCGGAGTTGTGAGGATTCGTTCGACTCCGTCTGTTTGTCTTCTTCATGGACTCGTTCTTCTTCCTTGCGGGATCTCAGGCAAGATGACCATACCCTCGAAATCACTTCTATCTTTGCTTGCTAGTTGTTCGCTCTATCGCTATGTTGCGCTACCTACCACTTGTTATCATGCCTCCCTTATTGCCATGTCAGCCTCTAACCTTTTTCACCCTTCCTAGCAAACCGTTGCTTGGCTATGTTACCGCTTTGCTCAGCCCCCTCTTATAGCGTTGCTAGTTGCAGGTGAAGATTAAGTTTGTTCCTTGTTGGAACATGGATTTTATGAACTTTGTTGGGATATCACAATATCTCTTATTTAATTAATGCATCCATATACTTGGTAAAGGGTGGAAGGCTCGGCCTTATGCCTGGTGTTTTGTTCCACTCTTGCCGCCCTAGTTTCCGTCGTACCGGTGTTATGTTCCTTGATTTTTGCGTTCCTAACGCGGTTGGGTGATTTATGGGACCCCCTTGACAGTTCGCTTTGAATAAAACTCTTCCAGCAAGGCCCAACCTTGGTTTTACATTTGCCTCACCTAGCCTTTTTCCCTTGGGAGTCGCGCATCCCGAGGGTCATCTTTATTTTACCCCCGGGCCAGTGCTCCTCGGAGTGTTGGTCCAAACTAGAGCCACTTGCAGCGCCACCTCGGGGAAACTTGAGGGCTGGTTTTAGTTGTACGTAGTGTTCATCCGGTGTGTCCTGAGAACGAGGTACGTGCGACTCCTATCAGGATTGTCGACACATCGGGCGGCTTTGCTGGACTTGTTTTACCATTGTCGAAATGTCTTGTAACCGGGATTCCAAGACTGATCGGGTCTTCCCGGGAGAAGGAATATCCTTCGTTGACCGTGAGAGCTTATAATGGGCTAATGGGCTAAGTTGGGACACCCCTGCAGGGTATAATCTTTCGAGAGCCGTGCCCGCGGTTATGTGGCAGATGGGAATTTGTTAATATCCGGTTGTAGAGAACTTGACACTCGACTTAACTAAAACGCATCAACCGCGTGTGTAGCCGTGATGGTCTCTTCTCGGCGGAGTTCGGGAAGTGAACACGGCTTTTGGTTATGTTTGACGTAAATAGGAGTTCAGGATCACTTCTTGATCATTACTAGTTGACGACCGTTCCGTTGCTTCTCTTCTCGCTCTTATTTGCGTATGTTAGCCACCATACATGCTAGTGCTTGCTGCAGCTCCACCTCACTACCCCCTTTCCTACCCATAAGCTTAAATAGTCTTGATCTCGCGGGTGTGAGATTGCTGAGTCCTCGTGACTCACAGATACGTCCAAAACAGTTGTAGGTGCCGACGAAACCAGTGCAGGTGATGCAACCGAGCTCAAGTGGGAGTTCGATGAAGCTCTTGTTCGTTGTGTTGTTTCATTTCCTGTTGATTAGTAGTGGAGCCCAGTTGGGACGATTTGGGATCTAGCATTTGGGCTTGTCTTCTTTTATTTTGGTTCCGTAGTCGGACCTATGGGTGTACTCTGATTGATGTATGATTTATTTATGTATTGTGTGAAGTGGCAATTGTAAGCCAACTCTTTATCCCATTCTTGTTCATTACATGGGATTGTGTGAAGATGACCCTTCTTGCGACAAAACCACAATGCGGTTATGCCTCTAAGTCGTGCCTCGACACATGGGAGATATAGCCGCATCGTGGGTGTTATAGTGCCCTCCGGCATGGCTCCCAGCGGCCAGGGTCATTCCTGCGGCAGCAGACCCTCATTTGCGGCAGGAGCAGTACCATCCAGCGGGAGCTGCGGCGGCATGACGGCAAAATTGACAAATTTGATCTATGAACCAAATCAAATCACATAATGAACTGTCCGTGAAACTATTTCACGCGGCTGACCTTTTTGTGTGACGCCCAACACGAAGGC
This sequence comes from Aegilops tauschii subsp. strangulata, assembly GCF_002575655.3. Lineage (NCBI taxonomy): Eukaryota > Viridiplantae > Streptophyta > Magnoliopsida > Poales > Poaceae > Aegilops > Aegilops tauschii. The sequence continues at coordinate 250,099,763 of NC_053038.3, forward strand.
ACCACACTACACTGTGCAACGCCTCACAGATAGGCGCTACATGCCTGGCCACCCGTGTGATCCGAAAATTACTAAGTCAGTGTGCAGCGCCTGAGAGCTAGGCGCCACACTATATAGTGTAGCGCCTAGCTTCTAGGCGTTGCACTAGTGGTTGCTTCATTTTGTAGTGCAACCACTAGTGCAGCGCCTGAGAGCTAGGCGCCACACTATACAGTGCAGCGCCTAGCTCTTAGGCTCTGCACAATGACTTAGCAATTTTTAGGCAGTCTGGGTGCAACGCTGGCCAGGCGTGTAGCGCCTATCTGTGAGGCGTTGCACAATGTAGTGTGGCGCCTTCATGTCGGGCGTCACACAAAAAGGTCAGCCGCGTGAAATAGTTTCACGGACAGTTCATTCTGTGATTTGATTTCGTCCACAGGTCAAATTTGTCAAATTTGCCCGACATGACCTTGACGACGCAGAATACACGGGTGTTAGAGCAACTCCAACGGGCCGACCCAAACGGACGGCGATTTCATCCGCTTTTTGTCCGTTTGGGTCGGTCAGACGGACACGGATGCCCGCTTCCGCATTTGGGTCGGCGCGTGCGCCCAACGCTGGCCTGAGACCCATTTTGACGGCGCCAAAAAAAATATGAACGCATGCATATTAAAAGAAAAAGAAAACAACATTAATTAAACATTAAAGCCGACCACGAAGGCCGGCGAGAGTCCACGCGTCCACATTTGCATTTAAAAAAATATAGCCTAAACTACGAGGCGGCGCGCTGCCCTAGGAGTCGTCGTCGTCCTCAGGGTCCGTGAGGTCGATGAGCGTCGGCGCCGGCCCAGCCCAGGCGAACGCCGTGTTCCAGAGCACCGCCATGTCGGGCTGTGCCGGCGCAGGCACTGCCGGGGCGGGGGGGGGGGTGTGCGGTCGCCTGTGCAGCCGCGGCCTGTCGCGCCTCCTCCTCGGCCTCGTGCTGCTCCTCCTCGAGGTCGCGCTCGAGCATCTCCTCGTACTCGCCGCGACGACGCTCCTCTGCCAGCTGGCGCTGGCGCCACATCTCGAGGTACGCCTGCTCCTGCGCCGGCGTCGCCCCCAGCCAAACCGGTGGCGCGGACACCCACTTGCGCACCACACCCCTCCAGGAGAAGCGCGCGATGGGCTCGGGCTCGGGCTCCGGCTTGATGGGGGACGGCGGGGCCACCGGCGGCACCACGCTGTCGCCCGCCGCGGAGAGGGCAAGGGCTTGCGCCATTGCCGCCTCATACCGGGCCTCATCTTCTGCCTCCGCCGCCTCCGCCACCTCCGCTCGTCCTCCTCGCTCTCCCGGTAGACGGCCGCAAGGGCCGCCTGGTAGGCGTCCTCCGCCGCCTGGTCCTCCTCGCGGACGACGAGCGGCGTTGGCCTCCGGTCGACCTCGCGCACGCCACGTCGCCTCGCCTCCTCGTGCTCGAAGGCGAACCACCTCGCCCAGTTGTGCGAGTCGGTTGCGTAGGCCTTGTCGAGGCGCTGCTCCGGCGTCAGCAGCGCCCGCCAGCGCCGCACCTCCTCCGCGTGAGCACGAACCGTCCGCAGCGCCGCCGGCACTGGGATCCTATCTGGATCCAGATGCCAGTCGTGCGGTAGCGTCACGTCCGGATACGGCAGAGGCTGGCGGTTCTGCTAGTGCCACTCCGCCTGGTGCACCGGCACGTTCACGCGCTGTCTCTGCCGGCGAGGCGCCGGCGGAGGTGGGAGGAACTCTGAGGGGAAAGGGGTGGCGGGGGACTTGCCCTTGGCCTTGCTGCCGCTGGCGCCGAAGAAGAGGTCCATCTCGCTGTGGTTGTGGTGGCTAGGGTTTGCCGGTGACGAGGGAGCAAAGTTGGGCAGATGTGGACGGCGAGTTTGGATGAGGACGGCCCCGCCGCACGGTCGGCTTAAAAAGGACGAGCGCCGTCGCTGACGCGTGGGCCCATCGTCATAAATTAAGCTGACCACGTGGGGAGCGGGTAGTTGGACGGCCAGCATGTGGGGACGCGGCGGATAGCGAGAAGGCGCGCGAAGCGTCCGTTCGGCGTCCGCGCCGACGCATTTGAGGCGCAAATTTGGGCCGCAAATGCGTCGGCGCAGACGCAACACGGACGTGATTTGGGTTTGGGTCGGCGCGTTGGGCCGCCACTTTGTCCGCGCCGAACTAAACGGACGCAGACGGACGAAATAGGTCGGCCATTTGGAGTTGCTCTTACAGCGGCGTTGAAAGCCAAAACGAATCCTTCGTTTGGTAACCACATATGGAGAAAAGCGATGGAGCCTTATCTCTTCCTCGTTTTTCATTTTAGCCATCAAGCTTTACCGATTCATGGATCACTCTATAGTTTTCTGTTGAGTTTTAAATTCCAGAGTTGCATGGTTGTTGATGCTCGACATTGTTTTGTGATGGATATTAAATTTTCTCGCATAACAATATTGATTTGCGAGAAAAAATGTTTTCTCTCTCGCAAAACAATCTCATTGCGATTGGGATTAATTTTCTCTCGCAAAACATTAATTCACCCCGCTGAATTATGTTGCAATTTGATACAAGATCATCTCATTTAATTTGAGATATATACAATTCAAGTTTTCCTACTTGAGCATCAAGTTTGCAACATCATTACTATTCATTACAATAGTAGTGTATTTTCGTTGAGTATGATGTAATCCAGAATGTATGTATCTCTATGTTCGCTACGTGTTGAGATTAGTACGTCTATTTGCAATTGTGATTTTTAATTTCTTGCAAATAATAAGGCAAAATTCAAAGTATTTCTTCCAATTGATGTATCGGAATCACATGGTAGTGTGTAGATCTACTGCTTTGCGGATTATCACAACTATTGTTTAAGCCAACATTTTGTCATATTTGACATTATGATTGCTAAACGATGTGTTCTCCCATACATTTTATTAAGTTATGACATAAGGTACTAGAAATATGAGTATCTATCGATTTCATCAGATTATACTCTAGTGCTGAGAGATGGACCCCAAAATTTATTTTGGAGAGTATCTACAAGATGTCATGCTTAACAATTTGAAGTTCACACTAATGGTTTCTTGAAATATCCATTAATTTTGCAAAATTAATTGCAACATTACCATGATGGTCTTTAATTTAATAATCATAAATTAATTATCTCTGGTAACTGATGGCTAGAGAATTTGAGGCATTCGCCCTCAACGGCCACCACTTCCCTACTCGGGCCATGGAAAACATGATCGCTCTTGTGTCTGATAATGAGTGCAATCTAAGACCCGTAGGATTCACTTCTGGTCGGGATCACACTGTTAACAGAAAAAATGTTGTCTTATACGTCATAAGGCATTATATTGTTTCAGATCTTAGCATCTGGTTATTCTGTATTAGCAATCCCTGGAACACAAATGACCTCAGGGGCAGAGGTTTGAAGCTCACTTCAACCTTAAACCCGACATCACCAATGGTGACGGGACCCTATGGGCACGGAGAACGTGATGGTTGAATATGCCTCAAGTAACATATTTGAAGGCTTCGACTAGTCTCTCAATCTCCTCAGTGGTCAATATAATTTATGTGCATTTATGATGTTGTAACAACAACATAAGTATTGTTGTCATCATATATTGTATATCACAATATACTGTATCAACACTTTTGGTACAAATTCATTTGTATGTATTCTATATCTGACAGTGATTTTCTTGAGCATGTTCATGTCTATATATGGATTTCTATAGGGGTCAATCTGATGAAAGATGATTTCTGCCATGTGGACATATGCACCACAAACTCTATACTCAGGGAAGTGAAATGCTTCCACTCTCATTGAGAGAAAGGAGATATTTTAAAATCGCTAGACGCGATGAGGTATTTATTGGCTCAACTCGAGTCATATTTACTGTCCCTATGGGTACTTGAGTAACGTCATGATGATTTATTGCTTCTGGACTCGTACCCTACTAAACTACAGAGGTATCCGTCAAAATAGTTTCCATAGCGAAACTTATGATGACAACAAAGAGGAATACCTTCTCATTACCATATACAACGGAATGGCAAGCACATTCTCTATGTATCATCGGCATTGCACTACACATACTATAAAACCTGTAGCACATGTTGCGTACGAGATAGTTTTCCAGAGTGTCTTTTGCATGACAAACTTCGCATTCCTGCTTTGTTCACCATTGACATTGGGTTGAAACCGAAACTATCAGCAATTCCAGTGGTTTATGATTACCATGATGCTAAATTCTAACAATATTTGGATTTTATGTGCACTACATGTGACACAGGGAGGCAAATTTTAAGGCTCGTACACCTTAAAGTGTATGCGGAACCACTCAGACTCCTTGAGTGCATCAAGTCAAGGTAAGTGACTCTTCCCAACCACTGAGTAGACTATCCAGGTATTCCATGGTTCTAAAAGACATATCTACATGATGGTCTTAAGTATGTGCTTTGTTCACACAAAACCATTGGCTCATTATCCTGACATCAATTTCAAGAAAATCGTATGGATAGCATTGCAGAATTCTCCTTGAGTGCCTTTCTCTATGGCCCTCAGATTGAAGTTTAGCAATTTTTCCTAATGTCTAGACTCAACATGGTTTGGTAGAATCCTTTATCCAAAGAGTGAAGCTCATTGCATTATATTTACTCTGGAGTTGCAAATTACCAACTTTACGTTGGAGTCATGTAGTTTTACACGCTCATGACCAAACTGCATAATATTATTCCCCTGTGTCTTTGATACTTGGAAATCTACCAAGCATTTCCTATCTGCGATAATTCGGTTACACACCGATATCACCACCCCGACATACATCATTGGCCCCTCAACATATAGTTGGGATCTATGTGAGGAATAATTGTATTACCGTCAATACCTCAAGCCCCTCACATGGGGAGTTATTCAAGGCCAGTATGTTGATTCAATGAGGAACATTTCCAGGCATTACGGGGAGATTTCAAGTACCATAAAGAATGCCAGGAAATTAGTGGAATGTTCAACACATTTCTGCCTCAAATCCACGTACTCAAAGAGCTGAACCATGTGTTCAGAAGATTTGCAACACATTGCAAATAACCTGCCAGATTGATTTACTGACTATAAAGGTGTCACACAATCCTACAATCCTGGAAAAGTACGCCTGAAAGAGTGGAGGTACCAACAAAATCCACTCCACTCCCCATTCAAACCTGGGGAGATGTATGGCAGAAGTACATCAGGATTCAGCTTCTCGCAAACAAGGATACCAAGGCCTGTGAATCAGTAAATGCAAGTCAACTTCACGTTGGCAGACACCTAATGGGTAGTATACACCTAGTGGACGGGAAACCTCCACCAACCCAGGTCATAGTGCACACAATGACCGGGACATCAGAATACCCGACTCAATCGCATTGATAAATCGCGAGCAGTCACTATGGGTAACAATATTTCCATCAACTGTATATTGATATATAGATTCTGGAGAATCATATAACCGGAAGTCTACAATTGTCGACATACATTTCTCAACTAGATTGGAAAACCTTTCAAATGATTCAGATCCAAAGACCATGGCCATGGCAAAGTGTGACCAACACTCGGACTGAACTCAAGCAAAGGGTATAATCTAGGTAGAAATGATCTTGCTCAATAATGGAAAGATATTCATAAGCAATACCTACACCAATTTTCTTTTGGAAACAGAATTGAGAACAACGAGGTGGTGAAACAAAGAGCAAGTATTGTAGCACAAGGGTTCACGCAGATGCCCAACTATTCTCTAGAGGTGGAATCTCATTCCGATAACTTATATCATTGGCAGTTCAAAATCATCTATCTATGCAGTTGATAGATGTAGTGATTAGATACCCATGTAGATCAATAGATTCAGATATAGATGGTTCCCGGTGGAACCTCAATTCTGAATCGAAGTACAAAATACAACATACATTGTGTAAAATCAATAAGTCACCACATGACTTGTTATTATTGTCGGTACATTTGGTACAATCGACGTAGTGAGTTCCTTATTCACAAGGATTACTCCTACAATGAAGATCATCTATGTTTGTGTGTCTACAGTGATGATACATGTAATCATCTAAATGACGGAGTTTAAAATGAAGGATTAGGGTAGTTACTACAACTTGAGCACCTTCATTCATACATTATGGTATACTTTGTTGTCTATATCCAAAATATATTGGAGAAATTCATTGTGGACAAATCTTATCCATCCATAGAGAAAGGTCTATTTAGACCAAGAGATGATGGAAATGAGATATTGGGACTCAACGTTCCGTAATGCCATTGGATCCACCAAACACAATTGGTTGGTACTCAAGAATGTCTTTCGATATCTTCAAGGCATCAAACATCTTGTCCTGGTTTTTTTCTTCAGTTTCACAAAAATGTGAACACCGGTATCATTGGATACATCGATCAGATCCCCACTATGTCAGATCGTAGATGAGCTTAGTGTTCCTACTAGGTGTGGTAGCCCTCTCATGAAGAGTCTTCAAAACAAACCTCATGGCTACATCCACAACCCATCATCTCAAAGATAATGTTGCTTGTGTTGTCCGAATGCAAACAAGTTACTAATAAGCAATATCTTTATATTGCATATCTTGCAAGTCAAATCATGCAACTGATTTGTTCACCAAGTCTCTACCAACTATTACATTCCAGAAACATGTTCATGGAATTGGTATGTGACGACTTTGGAATTTGCAAGAATCAAGGGGGGTATCTTCCTAAATTTTTCCTGTTCAATGCATCATATTATACTCTTTTTCCCTTCATGAGTTTACTATACAGGTTCTCATAAAGGTTTTTAATGAGGTAATATTAACATAAGATCATATGTCACACTTTCTGTTCTCCCCATCGGGGTTTTTGGGAAAGTATATACGACATATTTATTGTCCTCTAAACTCTATGTGTTTTCTCGTATTGAATTAAAAGAGACAATGACCATTATATGTTGTACCATTTTCTCCTTATTTTTCCCACTGAGGTTGAAGGAGTTTTAGCAACATATCAAACACGTATCTCCTTTCATTTTTCCCACAGGGTTTTCAAGGAGAATCTTTATCAAGATGAAGTCTGCTCATGATAGATCATTGATTAGGGGGAGTGTTAGGATTAATTAATGATTATTAATTAAGGGATAATCCTTGCTTTTACTAACCGCAGGCAGTTGCATCTGCCGCGTCGGTTCCCTGCAGAATAGGCACCTCCCTGAACAGACGCCTTCCTAGTGGTGTCTCTTCCCTTTGTGTAAATAGCAGATCTCATCTAATAAAGGATACACAGTTTTCATTACTTCTCTCGTTCTACTCTAACCCTAATTAACAATAGACATGTGCTAATTAATCCACTAATTAATTCCTAACACCCCCCTTGTACAACACTGCTCCTTGGAAGTTTCATCATTGAAAGCTTTTTGTATATAGATCTTCCATCTTGAGAAATCTTCTGTATAATCTTGAGAGTCTCCCCAAAAAATCCAATGGTAAAAATATTAGGAGAATCAGCAAATATGTTGATAAAACTCCTTTAACCCGGTGAGAAAATTAATAAGGAGAAAATGATGCAACATATTATGATTACTGTCTCCTTGATAACTCATATGAGAAAAATGTTTGAAGAAGGAGAAAACTCATTGGTGAGTTTGGAGAACATTAAATATGCTTTGTATACTTTTCTTTAAAAATCCCACTGGATTTTTTTAGAAAGTATTGCATATGTCGCCTCGTTAAAAACCTATTATGAGAAACTTCAAGAGGCTCATAAGGGAAAAAGAGTGCGATCTGATATGCCATTGAAAACTTCTTTAAAACCCAGTGGGAAAAATAAAAGGAGAAAATGATATGCCATATCATAATAATTGTCTCTTTTAACTCAATATGAGAAAATCAATAGAGTTTAGATGACAATATATATGTCGTGTATACTTTCCTAAAAACCCCGGTGGAGAAAACAGAAAGTATGATCTACGATCTCATGTTGATATTACCTCGTTAAAAAACTTAATGAGAACCTGTAGAAGTAATTCAGGAAGATTCCCCCCCTAATAGTTGCATATCTTGAAGCCGTCGAATACCAATTCAATGAACATGTTTCTGGAATGTTGAAGTTGGTAGAGACTTCATAAACAAATTAAGAAGGTTGTCACATGATTTGACTTGCAAGATGAACAATATAGTGATATTGCTTACTATATAACCTGTTTGCATCCGAACAACACGAGCAACATTATCTTTGAGATAATGGTTGGTGGATGTAGCCACAAAGGTATGCTTCGAAGACTTTCATGAAATAGCTACCACACCTAGTAGGAACACAAAGATTGTCTATGATATGACATAGTAGGGAGCTGATCCATTTATCCAATGATATTGGTGCCAAGATTTCTCTGAAACTAAAAAAATTAGGACAAGATATTTGATGCCGTGGAGATATCGAAAGATATTCTTGATCCCCAACCAATTATGTGTAGTGGGTCCAATGGCACTAGGATATGAAACTGTATGTCCCAATATCGCATTCTCATCAACTCATGGTTTTAATGGATCTTTCTCTACGTCTAGAGAATGTAGCCATGCGAGTTACAGATGCAAAAGGTTTGTCCACAATGAATTTCTCCAATATATTTTGGATATAGACAACATCGTGTACCATAATGTATGAGTGAAGGTGCTCGAGATTTTACCCAACCCTTCATCTCAAAATCCATCATTAAGAGGATCATGTGCTTCATCATTGCAGGTGTAATCCCTGTGTATGACAGACATGCATGGATAATCATCATTGTAGGAGTAATCCTTGTGTATAAGGAACCCACTATGTCGGTTGTACCAAAATGTACTGACAACAGTAAGTCGTATGTGTCGGGGAACGCAGCATGCAATTTCAAAAAAATTCCTACGATCATGCAAGATCTATCTAGGAGATACATAACAATGAGACGGGGAGAGTGTGTCCACGTACCCTTGTAGACCGAAAGCGGAAGCGTTATATTAACGCGGTTGATGTAGTCGCACGTCTTAACGATCCAACTGATCCAAGTACCGAACGTACGGCACCTCCGTGTTCAGCACATGTTTAGCTCGATGACATCCCTCGAACTCTTGATCTAGTAGAGGGTTGAGGGAGAGTTTCGTCAGCACAACGGCGTGGTGACGGTGTTGGTGATGTGATCCGCGCAGGGCTTCGCCAAAGCACTACGACAATATGACCGGAGGAGTACACTGTGGAGGGGGGCACCGCACATGGCTAAGAGAAATCTTGATGTACCTTTGGGGTGCCCCCGCCCACATATATAAAGGAGGGGGGAGAGAGGCCGGCAGCCAGGAGGGGCGCGCCATGGGGGGAGTCCTACTTGGACTCCTGTCCAAGTAGGATTCGCCCCCCTTTTCCTTTCTCCACTGGAGGGAATAGGAAGGAGAGGGAGAGGGAAAGGGAGGGGGGCGCCACCCCCTCCTCCTTGTCCTATTCGGACTCCCTAGGAGGGGGGTGTGTGGCCACCCCCCGCGGGCTTCCCTCTCTTTCCCTTAGGCCCATGTTGGCCCAACACTTCCCCGGGGGGTTCCGGTAACCCCTCGGTACTCCGGTAAAATACCCGAATCACTCAGAACCATTCCGATGTCTGAATATAACCTTCCAATATATTAATCTTTACCTCTCAACCATTTCGAGACTCCTCATCATGTCCATGATCTCATCTGGGACTCCGAACAAACTTCGGTCACCAAAACACACAACTCATAATATATATCGTCATCAAACGTTAAGCGTGCGGACCCTACGGGTTCGAGAACTATGTAGACATGACCGAGACACATCTCCGGTCAATAACCAATAGCGGAACCTGGATGCTCATATTGGCTCCTACATATTCTACGAAGATCTTTATCGGTCAAAGTGCATAACAACATACGTCATTCCCTTTGTCATCGGTATGTTACTTGCCCGAGATTTGATCGTCGGTATCCTCATACCTAGTTCAATCTCGTTATCGGCAAGTCTCTTTACTCGTTCCGTAATGTATCATCCCGCAACTAACTCATTAGTCACATTGCTTGCAAGGCTTATAGTGATGTGCATTACCGAGAGGGCCCAGAGGTACCTCTCCGATACACGGAGTGACAAATCCTAATCTTGATCTATGCCAACTCAACAAACACCTTTGGAGACACCTGTAGAGCATCTTTATAATCACCCAGTTACGTTGTGACGTTTGATAGCACACAAGGTGTTACTCCGGTATTCGAGAGTTGCACAATCTCATAGTCAAAGGAATATGTATAAGTCATGAAGAAAGCAATAGCAATAAAACTAAACAATCATAATGCTAAGCTAACGGATAGGTCTTGTCCATCACATCATTCTCTAATGATGTGATCCCGTTTATCAAATGACAACACATGTCTATGGTCAGGAAACTTAACCATCTTTGATTAACGAGCTAGTCAAGTAGAGGCATACTAGGGACACTCTATTTTGTCTATGTATTCACACATGTACTAAGTTTCCGGTTAATACAATTCTAGCATGAATAATAAACATTTATCATGATATAAGGAAATATAAATAGCAAATTTATTATTGCCTCTAGGGCATATTTCCTTCAGTCTCCCACTTGCACTAGAGTCAATAATCTAGATTACATAGTAATGATTCTAACACCCATGGAGTCTTGGTGCTGATCATGTTTTGCTCATGGAAGAGGCTTAGTCAATGGGTTTGTAACATTTAGATCCGTATGGATTTTGCAAATCTCTATGTTTCGTTCCTTGACTTGATCGCGGATGGAATTGAAGCGTCTCTTGATGTGTTTGGTTCTCTTGTGAAATCTGGATTCCTACGCCAAGGCAATTGCTTCAGTATTGTCACAAAAGATTTTCATTGGACCCGATGCACTAGGTATTACACCTGGATCGGATATGAACTCCTTCATCCAGACTCCTTCATTTGCTGCTTTCGAAGCAGCTATGTACTCCGCTTCACACATAGATCCCGCCATGACGCTCTGCTTGGAACTGCACCAACTGACAGCTCCACCATTCAATATAAATACGTATCCGGTTTGTGACTTAGAGTCATCCGGATCAGTGTCAAAGCTAGCATCGACGTAACCATTTAGGACAAGCTCTTTGTCACCTCCATAAATGAGAAACACATCCTTAGTACTTTTCAGGTATTTCAGGATGTTCTTGACCGCTGTCCAGTGATCCACTCCTGGATTACTTTGGTACCTTCCTGCTAAACTTATAGCAAGGAACACACCAGGTCTGGTACACAGCATTGCATACATGATAGAACCTATAGCTGAGGCATACGAAATGACTTTCATTTTCTCTCTATCTTCTGCAGTGGTCGGGTATTGAGTCTGACTCAACTTCACACCTTGTAACACAGGCAAGAGCCCTTTCTTTGACTGATCCATTTTGAACTTCTTCAAAACTTTATCAAGGTATGTGCTTTGCGAAAGTCCAATTAAGCGTCTTGATCTATCTCTATAGATCTTGATGCTCAATATATAAGCAGCTTCACCGAGGTCTTTCATTGAAAAATTCTTATTCAAGTATCCTTTTATGCTATCCAGAAATTCTGTATTATTTCCACTCAACAATATGTCATCCACATATAATATTAGAAATGCTACAGAGCTCCCACGCACTTTCTTGTAAATACAGGCTTCTCCAAAAGTCTGTATAAAACCATATGCTTTGATCACACTATCAAAGCGTATATTCCAACTCCGAGAGGCTTGCACCAGTCCATAAATGGATCGCTGGAGCTTGCACACTTTGTTAGCATCTTTAGGATCGACAAAACCTTCTGGTTGCATCATATACAACTCTTCTTTAAGATATCCATTAAGGAATGCAGTTTTGACATCCATTTGCCAAATTTCATAATCATAAAATGCAGAAATTGCTAACATGATTCGGACAGACTTAAGCATCGCTACGGGTGAGAAGGTCTCATCGTAGTCAACTCCTTGAACCTGTTGAAAACCTTTCACAACAAGTCGAGCTTTGTAGACAATAACATTACCGTCAGCGTCAGTCTTCTTCTTGAAGATCCATTTATTTTCTATGGCTTGCCGATCATCGGGCAAGTCAATCAAAGTCCGCACTTTGTTTTCATACATGGATCCCATCTCAGATTTCATGGCCTCAAGCCATTTCGCGGAATCTGGGCTCATCATCACTTCCTCATAGTTCGTAGGTTCATCATGGTCTAGTAACATGACTTCCATAACAGGATTACCGTACCACTCTGGTGCGGACCTTACTCTGGTTGACCTACGAGGTTCAGTAGTAACTTGATCTGAAGTTTCATGATCATCATCATTAACTTCCTCACTAATTGGTGTAGGAATCACTAGAACTGATTTCTGTGATGAACTACTATCCAATTTGGGAGAAGGTACAATTACCTCATCAAGTTCTACTTTCCTCCCACTCACTTCTTTCGAGAGAAACTCCTTCTCTAGAAAGGATCCATTCTTAGCAACGAATATCTTGCCTTTAGATCTGTGATAGAAGGTGTACCCAACAGTTTCCTTTGGGTATCCTATGAAGACACATTTCTCCGATTTGGGTTCGAGCTTATCAGGTTGAAGCTTTTTCACATAAGCATCGCAGCCCCAAACTTTAAGAAATGAAAGCTTAGGTTTCTTGCCAAACCACAGTTCATATGGTGTCGTCTCAACGGATTTAGATGGTGCCCTATTTAACGTGAATGCATCCGTCTCTAAAGCATAACCCCAAAACGATAGCAGTAAATCGGTAAGAGACATCATAGATCGCACCATATCTAATAAAGTACGGTTACGACGTTCGGACACACCATTACGTTGTGGTGTTCTAGGTGGCGTGAGTTGCGAAACTATTCCACATTGTTTCAAATGAAGACCAAACTCATGACTCAAATATTCACCTCCACGATCAGATCATAGAAACTTTATTTTCTTATTACGATGATTTTCCACTTCACTTTGAAATTCTTTGAACTTTTCAAATGTTTTAGACTTATGTTTCATTAAGTAGATATACCCATATCTGCTTAAATCATCCGTGAAGGTCAGAAAATAACGATACCCGCCGCGAGCCTCAACACTCATTGGACCGCATACATCAGTATGTATTATTTCCAATAAGTCAGTTGCTCGCTCCATTGTTCCGGAGAACGGAGTCTTAGTCATCTTGCCCATGAGGCATGGTTCGCAAGCATCAACTGATTCATAATCAAGTGATTCCAAAAGCCCATCAGCATGGAGTTTCTTCATGCGTTTTACACCAATATGACCTAAATGGTAGTGCCACAAATAAGTTGCACTATCATTATTAACTTTGCATCTTTTGGCTTCAATATTATGAATATGTGTATCACTACAATCGAGATTCAATAAAAATAGGCCACTCATCAAGGGCGCATGACCATAAAAGATATTACTCATATAAATAGAACAACCATTATTCTCTGATTTAAATGAATAACCGTCTCGCATCAAACAAGATCCAGATATAATGTTCATGCTCAACGCTGGCACCAAATAACAATTATTTAGGTCTAAAACTAATCCCGACGGTAGATGTAGAGGTAGCGTGCCAACGGCAATCACATAGACTTTGGAACCATTTCCCACGCGCATCGTCACCTCGTCCTTAGCCAATCTTCGTTTAATGCGTAGCCCCTGTTTCGAGTTGCAAATATGAGCAACAGAACCAGTATCAAATACCCAGGCGCTACTAGGAGCATTAGTAAGGTACACATCAATAATATGTATATCAAATATACCTTTCACTTTGCAATCCTTCTTATCCGCCAAATACTTGGGGCAGTTCCGCTTCCAGTGACCAGTCCCTTTGCAGTAGAAGCACTCAGTTTCAGGCTTAGGTCCAGACTTGGGCTTCTTCCCGGGAGTAGGAACTTGCTTGCTATTCTTATTGAAGTTCCCCTTCTTCCCTTTGCCCTTTTTCTTGAAACTAGTGGTCTTGTTAACCATCAACACTTGATGCTCCGTCTTGATTTCTACCTCCGCAACCTTTAGCATCGCGAAGAGCTCGGGAATTGTCTTTCCATGCCTTGCATATTATAGTTCATCACGAAGCCTTTATAGCTTTGTGGTAGTGATTGAAGGACTCTATCAATGACACTATCATCAGGAAGATTAACTTCCAGCTAAGTCAAGTGGTTATGATACCCAGACATTTCGAGTATACGTTCACTGACAGAACTATTCTCCTCCATCTTGCAACTATAGAACTTGTTGGAGACTTCATATCTCTCAACTCGGGCATTTGCTTGAAATATTAACTTCAATTCCTGGAACATCTCATATGCTCCATGATGTTTAAAACGTCTTTGAAGTCCTGATTCTAAGCCATAAAGCATGGCACACTGCACTATCGAGTAGCCATCAGCTTTGCTCTGCCAGACCTTCATAACGTCTCGAGTTGCTCCTGCAGCGGGTCTTGCACCTAGCGGTGCTTCCAGGACGTAATTCTTCTGTGCAGCAATGAGGATAATCCTCAAGTTATAGAACCAGTCCGTGTAGTTGCTACCATCATCTTTCAACTTAGCTTTCTCTAGGAACGCATCAAAATTCAAGGGAACGGTAGCACGGGCCATTGATCTACAACAACATAGATATGCAAAAACTATCAAGTACTAAGTTCATGATAAATTAAAGTTCAACTAATCATATTACTAAAGAACTCCCACTTAGATAGACATCTCTATAGTCATCTAAATGATCACGTGATCCATATCAACTAAACCATGTCCGATCATCACGTGAGATGGAGTAGTTTTCAATGGTGAACATCACTATGTTGATCATATCTACTATATGATTCATGTTCGACCTTTCGGTCTCAGTGTTCCGAGGCCATATCTGCATATGCCAGGCTCGTCAAGTTTAACTCGAGTATTCTGCACATGCAAAACTGGATTGCTCTCGTTGTATGTGAACGTAGAGCTTATCACACCCGATCATCAGGTGGTTTCTCGGCACGACGAACTGTAGCAATGGTTCATACTCAGGGAGAACACTTATACCTTGAAATTTAGTGAGGTATCATCTTATAATGCTAACGCCGTACTAAGCAAAATAAGATGCATAAAAGATAAACATAACATGCAATCAAAATATGTGACATGATATGGCCATCATCATCTTGTGCCTTTGATCTCCATCTCCAAAGCACCGTCATGATCTCCATCGCCACCGACTTGACACCTTGATCTCCATCGTAGCATCGTTGTCGTCTCGCTAACTATTGCTTCTACGACTATCGCTGCCGTTTAGTGATAAAGTAAAGCAATTACATGGCGATTGCATTTAATACAATAAAGCGACAACCATAAGGCTCCTGCCAGTTGCCGATAACTTATAAAAAACATGATCATCTCATACAACAATTTATATCTCATCACGTCTTAACCATATCACATCACAACATGCCCTGCAAAAACAAGTTAGATGTCCTCTACTTTGTTGTTGCAAGTTTTACGTGGCTGCTACGGGCTTCTAGCAAGAACCGTTCTTACCTACGCATCAAAACCACAACGATTTTTCGTCAAGTGTGCTGTTTTAACCTTCAACAAGGCCTGGCCGTAGTCAAACTCGATTCAACTAAAGTTGGAG
The DNA here is from genome assembly GCF_002575655.3 of Aegilops tauschii subsp. strangulata. NCBI lineage: Eukaryota > Viridiplantae > Streptophyta > Magnoliopsida > Poales > Poaceae > Aegilops > Aegilops tauschii. The sequence goes on from NC_053038.3 coordinate 250,115,408, forward strand.
AAACAGACACCCGCCAGCCACCTGTGTGCAAAGCACGTCGGTAGAACCAGTCTCATGAATACGGTCATGTAATGTCGGCCCGGGCCGCTTCATCCAACAATACTGCCGAATCAAAGTAAGACGTTGGTGGTAAGCATCATGACTATTATCACCCACAACTCTTTGTGTTCTACTCGTGCATATCATCTACGCATAGACTTGGCTCGGATGCCACTGTTGGGGAATGTAGCATGCAATTTCAAAAAAATTCCTACGATCACGCAAGATCTATCTAGGAGATGCATAGCAACGAGACGGGGAGATTGTGTCCATGTACCCTCATAGACCGAAAGCGGAAGCATTATATTAACCCCTCGGACTCCCTAGAGAGTGTGTCCACGCCCCCTCCCCTTGTCCTATTCGGACTCCCTAGGAGGGGGGCGCGCGACCACCCCCTACGGGCTTCCCTCTCTCTCCCTTAGGCCCATGTTGGCCCAACACTTCCCCGGGGGGTTCCGGTAACCCCTCGGTACTCCAGTAAAATACCCGAATCACTCGGAACCATTCCGATGTCCGAATATAACCTTCCAATATATGAATCTTTACCTCTCGACCATTTCGAGACTCCTCGTCATGTCCGTGATCTCATCCGGGACTCCGAACAAACTTCAGTCACCAAAACACACAACTCATAATACAAATTGTCATCGAACGTTAAGCGTGAGGACCCTACGGGTTCGAGAACTATGTAGACATGACCGAGACACATCTCCGGCCAATAACGAATAGCGGAACCTGGATGCTCATATTGGCTCCTACATATTCTATGAAGATCTTTATCGGTCAAACCGCATAACAAAATACATCATTCCCTTTGTCATCGGTATGTTACTTACCCGAGATTCGATCGTCGGTATCCTCATACCTAGTTCAATCTCGTTACCGGCAAGTCTCTTTACTCGTTCCGTAATGCATCATCCCGCAACTAACTCATTAGTCACATTGCTTGCAAGGCTTATAGTGAAGTGCATTACCGAGAGGGCCCAGAGATACCTCTCCGATACACGAAGTGACAAATCCTAATCTTGATCTATGCCAGCTTGATGTCTACTACGCAACTTTATTCTTGTAGACACGTGTTGGGCCTCCAAGCGCAGAGTTTTGTAGGATAGTAGCAATTTTCCCTCAAGTGGATGACCTAAGGTTTATCAATCCGTGGGAGGTGTAGGATGAAGATGGTCTCTCTCAAACAACCCTGCAACCAAATACAAGAAATCTCTTGTGTCCCCAACAAACCCAATACAATGGCAAATAGTATAGGTGCACTAGTTCGGCGAAGAGATGGTGAGAAAAGTGCAATATTGCTGGTAGAAATATATTTTATAATCTGGATAAATAAAAACAGCAAGGTAGCAAATAGTAAACAGGCACAAAACGGTATTGCAATGCTTGAAAACAAGGCCTAGGGTCCGTACTTTCGCTAGTGCAATCTCTCAACAGTGCTAACATAGTTGGATCATATGATTATCCCTCAAAGTGCAATAAAGAATCACTCCCGAGTTCCTATTAGCGGAGAACAAAAGAGAAATTGTTTGTAGGGTACGAAACCACCTCAAAGCTATTCTTTCCGATCAATCTATCCTAGAGTTCGTACTAAAATAACACAAGCTATTCTTTCCAATTGATCTAATCAAGAGTTCGTACTAAAATAACACCATATGACACACATCAACCAACTCTAATGTCACCTAGATACTCCAATGTCACCACGAGTACTCGTGAGTTAATTCTACAATATGCATCAAACAACTTCATGATCATAATATTCAATCCACACAAAGAACTACAAAGAGACCCCAAAGTTTCTATCGGAGAAAAGATAATAAAAACGTGCATCAACCCCTATGCATAGATTACCCCAATGTCACCTCGGGAATCCGCAAGTTGAGTGCCATAACATACATCAAGTGAATAAATATGATACCCCATTATGACCTCAAGTATTCATACCGCAAGACATACATCATGTGTTCTCATATCTGAATATTCAATCTGACAAGACAAAACTTCAAAGGGTAAAGATTCAATTCATCACAACAAGAGTATAGAGGGGAGAAACATCATATGATTCATCTATGTTAACAAAGCCCATGATATAGATCACGAGAGAGAGAGAGATTAAACACATAGCTAGTGGTACAAACCCTTAGCCCCGAGGGTGGACTACTCCCTCCTCATCGTGGTGGCCGCTGGGATGATGAAGATGGCCACCGGAGATGACTCCCCCCTCCGGCAGGGTGCCAGAACGGGTCTAGATTGGTTTTTGGTGGCTACAGAGCCTTGCGGCGGCGGAACTGCTGATCTAGGTTTATTTCAGATGGTTTCTCTATTTATAGGATTTTTTGGCGTAAGTTTCACGCGAAGATGGGCCTCAAGGTGAGCACAACCCACTGGGGCAAGCCAGGCCCACCAGGCGCCCTGGTGGGCTGTGCCCTCCTCGTGGCTCTTCTCGCCTCCCACGAAGCTTCGGGGGTCTCTTTTGTTCCAAAAAAATCATCAAAAAGTTTCAGCTCATTTGGAGAACTTTCATTTCTGCACAAAAAACAACACCACGGTAGTTCTGCTAAAAACAGCGTTAGTCCGAGTTAGTTCCATGCAAATCATACCAAAACCATATAAAATTGTTGTAAACATGGCATGAATACTTCATAAATTATAGATACGTTGGAGACGTATCAGCATCCCCAAGCTTAATTCCTGCTCGTCCTCGAGTAGGTAAATGATAAAAGAAATAATTTGTGAAGTGTGAATGCTAGCAAAGTGCATAAGTTTGATCAATGATAATTTGAACCACTTTTCCTAGCATCATAATAGCAACTCTTTCTCATAAAACTTATCATGATAAAGTAGCAATTTAAAACAGAATTTTTATTATGGAATGCTACCTATCATATTCATCATATACTCTTTTCTTTTGTAGCATGGACATTTGGACTTGAATGATTCAAAGCAATAGTCTAGTTTTGACACGAGGACTTAAATACTCAAGCATACCAACAAGCAACCATGTCTTTCAAAATATCACCGCTAAAATAAGTTATCCCTAGCCCATCATGCTCAATCATTGATCCATTCATGAAACACACTCGCATATTAACTACACCCAATGCTCAAGTACGATCATAGTGCCCCCTAGTTGGTGCTTTATAAGAGAAGATGGAGACTCAAATTAAAAATAAAAATTGCATAAAGTAAAAGAAAGGCCCTCCGCGGAGGGAAGTAGGGATTTGTAGAGGTGCTAGAGCTCAAAGCGAAAATTGAGAGATAAAAACATTTTAGGAGGCATACTTTTCCCACCATGAAAATGACTTAGAGATCCCAACACTTTCCATGCTAGATATATCATAGGCGGTTCCCAAACAGAAAATAAAGTTTATTCCTTTTTCCACCATACTTTCACTTTCATGGCTAACCGTATCCACGGGTGCCCTCCATACCAACACTTTCAAGGAATTTATTATTTGACAACATAAAGTAAATTCATTTTTCATTTCGGGACTGGGCATCCCTAATACCTTTGCCTTACTCTCGTGCAATGACAAGTGAATAAACACTCATCATGAGAATAACACATCTAGCATGGACAATATTGGCCACCCCTCACCGCCTCGCGAGCGGTATGAGCACACAAAAGAGAAATTTATTTTGAAATTTAGAGGTTGCACATACAAATTTGCTTAGAACGGCAAAAGAATACCGCATATAGGTAGGTATAGTGGACTCATGTGGCAATACTGGTTTAAAGGATTTTGGATGCACAAGTAGTGATCATACTTAGTGCAAAATGAAGGCTAGCAAAAGATTGGGAAGCGACCAACCAAGAAACGAATGATCTCATAAGCGAGCATTGAGCATAATTAACACCGAATAATGCACCACAAGTAGGATGTAATTTCATTGCATAACTATTGACTTTCGTGCTTGCATAGGGAATCACAAATCTTAACACCAATATTCTTAGTAAAGCATAATTACTCATCAACATGACTCACATATCACATCATCATATCTCAAAACTATTACAATGAATCAAATTTATTTTGTCCAATGATCTTCATGAAAGTTTTTATTATATCCTTCTTGGATATCTATCACTTTGGAACTAATTTTCATGTGTTGCTTTTGATAAGCTCAAACAAATATAAGTGACGATCATGAGCATAATATTTCTTTCTCTTAAATTAATTTAAGTGAAGCAAGAGAGAATTTCTTCAAAAATACTAAAGCACACCATGCTCAAAAAGATATAAGTGAAGCACTAGAGCAATTCCATAGAAAAGAGCTTCATTGACGGGATGTGAATGCCGCTCACTTAGCCTCCCTGGAAACTATTTGAGGACTCTATTTTATTTGAAAACTTTAAGATCTAAGTATTTTATTAAAACAACAAGCAAAATCAAAACAAAATGCAACTCCAAGAATAGCACACGTCATGTGAAGAAGCAAAAACTTAGGCTCAACCGATACTAACCGATAATTGTTGAAGAAGAAAGGCGGGATGCCTACTGGGGCATCCCCAAGCTTAGATGCTTGAGACTTCTTGAAATATTATTTTGGGGTGCCTTGAGCATCCCCAAGCTTGAGCTTTTGTGTCTCCTTAATTCCTTTTATATCACTGTTTTCCTAAATCTTAAAAACTCCATCCACACAAAACTCAACAAGAACTCGTGAGATAAGTTAGTATAAACCAATGCAAAAAACCTTATCATTCTCTACTGTAGCAAATCACTAAAATTATTATTCAATATTGCATACTAAATTCCTCTGCATATTTAATACTCCTATCCTCAAATAGAGTCGTTAAACAACCAAACATATGCAAACAATGCAAACATAACATCAATCTGCCAAAACAGTATAGTTTGTAAAGAATGCAAGAGTATCAATGCTTCTTTAACTCCAAAAATTATGAAAATTTAACACACAGTAGAAAATTTATCAGAGCTTATTGTGCAAAAAGTTTCAACATTTTATCACATTCTGACTTTTCTAGGGAATTTTTACAACAGCGATAAACTTTATGTTTTGAAGCAGCAACATGTAGACTTGCAAAATAATCATGGTAAAGGCTATCCTTGACATTTTTATTGAAATGAAAGATGCAAAAAATTATTCCAAATAGCATCAAGCAGATACAAATAAAATTAAATGACACTCCAAGCAAAACTCATATCATGTGCGAATGAAAATGTAGCTCCAAGTGAGGTTACCGATAATGTTGGAGATGAAAGAGGGGATGCCTTCCGGAGCATCCCCAAGCTTAGTTGCTTGGATCTTCCTTGGATATTACCTTGGGGTGCCTTGGGAATCCCCAAGCTTAGTGTCTTGTTACTCCTTATTCTCCTGATATCAATATCTCACCCAAAACTTGAAAACTTCAATCACACAAAACTTAACGGAACTTTGTGAGATAGGTTAGTATGATAAAGAGAAAACCATTTCACTTTGGTACTGTCAAAGACAAGATTCATAATTGTTTCCACACAATGCCTACTGTAAAATATCATTTCCACAATTTATATTGAGGAATATAAGCCATAGAAACTAGGAAACAAGCAAACTATGTACTGAAAACTGAATCTGTTAAAAACAGAACAGTACGTAAAGATCTGAATATTAGTCATACTTCTGCAACTCCAAAAATTCTGAAAAATTCGGAACATGTAGACAATTTGTATATCAATCATCTGTAAAATATTCAGAATTTTTCGACGCTCCAGTTAATTTAAACAATTCTGTCTCTGGAAGCAAAAGTTTCTGTTTTTGCACAGAATCAAGTCAACTATCGTCCACACTATCCCAAAGGCTTTACTTGGCACTTTATTGAAACAAAAGCTATAAAACATTATTACTACATTAGCCTAATCATGTGAACACACAAAAACAGTAGGTAAAAATGTTGGTTTGTCTCCCAGCAAGCGCTTTTCTTTAATGCCTTTTGGCTAGGCATGATGATTTCAATGATGCTCGCATAAAAGATAAGAATTGAAACATGAAGAGAGCATCATGAAGCACATGACAAGCACATTTAAGTCTAACCCACTTCCTATGCATAGGGATTTTGTGAGGAAACAACTTGTGGGAACAAGAATCAACTAGCATAGGAAGGCAAAACAAGCATAACTTCAAAACTTTCAACACATAGAGAGGAAACTTGATATTATTGCAATTCCTACACGCATAAGTTCCTTTATCATAATAATTTTCAGTAGAATCATGAAGAAATTCAACAATATAAACATCACATAAAGCATTCTTTTCATGACACAATAGCATAGAAAACTTATTACTCTCCACATAAGCAAATTTCTTCTCATAAATAGTAGTGGGAGCAACCTCAACAAAATAACTATCATGAGAGTGAAAATTAAAATCATGATGATAAGTTTCATGGTTATCATTATTCTTTATAGAATATATGTCATCACCATAATCATCATAGATAGCAACTTTGTTATCGTAGTCAATTGAAGCCTCATCCAAAATGGTGGATTCATCACTAAATAAAGTCTTGACCTCTCCAAATCCAATTTCATCATTATAATCATCATAAATAGGAGGCATGCAATCATTATAACAAATTTGCACATCAAATCTTGGGGGACTAAAAATATCATCTTCATCAAACATAGCATCCCCAAGCTTATGGCTTTGCATATCATTAGCATCATGGATATTCAAAGAATTCATACTAACAACATTGCAATCATGCTCATCATTTATACCAAACATTTTATTGTATTCTTCTTATATCAATTGAGCACAATTTTCCTTTCCATCATTTTCACGAAATACATTATAAAGATGAATAATATGATGCAAACTCAATTCCACTTTTTTGTAGTTTTCTTTTATAAACCAAACTAGTGATAAAACAAGAACTAAAAGATTCGATTGCAAGATCTAAAGATATCCCTTCACGCACTCACCTCCCCGGCAACGGCGCCAGAAAAGAGCTTGATGTCTACTATGCAACTTTATTCTTGTAGACACGTGTTGGGCCTCCAAGCGTAGAGTTTTTTTAGGATCATAGCAATTTCCCCTCAAGTGGATGACCTAAGGTTTATCAATCCGTGGGAGGTGTAGGATGAAGATGGTCTCTCTCAAACAACCCTGCAACCAAATACAAGAAATCTCTTGTGTCCCCAACAAACCCAATACAATGGCAAATTGTATAGGTGCACTAGTTCGGCGAAGTGATGGTGAGGAAAGTACAATATTGATGGTAGAAATATATTTTTATAATCTGCATAAATAAAAGCAGCAAGGTAGCAAATAGTAAACGGGCATAAAAACGGTATTGCAATGCTTGAAAACAAGGCCTAGGGTCCGTACTTTCGCTAGTGCAATCTCTCAATAGCGCTAACATAGTTGGATCATATGATTATCCCTCAAAGTGCAATAAAGAATCACTCCCGAGTTCCTATTAGCGGAGAACAAAAGATAGAAATTGTTTGTAGGGTACGAAACCACCTCAAAGCTATTCTTTCCAATCAATCTATCCTAGAGTTCGTACTAAAATAACGCAAGCTATTCTTTTCGATCGATCTAATCAAGAGTTCGTACTAAAATAACACCATATGACACACATCAACCAACTCTAATGTCACCTAGATACTCCAATGTCACCACGAGTATCCATGAGTTAATTCTACAATATGCATCAAACAACTTCATGATCATAATATTCAATCCACACAAAGAACTACAAAGAGACCCCAAAGTTTCTATCGAAGAAAAGATAATAAAAACGTGCATCAACCCCTATGCATAGATTACCCCAATGTCACCTCGGGAATCCGCAAGTTGAGTGCCATAACATAGATCAAGTGAATAAATATGATACCCCATTAGCACCTCAAGTATTCATACCGCAAGACATACATCATGTGTTCTCATATCTGTATATTCAATCCGACAAGTCAAAACTTCAAAGGGTAAAGATTCAATTCATCACAAAAAGAGTATAGAGGGGAGAAATACCATATGATCCATCCATGTTAACAAATCCCATAATATAGATTACGAGAGAAAGAGAGATTAAACACATAGCTACTGGTACAAACCCTCAACCCCGAGGTGGACTACTCCCTCCTCATCGTGGTGGCCGCTGGGATGATGAAGATGGCCACCGGAGATGATTCCCGCCTCCGGCAGGGTGCCGGAACGGGTCTAGATTGGTTTTCGGTGGCTACAGAGCCTTGCGGCGGCGGAACTTCTGATCTAGGTTTATTTCTGATGGTTTCTATATTTATAGGATTTTTTGGCGTCGGTTTCACGCGAAGATGGGCCCCGAGGTGAGCACAACCCACCGGGGCAAGCCAGGCCCACCAGGCGCGCCCTAGTGGGTTGTGCCCTCCTTGTGGCTCTTCTGGCCCTCCCACGGAGCTTCGGGGGTATCTTTTGTTCCAAAAAAATCGTCAAAAAGTTTTAGCTCATTTGGAGAACTTTCATTTCTGCACAAAAAACAACACCACGGTAGTTCTGCTAAAAACAGTGTCAGTCCGGGTTAGTTCCATGCAAGTCATACCAAAACCATATAAAATTGTTGTAAACATGGCATGAATACTTCATAAATTATAGATACGTTGGAGACGTATCACAGCTCAACAAACACCTTCGGAGACACCTGTAGAGCATCTTTATAGTCACCCAGTTACGTTGTGACGTTTGATAGCACACAAGGTGTTCCTCCGGTATTCGAGGGTTGCACAATCTCATAGTCAGAGGAATATGTATAAGTCATGAAGAAAGCAATAGCAATAAAACTAAATGATCATAATGCTAAGCTAACGGATGGGTCTTGTCCATCACATCATTCTCTAATGATGTGATCCCGTTTATCAAATGACAACACATGTCTATGGTCAGGAAACTTAACCATCTTTGATTAACGAGCTAGTCAAGTAGAGGCATACTAGGGACACTCTGTTTGTCTATGTATTCCCACATGTACTAAGTTTCCGGTTAATACAATTCTAGCATGAATAATAAACATTTATCATGATATAAGGAAATATAAATAACAACTTTCACTACAAAAAAAGACACATCCGTGACATTTTGGGCCGAACGAAATTTTTTCTTGTCATACTTATGACACTTCTATGACGATAATTGTGACAAAACCCGGTATCATCATAGATGTGGTGGGCTCCTACTTCTATGACAAAAAATCATGACAGAAAATGGGCTTTTTGTACTGGGCGGGCCGGAGACGCAGCTGCATGACATTCTTCGGGCCGTCCATGACGGAAAAAACCGTGGTAGAAGCGAGGGCGAGGAAAATTTCAGGGAGTTCCCAGTTACGGTGGGTGGTCGGGGGCCGAGCGATGCACAGAGGTTTGCGCGTTTCTCTCATACACGCACGCGCGTGGGTGCGAGGCGTTGGGCTCTAACTGAACCCGAGCGAGGCGTTGGGCTCTAATTGAACCCAAGCGATTGCACTGCAGGATACGCGTTACTGAACCCGAGCGATCGATTGATGGCTGTTAAATGAACCCGATCGAGCAATTCCTTCGCTACTGCTGCTAACTGAAGCCGATCGATGCTGCCTCTGGATGAACAGTGAGCGTTGCTGGGGGGGGGGTTGGATGAACAGTTCCCGGTGGGGGTGGATGAACAGGACCCCGTGGTGTTGCCTCTGGATGAACATGACCCCGATCGATCGAGCCGGTTGGGGCTGGATGAATAGGATCCCCTGGAGGGCTGGATGAACAGGACGACCCCGTGGAGGGCTGGATGAATAGTAGACGGTGGAGGGCTGGATGAACAATAGCCCGTGGAGGGGTGGTTGAACAGGAGCCCATGTAGAGGGCTAGTTGAACAGTAGCCGGTGGAGTAGCGCGCGGCGGAGGCTGGATGAACAGGAGCCCGTGGATGAACAGTCGCAGGTGGAGGCTGGAGGAGGTCGACGGTGGATAAACAGTAGCCCGTGGAGGCTGGAGGGGGTCGACGGTGGAGATGAACAGTATCTCGTGGAGTCCCGTTTTGCGGTACGCCACACCCCTCCCGATGAACAGGACCTCTGTTTCGACCATAGCGCTCCAACACAAGTCCGTTTCCTCCGTTTTGTGGTATGCCACATCCCTCCCGATCAACAGGACCTCGTTTCGACCGTAGGAGCTCCAACACAAGTCCGTTTCCTCCGTTTTGTGGTACGCCAGACCCCTCCCGATGAACAGGATCCCATTTCGAACGTGGCTGGTCGAACACAAGGCCGTTTCCTCCGTTCTGTGGTACGCCAGGCCTCGTTTCCATCGGCTGTTCCGTCCAAGCCCTCCCAATGAACACGATGACGCATTCCGTTCCGACCCAGCCGGTTGGCTCCCCATGAACACGGCGATGACGCTGTTTCTCTGTTCTGACCCAACCATGTACACCAGCCCTGGCCGTACGTATGCGCGAGTAGGCGTTCAAGACCCCGCCCATATGTACGTACGTGGCCGTATTTTCTTTCTTGCACACTGGCCGTTGTACGTATGTGTACATGCTACATGCGCGCCTCTACATCGACCAGTATGTACGTACACGTTCGCGACCAGAATGACAATGCACTTCGACCAGGTGGGTCCCGACTGTCAGGCACTTCCTTGCGTGCGAAGATGTAGCTGGTGGGTCCGAGCAGTCAGGGGGGCGAATCATTTTTTTGCCCGGACGCACTTCCTTGCGTGCGAAGATGTAGCTGGTAGGTCCCAACAGTCAGGGGGGAAACGTTTTTTTCACGAAATACGGTTGCCCGTCCGGTGGGCCCCTGCTATCAGGTGGAGGAATCATTATTTTCCGCGTAATAAGGAGGCACTTCCTTGCTGCGGCCGTGGACCCAGCTGTCAGCCTCTCCACGTACAGTCCACGTCCGATGGAAGCCGTTCCTTGACCACGTAGACCATGCCACACCGAGAGCACCAGGGCGGTGGACGACGGCGAGGCCTAGGAAGGGGACGACGCGGAGCCGGGGAAGACGCGGCAGTGGATGCCCACGCGTAGAGGAGTATGAGGGTTCACTGGTTCGCTGCGGTGTGAGGCTGCCGTCGCCGCAGAATAACAGGGGGTATGGGTGAGTAGAGGAATGGCCTGGCCAGCGATGGGAGTAGTAGGGGGCAGTGAGGCCTCCGCGGCATCGCAGCCGGCCACGGGAGGCAGGAGCACGAGGCACGACCGGCGCTGGTTTGGGCGGCTGGAGCAAGAAGACCAGAGGTTGAAGAAGCACTACGGCCGTTGGATGGACATCGTACGGTCACAGGAGCTAGAATCGTGCATATTGACTAAGTTGACAAAGCCCTCTGTCCCCGTCAACTTAGTAGGCCCACAAGTCAGCCTCCCACTATACTGGGTCCTAGCTAGCAGAGGGAGTATTCATTTTTTGTGCGTAATAAGGAGGCACTTCCTTGCGTGCGAAGATATAGCTGGTGGGTCCGAGCTGTCAGCGGCGGTAATGTTTTTTTCGCGAAATACAGAGGCCCTTTCAGTGGGTCCCAGATGTCAGGTGGAGGAATCATTATTTTGTGCATAATAAGGAGGCATTTCCTTGCGTGCGGCCGTGGACCCAGCTGTTAGCCTCTCCACGTACAATCCACTTCAGATGCATGTCGGTCGTTGACCACGTTGACCAAGCCGCGCCGAGAGCACCAGGGTGGTGGACGATGGCGAGGCCTAGGAAGGGAACAACACGGAGCCAGGGAAGACTCGGCAATTGTTTTCCACGCGGAGGGGAGTACGACTGTACGAGGGTTTACTGGTTCGTCTGCCGTCGCCGGAGAATAACAACAGGTGTGGGTGAGTAGAGGGATGGCTAGGCCAGCGATGGGAGTACGGTGGGGCGGTGAGGCCTGCGTGGCAGCACAGCCGGCCGCGGGGAGGAGGGAGCAGGCAGTCCCGCCGGCGCTTGTTTGAGCGGCTGAAGCAGGAAGAGGAGAGATTGAAGAAGCACGATGGCCGTTGGATGGACATCCAACAGTCACTGCTTGTGCGTCAACCTCTTTTTTAGGAAAGCCTCAAATCTGTGGAAAACAACATACAACCCATCTGCCATTATTTCTAATAATTTACAGCCCATTTGCTAATTCTTAAGGTTTTTTTGGAGCCCATATTCTTTTTGTTAGCATTACAGCCCATATTGTGGCCACAGTTAAAAAAATATACGAATTTTTTCATATTTCGGTGCGGTCCGAACTGTTTTTAATCCCGAAATTTCGAGTCACATTCAAACTGGTTTTATAAATAAATGTATATCAATATAAAATCCAACAAATTGTCCATGCATAAAAATCAATGCAATTTAAAATCTCGAAATGAAAAAAATAAATTTGAAACTAATTGCCGGTTTGATGTGTTTTAAAAATGTACAACCCATTTCTCATTACTGATAGGCCATTTTCTCGGCCAGCCGAATGAAGCTCTCCTCGTCTTGAAAGATTTGCAGCCCAACAGGCCTGACAAAGCGACTTACTTGGCAAATCACAAAAAAACTGGGCTAGCCATTTTCAGAAAGAAAAAAAACTACTGGGCTGGTCTGTGGTAAACATAAAAGAGAAGGCTGTCTAGACAGGCCAGAGTGCCCCGCACAACCCAGTTGACACCCTGCTTCCGTCTCAAAAACAAATTAGATAAATGCCACCCCAATTATGGCAATTCATAAAAATGCAACTGCAATTTCCAAACTTTAAAAAATGCCACTGTAATTTTTGCAAACTTTGGAAAACGCCACTACAATTTGCAAACTTTGAAAAACGCCACTCCAGACTTCAAAAAATGCCACTGGAAATGGCATGAAATGGCATTTTTCAAAGTTTGGAAATTGCACTGGCATTTCTCGGAAACACCAGATTTGGAGTGGCATTTATCAAATTAACCCAAAACAAAAATAACTGGGCGAGCTGCTGGGTCCTTGGTGTCAGCCGCTCGTTGTGCAATTCTCTCGTTTATTGACTACGTTGACAATGGCATGGGACCCAGATGTCAGAAATCCATTAGGAGGAGCCATTTTTTTATTGGCTTGAAATAAGGAGGCACTTGCTTGCGTACTGCCATGACCTTGGCGGGTCCCTGCTGTCATCCTCTCCACATACAATCATCTCCTGATTGTGTACGCGTCAACTTGGTAGGCCCACAAGTCAGCCTCTAAACCCGTGGAGGACAAATACAACCCATTTAAAAAAATAACAGCCCATTCCATATGTTCAAACGGAAAGTTCAACATTCAGAGCAAAGTAACAGGTCTGATCCACATATAGAGTATTGAACTTCCACGTTGACAACCATCATAGCCAAGTTAACTATCTACTCCCACTAATACTCTAGTAGCGTACAAGTACTAACTTACTCTTAGCTAACTAGACGATGCCGACCGCCATCTACGGTACATGCTAAATGCCAGCACCGGCGTCCTCCGCCTCGCCTCGGACTTTCCAGAGGTGCGATAGGGCGCGTTGCTCGCGCGCGTTGGCCCTTTCCATGCCGGCGTGGTCCACCGAAGCTTCGGCTTCTAAGCGGGAAACCCACTTGACGAGCTGGTAGTAAAAATCGGCGTCGCGAACGCGTGCGTGCCCGACAACCTCCAGGGCTATTTGCCGGGCACCGGCCTCCACGTAGTCGGCCCAGTTGTGGGTGCTCTGCTCGTGACTCAGAGCGTTGGTGCGCTTCTACTCCATGTCCCGCTGGCGGCGCAAATCGGTGATACGCTGCTCCTCCGCCAAGTGGTCGCGCTCCAACAACTCCTGCTCCTCCGCCAGGCGGTCATGCTCCAACAAGTCCTGGATCTCCGCATTGCCATCTAAAGACCGATAGAATGCCTCCTCCCTCCGTCTGCCTTCCGATGAAAACCGAACACTAGTTCCGGCGGTTACCGCCTCCGGTCTCGCCTATCGCGGACGGGCGGGGGCATGGGGGACGTGGCGAGAGCGAGGATAAGTGGCGAGCGACGTTCGGCCGGTGGGGGCTTATGAGGATAGGGCGAGTTGGGTCACGGTGCCACTGGAGAAGGCCAGGAAACAGTACTTATAGGCGGAAGGTAGCGCGACGGTCATCGGAATTCAATGCATAAGCAGGCATGGCTTAGCGCGCCAGCTTGCCGTGGAAAACTAGAGAAACTGAGATTATGACTGTGCCGTCTCGTCCCATCCATGCTGGGTCGCACGCCGGCATGACGGTCAAACGAGTGCACTCGAATCATCTCCCTCCTTGTCAATAATGATTCCACGGATTTAAAAGGCCTGCAACAATTAAAGCGCATCTTTTTTCGCATCAATTAGCTGCCTTAATTTCGGCCGGCTGCATGCAGGCACTCAGAATCCCTCACAGCCAGTACGCGGAGCAGCATGCAACGAGTCGCAGCCGATGGCATTAGTTGATGAACTTTAGCTGGGAGATAAGGCATTTGCGAATGTTTTTGCTGGCAGTTTCTTCAGATTCGCATGGCATTTTCTTCAGAGCAGCTTGTCAGTTTCTTCAGAGGTAGGCATTTTTATTCAAAAAACTGCCACTTCGGATCTTGCGTCGCAACTAAAACTGCCAGGAGCGCATTAGTAGGCTAGCTAGTGATCGATCAGTAACTAGTAAACACCGAGCGAATAGAAATAAGGGATTGTTAATGCATCTCAATGATTCATAGATCATATACAAATATGTAGCTCCAAAAGCAAAGATCAGCCACTTCGGATCTTGCGTCGCAACTAAAACCAACTAGTACGATTCCCATACATAAGATCAACATGAATGCATCTCAATGATTCACAGATCATATACAGATATGTAGCTCCAAAAGCAAAGATCTAGAAAAAACATATGTTCTTCCTACTAACATGGATGCTTCTCTTGGCCAACATTCAGTACAGACTGAAAGACAAATTTGTTTGTGAAGTCAACAATTCCTCTTGCAAACGTAAGTGGTTTCACCAATAGCTGGAACCATGAGAATGAACCACACATGATGGAGGAACATCCACTGCAATATGATTTGGTCTTCTCTCGATCACACGGCGAGACTATTTTCGGAATACAAACTTTAACTTAGGCAAAATGATGTCCATTGTATAATCAGACCAAAGCAATGAAGCACCTAGTGTTGGCCAATAAATAGTACAGTACTACTTTTCTGCAGTCCATGAAGTGACTATCCAATCTTTCTGTGTCTATTTTCAAATGGCACTGCATGCAGTGACTATACTATTCTCTTGTGCAGTTCAACCAAAATTGCGGTCACTTTGTGTGTTTGCCAAATAGCAACGGGCAGACATCTCTGTCTGCACAAATATCAAGCATCTAGTAAACATATACCCCACCTTGTATTTTTGGTTTTAACATGTCTCTTCCGCTTAGCATCTGTCATGTTTTGCACTGGACAATTTGATACAGTCATGTTTTGCCCTGGACAATTTCATACTGAATTGATTTGCTGGTTCAGAGTAGAAATATAGCGCCTATTCTTCATCAGACCAAGGATATCCATGTTCGCAGTGATGGAAGAGGTGAAATCGATACAACCGAAATTGAGCATCCAATCATTGAATCCTGTCCTGCACCTCCAATGTAGGTCCACCCTACCAATAAATTCACATGCAAACCACTAGTATTACTATCTAATGATAGTACAAAAAGAGTAGCAAGATAGTAGCAAACCATGTACCTTCGTAATGAACAGCTCATAGTGCCACCAATTGGATATAAAGGTTTGGAAGAAAACATGCTCCTAATGTTGAACCAGTTGGACTTTTTATGCAGTTCCACTAAAATCGAGCATCCCTGTTTGCATAGATATTGAAAGTGTGATTACTATAAAAGTGGCACTAGTTGAAGCATAGACTCACAAATATAAGCATTCCAATTTCTTAATGGGAAAAGGTAGCAAGACTGTTTCTAACCACCTGTTTGAAGGAATAAATAAGGCAACAACGGCTGATGTCAGAAAGGCATATATAGTTCTTTCTGAAAGAATGATCGATTCCTGACCTTTCCTCTTCTTTCAAGCATATTTTGTGCAGTTCAACTAAAATAAAATGCCATCACCGCCTTGACAATTCAGTGACACTGTACAAAAGGAAATGACTTAACATTACATCATGATGTCAGGTATGTAGTCGACAGGCATTAGAGACAAACATACAGACCTCCTCCGATAACATAATGAACATTAATTTTAACAAAGGTGTGACTAGCTTTACCGGGATAATTTGAGTGAACTCTACACCCTCTGTTCCTTAATATAAGACGTTTTCGCGGTTCAATTTAAAGTACCCAAACGTCTAGTATTTAGAAAAACAGGTAGTAGTTTTCTTGGGAAAGCTTGCCACACTTTATTTATGTCCATACGCTAACGCAACACCATTCTAATACTACAAATATACACTAATCCAGTGGCTAGTGCAACAGTAGAGTAGTTATTTTATTACAGGGTACAATACAATGGTTTTACTGAACAGATTTCAATAAACTCTAGCACTGGAAGATTTCTATAAGAATTAACAATACAAAATGTAAAGGTAACAAGTTTCAGCATTGGTATACTAGCTGTGCATGAGCATTAAACCCAATACAAATGTCTGAAGGTAACTAGCATTATTAACTAATGACAGTATAAAAAAAATTGCAAACCATGTACCTCCAAGGTAAATATCATTTCAAACTCGGGGGGGCCTTAAAAATTGCTATCCCAATCTTGATGATCGATCAAACATAAAAACTTGATCGAACGAATCAAGAGAACAGCCGGAGGAGGAGGTGCGCACTCTTGACCCTTCCTCTTGTCTTCATAATTTTTTGTGCAGTTTAACCAAAATAAAATGACATCAGTGCCTTGGCATTTTGGTGACACTGTACAAAAAAATTAACTTATCTCATGAAAGTGAGGTATGTAATCTATAAGCATTAACAGTGCAAAAATCTGAAGGTAGTAACAAGTTTCATCGTTGGTATACTGGCTGTGCAACAACATTAGAATGCCTTAGCTGAAAAATCTTTAATACATCCACAATCAACAGCTAACCCTGAAATAATCCAGTGACATTACATGGCATTGCTTAAATTTATCGGTGGCATTAGAGTGAGTGCGGCATTAGTTAAATGTGGCATCACTTTAGCAGTAGCATTGCTTGACTTGACTACTGGCGTTATACTAACAGCAAAAAAGTGACAATAAGAGCATGGGAGGCCCATTCGGACAGTGGGCGCACCAGTACGATGTACCTCCATGGACGCATAGAGTGGTGAGGGAGGTATGGTTGCCCAGAGCAACAAATATCCAGGCAGCGTATGTGGATTACGTCCCATTTTTGTTCTCTTTAGCCACCTTTTTCCTATGTGAGGACAACAAACCGGTCGACCTGGTCATTCTCTATTGCGTTGTCATGCCTTTCTACCCTTCTTCAACCAAGAGACACGAGACTCGTTCCTTAGCTATTGATTTTCCCCTTTTCAACCTAGATGCGGGTTCGATGCCTACTCTCTTGGACAGTACAGTCGCCCTTCCTTTCCTTATTCAACCCAGACATGGATTAGTCTGCATGAAGTAGGGTTTCCTTTAATAGTGCAAATTAAGGTTTTCGTCTGCGTGACCAGCAGAGCAGAGGATAGCAAATTGGGAAGATGGTGGAGTGGAAAAAGATCCACATGCAGCGACGTGGCAGATGGGGCAATAGAACAAGGGTATGGTTCGAAAAGAGGTAGCATACCTGAGGGTCGGCGGGAAGTGGCTTCGCTCATGGTCGTCGCACCGCACGCACTACGGCAGCGAGCTTGGGGACGGAGACCATCCCTCGTGGGCGCTAGGTCTGAGAGGACGACCTTGTCGTCAGTGCGTGACCTCGCTCGCCGATGACGAGTGCGTCAATGCTGCACGTCCTTTTCTTCCCCAGCGGATCTATGACCACCGGTGAGAAGGGAGAGAGAGGCGTCTTTTTTAGATCTGGAGAGAGGGTGATAGTGTGAGAAGCAAGTGGGCAGCCCTTAGCAAGAAAGCTCTGAAGCTCCAGCCTATATATCTTTTTTACTACTAGTACTAGAGGTGGAGTAGTGGTAGAGTAGTTTATATTTTCTCTGCAAACAGTACCAGTTAGTCGTGCTTCAAAACTAAACGACACGCCATTAAAAAAATAAAGGTCGATAACTAATGCGGCACCTCGGGCCAATGCGGCCAGATCGCATTTTGCACGAGAAATTACACACCATGTTTCGTTGACATGTGGTCCCGTTCGAACATGTCAGTGAGACGACGGCGAGTCCTTTTGTACAATTTCTGAAAGGACGTGTAGGCCGGGGCGCCTCTTTGTGTACCGTGGCAAACTGGCAACCGTCCATCGACTCTTCGCCTTTCCCTCTCGATTTGGAACTGCTTTCGCACGCTCTTCCTCCCTCCTCCATTTGCCTTCACCCTTCCTTCTGCCATTGTTTGATCGTATTCTCCATGGAGGGAACAAGCCGGAAATGACCCCGTTATTCTTGCCCCGATCTGAAAGATGACATGGTGGGGGAACTCATTGATCGGTGCGACGTCATCACCTCGGCTAGCATGGCAGGTTCGTTCAAGACCATTCTTGACTCAACTAATAACATCATTACAAGGAACCCAAGGGTCCAGGAGCGGTTTGATCTCCCTTATCTTCTTTGCTATAAGCCTGTTCACATGGGCGTGGACGACGGAGGCCTCGCCTTGTGCAAGTTGATGCCGCTTGATAATGATACGTGTGATGTCAAGATGCAATCGCTTAAGGGTAAGGCCTGGGTTGGCGCAAATGGAGATTGGGTTGTTTATATTGGGTACAATTGCGAGTGGGAACTTGTGAATGTGTACACTCGTCAGCGGATTCCACTTCCAAAAATCTCAGAGTGCCCTGAGGTTGAGCACACAGATGATCTACGTACATTCAAATACGATCATGGTGGCTGTCGTCTACGGAAGATAGCAATTTGTCGAGTTCGCAACCGCTCTTGGAATTATAAGAACTATGAAGTTGTTGCTATCTTTGACAAGCTTGTTGCCGTCGTTACTGATTCCACGGTTCGTCCATGGATATTGCTCAAAAATCAGTTTCTGTACACGGATGATGAGTACTATGATGCAATTGAATACGAGGATCTTGTGTTTGCTTCCACCACTCGTGGCACTATTTTTGCATGGGATCCTCGTAGTTTCGGTACGTTTGTCTTCCACTGTAATTATAATTGTTTCATCCACATGCATGCGGGTTAGCAACTTTCCCTTTACTAATTAACCTTCTTCTTGTGTTTCCAAGGTCCTGTGAACATTCCACCACCTATACTTGAAAATTTTATAACCAAGGGGGAGATGACGATGGTGATGATCACGATCATGAGGACGAGCAGGACTTATATACTCAGTGGCGGCTGGCAACTAATGCCGATGGATCACCTCTTCTTGTCTGTATACAGTGCACTGAGATTGTTACTACTGAGGGAGCGCGTGTTGTCTCCCATGGTTGCCCTCTCCGGACCTATTCCAACACCCGTTTTAGGGTATTCGGGATGGATACTAGTGTGCTAGAGCCAACACCTTCTCCCTGGTACAGTATTGATAGTCTTGGAGAAAACTCGCTCTTCCTTGGACCAAACTATCCAATGATGGTTAAAGGCGATCCAGCTACTGTTGACACAACGTTACTACCATTTATGAGAAGCAACTGTATCTATACCTCGGACATTGCGGTGGTTCCCTACCCTGCTCCTGATATATGCTGCTTCAGCCTGGATGATCAGTCCTGCGTTGCTCTCGATATTGACAACAGCTGGCCCTTCCCAGAGCACCTATGGTTCAAAGCAAGCGTTTCCAACGCCAAGGATTGGTTGAGTTGAAGTTCATTTCATTGCTTGTTATTTGTTGTGTGATGAAAACTTCAGTATTTACTAGAATGCTTTGTTGGAAATAATCTATAATCCAACATGTATCATCGTTGTCGTTGTGTGTTGATGACTTGTTGTATGTAATGAATGGTACATTTGCAAATGCGTGTCATAGACTCAATTTATGAATGGTTTTCGAGTCACTTCTTGGAGTGTGAGTACCGTAGTAGTATAGCTAGCATCCCCTTAGTATATGAAGCTACCACATCACATAGAGCCAACCTAATATTGGAGTATGCTGGTCCTCCACCGGCGCGCCGCTTCAAATGGTGGAGAAAGTGAGAGGTCGCGTCACCTTGTGTCCAGATCTGATATGCCACGTGTACCAGATGAATGATTCCAAGTTCAACCACCGTGATGCTAGGTGCGAGCCGAGGAACACTGTTGGAGAGACCCCCCTCATAATTTTCCTACATTGGTCGTTTGATTCATAGGATAGAATGTTATAGGATTTTTTTCCTATGTAATCATGTTTTAATTGGCAATCTAGCATCCACTCCAACTTTTGTTTCACTTCCTTTGATCCTACGAAGAGAGTACTTGCTCTAAATGATGTGCCGCTGCAAGAGCCGCCTATATTAATTAACCATGCTCTAAAAAGGTGGACCAGCTTTGGCTATAGTTGTACTGTACTAGGTTAGTAGGTGACCTTGCGCTTGGCTCTTCTCCTCTTCTGAAAGTCGAAAAATAATGATGGTACTACAATAGTACTTCTGGCAATCTGACACCAAATGAACTGCTGCACGTCCACCGCTTGTAAGCAAAAGTTTCTCCTCGTGCTGCGAGCCACCGCGCATGCGTTGGCGAGGGAGAAGGCGTAGTAAGCAAGCTTCTCGTCGTTCTGCGAGTTGACGGCACACATCAAAGTTACATACTTATTAGTACTCTCTTCAAAAAGGGCCGACCATGTCCATGGCTACCATCCCGTGCTCTGTCATTGAGTACGTGCACTATTCATGTGCCATCGAGGAGAAAAAATATTGCGTAGTACTAGGTGCCATCGAAGTGCACGACTCACTTACGCACTGCATATCTCCATTTTCTTGCATGACACGCCACCTTGATGCTAGATGTCCCGCGTGTCATGGAGGCATATAGTATGATTTTTAAAATGGAGGCATATAGACGTCCCGTGTGTCGGCAAAAGGATGAACAAAGCTCATGTCTTAAACGAAAGAGCAGAAGAACATAGATTCCCGACGATCGAGAAGGAGCAACAAACCTCGGGGTGGAGCGTCTGCACTCATAATATTTTATATTATTTAGCGATATAAAATCAACTAAATCTCTCCACGTTCCTATACCATTCTATAGTATGAGAATAACTTTGATCGTAAGCCATTGATTCACTCTATCCAATGGTCATAGTTGGAAAATCCAAACAAAACCAAGCATTGGATCAACTCTTTTTTCGAGATCAACTCTTTTAGCACTTAGATTGTTGCCGCCTGCCCACCTAGCCCACCTATATATCCGCTCACGTGTGATGACCACAGGAGCTATCCACTCAGATTGTGTGTTCAAAAAATAAAGGTCGATAACTAATGCGGCACCTCGGGCCAACACGGCTAGATCACATTTTGCACGAGAAATTACACACCATGTTTCGGTGACATGTGGTCCCATTCCAACATGTCAGTGAGACGACAACGAGTCCTTTTGTACAATTTCCGAAAGGACGTGTAGGCCGGGGCGCCTCTTTGTGTACCGTGGCAAACTGGCAACCGTCCACCGACTCTTCGCCTTTCCCTCTTGATTTGGAACTGCTGTTGCACGCTCTTCCTCCCTCCTCCATTTGCCTTCACCCTTCCTTCTGCCATTGTTCGATCGTCTTCTCCATGGAGGGAACAAGCCAGAAATGACCCCGTTATTCTTGCCCCGATCTGAAAGATGACGTGGTGGGGAAACTCATTGATCGGTGCGACGTTATCACCTCGGCTAGCATGGCAGGTTCATTCAATACCATTCTCGACTCAACTAATAACATCATTACGAGGAACCCAAGGGTCCAGGAGCGGTTTGATCTCCCCTATCTTCTTCGCCGTGACCCTGCTGACTGGCGCGAGGACGAGGGAAGCCTCGCCTTGTGCAAGTTGATGCCGCTTGATAATGATACGTATGATCTTAAGATGCCATCGCTTGAGGGCAAGGCTTGGGCAGGCGCAAATGGAGATTGGGTTGTTTATATTGGGTACAACTGCGAGTGGGAACTTGTGAATGTGTACACTCGTCACCGGGTTCCACTTCCAAAAATCTCAGACTGCCCAGAGGTTGAGCACGCCGGTATTCTACGCATGTTCAAATACGATCATGGTGACTGTCTTCTACGAAAGATAGCAATTTGTCGAGTTCCCAACCGCTCTTGGCATTACAGGAACTATGGAGTTGTTGCTATCTTCGACAAGCTTGTTGCCGTCCTTCATGGTTCGAATGGATGGATATTGCTCAAAAATCAGTTTCTATACACGGATGTGTACTGTGATGCAATTCAATACGAGGGCCTTGTGTTTGCTGCCACCACTCGTGGCACTGTTTTTGCATGGGATCCTCGTAGTTTCGGTACGTTTGTCTTCCACCGTAATTATACTTGTTTCATCCACATGCATGCGAGTTAGCAAGTTTCCCTTCTCTACTAATTAACCTTCTTCTTGTGTTTCCAAGGTCCTGTGAACATTCCACCACCTATACTTTAAAATTTTTATAACCAAGGGGGAGATGACGATGGTGATGATCACGAGCATGAAGATGAGCAGGACTTATATACTCAGTGGCGGCTGGCAACTAATTCCGATGGATCACCCCTTCTTGTCTGTATACAGCCCACTGCTGATGTTACTACTAAGGAAGCAGGTGTTGTCTCCCATGGTCGCACTCTCCGGACCTATTCCAACACTCGTTGCATGGTATTCGGGATGGATACTACTATGCTAGCGCCAACACCTTCTCCCTAGTATAGTATTGATAGTCTTGGAGAAAACTTGCTCTTCCTTGGACAAAACTATCCAATGATGGTGAAAGGCGATCCAACTGTTGTTGACACAACGTTACTACCATTTATGAGAAGCAACTGTATCTATACGTTGGACATTGCGGTGGTTCCCTACCCTGGTCGTGATATAGTAGGCCGCTTCAGCCTGGATGATCAGTCCTGCGTTGGTCTCGAGATTAACAGTAGTTGGCCCTTCCCAGAGAATCACTTGTGGTTCAAAGCAAGCGTTTCCAACACCGAGGATTGGTTGAGTTGAAGTTCATTTCATTGCTTGTTATTTGTTGTGTGATGAGAACTTTAGTATTTATAATGTATCCTCGTTGTCATTGTGGGTTGATGACCTGTTGTATGTAATAAAATGATATGCCTGTGATAAACTTACTAAATTTATGAATGGCTTTCGAGTCGCTTCTCTGAGTGGGTGCTGCGATGAGGCCAAAAAATATTTTCCAAATACATAATTGTACGTGCATTGCAACAGGTTATCGGATGAGGCCAATCAACAATAGTACACTATTTGTACTAGCTTCACATGCTGCACTATCTTTACGTCTACGTACGTAATACAACAAGTTTTAAACTTGAGACCAGCCACCCATCCTCACAAAGAACACTTTTTAACCTAGCACAGACTCCAGGAAATTTGGCCACAGTGTGAGGTGGGCCATATGTTAATGTGTTCGCTGTACGTAACCAGCACCTCGAATCCTTGATACTACTACTATAAGTAGTAGGAGTAGTAGGGTGGCATGGGCCAGAACAAGCATTCACGTCCAGGAGTACGGCACACGCCACCAGCACAACTTCCATCTGACACCATATTTCTTGGAGTCCGTGCTACAACAATCTCTTCAACCTCGTCGTTTCTCTAACTCAGCCATCGCGCGGCGGGCGAGGTGGGGGTTTGCCGATAGTCGGTTTCCTCAACTGCAGTCCCACTTGTAAGGCCAACTCCAACGCACGACCCCAAACGGACCTTTGTTTTGCCCGGATTCTGTCCGTTTGGGTAGGGCAATGGGGTCGTGTCCGGGCCATTTCTCGGATGCGGTGGCCGTCCGCCGAACGCGCGGACGCATCCCGGCCGCGTACATTTTTCTTTGCAAACACATATCTTTTTTTCATCATTGATTTTTTGGTACATGGAAATACATCACCAAAGTTTTGACTAGAAAAGCAAGACCAAAGAAAACAAGAACCACAAGAATACATTTTAGAAGATATCCTACTTCCATAACTGCTCCTGTAAGTTGGATTAGTGCCTTCTCGATGCATTCATTGTTTATCTGCGGAGGCTCGATCTTGCGTGCTTCTTTCTTCTTCGAGTGTAAAGAAGTAGACGTGTCTAGCCTCTATTCTATCAACAAGTGCACTAGTCTCATCTCTAGCCTCTATGATAGCTAAAAGTGCTAGAACATCTACTAAATTGCGCTCTATCAATATATTGTTGTACTCTTCTTCCCAATACCAAAACTTGCATCCATTCTACACAATAAAATTTTAAGTTAGCACAACTAGTCTAATCCGAGAGCACAACCGAAGATTTGGTCGAGTTCTTCCTTCTTTTGCCGAGACGTGGGACATCCAGCATCCAGGTCGTGTCATGCAAGAAAATAGAGTGGTAGTTGAAGCCACGTGATGTGCATCTTGGGTTAAACTGTAAATAGAATCTTACTACTCTTGAGTAACTCCAAAAGCGGCCACCGAAGATCTTTATTTGATTTGTTTTTCATCACCAGCATGTCGAGGTGAAAGATGTGCAGGTTCAGTGGGTCCTCTTGCGTTTTCACTGACATGTGGGACCGCATATGAGCAAACAGACGATGGGCTCCGCGCGTCTGCTGGCTGGCTGAGAAGAGAGATAGAGGAGGGCTGAGCACAGACTCTAGGAAATTTGTTCTACATAACCAGCACCTCGATATAGTGGCGTGGCATGGGCCATAACTAGCATTCATGTCTAGCAGTACGGCACACGCCACCCACACGAGTCCCATCCGACACCAATTTTCTTGGAGTCTATGCTACAGCCATCTCTTCTCCCTCCTGTTTTCTCAGCCATCGCGCGGTGGGCGGGGTGGGGGTTTGCTGATAGTCGGTTTGCTCAACTGCGGTCCCACTTGTAAGTGAAAATGCAACACAACACGCATTCCCCCTTGAGCGGCGTGCCGGACCAACCGTGTGGGGGTGCGACGCGAACACGGCAGGCTTTTCCTTTTGAACTTGTAACTTGTAAAATTTGGTTCTGCTCCATGGCGCGACCGATAGATAGAAATAACGATTTTCCCTAGAGTAATGAGAAGTTTGGTTCTGGCGCGGTTCATGCATGGAGTACGTACGAAAATTATGAAGTTGATGTGAAAGGTAAGATAATTACTAGTAGTACCATATACTACTACATGGATTTGACGGAAAGATAAAGATACATACGGATCCAACAACGACATCCTCACGCCCTAGTGCACCGGGTCACCAACCGACATGTGAGGAGCAGCGGCGTTGGCAGCAAGCTCAACGTGCTTCTGAACAATGCCCTCCAAGGTTTCCCTGCGGTCCAAGAAGGCCAGCGTCCTATCGTCCTCCTCTTGCATGTAGTAGTCCTTGTGGACAATTTACGTGTAGACGTGGGTGATTATGTCGATGGTGTCTTGCTGCGCCAAGCGCTGCGCGGCGAGCGCGACCTCGAGGTGGACATTCTCCAGCGCGACGGCGGGCAGTCGCAGGGCCACCAGTGCGTCGAAGAGGTTGTCACCATAGAGGCCGTTGAGGGTGGTAGGCATCACAGAGCCTGGGCGCGTGGGCTGGAGGCATACATCAAGGTCGTCCGCGAGCTTCTTGACGACTGTGAACTTGTCGAGGAAGCCAGCGAGGACCTCGTTGAACAAGGAGATGAAGCTGTCTTCCAAGCGGCCCCTCGCCCTGGCGGCCTCAAGCACTACCTGGAGACGTTCGTCGGTGCCGGGCCGTAGGCGGCGTCATGGACCATCTAGCACAGCCGGCTGATGCTCGCGCTCATCGCCTCCATGGGTCTAGCTTCTAGTCAACTGATCTTGCGATTGGAGTGATCACTCTTGCCCTTGGGTGCGTAGGTGCGTAGGATTTCATAGATTGGATTGGCGGGAGCCTTTATATGAGAAGTGTAGACTGCGTTGAATTCACGTGCGTGTTGGCCTTCTACTCCTCGCCCCTCTACTGCACCTGCCTTTGGCTGTATGACAGGTTGGCCATCCACCCGTTGGGCCCACGTGTCATACACCCAAAGGCAGGTGCAGTAAGTCAATGAAGCTGCGTCCCCCTCCGTGCCGGTGCAGTATAGTCATCTCACCGGACCTCTAGTTGGGGCCAAATGAGAGAACTTTGATGTTTACTGTTTTATTGGTCCCCTTTGCATTTTGCGCCAAGTTTTGACCTTTGATTTAACTAATAAAATGTTAATGCATGTAACCAAAAATGTTGTGTAAGTCACCTTACGAAAACCAAATAATCCCAAAACACTTAGGCACGATACATTAACTCCCTCCTCGTTCTTATTTCGTGGCATATCAACCAATGAGAGATGTAGAGACTACCAAACATCACATGCAGTGGTTAGTTCATTGCATGTAATCCTATTAAGTAGCAAAAATACATTAAGTTATTGTCGGATCACGGGTTCTGGCAAAACCCTTGAGGTTCGAACACTGGGGTGCGCACGAAGATCTCTCCTCTCCCACGCTCTCGCACTCCACGATCTCACAGACTAGCTCGCCGAACCCAAAGAACACGAGGACACAAGATTTATATTGGTTCGGGCCACCATTGTGGTGTAATACCCTACTCCATTGTGGTGGTGGTGGTTTGCCTCTTGGGCTGAGGATGAATAGTACAAGGGGAAGAAAAGCCTCTTGAGGTGAGGTGTTCTTGTGCTTGGTGGGTGTGTGGATGAACTGAGTGAGTTCAACACCCGTTCTCCCTTCCCTACTACGGTGGCTAGCCCTATTTATACAGGCCCCGGTCCTCTTCCCAAATATTGAGCGGGAAGGGATGCCAAAACGGCCGAGTTTGAAGGGGGACAGCTAGTACAACTTATCCTGACAAAAGTAGTCTTTGCCTGCCAAAGGCTCTGGTGGTGACACCGTCTTGGGCTCCACGGTGACCTCCGTCCTGCCGTCCTGCTAGTCTTGGTCTCATTGCACCGATATGGAAACCTTTGCTTGATGCCTCGGTACTCCTCGCCCGCGCTTGCCTCCTTAGCACCAAAGAGGAAGCAAGGACACTATGCGTGCTGGCGCCCGCCTGGCCTTGGTCGTCATCGCTTACGTCATGAGAACCTCGCAAGGTTTGCCTTGCCTTGATCTCTTCGCCCCTCACGAGCCAGCCTGGTGAGGCCGCTCCCGAGGAGGTATTGTGTCGTCCGCCTCACGAGGCTTGGCCCCTCGCGAGGGTCTTGAGTGCTTGCTGGCAAAGATGGGCCGTACGGGCCCACTTGCGGAGCCACGCCGTGGGCCGCAGGCAGGCAAGTCTGGGGAACCCCGTTCCCAGAACGCCGAAAGTAGCCCCCGGGCCCAAGGCGCGCTCAGACTTGGCTTCGATGTGAAGCCAAAGGGCAAGTGCGGAGTGCCGCGGGCCCCAATAGCCTGCGGCCTTGGTCGATGAATGGCGGTTGATTGGACGTGGGCGTCTCCGCTTCCCCATGGAGCCTCGGCAACTGCCCGACTTGACGAGTCCCTACTGCATGCAAGGAAAAACCATCATTACCTGCGATCGTGGGTGGTGCTGGTTGGCCTTCTCCTGCTATAAATGGGGAGGGGGGGGGGGGCGCGGAGGCCCCGTCGCCCATCTCTTCCCATTCCGCTCGCTTCCCCCCTTTGCTCCATTGCTAGTAGCGACAATGGCACCCATCCGAAGGTTTTTCGCTGCGGAGAAAGGAAAGACTCCCCGCGATGAGCCAGGGCCGCTTCCACCGAAGAAGAGGCCGGTCCACTGCCGTGACGTGGTGGTGATGCAGGAGGTGACAAGGCCTTGGTGCGAGCGGCCTCCTCCTGTGTATCCGTTATCCCTGTACGCCCAAGCCGAAGGCTCAGGAGGAAGAGGCGGCGAGCGGCGCCGCGCGCGCCGCGGCCATGGTCGCCGCACCGCGGTGGCGCGCGTCACCGCCCCCGGAGTCCATGCCGCGGACTCCTCACGCGAACTTGTGCTGTGGGCGGCGATGCCTCTGCGCACTTGGATCCGCTTCCCTTCCTTCTTCTCTGTCGAGATGCCGCTGAGGGGGGCCCTCGAGCTTTGGCTGCCGCACGCCGACTGCGACGCGCCGGCGACTGGAGCGGAACTTGAAGCCGTCTCCTCGGGCAAGATCTTCATGACCCGAGGCTGGGGTGAGGTCACTCGAGTGTGCCATGTGGAAGGCGCCCTCGCGATCCACTTCGAGTATGACAGCGCCTCCACACTGTCCTTCAAGGTCTTCGATGCGGAAGGCCGCTGCCTGGAGTGCTGCTCCGGAAGGGGCCGGCAGGATGGCGCGCAGCAGGGGGGCCTGCTGTCTGCATCGCCAACGACTCCTCTAGTAGCAGCAACGACGCTTGGGAGTCCAGCGATTCTCCTGAGCTCTACGAGACTCCGGAGACGAGCGACGACAGCTACGTGCCCCCAAGCTCTCGCCGCGTCCGGAGCAAGGCTGCAGCGTCCGGCCGTCGCCGCCGCTGATCTGGATGAGGTTGGCGCCAGCCTCCCATGGCCCACTGTTGATGATGGCGTCAACCACTGTGGCGCGTCTAGATAGGGCTGCTTGAATTTCCTTTCTTTTGTTCCCTGCAAGGAATCGAAAATAGCCCCGCGGGGGTGTGTAAAGGGCCTGTAATGTCTTTTGTTGATATCATCCGTATTATGAAATTGGGCGAGTGCGTGCCCTGTTCCGGCTCGGTTTTCCCTTTCTATCCTCGCGACGGCTTGGTGCTCTACACTGACAGGCCCTGGTCCCCAGGCAGGCTGCAGCCGTCGCTGGTATGCCAGGTCGCGATGCCGTGGTCAAGGCCAGGAGGTGAGCGGCCCGAGGTCCAGTAAGAGCTCCTGAGTCGCAATGCTCAGGAGGTCCCCTTTAGCGCGCAAGCGGCCACCGAAAGGTAAGAAAGGGAGGCGACGTTGCTGCAACAGAGCTGCAGCAAGTGAGGATCCCGTGTCATAGCGATTGGTGGATTCCGAGCGCGAACTTATCTTGGTAGTCTGGAGTAGTTTCCTTGCATTGCGTCAACTCATGCATGGCGGTCGTGGTGCATCTAGGTTAGGCCCGTACAAGTCTCCTCCTCTTCCCCATGCTCTCCTTCGTGCTCTACGTCCTCAGGTCCCGGCCCTCGAGCGAGCTCAGCCGCCGCTGGTATGCCAGGTCACGATGCCGTGGTCAAGGCCAGGGGGTGAGGGCTAGAGAGCCAGTAGGAGCTCCTGAGTCGCGATGCTCAAGAGCCCCCCTTTTAACGCGCAAGCGAATCGCATGGGAGGAGAGGGAGCCCGCGGCACCGCCCGCTGTTGTCCTCGGGAGGTTCCTGCAAGTCAACGCGAGGGGCACAGATTGCCATTATAATTGCCGGCCGACCACTGGCCGCTCCGTGGGAGAGTGGAGGCACTGAGGGCTTGGTGAGGTGACGCGCGCGGGGCGTGCCGCGGGCCAGAGCTCGTCCGCTCAGATTTGTCAACGTTGCAGGGACGGACCCATGCACAAGTGCCGTGCCGGTGTGAGCGGCTCCCGTGGTGGGTGACAATTAAGTAGGTGATAATTGC
The DNA here is from genome assembly GCF_002575655.3 of Aegilops tauschii subsp. strangulata. NCBI lineage: Eukaryota > Viridiplantae > Streptophyta > Magnoliopsida > Poales > Poaceae > Aegilops > Aegilops tauschii. Next base: position 250,145,028 of record NC_053038.3, read on the forward strand.
AGATAGATCAAACATGAGAAGCAAACTAGCTTGGGTAAATGTACGAACGATTCATGCCACTGGGTCGAACCCGAGCGGCTTGGGGATGATGCAACCCGTGGGGCGCCCCTAGCAAGGTAGGCTAAAGATGTAAAGGGATACATGCCACAGGGACGGACCCACGCAGCCTGGGAATGATGCAGCCTGAGGGGCGCTCCTAGCTAAAAGAACTTGAAAGATGTCACCTGGTTACATCGTGGAAGGGGTGTTGGGGCAGCCGAAGATGCGTGGTGCAGGGGTTGCTCCTCATGAGCCACCGGGATCCTGAGCCTCGGGAGGCCCTGGGGGTCCAGGTGATTCCTTGAGGACAGTCTCCATCTCCGCCAGGACTGCGTGATGCCTGGCCTCCTGAGCCGCCAAAATGCTGCGCAGGCCGCGCTAGAAGGCGGACGCCACGCTCGACAGGCCAAAGGGCATGCGAATGTAGCTGTGAGGTGGGCCCTCGCAGCGTCCCACGCGCGAAGGCCAGAAGGGCTCCTGAGATGCGGCTCTGTTGAGCCCTGGGACGTCGATGCAGACGTGCAGCCCGGCATCCTCGCCTGGATGGGGAGCTGCGCCCGGTGAGCGGCGGTCGCCGCGCATGGCTCTTGCATTATGCAGTTCTCGAGTGGTCTGGGCAATGAATTCCTGGGCGCCGGACGCTCCTCGTCCGGTGTCCTCCTGAGGGAAACGTGCTGCAAAGCACGCCTCCAAATGGTGCCCGAGCGCCTCCCTCGTGACGTTGGAAAGGTCTGAGGCCCTCTAGAAGAGAGCCCCCGAGCCCTTCCCGAGGAGGCTGCCAGGAGCGCCTTCCTATGCGAGGAAGGGAGGCGCCCCAGGCGCGGGCGCTGATCCTGACGAGGTACCACTTGCAGTGCTGCTCTCCTGAGGTCCGGCACGGAGTAGCTTCTTCTTCTTCTTCTTGGGGATGACCTCAGGAGGGTACTGCACTATGTTGTTTTCGGGGTCTTCGACTGACGCTGCTTGGAAGGCGCACTCGAGGGAGCACACCACATCTATTTCCTCGCAGGGGACTGTGATGATCCCGCCGCTTCCTGGCATCCTGAGGATGTTGTAGCCATGGTGCGTTACTGCCATGAACTTGGCCAGGGCCGGGTACCCGAGGATGGCATTGTATGGCAGACGGATGTGAGCGACGTCGAAGTTGATGAGCTCGGTGCGGTAGTTGTTGCGTTCTCCGAAGGTGACGGGAAGGCGGACCTGCCCTAATGGTGTGGTGGAGCCGTCAGTCACTCCTGAGAAGGGCTTGGTAGGCTGAAGCTGATCGTATGGCACTTGAAGGCTGTTGAACGTCTCGACGGACAGGACGTTGAGCCATGCGCCACCGTCGATGAGGGTCTTGGTGACTTGTACGTTGCTGATGACGGGTGAACAAAGCATCGGGAGAGCGCCAGCGGTTGCCGCGCACTTGAGCTGATCTGCCGAACTGAAGGTGATGGCGCACTTGGACCACCTGAGCGGGCGCGTGCCTCGAGCCTGGGGAGGACTGCGTTCACCTCGCGAGAAAACTTCTTGAAAATGCGTTGAGAGGCTGGGGCTTGAGCTCCGCCTAGGATGCAGGCGATCGCACACGACTCTTGGAAGCCCCCAGCCCCCTCGTCCTGATGATGGTCGTCGTTCCTTCTTGGTGGTGGAGGCAGAGGAGGAAGACCGGCGTTGCCCTAAGGGCGGTCCTCGCGAGGCCGATCCCTCCAGGCGCCCTCGCGAGGCTGGTCCTGCCAACAGTCTTCGCGAGGCCGGTCACGCCACTCCTGGCGCGGGCCAAGGTCGTCCCAGCGTCCTCCGCCACCTCCTCCTCCTCGGCCGTAGCCCCGGTCATTGCGCTCGGGGCGTCGACCGAAGCGTCCATCTCGAATGGCCCTGAGCTCTTGACAGTCGTTGGTGTTGTGGCTATGCACGTTGTGGAAGACGCAGAATGGTCGGCTGCTCTTGGATGGCTCAGGCTGGTCTCTGCCGCGCTTCGTGTCTGGCTCCGCCACGAGCACGGCCACTCCCTTGCGCTTCACGTCCTTGGCCTTGGCTTTCTTCTCTTCTGGGTCGGCAGCTGGGAGCTCGAGGAGGGAAAGGCGCCCTTCCTCAGCCCTTGCGCACTTATCGCCAGGTTGAACAGCTCCAGGGATGTGCATAGCTCCTCGTGGATGGCGAGCTCCTCCTTCATCTTGACGTCGCGGACGCCGTCAGAGAACGCTGAGATGATGGCCTCGTCCGTCACCTTGGGGATCTTGAGGCGAACGTTGTTGAAGCGCTGGATGTACTTCTGGAGGGTCTCTCCTGGTTGTTGCTTGACGCGGCGCAGGTCACCCGCATTCGGGGGGCGGTCGCGAGTGCCCTGGAAGTTGGCGAAGAAGCGGTCGCGCATCTCGTCCCAGGAGGAGATCGAGCCCGGAGGCAGGTTTAGGAGCCACGAACGAGCGCCGTCCTTGAGCGCCATGGGGAACCAGTTCGCCATGACTTTCTCGTCGCCGTTGGCCGCCTTGATGCTCAGCTCTTAGAGCTGCAAGAACTCTGTAGGGTCGGGGGTACCGTCGTAGCGAGGAGGCAGATCTGGCTTGAACTTGCCCGGCCAGGCGACGCTACGCATCTCGGGGGTGAAGGCGCGACGGCCTGCCGTGGTCACCGGGGCCCGCCGTGGAGGTGGAGCTTGATCTTGGTGCCTGCGCGCCGCCACGGCAAATGGTGCAAGGCCCTGCCGCGGCAAGCGATCCTGACGTGGCGGTGCGAGGAGCGGTGGAGCGTTCTCTTGCGGTCGAGGGACTTCTTGACAACTTCTTTCTTCATGCGCGGGTGCTTGGCGCGGCGGGTCGCACCATGGGGCCGCGTGCCTTGGCGCCAGGGCGCCATCTCGGTGCAGAGGTGGTGGAGGTGCTCCATGAGCTACGTCGCCCGTAGCCGGCGGTGGACGAGGCAGCGAGAGGGACGGTGCAGGGGAGCCCCCTGTGGCGCTGACGAGCTCGGCGATGCGGTCCAACCAGTCCTCGTAGAGGTCGTCGACCGGGCGGTAACACAGGAGCTCGCGCGCCATGAGTAGCGCGGCCTGCACATCCTTGGGAGCACGACGAGCATGAGACGATGAACCGGCGGGGGTCAGCGATGGAGTGGCGGTGTGGCCATCCCGCTGCACCGAGGGGTGCAACGAGGACGTCTGCTGCTCGTTTCCAGCCGGGCCGGTGGCAGCGTTGGTGGCGGGTGACGGAGAACGACGGGGAGGCCCGCCGATAGGAGCCGTCTGGGCGACGCGGGCGGTGAGGGCGGCCCGGCACTCAGCGCGGGCACGACGAGCGTCCGACATGGTTGTGGTGGAGCGGCGAAACACGGATCGACGAGAGGAAAGCTTTGACGCGCCCCTACCTGGCGCGCCAAATGTCGGATCACGGGTTCCGGCAAAACCCTTGAGGTTCGAACACTGGGGTGCGCACGAAGATCTCTCCTCTCCCACGCTCTCGCACTCCACGATCTCACGGACTAGCTTGCCGAACCCAAAGAACACGAGGACACAAGATTTATACTGGTTCGGGCCGCCGTTGTGGTGTAATACCCTACTCCAGTGTGGTGGTGGTGGATTGCCTCTTGGGCTGAGGATGAACAGTACAAGGGGAAGAACAGCCTCTTGAGGTGAGGTGTTCTTGTGCTTGGTGGGCGTGTGGATGAACTGAGTGAGTTCGAGACCCGTTCTCCCTTCCCTACTACGGTGGCTAGCCCTATTTATAGAGGCCCCGGTCCTCTTCCCAAATATTGAGCGGGAAGGGATGCCACAACGGCCGAGTTTGAAGGGGGAGAACCAGTACAGCTTATCCTGACAAAAGTAGTCTTCGCCTGCCAAAGGCTCTGGTGGTGACGCCGTCTTGGGCTCCACGGTGACCTCCGTCCTGCCGTCCTGCTGGTCTTGGTCTCGTTGCACCGATATGGAAACCTTTGCTTGACGCCTCGGTACTCCTCGCCTGCGCTTGCCTCCTTAGCACCAAAGAGGAAGCAAGGACACTGTGCGTGCTGGCGCCCGCCTGGCCTTGGTCGTCATCGCTTATGTCATGAGAACCTCGCGAGGTTTGCCTTGCCTTGATCTCTCCACCCCTCACGAGCCAGCCTGGTGAGGCCGCTCCCGAGGAGGTCTTGTGTCGTCCGCCTCGCGAGGCTTGGCCCCTTGCGAGGGTCTTGAGTGCTTGCTGGCGAAGATGGGCCGGACAGGCCCACTTGTGGAGCCACGCCGTGGGCCGCAGGAAGGCCAGTCTGGGGACCCCCGTTCCCAGAACGCCGACAGTTGTCTCGCCAATAGGAATAAAACAATACACCATGTATTTATTTACAGAGGGAGTAGTACATTTTTTGTGACATGCATTACTAGATATTGCTAGTCAAATACTAAATCCAGATGGACGTGGTAGTACTACTAAATCCAGACGGTGGTGCTAGTACTAGTAGTAGTACTACCAATGTAGTAGCACTGTACTACCCGTTGGTCAAATTATTACGTGCTGCTCCTCACAGTGAAGTGACAAGACCCTACGCTGGAGATGACACCTGAGTATAGGCGCCGTGTTCGGCATACCATAGTCAGCCTCACCGTCTGCAGTCACTATCATCATGGCTGTAGACCTAGCCTGCTTACAACTAGCCGTGTTCGACATAATTTCCCGTGCGTAGATGCCCGTGCATTGCATGGAACACCAAGATTGGGGGTGGACGGCGCCGACAGCGGCCATCGCGCCAGGTTTTTCCATGGCCTTCTAGATGTGGTGGGGAGGAGATAAGGCTGATTGTGAGAGACAAGGAGTTGTTTGTAAATAGGGAACAAGTGCGGGCATCTTTTTGCAAAACTGGAGAAGTTTGGTTTGTATGCGTCAGATCTAGATCCGACGGCTATTGGTGAAAGATGGCAGGCACAACATCATCACCAACTCAGGACCTGTTTGATTCGCAGGATTTTGAAAACGCAGGAATAGGACACGGCAATATTACAAGTTTCAAACTGATATTACAAATGTTAGGAGTAATGATGCACCTACGAAGAGGGAATTACTAGGAAGTTTATGTAAGAACTTTCGTTACTTTAGGTGGATGCAGCATTATCGTACAAACTAAAATCCACCCCCTGACATGTCACTAATGGGCAAATAAGTATTCGAGTCTCTGGACACTTGATGTTTCAAAAACAAATCCAGCTTCTGCGGAGACTTTGTCATTTAGGCTTAGACGCTTGCGGTGATCAGCACACCATTCATTGTTGCGCCAGAGAACGCCAAACCTCATTATCTTGAGCACACTTGCCTCCAGAACAAACAACCTGGCCAATTTAATCTCAGATGTGCTACCTCGGTAGTCGATCAAATCAATTTCTGTAAGATGGAGATCAAGGCATTCGATGAGATTGTTATAGTGCAGCACATTTTTCACTTTCGGGTCTTTTTTATCTGCAAAAGAAGAGAACATATTAGAGCAGCTGGCTGTATAAGATTGCAGTGTCATCAAGAGGTACCAATATCATCCGCTCATACGATAGGGTTGGCTGGCTAGTGATATTTTTTCACTCACTCTCTCTCTCTATCTCTCTTTCTCTTTCCACTCATTTACCTAGGAGTACGTGAAGAGCTTGGGCATTTGTTGCCTTCCACTATGTGGCCGATGCCATATTTCGCAAAAGTATGCCACATAATACGCATCGATGTCAAATCAGAAGATTTTGGCACCGCTCTCGCGATGTGAGAGAGTTGGCACCGCTGTGCACACAAACCCACATGTATAAACAAATCAATCAAACCAACTACACCAGCCTCTCACTCTCCCAAACAAGTGTTTTTTTATTGCCTCAGTCCTCTCTCTCTCCCACGCAAGTGTTTTTTCATTGCGTGAGTTAATTTGGCAAAAGAACAAAGTAGGTGATCCAGATTGGGGCACCGGGTGAGCAATGGAGGGGCATCAATGCCAAATGCATCACAAGTGAATTTGGCACGTGTTTTGGCCTACATAGTGGAGGCCGTTATAGCCCACTTTTGTACTACCTCTTATTTAGTATAATATTTTGACCATAGATTTACGTAAGAAAATGCCAATGCATGTCACTAAAAGTTACACCATTTGAAATTATGTTCAAATATGAATCCAACGATATAGTTCTTAGTGACATGCATTGACATTTTGTCAGTTAAATCTATGGTCAAATTTTGATACTACAAAATAGGAAGAGTAAACCAGGACGGAGGTAGTACTTGCTCTTAGGGTAACCATAGAGTTACTGGAGTAGTCTAAGTTACTTTCCACTATGACTAGCCTAGTCTACTATAGTAGTACAACAAAAAAACAATGCAGGTGATCACGTGAGAAAAAATACTAAAAACATTTCTTTCGGTGTAGTGCGTAGATGCAGTTTTGAACACTACACTTGTCATAGTAATTGGGGAAAATGATGAAAAAATTGAGCTACATTGTGATTACCGTTTACTAATAGGAAAGAAGTTTCACCTCGATGAGTAGCTTCTCCGTGCACGGAAAGCATGTAAGGAATCCACCAACTTGATCCAGATTGGGGCCGATAGAATTTATTGCCAAGATCTTCACTGTGCGCATAGACTGGGTCAAGCTTGTGGGAATCATTTTCTGGAAGACGGTCATAAATACATCAAGAAGAAATTTAAAAATGTGAATTTCAAGAAGACGGAGAAGAAGATGAGTGATGTACCTGAGCGATTACGGATCCAATAAAGAGTTCAGAGAAATTGGCAGACGAGTGCACCAACGCTGTCACTTTCGGCGCGTCAATGACCCGGATTTTTGCTGGACCTTCTAGATCCGATACAAGCAATCTCTCAAGGAAAGGCACATTCTCAATGACCATAATGTGGAACAGCTGGAGTGATCTCTTCCCAATTGATGTCTTGTTGCGGGGCCAACAAGACACATAAATCCATCGAAGATTCGTCGAGGCGATGTGGAGGCTAATGAACCCGTGGATCTGCTCAAGACGAAGGTACTCGAGCGCAGCACAGCTGCGGAGCAGGTGCTCCATAGCCTTCTTTGAGATGACAACGTCGAAGAGGTCAAGCTGCTTGAGTTGAGGGAGAAGAAGGGCGAGCGCGGCATTAATCTGGGGAAGATAGTAGGAGCTGAAGCTGGCGCGGCGCAGCGTTGGCGTGAGGCGGAGCGCGGACGGCGGCAGAGAGCGACATCGTCTAGCTTCAAAGCTGAGCTCCTCGAGCTGATCTAGGGCGGGGGATAAGAACCACTCGTCGAACTTGGGTTGGACCTTGCAGTTGGTACTGAACATGTGGATGTCAAGGCGTCTGGCTGGCCCAGGGTGCGATGAAAGGATCTTGGAGACTGCGGCCATGCGTTTGCAATCCCCGTCGCAGAGGCAGCTGTCGATGCGGCACCAGAGGGGGCGCCATCGCCGGGAGAGTAGGGCGGTCCGCACAGCAGATTTGGTGGGGAGGAGGCCGATGATGACGAGCAGCATGTCGTCGGGGAGGCTGCTGATGAAGTCCAGGCTCACCGGATGCGGTTTTGGCTCGAGCCACCTCCGCTTGTTAGCTGCCTTGCCGTCCATCTCAACCGGTGGTGACGCCGGTGTACACGTGTGCTGGTGTGTGTTGTGTGCTGGGTGTGCGTGAGTGCGTCCTTCTGTGCATGCCGCCGCGCAGTGGTGAATTGTGCACGAGTGCGTCCTTCACGCAGAAGAAGTGTGTCCTCAATGCGCCCTCAATTTACTAGCGTGTGGGGTGCTACCCCGAGTGGTTTCAACTTTGTTTACTTCACCACGTGTCAGATGGGCCTCTAGTTTACTTATTTTCACCCACTGCCGCATGGGCCAGCACACGAAGATACAGAACACGAGCTGACAAGGCAGCATGTGGACTGGTTGACCGGTCAACTAAACAATATACGGAGCTATACGCTGACACAGTGAGCGTATAATCCGTCGGTATAGAGTGTTCAAGTGAGAGGGGAGGCCCGTGAGAGATAGCAGAGAGAGAGAGAGAAAGAGCTACTCCCTCTGTTCGATAATGTAGTTCCAACATTTTTTTTAAAAGTCAAACTTTTGAAACTTTGATCATGTTTATAAAGAAATTACTTATATCTACAATACCAAAGATAAATGATAGTATGAAGTAAGTACATGTTGTGATGAATCTAATGATCGTTCCAGATGTAAATGTTTTTCTCCACATATACCTGGTCAAACTTTTCTGAGGTTTGACTTTTCAAAACATCCATATGCTTATGGACGTGAGAGAGTCCCTAACTAGAGAGAGAGAAATAGAAAGAGAGAGTGAAAAAAGTGTGTGTGCGTGTGTGAAAGAGACATGGACAACACTCGATAAAAGTCGAGAAAAAACGTGTGTGTCTTATGCAAACATATCACACATGCATCTTCGACAATGGAAGCAAGGTGAGGAGATAGTGTCTGGCTGTTTGCAACCGAGAGAGCAAGACCCCTAGCACGTGGCCAAGAGGGGTCTGAAAAACAAGGGAGAGAGGTCGAGAGAGACGTACGGAGAAAATGCAGACATGGGGAGGAGAGAGTGTATGTTTGTCATAGAGAGATCCCCTGGAGATCGTGATGGGACTACATGGGTGGGAGATCGAGTGACAAGGTGTGTGCGCGATAGAAGATACCCCGAGAGATATCAAGATAGACGTATGGATGGAAGGAGACAATACGTGTGTTCCTGATGGCTAGTGAGAGATAATCATACTTAGGGGGGGAGTGCTTGCGCCTATGATGGAGTGAGTGATTATGGTACTTATTAGGGGGGTGCGTGTCACATAGAGAGAGAACAAGGGCAGAGAGTGTTGGATGGGTCTATATGTATAGCGCGAGCGAGACATGTGTATGTGTGAACCAGGGAGATATAAAGTTTGAGAGAGATTGAGGAGCCCCGATAAGGCTGAGTGGTGCGTCAGATAGCTGAGAGGGGGAAAGAGATATTCCATCCGCTCGATAATGCAGTGCATGTAAATTTTTTAGAAGTCAAACTTTGGAAACTTTGATCAGGTTTACGCAAATGTTATTTATATCTACAATAACAAAGATACATCATACCAAACTACATCTCATGGTGAATCTAATGGTATATGTTTGCCATTCTAGATGTAATTGTTTTTCTCCACGTACATGGTCAAACTTTGTGATGTTTGACTTTTCAATAAATCAATATGCTATGGACCGAGGAGAGTGCCTAAGTCGAGAGAGATCAAGTGCGTGTGAAGGAGAATGAGTAAGTGTGCAAAAATAGTATGTGTGTGAAAGAGAAAGTGACAACAAACGATAAATTAGAGAGAGAGTGTGTTTTTTCGTTTCTTAGGCGAACATATCACGCATGCATCTCCGAGATAGAAAAGCGAGGTGAGGAGATACACGAAGATAGCTAGTGTGTGATTGTTTGCAACAGAGAGAGACACCCCTATAGCACATGTCCAATAGAGGTCTAGCCAACAAGGAACAAAGGCCGAGAGGGACACATGGAGAACATGGACGCATGGGGAGGGCGAGAGGGTGTGTTTGTGATAGAGAGATCCCCTCGAGATCGTGAGGGGACTATATGGTGGGAGATCAAGGGAGGTGCATGCGCGATAGAAAGATGCCCCGAGAGAAATCGAGATAGACCATGCACATGTTTGTGATGGAGACTAAGATTAGCTAGTCATATACATATAGGGGGGACTGTGTGTGCCTACAATTGAGTGAGAGACCATCATACTTGGCTAGCTAGGCATGAGATTGTGTGTGTGTGCGTGTGAGATGGAGAGAGAACGAGCGAGAGAGATAGAGTTTTAAATGGTCCTATTGAGTGCGAGTGAGATATGCATGTGTATGTGCGACCCAGGTAGATGGAGAGTTTGCGAGAGAGGGGGAAGAGCTCCAAGACGACAGAGTGGTGCGTGAGAGAGTTACGGGCAACGAGCCAAGGAATTTGTGTGCGTACGATGAGTGCACCCAAGATATCTAGCTTGGACTAGAGAATCATACATAGTGTGCGAGAGAGACCTATAGATGGAGTATATATGCATGCGAACTAGAAAGACCCCCCCCACACACACACAAAGAGAGAGAGAGAGAGAGAGAGAGATGGAGAGAAAGCGAGAGGGACCAACAAGGTTTGTGTGTTGGATGCGTGCGACAGAATTGAAGATTGTCAGCGAGAGACAGAGAGAGAGAGCAGGAGTCCGGGAGAGGGGGAGGTCGTGTTTTATGCATCAAAGACTGATATAAACCATGTTTTGATATAAACTTGCATTCAAATATTTAAATTGGAGAACATGTTGTCTGCAATCCACACATGAACGGATATATGCGTATATCAAACAAGTTCATTAATTTGACTTTCAACATGTTCATGGAGTACTATAGTACTGTACAACATGCTACTCGATTGAGGTGTTCAATTTTGGATTTAGTTCACTATTTTGACCTGGTGAACGAGCTATTTCATTGAATCGAGATATTTCATTTTGGGTTTGATTCTCGTTTTTGAGTGGGTCAACTATTTGTCATATAGTAAATCGCTAGCAACGAGCATGTAAAAACACATTACTCCCTAGCATCATCTCTCCATCTAAAAAAGAAGTGGCAAGCTAATATTTCAAAATTTGATTCGAATCGACTTGGTAAGGTAGACGTGGATGCTTGTTCTCCCAAATTTTGAACAAACCGTTAAACATCCTCCGCTCGGTGGAATTCGCCTGAGCAAATAAATGGGAGATGCGAAATTACCGTCCTATGTGGGACACGCATCAATTGGCCCGTTGTACATCGAGGGTAGGTTCGTAACTTCATCGAAGCGCGCCTTCTCCTCGGCCTAAATGACATGTGCCGAATAATTCATAAACCATGGTCGGCAAAACACGCTCTCCTCGCCCGAAATAGCTCGCGCCCACTATTTCAAAACACGCTCTCCTTGCCCGAAATCGCTCGCGCCCACTATATTTCAAAACACGCCCTCCTCGCCCGAAATCGCTCCCGCCCACTATTTGGGGAGAAGCAAAGTTACTCTACTATCCCCGACCCTCAGTACACAGACCCAAGCCGAGAAACCGAAAGGCAGGGGTAGAACTGTAACTCCCCCTCACATTTCAGACAAATGCGTCCGTAAAACATGGTTCCACTCCCCTCCCAATCCCCCCATTCATACCTCGTGGGCGCCAAATCACCTTCTCCCGAGCCGCGAAACCTCAGCCCCTCCTCCATGGTGCCCCCACCGCACCAATTTCACAGCCACCCTCCTCCCCAATGCCGGAGACGCTATCCATTTGCCGTCGTGCACTGGGCTGTGTGCCTCTTACTCCGTGCTGCTGGAGCTGCCTCGACAACGGCCGCGTGAAACGTACCGGAGCCAATTCACCCCCGCCGTTGTTCACGGTGCTGGAGTGGCTCCAACTTCGGATCCGTCCAGAGTCCCGGTGCTGCTTCCCCGTAGCCGTCAATCGTCACGACATCGCTGTTTCCCTGCCGCCGGTCGCCACCGCAACCGCGCCGGCCTCACCGACTCGGCAGCTGGACCTGCCTACTTCACCATGCCGCCAGATAGGTCGCACCCTCTTCTTTTAGTTGTATAAATTTTTATTCTGTGCCAATCGATTCCCAATAGGAAGCAGCACCCCTCGAGGCGGCGGAGCTCCTAGGCTGCCGGTTGGCTGGTGTCTAACATAAGGGTGCGGGGCCGCAAGTTTGTCGCGGAAGTAGTGCTTAGATGGCTACCATAGAGTTGCGTGGGTTGATTCCTAACAGTGTCAGCCGGGAGGCACAAGACGGCCATCAAGCCATCCGGCGTAGATCGAACAGTACCAAAATAAAATAAAATCGTGTGACCCCAATTTAGTCTTCACTCAACAGACGTGTGACCACTCTCGTACCTTGTTGTTGATCTCTTAGTGTATTTCTTCAGATCAAAGAGATGTGTCGTTCTTAACATTATGCGTTATCTGCATCTTTAGCCACACCGTCTTCCGACTCACCGCAGCTGCTCCAACAAGGGAAGCATACACTAGAAGGGAGCTATAGTCCCCACTCAACAGTTCCCTACATCGAATGCGCGTGCCCGACATGGACAGCCACAACAACTGCAGGGCCATAGACACGTCAACACATGATGCTCACTCCTATGGATGGCGGCCAGATAGGTTGTACCCTCATCTTACTTGTGTGCAATAGATTATGACATTTCACTGTATATTCATGCTGATCTCTTACGGGTCTTGTTCAGGAGTTAACGCTGTTCCATAGTTCAGCTCAGATACTTGTTCTTTAGGTAACGCTGTTCCATAGTTATCATCCATCAGCCAATGCTATCCCACAGGCTGGTGATTATAGTATTATACCACTTCTAGTAGTACCTATGTTGTTCTTTAATACTTTTGTGTGCCATCTAGTTAATCTCGAGTACAAACGATACATATTCTGTAGCTTTCATCTATGTTTTCCCTTTAGTTTTTGAGACCTGTTGCTGCTAGTTAACCCCAGTCCTACTATTTATGTCGTCTCCTACAGGCACTCAATACATAAATCTAACTACTAGTTGTCTTCCATGCATGTCAGATATAATTGCACACACCGATATATCCACAAGAACCTCACGAAGCAATGTAAAGGCCAATAAACTTGATGTCAATGATACCCAATATGATGGAACATGTAAAGGCAGTTCTTCAGAAGACTTGCAGAAAGATGTTGAATCATGTTCACCCCACAAGGTCCTTGCTCTAACTTGGCCCGTGATATGGGTACAACATGCATATAATGTCCTGGAGTGTATCTACTCTATTGCAATGCCATGTGCTTAGCATGCTGATCATGCATGTAAATATGTCATGCCTTCCTGTTTTTCAATACCTATTCCATTCATGATAACATGTTTTCAAATTCAAGTACTGTCATTCTACTCTATCGCAATGCCATCTGCATAATTTGGACATCATGCTTCTAATATCTTATGCATTCTTATTCATCAGTATGTACTTCATCTGTCTACCATACCATGTTTTTTTACATTGAAGTGTTGTTCTAGTGCTCTATTGCAATGCCATCTTAGTTTCCCAATCATACACCTGTATGTTGCCTTAGTTTTTTCTGTACGTATTCCGCTAGCATACAGTTTTACATTCAACTAGTGTTTTTTAATGTGTTGTCCTGTCATATCCCTAGCTCTTACACCATAGTCCCTCCGTCCGGATTACATGTTGCCGAAATGGATAAAAAAGGATGTATCTAGAACTAAAATACGCCTAGACCCATCCATTTTTCCGGATGGAGGGAATACATGTCAATATGTCATGCCTTTCTATTCTTCAGTCCCTATTCCATCTCTCTACTGTAGCATGTTTTATAATTGAAGCACTATTCTTCTATACAAGGCATGCAAGGGGAAGACGACTATGTTAGAATCTGAAGGGTTACAAACCAGGTCTTTGCAAAAGATCCAAACGCCAGGAGATAATAAACCAACTCCAGTTTTTATAGATACTGCTCCAGCACAGAGAAACCCAACTCCTAATGATAATAAGCAGATTCCAGTGGCCAAAGAACTAGTCCGCTCCAGTCCAGCAAAAATATGTCAACTCCATTCTAAGAAGCGTGTGCGTATCCTTGCATCATGAAATTTTATAGCATGCTGATCATATTTTCTACATGTTTACCCATCTCTCTTTCAGAAAATAAGCTTAACAGATAGAAGAATTTCTGCACTGGTATTGTCTGTGAGGAAAGATTCTTGCAGGAATTCTCCGTGCTCCAATGCAGATGTAAGTACCTGTTGTATATCACTATATTTTTACATCAGCATGTATTTTGTTAATCGACGTGAATCCAACCTTTATCTGATCTAAATTTAGTTGTAGAAAAATGTATGATTAAAGGCCACAATGTTGATTTTTGTAAGGAAAACTGCCTGGTAGTTTTGTATCCTGAGCTGCATGAGTGTACTATCTCATATCAGTGGGTTTGAATACTTTGGTTCTGCAGTGGGTTTTCAGTGTTTTTTTACTGTGTTGTCCTGTCGTATCCCTGGCTCTTACATCATACTCCCTCTGTCCGGATTACATGTTGCAGAAATGGATAAACTGGATGTATCTAGAACTGAAATACGCCTAGACCCATCCATTTATTTCCGGATGGAGGGAATACATGTCAATATGTCATGCCTTTCTATTCTTTAGTACCTATTCCATCTCTGCTGTAGCATGTTTTATAATTGAAGCACGATTCTTCTATATAAGGCATGCAAGGGGAAGACGGCTATGTTAGAACCTGAAGGGTTACAAACCAGGTCTTTGCAAAAGATCCAAACACCAGGAGATAATAAACCAACTCCATTTTTCATAGATACTGCTCCAGCATAGAGAAACCCAACTCCCACTGATAATAAGTAGATTCCAGTGGCCAAAGAACTAGTCCGCTCAAGTCCAGCAAAAGAATGTCAACTCCATTCTAAGAAGCGTGTGCATATCCTCACATCATGAAATTTTATAGCATTCTGATCATATTTTCTACATGTTTCTTACCCATCTCTCTTTTAGAAAATAAGGTTAAATGATAGAAGACTTCCTTCTTTGGGATTGTATTCGAGGAAAATATCTTGCGGGAATTCTCTGTGCTCCAATGCTGATGTAAGTACCTGTTGTATATCACTATATTTTTACATCAGCATGTATTTTGTTAATCGGCGTGAATCCAACCTTTATCTGATCTAAAATTAGTTGTAGCAAAATGTTAAAGGCGCCAATGTTGATTTTTGTAAAGAAAACTGCCTGGTAGTTTTGCATACTGAGCTGCATGAGTGTACTATCTCATATCATGCACATTACTGAATTGTAGTGCTGCTCTGGTTGCCCATTCATTCAATGTGTCAATGTTGCTTTCGTATTACCTTACCTGGCTGACGATAGCTGTGCCATATTGTGTTAATTTGGTGTTGGCTAGTTGCCCAAATGTTCGTTGTGCCAATGTTGCTTTCCTATTATCTGACTTGGCCAATGATAACAATGCTAGTGTGTTAATTTGGTGCAGGCTGCTGAAGATAAGAAGACAAACTCTAAAAACAGCAAGGCAACCCCATTGTTTCTTTCCAATAAATCTAGGCGAGGTAATATGGCAATAACTCATGATTAATCTGTTTGGTTCCCCTCCTAATTTATGTTATGATGCAGTGGTCGAGACACTCTCCACTATCAATAATACAAGCCTGCCAAAATCGCCATCTGAATCTGTTCAGTATCCTCTGTCTCGAATGCAACGGAAAAAATGTATGTTTGTGAACCAATTAATGGCTGAAGCAATGATGGAAATGGTGGAGGAATCAGAGGTGCAGAGTCGTGCAACACAACAACTAATCAATGTTTTTAGAGATAGTGTAGCAAAGCAGCAAGAACTTGCCCACATGCTTATGGGCGTCATCCGTGCTGAGGTTGCAGATTGTGACATTGTAGATCGTTAGGTTCTGTTCATTTATTTGCACTGGCATCAATCTTTGATTGCCCAGTGGATGTAATTTCCTATAATATATGCTGGATGTGCAACATTTTTCCCTGTATGTCATACCTTTGCTTGATCGGTTTTGGTCCTGTGCATAATTGCTCGTCGTAATGGGCTCAAATTATCTAATTTGGCCTAAAGACATGTACGAACTTTAGTGGGCCCATTAAGTTAATGGGCCCTTACCAGGCCGAAAGTTAATGGTCTGCCCTCTTAAATCCCGGGTCATTAACAGGCCGACATCGAAGCAGGCAACAGGTGGGCCCAATTGATTTCACGGGCCGTTAACATGCCGTTACTAAGTTCGGGCTACATATGGCCCAACTATACTGTGGGCCTTTAGCAGGCCAAAAGAGACAGCGGGCTTGTACTGGACCATGAAGAGCATGGGCCGCTAAGAGCCGAAAGTTAGGTCGTATTGTAAATGGCCCAACTGTGTTGTGGGCCTTTTGCAGGCCGAAAGAGAAACCGGGCTGGTATTGGACCATGAAGGGCATGGGCTGTTAAAAGGCCAAAACTCAGGTCCGACTACAAATGGCCCAACTCATTTATGGTCCGTTAACAGGCTGAAAGGCACACAGGGCCGGGAATTGGCCCAACACTTAAATGGGTCGCTAAAAGGCCAAAACTCAGGTCCGACTACAAATGTCCCAACTGATATATGGGCCGTCAACAGGCTGAAAGACACACCGGGCCGGAAATTAGCCCAACATTTAAATGAGTCGCTAAAAGGCCGAAAGATGTACGTCGTGAAAATTGGCCCATCCATTGAATTGGCCGTTAACAGGCCGAAATCTCATCAGGCCGATATTGAGCCCAAATATATAGCGGGCTGTTAACGGGCTCAAACTGATGATGGGATGCAATGGTGTCAAATCTTTAATGGGCCGTTGACGGGCCGAATTGGCACATCTCATATGGGCCGTGGGCTTAAATGGACATGACACAAGTAGGCCTTATATGGGCCGGCCTACTAATTTTTACTGGGCCGGCCTTTTTCACCGGAATGGGCCACTATTGAGCCGTGCCACGTGTCGACCTATCATAGGCACCTCCTGTCCAATGAGTGGATGAAATCTGTCCCAACGGTGAGGCAACACGTGTTTCCTCCGGCCAATGATGATTTTACACGTGGAAAATCCCCATTGGTCCGGGCTGTTAACGGGTTATCGGATCCAAAACCGGACCCGATAGCTTAACGACATTCCGTTACTGTGGATGCCACATGTCGGTCACCCTTGACGAAAGCACTTCTGTGACGCGCGATTTATCGTCATGGAAGTGGACACTTCCATGATGATAATTTTGGTAATGTCATGGAACACTTCTACGACAGCACAGGTATGACTATCTTGATTCTGTCATAAAATCGTCATGGATGTACATGCATGACAAAAAAGCGACCTACTGTGACAAACACGTATCATCACGGAAGTGTATTTTTTTGTAGTGTTTATTATTGCCTCTAGGGCATATTTCCTTCAGTATGGTGACTTATTGCTTTTTTACACAATGTATGTTGCGTTTTGCATTCTGATTCATAAGCGAGATTCCATTTGGAAACATCTATGTCTGAATCTAGTGACCACATGGATATGTAATTACTACATCTATACTACATCTATCAACTGCATAGATAGACATTTTGTATTGCCAATGATATAAGTTATCAGAAAGAGATTCCACCTCTAGACAATAGCTGGGTATCTACATGAACCCTTCTGCTATAATACTTGCTCTATGTTTCACCACCTTGTTGTTCTCATTCTGTCTCCAGAAGAAAACTAGTGTAGGTATTGCTTATGTGAATGCCTTCCCTTTATTGAGCAAGATCATTTCTGCCTATATTATACCCTCTACTTGAGTTCAGTCCGAGTGTTGTTCACACTTTGCCATGGCCATGGTGTTTGGATATGAATCATTTGAAAGGTTTTTGCAACTTGTTGAAAAATATATGTCGACAATTGTACACTTTTGGTTATATGTTTCTCCAGAATCTATATATGTATATATAGTTGATGAAAATATCGTCACCCATGGTGACTGTTCGCGATTTCCAATGCGGTTGAGTCGGGTATTCCGATGTACCGGTCATTGTGTGCAGTACGACATGGGTTGGTGGAGGTTTCGCATCCACTAGGTGTATACTACCCATTACGTGTCTGCCAATGTGAAGTTGACTTGCATTTAGTGATTCAGAGGCCTCGATATCCTTGCTTGCGAGAAGCCAAATTCTGGTGTAGTATTGCCATACTTCTCCCTGTTGCTGTGAACGGGCAGTTGAGTGGTTTTTGTTGGTACCTCCACTCTTTCAAGCATATTTTTGCAGGATTGTAGGATTGTGTGACACCTTTATATTCAGTAAATGAATCTAGCAGGTTATTTGCAATGTGTTGCAAATCTTCTGAACACATGGTTTAGATCTTTGAGTATGTGGATTTGAGGCAGAAATGTGAGGAACATTCTACTAATTTCCTGGCATTCTTTATGGTACTTGAAATCTCCCCCTAATGCTTGGAAATGTTCCTCGATGAATCAACATACTTGCCTTGAATAACTCGCCATATGAGGGTCTTAAGGTATTAACGGTAACACAATTATTCCTCACATAGATCCCCAATATATTTGAGGGGCCAATGATGTATGCCGGGGTGGTGATATTGGTATGCAACCGAATTACTGCATATGGGAAATACTTGGTAGATTTCCACGTATCAAAGATAGAGGGGAATAATATTATGCAATTTGGTCATGAGCGTGTAAAATTGCATGATTCCAAAGCAAAGTTTTGGTAAGTTACAATTCCAATGTAAAGATAATGCAATGAGCTTAATTCTTTGGATAAAGAATTCCACCAAACCATTTTGAGTCTAGACATTAGGAAAAAGTGCTAAACTTCTATCCTAGGGCCATATTAAAGGCACGAAGGAGAATTCTGCAACGTTGCCCATTCGATTTGCTTGAAATTGATGGTCAGGATAATCAACAAATGGTTTTCGTGTGGATAAAGACACACTTGAGACCATCATGTAGATGTGTCTTTTAAAACCATGGAATACCTGAATAGTCTAGTCGATGGTTGGGAAGAGCCACTTACCTCGACTTGATGCATTCAAGGAGTTTGAGTGGTTCAGTGCAGACTTTAAGGTGCGCGAGCCTTAAAATTAGCTTCCCTGCATCACATGTAGTGCGCATAAAATCCAAATATTGTTAGAATTTAGCATCATAATAGTATAACCAACGGAATTGCTGATAGTTTTAGTTTCAACCCAATGTCTAGATGACCAAGGCGAGAATGCCAAGTTTGTCATGCACAAGACATTTTGGAAAACTATCTTGTAAGCAACATGTGCTACGGGTTTTGTAGTATGTGTAGTACAATCCTGATGATACATAGAGAATGTGCTTGCCATATCCATTGCATATGGTAAAGATAAGATATTCCTCTTTGTTGTCATCATAAGTTTCATTGTGGAAACTATTTTGATGGATATCTCTATAATTTAGTATGGTACAATTTGACCCGGACACGATAAAGCATCCTTGATTCTACTCGAGTACCCATAGGGATAGTAAATATGACTCGAGTTGAGCCAACAATTACATCATCGCGTCTAGCGATAGTTAAAACATCTCCTTTTCTCTCAGCGAGAGTGGAAATATTTCACTTTCCTGAGTATAGAGTCCGTGGTGCATATGTCCACAAGGCACATATCATCTATCATCAGATTGACTCCCGTAGAAATCTATACGTAGACTTGAAGATTTCCAGTATGAAAATCTTCATCAGATATACAGAATACATACAAATGTATTTGTACCAAAGTGCTGATACAATATATTGTGATATACAATATATGATGACAACAATACTTATGTTGCTATTACAACATCATAATATGGACATAAATTATATTGACCACTCAGGAGATTGAGAGACTAGTTGAAGTCTCAGAACATGTTAGTTGAGTCATCTTCAATCGTCATGTTCTCCGTGCCCGAAGGGTCCATGAATGCTGTCGGGGTTACGATCCTGACAATGAGTACTAGGGGTACGGAAGAGGGGTAGAGCCTAGCTAAGGCGCAGGTGTAAACTCGGTGTTTAGCGTGTTCAGGCCCCTCTAGGTGGAGGTAACAGCCCTACGTCTCGTGCCTCGAGGCTTGGTTTTTCTTGAGGTCATGATTAAAGAGATTGATTAATCCCAGCATAGGAGGAGGAGTGCGACTTATATAGAGTGCACTGCAGCTGCACCACTCCCACGTCGACAGGGTACTTAATGCTCATAACTACGACAGTTACAGGTATAAAGCATCACAACTACAGCAGTTACACGTAATGGTAGCCATGACTCTACTTAAAGGATGACCTAGGATTCCTCGACTGTTGCAGCTCCCACGTCGCCTCTCCACCTCCCTTGTCCGAGTGGTGGTGGTCGTGCCGACTGAAGAGTGGTCACCAAGTGATGTCGAGGTGTCCGAGTGGACTTCCTGGTACTAGCCTCTGAATGTGAGTGTGGTCCCGAGACCTACCAATGATGGCGTGGAGCCCTAGGTGGACCCTGTTTGATAGGTCCTTGACCCTACATGTAGTAGGTGCCCTCATCATTAGCCCCCAAATCGGTTGAGGTTTTGTAGTGCACACAAACTGATCCTTCGGTTAGGTCCGAGTGCTTCAGGAGCACTCGGAATACGTTTCTGGTTCGTGGTTCATTGCTCCTTAGGCGAAAAAACACAACGGATTATGGACTATAGGTTTTCCCGGATGACAGGTGTCACACCTAATATGCGATCCTATCCTCGATGAACTCGGAGGTCCCACTAAGGATAGAGCCGCATATTGAAGACGCTTTGCAAGTGGATATCATTACATCGTACCATATATATAATGGACGGGGATACATACAAAGGCATACAATTACCACACGAGTACATCAAACATCATACAAAAGAGCAACATCCGACTACGGATGAAAACAAATGTAAAACACAAACGACATTGATACGTCTCCAACGTATCTATAATTTTTGATTGCTCCATGCTATATTATCTTCTGTTTTGGACATTATTGGGCTTTATTATTCACTTTTATATTATTTTTGGGACTAACCTATTAACCGGAGGCCCAGCCCAGAATTGCTGTTTTTTGCCTACTTCAGAGTTTCACAGAAAAAGATTATCAAACGGAGTCCAAACGGAATGAAACCTTCGGGAACGTCATTTTTGGAACGAACATGATCCAGGAGACTTGGACCCTAAGTCAAGGAAGCTTTGAGGAAGCCACGAGGTAGGGGGGCGCGCCTACCCCCGAGGCGCGCCCTCCACCCTCGTGGGCCCCATGTTGCTCCACCGACGTACTCCTTCCTCCTATATATACCTACGTACCCCCAAACGATCAGATACGGAGCCAAAAACCTAATTCCACCGCCGCAACCTTCTGTTCCCACGAGATCCCATCTTGGGGCCTGTTCCAGAGCTCCGCTGGAGGGGGCATCGATCACGGAGGGCTTCTACATCAACACCATAGCCCCTCCAATGAAGTGTGAGTAGTTTACCTCAGACCTTCGGGTCCATAGTTAGTAGCTAGATGGCTTCTTCTCTCTTTTTGGATCTCAATACAATGTTCTCCCCCTCTCTCGTGGAGATCTATTTAATGTAATCTTCTTTTTGCGGTGTGTTTGTTGAGACCGATGAATTGTGGGTTTATGATCAAGTTTATCTATGAACAATATTTGAATCTTCTGAATTCTTTTATGTATGATTGGTTATCTTTGCAAGTCTCTTCGAATTATCAGTTTGGTTTGGCCGACTAGATTGATCTTTCTTGCAATGGGAGAAGTGCTTAGCTTTGGGTTCAATCTTGCGGTGTCCTTTCCCAGTGACAGTAGGGGCAGCAAGGCACGTATTGTATTGTTGCCATCGAGGATAACAAGATGTTTTTTTTTATCATATTGCATGAATTTATCCCTCTACATCATGTCATCTTGCTTAAGGCGTTACTCTGTTCTTATGAAGTTAATACTCTAGATGCATGCTGGATAGCGGTCGATGTGTGGAGTAATAGTAGTAGATGCAGGCAGGAGTCGGTCTACTTGTCTCGGACGTGATGCCTATATACATGATCATACCTAGATATTCTCATAACTATGCTCAATTCTATCAATTGCTCAACAGTAATTTGTTCACCCACCGTAAAATACTTATGCTCTTGAGAGAAGCCACTAGTGAAACCTATGGCCCCCGAGTCTATCTTCATCATATTAATCTTCCAACACTTAGTTATTTCCTTTGCTTTTTACTTTGCTTTTATTTTACTTTGCATCTTTATCATAGAAATACCAAAAATATTATCCTATCATATCTATCAGATCTCCCTCTCGTAAGTGACCGTGTAGGGATTGACAACCCCTTATCGCGTTGGTTGCGAGGATTTATTTGTTTTGTGTAGGTGCGAGGGACTCGCGCGTAGCCTCCTACTGGATTGATACCTTGGTTCTCAAAAACTGAGGGAAATACTTACGCTACTTTGCCGCATCACCCTTTCCTCTTCAAGGGAAAACCAACGCAGTGCTCAAGAGGTAGCAAGAAGGATTTCTGGCACCGTTGCCGGGGAGGTCTACGCAAAAGTCAACATACCAAGTACCCATCACAAACCCTTATCTCCTGCATTACATTATTTGCCATTTGCCTCTCATTTTCCTCTCCCCCACTTCACCCTTGCCGTTTTATTCGCCCTCTCTTTTTCGTTTGCCTCTTTTTCGCTTGCTTTTTGTTTGCTCGTGTGTTGGATTGCTTGTTTGTGACGATGGCTCAAGATAATACCAAATTATGTGACTTTACCAATACCAACAATAATGATTTCCTTAGCACTCCGATTTATCCTCTTACCGATAATGAATCTTGTGAAATCAATGCTGCTTTGTTGAACCTTGTCATGAAAGATCAATTCGCCGGCCTTCCTAGTGAAGATGCCGCTACTCATCTAAATAGCTTCGTTGATTTGTGTGATGTGCAAAAGAAGAAAGATGTTGATAATGATATTGTTAATTTGAAGCTATTTCCTTTTTCACTTAGAGATCGTGCTAAAGCTTGGTTTTTGTCTTTGCCTAAAAATAGTATTGATTCTTGGAATAAATGCAAAGATGCTTTTTATCTCTAAGTATTTTCCTCCCGCTAAGATCATCTCTCTTCGAAACGATATTATGAATTTTAAATACCTTGATCATGAACATGTTGCACAAGCTTGGGAGAGGATGAAATTAATGATACATAATTGCCCTACTCATGGTTTGAAGTTGTGGATGATTATACAAAATTTTTATGCCGGATTGAATTTTGCTTCTAGAAATCTTTTAGATTCGGCCGCGGGAGGCACTTTTGTGGAAATCACTTTAGGAGAAGCTACTAAACTCCTAGATAATATTATGGTTAATTATTCTCAATGGCACACTAAAAGATCTACTAACAAAAAAGTGCATGCGATAGTAGAAATTAATGTTTTGAGTGGAAAGATGGATTAACTTATGAAATTATTTGCTACTAAGAGTGTTTCTTCTAATCCTAATGATATGCCTTTGTCTACGTTGATTGAGAATAATAATGAATCTATGGATGTGAATTTTGTTGGTAGGAATAATTTTGGTAACAACACGTATAGAGGAAACTTTAATCCTAGGCCTTACCCTAGTAATTCCTCTAATAATTATGGTAATTCCTACAACAATTCTTATGGAAATTTTAATAAGATGCCCTCTGAATTTGAGACTAGTGTTAAGGAATTTATGAATTCGCAAAAGAATTTCAATGCTTTGCTTGAAGAGAAATTGCTTAAAGTTGATGAATTGGCTAGGAACGTTGATAGAACTTCTCTTGATATTGATTCTTTAAAACTTAGATCTATTCCTCCTAAGCATGATATCAATGAGTCTCTCAAATCCATGTGAATTTCCATTGATGAGTGCAAATAAAGAACCGCTAGGATGCGTGCTAAGAAAGATTGCTTTATGAAAGCGTGTTCTTCAAATTTCTATGAAAATAAAGATGAAGATCTAAAAGTTAATTATGTGTCCCCTATTAAATCTTTGTTTTGCAATATGAATCTTGATAATGATGGGACTAAATATGATCCACCTTTACCTAGAAGGCGTTCCAAAAATCCAGAGTTTTTAGATCTTGATGCTAAAACTGATAAAAGTGGGATTGAAGAAATCAAAACCCTAGATATTAATAAACCCACTATTTTGGATTTCAAGGAATTTAATTATGATAGTTGCTCTTTGATAGATTGTATTTCCTTGTTGCAATCCGTGCTAAATTCTCCTCATGCTTATAGTCAAAATAAAGCTTTTACCAAACATATCATTGATGCTTTGATGCAATCTTATGAAGAAAAACTTGATTTGGAAGTTTCCATCCCTAGAAAACTTTATGATGAGTGGGAACCTACAATTAAAATTAAGATTAAGGATCATGAGTTCTATGCTTTATGTGATTTGGGTGCTAGTGTTTCCACTATTCCCAAAACTTTGTGTGATTTGTTAGGTTTCCATGATTATGATGATTGCTCTCTAAACTTGCACCTTGCGGATTCCACTATTAAGAAACCTATGGGAAGAATTAATGATGTTCTTATTGTTGCAAATAGGAATTATGTTCCCGTAGATTTTATCGTTCTTGATATAGATTGCAATCCTTCATGTCCTATTATTCTTGGTAGACCTTTCCTTAGAACAATTGGTGCAATTATTGATATGAAGGAAGGGAATATTAGATTCCAATTTCCATTAAAGAAAGGCATGGAACACTTCCCTTGGAAGAAAATAAAATTACCATATGAATCTATTATGACAGCCACTTATGGATTGCCTATCAAAGATGGAAATACCTAGATCTATCCTTGCTTTTATGCCTAGCTAGGGGCGTTAAACGATAGCGCTTGTTGGGAGGCAACCCAATTTTATTTTTAGTTTTTTTTTTGCTTTTTTGCTTCTGTTTAGGAATAAATATTTGATCTAGCCTCTGGTTAGTTGTGTTTTTATGTTTTAATTAGTGTTTGTGCCAAGTTAAACCTATAGGATCTTCTTGGATGATAGTTATTTGATCTTGCAGAAATTTCCAGAAACTTTCTGTTCACGAAAATAATTGTTAAAAATCACCAGAACGTGATAAAAATATTGATTCCAATTGATGCTGATCAATAAAAAATTGTCTAGGTCGTCCAATTTTGGCTAATTTTTTGGAGTTCCAGAAGTTTGCGTTAGTTACAGATTACTACAGACTGTTCTGTTTTTGACAGATTCTGTTTTTCGTGTGTTGTTTGCTTATTTTGATGAATCTATGGCTAGTAAAATAGTTTATAAACCATGGAAAAGTTGGAATACAGTAGATTTAACACCAATATAAATAAAGAATGAGTTCATTACAGTACCTTGAAGTGGTCTTTTGTTTTCTTTCGCTAACGGAGGTCACGAGATTTTCTGTTAAGTTTTGTGTTGTGAAGTTTTCAAGTTTTGGGTGAAAGATTTGATGGATTATGGAACAAGGAGTGGCAAGAGCCTAAGCTTGGGGATACCCATGGCACCCCCAAGATAATCTAAGGACACCTAAAAGCCAAAGCTTGGGGATGCCCCGGAAGGCATCCCCTCTTTCGTCTACTTCCATCGGTAACTTTACTTGGAGCTATATTTT
Organism: Aegilops tauschii subsp. strangulata; assembly: GCF_002575655.3. NCBI lineage: Eukaryota > Viridiplantae > Streptophyta > Magnoliopsida > Poales > Poaceae > Aegilops > Aegilops tauschii. The sequence goes on from NC_053038.3 coordinate 250,170,206, forward strand.
TATTCACCACATGATATGTGTTTTGCTTGGAGCGTCTTGTATGATTTGAGTCTTTGCTTTTTAGTTTACCACAATCATCCTTGCTGTACACATCTTTTGAGAGAGACACACATGATTCGGAAATTATTAGAATACTCTATGTGCTTCACTTATATCTTTTGAGTTAAATAGTTTTGCTCTAGTACTTCACTTATATCTTTTAGAGCGCGATGGTGGATTTGTTTTATAGAAACTATTGATCTCTCATGCTTCACTTACATTATTTTGAGAGTCTTAAATAGCATGGTAATTTGCTTAAATAATCCTAATATGCTAGGTATTCAAGATTAGTAAAAACTTTGTTATGAGTGTTTTGAATACCAAGAGAAGTTTGATGCTTGATGATTGTTTTGAGATATGGAGGTAGTGATATTAAAGTTATGCTAGTTGAGTAGTTGTGAATTTGAGAAATACTTGTGTTGAAGCTTGCAAGTCCCGTAGCATGCACGTATGGTAAATGTTATGTAACAAATTTGAAACATGAGGTGTTCTTTGATTGTCTCCTTATGAGTGGCGGTCGGGGACGAGCGATGGTCTTTTCCTACCAATCTATCCCCCTAGGAGCATGCGCGTAGTGCTTGGTTTTTGATGACTTGTAGATTTTTGCAATAAGTATGTGAGTTCTTTGTGACTAATGTTGAGTCCATGGATTATACGCACTCTCAGCTTTCCATCATTGCTAGCCTCATCGGTACCGTGCATTGCCCTTTCTCACATTCCGAGTTGGTGCAAACTTCGTCGGTGCATCCAAACCCTGTGATATGATACGCTCTTTCACACATAAACCTCCTTATATCTTCCTCAAAAGCCACCATACCTACCTATTATGGCATTTCCATAGCCATTCCGAGATATATTGCCATGCAACTTTCCACCATTCCATTTTATCATGACACATTCATCATTGTCATATTGCTTAGCATGATCATGTAGTTGACATAGTATTTGTGGCAAAGCCACCGTTCATAATTCTTTCATACATGTCACTCTTGGTTCATTGCATATCCTGGTACACCGCCGGAGGCATTCATATAGAGTCACACTTTGTTCTAGTATGGAGTTGTAATCATTGAGTTGTAAATAAATAGAAGTGTGATGATCATCATTTAATAGAGCATTGTCCCAATAAAAAAACAGAAAGGCCAAATAAAAAAAAGAAGGCCCAAAAAAAGAAAAAAAGGGGAAATAAGAAGGGGCAATGCTACTATCCTTTTTTCCACACTTGTGCTTCAAAGTAGCACCATAATCTTCATGATAGAGAGTCTCTTGTTTTGTCACTTTCATCTACTAGTGGAAATTTTTCATTATAGAACTTGGCTTGTATATTCCAACAATGGGCCTCCTCAAGTGCCCTAGGTCTTCGTGAGCAAGCAAGTTGGATGCACACCCACTTAGTTTCTTTTGTCGAGCTTTCATACATTTATAGCTCTAGTGCATCCGTTGCATGGCAATCCCTACTCCTTGCATTAACATCAATCGATGGGCATCTCCATAGCTCATTGATTAGCCTCGTTGATGTGAGACTTTCTCCTTTTTTGTCTTCTCCACATAACCCCCATCATTATACTCTATTCCACCCATAGTGCTATATCCATGGCTCACGCTCATGTATTGCGTGAAGGTTTATAAAGTTTGAGATTACTTAAGTATGAAACAATTGCTTGGCTTGTCATCGGGGTTGTGCATGATGAGAGCATTCTTGTGTGACGAAAATGGAGCATGACTATACTATATGATTTTGTAGGGATGAACTTTCTTTGGCCATGTTATTTTGAGAAGACATAATTGCTTAATTAGTATGCTTGAAGTATTATTGCTTTTATGTCAATATTAAACTTTGTCTTGAATCTTTCGGATCTGAATATTCATACCACAATTAAGAGGGCTACATTAAAAATTTATGCCAAATAGCATTCCACATCAAAAATTCTGTTTTTATCATTTACCTACTCGAGGACCAGTAGGAATTAAGCTTGGGGATGCTTGATACGTCTCCAATGTATCTATAGTTTTTGATTGCTTCATGCTATATTGTATTCTGTTTTGGATGATTAATGGGCTTTGTTATACACTTTTATATTATTTTTGGGACTAACCTATTAACCGGAGGCCCAGCCCAAATTGTTGTTTTTTTGCCTATTTTAGAGTTTCGCAGAAAAAGAATATCAAACGGAGTCCAAACGGAATGAAACCTTCGGGAACGTGATTCTTGGAACAAACATGATCCAGGAGACTTGGACCCTAAGTCAAGGAAGCTTCGAGGAAGCCACGAGGTAGGGGGGGGGGCGCCTACCCCCCCAGGCGCGCCCTCCACCCTCATGGGCCCCATGTTACTCCACCGACGTACTCCTTCCTCCTATATATACCTACGTACCCCCAAACGATCAGATACAGAGCCAAAAACCTAATTCCACCGCCGCAACCTTCTGTACCCACAAGATCCCATCTTGGGGCATGTTCCGGAGCTCCACCGGAGGGGGCATCGATCACGGAGGGCTTCTACATCAACACCATAGCCCCTCCGATGAAGTGTGAGTAGTTTACCTCAGACCTTCGGGTCCATAGTTAGTAGCTAGATGGCTTCTTCTCTCTTTTTGGATCTCAATACAATGTTCTCCCCCTCTCTCGTGGAGATCTATTCGATGTAATCTTCTTTTTGCGGTGTGTTTGTTGAGATCGATGAATTGTGGGTTTATGATCAAGTTTATCTATGAACAATATTTGAATCTTCTGAATTCTTTTATGTATGATTGGTTATCTTTGCAAGTCTCTTCGAATTATCAGTTTGGGTTGGCCTACTAGATTGATCTTTCTTGCAATGGGAGAAGTGCTTAGCTTTGGGTTCAATCTTGCGGTGTCCTTTCCCAGTGACAGTAGGGGCAGCAAGGCACGTATTGTATTGTTGCCATCGAGGATAACAAGATGGTTTTTTTATCATATTGCATGAATTTATCCCTCTACATCATGTCATCTTGCTTAAGGCGTTACTCTGTTCTTATGAAGTCAATACTCTAGATGCATGCTGGATATCAGTCGATGTGTGGGGTAATAGTAGTAGATGCAGGCAGGAGTCGGTCTACTTGTCTCGGACGTGATGCCTATATACATGATCATACCTAGATATTCTCATAACTATGCTCAATTTGTCAATTGCTCAACAGTAATTTGTTCACCCACCGTAAAATACTTATGCTCTTGAGAGAAGCCACTAGTGAAACCTATGGCCGCTGGGTCTATCTTCATCATATTAATCTTCCAACACTTAGTTATTTCCTTTGCTTTTATTTACTTTGCATCTTTATCATAAAAATACCAAATATTATCCTATCATATCTATCAGAGCTCACTCTCGTAAGTGATCGTGTAGGGATTGACAACCCCTTATCACGTTGGTTGCGAGGATTTATTTGTTTTGTGTAGGTGCGAGGGACTCGCGCTTAGCCTCCTACTGGATTGATACCTTGGTTCTCAAAAACTGAGGGAAATACTTACGCTACTTTGCTGCATCACCCTTTCCTCTTCAAGGGAAAACCAACGCAGTGCTCAAGAGGTAGCAGACATCCACCCAGCTAGCCCAGGTTGCCGACCAAGAACTTATCCCTTGATTGAAGAAGAAGGAGAAGAAGAAGAACTCCAAACAGAACAAGCATCGCGCTCATGTTAGATCATCACATTCCCTATACCTGCAACTGTTGTTGTAGTAATCCGTGAGCCATGAGGACTCAGCAATCCCACTACAATGGGTATCAAGACTAGCAAAGCTTAATGGGCATGGAATGGATAAGTAGTGAGGTTGCAGTAGCACTAAGCATTGTATGGTGGCTAACTTACGAGTACAAGAATAAGAAGAGTAACTACGCATGATGGTCACAAACTAGCAATGATCAATAAGTGATTCTAAACTACTTACGAGTCAAACATAACCCCACCACGTTCTCTTCCCGAACTCCCACAAGAAGAGACGGTAACGGTTACGCACGCGGTTGGTGTATTTTATTTGAAGTTTTGAGTCAAGTTCTCTACAACCGGACATTATAAATTTCCAAGTCGCCACATAATCGCGGGCACGACTTCCGAAAAGATTTAACCCTACAGGGATGCTCCAAGTGGTCCATTATAAATTACTACACGCATGCGATAGAACATCCTCACACCATGAAGAACACGATGCTTACGACAAGGAATTCCGGTGGACCTGCCTCTCGTCAAAGGTAAAACTAAACTAGCAATATCACCCAATGTGCCGACAATCCTGATAGGAGTCGCGTATCTCGTTCTCAGGGAACGACCGAATGGACAAGCTACGAGTAAAACCAAACCTTGAGTTTCCTCGCGGTGGCCCCATAGGCCGCCCGTTTTGGACCAACACCATCGGCACTGGCCCACCAGTATTATGTTGAATTAAGAATCCTCGGGTAGCGCTAACTCCCTATGCGTCAATTTATTATTATTATTATTATTATTATTATTATTATTATTATGTTGGCAAATTTTAAAACCAAGTTGGGCCTTGCTGGAGGAGTTTTAGCCTAAGCGAATGGTCAGGGGGTTCCCATACACCCACATATGTTAGGAGCGCTCATCAAGGAACATAAAACCGGTATGACAGAAACTAGGGTGGCTGAGTGGAACAAAACACTAGGCAAAAGGCCGAGCCTTGCACCAATTACCAAGTACATAGATGCATTGATTAAATAAGAGATATTGTGATATCCCATGATATCCATGTCCCAACATGGAACAACCTGCAACTGCAACTAGGAATGCTATAAGAGGTACTGAGCAAAGTGGTAACATAGCCAAACAACGGTTTGCTGGGATGGTGGAAAAGGTTAGAGGCTTATCATGGCAATTTGGGAGGCTTGACAAACAAGTGGTAGGTAGCGTGACATAGCGATAGCATCGAGACAACTAGCAAAGCAAAGATAGTAGTGATATCAAAGGTAATGGTCATCTAGCTTGAAATACCACTAGGAAGAACATCGAGTCCATGAAGAAGACGAACCAACATAGTTGAGCGCATCCTCACAATCACAACGAAACTGGAACTATCGAGAAGAAGCACAACCGGAAAGAAGCAAACAACACGGTAAACGAACAAGCACAAACATGGCAGGATGCTCAACCTAGCATGATGCATGACAAGATTAAATGTTGTTACTCATGGCAAGAGAAGATGCATAAAAGAACCCCACATCAAAGCAAGTTTAAATGAGGCCAGAAACAACACATAACAACTCCGCAAAGTCCCCATATGCAAATTTCTAATTTGGTAATGATCTTAATAAAACACAATGTTAAAGTTGTTAAACAGTAAGTTATCATGCACCATGATAAACTACACATTTTCTAGTCAAGTTACATATGTAGATCATTTAATTTGGAGCTACGGTCTAGGAGATATGAGCTAAACAAGTTTGACATGGCGTTGATGCAAATGCAAGCAAAACACAATCACAAACACTCCAAACAATGGTTGCAACATGACATCATGAAACTACATGCAAATCTAAGCAAGTTTCATATAGGACATGATCAAAACGGAGCAACGGTTCAACACATACACATAAGGTAAGCTTAAACAACAATCTGCCACAAACAGTGTGATGCATACTTGGGAGAAACAAAACATGATGCTACAGGAATAAGATGGGCACAAACTTGATATGCACTTAAAGTAGAGATAGCATACTTCAATTCATCTTTAAAGTTCAGGTTGATAAGTGTCGGGGGAATTACCCGTGGCTAGACTCGGCTCACGAGGATAAGTCATCTCTGGGGTCATCGCTGAGTATATGTCATCTCTGGGGTCATCTCTGAAGATAAGTCATCTCTGGACTTAAGTCATCTATGAGGATAAGTCATCTCTGGACCTATTTTCTTAACCCCGTAGAAAAGAAGAGGGTGACTCAGAATTATAATGATACAGGGGCGAGGAGTAAAAAGAATATTATGTTCCCTTCCACAATCAATTCCCCTACATAACTAAAGCATATCTAGACTCAAATTCAACCAGTTTGGCTTGGTAATCCTACATGCAGTCAGGCTCAGATACCAAAGCTGTTGTGACCCAACACATAACAATACATATTCTACGTACGCAGAACATGCAAGTATGTGTTGGTACAACATGGCATCACAACATAACTCTACGACTCAAAGTATTTATTTAAGAGGCCCCGAAGAGCCATACATAACATGATATTACAAACATGGGTCTCATGACGCAACATAGAAAGTCATACAAGCAGTAAGCGGAAGCATAAACCTGTCTGAGTACACAGCTGCAAAGAAAGAAGGCTAGAAACCTGTCTATCTACATGACCCTCCAAAGGAACCAGACCTCTGTCTGGGATACCCAAGCTAATCGGTCCACGTTGAGCTCATCATTGAAACCACTAGTGAGACGAATGTCTCCTCTGCAAAACTGTAAATTAAGAAAACATGAGTACAAATGTACTCAGCAAGACTTACATCAGAACTAAATACATATGCATCAATATTAACAAAGGGGTGGTGGAGTTTAACTGCAAAAAGCCAACTTTGACTCAGTGGCTATCAAGCCATCCACGACCACCAGTATTTTCTTTGAGGTGGGAAAGCACACACGAGTCCACATATTCACCATAACAACACACCATTAGGGACCCGCTCCCATCTCCAAACGAGAAGGCCATCCATAGCAGTCACACTTATTCTGTGCATTTTAGAGTATCCATTTCAACTTGTCTATGAACCATATAAGCTTTCCAAGTAGTCCATATCTGAGGACGCGACTATCCGAATAGATCATTAACCCCGCAGGGGTGTACTTCTTCACACACGCTCTCACCACTTATCACCATGCACACATCATGTATCTCGGCAACCTTCAAGCGAAGGCCTGGCGAGGGTGTTGGCCATGACCTGACTAACCACACAAGACTCTAGTATAGGTTTATCGCGTATTTGAGGTTGTATCCACAATGGAAGTCTGATCGAGGTTCTATCACGGCCCCGAACAGCATGGTTCCCAAGAGCACCGTTCGGGTGTCATCCTGGTACACCATGCCTCGGTGTCTCTTCCGCATCGCAATCCACCCCTAGGGTCAGCGCTACGCACAACCTCTTACACATATCCTGTAAACACCAGAAACTTGTTGCAACTCTTGGACAGAGATTAAGGCGATTATTAAGTCGTCAAGGTCAATTAAGTATCCCAATGCATGGTAGTAACTGTCTTGGATCACAAACACGGAATTCAGATCCTGAGGACGGTCCTAATGAGACAACCCACCATGTACTCCTACATGGCCTCTTATCGCTACCTTTACCAAATCGTGTTCACACACTTAGCTCACCACCATTCTAGTCCATCCCAGATGAATCAAACCTGACACAACTCTAAGCATAGCAGGCGTAACAAGCAAGCATGAACAAGTAGGCACATCATGGCTCAAAGAACTCCTACTCATGCTAGTGGGTTTTACTAATGACTGTGGCAAAGACAAGTCATGAAGAGGAATGGGTTCAACTACCGCAACATGTAATAGTTTAATCATTGTTGTCCAAATGCAGTAAAAGAGAGCAAGAGCGAGAGAGTGGGATTGTATGGGAATGTTCAAAGGGGGTTTGCTTGCCTGGCACTTCTGAAGATAGTATAGCTATTAGCTCTTCATCGGTGTCAACGATCACTGTGTCAAAATTGTCTTCTACCGAGAAGGAGCAAACACCGGCAAACAAGAAAGAACACATTCAATGCAAGGCACAATCAAATGAATGATATGACATATTAAGGTACTGAATTGAGCTAATGAAACAAAAATTCATTTTAATTGAAGTGGAATTAAATCAAATATATATCAAATTCCAACTCCAAGCCTATTTATCAAAATTTCCCTAAACATGATTTGTCCTAGTTGGTGGTGTTAACTTGTTCAACCATGCATGAACATGGCATAAACAGATTCTTCATATTTGTCTGATCATTTTCCATATATAAATTATTTTCATTGAAGTTACAGTTGATTTTTTATTATTCTTTGAAGTTTAGCTAATTTTCTGCATTTTCATAAATCATTCCTGATAAATAAAAATGCCAGAAATTAGTTCTGACGTCAGCATTGCGTGAGGCAGGTCAACTGGGCTGGACCAGGTCAAACCTGACCAGTGGGTCCCACTGGTCAGTGTCACGGGTTAAGTAAGTTAGTTTTAAGCACTACCGAAGATTAGCAGGGCACTAGGCCCGCATGTCAGTGATTGTTAGCGTTAACTAGGTTTATTAAACTAAACTAAAATTATCAGGGGGCTGGCCCCATTTGTCATTGAACAGGGGAGGTCAAACCCCTAGTCAAAAGAGTCAAACCCGTCAGCGTTAAGCCATCAGCGAGGACAGAAACATCGGAGGGGCTCGGGTTTGGCCCTCTGGTGATGAAATCGATGGCGGTTTCGCCCTATTGACGAGGAGCACCGTCCGCGTCGATTGGTGCAAAGGTTTTGGCCGGAGGCGACCGAAAACGACAGCGGCGACCTCAAGCATGGTGGCCGAAGCTCGGGCACGTACGGGGATGCGGCTGTTGCGCATGGCAGGATGAACGGGTGGGTGTTTTGGGCTCCTGGAGATGCCCTGAGCATGGTGAGGCACTCGGCTTCGAGCTTGGGCGGCTGTGGTCGCAGCGGTGGCATGGCCGGCGGAGCCAAGCTCTCGAGCTCGATCGTGACGGTGGCTAGAGAGAGCAATCAAGGCAGGGGAGAGAGGTTCCGGCGCAGGGGCCCATGGAGAGTGCAGAGGGTGTCGAAGTGGGCTCGGGGAAGGGTCAGAGCAGGCGTGCCGCGAGGTCGATCTCGGCGACCTGAGGGGGAAGAACAGGTCGGGCACGGTGTTTGAGGGAATCCGGCAGCGCGTGAGTTGGCGAAGAGGCATAGTCGATGGAGGCGGAGCTCGCAGGTAACTTGGTGGGGCGAGGCAGCGACTATGGCCACGGCGAACGACATCGGTGGCGATGGTGGCGCTCGGGCACGAGGTGCAGAGCGAGAGAGAGAGAGGAGGAAGTGAGGATGTGGGAGGGGGCGAGAGGGTCTGGGGTGCTGCATAGTATCGTCTAGAGGCGTCTGAGAGGGGGCAGGCAAGTAGGGAGAGAGGAGGTGGCCACGACGTTTGTGCGCACGCATCGCCCGCACGCCCCTGTCCTTCTGTCCAGGGAGGAAGACGACAAGGGGGGGGGGGGCTGCGGTGGTGGGCTAGGCCGACTTCTCTCCTGGGCAGGTAAGCAGTAAGGTTCTGCTCTGTTTAATCTTTCTGTACTGTTTTCTTTTTCTTTTTTATTTGCCACTTATTAAAAATTCAAAATGAATTCAAACCAGTGCCAAAATACTCTGAATGATTTTATTTGACTTTTATGGACATTTACAAATGCACACAAATATTTCAGATACATTTGGAAATATATTCAACATATATTAAGAATATAAATCCAAATTTGAATACAATATGATTTAAATTCAGTGCCCAAATAATTCCTTTAAAATGTTCCAAAATTTTGGTTGGATATATAACTCTTTCCAAAATTCTCAAAACTATTTTTGGGCATTTTGGAATCACTGAATGCATTTTCAGGGTTCTTTACCCTTTATTTAAAATTTTGAGTCTTCCACTTTCCTCAATTCAAATTCCTGGAATTTAAGCATGATGCATGATGCTTTCTGATGCAACTATTTACAAGCAACATTCTAGGGCTATGACAGTTCTGTCCCATTTGCCTGCGTTGAACTTGGGTTGTCGGCATCTGACCTTGCCGGAAAATATTCTAGCTTGTCGGCTTGAGGCTCTTTAGTTGCTATCTCCTTGTCTTCTGCTTCCCTCTCGGCTACTAGTCCATCGCTGGCCACTTGATTGGTTGCCGCTAAGTACAACAACAACGACTCACGCAGTATTGGTGCAACTAGTACTGGTAGAGAGGAGAGGTACTCCTTCAAGTCTTGGAGCGCAACACCTGCCTTAGGGGTCCATTGCATTGAGCCTGGCTTTTTCAAGATTTTGGAAAACGGCAAGGTGCGCTTAGCTGACTTGGAGATGAACCTGCTTAGAGCTGCTACAGAACCAGCAAGACGCCTTAAATCCTTGACGCGCTTCAGTGCCTCCAACTGCTAAATCGCCTTGGTCTTTTTGGGGTTGGCTTCCACTCCACGTTGAGATACAAAGAACCCGAGAAGCTTGCCGGACGGGACGCCAAACACGCACTTCTCAGGATTGAGCTTCAAGTTGATCTTGCACAGATTTGCAAATGTCTTCTAAATCTCTGATCAGGAAATCCTGGTGCCTAGTTTTGAGTACTATATCATCCATATAGGCTTCCAGATTTCTGTCTAGCTGGGAACCAAAACCAATTTGCACAGTCCTTGCAAATTTTTCTCCGGCACTCTTTAATCCGAAAGGCACCACTGGTACAACGAGGTGCTATACAAACGGTTTTTAATCCCTTTCTGCGACGACATTTTGAACCGTCGCTAAGTGAGTGTGTGTGACAGGGGGTCCTTCCCACACGACCCAGAAACCGTCGGGGATAGGGAGGCATTATGCAGAGGCCTTGCCAAATGTAATCGTATGCGATGCAACGCACACTAAATTCTTTCACATGTGCGGGATCGGTGATTAAATGTTTCTAATGACGCAGTGAAACCAAACGGTGTGTCGTAATGGACCGTTTGGGAAAGAGTATGTAAGGCACACGGGCCAACATATGAACTGTGTGTGATACGTGCCCCATCGCACATGAGTTTTCTGCAGAACTCGTCTGCCATGCAAGACTCCACCGCACACATTTCCGAACAATTACCGTGTGCAATAATGTTCTATCATAAATGGTTCAGGAGCCCCTTCACACACATACAAGTGCTGCAGACCGTTTGTGATTTGTTGTGTATCACCGACGGTTGCGGTAAGAGTGACGTGTGCTTTTCGTTTGGGATCCCACATGTTTGCTGAAAAATTTACGGCTGAGATTGTATTTTACATTGGGCAAGGTTTACTCCGAGCTCTCGTGTGCGATAATGTGGTATCAAAAGCTGTTCCGGAGCCCCTACGCACACGTAGTAGTGCTGCAAATCGTCTGCGATCTCCTGTGTATCATCGACGATTCCGCTATGATTGACGTACGCTTTCTGATGTGGATCGCACACACTCATTTAGTTGAACCGTGTGCGGAGCAATTGCCAGGTTAAAGAAAAAATATCCCATATGAATCGCCATGCAAAAAGAAAATTCGCCACAATATGCAATTGAACAAATAGTTGCCACAGGAAGAACATTCATCAGATTGGTATCTATGATTAAGTGTGTCAAATAATATGATTATGTGTATCAACAAATACTATGATTAAGTGTATCAAATACTATGATTATGTGCTTGTTGCCGAGGACACTAAATTTTTTTGTACATAATTTGTCACATATTTGTCCTGTTCGGAACAACCTAACCGGTGTTAGATGTATTTTTTTCTTTAGACAGAAATAGAAAGAGGTTTATTTAGAAGCTTGAACATTTGACTAGCGTAAGAAAAGGTATTTGTAGACTATGGGATACATTTTCCGAAAATAACGGATTTCGGTATGTTACCAGAGAAACGATCTTGTGCTGTAGAGGTAGTCCCCTCTTGAATAGGTTCCCTGGTTTAGTTTCTACAATGCGAGCACACTACAAATGAAGATGAATTTTGACAACATCAATTATTGAACCAGATATGAATGCAAATTAATTTGAACATCATAGAATTCAATACCTATCCATGAATTACTAAAGACGCGTCAGATCCGGAGCGTTTGTTGAGTCTCGGAGAGAATCCATGTAATAAACTATGTTCTTGTTTGGAACAATGAATAACAAGATCCAGTGATTGCTACATATTAAGAAAGCCATGAACTTATGAATTATGTCGAAATCTAAAAGACAATCAGTGTATGTGTGGTTGTTTATTTGACTTATCGTTTATGATATGGCCAGAGAAATGATTCTGCATGGGACATGTTTTCGAATATACGGGCGACCGTGTTAATGGCCCACTCCCGTTCATCCTTACTGTGTAATGTTGTGCCATTTTCTTATGCAGGATCTATGAAATACACACTCTCCCTTTTTCTTCTCTGCGCGTTCAATCCCTTGAGAGGAATAAGATGCAGTTAGCTGTTTATTTTACAGCCTTGTATGGAGAAGTTGATCAGACTTTGTTAAGTACTTACAAAATCAGGCATCTAACAAGAGTGGCATCGAGCTCGTTGAAGTTGAAGAAGAGATGTAAGTCCTCTAAACTCACACTGATGGAACCAACATCATGTCGGAAATGATCTCTGCTGTAGCAGACTAGCAGAACATGATGACCTGCTAACATTTGATCCATGCAATATTGATGTAACTCGCGGCAACTGGAGTTGCACTCATCAAAGTATTCACCAACAAGAAATGGCTGGCCATGGACGTAATTGCGTGCTTCAAGTATGTCTGCTTTATTTTTAGCAAGCAGCAAAGCTATTTCTGCATCATCCATGCCATCAGAAATAATATTACTCTCCGATTCGAACAACTTGCTGTTAATTTGGTTCTGGGCGATGAGTGCTTTAAGTAAGAGGCAATCGTTCTCTTTCCTCTTTGCTCTCGGGGCGCGCTTCCTCACGGGTGCAGCCTTTTTGCCCGCTTCCTTCTTGGTACTTGGAGCACTTCTGGTGCAAGGTCTGGATGGCTGAAAGGCAGGATACCGAGCAGACAGTAAAGCTTTGATGGACTGCTTAGCAGACAGTTTAGCTATGCCGGACTGCTGAGCTGGCGGTGCGGCTGCGACAGACTACTGGGCTGTAGGAGCAGAGGCATCGGACCGCGTATTTCAGGTCTCTGTGCTATATTCAAGCCATATTTGGCATTTACTGTGCATTTTGGCATATAAATAACATCCTAGCCGGAACATTATGTGCTGATGAAAGGGATGATGATTGCTGTTCGATCTGGGAGCATCCAACGGTGCAGACGTACGATCCGTGGGGTTTGGGTTCTGGCCAATCAGAACGAACGACTCAGATCGCACGCGTAGCGGGGGGGGGGGGGGGGGGGGACCGGCCACGGTTTGGTCGCAACTACACGTGGGTGTTAGCAAGATCATTTGTGTGTCGCTTTGCAAGTTTTCATTCATTGTCCGAGAAACGGGGAAATTTTCAAATAGTTCGGCCGCAGGGTGCGGCCAGAGGCGTGGGCCTTGTTGCTATTTTAATTACAAGAAATGCATATAGAGTCCGTAAATAACGAAAATCGATGTGTCACCGTGGCGTGCTCTCAGGATCCCATGGAAACATTTTGGTAAAGTTTAGCACAAGTTTTGATGCTCTGATACGTCTCGAACGTATCTATAATTTTTGATTGCTTCATGCTATATTATATTCTGTTTTGGATGATTAATGGGCTTTGTTATACACTTTTATATTATTTTTGGGACTAACCTATTAACCGGAGGCCCAGCCCAAATTGCTGTTTTTTGCCTATTTCAGAGTTTCGCAGAAAAAGAATATCAAACGGAGTCCAAACGGAATGAAACCTTCGGGAACGTGATTCTTGGAACGATGGCAACAATACCCTCGTGGGCCCCATGTTGCTACACCCCCAGGCGCGCCCTCCACCCTCGTGGGCCCCAAGTTGCTCCACCGACGTACTCCTTCCTCCTATATATACCTACGTACCCCCAAACGATCAGATACGGAGCCAAAAACCTAATTCCACCGCCGCAACCTTCTGTTCCCACGAGATCCCATCTTGGGGCCTGTTCCAGAGCTCCGCTGGAGGGGGCATCGATCACGGAGGGCTTCTACATCAACACCATAGCCCCTCCAATGAAGTGTGAGTAGTTTACCTCAGACCTTCGGGTCCATAGTTAGTAGCTAGATGGCTTCTTCTCTCTTTTTGGATCTCAATACAATGTTCTCCCCCTCTCTCGTGGAGATCTATTTAATGTAATCTTCTTTTTGTGGTGTGTTTGTTGAGATCGATGAATTGTGGGTTTATGATCAAGTTTATCTATGAACAATATTTGAATCTTCTCTGAATTCTTTTATGTATGATTGGTTATCTTTGCAAGTCTCTTCAAATTATCAGTTTGGTTTGGCCTACTAGATTGATCTTTCTTGCAATGGGAGAAGTGCTTAACTTTGGGTTCAATCTTGCGGTGTCCTTTCCCAGTGACAGCAGGGGCAGCAAGGCACGTATTGTATTGTTGCCATCGAGGATAACAAGATGTGGTTTATATCATATTGCATGAGTTTATCCCTCTACATCATGTCATCTTACTTAAAGCATTACTCTGTTCTTTTGAACTTAATACTCTAGATGCATGCTGGATAGCGGTCGATGTGTGTAATAATAGTAGTAGATGCAGGCAGGAGTCGGTCTACTTGTCACGGACGTGATGCCTATATACATGATCATACCTAGATATTCTCATAACTATGCTCAATTCTATCAATTGCTCAACAGTAATTTGTTCACCCACCGTAATACTTATGCTCTTGAGAGAAGCCACTAGTGAAACCTATGGCCCCCGGGTCTATTTTCCATCATATTAATCTTCCAACACTTAGCTATTTTTATTGCCTTTAATTTTACTTTGCATATTTATTATAAAAATACCAAAAATATTATCTTATCATATCTATCAGATCTCACTTTCGTAGGTGACCGTGAAGGGATGACAACCCCTTTATTGCGTTGGTTGCGAGGTTTTTATTTGTTTGTGTAGGTGCGAGGGACTTGAGCGTGGCCTCCTACTGGATTGATACCTTGGTTCTCAAAAACTGAGGGAAATACTTACGCTACTTTACTGCATCACCCTTTCCTCCTCAAGGGAAAACCAACGCAGTGCTCAAGAGGTAGCAAGAAGGATTTCTGGCGCCGTTGCCGGGGAGTCTACGCAAAAGTCAACATACCAAGTACCGATCACAAACTCTTATCTCCCGCATTACATTATTTGCCATTAGCCTCTCATTTTCCTCTCCCCCACTTCACCCTTGCCGTTTTATTCGCGCTCGCCTTTTCGCTCGCCTCTTTTTCGCTCGCTTCTTTTTTGCTCGTGTGTTGGATTGCTTGCTTGTCACGATGGCTCAAGATAATACTAAATTGTGTGACTTTACCAATACCAACAACAATGATTTTCTTATCACTCCGATTTCTCCTCTTACCGATACTGAATCTTGTGAAATTAATGCTGCTTTGTTGAATCTTGTCATGAAAGATCAATTCACCGGCCTTCCTAGTGAAGATGCCGCTACCCATCTAAATAGCTTCATTGATTTGTGTGATATGCAAAAGAAGAAATATGTGGACAATGATATTGTTAAATTGAAGCTATTTCCTTTTTCTCTTAGAGATCGTGCTAAAGCTTGGTTTTCGTCTTTGCCTAAAAATAGTATTGATTCTTGGAATAAGTGCAAAGATGCTTTTATCTCTAAGAATTTTCCTCCCGCTAAGATCATCTCTCTTAGAAATGATATTATGAATTTTAAGCAACTTGATCATGAACATGTTTTACAAGCTTGGGAGAGGATGAAATTAATGATACGTAATTGCCCTACACATGGTTTGAATTTGTGGATGATTATAGAAAACTTTTTTGCCGGATTGAATTTTGCTTCTAGAAATCTTTTAGATTCGGCCGCGGGAGGCACTTTTATGGAAATCACTTTAGGAGAAGCTACTAAACTCCTAGATAATATTATGGTTAATTATTCTCAATGGCACACTGAAAGATCTACCATTAAAAAGGTGCATGCGATAGAAGAAATTAATGTTTTGAGTGGAAAGATGGATGAACTTATGAAATTATTTGCTAATAAAAGTGTTTCTTCTGATCCTAATGATATGCCTTTGTCTACTTTGATTGAAAATAATAATGAATCTATGGATGTGAATTTTGTTGGTAGGAATAATTTTGGTAACGACGTGTATAGAAGAAACTTTAATCCTAGGCCGTATCCTAGTAATCCCTCTAATAATTATGGTAATTCCTACAACAATTCTTATGGAAATTTAATAAGATGCCCTCTGAATTTGAGACTAGTGTTAAAGAATTTATGAATTCGCAAAAGAATTTCAATGCTTTGCTTGAAGAAAAATTGCCTAAGATTGATGAATTGGCTAGGAACGTTGATAGAATTTCTCTTGATGTTGATTCTTTGAAACTTAGATCTATTTCACCTAAGCATGATATCAATGAGTCTCTAAAAGCCATGAGAATTTCCTTTGATGAGTGCAAAGAAAGAACCGCTAGGATGCGTGCTAAGAAAGATTGCTTTGTGAAGGCATGTTCTTCTAATTTTTATGAGAATAAAGATGAAGATCTAAAAGTTATTGATGTGTCCCCTATTAAATCTTTGTTTTCCGATATGAATCTTGATAATGATGGGACTGAATATGAGCCACCTTTACCTAGAAGGCGTCCCAAAAATTCGGAGTTTTTAGATCTTGATGCAAAAATTGGTAAAAGTGGGATTGAAGAGATGAAAACTCTAGATATTAATGAACCCACTATTTTGGATTTCAAGGAATTTAATTATGATAATTGCTCTTTGATAGATTGTATTTCCTTGTTGAAATCCATGCTAAATTCTCCACATGCTTATAGTCAACATAAAGCTTTTACTAAACATGTCGTTGATGCTTTGATGCAATCTTATGAAGAGAAACTTGAGTTGGAAGTTTCTATCCCTAGAAAACTTTATGATGAGTGGGAACCTACTATTAAAATTAAAATTAAAAATCATGAATGCTATGCTTTGTGTGATTTGGGTGCTAGTGTTTCCACGATTCCAAAAACTTTGTGTGATTTGCTAGGTTTCCGTGAATTTGATGATTGTTCTTTGAACTTGCACCTTGCGGATTCCACCATTAAGAAACCTATGGGAAGAATTAATGATGTTCTTATTGTTTCAAATAGGAACTATGTGCCCATAGATTTTATTGTTCTTGACATAGATTGCAATCCTTCATGTCCTATAATTCTTGGTAGACCTTTCCTTAGAACGATTGGTGCAATTATTGATATGAAGGAAGGAAATATTAGATTCCATATTACCTTAAAGAAAGGCATGGAACACTTTCCTAGAAATAAAATTAAACTACCATATGAGTCTATTATGAGAGCCACTTATGGATTGCCTACCAAAGATGGCAATACCTAGATCTATCCTTGCTTTTATGCCTAGTTAGGGGCGTTAAACGATAGCGCTTGTTGGGAGGCAACCCAATTTTATTTTTAGTTTTTGCTTTTTGCTTCTGTTTAGGAATAAATCTTTGATCTAGCCTCTGGTTAGATTTGTTTTTATGTTTTAATTAGTGTTTGTGCCAAGTTAAACCTATAGGATCCTCTTGGATGATAGTTATTTGAGCTTGCTGAAAATTTCGGAAACTTTCTGTTCACGAAAAAAATTATTAAAAATCACCATAACGTGATAAAATATTGATTCCAATTGCAGCAGATCAATAAAAAAATTGTCTAGGTCTTCCTATTTTGGTAGATTTTTTGGAGTTCCAGAAGTTTGCGTTAGTTACAGATTACTACAGATTGTTCTGTTTTTGATAGATTCTATTTTTCGTGTGTTGTTTGCTTATTTTGATGAATCTATGGCTAGTAAAATAGTTTATAAACCATAGAGAAGTTGGAATACAGTAGGTTTAACACCAATATAAATCAATAATGAGTTCATTACAGTACCTTGAAGTGGTGTTTTGTTTTCTTTTGCTAACGGAGCTCACGAGATTTTCTGTTAAGTTTTGTGTTGTGAAGTTTTCAAGTTTTGGGTAAAAGATTTGATGGATTATGGAACAAGGAGTGGCAAGAGCCTAAGCTTGGGGATTCCCATGGCACCCCAAGATAATCTAAGGACACCAAAAAGCCAAAGCTTGGGGATGCCCCGGAAGGCATCCCCTCTTTCGTCTACTTCCGTCGGTAACTTTACTTGGAGCTATATTTTTATTCACCACATGATATGTGTTTTGCTTGGAGTGTCTTGTATGATTTGAGTCTTTGCTTTTTAGTTTACCACAATCATCTTTGCTGTACACAACTTTTGAGAGAGACACACATGATTCGGAATTTATTAGAATACTCTATGCGCTTCGCTGATATCTTTTGAGCTATATAGTTTTTGCTCTAGTGCTTCACTTATATCTTTTAGAGCACGGCGGTGGTTTTGTTTTATAGAAACTATTATTCTCTCATGCTTCACTTATATTATTTTGAGAGTCTTAAACAGCATGGTAATTTGCTTAAATAGGAAAATTAATCCTAATATGCTAAGTATTCAAGACTAGTAAAAACTTTCTTATGAGTGTGCTGAATACTAAGAGAAGTTTGATGCTTGATGATTGTTTTGAGATATGTAGGTAGTGATATTAAAGTTGTGCTAGTTGAGTAGTTGTGAAATTGAGAAATACTTGTGTTGAAGTTTGCAAGTCCCGTAGCATGCACGTATGGTAAACGTTATGTAACAAATTTGAAACATGAGGTGTTCTTTGATTGTCTTCCTTATGAGTGGCGGTCGGGGACGAGCGATGGTCTTTTCCTACCAATATATCCCCCTAGGAGCATGCGCGTAGTGCTTGGTTTTTGATGACTTGTAGATTTTTGCAATAAGTTTGTGAGTTCTTTATGACTAATGTTGGGTCCATGGATTATACGCACTCTTACCCTTCCATCATTGGTATCCTCTTCGGTACCGTGCATTGCCCTTTCTCACATTGAGAGTTGGTGCAAACTTCACCGGTGCATCCAAACCCCGTGATATGATATGCTATGTCACACATAAACCTCCTTATATCTTCCTCAAAACAGCCACCATACCTACCTATTATGGCATTTCCATAGCCATTCCGAGATATATTGCCATGCAACTTTCCACCGTTCCGTTTATCATGACACGTTCATCATTGTCATATTGCTTTGCATGATCATGTAGTTGACATCGTATTTGTGGCAAAGCCACCGTTCAAATTTTTTCATAAATGTCACTCTTGATTCATTGCCTATCCCGGTATATCGCCGGAGGCATTCATATAGAGTCATACTTTGTTCTAGTATCGAGTTGTAATCATTGAGTTGTAAATAAATAGAAGTGTTATGATCATCATTCATAGAGCATTGTCCCACTAAAAAAAGAGAAAGGCCAAATAAAAAAAGAAGGCCCAAAAAAAGGGACAATGCTACGATCCTTTTTTCCACACTTGTGCTTCAAAGTAGCACCATGATTTTCATGATAGAGAGTCTCTTGTTTTGTCACTTTCATAGACTAGTGGGAATTTTTCATTATAGAACTTGGCTTGTATATTCCAACAATGGGCTTCATCAAATGCCCTAGGTCTTCATGAGCAAACAAGTTGGATGCACACCCTCTTAGTTTCTTTTGTTGAGCTTTTATGCATTTATAGCTCTAGTGCATCTGTTGCATGGCAATCCCTACTCCTTGCATTAACATCAATCGATGGTCATATCCATAGCCCGTTGATTAGCCGTGTTGATGTGAGACTTTCTCCTTTTTTGTCTTCTCCACATAACCCCCATCATTATACTCTATTCCACCCATAGTGCTATATCCATTGCTCACGCTCATGTATTGCGTGAAGGTTGAAAAAGTTTGAGATTACTAAAGTATGAAACAATTGCTTGGCTTTTTATCGGGGTTGTGCAGAGCATTCTTGTGTGACGAAAATGGAGCATAACTATACTATATGATTTTGTAGGGATGAACTTTCTTTGGCCATGTTATTTTGAGAAGACATAATTGCTTAATTAGTATGCTTGAAGTATTATTGCTTTTATGTCAATATTAAACTTTTATCTTGAATCTTTCGGATCTGAATATTCATACCACAATTAAGAGGGCTACATTAAAAATTTATGCCAAATAGCATTCCACATCAAAAATTCTGTTTTTATCATTTACCTACTCGAGGACCAGTAGGAATTAAGCTTGGGGATGCTTGATACGTCTC
This sequence comes from Aegilops tauschii subsp. strangulata, assembly GCF_002575655.3. Lineage (NCBI taxonomy): Eukaryota > Viridiplantae > Streptophyta > Magnoliopsida > Poales > Poaceae > Aegilops > Aegilops tauschii. The sequence goes on from NC_053038.3 coordinate 250,190,239, forward strand.
CAACGTCTCTATAATTTTTGATTGCTTCATGCTATATTGTATTCTGTTTTGGATGATTAATGGGCTTTGTTATACACTTTTATATTATTTTTGGGACTAACCTATTAACCGGAGGCCCAGCCCAAATTGTTGTTTTTTTGCCTATTTTAGAGTTTCGCAGAAAAAGAATATCAAACGGAGTCCAAACGGAATGAAACCTTCGGGAACGTGATTTTTGGAACAAACGTGATCCAGAGGACTTGGAGTCTACGTCAAGAAATCAACTAGGAGAGCACGAAGCAGGGGGCGTGCCTACACCCCTAGGCACGCCCTCCACCCTCGTGGGGCCCATGTTGCTCCACCGACGTACTTCTTCCTCCTATATATACCTACATACCCCCAAACCAACAGAAGCATCCACGAAAACCTAATTCCACCGCCGCAACCTTCTGTACCCATGAGATCCCATCTTGGGGCCTTTTCCGGCGTCCTACCGGAGGGGGCATTGATCACGGAGGGCTTCTACATCAACACCATAGCCTCTCCGATGATGTGTGAGTAGTTTACCTCAGACCTTCGGGTCCATAGTTATTAGCTAGATGGCTTCTTCTCTCTCTCTGGATCTCAATACAAAGTTCTCCACGATTCTCGTGGAGATCTATTCGATGTAATTTTCTTTTGCGGTGTGTTTGTTGAGACCGATGAATTGTGGGTTTATGATCAAGTTTATCTATGAACAATATTTGAATCTTCTCTGAATTCTTTTATGTATGATTGGTTATCTTTGCAAGTCTCTTCGAATTATCAGTTTGGTTTGGCCTACTAGATTGATCTTTCTTGCAATGGGAGAAGTGCTTAACTTTGGGTTCAATCTTGCGGTGTCCTTTCCCAGTGACAGCAGGGGCAGCAAGGCACGTATTGTATTGTTGCCATCGAGGATAACAAGATGTGGTTTATATCATATTGCATGAGTTTATCCCTCTACATCATGTCATCTTACTTAAAGCATTACTCTGTTCTTTTGAACTTAATACTCTAGATGCATGCTGGATAGCGGTCGATGTGTGTAATAATAGTAGTAGATGCAGGCAGGAGTCGGTCTACTTGTCACGGACGTGATGCCTATATACATGATCATACCTAGATATTCTCATAACTATGCTCAATTCTATCAATTGCTCAACAGTAATTTGTTCACCCACCGTAATACTTATGCTCTTGAGAGAAGCCACTAGTGAAACCTATGGCCCCCGGGTCTATTTTCCATCATATTAATCTTCCAACACTTAGCTATTTTTATTGCCTTTAATTTTACTTTGCATATTTATTATAAAAATACCAAAAATATTATCTTATCATATCTATCAGATCTCACTTTTGTAAGTGACCGTCAAGGGATTGACAACCCCTTTATTGCGTTGGTTGCGAGGTTTTTATTTGTTTCTGTAGGTGCGAGGGACTTGAGCGTGGCCTCCTACTGGATTGATACCTTGGTTCTCAAAAACTGAGGGAAATACTTACGCTACTTTACTGCATCACCCTTTCCTCTTCAGGGGAAAACCAACGCAGTGCTCAAGAGGTAGCATGCTCACACCTTCCAAATCGGAGCATCTCACAAGAAGGATCATAGTTTCCCAAATGAGATGTGACTCTTCAGACTCCAATCGTCGGTGACTACACCGATCCGCCTCGGATTTTTTTCACGGTAAAAAATCATGGATATACCCTAGGTTTGATTTTTTGGCCCATTTTCAGGTCTCGTCTGCTATATTTAAGTCATTTTTTGCCTTTACCTTCAATTTAGTGCATATAAAATCAAAACCCTACTACACCTACATGTCGGTGTTAGTTAGCAAAGAAGGTGTACAAATCATTTGTGTGTCGCTTTGCGAGCTTTCATCCATTGTCCGAGAAGCGAGGAGAAGTTTCAAACATTTTGGCAGCGAGGTGCGACCACTAGCGTAGGCCTAGTTGGTATTTTAATTACAGGAGATTCAGATGGAGTCCGGACATCATCAAAATCGGCGTGTGCCCGTGGCGTGCTCTCATGACCCCGTGGAAAATATTTGGTGAAGTTTGGCACAAGTTATGGTGATCGCTCCTTAGAAACCGGAGCATCTCACAAGAAGGATCATGGTTTCCAAAAGAAGACATGTTAATTCAATCTCAAGTGGCCGGTGACTTCATCGTTTGGCCTCATAAAAATTTTCATGGTACGCAATCAACATTATACCACGGGTTTGATTTTCTGGCACATTTCAGGTATCGTTTGCTATATTTAAGACATTTTTTGAATTTAACGTGCATTTTGTGCATATAAATAAAATTGCAACTAAAACTGCATGTGATGTCGAAAGGGATGAGGATTGCCGTTCGATCAACGAGCATCCAACGGTGCAGACGTACGATCCGTGGGGTTTGGGTTCTGGCCAATCAGAACGCACGACTCAGATCGCGCGCGCGACCGTGGGGGGCATCGGCCACGGTTTAGTAGGCACACGACTTTCGTGAGTGAACCGTGTGCAATTTGAAAACATTTACATGGACAACAACATATTTTTGTTTGAATGAAAACATGAGTTCATCGTTTCGCCTCGAATTTTTTTGATGGTAGGAAATCACCATTGTACCCTATGGTTCGATTTTCTGGTGCATTTGAGATCCCATTTGCTATATTTGAGTCATGTTTTGCATTTACCATGCATATATATAGTTATTCTTCACCGCCCTCTATTTTAACATCAATACACCGTATTTTTACGTTCTGTAAATTTGCTCTTACTTCATACGTAAGAAGAGAACGTAAAAAAATTATAATCACGGTAAAAAATATTTTATGTTACCTAAAATTACAAATGTAAAAGCATAAGGTAAAATATACATAAAATGCAAATTTTCTAGACTTAAAACCTATATTTTTGTTTTCTTATGCCAAATTTTACGTAGTAAAATCGATATGAATGTATACGAAGTGTAATTTATATTTGAAACGATTGTAAGACTACCTCGGGTGAAAAATAACGTATTCTGCTCCCTGGGTGATAAATAGTATTACTATATATATATATATATATATTATACACACATACATACATCTGGGCTATTCTGTTTCGCGTAACAGAATATTATTCTGTTACCCTACATGAACTGATGGTTTCAGGCGATAGTACTGATGATTTCCATCTCATCGAACTGATCGTCTTTTCATCGGAATGGGGTGTGTAATATATCGTTGGAAAGCTCTTGACACCTACATTACAAATATATATAACTGTTTTTGCAAAATCATCACGGTTTAAGAGCAGTTTTGGAAAAACCATTTTTTTCAAAATTGAAAACGCGAATTGTATTTTGGACTGAATTTTTAAACGGTTTCTCAGAATTGAGCAAATAAGATGGCATTGGAAAGATGGTGAAAATCCGCTTCTTCCATATATCTATTGTTTTTTCAAATTCTATACAATTTAAAAGTAATTTGAAAAACTGTGAAATTCTAGGTGAAATGTATTTTCGTGTTTTTTTGCAAATGGTTTGTCGGATTGACGCAAATGATACAATGTTGGAAAGCTATGGAAAATGCACAACTTTTTTTGTATAGAAATGTTTTTATAATTCCTTACGGTTTAAACTCGAATTCGAATACGGTCAAATTTGATTTTGAATATGATTTTTTTTAAAGTTTGTCGAAATGGGGCAAACAATATAACGTTGGAAAGATATCGAAAATGCGAAACTTAGTCATGTTGAATATTTTCTGAAATTTGCAACCGTTGAAGAGTAATTCTTAATACGGTGAGACCCATCGCATTGTTTTTTGGTCAAAAAATAGAGTACTCGTACTAATCTATTTGTGTGTTTGTACTGAGGTATTTTTTTCCCGAAAAAAGAGTACTTGAACGGATGTCTGTATGGTTTTTGTACTGAGCGTGTTTTCACATACTAGACTTTTCTCTGTATTTTTGGTATAATTTTCCTCATAACTTCTCAATGGTATCATCATGCCCGAACTTGCATAGTTTATACCATTAAACTGAATGCTTTTTTTTAATAAAATGAAAATGTTTTGTGTTTTCTTTTGAACTCAACATTGTTTTGCGACGATATGCTGGACTTCTCCCATTTTACCACTTGAACTTTTACCATTTTGAATTTCCATGGTTTTTTTTGTTTGAGCATTTTTCCCAAACTTGATGTCGTGTTCAACTTTTTTCTGTACTTATATGCTAGTAATAATAGAACATATCCTTTACAATTTTTTGTCCATTCGTGGACATCAACCAAAATAGGCAGGAGAGAGCACTATGAACTGATCATTGTTTTTGACCGAACTATTGTGTTCTTTTCCAAGAACTGAACATGTAATACATATTGAACGGCCACACATGTATGATATAATGAACTGTAGGTGATGAGGACATCAATACCATTGTTACACCCACAGCCCCTACTGCTATACATACTGGACCAATTACTAGAGCTCGCGCACGCCAATTAAATTATCAGGTACTTTCGTTTCTTGGTAATGATTCTAATGTTCATGAGAATATGATGCTGCCTAAATTGCAGTTTTGCTTACAAATGAAGGGCCTGGCATGGCTAAGAGGGATGAACACTGGAGCAAGACCAAGCATGGAGATGATGGCATGCGCAAGGGGAACAAGAACGGAGTTACAAGTGATGATTTCAGGACTTTGAAGCCACCATATGGAGTGCATGAAGCCTTGGACAAAATATACAAGATGCCACTTCATAAATTTCGTCCAGAGGCTATTCTAGGTGCTGCATCACCTTATTATTGGGACAGACCCATGTAATTTTGAAATACTTAAGTATAGGCTGTTTTTAGAGTCCGTATGTGTGGGGAAACAAGAGTTAGGGTTGGTTTCGGACCCCTCCTCCAAGGGCCACGAAATTCCCCCCTCTTCCTCCATACATACAACCCTTAGGGCGTCGTTTAGACTTTGGGTTTTGTTTAGATTAAAAGTTTGCTATAGCTGCAACTTCGCGTACTTTGTTTGTGTTCAACGACCAGATCAAGATGTCACAGAATCCCACCTTCATTAATAAAGCTTTCCTCTTATATTCGCAATATCCTAATTGCAATCTTAGTTTCTTGCTTGTTCTTCGTTTGCTCACAGGAAATAGACCCTCGTGGTCAGGTTGATTGGGCTCCGACGTGGTCAATAACCCCTCGGAAGTTGGTTTAGCGATTACTAAGGCGCGACGTCTTCGCACGTTCGTAGTCAGACCGTCAAAATCGACTCCCTCAGAAAACGATAGCTATCTCATCGAAACATCAGGACACCTTCGCCTCTATCAAGTGGTATCAGATTTCCAGGTTGCTCGGTGAGATTTTACAGTTTTTTGTAGTTTAGATCGAGTCTGTTCTTCATACCTACATTCCACAAAAAAGCCACAAAAAAAATTAAGGTTAGTTCATCATATCCAAACCAATCTGAGCCATTGCATAATCTTTTTTGTATTTGCGTTGTTGAATTTGCGGTTGCATCGTCGTGTCAAGTTGCTAGTCTTAGCGTCTAGTTCTTTAGAGTTTCGAGTTCTGTTCACAAGTCGTCACACCGCTGCTGCACCATCATCATTGCCCTGCCATATACCACCACCGCTTATCCGTTTCTTCTCTGCGTCCATATACCACCACCGATCCGAGTCCATATACCACCACCGCTCTGAGTCCATATACCACCACCAATCCGAGTCCATATACCACCACTGATCCAAGTCCATAAACCACCACCAATCCGAGTTCATATACCACCACCAATCCGAGTCCACATATACCACCGTCATATACCATCACCAGTCCGAGTTCCACCAGATTCATCTCCGCCACCAGTCCTAGTTCGAGTCCAGTGTTTGTTCCTTTATTTTCGAGTTCCAGAGCACGCGCTACTACGACTCGTGAACAAGTCGGATTCCCCAACTTCCGTCCTACCCGTACAAGAAAAATAGTTCTAGTTTAAAAAAAACTAAGTCTAGAAAATTCTGGCTAGGCAGTTTTTAGACCATTTGTAGACTTTTTTGAAAAAATTTGTTGCGGAGCAAAAAAAGGAAAAAAGTGAAAAAAAGATTTTTTTTTTAAGAGTGTGCTCCTCCGTTGTTTACGTGCAGCCCCGTGTTTTTGTTAGTGTTCTAGGCTCGCGTCTCTAGCACGGTCTAGCCTAGGACCAGCACAGTACCATCGTTGAGCATTTGTTCAACTTTGCATCTCTGAATTGATTATTGCTGACATTTTTGCTTAAGTGCATCTAGTGCCCCTTAGTGATTTTGGTGTATTGAAGACTTATAGGTTAAGGGACTAATACGTTTGTGAGTGTACACATGACTATAATTCTATGAGGAGTTTGATATTTACAGAGAAAGTCGACCCCTAAAAATGAAGTTCTTCAACTGAAGACTTTGGATTTCTGAACACTTTCTAAAGACTTTGAAAGTGAAGAAATTGGTGTGACCTTGAAGACTTGGTATTCATTCGAGGAACATGAAGCGTGAAGACTTTTGTTTTCGTAGTTTCATTTTCTCTTTCTTGAGTCATAGGAAACACCATACTGTTAAAGGGGGTCGAGAAAATACTAAGGAAAATTTTCCATGTGATGCTCAACTGAAAATCCTACACCTACCAATCCCTTCGAGTGAAACCATTGGAAATCTCATACAGTTCAGCCATATTCTTCAGTGACAGGGACGAAGTTCTTCTGGTCTCTGAGGAATTTGTTCTGACTGAGGAGTTAGGAATTCGCCAGTGCGGATTACCTACACAGTGAGGAACTTGATAGCCCTGAGGAATTTGATACTCAAATTTCCGACCGTTGCTGTGCTACGTGCCAGCTGTCCCAAAATATCTACCCACCTAACGGTCATATCATTGAAGGGCATTTATGTCTTATCATGTCGGGCTGCTCCCTAGGCTATAAATAGCCGCCCCCTACAACCACTAGCTGGTTGGCTGCTCCGAGAGAAACTGACACTTGTCATTTGAGAGCATCCCATCCTCCGAGGACTTTGAGCGAAAATCATCGAGTGAGGAAAACCCAAACCCAAACACCTACAAACCCAAAGTGATTGAGCATCACTGAAGAGATTGATCCTGCGTGGATCCGACGCTTGTTACCTTTGAAGACTGTGCTTCTTCCAGACGGTTAGGCGTCATGGTCTAGAGCATCCAAGAGGAATTGTGGATGGCCGAGTGACCGAGTTTGTGAAGGTTCGGAAGTCACCTGAAGACTTACCACGAGTGATTGGGAGAGGTCTGTGTGACCTTAGCTCAAGGAGAATACGGTGAGGACTGTGTGTCCTCAGGTTTAAATACCTTGCCGCTCCAACCAGATGTACAACTGAGACAGCAGTTGGAACTGGTCTACCAAATCATTGTCTTCACCAAGCCTACTGGTTCTATTTCCTCAACTCTTTCATTTCCTCATAACTGTGTTGTGCACTTGTTCATATCTGTGTTTGAAGACTTTGACTGAAGACTTTCTCAATTTCCTCAGTTCAATTTCTTCAGTCTGTTTGTCTTCATCCTGTGTTATCCCGTGATTACGCTTTCTGTACTCTGTGCTTGCCTTCATTTCATCATGATGACCATGCTTGTGTTCTGTTATGTTTAATTTTGAGTACTTATTCCGCTGCAAGTAGTTCTTCGCTAAGGAATTTCCTCACCGGCAAATTCCTCAGTGAAGAATTCATAAAAATCGCCTATTCACCCCCCTATAGTCGATATAACGCACTTTCAATTGGTATCAGAGTAAGGTACTCCCTTGTTCTATGTGATTTTGGTTTAACCGCCTGGAGTTTTAGTTATGTCGACCACAGGAATGAAGACTATGTCATGCCCCATCTTTGACGGTCACGAGTATCCCAAGTGGAAGGCCATGATGAAGAAGCGCCTCATGGCGATGAACAGCAAGCTGTGGACTGTCACTGAGATCGGTCTGACCGATCTGTGCAAGATGGCGGAAGCTGATGACATTCGCAAGTACACTCTTCTCAACCTCACGGCGAAGTACGCCATCTGCTCCTGTCTGTCTCAAAATCAGTTCAGGAACATCATGCATCTCGATCATGTGAACCTTATCTGGGACCGTCTCTCTGAGGTCTATGAAGGTCATTGAACCCGTCATGATCCTTGGTTTGAGGACTTCAAGGAATCTCTCAAAGCGATGACATTCGAACCAGAATCATCATCCTCTTCATCATGCCTTACGGCAAAAAGTGCTGAGGTAACTGAATGCTACCTATCCGAGTCTAGTGATGATGAATCTGGTGATGAATTTGGACCCAGCTATGTCAAACTTGCTTCCCTTGCCACTAAACAACAAAGAGCTTTGGAAAAAGTTCAATACATGCTAAATAAGAGCGATGATATGTTGGGTGAAGAAATGGATCAGTCAAAAGCTTTGGCTGAAAGTCTTCAGAGACTTCATACTAAGTATGACACCCTTCAAGATCAACATAACACTCTCTTGTCTAATCATGAGAAGCTTTCTTATGAATTTCTTCAAAGAAAGCAAGATCTTGAAAAGCTAAGAGTGAGTTATGAAGATCTTCATACGGAGCGCGATTCATTACTTGCTCAACAAATCAGCGCTGCTCAGGAAGAATTTGTTCCTCCATGTTTGAAATGCATTGAACGTGAATCTGCTAATTCTTCACTTGAATGTTCAAATGCTTCTAATTTTACAAATTCTTCACCTGCCTCTGCTATCACTAATTCCTCATCTGAGGACATTGCTAGTATCACTAACGATGCAGGGCTGAAGGAATTGTACATGACAAGCATGTACAAAAGCCTCAAAGGGCATCAGACTCTTTGTGATGTGCCTAAAAAGCGGATCCTCAACAGGAACCCTAAGAAAGAGGGTATTTCCTTTGAGAGGAAACTCAATGCTGATGGTACATATTGGAAGCCTCAGCAGTACCCCAAAACCTCATGGGTTGCTGCAATGGGACCTCCAATTGATCCATCTAATCTATTTGGCTTTACATGTGAATCTCCTCATTCTTCTGGTGAGTCATTTGACTCCAACTATAAACTGTTCAAAAATCAGAATGGTGAAGTATTTGCTAGATATGTTGGCACTAACTGCAGGAATGGTTCCCCTGTGAAGAAAAACTGGGTTCCCAAAAGGTGCCTTGAAAGTCTTCAGGTGAATGTCCTCATGACACCACCTGTGAAGAATAGGAACCCCATATCAAATTCTTCATATGGACCAAATTCTTCATATGGATCCAAGTCCTCATACGGACCGAATTCCTCACGTGGATCAAATTCCTCAAAAGGATCAAAGTCCTCACATGAATATCATCGTGCTAACAACTCTGTTTCGCAGGGAAGAGCTAAGGGCTATGAATATGAGCATTATTCTTCTAATCATTATGTTCATAAGTCCTCGAAGAATTTCTCTGCTTATTCATATGCTTACCCTAACTCCTCTTATCTGAAACGAAATGGCTTGGCTTCTATGCCACCTTTATCGTATGGAGCTCGCAGAGTGATGAACTCTTTGCCACCCCTTCAGATGTGGGTGGTGAAGAAAAAGAACTAATCTCTTTTGCAGGGTCAGGTCTCCAGACGTGCTCAAACGTTTGAAGAATTTTCTGGAGACCTGAAAGGTGCCTGATAGGACGCAGGCTAATCATGAAGAAATGAGCTTTCATTTCTCACGTCCTCACACTGCTTTATCTGTTCTATTACTTGATGAAATTGATCTGATGAATTGTGATGTCATATTCTTCACTGATGAAGTATATGAAGTTCGTAAGCTGCACTAATTCATCTGCAGGATGATCAACCCAAAGCCACTGAGTGGGTCCTCGATAGTGGATGTACAAATCACATGACTGGTGACAAGAATCTATTGATGGATGCTCCCTTATCTCCATCTCATCTGAAGCATATCATCTTCGCTGACAAAGGCAAAAGTCAGGTATTGGGTCTAGGTAAGGTTGCGATCTCAAAGGATCGACACATGGACAAAGTCATGCTTGTTGAGTCCTTAGGATACAACCTCATGTCTGTCTCAATGCTTTGTGATCTTGATATGGTTGTTGTCTTTGGCAAGTATCGTTGTGTTGTGGTTATGGAAGCTAACAATTCCAAAGTCTCCGAAGGCTTTAGGAGAGGAGACTTGTATATTGTTGATTTCTCTACAGGACCGCAACCAGCCGTGTGCCTACTTGCAAAAGCTTCAGAAGGCTAGCTATGGCATCGACGACTTGGTCATGCAGGCATGAGGAATTTGCACACGCTTGCGAAGAAGAAGCATGTCACTGGCATTGAGAATGTGAAATTCCTCAAGGATAACTTATGCGGAGCCTGTGAAGCTGGAAAGATGACAAAGGCTAAGCATCCAGCAAAAACTATCATGACCACTACTCGACCATTCGAATTGCTTCACATGGACCTCTTCGGTCCTAACCATTACTCAGCAGTCACAAATGATGCATCTCTCTATGGCTTTGTTATTGTTGATGATTACTCTCGTTACACATGGGTACACATTGTTACTTACAAACATGAAGTGCAGGAAGTCTTCAAACGATTTTCCTCGAGGGCTTCAACCAACTTCGGTGTGAAGATCAAGCACATCAGAAGTGACAATGGAACTGAGTTCAAGAATTCTGGTCTTGATGACTATCTTGATGAACTTGGTATTACTCATGAGTTATCTGCTCCTTATACTCCTCAGCAGAATGGCGTCGTGGAGCGCAAGAACAGAACTCTTGTTGAGATGGCTCGCACTATGCTTGATGAGTACAAGACGCCTCGTCACTTCTAGATTGAGGCAATTTATACTGCATGCCACATCATCAACAGGGTATATCTTCACAAATTCTTCAAGAAGACTGCCTATGAACTCCTCACTGACAAGAAACCCAATGTAAGTTATTTCAAAGTCTTCGGTGCTAAATGTTGGATTAGAGATCCTCATCACAACTCAAAATTTGCACCGAAAGCACATGAAGGTTTTATGCTTGGTTACGGAAAGGACTCGCACACCTACAGAGTCTTCAACAACGTTCTTCACAAGGTTGTTGAAACTGTAGATGTGCGGTTCGATGAAACTAATGGCTCGCAAAGAGAGCACCTACCTTCTGTGATAGATGAACCAGCACCTGAGGAATCTATCAAGTTCAAGGCTACTGAGGATGTCATTCCTAGTGAAGAATCTGCTGAAGAATTCATTCCAGAACATGAAGAACGTCGAGCTAATGCACCTGAAGAAAATGCTGAAGAAAATGTTGATCAAATTCCTCGACGACAACAAGCTTATCCTCGCGTTGCAAAAGAAGTGCAAGTTGAAAAGATCATCGATGACATTGAAGCACCAGGTCCTCTCACACACTCAAAAGCTTCACATTTATCTAACTTTTGTGGGCACTATGCTTTTGTCTCTATCACAGAGCCCACTAAGGTAGATGAAGCATTTCTGGAGCCTGAGTGGATTCAGGCCATGCAAGAAGAACTACATCAGTTCGAGCTCAACAACGTCTGGGAACTGGTCAAACGTCCAGATCCTCGCAAGCACAATATCATTGGCACAAAGTGGATCTACCGCAACAAGCAAGATGAAAATGGCCTTGTGGTGAGGAATAAGGCACGGCTTGTAGCTCAAGGCTACACACAGGTTGAAGGAATTGATTTCGATGAAACTTTTGCACCTGTTGCTAGACTTGAGGCTATTCACATATTACTTGCTTATGCTAACCATCATGATATCACTTTATATCAAATGGCTGTGAAAAGTGCATTCCTCAATGGTAAGCTTGAGGAAGAAGTATATGTTGCTCAACCCCCAGGTTTTGAAGATCCAAAGCATCCTGACAAAGTCTTCAGACTCAATAAGGCCCTCTACGGCCTCAAGCAGGCCCCTCGGGCGTGGTATGGTACTTTGAAGGAATTCCTCATGAAGAAAGGCTTCAAACCCGATTCACTCGACCCTACTCTTTTCACTAAATCTTTTGATGGTGAACTGTTTGTGTGTCAAATATATGTTGATGATATTATCTTTGGCTGTACTGACCAACGTTATAGTGATGAATTTGCCTATATGATGAGTGAAGAATATCAAATGTCTATGATAGGAGAGTTAAAATTCTTCTTAGGTCTTCAAATTCGTCAACAACGCAATGGCATATTCATATCTCAGGAGAAATACCTCAAGGATGTACTGAGGAAATTCGGCATGCAAGATTGCAAAGGCGTCAAAATTCCTATGCCCACAAATGGCCATCTGTGCACTGATGAAAATGGTATTGACTTCGATCATAAGGTATACCGCTCCATGATTGGTTCTTTATTGTACTTATGTGCATCTAGGCTAGACATTATGCTTAGTGTTTGCATGTGTGCCCGATTTCAAGCTACACCGAAGGAATCACACCATAAGGCTGTGAAGCATATTCTTCGATATCTAGCTCACACACCAACACTTGGATTATGGTACCCCAAGGGCTCGGTTTTTGATCTCATTGGATATTCTGACTCTGACTATGCTGGTGATCGTGTGGACCGCAAGTCAACATCTGGTACATGTTATTTCCTTGGACGATCTTTGGTCTGTTGGTCCTCGAAGAAACATAACTGTGTATCACTGTCTACTGCTGAAGCTGAGTACATTGCTGCTGGTTCTTGCTGTGCTCAATTGCTGTGGATGAAGCAAACTCTCAAGGACTATGGCATCAACGTGAAGAATGTGCCTCTCTTCTGTGACAATGAGAGTGCCATCAAGATTGCACACAACTCAGTTCAGCACTCGAAGACAAAGCACATTCAGTTTCGTCATCATTTTCTTCGCGATCATGTGTTGAAGGGCGATATTTCTATTGAGCATGTGAAGACTGAAGACCAGCTAGCCGATATCTTCACAAAGCCCTTGGATGAGAAGAGATTTAGCAAGTTGCGGTGTGAGCTAAATATCTTAGAATCTTCGAATGTTCTTTGAAAAGGACACTCATCCTAACACTTATGCAAAATTGATGACTTAGATGTGCAACACATGAAGAAACGTTTTTCTTCAATCAATGAAGAATAACACTCTAAGTGTGAAGAAATTAACGAAGAATTTGATTCTCATAACCCTATGACAATTGTACCCGGTGTCTGAAATCATCATTCTTATACGGTGGGTCACGCCACCACCAAAGTTGAAAATCTTCAATTTGAGTTTCTCCTCAGTTTTGAAATTCCTCAGTTGTTCTTATTCTTCAACTTTGCATTGTCTTCACTGTTTCCATCATTTTTCTTCATTGGCTATATATATATATATATATATATATATGAGTTTATGTCCTCTACAGCATTCACTTATGGCTAATTCTTCAAGTTGGTTTTTCTACTAAGTGAATGTGATCGGACCCTTCCCCCTCTATGCTAAACTCAACCCAATCTATTCACAAATTCTTCATGTGCGTTCTATTTGAAACTCGTTCAAAATCTTCACTGTGTCCTTGTCAGCTGAAGAATTTGCGAACGGAACGTTAAACCTTATCTTATCCAAATTTTCGGCTTTGCCGCTCAAACCGTTCCACATCCCACGAAATACTTATCTATTCACCCACGATCTAACACGATCTCCACTTCTCAGTACGCCGGTGACACATGTCAAGCGAATGAGAAGGGTCAGGGGCACGTTCGTCCAATTTCTTCGGGCAAACAGTTTTTCACCGTGGCTATAAATACCCCCCCCTTCCTCACTTCCTTTACTCCGCTCGACCTCTCTCCCGCTCAAGCTTCTCAAACCCTAGCGCCTCCGCTACTTCATCGTCGCCGGTGAGGAAGAGCTTCACTGCCTCGACCTCGTCACCGTCGTACTCGCGCCGGCCGCAGAAATCTTCACTCCGCCGACGCCGTAGCCGTCTTCCTCCGCCGAGTTAGGGCGTGGAAGATCTGCACAGACGAACTTCACTTCTCCACCTCACAGTTCGTCGTGTTCTTTGTTCAGGGTAATTAAAAGTTACTTTTACTGCCCTCTTTGATTCAAATGATTTTTGCAAAATCTTCAAAGGTGTTTTTCTTCAAATCCTCACACACTAAACACTTCACATATCATCTATTCTTGATTCATTTCTCTAAGCATCATTTTTCTTGAAGATTCCTCAATTGTGTGGATCTTCGATCTATACAACTCTGGAACCTAAGACAACGAATGCTTAGTGAAATTCTTCAAGACTCATCTAGTCAAATTCCTCAAACTTGTTCTTTTTACAAAACCTTCTGAGAACGCATATGACCTCTCCAAAATTCCTCGCAACTATACTCTGTTCACAGGTACTCATGTCCGCTGCTGAATCACTAGGTTCTCATCAACTTAACTCAGTTGCAGCGTTCCTCGAAGAAAAGTTGCATACTTCTTCAGAGAATTCAATTGTTCAAATTCCTCAACTGAAGAAAATGGCTGATGGAAAGAAGCCACAGAAAGGAGGAAAGAGGCCTGCAATCAATACTGCGTTTGAAATCCCTGATGATATATACAAGGACTATTGCACACCTGATGAGGCCAAGTTTGGAAAAGAGGATAAAAATCAGCGCAAGGTGCGCATCCAAAGGATAGAAAGGAGATGGGCAAGGGAGTGGAGGGAGTACAGGTATGTAACTCCCAAGTACATGAAGAAATTCGCACTCAATTCTCCATGCCCAAGACCTCCATTGGCACCTGGCCAAGAAGCAGATCCCACCAGCCTCAAGCACGGTGAGGATTATCCTGATGAATGGGCCAAGCGCCAGGCCAAGCTGGCTAGACAAGCTAGAGAAGCAGTGAGGAAATTCAATGAAGACTCTGCTGCTGCTGCTGCTGCCGCTGAGGCCCCTGTCAAGCCGAAGAAATCCATGGCAAAGAAGCCTGCGCACAAGTCAAGTGCTTCACCTTCAATGCCCTCAAGGCCAAGTTCCTCATCAATGCCCTCACGGCTAGAATCCTCAAAGCCCTCATGGCCAATTCCTCACGCTGCTCCTCCTCCTCCAAAGTCCTCAGCTGCTCCGACAAAGTCCTCAGCACCTGTGCATCTTGCCACGTGCCAAAGGACTACAGGCATCTCTATTGCCTCAGGAGCTTCTGCTAGTTCCTCAGCTGCACCAAATTCTTCAACGGGACCCTCTCTGCTGAAGACAAAGGCCACTGCTGGACGAGGCTCTCGCCCAAGTCCTCACAAGAAGCAGGTCACCTTCCAAGTGCCGTCTGGAGAAGACGAAGCTGATGATGATGAACTTGCAGAGATCATCAGAGATAGGCAAGTCAGGGCCGCTAGAGCCAAGGGCACAAATGTGCCTCTGCTTTTGGATCCAAAGTTGATCCTCGACTACATTGATCTCTGGCACAAGGACCCAAATACTCCTATGCCTGACTTCAAGCTTTCTCCTGGTCAAAATCATATGCTGACTGCCTTCATCCAAGAACAAAAATGGAAATATGAGAAGGCTAGGCAGATCAAGAAAGCGCAGTACGGGAAAGAAAAATTCCTGAAGAAGAACGTTATCTCTATGACAACTGATGATATTGTGAAAATCCAGTCTAAAATCAAAGTCCTCAGCGATGATTTCAATGCTTACTATGCAGATTGGCAAGGAGCCAAGGTCAGGTTTGTTAAACTGACTGAGAAGTTCACCTCCAATGTTGTAGCCCCATCGCAACAAGAAATTCCTCAGGCTGAAGCATCTGCTCAGCCGACTGAAGAACATGCTAGCACCACTGATGACATTCAGGCTGCTAAAGAAAATGTGAGTTCCAGGGCTGATGACTGCATTCCAGCCGCTGATGAAATTGCCAGGGCATCCACTAGTGGTGCGCCTGAAGAAAATGAAGAGGTCAGGGCAACTGCATCAGTTGTGCCTGAAGAAAATCAACCACATTCCTCTGCTCCTCCTGCGCCTACTCCAAATCCAATCCTTCCATCTGCATTAGATGTGAAGAAGACCAAGGCTGCAGAGCGTGCAGCAGTGAAGAAAAGGAAAGCATCAGCTCCTTCAGATTCTTCAGCTCCGAAGAAAATGAAGTCCATGACCATCTCATTTGCAAACCCCATTGATGCTGTTCCTATCTCAACCATGCCATCAAAGGAAATCGTCCCTTTTGATGAAGAATATGTGATCCCTAGCGGATCTGATGAAGAAAATCCTTCTGCTGCTTCGTCAGAGCAATTGGATGAAGAAATTGAAGTGGATGAAATCCCTTCAACTCCAGCTGTTTCCTCGCCTATGCCTCAGTTTACTGCTGAAGTGGCCGGCATTGAAGAAATGGAAGATGAAGATGTGGACATTGGTTGTACCACACCTGTGCTGAATGATGACTTTTGGGAAAGTCAGCACCCTAACTCTCCACTCTTCACACCATTGCAACAAATTCCTCAGTCCCCAGCAACCACAGTTCAAATGGGATCTGATGAACCTCATGCCACACCGTCTGTCCATGAAGAAATTCCATCCACTAGTGCCGAAGAAAATGAAAATGAAGAATTGAAGACCCAGGCTGTCACTGGAGTAGAAGCTGAAATTCCTAAGCATGAAGAACTTGAGATTGCGATTCCTGAGGTCATAATGCAATTGACTGATACTCCTCAGCCTAAACCAAAGGATCCATCCTCAAAGAAGCAGCAATTCAAGGCTGATGATTTCTTTGGCGAGCACGTGTTCTTCACTGACTACAATCCCTATGATTCTGCTCGTCTTAGAAGGAAGCGCTTCTGGACCGCCAACCAGGCCAACTTCTATTCTTCACTGCTTTTCAATAAGGACAAAGTCTTCGACCACGAGCATATTCCTCATGTGGACATGGAATCACTGCCATGCTTCTCACCTGTCCTCAGTGTGCTTCATGACAAATGCCTCCTCAACTTTTGCACAGACATAGTTGATTGGAATGAAGAGCTCATTCTTCAATTTTACGCAACTTTGCACATCACAGGAGATGCTGACAATGTGAACTCCTGGGTTTTGGACTGGATGACCAAAAACACTCACTACAAGGCACCGGCCACTGAATTACTTCAAGCCCTGCCCATCAGTCCCCCACCTGAAGGAGCTCGTTGCATGTACCAAGAGCCTGAGCTTACTGATCACTATATGCAAGTGCTGATGAAGCCATTGAAGCCCGGTCAAGCCTCAAGGACAAAATTCCTCGTG
This sequence comes from Aegilops tauschii subsp. strangulata, assembly GCF_002575655.3. Lineage (NCBI taxonomy): Eukaryota > Viridiplantae > Streptophyta > Magnoliopsida > Poales > Poaceae > Aegilops > Aegilops tauschii. The sequence continues at coordinate 250,207,352 of NC_053038.3, forward strand.
AAGGAATTGCAGTATGTACCAAGGACAGTCTATCGCATTCTGACGAAGACTATGAGTCCAATCAAAGGCCACGGCTCATCTGATGAGGAAATTGTTGGCATCATGAAGAATCTGGTATTCAACATCATTCATGGCATTCCTGTCAATTATCACGATTTCTTCATGAGGACTCTGGCAAATGTTGCACTTTCACCATTTGAGCTGAAGCCTTATGCACCCTGGATCATGAGATTCCTCAGGACAAGGTCTTCACTCAACTACAAAGCTGATTTTCAGAATCACCTCAGCTACTTGCCCCCGATTGAAGTCCTCAAGTGGACCTATTCCTCAGCTGATGAAAAGGGCAAGGCACCATCTGTTATTGATGAAGGCATTCGTCCATTGGATGGTCAGTTTCGCAAAGCTGCATCTTATTCCACCAATGATGACTCTGCCACTCATGATTCTGCTGCCCATGCCTCCAAGCCAAATCCTCAAGCTACTGCTCCTCATGTGATGACTGATCGTGAACTTCTGCTAAGTCTTCACCAGAAGGTGGATCGAAACCACAAATGGGTTAAGCGTCAGTTTGGTTCAATTCTTCACAACATGACTGCTACACATAATGCAGTGAAGAAAAACCATTACTACCTCCATGAAGTCTTCGATCGCACCTGGGCTATTCTGTCACATGTATATGGTGAAGAAGATCTGAAGAACATGGGTCTCAAGGAAGATTTTGACTGGTCTGCACCTCCACCGAGGAAATACAAGAAGGTCAAAGTTCCTTCCTTGGTGGCCAGCTCATATTCTTCATCGCGCGACACCGATGAGCATGAAGACTTGGACGACACTGCGACAGGCCCTACTACGACAAACGACCCCAACAACGCTGGCGCTCCTTCATCAACTTGATATTCTTCAGGGGCATTAGTCCTCATTTTCGATCCTTTTGGTCATTCGATGACAAAGGAGGAGAAATTTGAGCTAGTCTTCAAGCGGGTCTATCTATATGGGCGTTTTTTTTCTTAAGTTACAACTCTCGTTCTTTTGATGACTTTGCTGGATCGAGTTGTAAACTTAAACTCTATGGTGACCTGATACTTTTGTTGTAGTTTTTCTGCATGCTTATTCCTTGTTAATGTTAATGCACGCATGCTGAATTACATCAGTCACCATATTTCATGATGCATTTCAAATTCTTCATATTATATGTCAAATGCGTGTATGAATTACAAGATATAGGGGGAGATCTCCATGATTCAACTCTTCAAGTGTGCATTGCTTCGAAAGCAAATTCCTCACTATGCACATCTTCAGGGGGACTTCTTCTATATCTTGCAATCAAATTCCTCAATACAGTATTTACACTTCATATGTTTATCCCCATTGAAAACTGAACCTATATTGTCATCAATCACCAAAAAGGGGGAGATTGTAAGTGCATCTAGTGCCCCTTAGTGATTTTCGTGTATTGAAGACTTATAGGTTAAGGGACTAATACGTTTGTGAGTGTACACAGGACTATAAGTCTATGAGGAGTTTGATATTTACAGAGAAAGTCAACCCCTAAAAATGAAGTTCTTCAACTGAAGACTTTGGATTTCTGAAGACTTTGAAAGTGAAGAAATTGGTGTGACCTTGAAGACTTGGTATTCATTCGAGGAACATGAAGCATGAAGACTTTTGTTTTCGTAGTTTCATTTTCTCTTTCTTGAGTCATAGGAAACACCGTACTGTTAAAGGGGGTCGAGGAAATACTAAGGAAACATTTCCATGTGATGCTCAACTCAAAATCCTACACCTACCAATCCCTTCGAGTGAAGCCATTGGAAATCTCATACAGTTCAGTCATATTCTTCAGTGACAGGGACGAAGTTCTTCTGGTCTCTGAGGAATTTGTTCTGACTGAGGAGTTAGGAATTCGCCAGTGCGGATTACCTACATAGTGAGGAACATGATAGCCCTGAGGAATTTGATACTCAAATATCCGACCATTGCTGTGCTACGTGCCAGCTGTCCCAAAATATCTACCCACCTAACGGTCATATCATTGAAGGGCATTTACGTCTTATCATGTCGGGCTGCTCCCTAGGCTATAAATAGTCGCCCCTACAACCACTAGCTGGTTGGCTGCTCCGAGAGAAACTGACACTTGTCATTTGAGAGCATCCCATCCTCCGAGGACTTTGAGCGAAAATCATCGAGTGAGGAAAACCCAAACCCAAACACCTACAAACCCAAAGTGATTGAGCATCACTGAAGAGATTGATCCTGCGTGGATCCGACGCTTGTTACCTTTGAACACTGTGCTTCTTCCAGACGGTTAGGCGTCATGGTCTAGAGCATCCAAGAGGAATTGTGGATCGCCGAGTGACCGAGTTTGTGAAGGTTCGGAAGTCACCTGAAGACTTACCACGAGTGATTGGGCGAGGTCTGTGTGACCTTAGCTCAAGGAGAATACGGTGAGGACTGTGTGTCCTCAGGTTTAAATACCTAGCCGCTCCAACCAGATGTACAACTGAGACATCAGTTGGAACTGGTCTACCAAATCATTGTCTTCACCAAGCCTACTGGTTCTATTTCCTCAACTCTTTCATTTCCTCATAACTGTGTTGTGCGCTTGTTCATATCTGTGTTTGAAGACTTTGACTGAAGACTTTCTCAATTTCCTCAGTTCAATTTCTTCAGTCTGTTTGTCTTCATCCTGTGTTATCCTGTGATTACGCTTTCTGTACTCTGTGCTTGTCTTCATTTCATCATGATGACCATGCTTGTGTTATGTTATGTTTACTTTTGAGTACTTATTCCGCTGCAAGTAGTTCTTCGCTAAGGAATTTCCTTACCGGCAAATTCCTCAGTGAAGAATTCATAAAATCGCCTATTCACCCCCCTCTAGTCGATATAACGCACTTTCAATATCATTAGACATCCCAGCTCCACATACATCTACGTCGTGCGTTTGATGCCTCCTAGCAATTTCTCTGTCCAAGCTTTGAGAGTTTTGACTACAACGGTTGCTGATCGCCACCTGCTGCTGGGTAAGTACTGGTTAGAATTTGAGATTCGCTTGACGGATTTGTGACACACCACCACCACTTCCTAGTAGTCTGTAGGATCATATTCTTATGTGTTTCTATTGCTGCTAACCATGGCAGGATCACAAGCCGATGAGACTGATTGGGAGAACATGATGAGCAAACAGCTACATGATAAATTTCAGCAAATGATGAGTGGGCAGGTGCAAGATGTGCTAAACAGATTTGAAGAGGCCATGGAGAAGATAGATGGCATTGAGAAGACATTCGAAAGAAAGTTCGATAACAAGTTTAATGAATTGCTCACGCGTCTTCCACAACCACAGCCGGCTGCACCTGTCGCACCTCTACAACAACAACAACGTCGCCTTCCAAATCAAGTGGACGAGCACTGCGCGTTTCCCTTGAGCTTGGTCAAAATTCTGGTGCCGCTGCACCTACTGTTGATGCTTCTTTGGCTCCTGCTGCTACCGCTGAGGAGGACGTTTACGAGGGCGATTACGAGGACGAGATTGATCAAAATCAGCACTATGTGCAACCACCAGCACCACCACTAGGTCGTCCTCATGCTTATAATCGTAATGGTAGGTTGCACCACCACCTCAGGTACGAGATTATGACCATGTTCCTAAACTCACCACCACTAGGTCGTCCTCATGCTTATAATCGTAATGGTAGGTTGCACCACCACCTCAGGTACGAGATTATGACCATGTTCCTAAACTGAAATTGAATATTCAAGCATTTGAGGGTTGATACATTCCTGATGTCTATCTTACTTGGGAGTTAGAAACTGAAGAACGCTTCACATGCTTACAATATCCTGAGGATAGACGTGTTGCTGCTGTTGTTTGTGAATTCTCTAGCTTTGCTTCTGTTTGGTGGTCTGAACATTGTAGATTATATCCTATTCCAACTACTTGGGCTGCTTCGAAAACTGCTATGCGTACTCGTTGGGTTCCACCATATTATCAATGTGAATTGCTTCAAAAATTGCAGCGTTTAAGACAAGGAAAAAATTCTGTAGAGGAATATTATCAGGAATTGCAAACTGGTATGATTAGATGTGGTTTTGTTGAGGATAACGAAACTATGCTTGCACGTTTTATGGGTGGATTAAATAAAGAGATTTAGACCATTTTAGAGCATAAGGAATATAATGATATCACTCGTTTATTCCATCTTGCTTGCAAAGCTGAATGTGAAGTGCAGGATTGACAAGCATTGGCGCGGACTAACTTTTCTGCAGGTCGACCTTCACCATTGACACCGCGTGCATCTTCTACTTTGACACGTTCTACTACACCGGCACCTCGGTCAGCTGCCACCTCCAACCGTGATACAAGAAAGCAGGCACAACCGCCACTATGTGCCAAGAGCACACCTTCTAGGCCTGCACAGAGCTCTTCTACATCCATGGCATCAACAGGGCAAACACATGATATTATTTGTCGTCGTTGCAAGGGTGGAGGTCATTATGCGAGAGAATGTCCATCTAAGCGTGTGATGATTGTTACTGAGGATGGTGGCTATGAGTCTACTAGTGACTATGATGAGGAGACTTTGGCTCTTATTACAAATGAAGAACATGGTGGAGATGATTCTGATCATGAGACGCAATACATGGCTGCTGAAGATGCTGACAGGTATGAATGTTTAGTTGCTCAACGTGTTTTGAGTGTGCAGGTTACACAAGCTGAGCAAAATCAAAGGCATAATTTGTTCCATACAAAGGGAGTTGTGAAGGAATGTTCTGCTCGCGTCATCATAGATGGAGGGAGCTGCAACAACTTGGCTAGCATGGAGATGGTGGAGAAGCTATCTCTCACCACAAGACCACATCCATATCCTTACCTTATCCAATGGTTCAATAACAACGGCAAGGTTAAGGTAACACGTACTGTTCATGTGCATTTTAGTATCTCTACATATGCTGATTATGTTGATTGTGATGCGGTACCCATGCAAGCATGTTCCTTATTACTTGGTAGACCCTGGCAATTTGATAAAAATTCTGTACACCATGGTAGAAACAATCAGTATACTCTTGTTCATAAGGATAAACATATTACTTTGCTTCCTATGACTCCTGATTCCATTAAAGATGATATTAATAGAGCTACTAAAGTAAAATAGGAGCCAAACAAGAGTGAAAATCAGATTGTGGCAAAAGAATTTGAGCAACAAATGAAGCCTAATAATAAACCATCTAGTGTTGCTTCTGAAATTAAATTGAAAAGTGCATGTTTACTTGCCACCAAATCTAATATTGATGATCTCAATTTCAGCAAATTTGTTTGCTATGCTTTTTTGTGCAAAGAGGCATTATTTTCATTTGAGGACGTGCCTTCCTCTTTGCCTCCTGCTGTTACTAACATTTTGCAGGAGTTCGCTGATGTCTTTCCACAAGACGTGCCACCGGGATTACCACCTATTCGAGGGATTGAGCATCAGATTGACTTAATTCCCGGTGCTTCGCTACCCAACCGTGCACCATACCGTACCAATCCAGAAGAGAAGAAGGAGATTATGGGTCAAGTCCAGGAGCTGCTCGACAAAGGTTATATACGCGAATCCCTTAGTCATTGTGATGTTCCTATTATTCTAGTGCCGAAAAAGGATGGTACATCGCGTATGTGTGTTGATTGTAGAGGCATTAATAATATTACTATTCGTTATTGTCATCCTATTCCTAGGCTAGATGATATGCTTGATGAATTGAGTGGCTCTACAATATTCTCCAAAGTTGATTTGCGTAGTGGATACCATCAAATTCGTATGAAATTGGGAGATGAATGGAAAACGGCATTTAAAACTAAGTTTGGTTTTTATGAGTTGTTAGTCATGCCTTTGGGGTTAACTAATGCACCTAGTACTTTCATGAGATTAATGAACGGAGTTTTATGTGCTTTCATTGGACGATTTGTGGTAGTCTATTTTGATGATATACTAATTTATAGCAAATCTTTGGAGGAACATTTGAAACATTTACGTGCTGTTTTTATTGCTCTACATGATGCACGTTTGTTTGGTAACCTTGAGAAGTGCACCTTTTGCACCGACCGAGTATCTTTTCTTGGCTATGTTGTTACTCCACAGGGAATTGAAGTTGATAAAGCCAAGATTGAGGCTATTGAGAGTTGGCCGTAGCCCAAAACGGTCACACAAGTGAGGAGTTTCCTTGGCCTCACTGGTTTCTATAGGCGTTTTGTGAGAGATTTCAGTGCCATTGCTGCACCTCTCAATGAGCTTACAAAGAAGGATGTGCCTTTTGTTTGGGGTACCGCACAGGAAGAAGCCTTCACGGTATTGAAAGATAAGTTGACACATGCTCCTTTACTCCAACTTCCTGATTTTAATAAGACTTTTTAGCTTGAATGTGATGCTAGTGGAATTGGATTAGGAGGTGTGTTATTACAAGATGGCAAACCTGTTGCATACTTTTCTGAAAAATTTAGTGGGCCTAGTCTGAACTATTCTACTTATGATAAAGAATTATATGCTCTTGTTCGGACCTTAGAAACATGGCAACATTATTTATGGCCCAAGGAATTTGTTATATATTCTGATCATGAATCTTTGAAACACATTAAAAGTCAAGCAAAACTGAACCGTAGACATGCTAAATGGGTTGAATTCATTGAGACTTTCCCTTATGTCATTAAACACAAGAAGGGTAAAGAAAATGTTATTGCTGATGCATTGTCTCATCGTTATACTATGCTTTCAACTCTTGACTTTAAAATATTGGGTTTGGAGACCATCAAAGATCAATATGTGCATGATGCTGAATTTAAAGATGTATTGCAAAATTGTAAGGAAGGGAGAACATGGAACAAGTTCGTCGTTAATGATGGATTTGTGTTTCGTGCTAACAAGCTATGCATTCCAGCTAGCTCTGTTCATCTTTTGTTGTTGCAGGAGGCGCATGGAGGAGGATTAATTGGACACTTTGGCATGAATAAGATGGAGTATATACTTGCTACACTTTTCTTTTGTCCAAAGATGAGACGGGATGTTGAGCGTTTTGTTGCTCGCTGCACTACATGTCAAAAAGCTAAGTCACGACTAAATCCTCATGGTTTATATATGCCTTTGCCTGTACCTAGTGTTCCTTGGGAGGATATATCTATGCACTTTGTTTTTAGGTTTACCTCGAACAAAGAAGGGGAGGGATAGCATATTTGTTGTCGTGGATAGGTTCTCGAAAATGGCACACTTTATACCATGTCATAAAAGCGATGATGTTGTTAATGTTGTTGATTTGTTCTTTCGTGAAATTATTCGCTTGCATGGTGTGCCAAATACTATTGTTTCAGATCGTGATACTAAATTTCTTAGCCACTTTTGGAGATCTTTATGGGCTAAGTTGGGGACCAAACTGCTTTTTAGTACTACATGTCACCCCAAATTGATGGACAAACTGAAGTAGTCAATAGAACATTGTCTACTATGCTTAGGGCTGTTTTGAAGAATAACAAGAAAATGTGGGAAGAATGCTTCCCTCATATTGAATTTTCTTATAATCGTTCATTGCATTCTACTACTAAGATGTGCCCTTTTGAAATTGTGTATGGTTTCCTTCCTCGTGCACCTATTTATTTGTTGCCTCCTCCATCTTCGGAGAAGGTTAATCTTGATGCTAAACAACATGCTGAATTGATCTTAAAAATGCATGAGTTAACTACGGAGAATATTGAGCGTATGAATGCTAAATATAAACTTGCTGGAGATAAGGGTAGAAAACGTGTTGTCTTTGCGCCTGGAGATCTTGTTTCGTTACATTTGCGTAAGGATAGATTTCCTGATTTGTGCAAATCAAAGCTAATGCCATGTGCTGATGGTCCTTTTAAGGTGTTAGATAAAATAAATGATAATGCATATAAACTTGAGCTGCCTGCAGATTTTGGGGTTAGTCCCACTTTTAACATTGCATAGTTGAAGCCTTATTTTGGCGAGGAAGATGAGCTTCCGTCGTGGACGACTTCATTTCAAGAAGGGGAGGATGATGAGGACATCAATACCATTGTTACACTCACATCCCCTACTGCTATACATACTGGACCAATTACTAGAGCTTGCGCACGCTAATTAAATTATCAGGTACTTTCATTTCTTGGTAATGATTCTAATGTTCATGAGAATATGATGCTGCCTAAATTGGATACATTTGTTTTGCTTACAAATGAAGGGTCTGACATTGATAAGAGGGATAAACACTGGAGCAAGACCAAGCATGGAGATACAAGGGGAACAAGAACGGAGTTACAAGTGATGATTTCAGGACTTTGAAGCCACCATAAGGAGTGCATGAAGCCTTGGACAAAATATACAAGACGCCACTTCATAAATTTCGTCCAGAGGCTATTCTAGGTGCTGCGTCACCATATTATTGGGCCAGGCCCATGTAATTTCGAAATACTTAAGTATATGCTTTTTTAGAGTCCGTATGTGTGGGGAAACAAGAGTTAGGGTTGGTTTCGGACCCCTCCTCCAAGGGCCACGAAATTCCCCCCTCTTCCTCCATATATACAGCCCTTAGGGCGTCGTTTAGACTTTGGGTTTTGTTTAGATTAAAAGTTCGCCATAGCTGTAACTTCGCGTACTTCGTTTGTGTTCAAGGACCAGACCAAGACGTCACAGAACCCCACCTTCATTAATAAGGATTTATTTTATATTCGCAATATCCTGATTGCAATATCAGTTTCTTGCTTGTTCTTCGTTTGCTCGTAGGAAATAGACCCTCATGGTCAGGTTGATCGTGCTCTGGTGTGGTCAATAACCCCTCGGAAGTTTGTTTAGCGATTGCTAAGGCGCGACGTCTTCACACGTTCGTAGTCGGATCGTCAAAGTCGACTCCCTCAAAAAACGATAGCTATCTCATCGAGACATTGGGACACCTTTGTTGGGAAATGCCGTAGGGTGCGTCGACTGCAAATTAAAATTTCCTACGCGCAGAACAACCAAGAACATGCTATGGGAGATGGATCACAGTTTGTTACCACTAGACGCGCAGTGCCGTGCAGCGGAAGAAGAGTTGGGGCAGCGCGTTAGCGTGGATCGTCTCCTTCTAGTCCGATCTCCCTCGAACAACCGGTCGTCGGATCCCTCGTACAGGTTCGCCGGAGTGGCACAAGTGCACACATGCAAACCCTAGTGACAGCGCCGAAGTGATCAACCGCATGAGTGTGCCGCACCCCACTTTATATAGGCATCCGTCGCGGGCTCAACACTTGGGCCTCGCACGGACCCTAAAGCCCATAAGTCTACTCGGCCACAATCCGAATACAGCTCGGATCACATCCGACTAGTGTCCCCGGATCAGACCTCGTAGGTTCCTTCCCTTAAGCGCGCGACCCCTTAGGTTCAAGCCGGCTTGGTCGCAGTTCGGATCACCTCCGAACTGCATAGTTGCTAGCGGCCTCTAGCAAGGCATGTCGAACACCAAGCAGACTATGAAGCTGGTTAGGCGAACCTGTACATCATACTTCCATTCCTTTTGCCACACGATATATGTTGTCGGGCTCAAGGCGAGTGTGTCATCCTTGTGCTAGCCCGACCTCTTTCTCGTTCCAGTGATGCGGACCACAAACCGGATTATCTCATAATCCTTGTTGCATGGCCATGCTTATCCCGGTCGGATCACATGAGGGGCCCAGAGTACATCTCTCCTGATCGGAGGGGCAAATCCCGTATTGCTCGACCATGTCTCGCAGCATGGGTCTGGACAAGCCTGAAACCTACCTTTGTAACAACCCAGTCACAGAGTAGTGTTTGGTCGGCCCAAAGCAAGTCTGTCACCATCCCGAGTAAATGTGCCAGCTCAGGTCTTAGGACATAGAATGTATGTTGTACTAGAGACTCACAGATGACATATTGCTGCGTCTCATCGTTGGGTCTGTCCGACTCGGACCTTATCTCGACTCGAATCCGACTATGTCAAATCCGACCAGATCCTTCCAAGTCTATATTATGCGGTTAGCATCCAATGCTCCATGGCTAGTGATACCAAGCCATCGACCATGTCATATGCTAGTCTTGTCGGCCGCGTGTCCACACAACCCTTTCGACTGGGGACCTTTTAGGACATTCATCATACAATGCATAGTCCCACAAATAAGTCACGTACTTGCTGATACACATCATTGATAATGTCCAAGGACTATCTTTATTGATAAACACACAGGAAATATCTCATACATGATTGCCTCTAGGGCATATCTCCAACAGTCTCCCACTTGCACTAGAGTCAATCAAATAGAAATTTAATGCCCATAGCTCTAACGCGCCCCTCGTGCTTGGGTTGTGGAAGCGGCTTAGTCAACGGATCTGCAACATTTGCATCCATGTGTATTTTGCATAACTCAACATCACCATTCTTTATGATCTTTCGTATCAGCTGATATTTCCGATCTATGTGTCTGGTCTTATGGTGATTCCTCGGCTCCTTGGCTTGTGCGATGGCACCAGAATTATCACAATAAAGGTCCAACGGTTTTACCGAGGCTGGGAAAATACCAAGATCATCCAGAAAGTTTTGGATCCAAACACCTTCCTTTGCAGCTTCACAAGCCGCAATGTATTCGGCTCCTGTGGTAGAATTGGCCACCGTATCTTGCTTGGAACTCATCCAGCTCACTGCTCCTCCGTTCATGACGTACATGAATCCGGACTATGATCGACAATCATCTCTGTCAGTTTGGAAACTAGCATCGGCATAACCCCTTACGATGACCTCTTCCCGACCTCCATAAACTAGGAACATCTCTTTAGTCCTTTTCAGGTACTTCAAAATAGTCTTTACCGCTGCCCCGTGACTCTCACCTGGGTTGGCTTGGTATCTGCTTGTTAGGCTTATTGCAAAAGCAACATCTGGCCTTGTACATATCATGGCATACATGATGGATCTGATTGCCGAGGCATACGGAATCCTACTCATCCTGCTTCGCTCATTAGATGTCAAAGGACTCCGAGTCTCGCTTAGCCTTATACCATGTGAGAGTGGCAAGAACCCTTTCTTCGCCTCACTCATGTTGAACCGCTTCAACACTTTATCTATGTACGTGCTCTGGCTTAAGCCGAGCAGCCTCCTCGATCTATCTCTATAGATCTTAATGCCTAAAATGTATATTGCCTCACCAACGTCCTTCATCAAAAACTTGCCATTCAATGACTCCTTGACCGAGTTCAGCATCGAAACATCATTTCCGATCAGTAGTATGTCATCCACATACAAGATCAAAAACACTATCGAGCTCCCACTTAACTTCTTGTATAAACAAGAGTCCTCTTCGCTTTTGATGAAACCGAGACCAGTGACGACCTCATCAAAACGAATGTGCCAGCTCCGAGATGCTTGCCTCAACCCATAAATGGATCTCTTGAGCTTGCATACCTTACTAGTGCTAGTCGGATCGACAAAACCCTCGGGTTGTATCATATACACGTCCTCGGTTAAATTTCCGTGAAGGAAAGCCGTCTTGACATCCATCTGCCATATCTCATAATCAAAATATGCAGCTATAGCTTACGATCCTCACCGACTTCAGCAATGCTACCAGCGAGTAAGTCTCGTCATAGTCAATTCCTTGAACTTGTCCATAACCCTTAGCGACAAGCCGAGCTTTGTGGATCTGAACATTTCCATCCACATCGGTTTTCTTCTTAAAGACCCATTTGCAACCTATGGCTGTTACACCAGGCGGCGGATCAACCAAGTCCCAGACTTGATTCTCATCCATGGACTTTAACTCGGATCTCATGGCCTCTAGCCATGCCTCGGAATCTGGGCTCACCATCACTTGCGCATAGTAGCCGACTCGTCATTTTCTAGCAACAATACATCGCACACTCTGCACAATCTCTCCGACCTCCGTGGTTCCGGTGCTGCTTCCACTACGGGTTCCCTGACTGACTCCGGTATGATCTCATCACCAGCCGAGCCATCCCCGAGTAGTCCTCGAATTTCTTTGAGTCGGACCATCCTCCCACTGGCCTCCCAATTGAGAAACACTTTCTCAAGGAAAACCCCGTTCCGAGCAACAAACACTTTGTTCTCTTCGCGGTTGTAGAAGTTGTATCCCAAGGTTTCCCTTGGATATCCCACAAATATGCATTTATCCGACTTGGGTGTAAGCTTGTGTGACATGAGTCGCTTGACAAATGCTTCACAGCCCCAAATCTTTAGAAAAGACAAACTGGGAGTCTTCCCGGTCCACATCTCATGTGGTGTCTTATCTACGGATTTTGATGGTACCCTGTTAAGTGTGAAAGCTGCAGTTTCTAGAGCGTATCCCCAGAATGACAAGGGTAAATCTGATTTGCTCATCATAGACCGGACCATGTCAAACAAGGTCCTATTCCTCCGTTCCGACACGCTGTTTCTCTGTGGCGTACCCGGAGGTGTGAGCTGAGGTACTATACCTCGGCTTTTCAGATGATCATCAAACTCCTGGCTCATGTACTCACCTCCACGATCAGATCGTAGAAGCTTTATAGTCTTGCCAAGCTGATTCTCAACCTCGTTCTGAAACTCCTTGAAATTTTCAAAAGTTTCCGACTTGTGCCACATCAAATAGATATATCCATATCTACTCAAGTCGTCGGTAAAAGTCACGAAGTACTGATAGCCTCCTCTAGCGGTTGTGCTCATTGGACCACACACATCGCTGTGTATAAGCTCCAACAGCTCGGACGCTCTCTCACAACTCTTTGCGAAAGGAGACTTAGTCATCTTGCCGAGCAAGCATGATTCACATGTCTCGAACGACCCAAAGTCGGACGAAGTTAGGAGCCCATCATCATGGAGCTTCTTCATGCGTTTTGGACTAATGTGTCCAAGCCGGCAATGCCGGAAGTATGTTGGATTTATCTCATTAGACTTATGCCTCTTGACATTCACGTTATAGACCGGTTCCCGTTCTAGATTCAATATAAATAGCCCATCAACAATGGGTGCATAGCCGTGGAACATACCATTCAAATAAAACGAACAACCATTGTCCTTTAAATTGAATTCATAACCCTGACTCATCAAACATGGGGCAGAAATAATGTTCCGACTAAGTGCAGGAATGTAATAACAATTATTCAATTCCAAAATGAATCTGGAAGGAAGCTGGAGCTGCATCGTGCCGATCTCCAACGCAGCAACTCTTGCTTTGTTGCTGACCCTGATGTCAATCTCCCCTTCTGCCACACACCTAGTTCTTACCAGCCCCTACATCGAGTTGCAAATATGAACAACCGATCCGATATCAAATACCCAAGAGCTACTAGGTATGTCAGCAAGGTAAATGTCTATAACATATGCAACAAGTGTACCTTTGCCTGAAGAAGCATTTCCGGCCTTCTTGCCATGCTCTGCAAGCCACTTGCTACAATTCCTCTTCCAATGACCAATTTCCTTGCAATGGTAGCAAATGGTCTTTGAGTTCGGTCCAGACTTTGGCACAGCAGCGGAGGTTACCGTCTCCGTGCCCTTTGCCTTAGCCTTCTTCTTAGACCAACTCTTCTTGAACTTAGCCAATTTTTGCACCATCAACACTTGATGCGTGCCTTTCTTAATATCCAGCTCTGCCACTTTGAGCATCCCATGCAATTCACTGAGCTTCTTATCCATGCCATGCATATGATAGTTCGAGATGAACGTCCCATAGCTTGGCATAAGAGAACCCAGAACTACATCAGTAGCCAACTGATCCAACAGCGGGAAGCCCAACCGATCCAAAGCTTGCATGTATCCGATCATTTTGATCACATGCGGGCTCAGTAGATCACCTTCCTCTAGCTTGCAATCCATCAAGGATCGCCAGACGTTGAACCTTTCGGTCCTAGCCTGTGTCTGAAACATGCTCTTGAGACTCTCGATCATATCGTAAGCCTCAACATTTTCGAAATGCTGTTGCAAATCGGGCTCCATACAAGCCAGCATTAGACATCTGATCTCCGTTGATTCATCAACGAGTTTCTGGTAGGCATTCTTAGTTGTGGCATCAGCATTATCGGCAGGTTCCTCCGGAAGTGGATCCTCTAGAACATGTTCCTTTTTATCATGCTTGAGAACAATTCTCATATTTCTATACCGGGTGGTAAAGTTTGTTCCATTCAGTTTATCCTTTTCCAGAATTGTTTTCAATGCAAAGTTGGGTTGAGAAGGTGGTGCCATTGATCTATAACAGAAAATATGCAATCACTAAGCAATGTGTTTATGTAGAGTAATTCAAGCCCTAAATATAAATACTCCCACTAAAGTTGCCACCCCTCCGCAAACTCTCAGTGATTCAGGATTCGACTAGCACATGCGACTAGTGAGCTTTAGCATCACTGCTAGACAACATGCCTATCCGGTAAGCAACTCCTTGCTAATCGTATCTCTATACGACTCCTGTCGGTCAGGAAGGTATCTCATACCCCGGCCCCAACCTTATTTGCCACAAGGCCCAAAACCGTTTTGATAGCCTTTTCAAGTCAACCTGATGCAGTGCATGTCCGTGTCCGACACGAACCCTTCAGTTCAAGGACACCTAGCAGCACCCCAATTTTATGAGCCCACTACTAGACGTATTTGACGTGCGAAGGTGCAACATCGGGAATGGAAAATTGCTTGATATTAATGAGGGATCTTTCTACCATTCTAACATGCATAGAAAACAAGAAGCATAATAATCACAAATAAACATATATTGTGAAATAGTATGGCTCCTTCACGGACGTTCTTCCAGGTCGGCTCTGACTCCGATGACCATCTAGGGACCCCATCTTGTTTGTCATGACGGGACGCCAAACCACCAATCTGATCTCTATAATCCAACTACTACAACTAGTAATAAATTTTACATAGAGTCACAAGTCGACACGCAGGTCGTTATACAATATAATGACAACACTTTCGCTCCTGTCGGCTGACAAACATGACACGCAGGCCATGTATAATTTACACACATGCATCACATACACATGAGCCATACTATTCACATCAAACCCTGCAAAATAAAGTTATGCATAGAATCGCATTCTACAGGTTTGAGTGATCATGTACGAAATACAAGGCGCTACGCACACGGTGGTCCCGCTAGCTGGTTAGCGGGTGGGGTTCGAAGGGGCAGCGCCCCTTGCAGGTGTGGGCAGCGCACGACATTTTCAGAAATCACAGA
Organism: Aegilops tauschii subsp. strangulata; assembly: GCF_002575655.3. NCBI lineage: Eukaryota > Viridiplantae > Streptophyta > Magnoliopsida > Poales > Poaceae > Aegilops > Aegilops tauschii. The sequence continues at coordinate 250,222,524 of NC_053038.3, forward strand.
TCACATCTGAACTCCGATCACGCCAAATTCTCTGATCTGACCGGTCTTATCGATCATCGCGAATCCGATACGGATTTACGTTTCACTGTTAACCCCGATGGTGGATGACCGACCGGTAGGGGTAGGTTGTGTCACGACCTCATCTACTCCAATCATCAGAAAACATAGCCACATCGATCCTCATGTGCAGTTGATCTCATCAACCGTGCACACAGCCGATCTCATCAACGACAACAGATCTCATCTGCCGCCTCCAGATATCTAATATGCATACGATCTGAATCCAAATCCTATAGCAGAGGCTCTGATACCACTGTCGGGAAATGCCATAGGGTGCGTCGACTGCAAATTAAAATTTCCTACGCGCAGAACAACCAAGAACATGCTATGGGAGATGGATCATAGTTCGTTACCACTAGACGTGCAGTGTCGTGCAGCGGAAGAAGAGTTGGGGCAGCGCGTTCGCGTCGATCGTCTCCTCCTAGTCCGATCTCCCTTGAACAGCTGGTCGTCGGATCCCTCGTACAGGTTTGTCGGAGCGGCACAAGTGCACCGCCTCTAACGGTATCCGCGCGTGCAGGAGGAACGTCGTGCGGCGGACTGCTAGGTCCGATAGCACAACCGGCGGCGAGTGCAGGTGTCTATTCGCAAGACATGCAAACCCTAGTGATAGCGCCAAAGCGATCAACCGCATGAGTGTGCCGCACCCCACTTTATATAGGCGTCCATCACGGGCTCAACACTTGGGCCTCGCACGGACCCTAAAGCCCATAAGTCTACTTGGCCACAATCTGAATACAGCTCGGATCACATCCGACCAGTGTCCCCGGATCAGACCTTGTAGGTTCCTTCCCTTAAGTGTGCGACCCCTTAGGTTCAAGCCGGCTTGGTCGCAGTTCGGATCACCTCCGAACTGCATAGTTGCTAGCGGCCTCTAGCAAGGCATGCCGAACACCAAGCAGACTATGAAGCTGGTTAGGCGAACCTGTACATCATAATTCCATTCCTTTTGCCGCACGATATATGTTGTCGGGCTCAAGGCGAGTGTGTCATCCTTGTGCTAGCCCGACCTCTTTCTCGTCCCAGTGATGCCGACCACAAACCGGATTATCTCATAATCCTTGTCGCATGGCCATGCTTATCCCGGTCGGATCACACGAGGGGCCCAGAGTACATCTCTCCTGATCGGAGGGGCAAATCCCATCTTGCTCGACCATGTCTCGCAGCATGGGTCTGGACAAGCCTGAAACCTACCTTTGTAACTACCTAGTCACGGAGTAGTGTTTGGTCGGCCCAAAGCAAGTCTGTCACCATCCTGAGTACATGTGCCAGCTCAGGTCTTAGGACATAGAACGTATGTTGTACTAGAGACTCACAGATGACATATCGCTGCGTCTCATCATTGGGTCTGTCCGACTCGGACCTTATCTCGACTCGAATCCAACTATGTCGAATCCGACCAAATCCTTCCAAGTCCATATTATCCGGTTAGCATCCAATGCTCCATGGCTAGTGAGACCAAGCCATCGACCGTGTCATGTGCTAGTCTAGTCGGCTGCGTGTCCACACAGCCCTTTCGACTCGGGACCTTTTAGGACAGTCATCATACAATGCATAGTACCACAAACAAGTCACGTACTTGCTGATACACATCATTGATAATGTCCAAGGACTATCTTTATTCATAAACACACAGGAAATATCATCATACATGACTTCCTCTAGGGCATATCTCCAACAACCTTCACCTCTATCAGGGCCTTAAAAGTGTAATGATAGTATATCTATAAAACTCCATAAGATCACATGTAGCCTCTGCCAAATGAAATATACAAAATACTGACGAAACTTCACACTTCTGCATGAAGGTCATACTTCCAAACATGCTCGACATCACCCATTGAAATTGAGTAATTCACGGGTGGGAGCAAGCATCAACTTTGAAGTATGCAATTTGGAAAGCTCTTAAACTAAACCATGGCATCTTGTTTTTTTCTAGAAAAACAACAGGAGCGCATCCGCATAGTTATTCATCTCCATATCAATAATAATTGGCAACCAAAAACCCGACAAATGTTTTTTGTTCTAAAAACACACAACTCATTTTTGGAATGCATCAGTGCAAGCTGACATTTTTTCAGTTTTCAGAAGCAATCAAACTTGCTAATTAGTAGAATACTCATGTACTTACTGGGACCACACATATCCTAATATTAGTACTCATGTACTTACTACGGCCTACACTCAGCTCCTTGAGCGACCGGCCACAAAACAAGAAGTTGTACTGTTGAGCAGGAGGTCCTCGACCCTGTGACTCCTCCAGCAGGTTCCATTGTTTGCCACTGAAGCATAAAGCATGTCGCTGGAGTGGGACGCGTCCACTCGGCGACAACTTTAGAAATTGGTTCTATAGAAAAGATTTTTCATTAAATGGCCACAACTTTCAGTGGCTAATTGGAAGCAAAGCCATCTTATGAGTGGCTAATGGGTTAGGAAAGCTTTTGAAGAAAAAATGGAAGCAGAGGCTAGCTAGCACCTTCATGCACCCCACGGCGTGATCCTTGGAGTTCAACCTAGAAATGGGGCCGAAAGGCTCGCGCCGCTCTCGGCGACCATCGAGCGCCCTGCCCGGCGGCATTGCCTTGTCGTTGGCCCAGCGCCCGGCTCGCCGATAGGCTTCAGTTCAGGCTGGATTCATCAAAAACAGAAATGAAGCATGTGTTCTTTTTCTATTCTTGCAAATGAAGATCCTCTTCTATTCTGTTTGAACTTACTTGGCATAAAAATTAGTATTTGTTCTACTGTAAAAGAACATAAATGAAATGTCAGTATGGAAGTAAAGCTCATTATAAAAATAAAATTTGGTTCTAAATACATATATATGAGTGTTGAGTGTACTAGTTTCACAAAGGTAATCATGGCAAGATCCTATAGGGAACTAAATGAACCTATTTTAGCAATAAAATAGGTGAACTTATATGAAGGGAAGAAACTGAACTGAATTGAACACAAAATTGAACTTATATGCGGTGGCAGAGGTGAACGGCCTGATCGCTGCATTGTCGCACGGCCTCGTGTGGCAGAGGTGAACGGCTTGTGGTGGTAAGGGTGAACTGCTTGAGCGTTGCGTCGTCAAACGGCCTTGTGTGGAGGCGGTGAATGGCCTGGACACTGTGCAAAGAGAGAGCCAAACACGAGGCCGTAGTGGCTGCCGGTGACAATGGGTTGCACGAGTAGGGCAGTGCCCAGATCGAACTTACGTGGAGATGGCCGCCAGCGGGAAGCAGGGCTTGCGCTACGGCTGGATGCGGGTCCCTTTTTTCCCATGCTCGCTCCACCACCTGATGGGGCGCGTCGATGTCTTCATACTGGATGACGTCGGAGGAAGGGCAGGAGCCAGGGGAAGACCTACAGAAAAATTAAAAGAGAAATTTTAAGGAGAAGAACATTACCAATTTGCAACCATTGAAGAATTAAGTTCCTATGGCTAGTAGCTATGCATGTTTTAAGTGAAATCTCAGTGAAAGTGATTTTGTACTCCCCATGTAGTAATACCTGGACTTGCTGTCACATGTGTTCTTTCTGTCACATGTGTTCTTTGTAGCAATACTGGACTGTTTTTATATATCTTTATAACAATACTGGACTATTTTTTTGTTTTTTTGTATGGACTATTTGTATAATACATACTGTACCATAGTATATCCTATAGAAATTCTTCATCATAAAGGACCACAGCAGCCATTATTTGAAAAATGAAGATAGAACGGAAAATAGAATTTACCTTCAGTCTCGAGTCTAGACAACGAGCCTCTCAAGATCATGATCTGCAAGGAAAAGAATGGAGCAATATAGGTAAAAATATCATACAAATCAGATGAACTATCACATGCTATAGACTATTTTCTAATATGTGTACTATTTGTATAATATATGAAGGATACAGTTCAAATTTCAATGAGACAAAAATCCAATATTTCTAATTTGCAACAAAGCATTTTTCCTGGGCAAGTGAAAATAGTGAGACATTGAACTCTCTATCTAACACACACCCGCCCTATTTTTTTTGTTTCTGTCTGAACTGATGGTAGAATACATTGTGAGTTGCTAATAGTGTTTTTGTTTTTTCTCCTATAAGAAACATGTTCTTTTCTTCGTATGATATGTAAAACTGAACTATTTCTCCAACACACATCAAACAATTCCCATTTTTCTCTATGAACTGAGGAAAGAATAAATAGTGACCCATTAGTAATCTACTGAAGTTCGACATCGGTAACATGTTCTTCTCCACTTTAGGCATTAAGACAAACATGTGTAGATCACAAGTGCACCACGAGGCTAGTGTCAGGTTTGATTATGGAGGAGCACACGATTTGGAAAATAATGTACGGAGGAAGGGAACTTGCTGCCGGTTGAGAGAGAGAGGAGGCACCTACTGCTGTGTAACATCCCAATTTTCAATTTGGATGTTAATCATTAGGTCATTATATGCATCCATGATTTGTACATTTTTGGATTTGATTTATTCAGACATTTTGATCCTAGAAGCCTTAAGCAACTCAAGGACCAATTGAGAGAGTTGGAGGTTTTCACAAAAATCCATTTTTGAATTTTTCAAAATTGGTAACTGGATCAAAGTGGTTTTATTAAATTATTTTCCAATTATTTCAATTTAAATAAATGAGAGAAGATAATATGACTTCTTCAAAACAGCTAGGAAATGTTGGAAATTTAATTTTGAATAAAATTATATTTATATGAAATTTTATTCGGTTGAATTTTATCAACTTAGGGAAAAAGATGCATTTTTTAAAAATTGCATTTAGCCCAGAAAAATGTTCACTTTGTCCTAAATATTAGGAGAGGACGGTGAAAATTGTTTCTGGAATTTTAGGATTTTTATTTTATTTTATTTGGTATTTTCTTCGCGGTGAAATTTATTTATATAAAAAATCTCGCGCGTACCGACTGGGCCGGCCCAGCCGGCGACCGCCTTTCCTGTGCGCCGCCCGTGTCCTCACCAGACTTCGGCTAGGAGTCCGGGTCGGAGCCGCCGCCGCTCGCCCTTGCTCCAAATCGGCACCCCCCGGGCCTTTAAAAGCTGACCCCGCCGCCCCCTCCTCCTCACAAATCGCCGGCGCCCCGAGCCGCCACCGCCCGCACCGTGCCGCCGCTGCCGCACTCCGAGCCGCCCGCGCCGCCGAGCCAATTGCGTCGCGCCGCCGTTGTTGCCGCTCGCACCGCCATCGCCAACGGAGCCGCCTCCCTCGCCGGAGCCGCCGCCCCGCCTCGTGGTTGACCTCGCCGCCGTTGGACCGAACCGGTAAACCGTCGGTCTTCTCGGTTTTTTTGTTTGTAGGTTTAGATCGGTTCATTTTTTAGTTAGTTTATATAATGAGCGTTCACCCGATTGGTTCTGTTAAAGAACGAATTTGTTCGTTAGTCTATGTTAGCGGCTGTTCGTCCGATAGATTTTTCTTTTTCAGTTTATTTTCGGCTAGGGACCTATCCGCGATTACTTTTCTTATAGATTAGTCCCTGATCTTTAAACCCTCACTACTTTTTGCTCGTTTATCCAAATCCAACGAAACCAATGCCAAAATTTTCGTCTTGTTTTCTTCTATCCAGATAAACAACTTGAATATGATTTTGAAAAATTAAAATATGGTTTCAAGCAGATTTGAAGTTGAACTTTTTTTATCGTAGTTTGTGTTTCGTAGCTCCGATTCGATTGATTCTTTTTGCAAATCGAAGCTCTTCACTTAAACTTTCTGTTTAGATCTCGTCTTTTTGTTTTACCTTTGCATCTTATGCGTGAGTGATTATGTATGCTATTGTTTGTTTACGATAGAGTTTCCGGAGTGCGAAGCGTGCTACTACGAATCTTTAGGGTTTTCCGATCGTCAGCAAGGCAAGTAACACTTTGATCATATCCCTTTATTACCCAGTTTTTATGCATTAGTTTCAAACCTCAAACATTGCATGAGTAGGATTTGGTAACATGTGGGTGTGGGAAGTAGTTGTTGAGGTAGGAACCTATTGTCTTTTCTCAACCCTGGGATTATACGTTATGCTCATAGTGCTTTTCTATGCTAGTAGACGTGGATTGGTATGTGAGATTCATGAAAGATGTGAGAGTTATATTTTACTAAGGGAAAATTAAGTTGGCTACTTTAATACAAATCTGGGTGGATTTGTTGTGGGCACCTGGGGAATCCAGTGTTATCCTAGGAGATCCGGGGGTACCCGTGTGATCATCCTATGGAATGCCACCCAGGCTCAAAGGGATCATAAGATTATTCATTCTAGAAACTTCCGTGTGCAGCCACAAGCCATTATGGGCTCTGGCATAGTTGAGTAAGTTGTGGGAAACCTTTCCATGATGGGCTAGCAGATGTAGGGGATTGTAGGTGTACCGGCCTATCTATCGGTTAAGGGGATCTCTTCGGAAAGATTATGTCTCGATCATCCGCTTCTCAAACATCATGCAGTGCGAGAAATATAATGGAGGAGATCGAGTCTTGTGGGGAAAAGTGCGCAAACCTCTGCAGAGTGTACAAACTAATCATGGTTAGCCGTGTCCCCTATTATGGACATCTTGAGTATCTGGTACTTGAATTATTGATTTGATTTGATCTCATCCCACTACTTAATGAATATGTTGGGTTATTCATACTATTTTGGGATTTGAGTTGGGGGTACCTTCTCATTAATGACATAAACTTGATAGTTAAATAAAATCTATTCCTTTGTTGTAGAAAAAAATTTGCTTTATGCAAATATTAAACTTCGAGCCTCCACCAGCCATATATGCATGTAGTAATAGCTATTATTTGTTCATTGCTCTATAGTGTTATCTTGCCAGCATATTCCATGTGCTGACCTACACCGCTGCAACGTATCATGTTGCAGAATTTTCAGACGAAGAGTAAAGTGCGCATGGTCGTTGTCATGCACTCAGTTTTGACGTGGAGTTGGATGTGGACTCCTTTATCTACAATGCTTCCAAAGTTATCTATTTTAGATGGCCTTTAGCCATATTATTGTAACAAGTACTCTATTTGAGACACTCGATGTAATAAGTGTGTAATTGAACTCTGTTATAATCCTCGAGTACTGTGTGTGTCAGCAATACCGATCCAGGAATGACACTTAAGCACTGAGACTATGGCCCATTGGGATCGGGTCGCTACAAGATGGTATCAGAGCACACACTGACTGTAGGACGCGACCACTAGGAAAAGCCACATGATACTCTTCTCTACTCATTTCTAACTCTTCTCCATTTTTACTCTATAGATGGCGGACCCAAGGAACAAGTTCACACAACCGGATGACGACACCCCTTTCGGATGGCACTTGAAGGAACTCACTAGGTACCTCAACATCGGCATACCAAGCTTCACCGGAACCTTCACCGCCACTTTACCAGAAGAGGAGCGCTGGACGATTCAAGTTCGTGCTCCAGGAAGGACTTTTGCACCAGTTACTGAGCCCATCGAGTTTTCCTTTGATGCACCAACCTAGAGTTTGGGAAAGAGCATGGCCGCCCACATCGCCATTAGACGCATAGGCGAGGTGTACAACAAGGATCTTAAGGACACCATCTACCAGATATGTGGACGCCGAGATGAGCAATGCGAGATGATTTGCACCAGGAAGGATAAATCTATTGCATCCTACATACAGGAGTTGAATCAGCACATTCATTGTTATGAGAACCAGATGTGCGCCAACATCATAGACACAAGAAGGTGATGACCCAAAACATGGAGCTGGAGGAAGAACTCAAAGCTACGCGCGATGGATATGAAGAGGAAATTGCTGTACTACTGGAGAAGAATTAAGACCTGAAGAAGAAGCTAGGAATATTCATGGGTGATCCCGAACCTGAAGAAGACATTCGTTCTGAAGACTACATCATACTAGACGACACAGACTCCGACCCCGATAGCGATGATGATTATGAAGACGAAGCTGGAGCAGATATTATGGAGTCTCCCACCGATCAAAATTTCTAGTCGATCACCCTATTGCCATTAGAAGTTCTTCCGTGTATATAGTAATAGTCCGCGAGATTTTGTAATGGTAGCTTAGATCGATTGTATGCATCTTGTTTGATATTGAGTGGTGTGGAATTAATATGTTTGTCTCATGTGCATATGGGTAGTGATTTCTCCTTAGACCCTATTCTATTCTGTTCTCACCCCTCTAAACCTATCAGATGCCTCCGAGACGTGACCCCGGATTCGTCTTCCCACTCGAGCTCACTCAGTTGATCCAACAGCAGAATGCTTTGATGTAGTTGCTAGTCCAGAACCAAGGCAACAACAACAACCCACCGCCACCACCCCCAGTTGACAACTTAGCCCGCTTTCTAAGGTTGAATCCGCCGGTGTTTTCTAGCAGCACCAAGCCGATTGTTGCTGATGACTGGCTCCGCAAGATTGGAAGGGAGCTGACCACAGCAGGATGCACAGATGCTGAGAGAGTGCACTTTGCCGCACATCAACTGGATGGACCAGCAGCCTCATGGTGAGAGAACTACACCGCCACTTTCCCCGTGGCCAATGTTACTTGGGATCAGTTTCAACAAGCCGTCCGCACTACACAGGTCTCATCTGGAGCCATGAGTATGAAGAAGCGTGAGTTCCGCAACTTACGCCAAGGGAACCATATCGTGGCGCAGTACGTGGATGAGTTCAGCAAGTTAGCACGCTACACCCCAAATGATGTGGCCACAGATGTCGCGAAGCAGGAGAAGTTTCTTGAGGGACTGAATGATGAACTGAGTATGCAGTTGATGGTGGCAACATTCACCAACTATCAAGAGCTGGTAGACAGGGCCCTCTTGATTGAAGGCAAGAAGCAGCAGATAGAGAGCCGCAAATGGAAGTATGGAGAAGGGAAGTACAACTATGGAGCTCAGCAGAAGCCTCGCTATACCCAGTACTCGGGAGGACACTCATACCCATGGAGGACATTCTCATCCCGGAGGAAGTGGACACAACCACAGTGGCCCTAAGAATGGAAATGGGAATGGAAGTAACAACAGTCAGAGCCGTTCCAACCCCGCGACACCCGCCAAGAAGGATCTAAGTCATGTTACCTATTTCAAGTGCGGGAAGACTGGACACTACGCCAACGATTGTTCTGAGGCAAAGAATGGTAACCAAAATGGAAGCTCTGGAAAGAAGCCCAACCCTTTCACCAGAGGGCAGGTGAATCACGTCAACGTGGAGGAAGTTGAAGAGTAGCATGATGCAGTTATTGGTAAGTTTTTTATTAAGTCATTTACAGCTACTATCCTTTTTGACACTGGTGCATCGCATTTATACATATCAAGGGGATTTGCGGATAAGTTTAAATTGCCCACCGTAGCCCTTAAGACACCTATGTTAGCAAGCTCACCAGGAGCAGAGTATATGGCTAGCCGAGGATGTTTTCAGTTGCCATTGACCGTAGGTAAGCATGTTTTCCCCTCCGACCTCATTATTCTGGAATCACAAGGGTTGGATGTGATACTAGGCATGGATTGACTATCGATGTACGGAGGAAATATCGATTGTACTAGTAAGTCAATTCTTCTCACCACCCAGAGGGAAAAAGGATCAAGTATGTGTCTAGGCATGCGCCAAGGAGGACTCAAGTAAATTCACTCTCGGGAGTTGTACAGGAGGAAGTGCCAGTTGTGAAGGATTATCCTGGTGTTTTCCCGAAGGAACTACCAGGCATGCCACCAGATCGAGACATAGAGTTTTTGATCGAACTGTTGGCAGGCACCGGACCAATATCAAAGAGACCGTATCGGATGCCCGCAAATGATCTGGAGGAAATTAAGAAGCAGATTAAGGAGTTATTGGAGAAAGGTTATATTCGACCAAGTTCATCACCATGGGGAGCCCCAGTGCTCTTAGTTGAGAAGAAGGATGGATCTTCGAGAATGGTTGTTGATTATCGTGCACTGAATGAGGTGACGATCAAGAACAAATACCCACTGCCGATGATCAATGATTTGTTTGACCAGCTGCAGGGATCTAAAGTATTCTCCAAGATCGATCTACGATTAGGATATCACCAGTTGAAGATCCGGGAACAAGATATACCTAAGACAGCCTTTACCACAAGGTATGGCCTATATGAGTACACGGTCATGTATTTTGGTTTGACTAATGCCCCTGCCTACTTTATGAGTATGATGAATAAGGTGTTCATGAAGTTCATGGATAAGTGTGTTGTGGTGTTCATTGATGATATATTAGTGTACTCGAAGAATGAAGAAGAACACAAGGAACATTTGCGTTTGGTTGTTGAGAAGCTCAGGGAACATCAGTTATATGCCAAGTTCGGCAAATGTGAGTTTTGGTTGAAGGAAGTTGGATTTCTTGGACATGTTATATCAGGAGAAGGTATAGCAGTAGACCCTTCCAAGGTTAAATCTGTCACCGAGTGGTTGGCACCCACTTCAGTTGGAGAGATACGCAGTTTCCTTGGACTCGCAGGATATTATCGGAGATTCATTGAGAATTTTTCCAGGATCGTGAAGCCCATCACGGAGTTATTGAAGAAGGACACCAAGTTTAAATGGACCGAGGAATGTGAGGCCAGTTTTCAGGAGTTGAAGAAACGTTTAGTTACAGCCCTAGTGCTAATTCTTCTGGATATACGCAAGGATTTCCAAGTATATTGCGACGCTTCTCGCAAGGGACTTGGAGGCGTACTTATGCAAGAAGGAAGAGTTGTTTCATATGCCTCACGTCAGCTTTGACCTCATGAGTTGAATTATGCCACGCATGATTTGGAGTTAGTAGCCGTAGTGCATGCACTCAAGACCTGGAGACATTTTCTCATTGGGAACCGTTGTGATGTATACACGGATCATAAGAGTTTGAAGTACATCTTCACGCAGAAGGAGTTGAACCTCAGGCAGACGAGATGGTTGGAGCTCATAAAGGATTATGACATGAAACTGCATTATCATCCAGGAAAGGCCAATGTTGTAGCAGACGCGTTGAGACGCAAGAGTTATGTTAATACTCTAATAACCGGAGGATTACCTCAGGAGTTAGCCGACGATCTCAGAGAACTTCGCTTGGAGATAGTTCCGAGAGGTTTTTTTGCAGCGTTAGAAGTTCAGTCCATGTTGTTGGGAAAGATTCAAGAAGCTCAAAAGACTAATAAGGAGATTGCGGAGATAAAGGAGAAGATGAGTAAAGGAAAGTCCAAAGGATTTCGTGAGGATGAACACGAAACTTTATGGTTTGAGGATCGTATTTATGTGCCCAATGACCCAGAGATCAGGAAGTTAATTCTTCAGGAAGCTCATGATTTGCCATACTCGATTCACCCAAGAAACACCAAGATGTATTTGGATTTGAAGGAACATTTCTGGTGGACGGGTATGAAGAAGGATATTGCCAAGTATGTAGCAGTACGTGACATATGTCAGAGAGTTAAGGCAGAGAATCAGAACCAGCCGGATTACTTCAGCCTTTGCCGATACCCGAATGGAAGTGGGATAAGCTTGGCATGGATTTCATCACCGGATTACCCAGGACACGATCAGGCTATGACTCCATCTGGGTAGTAGTGGATCACTTGACCAAAGTGGCTCACTTTATCCCCGTGAAAACCACTTATACAAGCGCGAAGTAGGCCAAGATATATATGACCAGGATCGTATGTCTGCATGGAGTTTCGAGGACCATCGCATCAGATAGAGGAACACAGTTTACCTCGAAGTTTTGGAATCAGTTGCATCAGACTTCGGGTACCAGGCTAGAGTTTAGTACATCCTTTCATCCGCAGACAGATGGATAGACCGAGAGAGTCAACCAGATTTTGGAGGACATGTTGAGAGCTTGTGCGCTAGATTATGGATCTAGTTGGGATGATAATTTGCCTTACGCAGAGTTCTCGGACAACAACAGCTACCAAGCTAGTTTGAAGATGGCCCCTTTCGAAGCCTTGTATGGAAGGAGGTGCAGGATACCGCTGATGTGGGATGAAGTTGGAGATCGACAATTGTTCGGGCCAGATTTAATCAGGGAATCTGAGGAGAAAGTCAAGTTCATTCGTGATAGACTGAAGGCAGCTCAGTCCAGGCAGAAGAGTTATGCCGACACTAAACGCAAGGAGGTAACCTATGAAGTCGGAGACAGAGCATATCTCCGTGTGTCACCACTTCGAGGAGTTAAACGATTTGGAGTCAAAGGAAAGTTAGCACCAAGATTTGTAGGACCATACCAAGTCTTGGAACGTATGGGTGAGGTTGCCTACAAGTTGGAGTTACCCAAAGGTTTGTGAGGAGTTCATGATGTGTTTCATGTTTCCCAGTTGAAGAAGGGCCATGCAGATATTTCCGATATTCCTTTGAGATATACAGTGCCCCTGGAAGCAATTCAGTTGGAGAGTGACCTGACCTATGAGGAGAAACCCGTCAAGATTCTCGAGTTTGCCAATCGAGTTACATGCAGCATGGTCATCAAGTTTTGTAAAGTTCAGTGGAGCCACCATACCGAGGAAGAAGCCACCTGGGAGCGAGAAGAAGACCTCCGAAAAGACCACCCACACCTTTTTGCTAGCCAACCCGAATCTCGAGGGCGAGATTCATCTTAAGGGGGTAGGTTTGTAACATCCCAATTTTCAATTTGGATGTTAATCATTAGGTCATCATATGCATCCATGATTTGTGCATTTTTAATTTCATTTATTTGGACATTTTGATCCTAGAAGCCTTAAGCAACTCAAGGACCAATTGAGAGAGTTGGAGGTTTGCACAAAAATCCATTTTTGAATTTTTCAAAATCGGTAATTGGATCAAAGTGGTTTTATTCAAATTATATTTCCAATTATTTTAATTTAAATAAATGAGAGAAGATAATATGACTTCTTCAAAACAGCTAGGAAATGTTGAAATTTAATTTTGAATAAAGTTATATTTATTTGAATTTTATTCAAAATTTTATTAGGTTGAATTTTATTAAATTAGGGAAAAAGATGCATTTAATATAATTGCATTTAGCCCAGAAGAATGTTCACTTTGTCCTAAATATTAGGAGAGGACGATGAAAATTGTTTCTGGAATTTTAGGATTTTTATTTTATTTTATTTGGTATTTTCTTCGGGGCAAAATTTATTTATTAAAAAAATCTCACGCGTGCCGACTAGGCCGACCTAGCTGCCGACCGCCTTCCCCGCGCGTCGCCCGTGTCCTCGCCGGACTTTGGCTAGGAACCCGAGTCGGAGCCTCCGCCGCTCGCCCCAGCTCCAAGTCGGCCACCCCCGGGCCTTTAAAAGCCGACCCGCCGCCCCCTCATCCTCACAAATCGCCGCCGCCCCGAGCCGCCACCGCCCCCACCACGCCGCCGCCGCCGCACTCCGAGCCGCCCGCGTCGCCCCGCCGCTCTTGCCGCTCCCGCCACCGCCCGCCGTCGCCTTCGGAGCCGCCTCGCTCGCCGGAGCCGCTGCCCCGCCTCTTCGTTGACCTCGCCGCCGTTTGACCGAACCGGTAAACCACCGGTCTTCTCGGTTTTTTTGGTTTATAGGTTTAGATCGGTTCGTTTTTTAGTTAGTTTATATAATATGCGTTCACCCGATTGGTTCTGTTAACGAATGAATTTGTTTGTTAGTCTCTGTTAGCGGACGTTCGTCCGATAGATTTTTCTTTTTCAGTTTATTTTCGGCCAGGTACCTATCCGCGATTAGTTTTCTTACAAATTAGTCCCTGATTTTTAAACCCTCACTACTTTTTGCTCGTTTATCCAAATCCAACGAAACCAATTCCAAAATCTCGTGTTGTTTTCTTCTGTCCAGATAAAGAACTTGAACATGATTTTGAAAATTTAAAATATGGTTTCAAGCAGATTTGAATTTGAACTTTTTTTGATCGTAGTTTGTGTTTCATAGCTCCGATTCGATTGATTCTTTTTACAAATCGAAGCTCTTCACTTGAACTTTCTGTTTAGATCTTTTCTTTTGGTTTTACCTTTGCATCTTATGCTTGAGTGCTTATGTATGCTATTGTTTGTTTACGTTAGAGTTTCCGGAGTGCGAAGCATGCTACTACGAATCTCTAGGGTTTTCCGATCGTCAGCAAGGCAAGTAACACTTTGATCATATCCCTTTATTTCCTAGTTTTTATGCATTAGTTTCAACCCTCAAACATTGCATGAGTAGGATTTGGTAACATGTGGGGGTGGGAAGTAGTTGTTGAGGTAGGAACCTATTGTCTTTTATCAACACTAGGATTATACGTTATGCTCATACTGCTTTGCTATGCTCGTAGACGTGGATTGGTATGTGAGATTCATGAAAGATGTGAGAGTTATATTTAACTAAGGGAAACTTAAGGTGGCTACTTTAATACAAATCTGGGTGGATTGGTTGTGGGCACCTGGGGAATCCAGTGTTGTCCTTGCAGATCCCGGGGTACTCGTGTGATCATCCTATGAAATGCCACCCGGGCTCAAAGGGATCATAAGATTATTCATGCTAGAAACTTCTGTGTGCAGCCACAAGCCATTATGGGCTCTGGCATAGTTGAGTAAGTTGTGGGAAACCTTTCCATGATGGGCTAGCAGATGTAGGGGATTGTAGGTGTACCGGCCTATCTATCGGTTAAGGGGACCTCTTCAGAAAGACTGTGTCTCGATAATCCGCTTCTCAAACATCATGCAGTGCGAGAAATACAACGGAGGAGATCGAGTCTTGTGGGGAAAAGTGCACAAACCTCTACAGAGTGTACAAACTAATCATGGTTAGTCGTGTCCCCTATTATGGATATCTTGAGTATCTGGTACTTGAATTATTGATTTGATCTCATCACATTACTTAATGAATATGTTGGGTTATCAATACTATTTTGGGATTTGAGTTGGGGGTATCTTCTGATTAATTACATAAACTTGACAGTTAAAAAATTGGCTTTATGCAAATATTAAACTTCGAGCCTCCACCAGCCATATATGCATGTAGTGATAGCTGTTATTTGTTCATTGCTTTATAGTGTTATCTTGCCAGCATATTCCATGTTTGAACAAGAAGAAGTAGCATGGCTCTGATATCGCTTGTTGGGCCCTTGATTCCGAAGTACCAGTACCGAAGGCAGACTTGAATGCATTAGGTTGGGAAGCGGCCTGGCCGGGCTTTCCTTCGGTATCTAATAACCTTGCTTCTGCTCGCCGCTGGCGCACCTCTCCTAACTATTGCCCATTTATTCTGGAATAATTTTTTTAGGACGAGGCTATTATGCTGAAACTAGGGCTCCCTCGATGTAATAAGTGTATGATTGAACTATGTTATAAATCCTCGAGTACTGTGTATGTCAGCAAGACCGATCCAGGGATGATACTTAAGCACAGAGACTACGGTCCACTGGGATCGGGTCACTGCACGCTGGTTGAGGAGGAGCGCTCCAGCAGGGACACGTGTCCCTGGTCATCCGCTCCGCTGCGGAAGACGGCGCTCCGACGTGGACTTGAAGGGGAGGACCTTGGGGGTGGAGGCAGAGGAGGTGAGCCGCGGAGGAAGGGGCTGGGCGGGGACTCGCTAGGGGAGGTGTTGGGTGAGGCTGTATTCTTACCAAAATGATAGAACAAGTAGTTGGATTAGCCAATATTTGAGAGACCAATATTATTTGTACAATTCAATCTCACATCAACCAAATGGGATAGGACAGTAACAATTTATATACCAATGTAGTATCAGCTCGTCAATTAAATTGTTGTGGTAGTCCATGCCCTCAAGGTTTGTCTGTCCTATTCCATCTACACAATGTGGTACCAAGAATCACAATTATTGAAAAAGGAATTACGGTCTACTTTTAGTTGCATACACTTGTACACTACTAGTACTTACACGGGAATAAGTTGAAGACAAGAAATGAGAATCTGTATGCATCCCAAATCCATCTTGTGCAAACGCTTTATATCTTCCCGAGATCCAAGGATTTGCTTATGTATAAAATCAAAGAACCTGACAGACTTCATCAACCCGTAGTCTGTCTGAACTATTCGAGAATTTCAGAGATAACAACTCTTTTCACGCGCAATTAGTTCCTACCTTTTTGTAATGATGGTACTGATCTGTTTGTAGTGATGGTACTGATCTTCTGAAACATATGTTGTGGATCCTTCAGACGAGTGAACTGCCATCGCAAACTTAGGATATTGGATTTATCTCAAGATTAGACAGTAAATCAAGTGGCCTTCTACTGATTGCAGAAGCATTTGTGCATGTAAACTTATTTGCTGAACTGCTACAAATTTTCTGCTCCGCACTTACTACCTCCCAAGGGTGAACTGATATCAAACCTCTAAAAAATATGTATAATTTACGTCCATGGTGGCAGTTGACACGTCTCCAACGTATCTACTTTTCCAAACACTTTTGCCCTTGTTTTGGACTCTAACTTGCATGATTTGAATGGAACTAACCCGGACTGACGTTGTTTTCATCAGAACTGCCATGGTGTTATTTTTGTGCAGAAAAAAAGTTCTCGGAATGACTTGAAAATCCACGGAGACACATTTTGGAATTAATGAAAAATACCAGCGAAAGAGTCAGCATCAGGGGGGCCACACCCTGTCCATGAGGGTGCAGGGCGCGCCCCCTACCTCGTGGCGCCCTTGGGACTCCACTGACCTCAACCCCAAATCCATATATTCACGTTCGGGGGAAAAATTCAGAGAGAAGGATTCATCGCGTTTTATGATACGGAGCCGCTGCCAAGCCCTAATCTTCTTCGGGAGGGCTGATCCGGAGTCCGTTCGGGGCTCCGGAGAGGGGAATCCGTCGCCATCGTCATCATCAACCATCCTCCATCACCAATTTCATGCTGCTCACCGCCGTGCGTGAGTAATCCCATCGTAGGCTTGCTGGACGGTGATGGGTTGGATGATATTTACCATGTAATCGAGTTAGTTTTGTTAGGGTTTGATCCCTAGTATCCATTATGTTCTAAGATTGATGTTGCTATGACTTTGCTATGCTTAATGCTTGTCACTAGGGCCCGAGTGCCATGATTTCAGATCTGAACCTATTATGTTTTCATGAATATATGTGAGTTCTTGATCCTAGTTTGCAAGTCAATAGTCACCTACTATGTGTTATGATCCGACAACCCCAAAGTGACAATAATCGGGACCACTCCCGACGATGACCGTAGTTTGAGGAGTTCATGTATTCACTAAGTGTTAATTCTTTGGTCCGGTACTCTATTAAAAGGAGGCCTTAATATCCCTTAGTTTCCAATAGGACCCCACTGCCACGGGAGGGTAGGACAAAAGATGTCATGCAAGTTCTTTTCCATAAGCACGTATGACTATATTCGGAATACATGCCGACATTACATTGATGAACTGGAGCTAGTTCTGTGTCACCCTATGTTATAACTGTTGCATGAGGAATCGCATCCGACATAATTATCCATCATTGATCCATTGCCTATGAGCTTTTCACATATTGATCTTTGCTTAGTTACTTTTCTGTTGCCACTGTTACGATTGCTACAAAACTACTACTGTTACTTTTGCCACCATTACCGTTACTTCCATACCACTTTGTTAATAAATATTTTGCTACAGATATTAAGTCTTTCAGGTGTGGTTGAATTGACAACTCAACTGCTAATACTTGAGAATATTCTTTGGCTCCCCTTGTGTCGAATCAATAAATTTGGGGTGAATACTCTACCCTCGAAAACTGTTGCGATCCCCTATACTTGTGGGTTATCAAGACTATTTTCTGGCGTCGTTGCCGGGGAGCATAGCTCTATTTTTTGAGTCACTTGGGATTTATATCTGTTGATCACTATGAGGAACTTGAAAGATGAAAGAACCAAGATTTTTCCCTCAACTATGAGGGAAGGTAAGGAACTGCCATCAAGATCTGCACTTGATTCACCTTCTTTTATGATTAAATTTGTGACACCTACACCTGTTATTGATTCTGATATGTCGCATGTTATTGATGATGCCACTTCTGCTATGCATGATGCTTATGATGAAACTACTTCTATGCTTGATAATACTGTGCCATTAGGTGAATTTCTTGATGAACAACTTGCTAGGGTTAGAGAGAATGAAATTATTGAAACAGATAATATTGATGAAAGTGATGATGAAGATTCTCCCCCTAGATATGAATTGCCTGATGTGCCTGAGGGTTATGTTATGGATGAAGCTAGAGACTTTTTTTCTTGCAAAGATAGATATGATCTTAAGAAACTGTTAGCTAAGCTGAAAGAAAAGTCTTTGAATGCTAGAATGAAATATGACCCTGCTTTTCCTACTTCACCTATCTGTATTTCTGATAAGGATTATGATTTCTCTGTCGATCCTGAGTTAATTACTTTGGTTGAATCTGATCGTTTTTATGGCTATGAATCTGAAACTGTTGTGGCACATCTTACTAAACTGAATGATATAGCCACCCTATTCACTCATGAGGAAAAAATTCGTTACTACTATATCCTTAAGTTATTTCCATTCTCATTAAAGGGTGATGCTAAAACATGGTTTAATTCTCTTGCTCCTGGTTGTGTGCGTAGTCCCCAGGATATGATTTATTACTTCTCTGCTAAATATTTCCCCGCTCATAAGAAACAAGCAGCCTTAAGGGAAATATATAATTTTGTGTGAATTGAAGAAGAGAGTCTCCCACAAGCTTGGGGGAGGCTTCTCCTATTACTTAATGCTTTGCCTGATCATCCTCTCAAGAAAAATAAAATACTTGATATCTTTTATAATGGACTAACCGATGCTTCCAGAGACCACCTGGATAGTTGTGCTAGTTGTGTTTTCAGGGAAAGAACTGTTGAGCAAGCTGGATTGCTACTGAATAATATATTGAGTAATGATAATGATTGGACACTTCCTGAACCAACTCCTAAGCCAACTCCGAAGAAAAGGGGTATTCTATATCTCAGTCTTGAAGATATGCAAGAGGCAAAGAAATCTATGAAAGAAAAGGGTATTAAAGCTGAAGATGTTAAGAATTTACCACCTATTGAAGAAATACACGGTCTTAATAACCCGATACAGGTAGTAAAGGTAAATTCTCTCTATAGATTTGATGAAGGTGATATTCCTTGTATTAAGTCTGCTAACCAATGCTTGGATGAGTTTGATAATTTTATTGTTAAACAAGAGAACTTCAATGCTTATGTTGGTAGACAATTGAAACGTAATGCTTATATGGTTGAACACTCGAGTGATTATATGTCTAGAGTTAAAGGTGACCTTAAACTTATTAGTAAACATGCTTCTATGGTTACCACTCAGGTAGAACAAGTGCTTAAAGCTCAAGATGACTTGCTCAATGAATTAAATTATAAGAAAAATGATAATGCTATTAGAGTTATGACTAGAGGGGGTAGAATGACTCAGGAACCTTTGTATCCTGAGGGCCACCCTAAGAGTGTTGAGCAAGATTCTCAGAGAACTAATGTTGACACACCTAGTCCTTCTAAGAAGAAGAAAAAGAAAAATGATAGGACTTTGCATGCTTCTAGTGAACCTGTTGTTGACACACCTGAGAATCCCAATGATATCTCTATTTCTAATGCTGAAACACAATCTGGTAATGAACATGAACCTAGTGATAATGTTAATGATGATGTTCATGTTGACGCTCAACCTAGCAATAACAATGATGTAGAGATTGAACCTGCTGTTGATCTTGATAACCCACAATCAAAGAATCAATGTTATGATAAGAGAGACTTCGTTGCTAGGAAGCACGGTAAAGAAAGAGAACTATGGTTCAGAAACCCATGCCTTTTCCTCCTAAACCATCCAAGAAAAAGGATGATGAGAATTTTGAGCGCTTTGCTGAAATGATTAGACCTATCTTTTTGCGTATGCGTTTGACTGATATGCTTAAAATGAATCCTTATGCTAAGTATATGAAAGATATTGTTTCAAATAAAAGAAAGATACCGGAAGCTGAAATTTCCACCATGCTTGCCAATTATACTTTTAAAGGTGGAATACCTAAGAAACTAGGAGATCCAGGAGTACCAACTATACCATGCTCCATTAAAAGAAACTATGTTAAAACTGCTTTATGTGATCTCGGAGCCAGTGTTAGTGTTATGCCTCTCTCTTTATATCGTAGACTTGATTTGAATAAGTTGACACCTACTGAAATATCTTTGCAAATGGCCGATGAATCAATTGCTATACCTGTCGGTATTTGTGAGGATGTGCCTATTGTGGTTGCGAACGTTACTATTTTAACGGACTTTGTTATTCTTGATATTCCCGAGGACGATAGTATGTCGATTATCCTTGGTAGACCCTTTTTGAATACTGCAGGGGCTGTTATTGATTGCAACAAAGGCAATGTCACTTTTCATGTTAATGGTAATGTGCATACGGTATACTTTCCGAGGAAACAACCTCAAGTCCACAGTATCAATTCTATTGGAAAATTTTCAACGATTACTATTGGTGGTTTTGAATTCCCTCTTCCTACTGTCAAGAAGAAATATGATATTCTTATTGTTCGGGACATGCATATCCCCGTTGAGGTAACATAGTGTTATTCGTAAATTCTCCGATTTCATGCGATTCAGAAAGAGTTTGTTAACAAGACTTGATCAACCTTGCTAGTGGATTCCTTTTGATGAGCACGAGATGGATGAAGTTAGAAAGCACAACTCTCTGTACCCTCCTTTTACTTTCTGTTATTTAGATTAAATAAAGCAAAATTAGTATTTTCTGTCTGTTTTCCAAATTATCCTTGCAATAAAAATACCCCGAAAATAAAAGTTCTCCAAATGTCCTGAAACTGAAATATGATTTTTTGTAGAATATTTAAGAATTACTGGCACTGAGAACACACCATGGGGGCCCACCATTTGGCCACGAGGGCACAGGGTGCGCCCACCCCCCTGGGGCGTGCCCCCTACCTCGTGGATCCCACGTGGATCCCCTCCACTTATTCCAGCACCCACTCACTTCGTCTTCCTCCAGAAAAAAATCCTCCCATAGCTCAAACCCGTGTTCTAGCTCATCTTGCTGCCATCTTTCGATCTCTTTGCTCAAAGCTCCTTTCACAAAACTGTTTGGGGAGATTGTTCTTCGGCATGTGACTCCTCCAATGGTCCAATTAGTTTTTGTTCTAGTGCTTTTATTGCAAAAAAAATCTGCTAAGGTGACCCTGTTTGTAGCGACCCGACCTCAGACGGTCAAGTCTCTTTGCTTCAGTGTCATCCCTGGATCGGTAATGCTGACACACATAATACTCGAAGGATTTATAACAGAGTAGCAATCACACACTTATTACATCGAATGTCTCAAAAGAGAACTTATTACAATAGATATGGCTTAAGGGCATCTAAATAAGATAACAGCGGAAGGCTTGGAAGATAAAGTGAGTCCATCAACTCCAACGGCATAGCTGAGTGCATGACAACGGCCAGGCGAACCTTACTCTTCGTCTGAAAAGTTCGCAAAATGATGCGTTGCAGCCCGAAAACGGGTCAGCACATGGAATATGCTGGTATAGTAACACAATAGAGCAATGAACAGAATAAATGCTATCACTACATGCATATATGGCTGGTGGAGGCTCTATGGTTATATTGTTTTGCGAAAAGCCAATTTTTTCCTACAACAAAGGAATATTTTTTTTAACTATCATGGTAGTTGAAACATCATTGAGAAGGTTCCTCCAACTCAATCCCAATTAAAAGTAATTATCAACCCAACAAAATTAAATTAGAGTGATGAGATCCATACGATAATCCAAGATCCAGATACTCAAGATGTCCATAACTAGGGACACGGCTAACCATGATTAGTTTGTACACTCTGCAGAGGTTTGCGCACTTTTCCCCACAAGACTCGATCTCCTCCGTTGGATTTCTCGCACTACATGATGTTTGAGAAATGGATGACCGAGACACGGTCTTTCAGAAGCACTAACTCTTTACTCTGGGTGGACAGTTTCACCTACTTTCCCTCTACATCTGCTAGCCCACCACTGAAAGAGGTCATGCAACATACTCAACTATGCTAAAGCCCATAATAGCTTGTGGCTGCACACGGAAGTTTCTAGCATGAATAATCTATGATCCCTTTGAGCCTGGGTGGCGGACCGTAGGATGATCACACGGGTACTCCGGGATATCCTAGGACAACACTGGATTCTCCAGGTGCCTAAACCAACAATCCACCCAGATGTGTATTAAAGTTTCCACCTTAAGTTGAACCATTAATTAACAATCTCACATCTTTCATGGACACACTAAAACCCAATCCATGTCTACGAGCATATCATAGCAATATAAGCATAACGTAGAAGTAATTCCCAAGGGTTTGATAATAAATAGGGCAATAGGTTCTATCTCATC
Organism: Aegilops tauschii subsp. strangulata; assembly: GCF_002575655.3. Classification (NCBI taxonomy): domain Eukaryota; kingdom Viridiplantae; phylum Streptophyta; class Magnoliopsida; order Poales; family Poaceae; genus Aegilops; species Aegilops tauschii. The sequence continues at coordinate 250,244,887 of NC_053038.3, forward strand.
ATCTACTTCCGAATACCCACAAGTTAATCACATCCTAATCATGCAATGTTTGAGGATTGATACTAATGCATAAAAACTGGGTATGAAAAGAGTATGATCAATGTGTTACTTGCCTTGCTGACGATCCGCAAAACCTAGTGACTCGTAGTAGCACGCTTCGCACTCCGGGAATTCTATCGCAAAGAAACAATTGCATACATAAGCACTCAAGCGAAGATGCACGAGTAAAACTCAAATAAGAAGATCGAATCTGAAAACTCAACTAAAGAGATTGGATTTGCAAAAAGAATCAAATCAAACGGAGCAACAAAACTCAAACTACGAAAGAAACAAGATCCGTTTACTAATCTGGTCTAAAGTCAAATTTTACAGTACCAAAATCTTGTTCAAGTTGGTTAAACAGAAAGAGGGCTTCGATACGAAGATCTAGACGCTTGTTTCACCTGATTTGGATAAACAAGCGAAAAGTTATACTAGAACGAAGATTAGGGCAGAAATCACGATCGAAAATAATCGCGGAAAACCCTGGAAAAAGAAAAACTGACGAACAGGCTAACGAACGAACGTTCGCTGTCTGTGGCTAACGGACGAACAGCGTTAGTTAAAACGAACGTACGGACGAACGTCCGCTATTTAACTGAACCGAGAAAAACCGAAACAAAACCGATCTAAAAAACGAACTAGGGTTTTGAAAAAAAACCGAACGGTTTTCTCGCGAAAACGGGCGGCGGCTTACACCTCCGGTGACGGCGGACAGCGGGGCGGCGAGGCGGCGGCAAGGCGGCGCGGCGAAGCAGCGGCGGTGGTGCGACGCGGATCGGGCGCGGGCGGCGGCGGCGCTAGGGTTAGGCGGGGCTGGGGTGGGCTGGGGCGCTCGGGCCTCCCGGCTTATAAAGCCGGCCAGGCTAAGTGTCTAGGTCGGACACGACCCGGTAAGTCGGTTATTTTTTTAAATAAATCTTGACGCAGAAAAACAATTAAAAGAAATACTAAACAGACTCCAAAAATCCTGAAATAAATTTTCACGATCCTCTAATAATATTGCGGACAAAGTGAACATTTATTTGGGCCTCTAAAAACCAAATAAAAATTCTTATTTGATTTTTAAAAAATTTCCTCCAATATTTTATTTATTTTGGAGAAGTCATATTATCTCCTCTCATATATTTTAATATGAAATATTTTCGGAGAGAAAAATAATAAGAATCAAAGTGATCCTTGTTTTGATATTTGATAAAATTCAAATATGAAAAATGTGAAATCCCCAACTCTCTCCGTAGGTCCTTGAGTTGCTTAGAATTTCGAGGATCGCAAAACGAAATGCAATAAAATATGATATGCATGAATGACCTATGTATAACATTCCAAATTGAAAATTTGGGATGTTACAAACCTACCCCCCTTAAGATGAATCTGGCCCTCGAGATTCGGGTTGGCTAGAAAATAGGTGTGGGTGGTCCTTCCGTAGATCATCCTCTCGTTCCTAGGTGGCTTCATCCTCGGTATGGTGGCTCCACTGAACTTTACAAAACTTGATAATCTTGCTGCGCGTAACTCGGCTGGCAAACTCGAGAATCTTGACAGGTTTCTCCTCGTAGGTCAAATCACTGTCCAACTGAATTGCTTCCAGGGGCACTGTATCTCTCAGAGGAATATCCGCCATCTCAGCATGACACTTCTTCAACTGGGAAACATGGAACACATCATGAACTCCTGACAGTCCTTCGGGTAACTCCAACTTGTAGGCCATTTCTCCCATACGTTCCAAAACTCGGTATGGTCCTACAAATCTCGGGGCTAACTTTCCCTTAACTCCAAAACGTTTAACTCCTCGCAGAGGTGACACACGAAGATATGCTCGGTCTCCGATTTCATAGACTACCTCCTTGCGTTTTGAATCTGCATAACTCTTCTGCCTGGACTGAGCTACCTTCAGTCTATCCCGAATCAGCTTAACCTTCTCTTCTGACTCTTTGATCAAATCTGGTCCAAACAACTAACGGTCTCCAACTTCATCCCACATCAACGGTGTTCTGCACCTTCTTCCATACAGGGCTTCGAATCGTGCCATCTTCAAACTGGCCTGGTAGCTATTGTTGTATGAAAACTCCGCGTATGGCAAGTTATCATCCCAACTAGATCCATAGTCTAGCGCACAAACTCTCAACATGTCTTCCAGAATCTGATTGACTCTCTCAGTCTGTCCATCTGTCTGTGGATGAAAAGTTGTACTGAACTCAGTCTGGTTCCCAAAGTCTGGTGCAGCTGGTGCCAAAACTTTGAAGTAAACTGTGTTCCTCTATCTGATACGATGGTCCTCGGAACTCCATGCAGACAAACGATCCTGGTCATGTATATCTTGGCCAATTCCGCACTTGTATAGGTGGTCTTCACTAGGATAAAGTGAGCTACTTTGGTCAAGCGATCCACTACTACCCAGATAGAATCATATCCCGATCGGGTCCTGGGTAATCCGGTGATAAAATCCATGCCAAGCTTATCCCACTTCCATTTGGGTATAGGCATAGGCTGCAGTAATCCTGCTGGCTTCTGATGTTCTGCCTTCACTCTCTGACATACATAACATACGGCTACATACTCAGCAATATCCTTCTTCATACCAGTCCACCAGAAACGCTCCTTCAAATCCAAATACATCTTGGTGTTTTCGGGGTGTATCGAGTATGGCGAGTCATGAGCTTCCTGTAGTATCAACTTCCTGATTTCTGCATTATTGGGCACATAAACACAGTCCTCGAACCACAAGGTGTCGTGCTCATCCTCACGAAATCCTTTGGCCTTTCCTTTGCTCATTCTCTCCTTTATATCGGCAATTTCCTTGTCATCCTTCTGAGCTTCACGAATCTTTCCCAACAATGTAGACTGAACTTCCATCGCTGCAACAAAACCTCTAGGAACAATCTCCAAACGAAGTTCCCTGAGATCCTCGGCTAATTCCTTTGGAAACTCTCCCGTTAGGAGAGTATTGACATAACTCTTCCGGCTCAAGGCGTCTGCTACGACATTGGCCTTGCCTGGATGATAGTGCAGCTTCATGTCATGATCCTTTATAAGCTCCAACCATCTCCTCTGCCTGAGGTTCAGCTCCTTCTGGGTGAATATGCACTTCAAACTCTTATGATCCGTGTACACATCACAACGATTTCTAATAAGAAAGTGTCTTCAAGTCTTGAGAGCATGCACTTCCTGCTGCTAACTCCAAATCATGAGTGGCATAATTTAACTCATGCGGTCGAAGTTGATGTGAGGCATATGAAACAACTCTTCCGTCCTGCATAAGCACTCCTCCAAGTCCTAAGCGAGAGGCATCGCAATACACTTGGAAATCCTTGCGTATATTCGGCAAAATCAACACTGGGGCTGTATTCAGTCGTTCCTTCAACTCCTGGAAACTGGCCTCACATTCTTCTGTCCATTTGAACTTAGTGTCCTTCTTCAACAGCTCCGTCATGGGCTTCACAGTTTTAGAGAAATTCTTGTTGAATCTCTGGTAATATCCTGCGAGTCCAAGAAAACTGCGGATTTCTCCAACTGTGGTGGGTGATAGCCAATCGGTGACTGACTTAACCTTGGTGGGGTCTACTGCTATACCTTCTCCTGATATAACATGTCCAAGGAATCCAACTTCCTTCAGCCAAAATTCACACTTCCTGAACTTGGCATATAATTGATGTTCCCTGAGCTTCTCGAGAACTAAACGCAAATGCTCCTTGTGCTCCTCTTCATTCTTTGAGTATACCAAGATATCATCATGAACACCACAACAAACTTGTCCAAGAACTCCATGAATACTTTATTCATCATACTCATGAAATAGGCAGGGGCATTAGTCAATCCAAAGGACATAACCATATACTCATAAAGCCCGTACCTTGTGGTGAAAGCTGTCTTAGGTATATCTTTTTCTTGAATCTTCAACTGGTGGTATCCTGATCGCAGATCGATCTTCGAAAACACTTTAGCTCCTTGCAGCTGGTCAAACAGATCATTGATCATCGGCAATGGGTACTTGTTCTTGATCGTCACTTCATTCTGCGCACGATAATCAACAACCATTCTTAACAATCCATCCTTCTTCTCAACCAAGAGCACTGGGGCTCCCCACGGTGATGAACTTCGTCGGATGTAACCTTTCTCCAATAACTCCTTAATCTGCTTCTTGATCTCTTCCAGATCATTCGTGGGCATCCGGTATGGTCTCTTCAATATAGGCCCGGTGCCTGGCAACAGCTCTATCGAAAATTCGATGTCCCGATCTGGCGGCATGCTTGGTAGCTCCTCTAGAAATACATTTGGATAATCCTTCACTACAGGCACTTCCTCCTGAACAACTCCCGAGAGAGAATTTACTTGAGTCCTCCTAGGCGCATGCCTGGATACATACTTGATCCTTTTTCCCTCCGGGGTGGTAAGCAGAATTGACTTACTGGCGCAATCGATGTTTCCTCCATACATCGACAGCCAAACCATTCCTAGTATCACATCCAATCCTTGCGACTCCAGAATTATCAAGTCAGAGGGGAAAACATGACTACCTATGGTTAATGGCAACTGAAAACATCCACTGCTTGCCATATACTCAGCTCTGGGTGAGGTTAATAGCATAGGTGTCCTAAGAACTTTAGTGGGCAACTTATACTTATCCACAAATCCCCTTGATATGTATGAATGCGATGCACCAGTATCAAAAAGAACGATTGCAGTAAATGACTTAACCAAAAACTTACCGATAACTGCATCTGGCTGTTCTTCAACCTCCTCCATGTTTACGTGGTTCACTTGTCCCCTATTGAAGGGGTTGGGCTTCTTCCCAGAGCTTCCATTGCCATTCCCATTCTTCGCCTCAGGGCACTTAGTGGCATAGTGTCCAGTCTTCCCGCACTTGAAACAAGTAATGTGACTTAGGTCCTTCTTGGCGGGTGTGCCTGGATTGGAGCGGTTCTGATTGCTGCTTGCTCCATTCCCATTCCCATTCCCATTCTTGGGGCCATTATGATTATGAGAACTTCGTCCACTGTGAGTGTGGCCTGCATGGTTATGGGTGTATCCTCCCGAGTTCAGGGTAAAGCGAGGCTTCTACTGAGCTCCTGAATTGTACTTCCCTTGTCCATACTTCCTCTTGCGGCTCTCAATCTGCTGCTGCTTCCCTTCAATCATGAGAGCTTTATCTACCAACTCCTGGTAGTTGTTAAATGTTGCTACCATCAACTGCATACTCATCTCATCGTTCAGCCCTTCCATAAACTTCTCCTGCTTCGCGGCATCGGTGGCCACATCATCTGGGCATAGCGAGATGACTTGCTAAACTCATCCACGTACTGCCCCACCGTACGGTTCCCTTGGCGTAAGTTGCGAAACTCACGCTTCTTCATGCTCATAGCTCCAGTTGAGACATGGGCTATGCGGAATGCTTGCTGAAACTGCTCCCAAGTGACATTGGTTATAGGGAATGTGGTTGTATAATTCTCCCACCATGAGGCTGATGGTCCATCCAATTGATGTGCGGCAAAACACACCTTCTCAGCATCTGTGCAACCTGCGGTGGTCAATTCCCTTCCAATCCTGCGTAGCCAGTCATCAGCAACTATTGGCTCGGTGCTACTGGAAAACACCGGTGGCTGCAACCTCAGAAAACGGGCTAAGTTGTCAACTGGAGGTGGTGGCGGTGGGTTGTTGTTGTTGTTGTTGTTGTTGTTGTTGTTGTTGTTGTTGTTGCCTTGGTTCTGAACTAACAACTGCATCAAAGCATTCTGCTGCTGGATCAACTGAGTGAGCTCCGGTGGGAAGACAAATCCGGTATCATGTCTCGGAGGCATCTGATGTGTTTAGAGGGAAGAGTTTAGAATAGAATGAGGTCTAGTGAGAAAGCACTACCCATATGCACATGAGACAAACACAATCATATCATATCACTCAATCAATCAAGCAAGGGCATACAATCGATCTAACTATCGTTACAGTGCTCGGACTACTACTACATACATGGGGGAATACTACTTGATCATATGGTGGTCTACAAGAAATTTTGATCGGTGGAAGACTCCATGATATCCGCTCCAGCTTCGTCTTCATAGTCATCATCACTGCTGTTAGGGTTAGAGTCGGTGTCGTCAATGATGATGTAATCCTCAGAACGAATGTCTTTGGATTGATCATCATCTCCTCCTGGCGCGGGATCTCCCATGAATATTCCGAGCTTCTTTATCAGGTCGTCATTCTTCTCCAATAGTATTGCGATTTCCTCCTCGTATCCATCGCGTGTAGACTTGAGTTCCTCTTCTAGCTCCATGTTCCTGGTCATCGCCTTCTTCAAATCTATCATGCTAGCGCACATCTGGTTCTCTTGGCGTCGAATGTGCTGGTTTAACTCTTGGATGAAAGCTGCAATGGACCTGTCCTTCCTGGTGCTGATCATCTCCCATTGCTCATCTCGGCGCCCACATATCTGGTAGATAGTGTCCTTCAGCTCCTGTTTGTAGACTTCTCCAATACGTCCCATAGCAATGTGGGCTGCCATGCTCTTGCCTAGACTCCAGGTTGGTGCATCAAAGGAAAACTCTATGGGCTCAGTGACTGGCGTGAATGTCCTTCCTAGAACTTGAACTCGAATCATCCAACGCTCCTCTTCTGGTAAAGTGGCGGTGTAGGTCCCCGTGAAGCTTGGTATTCCTATGTTTAGGTACCGAGTGATTTCCTTCAAGTGCCGTCCAAAAGGTGTGTCTTCATCCGGTTGTGCAAACTTGTTCCTTGAGTCCGCCATCCTAAGGAGTAGAAAATGGAGAGGAGTCAGAAATGAGTAGAGAAGAGTGACCTATGGCTCATCTTAGTGGTCGTGTCCTACATTCAGCGTGTGCTCTAATACCATCTTGTAGCGACCCAACCTCAGACGGTCAAGTCTCTGTGCTTCAGTGTCATCCCTGGATCGGTAATGCCGACACACACAGTACTCGAAAGATTTATAACAGAGTAGCAATCACACACTTATTACATCGAATGTCTCAAAACAGAACTTATTACAATAAATATGGCTTAAGGCCATCTAAATAAGATAACAGCGAAAGGCTTGGAAGATAAAGTGAGTCCATCAACTCCAACGGCATAGCTGAGTGCACGACAACGGCCTAGCGAACCTTACTCTTCGTCTGAAAAGTCTGCAACATGATACGTTGCAGCCCGAAAATGGGTCAGCACATGGAATATGCGGGCATAGTAACACAATAGAGCAATGAACAGAATAAATGCTATCACTACATGCATATATGTCTGGTGGAGGCTCTATGGTTATATTGTTTTGCGAAAAGCCAATTTTTTCCTACAATAAAGGAATATATTTTTTAACTGTCATGGTAGTTGAAACATCATTGAGAAGGTTCCTCCAACTCAATCCCAAATAAAAGTAATTATCAGCCGAACAAAATTAAATTAGAGTGATGAGATCCATACGATAATCCAAGATCCAGATACTCAAGATGTTCATAACCGAGGACACAGCTAACCATGATTAGTTTGTACACTCTGCAGAGGTTTGCGCACTTTTCCCCACAAGACTCGATCTCCTCCGTTGGATTTCTCGCACTACATGGTGTTTGGGAAACGGATGACCGAGACACAGTCTTTCAGAAGCACTAACTCTTTACTCTGGGTGGACAGTTACACCTACTTTCCCTCTACATCTGCTAGCCCACCACTGAAAGAGGTCATGCAACATACTCAACTATGCTAGAGCCCATAATAGCTTGTGGCTGCACACGGAAGTTTCTAGCATGAATAATCTTATGATCCCTTTGAGCCTAGGTGGCGGAACGTAGGATGATCACACGGGTACTCCGGGATATCCTAGGACAACACTGGATTCTCCAAGTGCCTAAACCAACAATCCACCCAAATGTGTATTAAAGTTGCCACCTTAAGTTAAACCATTAATTAACAATCTCACATCTGTCATGGATACACTCAAACCCAATCCACGTCGACGAGCATAGCATAGCAATATAAGCATAACGTAGAACTCCCAAGGGTTTGATAATAAATAGGGCAATAGGTTCTATCTCATCATCTACTTCCCAATACCCACAAGTTAATCACATCCTAATCATGCAACGGTTGAGGATTGATACTAATGCATAAAAACTGGGTATGAAAAGAGTATGATCAATGTGTTACTTGCCTTGCTGACGATCCGCAAAACCTAGTGACTCGTAGTAGCACGCTTCGCACTCCGAGAATTCTATCGCAAACAAACAATTGCATACATAAGCACTCAACGAAGATGCACGGGTAAAACTCACATAAGAAGATCGAATCTGAAAACTCAACTAAAGAGACTGGATTTGCAAAAAGAATCAAATCAAACGGAGCAACGAAACTCAAACTACGAAAGAAACAAGATCCGTTTACTAATCTGGACTAAAGTCAAATTTTACAGTACCAAAATCTTGTTCAAGTTGGTTAAACAGAAAGAGGGCTTCGAGACGAAGATCTAGACGCTTGTTCCACCTGATTTGGGTAAACGAGCGAAAAGTTATACTAGAACGAAGATTAGGGCAGAAATAGCGATCAAAAATAATCGCGGAAAACCCTTGAAAAAGAAAAACTAACGAACAGACTAACGAACGAACGTTCGCTGTCTGCGGCTAACGGACGAACAACGTTCGTTAAAATGAACATATGGACGAACGTCTGCTATTTAACCGAACCGAGAAAAACCGAAACAAAACCAATCTAAAAAACGAACGGTTTTCTCGCGAAAACCGGCGGCGGCGACTTATACCTCCGGCGACAGCGGACGGCGGGGCGGCGAGGCGGCGGCGCGGCGCGGATCCGGCGCGGGCGGCGGCGGCGCTAGGGTTAGGCGGGGCTGGGGTGGGCTGGGGCGCTCGGGCCTCCCGGCTTATAAAGCCGGCCGGGCTAAGTGTCCAGGTCGGACACGGCCCGGTAAGTCCGTTATTTTTTTATTTTTTTAAATAAATCCTGATGCAAAAAAACAATTAAAAGTAATACTAAACGGACTCCAAAAATCCTAAAATAAATTTTCACGACCCTCTAATAATATTACGGACAAAGTGAACATTTATTTGGGACTCTAATGCAATATTGAAAAACATATATTTTTCCTAATTCAAATAAAATTGCAATAAAATCTAAATAAAAATTCTTATTTGATTTTTAAAATTTTTCCTCCAATATTTCATTTATTTTGGAGAAGTCATATTATCTCCTCTCATATATTTTAATATGAAATATTTTCGAAGAGAAAAATAATAAGAATCAAAGTGATCCTTGTTTCGATATTTGATAAAATTCAAATATGAAAAACGTGAAATCCCCAACTCTCTCCGTAGGTCCTTGAGTTGCTTAGAATTTCGAGGATCGCAAAATGAAATGCAATAAATATGATATGCATGAATGACCTATGTATAACATCCCAAATTAAAAATTTGGGATGTTACACTGTTATTGAGCTTGCATGTCAAATTTATATGGCCCAAAGTAGTTTTAATGCATGATATAGTTTCTAGGCACTTGTGGGAGTAGTTTCTATCAATCTTGTTGAGTTTGGTTCACTTTTATTTTGAGTCACTAAAATTTCAGAAATTTTCCAGAGAAAGAAAAATGCATAGGAAAATGTACCAAGGTGGTTCCTCAAGGAAGCAAGGACCAAGGCTCGCGATACGTGAGCTGGACGATGAACCACCGAGGGAAGCTCAAGTGCGGCCTTGTGAATGGCCGTCAGGGGAGTTTATGGTCCAAGCAGGCATCAAGGATGAATTTGACGCGTATGTGCGTAAGGCTGATCTTGAGGACTTCGTGTCAGATAAGTGCCTACAGCACTACTACCTAACTGATTCCTTTGTGATGAGGTTTAAATTTACCTCCTCGCGCAATTCTCACACTGTTTTATTTGATCTTTATGATAAATCATATACCATGGACTTAGAAGATTTTAATACTGCTTGTAAACTCCCGCAGTGGGGCAATGTTAGTGAACCTCGCAAATCTGAATATAAAGACTTTCTTGCTAGTATCACTGTGGGGGAATCTAGAGAAATCACACAAGCTACCATAGGGAGCATTCATTTCCCTTCCATACATTATTTTGCTCTCTTTATAGGTAGATGTATTAACGGTAAAGATGAGGCTTGTCACATGTGCGTTCCAGATCTTCGTGTCCTCAAGAGTGCGGTATTAGGTGATAAACAATATAACTTGGGGGCCATTGTGGCACGAAGGTTGCACCTTAACGGTATAAGTGGAGATTTTTTTGGTGGAATTTATGCAACTCGTGTAGCTAATTATCTTGGTGTACCCATACATGGAAATGATATTGAGTTACCTCCTGCTTATCTAGATTATAGTGCTATGGTTCACCATCAGTTTCTTGAGAGGAATGAACAGTTCCTCCAGTACCGACTAATGTTTGATACACAGCGCACTGTCCATGTTGCCCTCCCTGCTTCTACTTTCTTTAACTTTCAGGCAAAAAGGAGACATGTTATAACAAAGGATGAGGCGAACGAGTACGAGAGGAGGACGGAGGCAACTGATGTCTACTACACAACCTTCTTCTTGTAGACGTTGTTGGGCCTCCAAGTGCAGAGGTTTGTAGGACAGTAGCAAATTTCCCTCAAGTGGATGACCTAAGGTTTATCAATCCGTGGGAGGCGTAGGATGAAGATGGTCTCTCTCAAGCAACCCTGCAACCAAATAACAAAGAGTCTCTTGTGTCCCCAACACACCCTATACAATGGTAAATTGTATAGGTGCACTAGTTCGGCGAAGAGATGGTGATACAAGTGCAATATGGATGGTAGATATAGCTTTTTGTAATCTGAAAATATAAAAACAGCAAGGTAACAAGCGATAAAAGTGAGCGTAAACGGTATTGCAATGCTAGGAAACAAGGCCTAGGGTTCATACTTTCACTAGTGCAAGTTCTCTTAACAATAATAACATAACTGGATCATATAACTATCCCTCAACATGCAACAAAGAGTCACTCCAAAGTCACTAATAGCGGAGAACAAACGAAGAGATTATTGTAGGGTACGAAACCACCTCAAAGTTATTCTTTCTGATCGATCTAGTCAAGAGTCCGTAGTAAAATAACACGAAGCTATTCTTTCCATTCGATCTATCATAGAGTTCGTACTCGAATAACACCTTAAGACACAAATCAACCAAAACCCTAATGTCACTTAGATACTCCAATGTCACCTCAAGTATCCGTGGGTATGATTATACGATATGCATCACACAATTTTAGATTCATCTATTCAACCAACACAAAGAACTTCAAAGAGTGCCCCAAAGTTTCTATCGGAGAGTCAAGACGAAAACGTGTGCCAACCCCTATGCATAAGTTCACGAGGTCACAGAACCGCAAGTTGATCACCAAAACATACATCAAGTAGATCACGTGATATCCCATTGTCGCCACAGATAAGCACATGCAAGACATACATCAAGTGTTCTCAAATCCTTAAAGACTCAATTCGATAAGATAACTTCAAAGGGAAAACTCAATCCATTACAAGAGAGTAGAGGGGGAGAAACATCATAAGATCCAACTATAATAGCAAAGCTCGCGATACATCAAGATCGTATCACCTCAAGAACACGAGAGAGAGAGAGATCAAACACATAGCTACTAGTACATACCCTCAGCCTCGAGGGTGAACTACTCCATCCTCGTCATGGAGAGCGCCGGGATGATGAAGATGGCCACCGGTGAGGGATCCCCCCTCCGGCAGGGTGCCGGAACAGGGTCCCGATTGGTTTTTGGTGGCTACAGAGGCTTGCGGCAGCGGAACTCCCGATCTATTCTATTCCCCGATGTTTTTAGGGTATATGGATATATATAGGCAAAAGAAGTCGGTCAGGGGAGCCACAAGGGGCCCACGAGGGTGGGGGGCGCGCCCAGGGGGGCAGGCGCGCCTCCCTGCCTCGTGGCCACCTTGAAGCTTCCCTCACGTCTACTCCAAGTCTCCTGGATTGCTTCCGTTCCAAAAATAACTCTCCCGAAGGATTTGGGCTGGGCCTCCAGTTAATAGGTTAGTCCCAAAAATTTAGGCTGGGCCTCCAGTTAATAGGTTAGTCCCAAAAATAATATAAAAGTGTATAATAAAGCCCATAAACATCCTAAACAGATAATATAATAGCATGAATACTTCATAAATTATAGATACGTTGGAGACGTATCAGCAGCTCGCCTCCAAGCTGCATCTCATCAGGCAGTAGCTGTCGCATCTCAGTACGACCCCAGCTACGACTTTGGATATCCGCCAGGCCAGCAGTGGCCATAGACCAACTTAGGCCAAAAGCCTAAGCTTGGCGGAGTACGTATTTCTCACCGACATTACATTCATGTTCACACACTCATGCCAGTTGTCGGTGCTCATACTTTTTCATTGTACTATCCATGCTAGTTTATTTTCTTTTCTAAGACTTCTTTTTGTGTGTCTGAAAAACCTTAAGAAAAACCAAAAAAAATTAGTTGTAGATTTCTCGTTCTTCTTTTGCTTGTTGGGAGTTTACTTTCCATGCCCGTAGTAGTAATAATTAAAAGAAAACCCAAAAAGATTTATGTTCTTCTTTTGCTTGTTGGGAGCTTTCCCATGTAAAATAATTTTATTTCTTCTTATTCTGTGGGGGTCGAGAGGAGAAGACCATGATGAAAATGTTGAGTGGTTCTCATATGCATTATTGTTGATTTAACCAAGAGCCCATATTACCTTGTCTTCTCCCATGTATTAAATGCTTGCAGATTCTAGCTTAGTCCAATGCATGTGCACTATTATTATTATCCACACCGTTCGGTCGTGCGAGTGAAAGGCAATAATGACGATATATGATGGACTGATTAAGATGAGAGAAGCTGGTATGAACTCACCTATCTTGTTTTTGTAAATATGATTAGTTCATCGTTCCTGATTCAGCCTATTATGAATGAAACATATTTGCAATGACAATTAGAGATTATAGTTGCTCATGCCATGCTTAATTTGCTAGGAGTTTATAATGGTTTACCTTGCGTGCCAACATGCTATTAAAATGGTTGTGATGTGGTATGATAGGGTGGTATCCTCCTTTGAACGATTCGAGTGGCTTGACTTGCCACATGTTTACACTGTAGTTGAAACAAAACCAACATAGCATCCACGATATTTATATTCATGGTGATTTATATCTTACTCATGCTTGCACTCATTGTTGATTAATCTTAATGCATGTTCATGACTGTTGTCGCTCTCTAGTTGGTCGCTTCCCAGTCTCTTTCTAGCTTTCACTTGTACTAAGCGGGAATACTGCTTGTGCATCCACTTCCATAAACCCCAAAGTTATTCCATATGAGTCCACCATACCTTCCTATATGCGGTATTTACCTACCATTCCAAGTAAATTTGTATGTGCCAAACTTTAAACCTTCAAATGAAATTCTGTTTTGTATGCTCGAATAGCTCATGTATCAACTAGGGCTATCTATATCTTCCATGCTATGTGGGTTATTCTCACGATGAGTGGACTCCGCTCATCATTCACGAGAAAATGGCCGATAACCGGGATGCCCAACCCCATGCTCAAATCAAAATAATTGCAAACAAAACTCCCCCAGGATTATTGTTAGTTGGAGGCACCTGTTGTTTCGGACAAGCCATGGATTGATGTTTGTTGGTGGTGGGGGAGTATAAACTTTACCATTCTGCTTGGGAATCGCCTATAATGTGTGTATCATGGAAGATATCAAGATCTCTTGGTTGTTATGTTGAAAATGAAAGTATGCCACTCAAAATATTATTTATCTCTGTTTCAAAACTCGAGCTCTGGCACCTCTGCAAATCCCTACTTCCCTCTGCGAAGGGCCTATCTATTTACTTTTATGCTGAGTCAACATCCTCTTATTAAAAAGCACCAGTTGAAGAGCACCGCTGTCATTCGCATGCATTGCTATTAATTTACATTGAGTATGATTGTGACTGGATCTCTTTTACCATGAATTACAATGTCTAGTCAGTCCTTGATCTTTAGGGGTGCTCTGCATTTATGTTTTGCGGTCTCAGAAAGGGCTAGCGAGATACCATCTTGTTATATCATGTTATGATTGTTTTGAGAAAGTGTTATCATCCGGGATTTTTTATTATTGCTCGCTAGTTGATTATGCCATTGATATGAGTAAACATGAGACCTAAACGTTATTGTGAATATGGTTAGTTCATAATCTTTGCTGAAAACTTGAATGCTGGCTTTACATATTTGCAACAACAAGATCAAACAAAGTTTGTAAAAGTTTTTCTTTATCACTTTCAGTTTGTCAACTGAATTGCTTGAGGACAAGCAAAGGTTTAAGCTTGGGGGAGTTGATACGTCTCCAACGTATCTACTTTTCCAAACACTTTTGCCCTTATTTTGAACTCTAACTTGCATGATTTGAATCGAACTAACCCGGACTGACGCTGTTTTCAGCACAACTGCCATGGTGTTATTTTTGTGCAGAAATAAAAGTTCTCAGAATGACCTAAAAATCCATGAAGACATGTTTTGAAATTAATGAAAAATACTGGCAAAAGAATCGACATCAAGGGGCCCACACCCTGTCCACGAGGGTGCAGGGCGCGCCTCCTGCCTTGTGGGCCCCCTGGGACTCCACCGACCTCAACCCCAACTCCATATATTCATGTTCGGGGAGAAAAAATCAGAGAGAAGGATTCATCGCGTTTTACGATACGGAGCCTCCGCCAAGCCCTAATCTTCCTTGGGAGGGCTGATCTGGAGTCTGTTCGGGGCTCTGGAGAGGGGAATCCGTCGCCATCGTCATCATCAACCATCCTCCATCACCAATTTCATGATGCTCACCGCCGTGCGTAAGTAACCCCATCGTAGGCTTGCTGGACGGTGATGGGTTGGATGAGATTTACCATGTAATCGAGTTAGTTTTGTTAGGGTTTGATCCCTAGTATCCATTATGTTCTAAGATTGATGTTGTTATGACTTTGCTATGCTTAATGCTTGTCACTAGGGCCCGAGTGCCATGATTTCAGATCTGAACCTATTATGTTTTCATGAATATATATGAGTACTTGATCCTATTTTGCAAGTCAATAGTCACCTACTATGTGTTATGATCCGACAACCCCGAAATGACAATAATCGGGACCATTCCCGGTGATGATCATAGTTCGAGGAGTTCATGCATTCACTAAGTGTTAATGCTTTGGTCTGGTACTCTGTTAAAAGGAGGCCTTAATATCCCTTAATTTACAATAGGACCCCACTGCCACGGGAGGGTAGGACAAAAGATGTCATGCAAGTTCTTTTCCATAAGCACGTATGACTATATTCGGAATACATGCCTACATTACATTGATGAACTGGAGCTAGTTCTGTGTCACCCTATATTATAACTGTTGCATGAGGAATCGCATCCGACATAATTATCCATCATTGATCCATTGCCTACGAGCTTTTCACATATTGATCTTTGCGTAGTTACTTTCCCGTTGCCACTGTTACGATTGCTACAAAAACTACTACTGTTACTTTTACCACCGTTACCGTTACTTCCATACCACTTTGTTACTAAATATTTTGCTGTAGATATTAAGTCTTTCAGGTGGTGTTGAATTGACAACTCAACTGCTCATACTTGAGAATATTCTTTGGCTCCCCTTGTGTCGAATCAATAAATTTGGGTTGAATACTCTACCCTCGAAAAATGTTGCGATCCCCTATACTTGAGGGTTATCAGTAGTGTCTAGCAGTCGAGCATGTAGTGCATGTGCTGGCTACCAATGCTGTTTGTGGTGCCGCTATTGCAGAAAGCATGCTGGCTGCATCGCCGGCAAGCTTCCATAGAATTGAGACTTGCAGAATTCAAACTAATAAAACGATGTTGAATCCATCAGGTATCATGCATCACCTTGGACTGTTGTATGTGCTCGACTTGGACAGTTGTGCAGCGCTTGGTGAAGATGGTGGCCGTGATTCTACTTGGACTGATGTCCCCGCTCCACTTGGACGGCTGCCAGTAACCATGGTGAACGAGCTCGTGGCCGAGGGTGGCCAAGGCGACCACCAGGAACTGTAGGTGGCCGTGCTTGTTCTCGGTAGTGAGCTCACATGAGGTGGAGGTGATGACGGGAAGCAGGGATCATGGGTGGCCTTCATCTCGCCACCGGATACGGGTGCCCACGCTCGTGGACGCCGAGGATGGGATAGACAGCAAAACATGAGACTAGTGAAATCGAGCTATTCGTCGAGCTGCTGAAACATTTTTAGTATGGGTTAGGTACAATTCCAAACTAGTACCTGAAAATCCCATCCCCAAATATGCATGTCAAGCTTCAGAGTTGGAAGTACTCTAAACAGAGCAAACTCAAAACATTGAACTCATACATACATACATACATACATACATACATACATGCAGTACAAATAGTCAATATGAGCAGAAATCTGTAGATGAATAAGAACAACACATCATGAGAGAGTTGATGCATCATCAGTACTTGAGGAGATGGAACAGAGCACGACAAGTAGCAACATAATCATTTTTTGTATATAGTCAGACTACTTTTTCAACACACACATTGAACCGTTTCTGGGGTTCTTAATGTGCTGATAATAGAAAACATGTTGAACTGAAAGTTGGGCTTCCACAACTACCGAATGTTTTGGGTTCTTTATGTACCATTTTTTTTATCTTTTTCTGAACTCCAAATCACAATACACAGATGTACTACACAACAATGTGTATTTGTACTGTCCATAACAACGAATTAACCAAAACCAACTAATTTATTAAGGAAACAATTTTTAAACTTGGTTTGAGCTTTGTTTCTTCTGATTTTTAAACCTGTGCAGCATGTATACCCGAACTTGCGTGAATGACAGTCAATGACAGATAGTTTTTTCTGCTTTTTTATAAGATGAACGGAAAAAACATAAAATGGTGAGTGAAATGTTTTAAATCTCCCGGGAGCCTATCGACGAACTAGTGTTCAGTGTATACCGGGAGGAGGAGAAGCTGATGGAGCATCTCGAAGAAGGCGCCACGCCTCCACCACGATGGTGCAGCCGGAGTTGCGCCGTCCAGGGTGCTGTCCCAAGGCAAGGGAATGGCACAGGCGGCAGCGGTAGTGGGGTAGATGGGGCACTCAGCGACGCGCTGGGGGAGGGGGCCGGCGGTGGCGCTCAGGGAGTGGGGGGCGGCGGCGTTGCGCTGGGGTAGACGGGGCCGGTCGGCGGTGCGGTCGGGGAGGGGTCGGTCGGCGGCACGCAAGGGAGGGGCCGGTTGACAGCGCACGAGGGGAGGGGCCAGTCGGCGACACGCAAGGGGAGGGGCCAGAAGGCTGCGCGCAAGGGGAGGGGCGGCAGCCGACGCGGAAGGGGAGGGGCCGAGCGGCGGCGCGCAAGGGGAGGCGTCGGCCGCCGGCGCGCTGGGGGAGGGGTTCGTGGTCGTGTGGGTTGGAGACGATGGGATCTTGGGTGATTTTCTTTTTCCTGGATGGATCTCAGGATTAGCTGGGCATTTTGGGTTAGGTTGGCTCCGATCCCTCTATACAGGGCGGGAGAGTAACAGAATAATATTATGTTACTAGTAACATAATAGCTTATGTTACTAGTAACATAATAGCTCTGCCTTCTTCCACCGCGGGGATGCCCTCCATCTCCCAGGCGTTACTGGAAAAACAACGGCGGCAGGCTCCTCTGTGACCACCGACCTCACCAGCGCCACTTTTAGGAACCCGACCAACAAGCAAGCAAGCCGATCCATGCATCTGTGAGCAGGCAGGAGAAGGAAGACACAGATCGGGCATCAGGAGAGATAGTACCATCGTTCGTTCATCATGTGGTGGTGGGTCGTGCCACCACGACGATGGACTGGACCCGTCCCACTCAGGATCCGCTCCTGCGGCAAAACCACGGGCGAATCCGTCCCCTATTTCGCAAGGTGCATGCACCTCCTCCGTACCACTACCACCAATCTCTTCTTCTTCTTTCTTCTCATGCTATCACTATTCAACATCGGTTCCCTGGTCTAGCCTGCCGTGCCATGTCCTCCTCAATGAATGCGATCGGATGCTTTCTTGCTTGCTCCTACTCCCGCCCGAAAGCACCCACCGACTGAGCTTAACTCTAATTGCGCCTTCCTGCCCCATTCCCACGTGTGGCGTTGCTGCTGCTGGGAACTGCTACTAGTAGTACTCGTGATGAACTAACCATCCACCTGCCATATCTTTTGCATGATTCTGCTCCTAATTCCTCCAGCTAATTAGGAGAAGTGCTTAGTTAGTCCTCCCATTAAATTAGTCCATGAGCATCATCCGGCTACAAATGGCTGCTCCATCGATGGAGCCGGACACGAATCTCAAATCTCGATCTGCCCGGCCCCCCTTGCTTAGTTGGTAGTAGTAATACTACATTAGGCTAATATATGTAGCTGCCAACTGTGTGTCTCCGTACGTTCCTTGACGCTCCGGCTTCATCCGCGGGCACGTGACGCGAAACGCTCGTTGGTTACTACTGCTCCGCGCCGTCTTCATTTTCTCTCATGTTGGTACGAGGATGGAGCCACACTCTGGGGTGGCACGCCAAGAGGTACAGGTGCAGACTTTGAGCTTTGCAAGTTTGAAGTTTTCAGGAAAGTGTGCTCTCGTACGTACATTTGTCATTCTCACGGTGTGCGGGGTGCATTTGGTGTCGCTCCATCGGCTGCTTTTGTCCGTCCAAATGGTGGTTCTCTAGAACTTAGCTACGAGCTGGAGCCTATGGGAAGGGACTCTTGCTTGAGAGTATCCTAGGTCCCGACTAGACACGAGAGCTTGTGTGAGCAGCGTGTAGGCACACCCTCACACTTGTCGGTCTTGCAATTTAAGAAATACTACCTCTGTATCAAAATATTTGTAGTTGGAGAATCTAGTAGCTTCCCCCAATTTTTTTTTAAAAAATGCAACTTCAATTCTGTTGTGCTTGTACTAATGGATGATTTATTTGGCTTAAAATTTTTGTTTTTGCGAAGGTCAAGATGTTGTGTTGTAGAAGGTCAAAGTGTGTATTGTATATGTGTGTGCGTTTTTTTAAATGCACACCTTCATTGCAAAACAGTATGTTCATTCTTTGATGTGAGGATGGTTCCCCATGCAAAAGAATTGCAAAAGAAATCGCTATTTCCTTTATAGTGTTGTGTTGTTATTAGAAGAAAAGAAAAAGAGAAGTTCAGTTTCTAAACATGACGCTGTTCAACATGCAAACGAATGGAAAAACTGTGCATGTTCACCTACCAAAATGTCCAAACATTTCTTGTGGAAAAAACTTCACTCTGTGTTTTGAACTCTGCGTGAGAACTTTATGCTCTTTCAAATGTGTGCACTTGTATTTGTGTAAAATGCATGTAGCACACGAAGTGTATGTGTGTTGTTGTGTGTAATTTACTTGAATTATAATAGCATGCGAAGTTCATGTTTCAGAAATTCATAAGTTCGCGTGTACCACATACTGAAGAAATTCATCAATGAAAAAAATGACTGCCTAGGCCATTTCACCGACAGCAAAAAATATGTCACGAGACAAAAAAATAAAGCTGCATAAGATATAACATAGTAAGTTCATAGAAATGGTGGAAAACATAATTTTGTTTTGTAAGTTTAACCATTTCTAAAAAATACATTGAAGTTACAATTTTAATAATAGGGCGGTTCAATGTTTATTACAAACTTGTAATTTTCCCCGTTACTACAGAATAAACCAAGAAGTTCAAAAACAAAAAATGGAGGAGTTCGAAAAGTTTATAAAAAATGGTGTTTCTACATTTTATTAAAAAATTGGAGAAGTTCAAATTTAAAAAACATAGAAGTTTAAAATGTTTATAAAAAACCAAGAAGGTCAAATTAAAAAACAAGCAGTTTAAAAAGTTTGTAAACATGGATTTGCCACTGGTTTTTTAAGATCTGGAAATTCAAATTTAAAGAAGTGAGCGGTTCGATGTTTATTACATAACTAGGACTTTTCCCTACAGTATTGAATAACACCAAAAAGTCCTATTGTCTTAATTAAAAAATTCCTTATATTTCAATTGGAAAAAGTGGAGCACTTCGATATTATATTTGAAAAATTGGATTTTTCTAGTTATTAAAGAATAAAACCAATAAGTTCAATTTCATTCAACGAAGAAGTTTGATCTTCCTAAAAAACCTCCAATTTTCACATTTGTGAAAATACACAAATGAAGTTCAAGTAAAAAAGGTAGAGCGCTTCAATGTCTATAAAAAAATCAGATATTTTCACGTAATCGAGAGAAGTTCGGTTTGATAACTGCCAGAAGTTCATGTACTACTTGGTGTGCATTTGTATGAAAAAAAAGAATGAAAAAGCAAAGGCCGAAGGTTCAAGTGCTCAGCCCAAGAAAGTTCAAAAATTCTTGTGAGAGATGTTGAAAAAATATACGTGACAGAAGTTCAAGGTGAAAACAGCGGGAAGTTCAAACTACTACACAGAATGCGTTTCAGATTAGAATAGAAAACTAAAAGCTTAAAAGGTTTGTTGCAAGAAGTTCACGTGCTCTATCCGGGGAAGTTCAAAAATTCTCGCGATAGAGGTTCACCTTGTATTTCCATGTTCGAAAACACAAAAAATAAAATTTATTTTTGCATTTTAAATAATTCTCTCAATCCACAAAGAAGTTCAATTATTATTTGGGAGCAATTTGATTTCAAAATGGAAATAAAAAATTTAAATTATAAAAATGGAAAAAGTTCATGTACTACATGGTGTGTATTTAATATGAAAAAAATGAATAAAAAGGCAAGGTACAAATTTTTTGTTGTTATAAGTTCATGTCCTCGGTCGGAGAAAGTTAAAAAATTTATTGTGAGAGAGGTTTGTACAAAAGGAATATCGTTTGTGTAACACTGACGAATGGATGAAAAAATTACAAATGAAAATACGTCACAGAAGTTCAACGTGAAAACAACAGGAAGTTCAACTACTACACTGAATGACATTCAGATGAAAAACTTTTAAAATCGTCGCCAGTATGAAAAAACGATCAACATGGGAAAAGTTGCGTGTTTACAGCAGCTTTCCACCGGTATATCACTTGCTCAATTCCGGTGAGTGTTCCGGTGAGTGGATGGAGAGCTACGGGCAAAAAAGCACGTGAAGAACAGAGTAAAGTTCAAGTAGACATGCCAAGAAGTTCAAGTTCTTTACGCTGTGCATTTTCGAAGAATCTGTTTCGCGATAAAGGCAGAACAAATGATCCCGCCGTTTTTGAAAATACTTGAAAATGCCTGGAATCAGAGAGAAGCATCAACATGAAAAAGTTTCGCATTTTCCTTAGCTTTTCAACGGTATATTATTTGCCCCATTCCAATAAAGTTTGTAAAAATTACTGTGAAAATACATTTTGAGCCATTTTCGAGATTGACTTAAAAACGTAAAGAATTGGAAGAAACAATACATACCAAAAAGTTTCGCACTTGTTCAAGCTTACCAACGCCATATCATTTGCTGCATTCGGATGCACGGTTAAAAAATGAGCTCAAAAATAAAAACTCAATAGGACTTGTACCATTTTCTAAATTACTGTTAAACCGTTCAAAATTAGGAAAACTTTTAACCTAAAAAAGTAGCGCATTTTCATAAGCTTTCCAACGCCATATCATTTGCCTCAATTGGATTAGCCGTTTAGAAATGACATCAAAAATACGAACTCGGCTGTTCGGTTTGCAAAATTTTAGTTTTTTCCAAATTACTCTTTAACCATTGGGAATTAGAGAAAACTTTTAACATGTGGAAGGAGCGGTTTTTCGGCAGCTTTCCAACGCCAAATTATTTGTCACATTCCGATAAACGGTTTAGAAATGTGATAAAAATACGTTTCATGTCTTTTGTATGAAGAAAAAACGGTTTTCAAAACCGCTCTTAAACCGCTTACATTTTGCCAAAAAATTAACTTGGGTCATGATACTCATGTCCATAGCTTTTCAACGGTATATCGCAAGCCCCATTTGGGCAATGTTGGCGGAAGTTCAAGCTAGTACAGGGGGAAGTTCAGCATACTACTAGCGGGCAGTTCAGGTTGTGATCAGTATATTATTCTCATCCCGTGATCAGAAAAGTTTATAGAAAAGCCAATTTTCCATCTTTTAAAAAATACCTAGAAGTTCAAAATGAGATAATTGAGCGGTTCGATATTTGTTACATAACTAGGAGTTTTCCCGTTACTAATGAATAACACCAAGAAGTCCTAATTAAAAAATGAAGCTATTTGATGTTTATAAAAAACTAAGATTTCCCCAATACTAAAGATTAAAAATCAAGAAGTTCAATTTATATAAAAAAATCAGGTTTTCTCGCTACTAATGAATACAACCAAGAAGTTCAATTGGAAAGGCGGAGCAGTTTTATATTTATTTGAAAAAATGAATTTTTCAGTTCCTAAAGAATAAAACAAATAAGTTCAATTCGAAATAGCGAAGATGTTCGATGTTTCTAAAAAACCTCCATTTTTCACATTTCTAAAAAAATACACAAATGAAGTTCAAGTAAAAAAGGTAGAGAGGTTCAATGTCTATAAAAAACTCAGATATTTTCACGTAACCGAGAGAAGTTTGGTTTGATAACTCCCAGAAGTTCACGTACTACGCGGTGTGCATTTGTATGAAAAAAAGAATGAAAAGCAAAGGCCGAAAGTTTTGTTGCTAGAAGTTCAAGTGCTCGGCCCGAGAAAGTTCAAAAATTCTTGTGCGAGTGGTTGAACAAAAATACGTGACAGAAGCTCAAGGTGAAAACAACGGGAGGTGAAAAAAAGTCTTATCCGTTAAAGAAGTTCATAGTGAAAACAACGAGAAGTTCAAGTACTGTAAGGAATGCATTTCAGGTGAGAATAAAAGTATAGAAAAATAAAAGCTTAAAGGGTTTGTTGAAAGAAGTTCAAGTCGTCTGTCTGGAGAAGTTCAAAAATTCTTGCGAGAGAGGTTCACCTTGTATTTCCATGTTCAGAAACACAAAAAAGAAAAAAATGCGTTTTAAAATAATTCTCTCAATCCAGAAAGAAGTTTAGTTATTATTTGGAGCAATTTGATTTCAAAAAGAAAATAAAAAATTCAACTCATAAAAAATGGAAAAAGTTCATGTACTACATGGTATGTGTTTAATATGAGAAGCATTAATTACAAGGCAAAGTCCAAATTTTTTGTTGTTATAAATTCAAGTCCTCGGTCGGAGAAAGTTAAAAAAATTATTGTGAGAGGGGTTTGTACAAAAGGAATATCATTTGTGTAACACCTACGAAATGGATGAGAAATTACAAACGAAAATCCGTCACAGAAGTTCAACGTGAAAACTGCAGGAAGTTCAACTACTACATTGAATGAATTTCAGATGAAAAACTTTGAAAACCATCGCGAGTAGGAAAAAGTGATCAACACGGGAAAGTTGTGTGTTTACATCAGCTTTCCATCGGTATATGACTTGCTCAATTCCGGTGATTGGATGGAGAGATACGACCAAAAAAGCACGTGAAAAACAGATTGAAGTTCAAGTACACCTGCCGAGAAGTTCAAGTTCTTCACGCGGTGCATTTCCGAAGAATCTGTTTTGCGATAATGGCAGAACGCATGATCTCGCCGTTTTCGAAATTACTTGAAAACCGCCAGGAATCAGAGAAAACCATCAACATGAAAAAGTTTCGCATTTTTCGTAGCTTTTCAAGGGTATATTATTTTCCCCATTCCGACAAAGTTTGTAGAAATTACGGCTAAAATACGTGTTTAGCCATTTTCAAAATTGACTTAAAACAGTAAAGAATTGGGAGAAACAATATATATCAAACAGTTTTGCATTTTCTCAAGCTTACCAACGCCATATCATTTGCTCCATTTGGACGCACAGTTAAAAAATTAGCTCGAAAATACGAACTCGTTGGAACTTGTATCGTTTGCTAAATTACTCTTAATCCGTTCAAAATTAGAAAAAACTTTCAACATGAAAAAGTAGCGCATTTTCATAAGCTTTCCAACACCATGTATTTGCCTCAATTGGATTAGCCATCTATAAATGGCATCGAAAATACGAACTCGGCTGTTCGGTTTGCGAAATTTTACGATTTCCAAAACACTCTTTAACCGTAGGGAACTAGAGAAAACTTTCAACATGTGGAAGGAGCGGTTTTGCAGCAGCTTTCCAACGCCTTATTATTTTCCTCATTCCGATTAATGGTTTAGAAATGTGATCGAAAATACTATTCATGTTTTTTGTATGAAGAAAAAACGGTTTTCAAAACTGCTCTTAAACCGCTTACATTTTACCAAAAATTTAACTTGGGTCATGATACTCGTGTCCATAGCTTTCCAACGGTATATCGCAAGCCCCATTTGGGCTATGTTGGCGGAAGTTCAACCTAGCACAGGAGGAAGTTCAGGTCGAAAAACCCAGGCCGTAAAATTGCAAAAAACGCAAGTTCATCACGACCCGAGAGCAAAATCCGCCAACGAGCGAGATTCCTATTCAAAACGGGCATTTAGTTGCTAAAAATCGTTTCTAGACTGCACTTACATCATACAGAACACGACTAACCAGAATAATTCGCGCGGGGAGACATGGTTGTGAAGATAGCCCGAAGGTCGGGTTCCTACAGAGGGAAGTTCAGGCATGTAACTCAGGAAGTTCATGTTGTGATCAGAATATATATAGTCGCAAGTGAACGTGGGTGTTAGCAAGATCATTTGTGTGTCGCTTTGCGAGTTTTCATTCATTGTCCGAGAAATGGGAAAAAACTTTGAACAGTTCGGCCGCAGGGTGCGGCCAGAGGCGTAGGCCTTGTTGGTATTTCAATTACAGGAAATGCATATAGAGTCCAGAAATAACGAAGATCATTGTGTCCCCGTGGTGTGCTCTCACGATCCCATGGAAATATTTTGGTAAAGTTTGGCACAAGTTTTGGTGCTCGCACCTTCCAAACTGGTGCATCTCACAAGAAGGATCATAGTTTCCAAAAGGAGATGCAACACTTCGGACTCTAAATCGTCGGTGACTACATCATTCTGCCTCGAATTTTTTTTCACGGTAAACAATCACGGATATACCCTTGGTTTGATTTTCTGTCCCATTTCAGGCCCATCTGCTATATTTAAGTCATTTTTGGCACCTACCTTGCATTTAGTGCATATAAAGTCAAAACCCTACTACAAATACATGTGGGTGTTAGTTAGCAAAGAAGGTGTAAAAATCATTTGTGCATCGCTTTGCGAGTTTTCATGCGTTGTCCGAGAAGCGGGGAGAAGTTTCAAACATTTCGTCCGCGAGGTGCGGCTGCCGGGGTAGGCCTAGTTGGTATTTTAATTACAGAAATTTAGATGGAGTCCAGACATCATCTAAATCAGAGTGTGCCCGTGGCATGCTCTCACGACCCCGTGGAAAAAATTTGGTGAAGTTCAGCACAAGTTTTGATGATCGCTCCATGGAAATCGGAGCATCTTACAAGAAGGATTATGGTTTCCATAAGGAGATGTGTCAATTCAAACTCCAGTGGCCGGTTACTTCATCGTTTGGCCTCATAAAATTTCCACGGTTCGCAATCACCATTATACCACATGTTTGATTTTCTGGCACATTTCATGTATCATTTGCTATAG
Organism: Aegilops tauschii subsp. strangulata; assembly: GCF_002575655.3. NCBI lineage: Eukaryota > Viridiplantae > Streptophyta > Magnoliopsida > Poales > Poaceae > Aegilops > Aegilops tauschii. Next base: position 250,270,539 of record NC_053038.3, read on the forward strand.
TTAAGACTTTTTTTGAATTTAACGTGCATTTTGTGCATATAAAGAAAATTACAACAAGAACTGCATTTGCTGTCGAAAGGGATGAGGATTGTCGTTCGATCTGGGAGCATCCAAAGGTGCAGACGTACGATCCGTGGGGTTTGGGTTCTGCCCAATCAGAAGGCACGACTCAGATCACACGCGCTGTTTGGTCGGCACACGACTTTCATGAACGAACTGTGTCCTATTCGCAAACCAGATTGCATATCTTATGTTCATACATACTAGAGTGAGATCAATTGAGTATGCTACCTCTATGGTATAATAATAATAATAATAATAATAATAATAAGCAGTTCAAATTCATTGCTTGAGTTAGAGAACATATCAAGGTTAACATATTAACGGTTCTTACATCAACAGAAAACCGGGCATAAGTCACAAATTAAGTACATGCGACAGTTCTAAACTGAATGAATTATGTTGCAGGGTTGGCCTAAAAGCTAGTCTTACGGCTTAATTCCCATGTACATGGGGGAACTGGGATCATTACGTTGACCCCGAATGAACTTGAATTTTCTGATGATTTTACGCTTCTCTGTTTTAGGGGTGCGTGATCCCTTGGCTGGCAACTCAGCAAATTCATCGTACTCATCCTCATCGGCAACATCCTCGACACCCAGTACCCTCCTCTTCCCATGCATCACTACATGCCAGTTCTTATGCTAGGGGTCTTCCGCATAGAAAATCTGGGTAACATGGCTGGCAAGAACGAACGGGTCCGTGTGATATGCCATCGTTGTCCTATTAACACAGGTCTTCCTGTAATCATCAACCTTTACCTGACTAAGAGGGATCCATGTGCACCTGAATAATGCCACCTTAACTTTCACATAGTTAAGCTCCCAAATCTCTTTGATGGTTCCACAGTATACCCTTTTATCGACTTCATCTACAGTCATGCATTCTATTCGAACAGAGCAATTCTGATATGAGGTCTTCTCATCACGTTCCTCAGTGTAGAACGTGTAACTATTTATGTGATATGCTTGGTACATCAACACCGTAGGTGATGGCTTTTGTGCCAACCACGTAGCAATGTCATCAATGGATCCTTGTGCCAAATGATACTTCAGCCATTCGGTAGTTATTAGTGTCTCCTTCATCTCCACATCTAATGGATGCACCATTGTTAAGAAGCTTTGGGGTATCTCGGCCAAGTGTTCGTCGGCATAAGCGATGAGATCTGGGTTGTTAAGCAATACCGTCAAATGGGCTTTCTCTGCCAATTCTCCGGGTGCAGCCTTTTGCATGCCAGCAAGGACCGGCTTACCTTTCAGCCTTCCCTCGTGGCGAGAGAGGGGCAAACCTATAGGTCTTTGTTTCATGTATTCGATGCAAAACTCAACCACCTCCTCCATGGTATAACCTTGTAGGATGCTTTCCTCTGGATGGTTTCGGTTCCGACAATAGCGCTTCATTATCCCATGAACTGGTGAAGGAACACATGTTGCGAAGAAACACAGGACCAAAATACTTTATCTCGTCGACAAGGTGCACAGTGAGATGGACCATGACATCAGAGAATGATGGTGGGAAAAACATCTCTAGGGTGGACAATATTCTCTCAATGTCCTCTTGCATATGATCCAACTCTTCAGGATCTACAACTTTCTGCCCTAGTTTGTTGAAGAAAGCACAGAGCTCAGTGAGTGTGTTTCTTATATCTTTGTCTATCAGATTCCTAATAGCCACCGGGAGGATTCGTGTCAACATTACGTGGCAATCATGTGACTTCATGTGTCCCAACTTCATTTTACCTGAGCTCACATCCACGAGACTTCTGATGTTTGCGGAGTAGGAAGAGGGTGTCTTAACTGACCACAAACAGGTTAAGAACTTTGCTTCTTTTTGACTGAAATTGTAACACTAGCAAGCGTGGAGGAATTTGTTATCATCTTTTGCTTCACTCTTGTGTTTTGATTGATCACCAAGCATATCGAGCCATGCACCGTCACCATCCTTTGTTTTACCTTTAATCTTGAGCAGAGTACCAAGGATGCTTTCACATACGTTCTTCTCTACGTGCATGACATCGATGCGGTGACGTACACGTAGAATCTCCCAGTAAGGTAATTTCAAGAATACCGATTTCTTATTAAACACTTGATTCCTGGTGTTTGTTTCACCATGAAAGCGTGCTTCTTGCCAAGCACAACATTATATTGTTGAGCCATGTTGTGGACCACCTCCCCATTAGATGGTCTTGGGCCCAAACCTAGCTTTGCCGTACAATCAAATTCCGCTTTCATCTTTCGTCATGGGTGATTTCCCCGTAAGAACCTACGATGATGCAAATATACGGTTTTGCACGAGTTGGGAAGAAATCTGTTAGTTGTCCTATCCATTCATGTGACACACCCTACATCTCTCTTTTTTTTTTGCCCTGATGTGTTGCCTAATGCCGACATATCTTCAATGGTGTGCAGCAGCATCGCATGTAGATCTAAAATCTCCTTTTTGTAAGCATCATAACATTTTACAACAGTCCCTTCTACCCACACTGTCAGCAGTTCTTCTACCAGTACCTGAAAGTAAATGTCGATGTCATTTCCAGGTAGCTTCGGGCCTTGGATAATCATTGACATCATAATGCCAAAAGGATTCATCCCGTCAGTACACTCCCTGAGCCTTATACTTCTAGGATCCTTGGCAAAGTCTTCAAACTTGTTGTCGATTAATTCCCACTAAGCCCCATCTTTCGGGTGCCTCGGATATTTATCCACTGTTCACTCATCATGATGCCACCGCAACCTCTTTTCCTCTCTAGGTTTTGCAAACAAACGCCTCAATCTTGGAATTAAGGGCAAGTACCAAACAACCTTGAACGAGATTCCTGTCTTGATCTCGTCATCCAATTTGTACTTGTCCTTTGCTCTCCTGCGCTTGTATCGTGCATGCTTGCATATGGGACATGCACGCAAATCTTTGTACTCACCATGGTACAATATAAAATTATTCACACAAGCGTGTATCTTCTGTACTTCAAGTTCCTAGGGGCAAACAATTTTCTTCGCTTCATTCGTGCTTCTGGGGAGCACATTATCTTCCGGAAGAATTTCTTTCAAAAGACCTAACAACTATGTGAAGCCCTTGTTTGATAGACTGTTTGCTCCTTTAAATCTAAGAAGCGCCAGGGTGGCACTCAACTGGGAATATTTTTTTTGCAACCTAGATACAATTCTTTCTTGGAGTCCGCAACAATTGTTGGCATAACCTTGTACCCAATCATATCCTTTTTTGGGCCCTTGAAATCTGCCATCATAGTAGCAAAATCTGGCATATCAAGATCGTCGTTGTCTGTGTTGCCGTCTTGGTTTTCCAGTGGGCGTTTCGACTTTCCGGTGTTCCATTGGTAGCTTGACGCCTCTGCCCCGATGTTAGATTCAACATCCATGTGACACTGACCAGGGTTGGCATCTCGCAGCCCTGGGTATATTTATCCATTACCTGTTCTTCACCGTGTCTGGTCCAACGTGTATATCCATCCATGAATCCTCGAGAGAGTAAGTCCCACTCGACATCTGCAACTTCATGTGACTCTGTATTGGCACAATGACTACATGGGCACATGATGTAATCCTCATCACCAATTCTCTTCTTTGTACTTTCAGCCAAATTCACGAACTCCGCCATGCCACTCATAAAATCTGAGCTTCTCCGATTGTCCATCCATTCAAATCGTTCCATCTGCACCACATGGAGGGTAATTAAAAACAAAACAACAACATTAATACACAGATTAACTGATGCCCAAAGATGCATGCATAAATCACAAGGTTTTATTTTCATAATTACTGAGGGCACTCCATATTGTTATCCAGACGTGCAATGACAAAATTAATGGCCAGTCAATTTACACACAGACTACTACAACACTACCCTTAGGAATTGAATTCCTTAATTAAGCCACTCGCGAAAAGAATACCTTAATTAATTAGCCACGCGGCGACCTCCACCCAGTAGATAGAGAAGCGCGATGTGGTGGCACGCCGAGATAGTAGGGCCGAGGAGCAAAGCTTAGTGCGGCTACCACCTGAAGTTCGACCTCCAGTATCCCGCCATCGACCGCGATGGATGTGCTCCAATCACGCCGCCGCCGACCTCAATGGTTGAGCTGCTCCTATCTCCCGCCGCAGACCGAGGATTGACCTCCTATGATGCCACCACCGCCCACCAACCGAGGATGGACCTCTTATCCGGCAGCCGATGCCTTGGCCGCCGCCGCCATCTCTGTCTGTAGAGCGGCTATTTTATGTTTTGATGGATATCCGCAGAGCAGCTGTTTACACGGTATTACTGTAACTCAATTATATGTACAGGGTAGTACATCACATACGGTTATGTCACGGAAACCGTGTCGCCCCTACGTTGTCTTCTCACACGGTTTGGTGCAGAAATCGTGTGTGAAGTTGTAATACTAACACAGACGACACGTATAAATAGTGTGCCGTATACAACATATAGTGCGATAAGTAGTTCCCGACCGTTAGCTTATCCCCATAGTTTCCCCATTTCCCCCACATCCCTAGATAGCCTCCAAATTCCCTTGCGTGGCGCTGACATTGGGGGAATGCAGATGAGTGGTGCTGATGGTTTCGATGTGATTGCTCCTGCTCGTAATGCCGCTCTCGGCAGTGCCACCACAATGGCGGTCGCCGCCGAGCACTTGCCGAAGGTCATCAAAGGCAGGTGTACCACGGATCCAAATTATCCTGTCAGGTTCCAATCTATCCCGATCTTTTTAGCATGTCCAAAGTAGCCCCCTTCCGAATCCGTCTTGGATGACCCCCCCCCCCAGGAAAGCGATCCGCCGCCGGATCCGGAGCATGACTCTAGACTCCCGCAACATGAGTTTGACTCCGAGTTTTGCGCCACCGAGAAGTACCAAAAGCTGAGTTGTGTGCACGGGCACACTCCCGCTCGACGTGTATGCACAGAGGGATTCAACATTGGCAGGCGGTTTCTTAGTTGCCCCTGAGAGGTTAATGCTAAGTTCATCATTTTATTTGAGTTAATGCCACCGCTCATCCTGAATACTATTTAACATTGGCAGGGATATGAGGCTTGTGCCTTTGTTAACTGGCTGGATGAAGAATGGCATGGCAGGGCTCGGAGTGTTATCACCAAGCTCAAGATAACATAAAGCTGAAGAAGAAACTGGCTGATCTGGAATGTACAATCGGTACGATGAAGCAAGAAGAATCAATCACATGCAACAGATGAAAGCAAGAGACAAGAAGGAACTAGCATGTGTAGTTGTGATTGTCGCATTAGCCATGTTCTATGCGTTGTTTGCAATGATGATTAGATGTTTTGTTGACAGTATTGCTGAAGCACATCTAGATGTGCTCTAAGCAATGCACATCTAGGTCCTATGCCGTTGATGTTCTGCGAAGATTCGTGCAGATATTTTCCTTTGTCTTTATTCCTTTTCCTTTGTAGTTTGATTATTACCGGCTTCATCAACAAGAAGAGCTCAATGTATTTCTTGCCAACTGTCCTACTCCATTCGTACCGGTGCATAACTCACATTATGAAAACCAAATAATCCCAAAACTCGTTCCTTGTGTTTGTCCTGAAAAAAGAAATCAGCCAATAGGGGTCCAGCGTAATTAATTAACACACTGAGAATTCCGCAACCCCGGGAATTTGGAGCGACTAGGTACAAATAATTGCGGTTGATTATATCAGTGGTTAGATAATGCGTCAACCCCCGCTTCAATTGGCATTCCTCTTCTCTACATACCCCACTTAAGTGTCCACCATCTTCATTGTCCTCAGCCGGCCGCGCTACACACTTGCACACACTCTGCAATCTCGCTTTCTTGCGGTTTTTATACGACCACAACCATGTCGACCGACAGCGAGGACGACACTTCCGCCAGCAGTCTGGTACCCGATGATAGGTCAACATCGGAATCATCCCGCTCGTCTTCCATGAGTCCGGCGTCGAGCCCAGACCTCGATTATATCTGGATCATGGAAGGGATGCCGCTTCCGGAGTCCCAGACGACAACCAGACGGACAAGGAGCCGTCTGAGGACGATGAAGAGGAGGACGATGATGATGAGGAGGAATGGTCGAACAAGGAGGAGGAGAACGACGACAACAACAACGTTGATGACGGCGATGGCGATGAAAAGCCAATGGTCAGTGGCAAGAAGCGTCCTTGCCAAGACGATGTCGCGGGGACATCCAACAACATCAACAAGAATGAGAAGGACTAAATTAAGCAGACTGTATATATCTCTGTTTCTGTTCACTCACATTATTCCGTTATCTCTGTTTCCCATGTCAATCTCATTGCAGACGGTTGGTAATATGTATTCCACAGAGATTTTTTACATTATCGCCCACAGGTTGGTTTCTTGAATTGTGTGCCCCGACGAGCACACAATTCACAATAAAGACCGTACAAAATTCTGATGACCGACCTGTTTGCCGGGTATCACAGACATCTTCTTACGCTGAATCGTTTGTGTTCAACTCGATCATCACAAACGGTTCATCGGAGCGAACTATATGCCGTGTATCGCACACACCTTGACATGGCTGCCCGTTTCTGTTGTTCTGTCTCATCGCAAACAGTTCGTATGGATCAACCATATGCCCCGCATCGCACACAGAACCAAAATCTAAACCGTTTTTGATGTATCCTTCATTGCAAACGTTTTGCATCTTTTTTGACGGTTTTTTTATATCATTATTTGCAATTAATCCATCGCACACAGTTTCGTCAAAGGGTCTCTGATCGTAGTGTCATGTTAGCAGCATCCTGCAGTAGTGCACACGTACAAAGTAGTACGTACCACATGAGTAATGAATGTCATCTTCTCCTCATCTTCCTTTGCCATGAAGATCTAATGATAACCAGAGTAGGCATCCAGAAAAGGGAGCATGTTACAGCCAGCGGTGGAGTCCACAATCTGATCAATTCGCGACAAGGGAAAGGGGTCCTTTGGGCATGTGCTACGTCTTGAGCACTGCGTTGGTTTTCCCTTGAAGAGGAAAGGGTGATGCAGTAAAGCAGCGTAAGTATTTCCCTCAGTTTTTGAGAACCAAGGTATCAATCCAGTAGGAGGCCACGCACGAGTCCCTCGCACCTACACAAACAAATAAAATCCTCGCAACCAACGCAATAAAGGGGTTGTCAATCCCTTCACGGTCACTTACGAAAGTGAGATCTGATAGATATGATAAGATAATATTTTTGGTATTTTTATAATAAAGATGCAAAGTAAAATAAAAGGCAATGAAAATAGCTAAGTGTTGGAAGATTAATATGATGGAAAATAGACCCAGGGGCCATAGGTTTCACTAGTGGCTTCTCTCGAGAGCATAAGTATTATGGTGGGTAAATAAATTACTGTTGAGCAATTGACAGAATTGAGCATAGTTATGAGAATATCTAGGTATGATCATGTATATAGGCATCATGTCCGAGACAAGTAGACCGACTCCTGCCTGCATCTACTACTATTACTCCACACATCGACCGCTATCCAGCATGCATCTAGAGTATTAAGTTCAAAAGAATAGAGTAACGCTTTAAGCTAAGCACTTCTCCCATTGCAAGAAAGATCAATCTAGTAGGCCAAACCAAACTGATAATTCGAAGAGACTTGCAAAGATAACCAATCATACATAAAAGAATTCAGAGAAGATTGAAATATTGTTCATAGATAAACTTGATCATAAACCCACAATTCATCGGTCTCAACAAACACACCGCAAAAGAAGATTACATCGAATAGATCTCCACAAGAGAGGGGGAGAACATGTATTGGGATCCAAAAAGAGAGAAGAAGCCATCTAGCTAGTAACTATGGACCTGAAGGTCTGACGTAAACTACTCACACATGATCGGAGAGGCTATGGTGTTGATGTAGAAGCCCTCCGTGATCGATGCCCCCTCCGGCGGAGCTCCGGAAAAGGCCCCAAGATGGGATCTCACGGGTATAGAAGGTTGCGGCGGTGGAATTAGGTTTTTGGCTCCGTATCTGGTAGTTTGGGGGTACGTAGGTATATATAGGAGGAAGAAGTACGTCGGTGGAGCAACATGGGCCCCACGAGGGTTGAGGGCGCGCCCCCTACCTCGTGTCTTCCTGGTTGATGTCTTGACGTAGGGTCCAAGTCCTCTGGATCACGTTCGTTCCGAAAATCACGTTCCCGAAGGTTTCATTCCGTTTGGACTCCGTTTCATATTCTTTTTCTGCGAAACACTGAAATAGGCAAAAAAAGGCAATTCTGGGCTGGGCCTCCGGTTAATAGGTTAGTCCCAAAAATAATATAAAAGTGTATAATAAAGCCCAATAATGTCCAAAACAGAATATAATATATCATGGAACAATCAAAAATTATAGATACGTTGGAGACGTATCAAGCATCCCCAAGCTTAATTCCTGCTCGTTCTCAAGTAGGTAGATGATAAAAACAGAATTTTTGATGTGGAATGCTACTTAGCATAAGTTCAATGTAATTCTTCTTACTGTGGCACGAATGTTCAAATTTAATATGATTCAAGATAAAAGTTTAATGTTGACATAAAAACAATAATACTTCAAGCATGCTAACCAAGCAATTATGTCTTATCAAAATAACATAGCCAAAGCAAGTTATCCCTACAAAATCATATAGTCTGGCTATGCTCCATCTTCCCCACACAAAATATTCACATCATGTACAACCCCGGTTTTAGCCAAGAAATTGGTTCATACTTTTTAACGCGCTTCAGCCTTTTCAACTCTTACGCAATACATGAGCGCAAGCCATGGATATAGCACTATGGTGGAAATAGGTATAATGGTAGGGGTTATGTGGGAAGACAAAAAAGGAGAAAGTCTCACATCACCGAGGCTAATCAACGGGCTATGGAGATGCCCATCAATTGATGTCAGTGCAAGGAGTAGGGATTGCCATGCAACGGATGCACTAGAGCTATAAGTGTATGAAAGCTCAAACAAAAGAAACTAAGTGGGTGTGCATCCAACTTGCTTGCTCACAAAGACCTCGGGCATTTGAGGAAGCCCATCATTGGAATATACAAGCCCAGTTCTATAATGAAATTTCCCACTAGTATATGAATGGACAAAACGAGAGACTTTCTATCATGAAGATCACGGTGCTACTTTGAAGCACAATTGTGGTAAAAGGATAGTAACATTGTCCCTTCTCTCTTTTTCTCTCATTTTTTTATTTGGGCATTTTCTCTTCTTTTTTATGGCCTCTTTTTTTTAGTCCGGAGTCTCATCCCGACTTGTGGGGGAATCATAGTATTCATCATCCTTTCCTCACTTGGGACAATGCTCTAATAATGATGATCATCACACTTTTATTTACTTACAACTCATGAATTACAACTCAATACTTAGAACAAAATATGACTCTATGTGGATGCCTCCGGCGATGTACCGGGATATGCAATGAATCAAGAGCGACACGTATGAAAGAATTATGAATGGTGGCTTTGCCACAAATACAATGTCAACTACATGATCATGCAAAGCAATATGATAATGATGGAGCGTGTCATGATAAACGAAACGATGGAAAGTTGCATGGCAATATATCTCGGAATGGCTATGGAAATGCCATAATAGGTAGGTATGGTGGCTGTTTTGAGGAAGATATAAGGAGTTTTATGTGTGATAGAGCGTATCATATCACGGGGTTTGGATGCACCGGCGAAGTTTGCACCAACTCTCAAGGTGAGAAAGGGCAATGCACGGTACCGAAGAGGCTAGAAAAATGCGGAAAGGTAAGTGTGCATATAATCCATGGACTCACATTAGTCATAAAGAACTCATATACTTATTGAAAAATTTATTAGCCCTCGAAGCAAAGTACTACTACGCATGCTCCTAGGGGAAGGGTTGGTAGGAGTTAACCATCGCGCGATCCCGACCGCCACACAAAGGATGACAATCAATAAATACCTCATGGTCCGACTTCGTTACATAACGGTTCACCATACGTGCATGCTACGGGAATCACAAACTCCAACACAAGTATTTTTCAATTCCACCATTACTCAACTAGCACAACTATGATATTACCACCTTTATATCTCAAAACAATTATCAAGCATCAAATTTCTCATGATATTATAATTAAATTAAATTGCCATGATATTTTAAGACTCTCAAAATAATATAAGTGAAGCATGAGATATCAATAGTTTCTATAAAACAAATCCATCGCCGTGCTCTAAAAGATATAAGTGAAGCACTAGAGCAAAAACTATATAACTCAAAAAATATAAGTGAAGCACATAGAGTATTCTAACAATTTCCGAATCATGTGTGTCTCTCTCAAAAGGTGTGTACAGCAAGGATGATTGTGGCAAACTAACAAATAAATACTCAAATAATACAAGATGCTCCAAGCAAAACACATATCATGTGGTGAATAAAAATATAGCTCCAAGTAAAGTTACCGATGGAAGTAGATGAAAGAAGGGATGCCTTCCGGGGCATCCCCAAGCTTTGGATTTTAGGTGTCCTTAGATTATCTTGGGGTACCATGGGCATCCCCAAGCTTAGGCTCTTGCCACTCCTTGTTCCATAATCCATCAAATCTTTTACCCAAAACTTGAAAACTTCACAACACAAAACTTAACAGAAAATCTCGTGAGCTCCGTTAGCGAAAGAAAACAAAACACCACTTCAAGGTACTGTAATGAACTCATTCTTTATTTATATTGGTGTTAAAACTACTGTATTCCAACTTCTCTATGGTTTATAAACTATTTTACTAGCCATAGATTCATCAAAATAAGCAAACAACACACGAAAAACAGAATCTGTCAAAAACAGAACAGTCTGTAGTAATCTGTAACTAACGCAAACTTCTGGAACTCAAAACATTCATCCAAAATAGGAAGACGTAGAAAATTTGTTTATTGATCAGAAGCAATTGGAATCAATATTTTATCACGTTCTGGTGATTTTTAAAAATTATTTTCGTGAACAGAAAGTTTCTGGAATTTTCAGCAAGATCAAATAACTATCATCCAAGAAGATCCTATAGGTTAAACTTGGCACAAACACTAATTAAAACATAAAAACACATCTAACCAGATGCTAGATCAAATATTTATTCCTAAACAGAAGCAAAAAGCAAAAAACTAAAAATAAAATTGGGTTGCCTCCCAACAAGCGCTATCGTTTAACGCCCCTAGCTAGGCATAAAAGAAAGGATAGATCTAGGTATTGCCATCTTTGGTGAGCAAATTCTTAATGGATTTATGCTCGGTGATCCTTTGATCTAAAGCATCCAGCCGCTTATTGCAAAGCATAATCAGATTTCATGCGGTTGATATTCCCACCAATACTTTTAAGAGGTTCAACAATTTTTTGTAATTCACATAATTTCTCTAGAATTTGAGTCTCTTCTTGGGTAAGGGATGATCCTTTTTGTAGGGGGAGTACTCCCACTATCCCCTCTATAATTTCATAAGCGAAGCCAGGATCAATATCAATAAAACTACCTTTGGCGGAAAAATCGAGGAGTCGTCTATGGGGCAAGGTTAGCCCAACATAAAAATTGCGAAGCAAGATTTTAAAATCTCCCTCTATATTGCACCTACGATAAGATTCGAGCATCCTAAACCAAGCATATTTTAAATTTTCCCCTTGTCTTTGCTTGAAGTGGAGGACTTCAAAGTCGGGAGACGAAGGGATGAAGACCGAGCTAGCCATAACGACAAGCAAGCAATCCAACACACGAGCAAACAAGAAGCGAGCGAAAAAGAGGCGAACGGAAAAGAGAGGGCGAATAAAACGGTAAGGGTGAAGTGGGGGAGAGGAAAACGAGAGGCAAATGGCAAATAATTTAATGCGGGAGATAAGGGTTTGTGATGGGTACTTGGTATGTTGACTTTTGCGTAGACTCCCCGGCAACGGCGCCACAAATGGCTCGTTGTCGGGAGTCCAAATCTTGACTTGGCCTTGCGTAAGCCTCCCCGGCAACGGCGCCAGAAATCCTTCTTGCTACCTCTTGAGCACTGCGTTGGTTTTCCCTTGAAGAGGAAAGGGTGATGCAGTAAAGCAGCGTAAGTATTTCCCTCAGTTTTTGAGAACCAAGGTATCAATCCAGTAGGAGGCCATGCACGAGTCCCTCGCATCTACACAAACAAATAAAATCCTCGCAACCAACGCAATAAAGGGGTTGTCAATCCCTTCACGGTCACTTACGAAAGTGAGATCTGATAGATATGATAAGATAATATTTTTGGTATTTTTATAATAAAGATGCAAAGTAAAATAAAAGGCAATGAAAATAGCTAAGTGTTGGAAGATTAATATGATGGAAAATAGACCCGGGGGCCATAGGTTTCACTAGTGGCTTCTCTCGAGAGCATAGGTATTACGGTGGGTAAACAAATTACTGTTGAGCAATTGACAGAATTGAGTATAGTTATGATAATATCTAGGTATGATCATGTATATAGGCATCACGTCCGAGACAAGTAGACCGACTCCTGCCTGCATCTACTACTATTACTCCACACATCGACCGCTATCCAGCATGCATCTAGAGTATTAAGTTCAAAAGAACAGAGTAACGCTTTAAGTAAGATGACATGATGTAGAGGGATAAACTCATGCAATATGATATAAACCCCATCTTGTTATCCTCGATGGCAACAATACAATACGTGCCTTGCTGCCCCTACTGTCACTGGGAAAGGACACCGCAAGATTGAACCCAAAGCTAAGCACTTCTCCCATTGCAAGAAAGATCAATCTAGTAGGCCAAACCAAACTGATAATTTGAAGAGACTTGCAGAGATAACCAATCATACATAAAAGAATTCAGAGAAGATTCAAATATTGTTCATAGATAAACCTGATCATAAACCCACAATTCATCGGTCTCAACAAACAAACTGCAAAAGAAGATTACATCGAATAGATCTCCACAAGAGAGGGGGAGAACATTGTATTGAGATCCAAAAAGAGAGAAGAAGCCATCTAGCCAATAACTATGGACCCGAAGGTCTGAGGTAAACTACTCACACATGATCGGAGAGGCTATGGTGTTTATGTAGAAGCCCTCCGTGATCGATGCCCCCTCCGGCGGAGCTCCGGAAAAGGCCCCAAGATGGGATCTCACGGGTACAGAAGGTTGCGGTGGTGGAATTAGGTTTTTGGCTCCATATCTGGTAGTTTGGGGGTACGTAGGTATATATAGGAGGAAGAAGTACGTCGGTGGAGCAACGTGGGCCCCACGAGGGTGGAGGGCGAGCCCAGGGGGGTAGGCGCGCCCCCTACCTCGTGCCTTCCTGGTTGATGTCTTGACATAGGGTCCAAGTCCTCTGGATCACGTTCGTTCCGAAAATCATGTTCCCGAAGGTTTCATTCCGTTTGGACTCCGTTTGATATTCTTTTTCTGCGAAACTCTGAAATAGGCAAGAAACAACAATTCTAGGTTGGGCCTCCGGTTGATAGGTTAGTCCCAAAAATAATATAAAAGTGTATAATAAAGCCCAATAATGTCCAAAACAGAATATAATATAGCATGGAACAATAAAAAATTATAAATACGTTGGAGACGTATCAGCATGCGGACGACCACTAGGTTTGCCAACCAAGCTGGGCGTAGCACTCCGCTAGCCAAGCTTGTTGCATGTAAGTTTTGGACTTGGGTGATGAACTCTTTCCGCTCCAAAGCCTTCTTCCTAACCTTTTGCTTGATGGGTCTCGTACAAGGACAGACATCAAGGTGTTGCTCAATCACCTCCCTGGGAATGTTGGGGATATCTGATGGTTGCCATGTGTCCGTGTATTAAACCAGGGGTGTAATACGGTGACTTATGCACAGACGAGTAGCAACTTCCCTGGCAAGGGTAAATTTCTTAAACATGATTGGCTTCCATGATATAGGGGGAGATCTCCACAAATTCAACCTGCCATGTGCATTTTCAATCCAAAGCAAATTCCTCATTATGCACATCTTCAGGGGAGTTCCTCAATATCATGTAACCAATTTCTTCAAACTCTGTACTTACACTTCAATTATTTGTACTCCCGTTGAAACCTAACCAATTTGTTATAAATCACCAAAAAGGGGGAGATTATAAGTGCATCAAGTGCCCCCTTAGTGGTTTTGGAGTATTGATGACAAATAGGTTGAGGAACTAATGAGTTTGTGAGTATAGATAGGAGACAGAGTCCTAGAAGATTTGGTTCAACAGATGGAAGATGACCCCTAAAAATATATTTCTTCAAGTAAAGGAATTGATGATGAAATTGGTACGGACTTTGAAGAAATTGATGTTAAGACTTTAAAGCTTGAAGACTTGTTTTCATATTTTGTTTTCTTCTTCTCCGAGTCATAGGAAAAACCGTACTATCGAAGGGGGTCTAGGTGAATCATATTTGACATTTCCAAAGTGATGCTCAAACCTATACAAACCTATGCACAAAAGACGCTTCGAGTGAAGCCTTTGGAAATCTCCAGTGCAGGTGACGCAATTTCCAGCGATAGTGACGAAGTTCATTTGGTCGTTGACGAATTTGGTCATGTTGAGGAGTTAGCAGTTCGCTAGTGCGTTTTGCCTAAAAGTGAGGAAATTGAGTGCCCCGACGAATTTGAGAGTTCAAATTCCGACCGTTGATGCACCGCATGCCAGCTATTGAGTGGATCCTTATCCTGACGAAGGTCGAATCAGAGAGTGGCATTTATGACAATTCATGTCAGGTTGCCCCATGGCTATAAATAGCCGCCCCCCACAACCACTTGTTGGTTGGCTGCTCCGAGAGAAACTAACATTTGTCATAAGTGAGCAACCCATCCTCCAACGTCTTTGAGAGAATCCTGAGTGAGGAAAAACCCAGAGCCAAAGTGGTTGAGCATCACTGAAGAGGTTGATCTGTGTGATACGACGCCTGTTACCTTTGAAGACTTTCATTCTTCCAGACGCTTAGACGTCAAGTTCTGAGTACACCAAGAGTCATTATGGTGTGCCGGTGAACAAGTCTGTGATGGTTTTGGAAGTCTACCTTGAAGACTTACCACGAGTGATTGGGCGAGGAGTAAGTGAACTTAGCTCAAGAGGAATACGGTGAGGACTGTGTGTCCTCTGAGTTGCGACTCAACCACCTCTACCAGACGTACAGTTGATGTAGCAACTGGAACCGGTCTACCAAATTCCATTGTCTTCATCGAGCCTACCTGGTTTCAAATTCCTCAACCCTCTCTTACTTTATTCGGCTGCTGATGAATTTGTGATCTGGACTCTGACGAATTTGAACTGAAGAATTTCTTCACACTATCTTTCATTTTCTCAGTTCATATTCTTCATGTGTGAATGAATGTATGATTGCATTTTCTTCCCTCTTACATATCCTTATTGCATGTACTCTAATCCTATGATGACTTAGTTTCCCTTGTGTTTCTATTTCTTCACTCTGATCTTCGTCCAATTCATTAGAGTTTGACGAATTTCAAAAAATCTCCCATTCATCCCCCTCTGGGAGTAAACCTATGCTTTAAAGAAAGCACAAGAGTTCAACTGTCATCTGATACATGATAGTACGATTCACTCATAAATACATCTTTCAAGCACTGGGCCTCTATCGCCCGAGCACCATCCATTACGATAGGAAAATAGTGCTCGGAGCTCCCGTGCTCCTTCCCAGGGGGAGGGGGTCAGCTGGCCATCCCGACCGGCTTGATCTTCGGCCAGTGCACCATGGTCTTCGCAATGGCCATCCGAGCCCGCTCAATGCATGCTGACCGCTTCAAGGCATCAATCCGGGACGTGGCGTCGCATAGCTTCTGCACTAAGCCGAAGTAGCTACTCGGCAGCGGCTCTGACGGCCACAACCGGACACAGAGGTCCTTCATGGCCGGCTCTGCTATCTGGTGAAACTCCATCAGCTCCTTCATTTGATTGCTCAGGAGGGGAGGGTGCTCAGGCGCCTGGAACTGCGCCCAAAATAGCATATGCTCGGCATCGCCCTCCTGAGATGCAAAATGCCTTGCCGCATCTGCCGCACTCTTCGGGAGATCCACAAACGTGCCTGAGGAATGCCTCACCCGTGTGAGCAAAGCGAACCCGTGACCACCAAAGACACTATGTAGTAAGTATGGCTTACCATATGCAACAAGCTTCACTTGGCGGAGTTCTTCTCGGGTGCCTCACATTTTCTTCCTTGCCTCTTAGGTCTCCAGCTTCATTGAAGACAACTTAGTGGCTTGACCCTCATTTTTCTGCTCAAGGTCCTCACATTTAGTGATGGCATCCTGGAGCTCCTGTTGCACCTCGGTCACTCTGGCCTCGTGCTTGTCACTGACGGTCTGCACCATCGACATTTAGGTGGCCACTCGATCGGCCACTGCCTTCTGTTCGGCGGCCTCTTGCTTCGCCTTCTTCTGCTCAGCTTTGAGGTTCTCGACCTCCGTGGCAACAGCTGCAGTCATAACAAAAGCACTCCTTGCTTAGGGTTAATCCCGAATACATCGCTTGATAAAGAAAACCAAACTATTAAACAATTTTAAGTCCGGACTAACCTTGCGCTTCGTCGAAGCGTTTGTTGAGAAGGTCGAGCTCCTCATCGGAGCTCTTGAGCTTCTGATTCACCTCGGCTAGCTCCACAGCATTAGCAGACGCCCCCGAGGATGAGGCCTACACAATAACGCACACATACATGAGACTTCCGACCTATTGTCTTTTGATCCTCCGCTAGGCTTTTCGAACCCTGCCAGAGTCTTAGGGGCTACAATTCACTTTCTGCTATCACCAGCATTTTGACTATTCGATCCCTGCTTGAGTTTTTCAAACTCACCTAGGGCTCGGGGGCTACTATTTATATAAGGACTACATGACCTTGCATAAGAGATTCTCTTTATAAAAAGAATATTACATGGCTTACCTCGAAGCCCGTTAGGAGGCCGCCCAGAGCTTCCGTCAGTCCGCTGTTAACAGACCGAATACTCTACAAAACCACGCCCATCAGGCCACGGTGTTCCGCGACGATGGAGGAGCTATTCAAAGCCTCCTCCATCACGTTTGACCACCCCGCTGCGACCCGCTCTATGGCGATTGGTGTTAGTGGCGGGGCCCTGGCTCCCCCTTCAGTGGAGGGCGGAATGGACGACTCTGGGGGGCTTGGCGGCTCCAAAACCGTCTTCGAGGAGAGCTCAGATTGACCGAGCTCCCCCTCTTTCTTTGCCAGAAGGGATCCCCCCTCCTGGTCTTCGGCGACAGAGGTGTTAGCCTCGGTCATAGTATCATCAACCCCGCGCCCCGCGTCTAGGCCGGGAGGGGTCTTTCGGGACAACACCTCCCCGGTCTCCTCGAGGACCGGGGGAGGCGTAGAGCATGGCGCGGTCCCGCTCTCCGCAAGCTCGGCTGGCAGAGAGTCCCCCTCCAAGATCCGACCAGCGGGAAGGTCGTGCGGCGGGCTGCAATGTGGAAAACATGCATATGGTTAGTAATGAACCTTAAGTTAAATGCCCGGAGAGTCTTCAAATTCATACCTTTGAGCGGGGATCTTAACCCTTGGGTTCCTACGGGGAACCTCTTCGGACGCCTTGGACTCCTTTGCGGAATCCAAGCTATCATTAGAAAGGACCACTTTGGCCCTACGTTGCTTCTTCGGGGCAGCAGGAGGCAGATCCTCCTCTGTGTCATCTGACACCGCCCTCTTTCTTGTTCGGGAGGAGTCGCTCTCCTCCCCATCCTCTTCCTCCTCACCCTCATGAGAGGAGGGGGCTTGGGTTTCCTGGACATGATGCCTAGAGGTCCCCTTAGGCGGAGGCCTTTTCGGGCCTCCCTCTTCTTGATCTTCTTCTTCTTCTCCTTCTTCTCCGATGCCTTGTATGGAGCCATGGTCAACATCTCCTCCAATAGGGCCATCCTAGAGCCCTCGACAGTGTGGTCGGGCAGTCGATCCACACGGCTTTCTCTAGCCATCTCTACGAATGCGGGGAAGAAAGAGTCAAGTTCCTTGTTAGAAGGCGAACATCTGAACATAAAGAATAAAACTGTATTACCTCCTGAGGAGGGTATGTGGCATCGAGGCTGATGTATTCTTCCTTGTATGACCAGTCCTTTTGGGGCTTTAACAACACCTCTCACAGCTTGTCGTGGGTGGTGCCGTAGAAGCGAAGCACGGTGGTAGGGTCTTCTGGCTTGTAGGACCACATCGGGGCGGCCCGGTGCTAGCAAGGTAGAAGGCAGCGGTGAAGCATCACGTGAACCAGGTTGGTCAGCTCGGCCTTCGTCTTTGTCATCCTAGAGACGCGTTTCTGCAGCGAATCCACCTTTGTGGGTGATCCCAAGTCGAGGCCCTTCTTGGTCCACTAGGTTAGCCTCGTGGGATGCCCATATCTAAATTTGGGGGCCGTTGCCCAGCCCGCGCTGCGTAGTTTAGTGATATAGAACCACTCTTTTTGCCAGATCTTGATGGTATCTATAAAGGTACCCTCCGACCACTCGACTCGGGGAAGCTTGCTGATCGTCGCCCCCTCCCACCCCACAGTCCGCCTGCTGGCTGTCGACTATCTTCGGCTTGATATTGAAGACCTTTAGCCACAAGCCGAAGTGTGGTTGGAACCCCAGAAAGTCCTCACAGATAACGATGAAGGCCGAAATATGCAAGAAAGAGTTTGGGGGCAAGATCATGGAAATCCAACCCATAAAAGAACATCAACCCCCTGACAAAGGGGTTGAGCGGGAAGCCCAGCCCTCGGGTGAACTGGGGGACGAACACCACCCTCTCGCCTGGCTGGGGTGTGGGGATGGCCTGGCCCTCCTCTGGAGCCCGGTGAGCACGGTTGGCCGGGAGGTAGCCGACACACTTCATCTCCTCGATGTCGTCATTGGTGATGCTGTGATGAGGACATCAATACCATTGTTACACCCACAACCCCTACTGATATACATACTGGACCAATTACTGGAGCTTGCACACGCCAATTAAATTATCAGGTACTTTCGTTTCTTGGTAATGATTCTAATGTTCATGAGAATATGATGCTGCCTAACTTGGATACGTTTGTCTTGCTTACAAATGAAGGGCCTAGCTTGGACAAGAGGGATGAACATTGGATCAAGATTAAGCATGGAGATGATGGCATGCGCAAGGGGAACAAGAACGGAGTTACAAGTGATGATTTCAAGACTTTAAAGCCACCATAATGAGTGCATCAAGCCTTGGAAAAAATATACAAGATGCCACTTCATAAATTTCGTCTAGAGGTTATTATAGGTGCTGCATCACCTTATTTTTAGGCCAAGCCCATGTAATTTCGAAATAGTTAAGTATATGATGTTTTTAGAGTCCGTATGTGTGGGGAAACAAGAGTTAGGGTTGGTTTCGGACCCCTCCTCCAAGGGCCACGAAATTCCCCCCTCTTCCTCCATATATACAGCCCTTAGGGCATCGTTTAGACTTTGGGTTTCGTTTAGATTAAAAGTTCGCCATAGCTGCAACTTTGCGTACTTCATTTGTGTTCAACGACCAGACCAAGACGTCACAGAACCCCACCTTCATTAATAAAGTTTTCCTCTTATATTTGCAATATCCAGATTGCAATCTTAGTTTCTTGCTTATTCTTCGTTTGCTCGCAGGAAATAGACCCTCGTGGTCAGGTTGATCATGCTCCGGCGTGGTCAATAACCCTCGAAAGTTGGTTTAGCGATTGCTAAGGCGCGACGTCTCGCACGTTCGTAGTCGGATCGTCAAGGTCGACTCCCACAGAAAACGATAGCCACCATCTCATCGAAACATCGGGACACCTTCGCCTCTATCACGCTGGAGGCCTCCCACTTGCCTTTTGAACAAGATCCAGCCATGGACGGATCGAGGAAGTGGCCGGGAGGGGATTCTTGAGGGAGGATGGGTCGGGGCGCCAGATCTCAGTCGATTGGGAAAGCAATGGCGAGGGGAAAACATGTGGGGAAAACGGTGGTTGTTTTCCTTTTACAAGCTTCCATAATACCAAGAGTCCCTTTACTGCACTGCAGACCTCGCCGCTTCCCGATATAATCATGCCGTTATGCGCGAGTGGGATAACCCAAATATTTGATCATATCCCTTAAAAAATGGGGCACAATCTCCATATTGGTGGGATGTGACAATGGAGGAACTACCTTGAACCGCAAATCGAGTTTTCACAATGGTTGAGTATTTGTGGCCGGCTGTGACCTTTAGCCTCGAAGGCCAACTACCTCGAAGACACTATTCATGCTCGAGTAGTTGGCCTTCGAGGCTAAGCAATATTTACAATGCGTAATCGCGACACCATCCGTATAGCGCATGGCCGAAATTTTCTAAGAAACCCTCGAAGGGTTGGCTGAGGGGGACTGCTTACCTACCGTGAACACTAGAAGGAAAGGAACTGGTCTACAAAGACGATGATTCCCGCACATGCCTCGACTCCGAAGACTAGTTCGGGGGCTACTGAGGGAGTCCTAGACTAAGGGGTCCTCGGGCTGCCGGTCTATCTCTTATGGGCTGGACAGGTGGGCTGCTCTGGGACTACTAGAAGGCCGAGCTATAAGGCAACTCCGTGTCTAGACAGGAAACCTTCGAAGCCTTGGTGTGTCCTCCAAGTCAAGATAGGAGAATCAGCATGTTTATCTCTTTATTGTAACCGACCATGTGTAACCCTAGTATCCCTCATGTCTATATAAACCAGAGGGTTTAGTTCGTAGAGGCTAGAAGAAGAACCATCATCCTACTCACCTAGGGCTAGTTCATCTGATCTCGTGGTAGATTGACTCTTTAACCATCATATACACTTCAATATAATCCAGCAGGACGTAGGGTTTTACCTCTTCGAGAGAGCCTGAACCTGGGCAAACATCGTCTCCTTCGTCCCCTGTTCCCCAGTGATCCAAGATCCACAGCTTGGGACCCCCTACCCGAGATCCGCCGGTTTTGACACCGACACTATGCTCAGCTAGTTTTCGTGAGATTCCTGGCATGTCTGAGGGGTGCCAGGTGAATATGTCCCAGTTTTTGAGCAAAAAGGCGTGCAATGCCCCATCGACTGTGGGGTCCAGCTGAGCTCCAATGGACGTTGTCTTATTAGGGTTCGCCCGCTGCACCTGAATTTGATGATTTCATCTGCTGGCTTGAAAGATGTGGATTTGGACCTTTTGCTGTGGATTACATTGTCCCTATCCACCGCTGAGCGGAGCGTGGTTAGTTCCTCGGCTGCGAGAGCCTCGGATAATGCTTCGAGGGCGAGCGATGC
Organism: Aegilops tauschii subsp. strangulata; assembly: GCF_002575655.3. NCBI lineage: Eukaryota > Viridiplantae > Streptophyta > Magnoliopsida > Poales > Poaceae > Aegilops > Aegilops tauschii. Next base: position 250,291,794 of record NC_053038.3, read on the forward strand.
TGTTTTGTTTTCGGCCCGAGGAGCTCTATCCAGATCGCTTATTACTGTGATCACACCATTAGGCATCCTGAGTTTCATGTACCTATAATGTGGTATAACATGGAATCTTGTGAGTGCATCATGCCCCAATAGGGCGTGATAACCACTATGATAGGGCACAATGTGGAACAATAATTCCTCTGACTGGTTGTGGCACCCCTGCTCAGAGAAACCGGAATGCCCCATATTCCAGCCCAGAGATCGAGGAGAAGTCTTCTGGAATACAGCACTACTTAGCATAGAACAACTCAGCTCTTTATTCCAACCTATATGGGTACAAGGGGATTACATCGGCACGGCGACACTACGCCTGCCACGGTTGCTCCATGCAAGCAGCAGAACAACACGATGCAGCGGAATAACTCCTGGCAGCAGAACAACATCGGCGCTGGTGAACTCCACTCCGCAGGGACTCTGGCTGGAACGCTTATCCTAGCTCGCAAATAAGGAATCCACGGCAAACAAGCAATCAAATCTTGCATGACCTGCAGACTGGCATGACACGCCAGGTCAGTACATTGAATGTACTTGCAAGCTCACAGCAACCAAAGCAATCAAGACAAACAATGGCATGGTAATTACAGATTATTAAGCAATGATGAACACGATACGATCAGAACAACATGGCATGTACAACATGATACAGCTAGAACAATACGAGCATGGCATAAACATATGAACATGATGAGACTAGCATGTAACATGATGAAACTATCATGCACCAACTTCCTCTGCTCGGGTTACCTCGTAACCATCACATGCATGACTTACCATCACGGACATCACACGATCATCTCAGGATCCAATCAAGCTTGGTATTAACAATACCGTAGTAATCATTTATGACAACAAGGAGCTTGACCTTTACCCTTGACTCTCGCATAACACCACAAATATCCACAACGCGGTATCCATGATACCACAGTGATCCTCTTACGATCACATAAATATCAACCAACTTCTTTCATCATCGAACTAGGATTGTTATTAAGCACATCATAATTATTACTCTTGACCCATAGTGTGACCGACACGAACTGGGCCCATATCCGCGGGCGCGGCTATCTATAGATTTAACACACACACTCTGCAGAGGTTAGCACACTGTACCCACACCACGGAACCCATGGCCTCGCACTCCCATTCGGGTGGACCAACGGCGTTCCGACAAAACCGTCCTACTGCCATGACACTCTCCCGGTCACTCCGACCAACTCCCCTTTGGGCTAAGTCCTGGGTGGCCCCGTGCCTACCAAAGGCACCAACGACCACCGTCGTGGCAAAACGGTCCCAGACTGGGACAAGGATCCTTACAAAAACAACGGGCACACAAGGCTTATGCCGTCCTACCTGGCCAAGGTAGCGCCCGCGCATAACCTTCCCTCGCGGGAGGCACCGGCGAGAGGCATGACAATAGACCCAGTTAGGACCCCCATAAGGTAAGCGTGGTTGCACTGCTCAGCTCGATATGGTGGCACCATGACTCAGCCAACAGTTGTTCAAGTTCAATTTAATCTGGTTAAACTTGAATGCAATATGCTGAGTCATGATAAAAAGAATAACATGATGCAACTATAGTGCATGAACATGATATTAACATAAGCATGGGGGTGCATTCCAATCAACGAGCATAACAACATTTAACCATTTATCCGGATGAGCATGGCATACTGACGAGCATGGATATCACAACTAGAACACTACCCATAGCATAACAGGACCACTAGCATCAACAATAAATACCATGTAATAATATAACGATAAAACTACCATGCAAGTATTTAATCAACTGTATGCAAAGGAACATGCATAACAACGGTGCTCGGAACCGATGATAGTCAGGCACCGAAGACCATCACCAACATCTACTACTACCAAACATTGCCAATATTAAAGTAATACTAGCATGAAGAACATAATAACAGAGTGCGTGAAAACATAGCATGGCGGTAAACACCGATCCATAAGCATAACTGAAATACCGACCGCAGTAGCAAAACAAACAGACAGTTATTAAAGATTCAAGTTGAAAACCAATTCTTCTGCATGGCTATCATGCAAATGGTGGTTGTGGCTTGCCTGGGGCTGAAGAAGGCTCCGGGGAGAAGTGCGGTGAAGTCGCAGAAAGATTCGCTCTCGGACGGGCTGATTAGGGGCAAGGACAGAATGGTCATTTTCAGTATGTCAAACCATAGTGAAAATGATACCAAAAGTTTGGGCTCGAAGAGGCAAAGATGTGGGCGTTGGATTCACCTCGATCGGAGCTACGGCTAAAAAGTTGTGAAGTGATGAAGATCAGGGACTTTTCCGCAAAAATATCATCACAAACAAGTCCCTGAGTGGATAAGGTAGAAGCGGATTTTGAGAAAATACGCTTTGCAAAGAGGAAAGAGTACTTTCACCCGAAGCAGTGACGGAATACGCTATCCCCAAAGGGAAAACGCACTCCCGCGGAATACGCTTCCACTTAACGACGTGGCAATGGCGGGGCCGCGGCTTGTCTCACTGACGTGCGGGTCCCACGGGGTGGGGCCCATCACTTATCCATGCTGGCCGTCCGGGTCAACACACGTAGAGGCGGGGCCAGGCCGCAGTGGCTGCCAGGTGGGTCCCGCGGGCGGTGACGCTCTCCTTCTCGTCCCTTCTTCCATCTCCCGACGCGCGCCCGCAGAGCAGAGGAGGAGCACGGCGCCGACGCTCGTCCGGCCGGCTCGGGTCGACTTAGGCGACGCCCCGGCCACCTAAATGCTCTGCGCGGAGGGGCGCACCCGATTGGGGGCAGCACGCTCACCGGAGAACGCGGAGACGAGCGAGGCCGCGACCACGGCGGACGGCGGCTTCGGTCGGCGATGGGAAGCATGACGAGAGGCCACCAGAGGGCAAGGAGGAGGCCGGGGAAGGCTCTGGGTGGTTGTGGATGGCTCTCATGGTGGAATGGAGGGAGGAGGGGGCCGGGCCTGAGCCAATTTAGGCGGCGGCCGGTGAGGATGGCTCGGCCATGGGAGGGGCAGAAGAGCACCTCGGGCTCAGGGAAGTGGATGAGGAGGGAGATGGGAGTGTGGGGAGGCTGCTGGTGAGCTCGGAGTGCTCGGGGACGGGCTATTTATAGTCGAAAGACGAGGGGGGTGAGGTGGCACGCGCGCGGCTACGTGTTCGCGCTCCGGCGATGGGCACGCGCGGCCAAGGGTCGCGGGGAGGGGCGGAAAGGCGACGAGGGAGGGAACGGATGAGTGGCAGAGCTCACGGAGACGAGGCAAAGCTCGGGGACAAGAGAAGGAAGAGGACATGGCCGCAGAAGACGACGCGGTCACGGGTCAGAACGGTGCGGCGACGGTGACGGCTCACTTGGGAAGAAGATGGAGGGGGAAAGGGCTCCAGAGAGACGGCGACAACGCGGGGAACACACTGGACATGGTCGGGTGATGAGTGGATGAGTGCACAGATGGGGAGGAAGAGGCCGAAGCATTAGAGCGTGTTTGCTGCATCCAGAGGACGTGCACGGGCAAAAATACACGCGGTCACCATGCAACATGTCACGGGGAGGACACAATGGGCTGGCAAAACTTGTCTGGTGGCTAGTCCTTGATCCCCAAGGCATCCCAAAGGTTAAATATAACGGGATGGGGCCAAGGAGAGGAGTGTGGCATCGCTGAAACTTTGTTGTATCAGCTTTGGATGAGCACTGGTGATCAACAGGGAGCTGATTGGGTCAAACGGAGTTGTCTGGGGTGTTTAACTACGGGAGGACTATGATCCTGGGGGTTTTGGAGGCAAAAAGGTCGAAGCTTAAGATAGTTGCTTTGCAACTGACCAAAAGGGTCCAGAATCAAGATCATGATGATGCTCTCACATAGGGTATCCACTTGAGCTCAACTTGGGCAAGGCTGAGTTATTTGGTCATATGAAGATGCTGCAAAAGTTTTCAAACCAATTGGATAAACCAAAATGGTACTTCCTTCAGAAACATTTCCACTGACCAGAAACTTGCAAAAAATCTAGAGGAAAAATGGCTAGATGAAATGTACCCAAATCGGGTGGAGATAGGTTATATGGATCAGAGAAGGCCTAGGAAAATTTACAGCCATAATGGAGCAATATAAAACATACTTGCTTCACTAACTGAAAATTTGGACAAAAACAAAGATTTGAAGCTGTGCCCTCATGGAGGCATGACATGAGCACAATGTTGGAAATATGCCCTAGAGGCAATAATAAAATGGTTATTATTGTATTTCCTTGTTCATGATAATTGTCTATTGTTCATGCTATAATTGTATTAACTGGAAACCGTAATACATGTGTGAATACATAGACCACAACATGTCCCTAGTAAGCCTCTAGTTGACTAGCTCGTTGATCAATAGATGGTTATGGTTTCCTGACCATGGACATTGGATGTCATTGATAACACGATCACATCATTAGGAGAATGATGTGATGGACAAGACCCAATCCTAAGCATAGCACAAGATCGTGTAGTTCGTTTGCTAAGAGCTTTTCTAATGTCAAGTATCGTTTCCTTAGACCATGAGATTGTGCAGCTCCCGGATACCGTAGGAATGCTTTGGGTGTACCAAACGTCACAACGTAACTGGGTGGCTATAAAGGTGCACTACAGGTATCTCCGAAAGTGTCTGTTGGGTTGGCACGAATCGAGACTGGGATTTGTCACTCCGTATGATGGAGAGGTATCTCTGGGCCCACTCGGTAATGCATCATCATAATGAGCTCAATGTGACTAAGGAGTTAGCCACGGGATCATGCGTTACGGAACGAGTAAAGAGACTTGCCGGTAATAAGATTGAACGAGGTATTGGGATACCGACGATCGAATGTTGGGCAAGTAACATACCGATAGACAAAGGGAATTGTATACGGGATTGATTGAATCCCCGACATCGTGGTTCATCCGATGAGATCATTGTGGAACATGTGGGAGCCAATATGGGTATCCAGATCCCGCTATTGGTTATTGGCCGGAGAGGTGTCTCGGTCATGTCTGCATGGTTCCCGAACCCGTAGGGTCTACACACTTAAGGTTCGGTGACGCTAGAGTTGTTATGGGAAATAGTATGTGGTTACTCAAGGTTGTTCGAAGTCCCGGATGAGATCCCGGACATCATGAGGAGTTCCGGAATGGTCCGGCGGTGAAGATCGATATATTGGACGAAGGGTATTGGAGTCCGGAAGTGTTCTGGGGGTACCAGGCTATGGCCAGCATGACCGAAAGGTGTTTCGGGAGCCCCGACAAGTGTTGGAGGGCCTCATGGGCCAAAGGGGAAGGGGCAAACCAGCCCACTAAGGGGTGGTGCGCCCCCCACACCCTTTCCCACGTTACTTGGGGAGGTGGGGCGCCTCCACCTGGCTTGGGAGGCAAGCCTCCACCTGCTTGGCTTGGGGGGCAAGTCTCCCTAGGATTTTCCCTAGGGAGATCCAATCTGCTTGGCCGCCGCCCCCTAGGGGAAACCCTAGGGCGCCTCCCTCTCCCCCCTTGCCCCTATATGTAGTGGAGGGGTGGGAGGGCAGCTGCACCTCTTCCCTGGCGCACCCCTCCCTCCTCATACACCTCCTCCTCCTCCTCCGTAGTGCTTAGCGAAGCTCTGCTGGAGAACCACGAGCTCCATTGCCACCACGCCGTCGTGCTGCAGGAGTTCTCCCTCAACTTCTTCTATCCCCTTGCTGGATCAAGAAGGAGGAGACGTCCCCGGGCTGTACGTGTGTTGAACGCGGAGGTGCCGTCCGTTCGGCGCTAGATTGGATCTTCCGCGATTTGAATCGCCGCGAGTACGACTCCATCAACCGCGTTCTTGTAACGCTTCCGCTTAGCGATCTTCAAGGGTATGAAGATGCACTCCCTCTCTCTCGTTGCTAGCATCTCCTAGATTGGTCTTGGTGACACGTAGGAAAACTTTGAATTATTGCTACGTTCCCCAACAGTGGCATCATGAGCTAGGTCTACGCGTAGATTCTATGCACGAGTAGAACACAAAGTAGTTGTGGGCGATGATTTGTTCAATTTGCTTGCCGTTACTAGTCTTATCTTGATTCGGCGGCATTGTGGGATGAAGCGGCCCGGACCGACCTTACACGTACACTTACGTGAGATAGGTTCCACTGACTGACATGCACTTGATGCATAAGGTGGCTAGCGGGTGTCTGTCTCTCCCACTTTAGTCGGATCGGATTCGATGAAGAGGGTCCTTATGAAGGGTAAATAGCAATTGGCATATCACCGTGTGGCTTTTGCGTAGGTAAGAAACGTTCTTGCTAGAGACCCATAGCAGCCACGTAAAACATGCAACAACAATTAGAGGACGTCTAACTTGTTTTTGCAGGGTATGCTATGTGATGTGATATGGCCAAAAGGATGTGATGAATTATATATGTGATGTATGAGATTGATTATGTTCTTGTAATAGGAATCACGACTTGCATGTCGATGAGTATGACAACCGGCAGGAGCCATAGGAGTTGTCTTAATTTATTGTATGACCTGCGTGTCAATGAAAACGCCATGTAATTACTTTACTTTATTGCTAACCGTTAGACATAGTAGTAGAAGTAATAGTTGGTGAGACAACTTCATGAAGACACGATGATGGAGATCATGATGATGGAGAACATGGTGTCATGCCGGTGACGAAGGTGATCATGCCGCGCCTCGAAGATGGAGATCAAAAGGCGCAAGATGATATTGGCCATATCATATCACTTTATGATTTGCATGTGATGTTTGTCATGTTTACATCTTATTTGCTTAGAACGACGGTAGCATAAATAAGATGATCCCTCACTAAAATTTCAAGAGACGTGTTCCCCCTAACTGTGCACCGTTGTGAAGGTTCGTTGTTTCGAAGCACCACGTGATGATCGGGTGTGATAGATTCTAACGTTCGGATACAACGGGTGTAAGCCAGATTTACACATGCGAAACACTTAGGTTGACTTGACGAGCCTAGCATGTACAGACATGGCCTCGGAACACAAGAGACCGAAAGGTCGAACATGAGTCGTATAGTAGATACGATCAACATGAAGATGTTCACCGATGATGACTAGTTCGTCTCACGTGATGATCGGACACGGCCTAGTTGACTCGGATCATGTATCACTTAGATGACTAGAGGGATGTCTATCTGAGTGGGAGTTCATTAATTAGATGAACTTAATTATCATGAACATAGTCAAAAGGTCTTTGCAAATTATGTCGTAGCTTACGCTTTAGTTCTACTAAGATATGTTCCTAGAGAAAATTTAGTTGAAAGTTGATAGTAGCAATTATGCGGACTGGGTCCGTAAACTGAGGATTGTCCTCATTGCTGCACAGAAGGCTTATGTCCTTAATGCACCGCTCGCTGTGCTGAACCTCGAGCGTCATTTGTGGATGTTGCGAACATCTGACATACTCGTTTTGATGACTACGTGATAGTTCAGTGCGTAATGTTAAACGGTTTAGAATTGAGGCACCGAAGACATTTTGAAACGTCGCGGAACATATGAGATGTTCCAAGAGCTGAAATTGGGATTTTAGGCTTGTGCCCACGTCAAGAGGTGTGAGACCTCCGACAAGTTGCTTAAGCCTGCAAACTAAGGGAGAAAAGCTCAATCGTTGAGCATGTGCTCGGATTGTCTGAGTACTACAATCGCTTGAATCGAATGGGAGTTGTCTTCCAGATGAGATAGTGATGGTTCTCCAAAGTCACTGCCACCAAGCTACTGGAGCTTCGTGATGAACTATAACATATCAGGGATAGATATGATGATCCTTGAGCTATTCGCGATGTTTGACACCGCGAAAGTAGATATCAAGTAGGAGCATCAATTGTTGATGGTTAGTAAAACCACTAGTTTCAAGAAGGGAAAGGGAAAGAAGGGATACTTCATGAAACAGCAAATCAGTTGCTGCTCTAGTGAAGAAACCCAAGGTTGAACCCAAACCCGAGACTAAGTGCTTCTGTAATGAGGGGAACGACCACTGAAGCAGAACTACCCTAGATACTTAGTAGATGAGAAGGCAGGCAAGGTCGACAGAAGTATATTGGATATACATTATATTAATGTGTACTTTACTAGTACTCCTAGTAGCACCAGGGTATTAGATACCGGTTCAGTTGCTAACTGTTGGTAACTCGAAATAAAAGGCTACGGAATAAACGGAGACTAGCTAAAGGTGAGATGACGATATGTGTTGGAAGTGTTTCCAAGGTTGATGTAATCAAACATCGTACGCTCCCTCTACCATCGGGATTGGTATTAAACCTAAATAATTGTTATTTGGTGTTTGCGTTGAGCATAGACATGATTGGATTATGTTTATTGCAATACGGTTATTCATTTAAGGAGAATAATGGTTACTCTGTTTATTTGGATAATACCTTCATTGGTCTTGCACTTAAAATGAATGGTTTGTTGAATCTCGATCGTAGTGACACACATGTTCATGCCAAAAGATATAAGATAGTACCACATACTTGTGGCACTGCCACTTGAGTCATATTGGTATAAAACGCATGAAGAAGCTCCATGTTGATGGATCTTTGGACTCACTCGTTTTTGAAAAGATTGAGACATGCGAACCATGTCTATTAGTATATATGCATGAAGAAAGTCCATACAGATGGATCATTTGGACTCACTTGATTTTGAATCACTTGAGACATGCAAATCATACCACATGGGCAAGATGACTGAAAGGCCTCGTTTTCAGTAAGATGGAACAAGAAAGCAACTTATTGGAAGTAATACATTTTGATGTGTGCAGTCCAATGAGTGCTGAGGCAAGCAGTGGATATCGTTATGTTCTTACTTCACAGATGATTTGAGTAGATGCTGAGTATATGTACTTGATGAAACACAAGTCTGAATTATTGAAAGGTTCAAGTAATTTCAGAGTGAAGTTGAAGATCGTCGTGACAAGAGGATAAAAATGTCTATGATATGATCATAGAGATGAATATCTGAGTTACGAGTTTGGCACACAATTAAGAAATTGTGGAAATTGTTTCATGACTAATACCGCCTGGAACACTATAGTGTGATGGTGTTTCCGAACATCATAACTGCACCCTATTGGATATAGTGCATACCATGATGTCTCTTATCGAATTACACTATCGTTTATGGGTTAGGCATTAGAGACAACCGCATTCACTTTAAATAGGGCACCATGCAATTCCGTTGAGACGACACCATATGAACTATGGTTTAGAGAAACCTAAGCTGTCGTTTCTTAAAAGTTTGGGGCTGCGACGCTTATGTGAAAAAGTTTCAGGCTGATAAGCTCGAACCCAAAGCGGATAAATGCATCTTCATAGAATACCCAAAACAGTTGGGTATACCTCCTATTTCAGACCCGGAAGCAAAAGTGATTGTTTCTAGAAACGGGTCCTTTCTCGAGGAAAAGTTTCTCTCGAAAAAATTGAGTGGGAGGATGGTGGAGACTTGATGAGGTTATTGAACCATGACTTCAACTAGTGTGTAGCAGGGCACAGGAAGTTGTTCCTGTGGCACCTACATCAATTGAAGTGGAAGCTTATGATAGTGATCATGAAACTTCGGATCAAGTCAGTACGAAACCTCGTAGGACGACAAGGATGCGTACTACTTCAGAGTGGTACGTAATCCTGTCTTGGAAGTCATCTTGCTAGACAACAATGAACCTACGAGCTATGGAGAAGCGATGGTGGGCCCGGATTCCGACGAATGGCTTGAGGCCATAAAACCGAGAGGATCCATGTATGAAAACAAAGTATAGACTTTGGAAGAACTACTTGATGGTCGTAAGGCTGTTGGGTGCAGATGGTTTTTTAAAAGGAAGACGGACAATGATGGTAAGTGTCACCATTAAGAAAGCTCGACTTGTCGTTAAGATGTTTTCCGACAAGTTCAAGGAGTTGACTACGATGAGATTTTCTCACTCGTAGCGACGCTAAGAGTCTGTTGGAATTATATTAGCAGTTACTGCATTATTTATGAAATCTTGCAGATAGGATGTCAAAAAACATTGTTTCCTCGACGATTTTCTTGAGGAAAGGTTGTATGTGATACAACTAGAAAGTTTTGTCAATCCTGAAAGATGCTAACAAGTATGCAAAGCTCCTTCTAAGGACTGGAGTAAGCATCTCGGAGTTGGAATGTACGCTTTGATGAGATGATCAAAGATTTTGGGTTTTTTACAAAGTTTATGAGAAACTTGTATTTCCAAAGAAGTGAGTGGGAGCACTATAGAATTTTTGATGAGTATATGTTGTTAACATATTGTTGATCAGAAATGATGTAGAATTTCTGGAAAGCATACGGGGTTATTTGAAAAGTGTTTTTCAATGGAAAACCTGGATTAAGCTACTTGAACATTGAGCATCAAGATCTATAAGGATAGATCAAAAACGCTTAATAGTACTTTCAAATGAATACATACCGTGACAAGATTTTGAAGGAGTTCAAAATAGATCAGCAAAGAAGGAGTTCTTGGCTGTGTTACAAGGTGTGAGTATTGAGTAAGACTCAAGACCAGACCACGGCAGAAGAGAGAGAAAGGACGAAGGTCGTCCCCTATGCTTTAGACGTAGGCTCTACAATATGCTATGCTGCGTACCGCACCTGAAGTGTGCCTTGCCATGAGTTAGTCAAGGGGTATAATAGTGATCCAGGAATGGATCACATGACAGCGCTCGAACTTATCCTTAGTAACTAATGGACTAAGGAATTTTCTCGATTATGGAGGTGGTAAAAGAGTTCGTCGTAAGGGGTTACGTCGATGCAAACATTGACACTAATCCGGATGACTCTGAGTAGTGAACTGGATTCGTTTAGTAGAGAAGTTATTCGGAATAGCTCCAAGTAGCGCGTGGTAGCTGCATCTACAAGATGACATAGAGATTTGTAAAGCACACACGGATCTGAATGTTGTAGACCCGTTGACTAAAACCTCTCTCGTAAGCATAACATGATCAAACCCTAGAATTCACTGAGTGTTAATCACATGGTGATGTGAACTAGATTATTGACTCTAGTAAACTCTTGGGCATTAGTCACATGGCGATGTGAACTTTGAGTGTTAATCACATGGTGATGTGAACTAGATTATTGACTCTAGTGCAAGTGGGAGACTGTTGGAAATATGCCCTAGAGGCAATAATAAAATGGTTATTATTGTATTTCCTTGTTCATGATAATTGTCTATTGTTCATGCTATAATTGTATTAACTGGAAACCGTAATACATGTGTGAATACATAGACCACAACATGTCCCTAGTAAGCCTCTAGTTGACTAGCTCGTTGATCAATAGATGGTTATGGTTTCCTGACCATGGACATTGGATGTCATTGATAACGCGATCACATCATTAGGAGAATGATGTGATGGACAAGACCCAATCCTAAGCATAGCACAAGATCGTGTAGTTCGTTTGCTAAGAGCTTTTCTAATGTCAAGTATCGTTTCCTTAGACCATGAGATTGTGCAGCTCCCGGATACCGTAGGAATGCTTTGGGTGTACCAAACGTCACAACGTAACTGTGTGGCTATAAAGGTGCACTACAGGTATCTCCGAAAGTGTCTGTTGGGTTGGCACAAATCGAGACTGGGATTTGTCACTCCGTATGACGGAGAGGTATCTCTGGGCCCACTCGGTAATGCATCATCATAATGAGCTCAATGTGACTAAGGAGTTAGCCACGGGATCATGCGTTACGGAACGAGTAAAGAGACTTGTCGGTAACGAGATTGAACGAGGTATTGGGATACCGACGATCGAATCTTGGGCAAGTAACATACCGATAGACAAAGGGAATTGTATACGGGATTGATTGAATCCCCGACATCATGGTTCATCCGATGAGATCATCGTGGAACATGTGGGAGCCAATATGGGTATCCAGATCCCGCTATTGGTTATTGGCCGGAGAGGTGTCTCGGTCATGTCTGCATGGTTCCCGAACCCGTAGGGTCTACACACCTAAGGTTCGGTGACGCTAGAGTTGTTATGGGAAATAGTATGTGGTTACCGAAGGTTGTTCGGAGTCCCGGATGAGATCCCGGACATCACGAGGAGATCCGGAATGGTCCGGCGGTGAAGATCGATATATTGGACGAAGGGTATTGGAGTCCGGAAGTGTTCCGGGGGTACCAGGCTATGGCCAGCATGACCGAAAGGTGTTTCGGGAGCCCCGGCAAGTGTTGGAGGGCCTCATGGGCAAAGGGGAAGGGGCAAACCAGCCCACTAAGGGGTGGTGCGCCCCCCACACCCTTTCCCACGTTACTTGCGGAGGTGGGGCGCCTCCACCTGGCTTGGGAGGCAAGCCTCCACCTGCTTGGCTTGGGGGGCAAGTCTCCCTAGGATTTTCCCTAGGGAGATCCAATCTGCTTGGTCGCCGCCCCCTAGGGGAAACCCTAGGGAGCCTCCCCCTCTCCCCTTGCCCCTATATATAGTGAAGGGGTGGGAGGGCAGTCGCACCTCTTCCCTGGCGCAGCCCTCCCTCCTCATACACCTCCTCCTCCTCCGTAGTGCTTAGCGAAGCTCTACCGGAGAACCACGAGCTCCATTGCCACCACGCCGTCGTGCTGCTGAAGTTCTCCCTCAACTTCTCCTTTCCCCTTGCTGGAACAAGAAGGAGGAGACGTCCCCGGCTGTATGTGTGTTGAACGCGGAGGCTGTAGGGAGTCGTAGCATAATTTTTAAATTTTCCTACGCTCACCAAGATGCATCTATGGAGTATACTAGCAACGAGGGGAAAGGAGTGCATCTACATACCCTTGTAGATCGCGAGCGGAAGCGTTCCAATGAACGTGGATGACGGAGTCGTACTCGCCGTGATCCAAATCACCGATGACCTAGTGCCGAACGGACGGCACCTCCGCGTTCAACACACGTACGGTGCAGCGACGTCTCCTCCTTCTTGATCCAGCAAGGGGGAAGGAGAGGTTGATGGAGATCCAGCAGCACGACGGCGTGGTGGTGGATGTAGCGGGATGCCGGCAGGGCTTCGCTGAGCATATACGAGAGAGAGAGAGGTGTTGCAGGGGGAGAGGGAGGCGCCCAAGGCTGTAATATGGCTGCCCTCCCCCCCCTTTATATAGGCCCCCTTGGGAGGGGGGGGGGGCGCCGGCCAAACCCATCTAGGGTGGGGGCGGCGGCCAAGGGGGGTGCCTTGCCCCCCAAGGCAAGTGGGAAGCCCCCCCATCCTAGGGTTTGCAACCCTAGGCGCATGGGGGGAGGCCCATGGGGGGCGCCCAGCCCACTAGGGGCTGGTTCCCTTCCCACTTCAGCCCACGGGGCCCTTCGGGATAGGTGGCCCCACCCGGTGGACCCCCGGGACCCTTCCGGTGGTCCCGGTACAATACCGGTAACCCCCGAAACTTTCCCGGTGGCCGAAACTTGACTTCCTATATATAATTCTTCACCTCCGGACCATTCCGGAACCTCTCGTGACGTCCGGGATCTCATCCGGGACTCCGAAAAACTTTCGGGTTTCCGCATACACATATGTCTACAACCCTAGCGTCACCGAACCTTAAGTGTGTAGACCCTACGGGTTCGGGAGACATGCAGACATGACCGAGACGCCTCTCTGGTCAATAACCAACAGTGGGATCTGGATACCCATGTTAGCTCCCACATGTTCCACGATGGTCTCATCGGATGAACCACGATGTCGAGGATTCAATCAATCCCGTATACAATTCCCTTTGTCAATCGGTATGTTACTTGCCCGAGATTCGATCGTCGGTATCCCAATACCTTGTTCAATCTCGTTACCGGCAAGTCTCTTTACTCGTACAGCAATGCATGATCCCGTGACTAACTCCTTAGCCACATTGAGCTCATTATGATGATGCATTACCGAGTGGGCCCAGAGATACCTCTCCGTCATATGGAGTGACAAATCCCAGTCTCGATCCGTGCCAACCCAACAGACACTTTCGGAGATACCCGTAGTGTACCTTTATAGTCACCCAGTTACGTTGTGACGTTTGGCACACCCAAAGCATTCCTACGGTGTCCGGGAGTTGCATGATCTCATGGTCTAAGGAGAAGATACTTGACATTGGAAAAGCTCTAGCAAATGAACTACACGATCTTTGAGCTATGCTTAGGATTGGGTCTTGTCCATCACATCATTCTCCTAATGATGTGATCCCGTTATCAATGACATCCAATGTCCATAGTCAGGAAACCATGACTATCTGTTGATCAACGAGCTAGTCAACTAGAGGCTTACTAGGGACACGTTGTGGTCTATGTGTTCACACATGTATTACGATTTCCGGATAACACAATTATAGCATGAACAATAGACAATTACCATGAACAAAGAAATATAATAATAACCATTTATTATTGCCTCTAGGGCATATTTCCAACAGAGGCACCGTCCGTTCGGCGCTAGATCGGATCTTCCGCGATTTGAATCGCCGCGAGTACGACTCCATCAACCGCGTTCTTGTAACGCTTTCGCTTAGCGATCTTCAAGGGTATGAAGATGCACTCCCTCTCTCTCATTGCTAGCATCTCCTAGATTGGTCTTGGTGACACGTAGGAAAATTTTGAATTATTGCTACGTTCCCCAACACACAAATCTTGTGGTGAGCTTTTATTTGATGATATGAAAGACCATGCAAAAATTCAACTCAATTGGATTAACCTAGCTAGTACTTCCTTCACAACCAATTCCCAGGAACTTTGAAAAATTTCTCAGGAATATTTACTAGGCAAATTAAGTTGAAATTTGTCATGAGGAAATTATTTGGACATGAAAAGGTGTCCAAAAGGTTTGGGGTAAACTGGGCAAAGATAAATGGCACTTGCTTCACAATCTGCCATTTAGGACAGAATAAGAAAAGAATTATTTGAGGACAATGGTAAACATGGCAAATGAAATATTTTGCCATATTTGAGAAATATATGACCCAAACAATTTATGAGAATTATTTGGGAATTTTAGGAGTGATGGAAATATAGGTTGCTTCACAACCCAGGGCAAATTGAGTTATTCCTTTAATAGAAAAGGAATATCCCCAATAAAAAGAATATTGGGATTTGTGAGGGAGTCCTGGACTAAGGGGTCCTCGGGCGTCCGGGCTTTTAGACATGGGCCGGACTGATGGGTTGTGAAGATACGAGGACCGAAGACTGCAACCGTGTCCGGATGGGACTCTCCTTGGTGTGGAAGACAAGCTTGGCGACCAGATATGTAGATTACTTTCTCTTTAACCGACCTTGTGTAACCCTACATCTCCCCGGTGTCCATATAAACCGGAGGACTTAGTCCGGAAAGGAGATATTCATTACCATAGTCATACAGGCTAGACTTCTAGGTTTAGCCATTACGATCTCGTGGTAGATCAACTCTTGTAATACTCATATTCATCAAGATCAATCAAGCAAGAAGTAGGGTATTACCTCCGTAGAGAGGGCCCGAACCTAGGTAAACATCGTGTCCCATGTCTCCTGTTACCATCGACCTTAGACGCACAGTTCGGGACCCCCTACCCGAGATCCGCCGGTTTTAACACCGACATTGGTGCTTTCACTGAGAGTTCCGCTGTGCCGTCGACGAAAGGTTCGATGGCCCCTTCAATCGTCGATAGTGACGCCGTCCAAGGAGAAACCTTCCTCCCCGGACAGATCTTTGTGTTTGGCGGCTTCGCACTGCAGGCCAACTTGCTTGGCCACCTGGAGCAGATCGACAGCTACGCCCCTGGCCACCAGTTCAGATTTGGGAGCTTGAACTACGTCGCAGACATCCGTGGAGATTTGATCTTCACCGGAATCGAGACCGCGGAAACCGCTCCCGGTCACCTCGACGAACATTACCTAAATCTGTCGTCAGACCGCATCCAGGAGATAGCTCCTGTGATCACTCCGGCATTAGATCCAGAGCACACTACGGCATCCAAGGACTGGAAATTCAGCCCCACCATGGAGGCCACAGATTCTCCGGCGTTGGAGCCGCACATGGATTTAACCTCACGCAATACTCATGTCACAGGAACTCCGGACTCCTTTCCGGGTATAAATTTTGAACCATGTGGGTCCGCGGATACCGAACTTGATCGCTTATCGATCTTTGAGTTCGACGCCGCAGACATCTTCCACCACTCGCCCTTCGGCGATGTGCTGAACTCGTTAAAGAACTTGTCCTTGGCGGGCGACTCATAGCCGAACTATGTACGGTTTGAACTAGGGGCTAATGATGGGGAATTTTGCTTCCCACACGCCACCCACTTCGTAGCCACTGTCGAAGACTTAACCGACGCACTTGACTATGACTCCGAAGAAATCAACGGTATGGACGACGATGCCGGAGACGAGGAGGCCCAAAACCCGCCGTTCACCGGACGATGGACAGCCACCTCCTCATACGACGTCTACATGGTAGATACGCCGAAAAAGAACAGCGGTGATGACAAGGAGAACCCAGTAAAGGAGGACCCTCCTAAAACACAACCAAAGCGTCGGCATCAGTGGCGCCGCTCTAAATCCCGCCACAGCAGGGATAGCAACACCAGCACAGGAGACGATAACACTCCGGATGGTGCCGAAGACAAAGAAGAACCCGATGAACAAACTGCCGAACGAGACAACCGGGAATCAAGGCATGTCAGCCCTGATGAACAGGCCATAAAAGAAGACTCGGAGGACGGTAGTTACCGTCCGCCCTCCGAGGAGGAGGTGAGCCTCGACAACGAAGACTTCATCATGCCTGAGGAGCCCCTGGAGTAGGAGCGCTTTAAGCTTCAGCTAATAGCCATTGCGAGGAGCCTGAAAAAGAAGCAGCAGGAGCTTCAAGATGATCAAGACTTGCTCAACGACAGATGGACCGATGTCCTGGCAGCCGAGGAATACGGCCTTCAACGCCCAGCCAAAAGTTACCCGAAGCACATATTACTACCTCAGTTTGATGATGAGGCGCTAGATCCCGCACTAGCATCTCGCAACGCGGCTGATCGGCCTCTGTGCGGTCGGGATAAATCTGCAACCCGAGCCGAAAACCAGACTATCCCACTCCACCGTAAAGGCAGGGATAAGACAGCTCGGGGCCATACATATGACCTCCGCTAAGAACTAGACAGTAGAGCGGAGCACACAAAATCGATCTATGGACCGCGAGGACATGACTTAAGGCGCGGGGACAGCTATCTATTCGGGCGTGACAAACCTAGTCACACCCGAGCTGAATGCCGCAGACGGACTCCATCAGAGCTCCGTCGCGATGCGGCCCGATATAGAGGCGCCGCGCACCCTCTTTGCTTCACTGATGAAGTAATGGACCATGAATTCCCCGAAGGGTTCAAGCCCGTCAATATTGAATCATACGACGGAACAACCGATCCCGCTGTATGGATCGAGGATTTTATTCTCCACATTCACATGGCCCGCGGAGATGACCTCCATGCTATCAAATACCTCCCACTAAAACTCAAAGGGCCAGCTCGGCACTGGTTAAACAGCCTGCCTGAAAATTCTATTGGCAGCTGGAAGGACTTGGAAGAAGCCTTTCTCGACAACTTCCAAGGTACATATGTCCGGCCGCCGGACGCTGATGACTTAAGCCACATAGTTCAACTGGCCGGGGAGTCAGCCAGGAAGTTCTAGACTAGGTTCCTAACTAAAAAGAACCAGATCATCGACTGTCCAGATGCCGAAGCCTTAGCGGCCTATAAACACAGCATCTGCGACGAATGGCTCGCCCGCCACCTCGGCCAAGAAAAGCCAAAATCTATGGCAGCCCTCACGGCACTCATGACCCGCTTTTGCGCGGGTGAGGATAGTTGGTTGGCTCGCAGCAAAAACACAGCTAGCGAGGCAGGCCCTTCCGAGGCCAAGAACAACAACGGCAAGCTCCAACGTAACAGACACAAATGCTGAAGCAATGGTGATAATACCGACGACACTACAGTCAACGCCGGATTTAGTGGCTCCAAGTCCAACCAGCGGAAGAAACCATACAAGAGAAACATTCAGGGACCATCCAGCCTGGACCGCATACTCGATCGCCCGTGCCAGATACATGGCACCCCAGAAAAACCAGCCAATCATACCAACAGAGACGGTTGGGTTTTTAAATAGGCAGGCAAATTAAACGCCAAGAATAGGGAAAAGGGATCACAAAGCGAGGACGACAATGAGGAGCCCCGGCAACCGAACACAGGGGAAAAAAAAGAAGTTTCCCCCTCAAGTGAAAACAGTAAACATGATATACGTCACACACATCCCCAAAAGGGAACACAAACGCGCACTAAGGGACGTCTATGCGATAGAGCTAGTCGCCCCCAAATTCAATCCATGGTCATCATGTCCGATCACTTTTGATCGTCGGGACCATCCGACCAGTATCCGGCATGGCGGATCAGCCGCACTAGTCCTGGACCCAATCATTGATGGATTCCACCTAACAAGAGTCCTCATGGATGGTGGTAGCAGCCTCAATCTGCTCTATCAAGACACGGTGCGCAAAATGGGCATTAACCCATCAAGGATCAAGCCAATGAAGACTACCTTCAAAGGAGTCATACCAGGTGTAGAGGCCCGCTGTACGGGCTCAATCACACTAGAGGTTGTCTTTGGATCCCCGACAACTTCCGCAGCGAGGAGTTAATCTTCGACATCGTCCCATTCCGCAGTGGTTATCACGCACTGCTCGAACGGACGGCATTCGGTCGGTTCAATGCGGTGCCGCACTATGCTTATCTCAAGCTCAAGATGCCCGGCCCACGCAGCGTCATAACAGTCAACGGAAACACGGAACGCTCCCTCCGAATAGAGGAGCACACCGCTACCCTAGCAGCAGAAGTACAGAGCGGCCTTCTCAAGCAGAACCGTAATCCGGCTACCGATCCCCGGGACATCGTAAAGAGGGTCCGGACTACGCTGCACTAGGACGGCGCAGCTCATCAAGAGCTCGACTAGAAATTTGGACTCCGTCCCAGCCCCGATCAGGCAGTGGCATTCATACCACGCGTACATAATTACGCACTCAAAATTCCATGGGTATCGACGGAGGCACATAAATCTTGTGATCCACAGTTCGGCTTGACCAATCCCGGACACACATATACTTTTATTATTTCCTTTTTTCCTTTTCCAGGTTTCTTTACATAGGCCCTCCTGGACGGCCTAATTATCAGTCCTGTAAAAGGCTAAAAACACCAGGATGGCAAGAAGCACAGGCGTATAGGGGAAGTTCTAGAGGTCACTCTACTTGTTGTCAGGACCCACACGCAGCCCGCCTCTGGTCATGGCATGTTAAATAGCCGGTTGCCTATCGCACTATGTGTATTAATGCGCTTTGACGCATTAACCGAATTATAATGAAACAGTTCGTGGCTCAAGTTTAAGGGCCCAATATATCACCTCTGCTTTCTTTCTGTTTTTCGTCAATAATTCATTTGCTAGCACCCGTACACTCTGGTACATTTCATATTTGCCATGGGCTCCTAGGCGCCCCACAATACGACAACAAAGTCCGAACACTTTTTATAGTATAGTTCGGCACCCCGGATTTAGCATTATATGCATTGGCTCCGAATCATGTCTTTGGTCAATAGTTGGGTTGCCTGACTCCTGTGCTTGCTACCTTACGTTACGCTATATCGGCTAAGGTAGTAAAGGGAGAACTACTGCGATTGTGCCCTAGTTTATCCAAAGGAGCACCTCAGTAGAGAAAGCTAAAAACTGACTGTCATGATGTGGCGAGAGTCGGTCAGCTGTTCGGAGGTTACAAATCGTTGGAGATTTCTCCCGCATTACGCGAAGGATCGGTACTTCCAGATCAGGCGCCCATAGCACTCTGGTTCGAAAACTAGGGGCTGCGCCTATGTTTTATTGTAAAACTCCTATGGCTAAGTGAGGGCGTTTAAGCCGCATAGTCCGATTGCCTGGTTAGTTGCGCTAAACAACTCCTTCAAGGACCATACAATTGGATCAAGATTGTTTAGATTCCATCCCGAAGACCCCCGTACTACCTACGTGGGGGCAGAAGCCGACGACTGGCCAACCCTCAGATTCCATATAACACGGCCGCACAGGAGGAAAAAATTAAAACATAACAAAAATTATATTACAAACTGACATTGTTTCATCATACAAGGCAAAGACAACACGAATGTATTCATTCGAATATAATGTCCTGCCCACACTGCGCTGCTACAATGCGAGACCCCTCCAGGACATCCACGAAGTAGCGCTCGGGTGTACGGTGATCCTTGCCCTCTGGTGGCCCTCGGGCCAGCTCGACGACGTTCATCTTCGCACACCACATCTTGCAACGGGCGAAGGCCATACGAGCACCCTCAATACAGGTCGATCGCTTGACGATATCCAGCCAAGGACAGGCGTCCACCATCCTCCTCACGAGTCCGAAGTAGCTGCTGGGCATAGCTTCGGCTGGCCATAGCCGAATTATCAAATCCTTCATGGCTAGTTCGGCCACCCTATGCAGCTCCACCAGCTATTTCAGCTGATCGGTGAAGGACACATGATGCTCTGGCATAAGATATTGCGACCAGAATAGCTTCTCCGTAGATCTCCCTTCTTCGGCTCGGAAGAATTCCCCGGCGCCGGACGCACTTCGCGGTAAATCAGCAAAAGCCCCCGGAGAACTCCGAATCCGGGTTAGTAAAAGATACTTTCTCTTTGCATATTTGCTTTGCATACTGAATGCCTTACCCGCCGCAATCTTCCTCGCCTCTTGGATCTCTTGGAGGGCGCCCTGGGACTCGTTCTGGGCCGACTCCGTGCTCTGGCGAGCCTTGGAGAGTTCGACCTCTTTAGCCGACACATCACGTTCCAAGGTCTCACACTTCTTCACCGCGTCATGGAGCTCTTGTTGGACCTCGTTGACACGGGCCTTGAGCTTCTTACGGGCAGCCTGCTCCTTGACGACCTTCCCCTCGGCTTCGCCCAAGGCCTTTTTCAGGGCCTCGACCTCGGTCGTTGCTCCTATACATATCATAACACTTTGGTCAATATATATTTTACTCCTTCCAAGTACTTCTTGGGTTATTACATACCTTCATTCTCCTGGAGCTGCCTCTTCACCTGGCCGAGCTCCTCCTCGGCCCGCTCCAGCCTCCGCTTTAGATCGGATACTTCGGCATCACGTGAGGCCACGGCCAGCAGCGACGCTTGTATATTTATTCTAGACAAATTTAGTTAGTTTCCTGCCATAAAAGGATTGATCCTCTATCCGGCTTTTTCTTTCCGAACACCAGACAGTGTCTCAGGGGCTACTGTCTATATGGGAATTTTCTCCTTTTGCGTCACCTACCTCAAAACCTGTCAGCAGGCTGCTGTAGGCTTCGGTTAGTCCGCTCTTAACGGACTGAGCCCTTTAAATAAGAACACGGTGCTCATCCGCAATGGAAGCGCCTCGCAGTGCTTCCAGCAGATCGCCTGGTGCCCCTCCTTGGAATGGGGTCACCGGTGGAATAGGCATACCCCCTTCTTTCAAAGGAGGCTGCATGCCGGATTCCGGAGCCGTGTCGGCCTCCGGAATCAAGTCTGGTTGAGGGCTGAATTGTGTACGGCCCTCCTCCCCAGTCTCCCGGGGGATTGGTTCCCCCTGATGTTCGGCGACAGGGGCTTCTCCTTTGGGCACCTTTGACCCTGTCCCCGGCCTCGGAAGGTCCGTTGGGATAGCACCTCGTCGTCTCCTTTGACCGTGGGAGAATAAGCGACTGGCGATGTCTCGCTAGCCATCTCCTTCGTGTCCAACGAACCCTCTGACGAGGATCGCTGGGAGCTGTTGTGGGCCGGACTGTAATAGCATGATTGATCATGTCAATACGACAAGGAGGAAGGGTTAGATCTATGGGCATACACGAGTCTTAGCACTTACGAGGCGGCCCGGGGCTTAGTGCGGGGGCGTCGCTCCGGACTGCTGCCCACGTCCCACGCGGTGTTGGCCGCAAGGGCGCCCTTCCCCTTCTTGGGCGTTCCCGCCTCCAGATTCGTGGAGGCCATCCTCTTCTTCTTTCCCTCCTCAGGGGGAGGGTTGTTTTCCTCCTCCTCCTCTTCCTCGTCGTCGTCTTCAGGGATGGAGGAATGGGTTTCTTCGTCTTCGGACGTTACGTCCGAAGTACCCTTACGACGGGGGCCGCCTTTGGCCCCCTTGGCCTTCTTCTCCGGCGCCTTATAGGGCGCCGGCACCAGCATCTTCGCCAACCGCGGGATGACTGGCTCTTCAGGCAGTGGAGCCGGACACTCGATCCGCTTCGCCCTCTCCATCTAGTCTTGAAGAAGGAATGATGATAAAAGCTGAGACATCGCCCTTGAAGCAAGCAAGTAGGGGATGCGTTAAAAATAACTTACCTCGCTGGCGGGGTGGTTAATGTCGTGCCCACGGTCTGAATCCGTGGCCGGCGGTTTCTCGTTGCCCTTAAAGAGCAACTTCCAGGCTCCTTCGTGAGTGGTTTCGAAGAGCCTCTTTAGGGTATGGTGCTTCTTCGAGTTGAACACCCATAGAGGGCGGCTTCGGCTTTGGCATAGGAGAATTCAACGAACTAGCATCACCTAGATTACATCGACAAGTTTGACATTCTTGTCCACCATGCTCTGAACGCGCGTCTGCAGCGCTATCAGCTCGTTTGGCGAACACCGGTTTGGGCTCTTCTCGACCCAGGAGGTGAGCCGCATTGGGGCACCGGGGTTGAATTCGGCAGCTGCGGCCTAGTTGGTGCCGCGGGGTTCTATAATGTAG
The DNA here is from genome assembly GCF_002575655.3 of Aegilops tauschii subsp. strangulata. Taxonomy (NCBI): domain Eukaryota; kingdom Viridiplantae; phylum Streptophyta; class Magnoliopsida; order Poales; family Poaceae; genus Aegilops; species Aegilops tauschii. The sequence continues at coordinate 250,314,535 of NC_053038.3, forward strand.
AACCATTGTTTCTGCCATTCCTTGACAGTCTCCACGAAAGTGCCTTTCGGCCAGGAGACATTGGACAGCTTGCTCACCATGGCTCCTCCGCACTCTGTGTGCTGGCCATCCACCACCTTTGGCTTCACGTTGAAGACCTTGAGCCACAACCCGAAGTGGGGTTGGATGCGGAGGAAGGCCTCACACACGACGATGAACGCCGAGATGTTGAGGAAGGAGTTCGGAGATAGATCACGAAAGTCTATCTCGTAATAGTACATCAGCCCGCGGACAAAAGGGTGGAGAGGAAACCCTAGCCCGCGGAAGAAATGAGGCATGAATACCACCCTCTCGTTGAGCGCCGGCGTGGGGACGATTTGTCCCTGGGCTGGAAGGCGGTGGGCGATTTCCTTCGCCAAGTACCCGGCCGCCCGGAGCTCGGTAATATCTTTCTCCTTAATGGAGGAAACCATCCACTTGCCCTGACCTCTATATCTGGACATGGTTGAGTGGTAGCTTGAGTAGAAAGAAGATGAGAACTTGGGCGCTGGAGCTCGAGATTGGAAGGGCGGAGAAAGAGAGAAGGCGTGGGAGAAGAAGGGAATCCTTATCCCCTTATAAAGGCAGTGAATATCGAACGCCTCTCCATTTGCCTCGAACTCGCCTATTCCCAAGGCCTGTGTAAACAGCACGGTTGGGTTACCCATGCCCATATTGACGAGAATCCCATAATAAAGGGGACATGATCTCTGCTTTGACAAGATGTGCCAATGGCAACCGCGTCTCGAAACGTGGGGCAGCAGATGAAAAACGGTTCGGAATTATGACCGGCAAGACGTGATGTCATGTTGTAAAAGTTGTCAGCGGATTGGACTCGTGAATGCATTATATTCTGTCTACGGTTGTGTGGGGTGTGTGTTACAGGACCGGACACAATCATCGCGTCTGAAGACTATCTTGGAGTTCAGAAAGAGGGGAACCCGCCTTGCAATGCCGAAGACAAATCTGCGCGCCGGGCTCCTCATCATTGAAGCTAGGTTCAGGGTACTGAGGGAGTCCTGGACTAAGGGGTCCTCGGGCGTCCGACCTGTTAGCCATGGGCCGGACTGATGGGCTATGAAGATACTTAGACCAAAGACTGCACCCGTGTCCGGATGGGATTCTCCTTGGTGTGGAAGACAAGCTTGGCGACCGGATATGTAGATTCCTTTCTCTGTAACCGACCTTGTGTAACCCTAGATCTCCCCGGTGTCTATATAAACCGGAGGACTTAGTCCGGAAAGGAGATATTCATTGCCATAGTCATACATGCTAGACTTCTAGGGTTTAGTCATCACGATCTCGTGGTAGATCAACTCTTGTAATACTCATATTCATCAAGATCAATCAAGCAGGAAGTAGGGTATTACCTCCGTAGAGAGGGCCCGAACCTGGGTAAACATCGTGTCCCCTGTCTCCTGTTACCATCGACCTTAGACGCACAGTTGGGGACCCCCTACCCGAGACCCGCCAGTTTTGACACCGACAATTTGGGCTAGGATGAAAATGGAAAGGTCTAGGGAAGGATTTGGGTATGACAAGCCACTCTGGAAGCAAAGAAGAGTTCTTCTTCTTCAGTTTCCAGACCACATAGCCCCGGAAAAAAGGAATCTCAGGCAAAAACCTCAGAAAATCAAAAGAAAAAGAAAGGGCCAAAAATCAGGCTCTTACAAACCTTATCCCCTTAAAGAAATCTCGTCCTCGAGATTTTTTTGCTTAGGGAACAAGTAGGAATATACTAACTTAAGGAAACCGTTTCCAACTCGGGTCTCCTTTTTCCTTTATTGTTGTTCCCACTAAATTTTTACCTGACTGGCTCTGGGTGGTCTGATTCACTGTATCCATATTTTGACAGATCTTACCTGGCTTGTTCATGCTTATACTGGCTCCAATTATTTTCATATCCGCTGACTTAGCTGAGATTCCATGACTGAAATATGTGTCTATCTCACAAATCCGAGAGTGATTTCCGATGGGCGCGTCATCCAGCACTGACAACTTTTCATGAAGTTGTGGACACATTTTCCTGGTGAACACCCAAGCTCTGACTCCTTGCATTGGGTTTCTTCACTGAATGAAGGTCCTTTGGGTTCCAAATTGTGAGTTGAGGCATAACCGTTTCCTGACAGATTTTGACCCATCGCAGAAGTTTCTGAATCATCTTAACTGGCTCCACCTTCTGGAGTATCAGATGTGTTCCAAATATTTGACTGTCGCTTGCCGGGGCCAGCATGAAGGAGTGCGATCTTACATGATAATATCCGCAGACTCGACTGACGGTGTTTCTGGCAGAAGAATTTGGCTCACGATAGGCTATCCTTTGATAATCCTCATAAGTGAGGGCACACGCCTCTAGACTGTGACTCGACATCCTGATTACTCATTCTGTCGGCATATCCATGGGGATAGTAGGTTGTGCGATGCTTTACCACAGTTGCTGGAGTCACACTGTTGATTTGACCTTTGGTCTGACTTCGCAGATTCAGATATTTGATACTGACAAATCTTAGGTGAATATCCATGGTGATCCATACTGGCTTAGACTGTCCGGGTATCTGCACCATGTGGGTCTTGCAACCATTTTCATACCTGCATCACCGGTCTTGCTACTACATTACTGTTTTTCTTGTCTGGATCCTTGGCTGAAAGAGCTCGATCATATTGCTTCTTCGTGTGACCATGGATTCTGTCGGGGACAATATTCTGACATGCGTACTCTTATCCTCATTTCCTGACATGGTAGCATTACTCAAATTGCCGGTTCATCACCTCTCAAGTTCTGACCGTAGAAAAATGATCATCCGAACCCTTGCAAGAAATCGGCAAATAAATCAGTAGCCACCAGAACGGTCTTTACAACTCAGATCTTGGACATTACTGAGATAACTCAACCACGGCTCAGGAGGGTTGAAAAGCAGCTCAGAGCATGAGACCGGGTCGATAAGAAGAAAGTGGAAGCTCCCTAAAATAGCCAAAAGCAGCTATAGGGCTACTATCACAAAAAGAAACTCAATAGCTGTATGAGACGGCCGAAAAGCAGCTCAAAACTCATGACAGTCGTTGAAGAGAGAAATAAAAATCGGCATCCTCCCCAGATAGCTAAAAACGGCTCAGATCACAGGCATGGTGCCGTTACTGGAGAAAGAAGACAAGGGCTCATCAGGATCATCTTCCAGGCTCACAGGCAATTGTACTGAGCTCATTCCTTTGTCACACTGTGGTGTATAGCTGGCTTCCTTCTTTTAACAATCCTCATGTGCCTGTCAAATTTTCTGACTGAACTGTTGCAGATCTGATTCTTGAGATGTACTGCCATATACTGTCAATCTTGCACATAGCTTATCTTCATGATCATTTCTGCTATGAAGTGTGCACACTGAGGCAAACCTGATTATCCGTAGCACGATCAGATATCCCCATATCTCAATGCAGTCGGCTGAGAATTCCATACTGATGCAAACTTGATACTGACAGTCCATCCAGGATTTCTTTTGCATTCAGACAAGATATTCCAATTTCATTGCAGTCTGCTGATAATTCCATTCTGTTTAGCTGAGTTTCCAAATATATGCATTCCTTGCTGATTCTTCAGGTCCGGTGTCGGTTGATGAGCAACTTTAATAAGGGGAAAATATGTAACACCGAAGGCCCAAAGAAAGAAACAAAAGAAACGATGAAAACAAAAGCACCTAAGCATACTAATAATATAAAGCAATCAACACATATTACTGCTACTCACACAATAATATGCATGCGCACCTAAGCACACAATTGTCGCTGAAGCTCTCGTACTACGGTCTAGTATGCTGTGGCGGTGTGCACGAAAGTGAGTCTGTGTGTGGAAAGAGTTGGCGTAACCAAGGCTACACCAAGCCCTGGCTGAACACCGGTTGGATCTGGATAGATATGGAGGCGAGGACGGACTTGGTGATCAAGTAGCGAGACACAAGGTCACGACCACATCATCATCAAGCATACGAAAGGGAATCGTACACGTCCAAAGAACGAGATGACAGGGCAAACTAGGGGAGGAAAAGCAAGGCTTGCTGGCATTGCCCTCTTCTGATGACAAGATCAGTAAGGGTTGCCAAAGGGACGAGATGGAGGGCACGATTCGGGATAAAGACACGTCTATCACCAAAACGATTTGGGTGGAGGAAAAGATATCGACGCAATACCTGAGCATAACTCCTGCAAATGGTGTCTGGAACACTCAGTACCAGGGCATCACTCTGCTGGGACAAAGATAACGCCGAACACTGAAGAGCAGGCATGCAAAGAAAGAGGGTGGAGGTAGTGGATCGAAAACGATGCCACCTACACTCACAAGATAATAATCTATATGCATGATATGCAACAAACAAATGCAGCAATCAAGTGCAACAAACCAACGGGGCTCTATACTACCGCATTCTAATGTTTGCGTGGGCTAGGGCATCCTACAGCCAGACCTGCTCTGATACCAAGCCTGTGGCACCCCGGCTCAGAGAAACCGGAACGCCCCGTATTCCAGCCCAGAGATCGAGGAGAAGTCTTCTGGAGTACGGCACTGCTTAGCATAGAACAACTCAGCTCTTTATTACAATCTATATGGGTACAAGGGGATTACATCGGCATGGTGACACTACGCCTGCCACGGTTGCTCCATGCAAGCAGCAGAACAACACGATAGAGCGGAATAACTCCTGGCAGCGGAACAATGTCGGCGGTGGTGAACTCCACTCCGCAGGGACTCTGGCTGGAACGCTTATCCTAGCTCGCAAACAAGGAATCCACGGCAAACAAGCAACCAAATCTGGCATGACCTGCAGACTGGCATGACACGCCAGGTCAGTACATTGAATGTACTTCCAAGCTCACAGCAACCAAAGCAATCAAGACAAACAATGGCATGGAAATTACAGATTATTAAGCAATGATGAACACGATATTATCAGAACAACATGGCATGTACAACATGATACAGCTAGAACAATACGAGGATGGCAAAAACATATGAACATGATGAGACTAGCATGTAACATGATGAAACTATCATGCACCAACTTACTCTGCTCGGGTTACCTCGCAACAATCACATGCATCACTTACCATCACGAACATCACACGATCATCTCAGGATCCAATCAAGCTTGGTATTAACAATACCGTAGTAATCATTTATGACCACAAGGAGCTTGACCTTTACCCTTGACTCTCGCATAACACCACAAATATCCACAACGCGGTATCCACGATACCACAGTGATCCTCTTACGATCACATAAATATCAACCAACTTCTTTCATCATCGAACCAGGGTTGTTATTAAGCACATCATTATTATTACTGTTGACCCATAGTGTGACCGACACGAACTGGGCCCATATCCGTGGGCGAGGCTATCGATAGATTTAACACACACACTCTGCAGAGGTTAGCACACTGTACCCACACCACGGAACCCATGGCATCGCATTCCCATTCGGGTGGACCAACGGCGTTCCGACAAAACCGTCCTACTGCCATGACACTCTCCCGGCCACTCCAACCAACTCCCCTTTGGGCTAAGTCCTGGGTGGCCCCGTGCCTACCAAAGGCACCAACGGCCACCGTCGTGGCAAAACGGTCCCAAACGGGGACAAGGATCCTTACAAAAACAACGGGCACACAAGGCTTATGCCGTCCTACCTAGCCAAGGTGCGCCCGCGCATAACCTACCCTCGCGGGAGGCACCGGCGAGAGGCATGACAATAGACCCAGTTAGGACCCCCCCATAAGTTAAGCATGGTTGCACTGGTCAGCTCGATATGGTGGCACCATGACTCAGCCAACAGTTGTTCAAGTTCAATTTAATCCGGTTAAACTTGAATGCAATATGCCGAGTCATGATAAAAAGAATAACATGATGCAACTACAATGCATGAACATGATATTAACATAAGCATGCGGGTGCATCCCAATCAACGAGCATAACAACATTTAACCATTTATCCGGATGAGCATGGCATACTGACGAGCATGGATATGACAACTAGAACACTATCCATAGCATAACAGGACCACTAGCATCAACAATAAATACCATGTAATAATATAACGATAAAACTACCATGCAAGTATTTAATCAACTGTATGCAAAGGAAAATGCATAACAACGGTGCTCGGAACAGACGATAGTCAGGCACCGAAGACCATCACCAACATCTACTACTACCAAACATTGCCAATATTAAAGTAATACTAGCTTGAAGAACATAATCATGGAGTGCATGAAAACATAGCATGACGGTAAACACCGATCCATAAGCATAACCGAAATTCCGACCCAGTAGCAAAACAAACAGACAGTTATGAAAGATTCAAGTTGAAAACCAATGCTTCTGCATGGCTATCATGCAAATGGTGGTCGTGGCTTTCTTTGGGCTGAAGAAGGCTCCGGGGAGAAGTGTGGTGAAGCCGCAGAAAGATTCGCCGGAAAAGATTCGCTCTCGGAGGGGCTGATTAGGGGCAAGGACAAAATGGTCATTTTCAATATGTCAAACCATAGTGAAAATGATACCAAAAGTTTGGGCTCGTAGAGGCGAATATGTGGGCGTTGCATTCACCTCGATCGGAGCTACGGGTAAAAAGTTGTGAAGTGATGAAGATCAGGGAATTTTCTGCAAAATATCATCACAAACAAGTCCCTGAGTGGATAAGGCAGAAGCGGCTTTTGAGAAAATACGCTTTCCAGAGAGGAAAGCATACTTTCACCTGAAGCACTGACGGAATACGCTTTCCCCAAAGGGAAAACGCACTACCGCAGAATACGCTTCCACTTAACGCACTACCGCGGGGCCACGGCTTGTCTCACTGACGTGCGGGTCCCACGGGGTGGGGCCCATCACTTATCCATGCTGGCCATCTGGGTCAACGCACGTAGAGGCGGGGCCAGGCCACAGTGGTTGCCATGTGGGTCCCGCGGGCGTTGACTCTCTCCTCCTCGTCCCTTCTTCCATCTCCCGACGCGCGCCCGCGGAGCAGAGGAGGAGCACGGTGCCGGCGCTCGTCCGGCCGGCTCGGGTCGACTTAGGCGACACCCCGGCCACCTAAATGCTCTGCGCGGAGGGGCGCACCCAACTGGGGGCAGCACGCTCACCGGAGAACGCGGAGACGAGCGGGGCCGCGACCACGGCGGACGGCTACTTCGGTCGGTGATGGGAAGCACGGCGAGAGGCCGCCAGAGGGCAACAAGGAGGGCGGGGAAGGCTCTGGGTGGTGGTGGATGGCTGTCGTGGTGGAATAGAGGGAGGAGGGGGCCGGCCTGAGCCAATTTAGGCGGCTGCCGACGAGGATGGCTCGGCCATGGGGGGGGGGGCAGAAGAGCACCTCGGGCTCAAGGAAGTGGATGAGGAGGGAGATGGGAGTGTGGGGAGGCTGCTGGTGAGCTCGGAGTGCTCGGGGATGGGCTATTTATAGCCGAACGAAGAGGGGGATTAGGTGGCACACGCGCGGCTACGTGTCCGCGCTCCAGCGACGGGCACGCGCGGCCAAGGGTCACGGGGAGGGGCGGCAAGGCGACGAGGGAGGGAAGGACGAGTGGCAGAGCTCACGAAGACGAGGCAAAGCTCGGGGACAAGAGAAGGAAGAGGACATGGGCGCGGAAGACGACGCAGTCACGGGTCAGAACAGTGCGGCAACGGTGACGGCTCACTCGGGAAGAAGATAGAGGGGGAAAGGGCTCCAGAGAGACGGTGACGACGCGGGGAACACGCTGGACATGGTCGGGTGATGAGTGGACGAGTGCACAGACGGGGAGGAAGAGGCCGAAGCATCAGAGCGCGTTTGCTGCATCCAGAGTGCGTGCACAGGCAAAAATACACGCGGTCACCACGCGACATGTCGCGGGGAGGACACAATGGGCTGGCAAAACTTGTCTCGTGGCTAGTCCTTGATCCAAGGCATGCCAGAGGTTAAATATAATGGGATGGAGCCAAGGAGAGGAGTGTGGCATCGCTAAAACTTTGCTGTATCAGCTTTGGATGAGCACTGGTGATCAACAGGGAGCTGATTGGGTCAAATGGAGTTGTCTGGGGTGTTTAACTACGGGAAGACTATGATCCTAGGGGTTTTGGAGGCAAAAAGATCAAAGCTTAATATAGTTGCTTTGTAACTGACCAAAAGGGTCCAGAATCAAGATCATGATGATGCTCTCACATGGGGTATCCACTTAAGCTCAACTTGGGCAAGGCTGAGTTATTTGGTCATATGAAGATGCTGCAAAAGGTTTCATACCAATTGGATAAACCAAAATGGTACTTCCTTCACAAACATTTCCACTGACTAGAAACTTGAAAAAATTCTAGAGGAAAAATGGCTAGATGAAATATGGCCAAATTGGGTGGAGATAGGTTATATGGATCAGAGAAGGCCTAGGAAAATTTACAGCCATAATGGAGCAATATAAAAATATACTTGCTTCACTAACTGAAATTTGGATAGAAACAAAGATTTGAAGCTGTGCCCTCATGGAGGCATGACATGAGCTCAAATCTTGTGGAGAGCTTTTATTGGATGATATGAAATACCATGCAAAAATTCAACTCAATTGGATTAACTTAGCTAGTACTTCCTTCACAACCAATTCCCTTAGACAGGAACTTTGAAAAATTGCTCAGGAATATTTACTTGGCAAATTAAGTTGAAATTTGTCATGAGGAAATTATTTGGACATGAAAAGGTGTCCAAAAGGTTTGGGGTAAATTGGGCAAAGATAAATGGCACTTGCTTCACAATCTGCCATTCAGGACAGAATAGGAAAAGAATTATTTGAGGATGATGGGAAACATGGCAAATGAAATATTTTGCCATATTTGAGAAATATATTACCCAAAAAATTTATGAGAATTATTTGGGAATTTTAGGAGTGATGGAAATATAGGTTGCTTCACAACCTAGGGCAAATTGAGTTATTCCTTTAATAGAAAAGGAATATCCCCAATAAAAAGAATATTGGGATTTGGGCTAGGATGTAAATAGAAAGGTATAGGGAAGGATTTGGGTATGACAAGCCACTCTGGAAGCAAAGAAGAGTTCTTCTTCTTCTTCAGTTTCCAGACCACATAGCGACGGAAAAAAGAAATCTCAGGAAAAAACCTCAGAAAATCAAAAGAAAAAGAAAGGGACAAAAATCAGGCTGTTACACTGGTAGTTCTCGGGAGTGCCGAATGCTACATCGAGATTAACTCGTCTACTGCAACGTGCCTCATTTCCATAGATGATCCCTCGAAAGGTGGTGTCGCTTTGCTCGATACGAGATCTGTCGAATTGCATTTTTTCCAGGGTGTCCTCATAAATGAGGTTTAATCCGCTGCCACCGTCCATAAGAACCTTGTGAAGTTTGAATCCATCCACTATGGGATCAAGGACCAAGGCGGCAGGTGATCGGGCAGGGCGGGCCCTCGGCTCGTCTTCCTCGCCGAAGGTGATGGGTGTATCAGTTCATGAATTCGTCGCTGCCACCTGGTGGATTTCACCAAGCTCTCGAAGGGCGCTCTTCCTCTGATTTTCTGAGAAAAACGTCTCGTAGATCATTAGGATCTCAGCATTGTCATCCAGGGGCATTGTTGAACGTCTGCTTGAGGGTGAGCCTCCAAGGATAGTCTCTCCACTCTTACAACTTGCCTAACCACCTATCAAGCTGGAAGGCTATGAGTTGGGTTTGTATTCAACAAGACAGAGTGTATGGGGCATGGTTTGTCTAGTAGTTCATCGAGGAACGTTCTGGATCTTGTATGGGGTTTCTTCTTTTTCTTGATCGACTCATATTCAGCTGACCGGTGTGGGGGCACGCGCTTCGCCCAAGCTCTTCTAGGTTCACCGGCATGGATTGACTCCTTTTGCACTTGCTGAGCCTGCCAGGCGCTTTCCATAGGGCAGTACTTGCGTACCAGATCTAATAGCTCGGCGAAGAACATGACGGCGGGCAAGGGCGTTTAGGATGCCTTCGTGTCAGTAGTTATGCTAGAAGGTCGCTAGAATTTTCTGACTGCCACAGTCCGCTATGTTGTCCTTAACAAGGAGGAATCTAGTCCAGAATTGCCGGACCGTTTCTCCAGGATTTCGTTTTACATACATTAGATCCCACTTGTTGGGCAGCCCTGAGTTTCTTGGAGAGTACTCGACATGGAGGGTGGGTGGGGAAAAACTTTGTATCCCAGGGTGCAAGTCCGGAGTTTTTGCAGCGGTGTCCCGCGTCATCGTGGAATCCGACGCGTCGAGCTCAGGATCCGGATTATCAACCAGGCACAGTTGGATGGACTCGAGGTCGTGTGCCAGATCGGAGCTCGACTTTGGACTCTTTCCGAGGCGGAGGTTGGATTCCGAACTAGGCGACAGAACTTGATGACTGGAGACTTGCACCCAATGTTCTTAGATCTGGAGGTCGCACGGGTGAGTCTTCAACCAAGTCCTTGATGGTATCGATCAAGTGAGTGATAGGTGGGACATAAATTTCCCTGTCATCGGGTTTATGCCCGATTTGATCATAAACCGAGGACCGGCTGTCAGTAATCCCCATGGCTTGGCTCCGGTCTAGTAAGTCGTTTAATAGCGAAAGATCTGCCGGGTCCATATTCCTAGAGTACGTGGTGTCGATTCGCAGTATTGCCGCTCCGGGGGTGTTCGATATCGCGCTGGGGTAATGTTCGGCCGAGGTTGGCTCCAGGCCATCGAGGGTGGAGACTGGATCCGCGCTTAAGGCCGGATCTGAGGTGGCGGCCGCCCCACTGGCGCTCGGCACATCGCGCCCGAAGTTAAAGCCTCGGGGTTTGTGGGCTCTTTAGGTGAAGCTGAGAACTGTTGACCCACAAATATATGGGATCAATTGTTGCCTTTTCGATAAGTAAGACTGTCGAACCCAACGATGAGCAGAAGGAAATGAGAAGTGGTTTTCGGCAAGGTAATGCCTGCAAGTGCTAAAATTGTAAGTAGCAGAGTAGTTTGATAGTAAGATAATTTGTAACAAGCAAGTAATGGTAACGATAACAAAAGTGCAGCAAGGTAGACCAATCCTTTTGTGGCAAAGGATATGCCAAAACAGTCTCTTATAATTAGCAAAGCGTTCTTGAGGGTACACAGGAATTTCATCTAGTCACTTTCATCATGTTGATTCGATTCATGTTCGCTACTTTGATAATTTGATATGTGGGTGGACCGGTGCTTAGGTGATGTTCTTACTTGAACAAACCTCCTACTTATGATTAACCCCTGGCAAGCATCCGCAACTACGAGAAAAGTATTAAGAATAAATTCTAATCATAGCATTAAACTTCTGGATCCAATCGGTCCCTTGCGGAATAGCGCATAAACTAGGGTTTAAGCTTTTGTCACTCTCGCAACCCATCATCTAATAACTACTCCACAATGCATTACCTTAGGCCCAAATATGGTGAAGTGTCATGTAGTCGACGTTCACATGACCCCACTAAGGGAATCACAACATACATACTATCAAAATATCAAACACATATCAAGTTCACATGATTACCTGCAACACGATTTCTCCCGCGACCTCAAGAACAAAAGTAACTACTCACAAATGATAATCATGCTCAAGATCAGAGGGGTATTAAATAGCATATGGGATCTGAACATATAATCTTCCACCAAATAAACCATATAGTAATCAACTACAAGATGTAATCAACACTATTAGTCACTCACAAGCACTAATCTATAGTTCCGGTACAAAGATTGAACACAAAAGATGAACTAGGGCTTGAGAGGAGATGGTGCTGTTGAAGATGTTGATGGATATTGCCCTTCCCAAGATGGGAGAGTTGTTGGTGATGATGATGACGATGACTTCCCCCTCCGGAGGGAAGTCCCCCCCGGCGGAATCGCTCCGCCGGAGGGCAAAAGTGCCCCTGCCGAAGTTCCGCCTTGAGACAGTGGTGCTCCGTCCCGAAAGTACTCTCCTTATTTTTTTCTAGGTTAAAATGACTTATATACCAGAAGATGGGCACCGGAGGTGGGCCGAGGGGTGCACAACCCACCAGGGCGCGTCTGGACTCCCTGGCGTACCCAGGTGGGTTGTGCCCACCTGGTGGGCCCCCTCTGGTACTTATTGGCTCCAATATTCCTCATATATTCCATAAAACATATCCGTAAAGTTTCAACTTGTTTGGAGTTGTGCAGACTAGGTGGCCTGACGTAGCTTTTCCAGGTCCAGATTTCCAGCTGCCGGAATTCTCCCTCTTTGTGTGTACCTTGCATATTATGAGAGAAAAGGAATTAGAATTACTCCAAAAAGCATTATTGTGAATAAAAACATCATAAATAACAGTAGGAAAACATGATGCAAAATGGACGTATCAAGAACCTTGTCAGAATAAGATCTCCCCGGGAGTCGGCGACAAACTCTAGGTTTCCGAACGTGATCTCCTGGTCGAGCACAAAGCTACCGACCGTGCCGAGGTGGCCGGTCGGACCTGCGTGTAGCATGATGCTGCCGAACGCGAAAAGCTGCCCGGGAATGAAAACGTCCCTGTTGCAGATGTCACCGCTAATGACTAAGCGAGCCATCAATCCTTCGACGATTCCACAGCGGAACTCTCAATGAAAGCACCAATGTCGGTGTCAAAACCGGTAGATCTTGGGTAGAGTGGCCCGAGCTGTGGATCTTGGATCCATGGGTAACAAGGGGCGTAGAGACAATGTTTACCCAGCTTCGGGCCCTCTCGAAGAGGTAAAACCCTACGTCCTGCTTGATTCTATTGATGTGTTTGTATGATGATTACAAAGTTGATCTACCGCAAGATCGGATGAACTAAACCATAGATGAGTAGGATGATGGTTCTAGCCTCTACGGACTAAACCCTCTAGTTTATATAGACACCAGGGGTACCTAGGGTTACATATGTCAGTTACCAACAAGGGATAAACACGCAAGTCATGTTAAGAAAGACTTGGAGGATACGTCAAGTCTCTGGAGGTTTCCTTCTGAAGCACGAGATCGTCTGAACTCCGGTCTTCTCCTGACGAACAACAAGCGGCCCACTAGTCCGGCCCACGAGAAACAGACCGGCAGCCCAAGGACCCCTTAGTCCAGGATGCCCTCAGCCCGGGAGAAAGGAGGCACAAAGGAAAGGTAGCAAGGGATTCGGAGGGTGGCATCACAATGGAGCATCGCTGGAGTGGCTGTCGGTTGCAGCAGCGACGACGCGAGGAAGGAGGCCATGAATCGGGAGGCGTGGGTGCGAGAAGCTCTGCTCCTCTCTCTCCCCATCTCTCTCTCTATGTCTCTCTCTTTCTGACGGCAAATTGAGGAAGAGGGAATCGGGTCAACGGGAGACGGGGATCAAGCAGAGTTCTCCCTTGCAACTAAGGTTAAGAAGAGAGGGTGGTTGGGCCTCTGTGCAAATGGGTCGGCCTGCTGGGCTGCCCTCTCTCTTCCTTCTCTTTTACTTCCTTTATCTTTATCTCCACGAGGAATAAACAAAATTTTTAAGAAAAGAAAGAGAGGGTTAGGGAAAGAATTTGAGCAAGAGGTTAAATTTCCTGGACTCGCAAAAAATGTGTTGCTCTAAGGAAAATAGGAGTGGGCATGATTGCAAGATTTAAATCCAAATGGTTTGAACTAGGACAAGGTTTTATGAGTGCCTTGATTAATGGGGAAAGAATTATTAACAAGGTTTGGAGGTGAAACTTGAAGTAGAAAAGACATGAGAATTTAATTTCAAGTGTGTTTATGAGTGATTCCAAAATAATGGAACATTTTCTAGTAGCTCCCTAAAATATTGGGAGGATATGTTATAAAGAGAAATCACCATGTAAATTCCCTCAACTTAAATGAATCGAAGATACATGCAATTTATTTATTTGAGTTGCAAAATTAAATGACATGATGGTATGATACAATGCAAAAGATGCCATGATGAATGCAACAAACAAATAAATAACGGGGCTAAGACGAAAATAAATGATCTCAAAATATGGAAGCCTTACTTGTGTAAGAGTGAGAATCGAAAAGATCCGGTACCAATTGTGCTATGTCCATAATATCATATTGGGTGATCATTGATCCGTCTCCAACATTGGAAAAAGGTTGGTCTAGTTCTTTCCTTTGTTGCACTCACATTTGCTCGAGTCTTGTGATGGATAGGCAAAGCACATCATCTCCAGTCTTCGACGACAATGACATCGCGAACAACTACGTCACCAACACTCACACCATCGAACTACAACAATCAATGCAAGGTGCGCAATCTTTCTTCCGAGAGCGCATCAAGAACCTTCCCATGGACATCCATCACTCCAAAGCAAGGAAAAGGGACTACATCGACAACAAGTTGGACAAGCTAAAGGATAAACTACGAGACATGTTGGCAACTACAAGTCTTCTGCCCCTTCGTCATCTTCAAGGCATCGGCGAGCAAGTCTATCATCTTTGGCACCCATGCGATGCAAGTGGTATTCGTCCACATTCACATCTCCATGACGAACACCATCACATTCATCATCCACATCGTCACGAAGGGCAAGTCAACTACAAGCAACACCTGCGCGACGACAACGCACCCCATCGACTACAAGTTCAAGCACGGGAACGACACCATCAATATAAAGATGCTCGAGATGCAAAAACCTACAAGTCCCAACAAGATCGAGATCAAGCTACGACCAACCTTCATGATCACAAGAGAAGACTACGAGACGAGCACCAGCAATAGGAAGCTATGGCTACAACCACCGCTTCGGCATCTTCGCCAAGTGTTATCAAGGCATCTTCGCCTTTGGACATACGACATCTTCCCTACTTCCCCCGAGTGCGCCTGCGTCGACATCATCGATTCCCAGGTGACCACCTACAAGCGACGGTGACACTTCCATCTTCAGAAGCCCCTCAAGGAAGATGGGCGAGCATGGTACATTCGCTTTGGTCATGGAGGCAAGCTACAAGGTGACACATCATATGGGCCTCATAAAAGATGATGGCGATGAGACGGTCGAGCAAGGGCTATCCCCTTCGACCATAGCGGCGAGCACGAATCTCTTCAACAACATGAAGATGGCGCCCCAATGGGACACATACTCCGGGTTAAGCTACAAGACCATACATGAGATCTTCTCTTTGGTCTCGGAGGTGAGTGATGATTTTCCACATCCTATGGCATTCATCTTTGGAGGCGTTATGGATGAGGAGGTTGAGCATGGGACCACCCCTTCAACCAAGGCAATGATTGGAGTTGATCATGGAGACATGTGCACCTACATCTCTTTGGCACATATATATGATGAGATGGCCCAATTCTGATGTGAGGAGAGCCACCACCCCATGAGTGATATGAGTGACTCCATCATATGTGAAATTGAGCGAATTTCCTATGAGAGGATGAGTTTGACCACCACTAGCCCCACACAAGAAAACATGCATAACATCCTATTTGAGGTTGAGAGCCATTTGAGTGACTCCACCAACCATATGAGTGGGAGCATCCTAGCAAGAGTAAGTGAGCCACAACACTTAGTGGGTGAGGTAGTTGATAGGGCTTGTGAGGCCACTATGATTTCTGACGACTTAACGTCTACTTCGAGTGTGTTTTCTTCTTTGGTGCTAGATCTTCTACAAGGTGAAGCGTCAATCCTCGACGGGTCCATCCCTCCAATGGACAAACTGATTACCATGATGGACGATGATTCACCCCCCACATGGTACCATCGAGTTGATTAAGCTATTGACCAAGCGTCAGTTTTTGCCACCTCACCTACAACACATGAGCGGACCTCTAAAGGTAACATAGGTGATGGTACTACACTTGTCCCACTAGTGGACTATCTTGACAATGATTGCTTGCATGATGTTGATCACCTTATGGATTCACCACATACTATGTCTTCTACATGCTTAGATGCGCCACCTATTTATGATGAATATGATGATGAGCATGTCAATTTTCCTAGTTGTGATGCTATGTTCCATAGGACATCATGTGAAAATTCTATTGGTCACGTCATGTTTGACAATCCATCAAACTTGTCATATGCTATGAGTAAGATCTCCCATACTGCATCATTACAATCTCAACATAGTAACTATGCATGCCCCATTAAAATAAATCCCATTTTCACTTATGGCAGACATGATGAGATGATGGTTATTGGTATTTGCTTCTCTTGCGACGATATTGCTATGCTACCTTTGCAACATCTGTTCAGTTCATCCCATATGTCATGCCATGAAAATGATTGTACATCACATGATTCCATACATTGTGTGCACCATCCCATGAATAAATTTGCTACACATGAATATGGTGATGCGTTACACATGCCATGCCATGAGATTGGTTATAAATTGCATGAATGCATCCATTGTGTGCACAATATGCATACATTCATGACAATGCTCTAGATGCTTCAAGTGATGCATTACACATTTCTACTCTCTATTATGTTGTACATAACAACAAACCTTTCATGATGGATGACACGTTTGTATATCATGCATCTCATTTATTTAAGCATTGGATATTTTGTGCTAACCAACACATGCACGTGCGCATCATAATGGATGATGTGTACATATACCACACGCACACAATTTTTCCTTTGCCTTTGTTTCGTGTAGGTACTCAAGAATACTTGTCAACTTCACAATCCCATGAGTTGACAAAACGAGCTCAGCAATGATGATTTGGGATCCTATGGATTGTCCTTACCAACATTCCCTTCGCGCAAGGACTACATGCATTACTTTTACTTGGCTCTCACATGACTTTGGGCTATATACCATTTGTCACCTTATGCCCATTTTTCCATGATCACTTTGCATGTTATACCTCTTTCTATGCCTTTGCCATGCAATTGTGACCCTTGCTTGCATTTACCCATGATTCACCATTATACTACTTCTATGTGTATTTGCATGCTTGGTGGAGATCCTTGTTGCTATTACCATGTTTACCTTGTACCTTATGTTATTGTTGATTCTTATGTTGGGAGAGTCATGATGTTCCATTGCTATTTACATACGACTTCTTGCCAATACAATGGTGATACATTACTCATATCTTGTTTTCATGATTGTGATATGTCTTGTGCATCATGTATGCTTGCTATTTGCACACATGACATGATTGGCATGATTACCTCTAGTATGTTGCATCTTCGCACTAGTAGCTTGCATGACTTGTTTACTATGATCGCTTGCTTTATCGCATCACCCATGATACACAATTGCTCATTGCATTGGGTTGATGGCATATATGTTCATGCCTTTGACATGATTTATCTTGATGATTGTCTCATTTCTCCAATAGTTCAATCTCTCATATCCAGTTGTAGTGAGTGCAACAATACCATGCTTATTCATATTGGAGACTTGGACATCTTACTTGTGAAGCATGCTTGTTTGTTTGAGCCTAATGTCTTTGGTTGCACTCGCATCATATACTTCCATACCATGCCACACTACCTTGTCATTTCTTATGATAAGAATGATAAAAACACTTGTTGGGTACTTCACCACACGAATGATAAGTGTTGCATTTATGTTAACCTCATTTGTTTTTCCAAGTGTTTGTCATGTTCTTTCACTTTGAGGGATTCATTAGGTGGTTCCATCATGAGACATTTTGGGTATGTGACGGCGCACACGATGCGCGAGACCAACATTTTCGAGAAACTCCTAAAGATGAACTCCTTCCCATTGAGTCATCCTCAAATACACATATTGGATGGGCAGTACTTTCTTTAATGTTTGCTCCTTCTTTTCTACATGATACATCAATTGGATGGAGGCGCTACATTGGAGTTTCACCCTATGGACCTTCAAATTTAGGAGCGCTCGGAATTAGACCACCACTCTTGCCATGACATAGGGCGACGGTATCCCACGAAACTGTTGCCACATTGCACCAACACCCCCATATTTGTTGATGAGCATGCTAGATGGAAACATTCCTTCCATAAAAAAATTGCACTTTATGCATGGATTGACTTACATTATAATTGCCTTGTTGCATCTTGTATTTCCTCGTCACCCACGATCTATGAGCTTGTGCACTTTCTTAGCAAATATGTTGTGATCTTCCCAGATGCCATATTAATACATCATGATCACATTGCCCACCATCAATTGCATGATAACATAATCACATTGTGCACCAAATTCCATGTTCATGCTTTTGATAAACCGTCCCATTATGGCATCATTTTGCACAATGGTTGCATTAGTCACATTCACAACACCTTTTTGTGCACAATGAATGAGATTGCTCCCATGAATACTTTACATATCATTCTATATCATTTGTCTAAGCTTCATGCGCCTTGTCACAATCAATCTTATCAAACGAACTCATGCTTACTTGACGGACACCTTGTGTGCACTGACCATTCTATTTCCAAGTTTCCTTTGTGTTTGCTCTTTTTGCATGTATACCATTCCGGAGACACCTTGGAGTACTTGGATTGCGCCATGACACCCACTCTGTCCAACTACAATTCCATCTATGACTACCGTTTCCATGGTGATGAGGTTTACGATCCGAGGTCGGATCTTTCCCAAGGGGGGGGGGGGAGATGATGTGGAGCATCCTACATCCATCTCCATGTACACTAAAACTACTCCCCAAGCCCCGAGTGGACATACAACGAGACATCAAGTATATGCCATTAGACACAAGGTTGATCCTCTCCTAAATGCTTCCCCTTTCCATTCATGCGAGACAGGGGTGCTACCTAATGCAAAGACACTACATGTGCTCAAGAACCAAGGAGATGACCATGGAGATGCTTGAAGAATAGGACAAGTCCACATGGAAGCGGAGCGACAAGGGCCTCAAATGGAGTCGCCGCGAATCTACAGTGGTCGGACATCCGCCAGGAGCCCGAACATCTGCCACCACCAAGTAGAAGAGGACCACAAGAGAACATACGCTCGACGACTCTACAGCGGCCGGACATCCGGACGGCCCCTAGACATCCGGCGTCCAACGAACAACCGAACATTCGACGCTAGCCCAGATATCCGACCCCAGCTATGTAGAGAAGGAGATAATTGGCCAGATTCCCGGCCGGACATCCGGCGTCCTGTGTCGGGCCAGATATCCAGCATCCAGGCCGGACATCCGGCACTTGCGTGCACGCAGCCACAACCGAAGTGCCTTGTATCCTCTCTCTCTCTCTCAACCCCATCTCCTCCTAGACTATAAATAGACCACCCTCCTCTTGTTAGGGTTAGCAAGTAATAGCTCATTAGAGATAGATCTTTGCTCATCCACTTATCCCCTACTCCTATGGAGACCGAGACCTCCTAGGAGAAGATCCCGCAAGTGGATTCAAGACCCCTTTTGAGGGAAGATCCTCCAACCATTCAAGACCTCTTTCCTCACAGATTGGGATGAGCAAGTTACTGTGTATCCTCCCTTATTGACTTTGGATCTTGTATTCCCCCCTTTGTGTATGTGGGTTTAGCACATGTGTAATTGGATCTCATTGATTTGAGTATTTTCCTCTCTTCTGTTCATCGTGTTCTTCGGGAATTACCCTCCAATTCGTGGAAGATCGGCCATTAGGGTTCCACCCTACATCACCTTCTTCTTGGGCGCATGGCGATGAAGATGATGAAGAAGTTGACACATAGATTGCTGATTCAGGTTCACGCACACGACCCCTACCTAGCGCACAAAGTTGTCCTGTGTACGATGATCTATGGGACTGGCAAAGATCCCTTTGCAGTTCGGCTGTGAGGATCGACGGGATCAAAGAGCAAAACCAGCAATCAACACAAGTGTTTTACCCAGGTTTGGGCTGCTACGAAGTGTAAAACCCTACTCCTGCTTTGATTGTATTTGATGTGGGAGTTCAAGTACAAGGAGTGAAGCTTACCATCAAGGTGCGCAGGAATTGCAGCAATGCATGTAATTGAACAAAGTGTCGACATTTTTAAAGGTAGCCATGGGCCTCCTTTTATAGATGAAGGGGTCACCACAGTGGCAAAACAGTCTTTACACAAGGTAAATAGTGGCTACAGTGCCGAATATGTAACTCTGATGGGTTAGGACAGATGCATTAAATGCATCGTGAGGTGTCATGCTTGTGAGGCATTCTGGCAAGGGTTGTCTCTACTTTTGTGCCATTCGCCTAGCTACCTTTTATTATCTTGACACTCCTTTAGGACGGGTGTCGTTAAAGTTGTATCTTCGGCGGCGAGCTGATACATCGCAGACAGAGCTCACGAAACCACGTGCCCGGTCGGCACCTACTTGACAGGCAACTAGTGTGTCGCTGAGGTGGAGCGATGGACAAGTAGTGGAAGCTTACCGACATGGAGCTTGTCGGGTCTTCACTTGCTGTCAAGTAGCTTGCCGGCAACAATGTCTTGATCTTCAGTACTAAGCTAGTACTTCTCCATGACCTGTCTTGAGGTCTCCTTCATGGTTTTGTACATCAAGACATGAGGCTTGTTGTAGAGCTATCCTCCGGCAAGCCCTGCCATCGGGATGGCTTCCACTGCATGTGCACAAGTCAAGGTACTAAGGCACCCATGTCTTGGTACACCGACAATGGGGCTCTTCTATGCTTTTCTTGAAGTTGTAGAGCCGGTAGGCTGCATTATTCAACACCTTTGATACTGCAAAGGGTCCTTCCCATGAAGGGGCCAGCTTGTGTGGCTTGTTCTGATCCAGTCGAAGGACTACGTCACCTTTCTGAAAGGCGCGTCATCTCACTTGCCTCTCGTGGTATCGCCGTAGGTCCTGCTGGTAGGTAGTAGATCAGATGAGTGCCAACTTTCGTTCTTCCCCAAGGAGGTTGAGACCATCTTGACATGCTTCTTCAACTTCTGCCTCTGAATATAATTCCACTCGGGGGAATTGTGGAGGAAGTTACTCAGGAGAATAGCTTTCGCGCCGTACACCATGAAGAAAGGAGTGCAATTCGTGGATCGGTTAGGACTCGTCTGCAAGCCCTGAAGGACCGAAGGCAACTCGGTGACCCACGCTCTTGTAGCGTGCTCCAAGTCGCGCATGAGGCGTGGCTTCAGTCCTTGGAGGATCATTCCATTCGCCTGTTCTGCTTGTCCATCCGACCGCGTGTGAGCCATGAAGGCGTAATCGACCCGAGTGCCCTGAGTATAGCATAAATCCCGGAACTGGTCCGAGTCGAAGTTCGACCCGTTGTCGGTCATAATGCTATGGGGAACTCCAAATCTCAAGATTACCTCCTTGATGAACTTGATCGTTGTCACCGAGTCCAACTTCTTTATAGGTTTCACTTCCATCCACTTGGTGAATTTGTCGACTGCTACCAATAAATGGGTGAATCCGTTGGCCATAGTTTGAAGAGTTCCGATCATGTCAAGACCCCAAACAACAAACGACCAAGTGAGGGGGATAATATTCCGTGCGGATGCTGTTTTGTGTGACTAATTTGCATAGAACTGGCACCCCATACACTGCTCCACTATATCGCAGGTGACTTTCTTGGCTTAGGGCTAGTAAAAGCCTGCTCGAAATGCTTTGGCGACCAGCGTCCGAGAGGATGCATGGCGCCCACAGGTTCTTGAGTGGATCTCCTGCAGGATCTGTTGCCCTTCCTCTGGTGAAATGCAGTTGTCGGATCATGGGTTCCGGCAAAACCCTCAAGGTTCGAACACTGGGGTGCGCGCGGAGATTTCCTCCCTACCGATCTACGCCCTAGCTCTCGGTTTAGCCAGAGTATCCGTTCAGCCAAACTTCATAATGAGCTCTCGGTTTGATACCTACCTTGAAGGCTCAGATAGCTTGGTTTTCACTGACATTCTCCACTGTGTTGTGCAAACTGGTCCACCGTTGGATGTACTCTCGGTGAGTCGCGTTCTTCTTCTACAATGCTGCAACTCTGCCAATCCACCCGACCGTTTGTAAGTGTCCTCAAAGGTTTTCACAAACACTCATGCTAGGTCATACCAATAGTAAATGATGCCATGAGGTAGCCGATTGATGTAGGGCGGAAACCTAGATGAGATCTTTTCACACTTGGAGGGGGGAAAGAGAGCAAATCAAAGAGGAACGCAAAAGAAGTCTCACATAGACAAGATCCAATCACACATATGCTAAATACACATACACAAAGAGGAGATACAAGGCTCCAAATCCAACACAAGTAGGTGACAAAGGGTAGCTAGTTCATCCCAATCCTTGAAGGAGAGAGGTCTTGAATCCAAAGAGGATCTTCCCACAAGGGGGTCTTGAATCCACTAGGGGATCTTCTCACATGGAGGTCTTGATCTCCATGGGAGTGGTAGTGGATCATCAAAACTCAATCTCTAACATGAGCTATCACTTTGCTAACCCTAACTCAGAGCTACGAGGTGAGTACTTATAGTCCAAATGGGTAAGTTAGGGTTACATGGGTCGTTTCCCTTTCACTGCACGCACGCAGGCTGGTTGTGCCGGTCACCCGACCTATTGTACCACTAGGAGCTCAAGTAATGGTTCCTGGAGGTGTCCATAGAAGTAGGGATCAGTTGTACCGTGGGGGGACCGGTTGTATTGATTAGGCTGTAGCTGTGGGAACAATCGGGGTGGTACTGGTCTTGCATCGCTCGATTACAAAACGTGAAGCAGTAGTTGGGCGGTAGTGGACCGGTTGTACCGGTGGACCCATAGTTGACCGGTTGTACCGGTATTTCATGGCTGGGCACAATCATCTCCATGTACTTGGGGTCCATCTTGCTCCATTCCTTCTCCTTTGCTGATTCCTTCATACCTAATCACACAAAGTGTCTCCGTTTGAGGTAATAGCCATGTCTCAAATTGGTCGAAGGGAGAGTTAACCTCGGTTTTGATAGCCCTTGCAAGTGCTCTTGTCATTGGTCCACTTGGCACTCGGGGGAAACGAAGGTAGGTCCATGGGGATGACCGTGGGATGCTCCGCATCATCTCCCCCGGGAAAGATCCGACCTCGAATCAAAATTCTCATCACCATGGAGGGAGATAGGTCCTTAACATTGAAGATGTCGCTAACGTTGTACTTGTCGAGTGGAATGTCAATCTTGTATGCATTGTTGTTGGAGAGTGCGAGCACCTTGAAAGGTCCATGGGCTCGAGGTAGTAGCTTGGACTTGCGCTCATTGTGGAAGTCTTCTTTGTGTAGGTGTAGCCACACAAGATCTCTGGGGTTGAACACCATGCGGTGCTTCTTGACATTGAGCTTGGTCGCGAGTCACTGTACTTGGCGCTAGATGGTGTGTCGTGTATCTTCATGCACCTTCTTAAGGTAGCTTCCTCGTGCACTCGCGTCCATGTTGATACGCTCTTGTAGCGGTAGCGGTAGAATGTCCAATGGGGACAATGGGTTGAAGCCATAGATGACCTCGAAGAGAGACTTGCCGGTAGTAGAGTGTCTTGTTCGATTGTAGGCGTACATGGCGATGGGTAAGCATTCCTCCCACTCCTTGATGTTCTTCTTGATCATCACGCATATGAGAGTATATAGCGTCTAGTTGGTGACCTCCGTTTGGCCGTCGATTTGTAGAGGGTATGCCGATGAGAAGAGTAGCTTGATTTCGAGCTTGGTGCATCGTGTCTTCCAAAATTAGCTAAGGAACTTGACGTCGCGGTCCGATAGAATCGTCTTTGGCACTCCATGTAATCTCAAGTTTTTTCTACAAAAGAGACTATCGACATGTGAAGCATCATTTGCAAGGAATAAAGTGTGCCATCTTAGAGAAATGGTCCACGACGAGAAATACTGAATCTTTATAGTTTTGAGTTCGTGGCAAACCAAGCACACAATCCATACTAATGTCTTCCCATGGGTGATACAGAATAGGAAGTGGCATATAGAGACCATGGGATTTAGTGGTAGACTTAGCTTTGCGACATGCAGAACATCAGTTGGTGTATCATGAGACATCATGAACATCTTGGACCAAAAGTAGTTCTTAGAGAGTCTAGCGAATGTCTTATCGCGTCCAAAGTGTCCCATAAGTCCTCCACCATGAGCCTCTTGTAAAAGCAACAAACAAAGAGAAGACCCGGGGATACAAAGCTTGTTAGCTCGCATAAGATAATCATCCTTGATATAGTATCGCTCCCAAGATGGACGAGTTAAGCATTTGGCACAATGAATAGCAAATGAAGTAGCATGTGCATACAAGCCTTTAATGTGCTCAAATCCAATTACACTGAATTCAAGTTTAGTAACTAGCATGCAATTGCGGGAAAGAGCACCCGCTATGATATTCTCTTTGCCCTTGATATACTTGATAACATAAGGAAATGACTCAATGAACTCACTCCATTTTTCATGTTGCTTATTCAGTTTCGTTTGACCCTTAAGGTATTTAAGCGTCTCATGGTAATGTTCCCACACATTCAAGACTCGTACTAAAGCATATAACTCCTTGTCATAAATGGGATAGTTAAGTTGCGCTCTGGAACTTTTTTCGCTGAAGTATGCGATGGGGCGCTTCTCTTGCATCAACACGCCACCTATGCCATTACCACTAGCATCGCAATGCACTTCAAAAGTTCGCTCAAAATTAGGTAAGGCAAGTAATGGAGCATGTGTAAGAAAGTTCTTAAGGTCATGAAATGCGGTATCTTGGGAAGGTCTGTGTAAGTGCATCAAGTGCCCCCTTAGTGGTTTTGGAGTATTGAACACAAATAGGTTGAGGAACTAATGAGTTTGTGAGTATACATAGGAGACATAGTCCCAGAAGATTAGGTTTAACACATGGAAGACGACCCCTAAAAATCAATTTCTTCAAGTGAAGAATTTGATGATGAAATTGGTACGACCTTTGAAGAAATTGATGTGAAGACTTTCAAGCTTGAAGACTTTTGTTTTCGTAGTTTCTCTTCTTCTTATTTGAGTCATAGGAAAAACCGCACTGTTAAAGGGGGTCTAGGTGAAATATATTTGACATTTCCAAAGTGATGCTCAAACCTATAAACAAAAGCCGCTTCAAGTGAAGCCTTTGGAAATCTCCAGTACAGTTGACGCAATTGCTAGCGAGAGTGACGGAGTTCATCTGGACGCAGACAAATTTGTTCACGTTGAGGAGTTAGGATTTCGCCAGTGCGATCTGCCTAAAAGTGAGGAAATTGAGTGCCCTGACAAAATTGAGAGTTCAAATTCTGACCGTTGCTGGGCCGCGTGCCAGCCGTCGAGTGGATCCTTATCCTAACAATGGTTGAATAAGAGAAGGGAATTTATGACAATTCATATCCGGTTGCCCTAGCTATAAATAGCCGCCCCCACAACCACTTGGTGGTTGGCTGCTCCGAGAGAAATTGACACTTGTCATAAGAGAGCAACCCATCCTCTGACAATTTTGAGAGAATCCTAAGTGAGGAAAAACCCAGAGCCAAAGTGATTGAGGATCACTGAAGAGATTAATCTGTGTGATCCGGCGCCTATTACCTTTGAAGACTATCATTCTTCCAGACGGTTAGGTGTCATGTTCTGAGTACACCAAGAGTCATTGCAGTGTTCCGGTGAACAAGTCTGTGATGGTTTTGGAAGTCTACCTTGAAGACTTACCATGAGTGATTGGACAAGATCTGCGGGTCTTAGTTCAAGAGGAATACGGTGAGGACTGTGTGTCCTGTGAGTTGTGACTCAGCCGCCTCAACCAGACGTATAGTTGATACAGCAACTGGAACTGGTCTACCAAATTCCATTCTTTTAATTGAGCCAACCTGGTTTCAAATTTCTCAACTCTCTCTTACATTATTCCGCTGTTGAATTTGTGATCTATGATTAGACGATTTTGAACTGAAGAATTTCATCACGCTATCTTCTATTTCCTCAGTCCATATTCTTCATGCTTGTATGATTGCATGTTCTTCACACTTACGTATCCTGATTGCATGTACTCTGATTCTGTGATGACTTAGTTTCCCTCGTGTTTCTATTTCTTCACTCTAATCTTCGTCAAATTCTTCAGAGTTTGACGAATTTCTAAAAATCTCCCATTCACCCCCATGATGCGGAGCATCCTACAGTCATCCCCATGGACCCACCTTCACCTCCTACGACACCACATGGACCAATGACTCCAGCTCGAGCAAGGGCTATCGAAACTAAGGTGAACTCACTCCTCTCCGAACTAACACATTAAACATGTGAGACATGGCTACTACCTCAAGAGGAGACCCTATCTATGATCAGGTACTTAGAGGAAGGCCACGAAACAACTACATCCAATGGGCAAGGTGGCGAGAACACCAAGTACAAGGATCTAGTGGAAGAGCTGCCGGAGTCTACAACCTCCGTACGACCAGACAACGCTGGATGTCCGATGCCTGGAATGCCAACCAGCCCAAGGACCCAACCAACGAGTGCTACCGTGGCCGGACGACCTTAAGCCTCCATACGTCTGACACCTCCCAGCATCCGAAAGACCGTCAAGATCTGGACGTCCGACACTTCCCAGCGTGCGGACGACCCAGCTCGTCCGGAAATCTGGCATCTCCATCACATAGCCCAAAAGATGGAAATCCAAAGCCCTCCGGATGACCGTCAACTAATTTGACCGTGCTACACCCGAGCCAAATTGCCGGAAGTCCGGACATCCAGACCCTCGCGAGCCTCCGGACGTCCGTAACCCTCCGGACGTCCGATGCGTGTGTGCGCACAGTGACTAGGGCCGAGGCCCATGCACCCCTTCGCCCCTCTAGACTATATATACTACTCCACCTCCA
The DNA here is from genome assembly GCF_002575655.3 of Aegilops tauschii subsp. strangulata. NCBI lineage: Eukaryota > Viridiplantae > Streptophyta > Magnoliopsida > Poales > Poaceae > Aegilops > Aegilops tauschii. The sequence goes on from NC_053038.3 coordinate 250,341,213, forward strand.
CCATTTTAGGGTTAGCATTGGTTTAGCTCATTTTTGAGATAGAGCTTTGCTCATCCAATTGATACACTACTCCATTGCAGACCGAGGCCTCCTGGGAGAAGATCCCCCAAGTGGATTCAAGACCCCTCTTGTGGGAAGATCCCCTAGTTAATTCAAGATCTCCTTCTAGGATATGAACTAGTTACTCTTGTATCCCCCTTTGTTGGATTTGAATCATGTATTCTCCCTTTGTGTTTATGGATCTAGCACATGTGTGATCATTTCTCGTTGATTTGAGTGTTTCCTCTTCTTCCCCCCCCCCTTGTGTTCGTCCTCCAAATCGAGAAAGATGGGCCTTAGGGTTCCACCCTACATCATCTTGGTATCATGAGCCAAGGTTGATCACGAATTTGGAGTCCCTACCCCCAATTTTAGCCTAATTTTGTATGATTTTGTCCCCAATTTCGAAAATTCCCACACAAATAGCCTCCTAATTGTTTTTGTGATTTGTTGGTTTCATGAATTTTTGTTGGATTTGATCCATGGATTTGCTTTGCCATGAGTGGATCTAGCTTTTCCTCATCCTTCCCATCATTTCCATCTACAAAATTCATCCAATTTTGACCAAAATTTTCTTCTTCCCCATGAACCCTAGAGTTGATCCCACTGCCTGAAATCGCCTAGGCTCCGGACGTCCGACCACCGCCGGTTGTCCGACCCCCGGACGTTCGACCACCCCCCGGTCGTCCAACCAAACTTGATGAAACTGAATTTTCACCCGAAAATTTTCAGCCACCGCCCACACATACGCATTGCCATTTCCAGTAACCCATCATTGCAATTCCCGCATAGCCATACCACCACCGCTTTCCGCAACCACCACCATAGCTTATCCGCTACATCTGATTTTGACACATTTTTCTTTTGAGAATTTTAGTTGAGGTTCTCCATTTCCTAAGGTGTTTCAGCTAACTAGGAACAATTCGACATCGACAAGACCGGCACTCATCCTTGCTGCGGACTTGACATCGACAATGACCACTACTCCTTTTTGACACCATCAGCCGTAAGCAAGGACAATAACCTTGACGACACCTTTGTGTACTCCCTTGCCTTTGCATTGATAACCCCATAGCCCATTTTTGCATCACTTTCCTATCGATACTAGCCATTGAGTATTGCCAGCAATGTCAATTGTGCGCATTAGTGATCATAGCTCCCATTGCATACATACCATATCATCTAGGTACAAGCATCGTGGTATCATCTCTTGTGTCAGAAGTTTGTCACCACATATATACAATTGCTATCTTGGTTCATGAGGTTCGCATAAGAGGACAAAGAAAGAGCTCAAAAGATAATGAGCTAACCAGCTTTAAGCAAAAGAGAAAGATAAGCAAAGAGCTTTTAAGCAAGAACCATAACATCGTACTACATTAAGATTGTCATATTCGATCATCTTGGATCATATCACCGAAACATCATACATATAGCATACTTGGCCTAGAAGTCGTTGCATTTTTTCTTTGTAGGTCATGCACAAGTACCGTATCCGCCTATTGACCAAACGTGCTATCTTATCTCTAGCGTTGTGCAACAAGAGCATTTTCCGTGGATTCCACATTTTGATCTCATTCCTTGGTTGCGCGACCCCATTTATCTATCCGTGCATATGTTTACGTGTGCCACATATTGCTATTGATCTACTTATTGCATTTGCGAATTTGAGAATCTTTTGTAAGATTATTGAGTCTTGCTAACAACTGCTTAAATTTTGTGCCACCATCCTAACCAAGCTCCACCAAATCTTTACTTGTGTAGGTGTGAGAATCGACAAGATCCGGTACCAATTGTGCTATTTCCTTGTTACACTATTGAGGGATCATTGATCCATTTTCAACATCGGATGAGGTACATTTGGTCTAGTTCTTTCCTTTCTTCCAATCACATACTTGCTTGAGATGATGTATAGGCCAACTACTACTTCGAATCCACTCTTCATCGAGCAAGAAGAGGACCCGAACAACTACGTCACCAAGAACCACCTATTCGGCATGCAAAGAGCTTTGCATCAAGAGAAAGAAGCGTTGAGCGACCGCATTGACCTATTCGCCACCAACTTGCGACAATCAGAGCAACGTACAAGAGACTACTCCGACCACAAGCTCTCCACACAAATGAAGGAGATTGATGAATCGATATCTACTGAAAAGGTGGAGAACGATGCAATAATGGAGGAGATTCATGCCTTGTTGGTCAACCGTTCTTCTACATCTTCATCATATTCAAGACGGTGCCATTCAAGCTGACATTCCGCGTACACGTCTTCAAACGCAAGTCCACCACGAGCCCGTCCACAACGTCGCCAAGACCATGAAGATCATCAAGCTCCACAAAACCCATTTCATGGCAAAGGGTTGCAAGACTGCAACTGGGAACGTGAATGACTACTTCGCCAAGCTAATGATCGTCTAGTCCAAGAGCAAGCTCCAATACACCAAGATGAACAAGTACATCAAGATGGTGATGCCCTTCGACAAGAGGAACACCTTCATGAGGAACAAATCCTTGAAGCACAATGTGCCCTCAATGAATCAACCCAAGCTGTCCGTGCACGCAACCGGGAACAAGACAAGGCCATCCGCCGAGAGCGCCAAGAAGAATCCGCACATCTTGAGGAGCGCCAAGAAATGAGGAACCGTGCAAGAATTCCACGACCTCAACCACAAAACAATCAATAGGAGCATAGGATCAAGAGGCTCAAGATCCTCCACCATGGCAAGAGGGTCACCCCCTTCGACAACAACGAAATGACGAGCAATGCTATGGCAAGCTGAAGTTCACCATGCCTAAGTTCGCCAGAAGCAACGATCCTGAAGACTACCTTTCATGGGCATTGAAAGTTGACAAGATATTTCACTTGCACGACTATGAAGAAGAAAAGAAGATCACCATGGCATCTCTTGAGATCCAAGACTATGTCCTCATTTGGTGGGAGCAAGTCACTGAGCGTCTAGAAGCAAGAGGTGATACACCCATCACAACATGGAACCAAATGAAGGATGTCATGCGAGCGCGCTTTGTACCCATATACTATAGTCGCGACCTCTTCAAGAAATTGCAACTCCTCAAGTAAGGCACCAAGTCCATTGAAGAGTACTACAAGGAAATGGAGATTTCCAGGATTCGAGCAAATGTCACGGAAGATGAGGAGTAAACCATGTGATGCGGAGCATCCTATGGTCATCCCCGTGGACCTACCATCGTCTCACCAAGTGCCAAGAGGACCTATGACACGAGCACGAGCTAGAGCCCTCGAGACCGAGGTGACTTCCTTCCTTAGTGATATCACATATGATCCACTCGAGACATGGCTACTACCTAAGTCCGGAATGTTGTGCATGATTAGGTACCAAGAGGACCCTACCGAAGATGCACGTGAAGATGGACACGTATCCAAGTTCATGGATGAAGAGAACCAACGGAAGAAGCCAAGAGGAGTTCCTAGGACCCGAACATCCAGCCATGACCCCGGACATCCGGCCCATGGAGGTGTCGCCTGCAGCAACGGACCAGCGGCCAAGTCTACAGGGCCCACACATCCGGCCCCACCCCGGACATCCGGCACGATAGCCTGGACATCAGGCCCCTGCCCGGAAATCCGGCGCCCATCACAGAACACACCCGAAGCTGAACCACATCAGCCCGGACATCCGGCTCTTCCCGAGCCGCCGGACATCCGGACCCCGCCTATCCAGAGAGCATCAAGGCCAACCCCTTCCGCCTGGACATCCGGCGCAAGCCCGGACATCCGGCACCTCGTGAAGGCCCGGACATCCGGCCTCCCCTGTCTGCGCACAGTGTAAGGGCCCGAGGCCCATGTACCCCTTCGCCCACCTAGACTATATATACTCCTCCTCCTCCCTCTTTCTAGGGTTAGCGTTGTGATAGCTCATATGTGAGATAGAGCTTCGCTCATCCATCCGGATCTACTCCACCGCGAGGGACCGACACCTCTTCGGAGAAGATCCACCTTGGATTCAAGACCCCTTCATGGGAAGACCCCTCAAGACCTCCTCACAGAGATGAACTAGCTACCACTTGTATCGTCCTTTGTTGGATTCAGATCATGTATCTCTTTGTGTTTTGAGGATCTAGCATATGCGTGGCCAAATCTTGTTGGTTTGAGTGATTCTCTCGTGTTTTCCCTCGTGTTTCCCCTCGTGTTCTTCATGTTCCTCGTTGGGATCCACTCCTTTCATGAAAGATCGGCCATCTAGGGTTCCACCCTACATCATCTTGGTATCAAAGCCACGTTGATCACGATTTCGGAGCCCCCCTCCTTGTTTTGTAGCCTTGTTTTGTCGATTTTGTCCCTAATTCGAAAATTCCACACAAAAAATAGCCCCCAATTTTTTTTCTAATTTGTTTGTGTGATGAAGTTTTGTTGGATTTGATCCGCGGATTTTGTGTATTGCAGGTAGATCTAGCTTTCCCACATCTTTTCCACAATTTCCATCCACAAAATCCCCCGAATTTTGTCCCGAATTTGCCTCTTCCACGCGGAGTTCATCGAGTTCATCCATGGATCTAGAGCCCGGACATCCGGCCTCCCTAGACATCCGGCCCGCAAGCCCAGAAATCCGGCCCCTGACAGCATCACTTCCTTCCACCGCTTCGTTTTCCACCTAACTTTCGCCAAATTTTGATCCGGTGCCCACTTACACTCCCGCATACCACCATCCCTTCCGCATAGCACCACCGCTTTCCACAAACAACAATTCCGACAATTTTGACACATTTTGCTTTGATAATTTGAGTTGCGGTTCCCGTGTCCTATTGTGTTTCGGCTATTTAGGTACGGTTCAACATCAACATCACCGCCGCTCATCTTCGCCATGGACTCGTCATCAACAACGACCACTCCACCATTTTGACACCATACTGTAAGCAACAACGGTAACCTCATCTTGGTATCGTGATATCATTGTACATTCTTGCCTTTGCATTGATAACCACCATAGCCCAATTTTGCGCATCTTACCCATCGAGACTAGCCTTTGAGTATTGTCGACAAATGTCACTTGTGCACATTAGTGGTCATACTTCCCATAGCATACATACCATACCATCATGGTGCATATCTTGGTATCATCTCTTGTGTCACAAGGTTGTAATCGCATATACACAATTGCTATCTTTGTTCGTGAAGTTTTGCATGAGAAAAGAGCTCAAACGACAAAGAGCCAAACAAGCTTTTAAGCAAAAGGGAAAGATAAGCAAAGAGCTTATAAGCAAGAACCATAGCATCATACTACATTAAGATTGTCATACTCAATCATCTTGGATCATATCATCGGAATACCATACATATAGCATACTTGGGATAGAAGTCTTTGCATTTTTGCTTACTAGTTTGTGCACAAGTTTCATATCCGCCTATTGTGCAATCGTGCTAGCGTCTCTCTAGTGTTGTGCAACAAGAGCATTGTCGTGGATTTCACATTTTGGCCCATCCCTTGGTTGCACGACCCCACTTATCTTTTTGTGTGTGTGTTTCCGTGTACCTTATCTTGCTATTGGTCTACTTGTTGCATTTCCAAATTTGCAAATATCTTCCAACATTATTGAGGCTCACTAACAATCGCATCAAATTTTGTGCCACCATCCTAACCAAGCTCCACCATACGCTTTTATTTGTGTAGGTGTGAGAAACCGACAAGAATTGGTACCAATTATGTTATTTCCTTATTACATATTTGAGTGATCATTGATCCATCTTCAACATCGGTCAAGGTACATTTGGTATAAGTTATTCTCTTTCCACCACTCACATATTTTGCTTGGATTGATGGATAGGCCAAGTACTTCTACCAACCCACTCTTCATCGAGCAAGACGATGACATGTCCTCCTACGTCACAAAGAGCCACCTCTTTGGTGCACAACGAGCTTTGATCAAGAGCAACAAGCAATGAGCGACTGCATCGACCATCTCGCCACCGACTTGCTACTATCCGAGCAACGTACAAGAGACTACTTCGACAACAAGCTCGATGAACACAAACAAGAGAATGACGCAAGAATGGACGAGATTCGTGCCTTGTTGGTCAACCGCTCTTCTACCACTTCGTCCTACTCAAGACGGAGCCGCTCGAGTCGACACTCTGACGACACTATCTCCGGCTCAAGTACTCCTACAACGAACACTCTTCGTTGTGCCGCGCATCAAGATCATCAAGCAAACCGCAATGCTCTACATGACAACGACTCTCAAGAGCAAGCTCATGCGCAATAACATCGTCACCGTCAAAACCAAGCTACTTTCATGCAAGCACAAGAACGGCAACGTCTACGCCAACAACAAGAGGAAGAGCGTGTGCGACAACACCAAGATGCACAAGATGCCGAGGCACAACGCCAAGAACAACAACTACGTGAAGCTCAAGCACTTGAGGCGCAATGTGCCCTCCGAGATTCAAGTCGAGCCGTAGCCACGTGCAACTGACAAGCTCGTGAGCAACAAGAAGCGCTTTGTGATGAAGTTGAAGAACGAATATATCAAGCTCGCGTGAATCGTCATGCTCGACAAGCTCCTCCACAAGATCGACAAGAACATCAAGTTCACCAAGAGCAAGACAACAATGGTAATCCTCCAAGACAAGAACAAGTTGACGGAGATAATCCTCCTCGTCAAGGACGTCATCATCCTCGACCCCAACACAATGAAGAGAAACGCTACGGCAAGCTAAAGTTCACCTTGCCCAATTTTTCCGTAAGCAATGATCCCGAAGAGTACCTTTCATGGGCATTGAAGGTTGAAAAAATCTTCCGCTTGCACAACTATGAAGAAGAGAAGAAGATTGAGATGGCATCCCTTGAGTTCCAAGATTACGTCCTCATTTGGTGGGAACAAGTCATTGAGCTCCGAGCGGCAAGAGGTGAATCACCCATCACAACTTGGGCACAAATGAAGGATGTCATGAGAGCACATTTCGTGCCTACCTACAACAACCGCGACCTCTTCAAGAAACTCCAACTCCTCAAGCAAGGAACCAAGAGTGTTGAAGAATACTACAAGGAAATGGAGATTGCCATGATACTAGCCATTGTCACAAAAGATGATGAGCAAACTATGGCCCATTTCTTGAATGGACTCAATCATCCTATCAAGAATATAGCCGACTTCCAACCATACTCGAACCGCATCGAGCTAGTGCATCAAGCTACCAAAACGGAACGCCAAGTGCAAGATGACTTCAAGTACGCCAAGTTCTCATCCAAGTCCTATAGTTTCTCCAACAACCAAGCTTCAACGACTCCAACACCCTCTACCTCAACCAAGCCATCTACAAGCAACAGCGACAAGTCAAGTTACAAGAAAACGTCGACAACCTCAAGTTGTCCTCCTACTTCAAGCAACTTCAAGCCAAGAGCTTTATCATCATCTACCCCAGCCAATGAGACCATCAAGACAAGTTCCTTCAAATGCTTCACATGTGGCGGCCGAGGCCACAAGTCCTTTGAGTGTACAAACAAGCGCACCATGATACTCAACGACGACGGAACCTATGACTCCATGAGTGAAGGAGAAATGGAAGCCCTTGAGCAAGTGGCCATGCACCGGCAAGTGAACGACGACGAAGATGATCAAGTCTTTTGTGACAAAGATTCGAGCCCCGCTCTCGTTTTCTCCAAGGTCTTGACTCTTCAACATCAACAAGAAGAAGACCGAAGATGCCATATCTTCCACACCAAGGCCGACATCAATGGACGGTCCGTCAAGGTCATCATCGATGGAGGGAGTTGCCATAACTTAGCAAGTGAAGAACTATGCTCCAAGCTCCAATTTGTCAAGATGAGGCATCCGCACCCCTACAAGGTTCAATGGCTAAGCGACCCTGACACTATCCAAGTCGAGCATAGGGTACAAGTTTCCTTCAAGATCGGAGCTTACGAAGACACTTTGGAGTGTGATGTCGTTCCGGTGTCCGTTTGCCACCTCCTTCTTGGACGGCCATGGAAATTTGACCAAGGCGTCATCCACAACGGGCATACAAATCACTATAGATTCAAGATGAAAGGAAAGGAGTACATGCTACGACCTATATCTCCAAGTCAAGTGATCGCCGACAAGCAAGCCACCCATCGTGGAGAGAATAGTGAGAGAGTGAACCACCAAAAAGAGAGTGAGCGCCACAAGCCCAAATTGAGTGCCTTCACGATGAGCAACAAGAAGAACTTAGTCCTATTTGCCACTAAACGTGAGACGAGAGAAGTGTGTGAGAACCCATCAAGTGTGATGCACTATGTCCTTTTGTGCAAGGATGAGGCACCAAAAATTAACAACTCTCACAATCTACCTTTAGTGTTATCTTCTCTATTGCAGGAATTCCAAGACGTTTTCCCCGACGAGCTACCTCTGGGTCTACCTCCTCTATGAGGCATCGAGCACCGAATCGACCTCATCCCCGGAGCACCCCTTCCAAACAAGGCTCCCTACCGCGTCAATCCCGAGGAAACTAAGGAGATCCAACGACAAGTACGACAACTCATCGACAACGGCCATGTACGAGAGAGTTTGACCCCTTGTGCCATCTCGGTAATCCTTGTTCCCAAGAAAGATGGTACATTTCGCATGTGTTCTGATTGTCGTCCTATTACTGCTATTACCGTGCGTTATCGTTTCCCTATTGCACGCCTAGATGATATGCTTGATAGTGGATCCACCATTTTCTCTAAAATTGACCTTAAAAGTGGCTACTATAAAATATGCATCAAGAAGGTGATGAATGGAAAACCGCATTCAAGACCAAGTTTGGCTTAGATGAATGGCTTGTTATGCCAATGGGTTTATCCGAAGCACCCGGTACCTTCATGCGACTCATGCATTTTGTTCTTCGACCCTATATTGGTGTATTTGTTGTGGTCTACATTGATGACATTCTTGTGTTTCGAAAATCTCTCAAAGATCATGTCACCCATCTTCGGACCGTATTGCAAACCCTCAAGAAAGAGCGCCTTTATGCTAATATGGACAAATGCCTTTTTAGTGTTGATAAGCTTGTTTTCTTGGGTTTTGTTGTGTCTTCTAAGGGTGTTCATGTTGATGAATCTAAGATCAATGCTATTGAAACTTGGCCCCAACCAACCAACTTGCAACAAGTGCGTAGCTTCCTTGGTTTAGCCGGTTTGTACCATAGATTTGTAAAGCATTTTAGCACTATTGCGTCTCCTTTACATGCTTTGAGTAAGAAGAATGCACCCTTTGTTTGGGGACCATCTCAAGAAAGCGCATTTAATGAGCTTAAGAATTTTCTTACTCATGCTCCCATGCTTGCACTACCCAACTTTGGCAAAACTTTTGAAATTCATTGTGATGCTAGTGGTAATGGCATAGGAGGTGTGTTAACGCAAGAGAAGTGCCCCATAACATACTTTAGCGAGAAGCTCTCCAGAGCGCAACTCAATTACCCCATCTATGACAAAGAGCTATATGCTTTAGTGCAGGTTTTGCATGAATGGGAACACTTTCTTCGCCCTCATGAATTTGACATCCATACCGACCATGAAACGCTTAAATATCTTAAGGGTCAAACTAAGTTGAACAAGGGTCATGCTAAATGGAGTGAGTTCATTGAGTCTTTTTCGTACGTCATCAAGTATATTAAAGGTAAAGAAAATGTTGTGGGAGATGCATTTTCACGTATATGCATGCTTGTTACTCAACTTGAATTGAATGTCATTGGTTTTGAGCACATAAAAGACTTGTATGCGCATGATCCTTCTTTTGCTATTCCATATGCCAAATGTTTGATGCATACATCTTGGGAACGCTATTACATCACAGATGATTATCTTATGAGAGCTAACAAACTTTGCATCCCCGAGTCTTCTCTTCGTTTGTTACTTCTGCAAGAATCACATGGAGAAGGACTAATGGGACACTTTGGACGCGACAAGACATTTGCTACGCTCTCCAAGAACTATTTTTGGCCCAAGATGTTCTACAACGTCTCACGCTTGACCACTCGATGCTCTACATGTCGTAAATCTAAGTCTAAAGCTCAATCTCATGGACTTTATATGCCCCTTCCAATTCCATATCACCCATGGGAGGATATTAGCATGGATTTTGTCCTTGGTTTGCCTAGAACTAGAAATGGAAAGGATTCTGTGTTTGTTGTTGTGGACTGATTCTCTAAAATGGCACATTTCATTCCATGCAACATGATAGACGATGCTTCACATGTTGCAAATCCTTTTTGTAGGGAAATCTTGCGACTACATGGAGTGCCAAAGACGATTGTCTCGGACCGCGACGTCAAGTTCTTGAGTTTCTTTTGGAAGACCTTATGTGCCAAGCTTAGAATCAAGCTCTTGTTCTCTTCAGCATACCATCCTCAAACCGACGGCCAAACGGAGGTGATGAACCGCACACTCTCCCCTCTACTATGTGTGTTGATAAAGAAGAACATCAAGGTGTGGGAGGAGTGCCTACCTCTCGCCGAGTACGCCTACAACCGTGCAAGACATTCGACTACCGGCAAGTCCCCCTTCGAGGTCGTCTACGGTTTCAACCCATTGTCCCCATTGGACATTCTTCCTCTACCATTACAAGAGCGCACAAACATGGACGCGAGTGCCCAAGTGAACTACCTCAAGAAGATGCATGAAGATACAAGGCACACCATTGAGCGCCAAGTACAACGACTCGCGACCTAGCTCAACGTCAACAAGCAACCCATGATATTCAACATTGGAGATCTTGTGTGGCTACACCTTCGCAAGGACGGCTTCCCCAATGAACGAAAGTCCAAACTTCTTCCACGAGCCGATGGACCCTTCAAGGTGCTCACACGCTACAACAACAACGCCTACAAGATCGACATCCCATGCGACAAGTACTCCGTGAGCGACATCTTCAATGTCAAAGATCTCTCCCCGTACCATGGTGATGAGGATTTTAATCTGAGGTTGGATCTTTCCCAAGGGAGGGGAGATAATGCGGAGCATCCTATGGTCATCCCCATGGACCTACCATCATCTCACCAAGTGCCAAGAGGACCTATGACACGAGCATGAGCTAGAGCCCTCGAGACCGAGGTGACTTCCTTCCTTAGTGATATCACACATGATCCACTCGATACATGGCTACTACCTATGTCTGGAATGTTGTGCACGATTAGGTACCAAGAGGACCCTCCCGAAGATGCACGTGAAGACCGACATGTCTCCAAGTTCATGGATGAGGAGAACCAACGGAAGAAGCCAAGAGCAGCTCCCAGGACCAGGACATCTAGCCATGACCCCGGACATCCGCCCCCTAGAGGTGTCGCCTAAAGCAACGGACTAGCGGCCAAGTCTACAGGGCCCGGACATCCGGCCCCAGCCCGGACAACCGGCCCGATAGCCCGGACATCCGGCCCCCACCCGGGAATCCGACGCCCATCATAGAACGCACCCAAAGCTGAACCACGTCAGCCCGGACATCCGGCTCTTCCTGAGCCGCCGGACATCCGGCACCTAGCCCGGACATCCGGACCCTGCCTATCCAGAGAGCGTCAAGGCGAGCCCCGACCGCCCGGACATCCGGCGCAAGCCCGGACATCCGGCACCTCGCGAAGGCCCGGGCATCCGGCCCGACGCCCGGACATCCGGCCTCCCCTGTCTGCGCACAGTGTAAGGGCCCGAGGCCCATGTACCCCTTCGCCACCTAGACTATATATACTCCTCCTTCCTCTTTCTAGGGTTAGCATTGTGATAGCTCATATGTGAGATAGAGCTTCGCTCATCCATCCGGATCTACTCCACCACGAGGGAACGACACCTCTTCGGAGAAGATCCACCTTGGATTCAAGACCCCTTCATGGGAAGACCCCTCAAGACCTTCTCACGGAGATGAACTAGCTACCACTTGTATCGTCCTTTGTTGGATTCAGATCGTGTATCTCTTTGTGTTTCGAGGATCTAGCATATGTGTGACTGAATCTTGTTGGTTTGAGTGATTCTCTCGTGCTTTCCATCGTGTTTCCCCTCGTGTTCTTTGTGTTCCTCGTTGGGATCCGCTCCTTTCATGAAAGATTGGCCATCTAGGGTTCCACCCTACATCACCATGGCACATTTCTTGAATGGACTCAACCATCCTATCAAGAATATTGCGGATTTCCAACCGTACACAAACCTCCTTGAGCTAGTGCACCAAGCTACCGAGGTGGAGCGACTAGTGCAAGATGATTACAAGTATGCCAAGTAATGTTCCAAGGCATATGGGTCCTACACTCAAGCTTCACCGGCTACAACGCCTTCTACCTCAACAAAGCCTTCTACAAGCAACGGCGATAAGTCAAGTTACAAGAAAAGTTCGACATCTTCAAGTCGTCCTCCTACTACAAGCAACTTCAAGCCGAGAGCTTCATCATCTACAACTCCACCGTGTGAGACCGTCAATACGAGTTCCATCAAATGCTTCACATGTCAAGGCCGAGGCCACAAGTCATTTGAGTGCCCCACTCGAGGCACCATGATCGCCAACGACGACGACACCTACGACTCGATGAGTGAGGAAGAAATGGAAGCCCTTGAGCACATGGCCATGCACCGGCGCGTGAATGAAGATGCCGCAGCTTCCTGGCATCTTGAGGATGTTGTAGCCATGGTGAGTCACCGCCATGAACTTGGCGAGGGCCGGGTACCAGAGGATGGAGTTGTACGGGAGGCGAATGTGGGCGACATCGAAGTCGATGAGCTCGGTGCGGTAGTTGTCATGCTTACCGAAGGTGAAAGGGAGGCAAATCTGCCCCAGCGGGATGGTGGAGCCGTCTGTCAGCCCTGAGAAAGGCTTGGTGGGGAGGAGCTGGTCGTAGGGCACCTAGAGCCTCTCGAACGTCTCAGTAGAGAGGACATTCAGTCCCGTGCCATCGTCGATAAGTGTCTTGGTAACGAGGACGTTGCTGATGGTCGGTGAGCAGAGCATTGTGAGTGTGCCGGCAGTGGCTGCACACTTGAGTTGATCCATAGAGTCAAAGGTGATGGAGTACTTGGACCACCTTATGGGACGCGATGCCTCGAGCTTGGGGAGGGCCGCGTTCACCTCACAAGCAAACTGCTTGAAGACGCGATGGGAGGCGGGGGCCTGAGCGCCACCTAGGACGCATGCGATAGCACGAGGCTCTTGGCAGCCCCCGGCCCCATCATCTTGGCGTTGGTCATTGTTCCTCCTTGGTCGCAGCGGCAGCGGAGGGAGGCCGGGGTTGCACTAAGGACGATCCTCAGTTGGCTGGTTCCTCCAGGGGTCGTCGCGAGGCTGGCCCTACCAGTGGTCCTCACGAGACTGATCACGCCAGTCCTGGCGAGAGTCGCGGTTTTCCCAACGACCTCCACCACGGCCTCCTCCGTGGCCTTAGCCATGATTGTTGCGCTCAGGGCGGCAGCCAAGGTGCCCATCTCAGTGGCCCTGAGCTCTTGGCACTTGTTGTTGTTGTGGCTGTGGACGTTGTGGAAGATGCAGAACGGGCGGCTGCCCTTGGAGGACTCGAGGTGGTCGCAGTCGCGCTTCATCTCGGGCTCGACCGCGAGCACAGCCGGGCCCTTGCGCTTCACATCCTTGGCCTTGGCCTTCTTGTCCTCAGGGTCGGCCCCTGGGAGCTCGAGGAGGGAGAGGCAACCTTCCTCTGCTCTCGCGCACCTGGTCGCCATGTTGAACATCTCTAGAGCCGAGCACAGATCCTTGTGTATGGAGAGTTCTTCCTTCATCTTAACATCCCGGACGCCATCAGTGAAAGCTGAAATGATGGCCTCGTCCGACACCTTGGGGATCTTGAGGCAAACGTTGGTGAAGCGCTGGATGTATTTGTGCAAGATCTCCCCCGGCTGCTGCTTGATGCGCCACAGGTCACCCACAGCAGGGGCGCGGTCGCGAGTGCCTTGGAAGTTGGCGACAAAGCGCTCACGCAGATCATCCCCGGAGGAGATCAACCCCACTGGGAGGTTTAGGAGCCACGAGCGTGCGCCATCCTTGAGAGCCATGGGAAACCAGTTCGCCATGACTTTCTCATTGCCATTCGCCGCCCGGATGCTCAGCTCGTAGAGCTGGAGGAAGTCAGCAGGGTCAGGGGTGCCGTCGTAGCGCGGAGGCAGATCCGGCTTGAAGTTTCCGGGCCAGATGACACGACGCAGCTCCGGAGTGAAAGCTCGGCAGCCTGTCGCGTTCACAGGAGCCTGGTCTTGGCACCCACGTGCCGCCACCTCAGGCGGCACACGGTCTTGACCTGGTGGTGATGGGAGCGCCCGCACCTCTCCTTGAGGCCGCTGCACCACCTGGCAGCTTTCTTCATCGTGCGCCAATGCCCTACGCGGTGGGTCACGCTGGGGGGCCTCAAGCCTTGGCTCGGGGACGACATCGCGCCAGAGAGGAGGAGGAGGCGAACTGTAGGCCACGTTGCCCGCCTGAGGCGGCGGGGGAGGTAGCGAGCGAGACGGCATAGGAGCCTCTCTAGCAGTGCTGACGAGCTCGGCGATGCGGTCCAGCCAGTCCTCCTAAAGGTCATCGGCTGGACGATAGCGCAGAAGCTCACGCGCCATGACCAGCGCAGCCTACGCGTTCGCCGGCCCGCGACGAGCATGGGAAGACGAAGCAGCGGCCGGGGTCAGTGACGGAGTGGTTATGCGACCATCGTGTCGCACGGAAGGCAGCAGCGACGGGTCCTACTGCTCGTGGACCACGGGGCCAGTGGCAGCGTTAGCAGCAGGTGACGGGGAGCGGCGGGGAGTGCCATCGCCCACAGGCAATGTCTGAGCAACACGGGCGGAGAGGGCTGCCCGGCGCTCAGCACGAACCCGACGAGCGTCGGCCATGAGAATGGCGGAGCGGCGGCAAAACAACCGACGAAAGAGAGGCTTCGACACGCCCCTATCTGGCGCACCAAATGTCTAATTCAGGGCTCCGCAGACCCAAGAAAGGTTCAAACTCTGGTGCGTGTACGAAGAACTCAACCTCTCCAGCCAACGAATGCGTCGCTCTCACGGCCTAGCTCGATGAATGGAAAAGGGAAGAGACGCGACAGTTTACCCAGGTTCGGGCCACCTTGCGGTGTAAGACCCTACTCCTTCTTTGGGGTGGATTAGCCTCGCGAGGAGCTGAGGATGAACTAGTAAATAGGAAGAACCACCTCGGGAGGTCTGTTCTTGTGTGGGTGTGAGCTAGTGAGGGTTCGGATTCCGGATCCCCCCTACGATGGTGGCTAAGCTATATTTATTTATAGTGGCCTCAGTCCTCTTCCTCCAAAACGAAGGCGGGAAGGGATCCCACAGTGGCCAAGTTTGAAGGGAGACAAGTAGTACATCTTATCTTGTTGGAAGGTGGTCTTCGCATGCAAAGACTCTTCTCGTGACGCTGTGGTGGGCTCGGCGATGACATCCTTCCTGCCGTCCTAGCGGTCTTGGTCTCGTTGCACGAGAAGGAAAACCTTTGGCTGATTCCTTTGGACCCCGCGCCTGCGCTTGCCTCCTTAGCACCAAAGAAGAAACCTGCTGCTCTGAGCCCGCTGGTGCCCGCCTGGCCTTGGTCGTCATGGCTTGAGTCACCTAAACCTCATGAGGTAGGTGCTTGCATAGGAATCTCCGCTCCTCGGGAGGCCTTCTGGGAGGCCACTCCCTCCGAAGGTCTTGGTGTCGTCCGCCTCGCGAGGCTTGGCCCCTCGCGAGGGTCTTGTCTCTTTGATGCCGAAGATGGGCTGCACCAGGACGCTGATGGAGCCACACCATGGGCCGCAGGCAGGAAAGTTTGGGTACCCTGGTTCCCAGGACACCGACAAGGGCCGCGTTGACCGCCCCCACAGGGGAGGCCCCTCCCCAAGCTAGCGGAGCCATCACGAGCTGCCGCAGGCGGACGCCTGTGAAAATGCAACTATCCCTGGGTGGTTTTGGTAATTCCTAACAACATATAGGGATCTCGGTCTCACCGAGATGGGATTGTAAACTCTTTGTTTCCCTTCATAACGTTTCAGTCTAACCAAGATGAGCGATCGGTCCCACCGAGTTTGCAATGCAAACTCTCTGTTTCCTTTTTGTAACGTTTCGGTCTCACCAAAATGAGCGATCGGTCCCACCAAGTTTTCCTGACCAACTCTCTGTGTGCCTATTACAGAAAATTAGTCTTACTGAGTTTATGTGATCGGTCTCACCGAGATTACGTTATGCCCTAACCCTAATGAAATCGGTCCCACCGAGTTGACATGTCGGTCCCACCGAAAAGCCTAACGTTCACATTTTGAACTAAATCGGTCTGACCGAGTTTCATGATTCGGTCCCAACAAGTTTGGTAAATTGTGTGTAACGGTTAGTTTTTGTGTGGAGGCTATATATACCCCTCCACCCACTCTTAATTCGTGGAGAGAGCCATCAGAACATGCCTACACTTCCAGCATTCATTTTCTGAGAGAGAACCACCTACTCATGTGTTGAGACCAGGATATTCCAATCCAACCACAAGAATCTAAGCATGTACAAGTCATAGTATGTGGTGAATCCATAAGGTGATCATCATCATGCAAGCTATCCATAAGTGGTATACCGTCACCTAGGTTACCTTTGGAGCGTCGCTCATGTGTTGTAGGTGAGGTGTCGAAGATCCACTCATTGTCATCTACATCTTGATGGAACCATGTGGGTGGTGCATCGTCTTCCACCATGGCCATCGGTTTTCCCATTGGAGGGATGGACTCGTCAAGGGTAGCCATGTTGTCAAGTAGGAGACCTAGCACCAAAGAAAACACACTCAGAGTAGAGGTTAAGTTGTTAGAAATCATAGTGGCCTCACGTTCCCTCTCAACTACCTCAGTCACTAAGTGTTGTGGCTCATTCACTCCCTCTTGGATGCTCTCACTCGTATGGTTGGTGGAGTCACTCAAATGGCTCTCAACCTCACATAGGATGTGTGGCATGCTCTCATGTGTGGGGCTAGTGGTGGTCACACTCATCCTCTCATAGGAAATGCACTCAATTTCACATATGGTGGAGTCACTCATATCACTCATGGTGGGGTGGTTCTCCTCACATGGGAATTGGGGCATCTCGTCATATGTTAGTGTTGGAGAGATGTTGGTGCAAATTTCTCCATGCTCTTTTTTTGCAAGAAAAAAGAAGAGCATGGAGACATTTGCAGCAACATCTCTCCATGCTCAACTCCTATCGCCGCCTTGGTTGAAGGGATAGTCCCATGCTCAACCTCCTCATCCATAACACCTCCAAAGATGAATGCCGTAGGATGTGGCAAAACATCAATCTCCTCTGAGATTAAAGATAATGTCTCATGTGCGCTCGCATAGCTTGACTCGGAGTATGTGTCTAATATGGGCGCCGTCTTCATGTTGTTGAAGAGGTTCACGCTCATCGTCGTGGTCGAAGGGGATGGCCCTTGCTCGACCATCTTGTCACCGTCTTCTTGTTGGAGGCCCATATGATGTGGCACCTCGTAGCTCGTCTCCATGACCGAATGGAATTTCCCATGCTCGGCCATCTTCCTTGAGGGGCTTCCGAAGATGGAAGTGCCGCCCTCGCCCGTAGTTGGTCGCCTTGTTGTTGAAGATGTCGATGTAGGCGAACTCTTGGGAAGTAGGCGAAGATGATGTATGTCCAAAGGAGAAGATGCCTTGATAACACTTGGCGAAGATGCCAAAGTGGTGGTGGTAGCCGTAGCTTCCTCTTGGTGGTGCTTCTCTCGCGGTCTTGTCTTTTGCTCATGAAGCTTGGCCTTGGCATGAAGTTGGGCTTGTTGGGACTTGTACGTTTGCGCGTCTCGAGCATCTTCATGTTGATGGTGTCGTTGTCGCATTTGAGCTCGTAGTAGATGTCGTTCGTGTTCGTCATGCACATGTTGCTTGGAGGTGACTTGCCCTTCATGACAATGTGGATCACATATGTGACGATGGTATCCATGGAGATGTGGACGTGGATGAATTGTGCTTGCATCGGTTCGGCGCTCCGAAGATGATCGACTTGCTCGCCGTCGCCTTGAGGATGATGAAGGGGAAAAACGGTTGACCAACAAGGCTTGAATCTCCTCCATCCTTGCATCTTCCTCCTCCTTTTCTGCAGAAAGCTTGTTGTCGAAGTAGTCCCTTCTCCTTGCTTCAGAATGTCGTAAGTCGGTGGTGATGTTGTCGATGACTTGCATTGCTCGTTGTAGTCGGAACTGGGGAGTTTTGGTGTTGTAGTTGTTCGTGCCGTCGTTGTTGTGGAAGACCAGAGATGAAATGCCCTGCCTATCCATCACAAGACTCGAGCAAATGTGAGCGGGAGAAAGAGAAGAACTAAAGCAATGTACCTTATCCAATGTTGAAGATGGATCAATGATCACTCAATAATGTATCAAGGAAATAGCACAATTGGTACCGAATCTTGTCAATTTCTCACACCTACACAAGTAAGGCTTATGGTGGAGCTCGGTGAGGATAGTGGCACAAAAATTTGATGCAAAATGTTAGCAAGAGTCAATAATGTTGAAAGAGATTCACAAATTCGCAAGTGAAACAAGTAGACCAATAGCAATAAATGGCACACGGAAACACACACACGGATAGATAAATGGGGTCGTGCAACCAAGGAATGAGCTCAAAATGTGGAATCCACGGAAAATGCTCTTGTTGCACAACTTTAGAGAGGCGCTAGCACCATTGCACAATAGGCGGATATGGCACTTGTGCACAACCTATAGGAGACAAAAAATGCAACGACTTCTATCCCAATTATGCTATGTATATATGCTTCTTGGTGTTTCTCTCAAGATGATCCAAGATGATCTTATATGCAATGTGGTATGATGCTATGGCACTTGCTTACAAGCTCTTTGTGCACTCTCTTTTTCTTTGCTTAAAAGCTTATTCTTTTTCTTTTGATATGGCCACTATGCGAAATGCACAAACCAAGATAGCAATTGTATATATGTGGGAACAATCTTGTGACACAAGAGATGTTATGATACCAAGATGATATGGCATGTATGCAATAGAAGGGCCGATCAATGATCACTAATGTGCACAAGTGACATTGCCGGCAATACTCAAAGGCTAGTATCGATAGGCAAGTGACGCAAAATGGGCTAGGGGTTATCAATGCAATTGCAAGGGGAATATACAATGGTGTCGTCGAGGTTACCGTCCGTGGCGATGATGAGTGGCGGTGTTCTTGATGTAGAACCGTTCCTAATTAGCCGAAACACCATAGGAAACGGTAAAACCGCGGACTCAAAATCTCCAAAGGCAAATGTCAAAAGATTATAGCGAGCATGCCGTGGTGGTTGCGGAAGTATTGATGGAAACCCAGTCAAAATGGGTTAAGGTGGAAGGGTAGGATGGGCTATACAAGGTGTCTGAGTTGGAATCACGGTCCCTAAGTAGCGTAAACACCTTAGGAGACACAAACTACAACACAAAGAAGCTCTATCAAAATTGGGTTAAGTTGAGGTGGCGGAAGTGTATGGTGGGCAAGCCTATGCGGAAGTTATGGTGCTGGTTGATGAAGAAGCAACCGTCCGTAAGTAGCCTAAACACCTTAGGAGACTTGATGCGGAGCATCCTTCCATCATCCCCATGGACTCTACATCAACACACCAAGCCCCACGTGTACCAATGACAAGAGCTAGAGCACGTGCATTGGAATCCGAGGTGAACTCCTTCCTACTTGACTTGCATATGGATACAAATGGAACTTGGTTGCTACCTCACCAAAATATGCTATGCCTCTTTACGTATGAAGAGGAACATCACCAAGAAGCTCAGGAGCATCAAGAAAAAGAAAGAGGACCACCCCAAGGCCACGCAGAGCAAGATGGAGCGCAATAGCAGCAACACTGGAAGTCCCAGGCGACCCCGTGCACACGGGCCCCCGTGCCCACGGACTATCCAGAGAGTTTGCGCTGGGGCACCCCGTGAGGGAGTCCTGGATTAGGGGGTCCTCGGACAACCGGACTATATACCTTAGCCGGACTGTTGGACTATGAAGATACAAGATTGAAGACTTCGTCCCGTGTCCGGATGGGACTCTCCTTGGCGTGGAAGGCAAGCTTGGCGATACGGATATGTAGATCTCCTCCCTTGTAACCGACTCTATGTAACCCTAGCCCCCTCCGGTGTCTATATAAACCAGAGGGTTTAGTCCGTAGGACAACAACAATCATACCATAACCTAGCTTCTAGGGTTTAGCTGCTACGATCTCGTGGTAGATCAACTCTTGTAATACTCATATCATCAAGATCAATCAAGCAGGAAGTAGGGTATTACCTCCATAGAGAGGGCCTGAACCTGGGTAAACATCGTGTCCCCCGCCTCCTGTTACCATCTGCCTTAGACGCACAGTTCGGTACCCCCTACCCGAGATCCGCCGGTTTTGACACCGACATTGGTGCTTTCAGTGAGAGTTCCACTGTGCCGTCACCGTAAGGCTTGATGGCTCCTTCGATCATCGGCAACGATGCGATCCGAGGTGAGGTTTTCCTCCCCGGATAGATCTTCGTATTCGGCGGCTTCGTACTGCGGGCCAACTTGCTTGGCCATCTGGAGCAGATCGAGAGCTACGCCCCTGGCCATCAGGTCAGGTTTGGGTACTTGAACTATACTGCCGACATCCGCGGAGACTTGATCTTCGACGGATTCGAGCCCATGTCAGGTGCGCCGCACAATCATGACGAGCATGACTTAACTCTGCCGTCGGACAATGTTCGAGAGATCACACCTGCAACCACTCCGGCCCTCAATCCGGAACAAATTGCGCCATCTGAGGACGGGTGGATGGACCTCGCCACGGAGGCCGCACACTCAGTGGCGATAGAGCCGAATACTGACTTCACCTCCTATGAGACCCGTGTTGCCGAACCGTTGGATTCGTCCCTAGCCATGGGCTCCGAGCCGCCTGCGTCCGTGCCTATCGAATCTGATTGGGCACCGATCATGGAGTTTACCTCGGCGGATATCTTTCAGCACTCGCCCTTTGGCGACGTGCTAAACTCGTTGAGGTCTCTCTCTCTGTCAGGAGACCCTTGGCCGAACTATGTCCGGCTAGAATGGTGTGCCGACGACGAAGAAATTCGCTCCCCACCCACCACCCACTTAGTAGCCACCGTCGATGATTTAACCGACATGCTCGACTTCGGCTCCGAAGACATCGATGGTATGGACGACGATGCAGGAGACGAACAAGAACCACCGCCCACAGGGCACTGGACTGCCACCTCATCATATGACATATACATGGTGGACACCCCCAAAGAAGGTGATGGCGATAAGACAGCGGAGTATAATCCCTCCAAGAAGTAATCCAAGCACCGACGTCAGCGGCGCCGCTCTAAGTCCCGCCATAGCAAAAGCAGCGATACCGGCAGAAGAGACAATAACGCTCCGGATAGTGCCGAAGACAACGACAATCCCCTCCAGCCAGACCTTGAGCGGGAGGATGAACAAGCTAGCCCTCCGGAACAGGCAGCAGACGGAGAGTCAGAGGATGACAATTACATGCCTCTCTCCGAAGACGAGGTGAGCCTCGGCGACGAAGAATTTATCGTGCCTGAGGATCCCGTCGAGCAGGAGCGCTTCAAGCGCCGGCTTATAGCCACAACAAACAGCCTGAAGAAAAAGCAACAACAGCTTCGAGCTGATCAAGATCTGCTAGCGGATAGATGGACTGAAGTCCTTGCGGCCGAGGAATACGAACTCGAACGCCCAACCAAGAGTTACCCAAAGCGCAGGTTGCTACCCCAACTCGAGGAGGAAGCATTAAAATCTACATCACCAGCGTATGATGCGGTGGATCGGCCACCTCGTGGCCGAGACAGAGGGGCATATCAGCCCGAAGTCCAGACCGCACCCCGTTGCCAGACAACCAAAAACACTAAGGCCCGGGGCAACACGCGGGACCTGCGAGACATATTGGGAAATAAAGCAGGGCATACAAGATCGATCTACGGATCACGGGGTCACGCCCCAACGCGTGACGATGATCGTCACGCCGGATACACTAAAAGCAAATCTGGCCGGGCCGAATACAGCAGACAAGACTCGTATGAACTGCGTCGTGACATAGCCCGGCACAGAGGCGCCACACACCCCCTATGCTTCACCGATGCAGTAATGGATCATGAATTCCCAGAAGGATTCAAACCCGTGAACATTGAGTCATATGATGGCACAACAGACCCCGCGGTATGGATCGAGGATTTCCTCCTCCACATCCACATGGCCCGCGGTGATGATCTACATGCCATCAAGTACCTCCCACTAAAACTCAAAGGAATAGCTCGGCATTGGCTGAATAGCCTGCCAGCAAACTCCATTGGCAGTTCGGAGAATTTGGAAGATGCATTCCTTGACAACTTCCAGGGCACTTATGTGCGACCACCAGATGCTGATGACTTGAGCCACATAACCCAACAGCCTGGGGAATCGGCCAGGAAATTATGGACTCGGTTCCTAACTAAAAAGAACCAAATCATCGACTGTCCGGATGCCGAGGCCTTAGCGGCATTTAAGCATAACATCTGGGGTGAGTGGCTCGCCCGACACCTCGGCCAAGAGAAGCCGAAGTCCATGGCAGCCCTCACGACACTTATGACCCGCTTTTGCGCGGGCGAGGATAACTGGCTGGCTCGCAGCAACAACATATCAAGGGATCCTGGCACTTCAGATGCCAAAGATACTAACGGCATACCACACCGTAACAGACACAAGCGCCGCAACAACGGCGATAACACCGAAGACACGACAGTCAATGCTGGATTCATTGGCTCTAAATCCGGTCAGCGGAAAAAGGCGTTCAAAAGAAGCAATCAGGGCCCGTCCAGTTTGGACCGTATACTTGATCGCTCGTGTCAAATTCACGGCACCCCCGATAAGCCAGCGAATCACACCAACAGAGAATGCTGGGTGTGCAAGCAGGCCGGCAAGTTGAATGCCGAAAACAAGGACAAGGGGCTGCATAGCGACGACGAGGAAGAGCCTCGGCCGCCGAACACAGGAGGACAGAAGAGGTTCCCTCCACAAGTGAAAACGGTGAATATGATATACGCAACCCATATTCCCAAGAGGGAGCGGAAGCGTGCACTAAGGGACGTCTGTGCGATGGAGCCAGTCGACCCAAAATTCAACCCATGGTCCTTTTGTCCGATCACCTTTGATCGCAGGGACCAACTAACTAGTATCCGTCATGGCGGATCTGCCGCATTAGTCCTTGACCCCATCATTGACGGATTTCACCTCACTCGAGTCCTTATGGACGGTGGCAGCAGCCTGAACCTGCTCTATCAGGATACAGTGAGCAAAATGGGCATAGATCCTCGAGGATCAAACCCACAAAAACCACCTTTAAAGGGGTAATCCCAGGTGTAGAGGCCTGTTGCACGGGCTCAATCACACTGGAAGTGGTCTTCGGGTTTCCGGACAACTTTCGAAGCGAGGAGTTAATCTTCGATATCGTCCCCTTTTGTAGTGGCTATCACGCACTGCTCGGACGAACCGCATTTGCCAGATTCAATGCGGTACCAGATAATGCATACCTCAAACTCAAAATGCCAGGACCACGCGGGGTTATAACAGTTAATGGAAACACAGAGCGCTCGCTCCACACAAAGGAGCACACTGTAGCTCTCGCAGCAGAAGTGCAAAGCAGCCTTATTAGGCAAGCCGACAATTCGGCGAAAAGGACCCCGGACACCTTCAAGCGAGTCCGGAGTACCCCGCAGGCGGATCGACAAGCACGTTTTGAGCTCGACTAGCAATTCGGCCTCCGTCCTAGTCCCAGTCGAGTGGCAAAATCTGTGCCACGCGTACATAACTACGCACTCAAGATACCATGGGCACAGGTGGAGGCACCACTATGGCACGTCCCACAATGCGGCTCTACCGCCCCAGGGGCTGTATACCTTTATCATTTTTCTCTCTTTCAGGACCTTACTCTCCGGAAGCCCTTTCCGGCAGTCTAATCGTTGGACTCATTGTGGTAAGGAAATACCAAGGAAGCAAGACGGTCTGACATACAAGGGAATCCTCAGGTGGTCTCTGATAACGATCGATATACCTGTTTTACATACCCATACGCAGCTTGCCCTTGGATAGACATGTGAAATAGTCCTATTTTTTGCTTATTGCACTACTTATATCCGTACGCTTCGGCATACTATTTAATAACAATGCATAGCGTTAGCCTATTATCGCATTACCCTTTCTTTTTTTTCTCTTGTCTGCTTATTTACGACATATTGCACCGGTACATTCTAGTATGACTAGTACGCCAGGGGCTTCAGTATACCCCATAATACGGCGTGAGAAGTCCGAACACTTTTGACAGTGCGGCACCCCGAACTTATAGCATTATATGCATCAGCTCCGAATCATGTCTTCGGTCAATAGTTGGGTTTGCCCGGCTCCCATGTTTTGGTACCTTACGTTCCGCAATATCGGCTAAGGTAGCACTGGGAGAACTACTGCGATTATGTCCCGGTTCTTCCGGACAAGCACCTCAGTAGAGAAAGCCAAAAACTGACTGTCATGATAAGGCGAGAGCTAGTCGCTGTTCGAGAGGTCTCAAGTCCTTAAAGACTTTTTCCGCTTCGGGTGAGGAGTCGGCCTTGTCCGACTTAGGCGTATATAGCGCCCCAAATTCGGCCTTCCGAACACTAGGGGCTTCGCCAAAATTTAAAATTCTAGACTTCTATGGCTAAGTGAGAGTGATAAAGCTTTATAGTCCGATTGCCTAGTTCGCTGTGCTGAACACCTCCTTCGAAGGACCCAAAATTGGGATAAAGAGTGCTCAGGTTTATCCCAAACACCTCAGTACTAGTTACATGGGGGCAGAAGCCAACGACTGGCCAACTCTCAGATTTCATAAACGGCCGCACAGAAGGTAATTTTTTAAATTAACAAGTGTTGCATAGCGCAAATGAACTCGTTTCATATTATAGGATCACATGAGTACATTCATTCAAATATTACATCCTTAGCACATTCCTCCGCCACAAGGCGAGCACCCTTCAGGACACTATCATAATACATTTCGGGGTGGCGATGCTGCTTGCCTTCCGGCGGCCCCTCCTTCACCAGCTTTACGGCGTCCAGCTTCGCCCAGTGCACCTTCGCCCAGGCAAAAGCCCTGCACGCACCCTCGATGCAGACGGACCGCTTTATGACTTCGAGCCATGGGCAGGCATTCACAAGCCGCCTCACCAGACCAAAGTAGCTATCAGATAGGGGCTCGCCAGGCCACATCCGGACTATAAGACCCTTCATGGCCTGTTTGGCCGCCTTCGGGAGCTCGACCAGTTGCTTCAGCTAGTCGCTCAAGGGCATTGGGTGTTCGGTCCCAGTATACTGAGACCAGAACAACTTCTCTGTCGAGCTCCCCTCCTCAGCCCGGTAGAACTCCGCGGCATCCGATACACTGCGGGGTAGATCTGCGGGCACTCCTAGAGAGCTCTGAACTCGGGTAAGTAAAAAGAAAGTTTCCTTCACATGCTTGCTTTGCATAAAGAATGCCTTACCTGCCACTATCTTCTTAACCGCTTCAATTTCCTGGAGGGCCTTTTGGGCTTCGGCCTTGGCATGTTGTGCACTTTCGAGGGCCTTCGCAAGCTCGGACCCTTGCGTCTTAGAGTCAAGCTCCAAGGACTCGTGTTTTTTGGCGAGAGCCTGGAGCTCTTGCTGCACCTCGCCTACTCGGGCTTCTTGCTTTTCTCGCTCGATGCACTCCTTGGCCGCTTTGTCTTCGGCCTCGGATAGGGCCTTCTTGAGGGCCGCCATTTCGGTCATGGCCCCTAGCAAAATTCATGACGATCCTATCATTCCAAAACCATATTTCTATTTATCAATATACAGACGGGGTATCACTTACCTTTGTTCTCTTCGAGCTGCCTCTTGGTAAGGCCGAGCTCTTCCTTGGACCGCTCAAGGTCCTGCTTTAGTGCGGCGACCTCCGCAGTACGTGAGGCAGCGGCCAGCCGTGAAGCCTGCATATGCACATAGACATATTCCGGTTAGACTCCTACGGTTATTATATGATCCTCTATTTCGGCCTTTCTTCGTGAACGCTAAACAGAGTATCAGGGGCCACTGTATATGCGGTAACATTCTCTTATAATCTGGTTACTCACCTCAAAGCCTGTTAGGAGGCTGGCACAGGCTTCAGTCAGTCTGCTCTTGGCGGACTCAACCTTTTTGACCACCGCACTGATAATAGTGCGGTGCTCTTCGTCAATGGAAGCACCGCGAAGCACTTCCAGCAGGTTGTCCGACGCCTCTGGACGAACAGAGGCCATCGGCACAGACGGCTTGCCCCCCTTAGCGAGGGGTTGCCCGACAGAATTCGGAACCACTGGAGGTTCCGGTGCCGTATTCTGCTTGGGGCTAGACTTGCTGCCCCCGGCGTCAGGGCCCAGGGGAGTCTTGCCTTTCAGGCGCCCAGCGCCTGGAATGTTGCCTGGGGGCGCCTCCGGAACTATCCCCCTTGGTTCAGTGCCCCTCGAGACACCACCTCGGCGTCATCCATAGGGCGGGGGGAGGAGGCGGTCGGGAGTGAATCGCTGTTCATATCCGACGGGTCCAAAGAACCATCCGACGAAGATACGTCGATATGGGCTCGGGACGGACTGCATAATCACGTTCGGCGTGATGAGAAGCAGTGCAATAAAACATATCAAGAATTATTACGGTATCCGAATACTTACGACTTCGCAAGGGGCGTGTCCCTGGGAAACCACTCGTCATCGCTATAGGCGGCCGTCGTGGAGCAGTCCGGGAGGAGGGTCCTTCCCTTCTTGAGCCCTTCGGCCTCGCAAGATGGGGCGGCCTTCCTTTTCTTGTCTCCCCCTGCTGGGGGGGGGAACTTTCCTCTTCTTCCTCCCCATTTTCGTGGGAGGAGTGTGCCTCGGTGTTTTCGGATGATGAGTCCGATGTAACCTTGCGCCGGAGACCCTTCCGGGTCCCCGTGGCCTTCTTCGCCGGCACCTCATAAGGCGCCGGAACCAGCATCTCCGTTAGGAGAGCATCCGCTGGATCTTCGGGCAGGGGGGCTGGACAGTCGATCTGCTCCACTGTCGCTACCTAGTCCTGTTAAAGGGTGTGGAGGCTTAGATCCCGTGCATGGTTAAACTGGGGAAAATGAACATCTTATGAGATATGAAAGACATACCGGATTGGCAGGGCGCTTTGCGTAGAGTCCGCAATCCTCGGTAAGGGGAGGAGGTACCTCGGCGCCCTTGAACAACACCTTCCTGACGTCCTTGTGCGTTGTGTCGGAGAGCTCTCGCAGCGTCTGGTGTTCGGCCGGGTCGAACTCCCAGAAATTGAATGCCCGTCTTTGACACGGGAGGATCCGGCGGAAGAGCATGACTTGGACCACATTGACGAGCTTGATTTTCTTGCTCATCATGTTTTTGACGCAGGTCTGGAGTCTGGTCAGCTCTACCGAGGAACCCCAGGATAGGCCCTTCTCTTTCCAGGAGGTGAGCCGCATGGGGATTCCGGATCGAAATTTGGGGGCCGCCACCCAGTTGGTGTCGCGCGGCTCGGTGATGTAGAACCACCCCGATTGCCACCCCTTTATGGTCTCCACATAGGAGCCTTCGAGCTAGATGACGTTGGGAATTTTGCCCACCATGGCGCCTCCGCACTCCGCTTGCTGGCCGACTACCACCTTCGGTTTAACATTGAAGGTCTTCAGCCACAGGCCGAAGTGGGGCTTGATGCGGAGGAAGGCCTCGCACACGACGATGAAATTGGGGGCCAGATCGTGGAAGTCTAGCCCGTAGTAGAACATGAGCCCGCGGACAAACGGGTGGAGGGGAAATCCCAGTCCGCGGACGAAGTGGGTAAGAAAAACCACCCTCTCATGGGGTTCTGGAGTAGGGATGATCTGCCCCGCATCTGGCAACCGGTGTGCGATATCGGCGGCCAGATATCCGGCTCTCCGTAACTTTGTGATGTCCTCCTCCGTAACGGAGGAGACCACCCACTTGCCTCCCGCTCCGGACATGCTTGGAGTGGTTTGAGGAGAAGATGCGAACTTGGGTGCTGGGGCTCGAGTGCGCAAGAATGGATGAGCAAGGAGGAAGAGGGCGTGGGTGAAAAAGAGGAATCCTTGTCCCTTTATAAGGGCGGAAGAAACTATACGCCTCCCCACCTGCCTGGTAAACTTGCTTATTCCCCAAGCGCCGTAATTAATGGCGCGGTTGGGTTACCCACACCCGTATTGATGAGAATCCCGTGATAAGGGGACACGATCCTTGCTTCGACAAGACGTGCCAAGAAAACCGCCTCGCAATATGTGCAGTTGCTGGTTGAGAAAAACGGTTCGAATAATGACTGCGCCGTGGTGTGATGTCATGCTGCAGAATGTGTCAGCAATTTAGATTTGTGGAAATATTATTCTCTCTATAGTGTATGTGGAGTTTGTTTTGCAGAGCCGGACACTATCCTTGTGTTCGAAATCTTCCATGGAGTATTCGGAGGAGGAACCTGCCTTGCAATGTTGAAGACAATCTGTGCGCCGGACTCATCGTCATTGAAGCCTGGTTCAGGGGCTACTGAGGGGGTCCTGGATTAGGGGGTCCTCGGACAGCCGGACTATATACCTTAGCCGGACTATTGGACTATGAAGATACAAGATTGAAGACTTCGTCCCGTGTCTGGATGGGACTCTCCTTGGCGTGGAGGGCAAGCTTGGCGATACGGATATGTAGATCTCCTCCCTTGTAACCGACTCTGTGTAACCCTAGCCCCCTCCGGTGTCTATATAAACTAGAGGGTTTAGTCCGTAGGACAACAACAATCATACCATAGGCTAGCTTCTAGGGTTTAGCCTCTACGATCTCGTGGTAGATCAACTCTTGTAATACTCATATCAGCAAGATCAATCAAGCAGGAAGTAGGGTATTACCTCCATAGAGAGGGCCCGAACCTGGGTAAATATCGTGTCCCCCGCCTCGTGTTACCATCTGCCTTAGACACACAGTTCGGGACCCCCTACCCAAGATCCGCCGGTTTTGACACCGACACCCCATGCGCACGGGCATGTCCCGTGCGCACGGGCCCAACTGACCCCATGCGCACGAGCTCTCCAGGATGGACGGTTGAGATCTCCTGTTTGAGCCCCTCTTCATCCCCTTCGACCCAAGCCTATATAAACCGTACCTAGGGTCATGCTTAGGGTAGAAAAGATTTAGATGAGATATTTGTGAGCTTTGCTCTTCCCCCTACCTCCTTGAGAGATCAAGACCTCTTTGGAGAGCATCCACTTGTGGAATCAAGACCTCCTCCTTTGAGTGGACTACCACCATCAAGACCTCACCTCTAAGGAGTGGGATGAACATCATCATTGTATCTTTTCTTTGATTGTGTTTGGGAGCTTGTGGATCTTGTGATGCTATTCTAGTGGATGTGTCATTGGGAATTGTTTGAGTGATTTCCTCTTGTGTTCTTGTGTGTTCTTGTCCTTTGCCCCCTCCAAGTGTGAAAAGATCCCCACTAGGGTTTCACCCTACAACATCTTGGTATCATGAGCAAGGTTGATTCACATCTTGGAGTCCCATCCCCCCCCCCATTTGCTAGCTTGATTTTGTTGTTTTTTGTCCAAATTCGAAAATCTCCACAAAAATAGCCCTAATTTTTTTCTTGAAATTTGTTGATCTTGTGAGATTTAGTTGTTTTGATCTACGAATTTGGTGTTGGACAAGCGGATCTACCCATCTTCCAGCTTCCCCACCTTTCAATCCTTTGATTTTGGCCTTAAACTTGGAGATAGCCACAGATCCGGAGCAGTTCATCCGCTCACAAAGGACCCCGTGCACACGGGCCATCGGGATCCCGTGCACACGGGCCTCACTTACCCCGTGCGCACGGACCATCCAGAGACTTTCGGCCATTTTCTGTTTTGCATCATTTTGGTAGCCAACTACCACTCGTGTTCTTCCGCAATATTTCTCGGGGTTGTTTGAGTTTCGGGCTGCGGTTTCTCTCATGTCCTAAGGTGTTTTGGCTACTTAGGCCCGATTTGACGTCATCATCACCGCCACTCGATCATCGACTCGGACTCCACACAGGCTTCGACAACTTCATCTTCATTCCAACCGTAAGCAAGGACGGTAACCTCGACGACGCCTTTGTTCCCTTGCCTTTACCTTGATAGCTTCGAGCCCTTTTGCGTAACTTACCCATTGAGACTGGCTTGTTGAGTATTGCCGGGCCACGCCTTAGTGCACCATTAGTGGCACGCCTCTCCCGTGCATATACTACTTGTTATCGCGCATTGTGGTTCACATATCAAGCTTTGTGGCATAGTTGAAAAAAGCTTTTAATCAACAGAAAAAAGAAGCAAGAGCTTGTAAGCAATAGCATTGAGCCACTTTACCTAGTTCATCATCTTGGTTCCTACATACATAAGCATACACGGGATAGTGAGACGACCCGTTTCTCTATTAGGTTGGTGCACTAGCGTATCTAGCCCATTCGTGCAATCGAGCTAGCATCTCTCTAGTATCCGTACAACAAGAGCATTATCCGTGGTTCCACATCTTAGATCTCACCCCTTGGTTGTGTGGATCCCATTTATCTTCCATGTGTGTGTTCATAGTGTTCTCTTAGGTTTTGTTCTCTCATTTTCCTACTCACCACCACTTTCTCATGATGGATCGTACTTGTTACATCCACAATCTTCGGAAAAGGTAACTTCGGTTTTGTTCTCTCATTTTCCTACTCACCACCACTTTCTCATGATGGATAGCCCGAGTTCTTCTACCAATCCACTCTTCATCGAGCAAGACGACGACATGACCTCCTACGTCACCAAGACTCACCTATTTGGCACACAACGAGCTTTGCATCAAGAGCAACTAGCAATGAGCGACCGCATTGACAATCTCGCCACCGACTGACGCCTCTCTGAGCAACATACAAGAGACTACTTCGACAACAACCTCGACGAACAAAAACAAGAGAGCAATGCAAGAATGGACGAGATTCGTGCTTTGTTGGTCAACCGCTCTTCTACCTCGTCGTCCTACTCAAGACGGAGTCACTCAAGTCGACACTCCGACGACACCTTCTCCGGCTCAAGTACTCCCACAACAAACACTCTTTGACGAGCTGCGCGCCAAGACCGTCAAGAAAAATCCTCTTCACGACATCGATCCTCAAGACCAACCTCGAGCACAAGAAAATCGTCATCGCCTCAATCAAGCTACCTTTGTGGAGGCAGAAGAAAGGCAACGCCAACGCCTACAAGAGGAAGAGCGGGCGCACCAACACCAAGAGGAGCAAGACGCCGAAGCACTTTGACAACAACAACTACGGCATGAAGTTCAAGCTCAAGCAGCCCTAGACGCACTCCGAGATTCCACTCGCCCGTCGCCCAACGCGGTCGACAAGCACGTGAGCAAGATGAAGCTCTTCGTCAAGAGATACAAGAAGAAGCCGCGCATCGCGAAGAGCAACAAGAAAGGCGGAATCAAGCACATATTCCTCGTCCTCCTCCACGACAAGAACGACACCAAGCGGATCAAGAGCTCCAAAACCCTCCTGCATGCCAAGAGCGACAAATTGAGGAGCGATCATTCCAGGACATTCCAGCACGACAAGGGCATCATCAAAACTACCACTATGATGAAGAACTCCGCTACGGCAAGCTCAAGTTCACCATGCCCAAGTTCTCCGGAAGCAATGATCCCGAAGAGTATCTCTCATGGGCCTTGAAGGTGGATAAGATTATCTGTCTTCACCACTACGACGAGCAAAAGAAGATCGCCATGGCCTCCCTCGAGTTTCAAGACTACGTCCTCATTTGGTGGGAACAAGTGATTGAGTGACGACAAACAAGAGGTGAACCACCAATCACAACTTGGACGGAAATGAAGGATGTCATGAGAGCTCGCTTCGTGCCTACACACTACACCCGTGATCTCTTCAAGAAGTTGCAACTACTTAAGCAAGGCAAGAAGACGGTGGAAGAATACTACCAAGAGATGGAGAGTGCCATGATACGAGCTAATGTCAAGGAAGACGACGAGCAAACAATGGCACACTTCTTGAATGGCCTAAACCACCCAATGAAGCGGATTGCCGACTTCCAACCATACTCAAACCTTCTCGAGCTAGTTCATCAAGCGACCAAGGCCGAGCAACAAGTGCAAGATGACTTCAAATACGCCAAGTACTCGTCCAAGACCTACGGCTCCCACTCTCAACTAGAGCATCACCAAGTACCAGCGACAAGTCAAGTTCCAAGAAAGCTACGCCTACCTCGACTCGTCCTCCGGCAAGCACCTACAAATCCAAGACTTACTCATCTTCAGCCCACCAACCGACCCCGTCAAGACAAGTTCTTTCAAGTGCTTCACATTTGGTGGCCGAGGACACAAGTCTTTTTCGAATGCACCAATGAGCAAACCATGATCTTCAACGATGATGGCACATACAACTCGATGAGCGAACAAGAAATGGAAGCCCTTGAGCACGTGGCCATGCACCCACGCATGAACGAAGATGAAGAAGATCAAGTCTTTTGTGACAACGATTCAAGTCCCTCTCTCGTGGTCTCTAAGGTCTTGATGCTCCAACACCACCAAGAAGAGGACCAAAGGTGCCACATCTTCCACACCAAGGCTGGCATCAACGGGCGTTCCGTGAAAGTCATCATCAACGGAGGAAGTTGTCACAACTTGGCAAGTGAAGCAATTGGTCAAGAAGAAGCACCCTCGTCCCTACAAGGTGCAATGGCTAAGCGACTCCGGCACTATTCAAGTGGAGCATACGGTGCAAGTTTCTTTCAAGATCGGCGCCTACGAGGACACCTTGGAGTGTGACATAGTTCCTATGTCCGTGTGCCATCTTCTCTTGGGCCGACCTTGGCAATTCGACCGCGGAGTCATCCACAACGGAAGAACCAACCACTATAGCTTCAAGATGAAGGGCAAAGAATATGTGCTTCGACCAATGTCGCCAAGCCAAGTGATCGCCGACAAGCAAGCATCCACCCATCATGGAGATAATAGTGAGAGAGTGAACCACCAAAAAGAAAGTGAGCGCCCCAAGCCAAAATTGAGCGACTCTTCGCCAAGAGAGAAAAACTTAGTACTCCTAGCCACAAAAAGAGAGATGAGAGAAGTGTGTGAGAACCCATCGAGTGTCATCCACTTTGTCCTCCTGTGCAAAGATGAGGTGACAAAAACTAACACTACTAATCCGCTTCCTCTAGTGTTTTCTAACTTGTTGCAGGAATTCGAGGATGTCTTTCCCGATGAGCTACCTCCCGGCCTTCCTCCTCTACGTGGAATTGAACATAGGATGGACCACATCCTGGGAGCACCGCTTCCGAACAAGGCTCCATACCGCGTCAACCCTGAAGAAACTAAGGAGATCCAACGGCAAGTACAACAACTCATTGACAACGACCATGTACATGAACGTTTAAGCCCTTGTGCAGTTCCGGTTATCCTCATACCCAATCAAGACGGTAGTTTTCACATGTGCTCCGATTGTAGACCCATCAATGCTATCACCGTTAGATATAGGCATCCCATACCTCGCCTTGATGATATGCTAGATGAGCTTAGCGGTGCCACCATTTTTCCAAAAATTGATCTTAAAAGTGGCTATTATCAAATCCGCATACAAGAAGGTGACAAATGGAAAACTGCTTTCAAAACTAAATTTGGCCTGTACGACTGGCTAGTTATGCCTATGGGTTTATCGGAAGCTCCCGGTACTTTCATGCAACTTATGCTTTTTGTGCTTCGTCCTTACATTGGAGTGTTTGTTGTGGTCTACTTTGATGACATACTTGTTTTTAGCAAATTCGTCAAAGATCATGTGACGCATGTTAGGGCCGTGTTGCAAACCCTTCGCAAGGAACGTCTCTATGCCAACATGAAAAAGTGCACGTTTGGTGTTGACAAGCTTGTTTTCTTGGGTTTTGTGGTTTCTTCAAAGGGTGTCCATGCTGACGAGTCTAAACTTGAAGCAATTAAAACTTGGCCACAACCCACTAATTTGCAACAAGTGCGTAGTTTTCTTGGCCTTGCGGGTTTCTATCGTCGCTTTGTGAAAGATTTTAGCACTATTGCCGCATCGTTGCATGCCTTGAGTAAGAAAAATGTTCCTTTTGTTTGGGGACCTTTGCAATCTACCACTTTTGATGAGCTCAAATCCTTGCTTACTCATGCTCCGATTCTTGGTTTTCCCAACTTTGACAAAACCTTTGAGGTTCATTGTGATGCTAGTGGTAATGGAATTGGTGGAGTTTTGATGCAAGAAAATTGAGCTATTGCATAGTTTAGTGAAAAACTCTCCGGTGCTCAACTTAACTATCCCATCTATGACAAAGAATTGTATGCTTTAGTGCGTGTGTTGCATGTTTGGGAGCATTATCTTAGACCGCATGAGTTTGTCATACATACCGATCATGAGACACTTAAGTACCTTAAAGGTCAAACCAAGTTGAATAAACGACATGCTAAATGGAGTGAATTTATTGAATCTTTCTCCCATGTGATCAAGTACATTAAGGGCAAAGATAATGTTGTGGTGGATGCCCTTTCCCGCAAATGCATGTTACTTACTCAACTTGAATTGAATGTTGTTGGATTTGATCATATCAAAGATTTGTATGAGCATGACGTGACTTTTGCTACTCCTTATGCTAAGTGTATGACGCAAACTTCTTGGGACGATACTATATCAAAGATGGTTATCTAATGAGAGCTAACAAATTATGCATCCCCGAGTCTTCTCTTCGATTGTTACTTTTGCAAGAGGCTCATGGAGGTGGACTCATGGGACACTTCGGACGCGACAAGACTTTTGCCACGCTCTCCAAGAACTATTTTTGGCCCAAGATGTTTCGCGATGTCGCCCGCTTCACCAACCGGTGCTCTACATGTTGCAAAGCTAAGTCACAATCTCAATCCCATGGTTTACATATGCCACTACCTATTCCACATCAACCTTGGGAAGATATTAGCATGGATTTTGTGCTTGGATTACCTAGGACTCAAAATGGCAAGGACTCCGTATTTGTTGTAGTGGACCGTTTCTCTAAAATGGCTTATTTTATCCCATGCAATAAGATAGACGATGCTTCACATGTTGCCAATCTCTTTTGTAGGGAAATCTTGAGGTTGCACGGTGTGCCAAAGACAATTGTCTTGGATCGAGACGTCAAGTTCTTAAGCTACTTTTTAAAGACGCTATGCGCCAAGCTCGCAATCAAGCTACTCTTCTCCATAGCGTATCATCCTCAAACCGATGGCCAAACGAAGTCACCAACCGGACGCTTGCAACTCTCCTACGCGTGTTGATCAGAAAGAACATCAAGGAGTGGGAGGAGTGCTTACCCATCGCCGAGTACGCCTACAATCGAGCTCGACGCACTACTACCGGCAAGTCCCCCTTCTAGGCTG
Source organism: Aegilops tauschii subsp. strangulata (assembly GCF_002575655.3). NCBI lineage: Eukaryota > Viridiplantae > Streptophyta > Magnoliopsida > Poales > Poaceae > Aegilops > Aegilops tauschii. The sequence goes on from NC_053038.3 coordinate 250,376,620, forward strand.
TCTACGGCTTCAACCGTTGTCACAATCGGACATTCTTCCTCTTCCGCTCCAAGAACGCACAAACATGGTTGCTAGTGTGTAACGCCCACGATGCGGCTATATCTCCCACGTGTCGAGGCACGACTTAGAGGCATAACCGCATAGTGGTTTTGTCGCAAGAAGGGTCATCTTCACACAATCCCATGTAATGAACAAGAATGGGATAAAGAGTTGGCTTACAATCGCCACTTCACACAATACATAAATATCATCATACATCATCCAAAATACAAACATATAGACCGACTACGGTCGAAATCCAGATGAAAATAAGATAACCCCAAATGCTAGATCCCCGATCGTCCCAACTGGGCTCCACTACTGATCATCAGGAAAAGACACATAGTAACGACCACGTTCCTTGTCGAACTCCCACTTGAGATCGACCCCATCATCTGCACTGGCATCGTCGGCACCTGCAACTGTTTTGGTAGAATCTGTGAGTCACGAGGACTCAGCAATCTCACACCCGCGAGATCAAGACTATTTAAGCTTATAGGAAAGGATGGTGTAATGAGGTGGAGCTGCAGCGGCAATAAGCATATATGGTGGCTAACATACGCAAAAGAGAGCGAGAAGAGAAGCAATGGAACGGTCGTCTTCTAGTAATGACCAAGAAGTGATACTGAACTCCTACTTACGTCAATCATAACTCAAACCGTGTTCACTTCCCGGACTCCGCCGAGAAGAGACCATCACGGCTACACACACAGCTGATGTATTTAAACTGGGTCAAGTGACAAGTTCTCTACAACCGGACATTAACAAATTCCCATCTGCCTCATAACCACGGGCACGGCTTTCGAAAGATAATACCTTGCAGGGGTGTCCCAACTTAGCCCATCATAAGCTCTCACAGTCAACGAAGGATAAACCTTCTCCCAGAAAGACCCGACCCGATCAGTCTCGGAATCCTGGTCTACAAGACATTTCGACAATGGTAAAACAAGACCAGCAAAGCCACCCGAATATGCCGACAAATCCCGATAGGAGCTGCACATATCTCGTTCTCAGGGCACACCGGATGGGCAAGACGTCGGGTTGGCATAGACCCTGGTTGCCCAGGGGGCGCCGGACATCGCCCAGTTTGGGCCAGCACTCGAAGGAGCACTGGTCCGGGGGTTTAAAATAAAGATGACCCTCGGGCTCGCGAAAACCGGGGGAAAAGGCTTAGGTGGCAAATGGTAAAACCAAGGTTGGACCTTGCTGGAGGAGTTTTATTCAAGGCGAACTGTCAAGGGGGTCGCATAAATCACCCGACCGCGTAAGGAACGCAAACTCAAGGAACATAATCCCGGTATATCAGAAACTAGGGGCGGCAAGAGTGGAACAAAACACCAGGCATAAGGCCGAGCCTTCCACCCTTTACCAAAATATATAGATGCATTAATTAAATAAGAGATATTGTGATATCCCAACATATCCATGTTCCAACATGGAACAAACTTCAACTTCACCTGCAACTAGCAACGCTATAAGAAGGGCTGAGCAAAAGCGGTAACTTAGCCAAACAACGGTTTGCTAGGAAAGGATGGTTAGAGGCTGACATGGCAAAATGGGAGACATGATATAGCAAGTGATAGGTAGCGCAACATGTCAATAGAGCGAACAACTAGCAAAGCAAAGATAGAAGTGATTTCGAGGGGTGGTCATCTTGCCTGCAAGGTTCTCAGAGTTGTCGAAAGCTTGATCCTCGTAAGCGTACTCAACAGGTTCCTCGTTCACGAACTCGTCTCCCGGCTCTACCCAACACAAGAACACAAACAAACGGAACCACAATCAATCACGAGAAATGCACACGCAACATGATGCAACACATGTATGATATGCGAGATATGATATGCGATGCATATGCTTGCTCCGGAAGGAAAATGATGAACAAGGCAGTGACATGGCAAACCAAGCATGCCACTGGAAAGATGAGATGATTTCGGTCGAAATCGATATAAAGATCACCGGAAACGGATGCACGGTTTGCAAATGGCAAGCAAAACAAGAATGACCCGAATCTGCGATTAACAGCATGATAGCACTTAGAATGCACCAAGTAACAATGCTACGGCACTCCAACATAGCAACAAAGGACATGCAGTAACCTACAGGAGATGCTTAACAAAAGATGAACACTGAGCTACTGCTAGTTCACAACATATCAAGCTCAAACAAGCATGGCAAAAGTGCAAAAGATAACAGGTTCACAGACTCTGTGAAAAACTGGACATGGCAGAAAACAGCATCAGGTAGCAATGTTCAGAGCACGAAATCAACATGCTGCAGGAACTTAACATAGCAAAGAAAGGCATGGCAGTGTTCTGCTAAATGCATACGACAAAAGTCCCCTACTGACCATAAGCCAAAAAGGATCAGAAGATATGATGGCAAGCATGTAAACATAGCAAGTTTCGTTATCAGGTTTCAGACTTAGCAGAAAACAGAGCATGGCAGAAACAATAATATGAGGGAAACTAGGTGAGCTTGATGCACTCACTACAGAGCAATGCATGACAAAAGAAGAATACCTACAGCAAGATGGCATGTTTATAAAGCTATACATGGCAAGAACACAAGCATAGCATGTATGGATCAACTACAATACGCTTGGCAAAATTGCATATCATGTTAATAATCTGCCAGAAATATTTTATAGCAAAAGTAGAGCAAGATTGAGTCCTGCTATGTTACTCCATAATTGCAAACAAGGGCAGGAATGGATCAATTACAACAATAGCTACAAAACACCCTTACTGAACATCTCCAAAATATGCATGGATCTCACTGTAGCATCAAGTTTACATGGCAACAAAATAACAGCAGACAAGGACTTGTAGAAATCACTAAGTCCCTGAAATCAGAAATATTACGGAGCCTACTTTGCATGTTTGTGCTAGTCACCACAGAGATCCCAAAAATACATTGCATATACCCTTGGAAAGATGGCATGGCATACAACAAAACACATGTAGAGCTCATGCTCATAAGATTCACAGATTTAAAGATACAAAAATGACAAATCTCCAAGTTCTGATAAGAACCAGAGGATAACAGCAACTAGCCCTCTTCCAACAGAGATTTGGGCATCAAGATGACCTCTAATAAGCATGATGCAATTGAACAAAATGGAGAGCATCACGAGGCGAACAATTTGACATATTACACGCGCGAAACGGAGCTATGCACAGTGAGTTATGCAATGAGGAACATGAGCATATGCTGTAGAAATATCAGACTTAGCAGTTTCGGGGGGGGGGGGGGGGGATAGAAGGTCAGCGCTACAGTACCAGATCTGGATCGGGGCTGACCGAAGCTCGGGCTCCCGAGCGGCAGCTCGCCGGAGCGGCAGCGGGGACGAGGAGGAGGGGCGACGAGGAGGCGGCCGGAGGAGGACGGTGGCGGGCGGCGCGGCCACCGGGCGGCGCGGCACGCCGGCGGGAGGCGGACAACGGCGCGGTCCGGCGGAGGGAGCGGTGCGCGCCGGCGCGGGAGGCGGCGCCTGGCTCGGGCGGCGGCGGGCGAGTGCGGGCTCGGGCGGGCCCCGCCTGGGCCCGGCGGGCCGGCGGCGCGAGGAGGAGAGAGAGGGACAGGTGGCGGCGCGGGATTCGTCTGGGACGGCGGCGCGGACACGTCCGGCGGCGGGGAATTTCGTCCGGGCGCGAGGTGGAAGAAGGTAGGGTTTGGACTGCGATTCGTTTTTCGGGGGTCTCACATATAAATAGGTAGAGGGAGCTAGGAGGCTCCAAAAGAGGTGCGGTTTTCGCCCACACGATCGTGATCGAACGACCTAGAGCATGGAAGAGAGTTTGGTGGGTTTTGGGCTGGTTTTTAGGGTTTTTTTGCTGGACACACAAATGGACTTTGCGGATGCCCGGTTAACCGTTGGAGTACCAAACGACCTCCAAATGGAACGAAACTTGACCGGTGGACTCCGGGTGGTATACTAGGGCCACTTGACAAGCCTCGGTCCATTTCGAGAAAGTCTGACACCCGCACACAAAAGAAAGCAAGAGGGGTGCACCGGATGAGATAGGAGCGCCGGATTGCAAAACGAAGAACGGGAAAAATGCTCGGATGCAAGAGACGAACACGTATGCAAATGCAATGCACATGATGACATGATATGAAATGCATGGCATGAACAAAATGCGAAACGAAAAACAAAACCCGACCACGGAGGGAATATCATATCACATAGCCGAAAATGGCAAGAGTTGGAGTTACAAATAAGGAAAGTTACATGCGGGGTGTTACATAGTGCAAGGGAAACTTTCCTCAAGAAGATGCATGAAGATACAAGGGCAACAATCGAACGTCACGTACATCGCATCGCCTCCAAGCTCAAGCTCAACATCAACCAGACACCCATGGTGTTCCAATCGGGCGATCTTGTATGGCTTCATCTTCGCAAGGACCGCTTCCCGAACGAGCGCAAATCAAAGCTTCTACCACGAGCCGATGGACCCTTCATGGTGCTAGCACGCTAAAACAACAACACTTACAAGATTGACATCCCACGCGACAAGTACAACGTAAGCGACATCTTCAACATCAAAGATTTGGCCAAGTACCATGGTTATGAAGATCACGATCCGTGGACAAATCTCTCCCAAGGGGGGGGGGGGAGATGATGCGGAGCATCCTTCCATCATCCCATGGACTCTACACCAACACATCAAGCCCCGCGTGGACCAATGACAAGAGCTAGAGCACGGGCATTGGAATCTGAGGTGAACTCCTTCCTACTTGACTTGCATATGGATACAAATGGAACTTGGTTGCTACCTCACCAAAATATGCTATGCCTCTTTAGGTACGAAGAGGAACATCACCAAGAAGCTCAGGAGCATCAACAAAGAGAAACAGGACCACCCCAAGGCCACGCGGAGCAAGACGGAGCGCAACAGCAGCAACACTGGAAGTCCCATGCGACCCCGTGCGCACAGGCCCCCGAGACCCCGTGCCCACGGACTATCCAGAGAGTTGGCGCAGGGGCACCCCGTGTGCATGGGCGTGTACCGTGCCCACGAGACCCCCATGCGCACGGGCCCAACTAACCCCGTGCGCACGGGCTCTCCAGGATGGACGACCGAGATCTCCTGTTTGAGCCCCTCTTCATCCCCTTCGACCCCAAGCCTATATAAACCGTACCTAGGGTCATGTTTAGGGTATAAAAGATTTAGATGAGATTTGTGAGCTTTGCTCTTCCCCCTACCTCCTTGGGAGATCAAGACCACTTTGTAGAGCATCCACTTGTGGAATCAAGACCTCCTCCTTGGAGTGGACTACCACCATCAGACCTCACCTCTAAGGAGTGGGATGAACATCATCATTGTATCTTTCCTTTGATTGTGTTTGGGAACTTGTCGATCTTGTGATGCTATTCTAATGGATGTGTCATTGGGAATTGTTTGAGTGATTTCCTCTTGTGTTCTTGTGTGTTCTTGCCCTTTTCCCCCACCAAGTGTGAAAAGATCCCCTCTAGGGTTTCACCCTACAACAAGACTCGAATCACAACTCAAACAAGCACAAATGGAATGGGGAACAAAATGGGTTAGGTTGCGGAAGTCGAAGGTGGTAATGCGGATGATATGGTGGAAGCCCTAGGCAAAGATGCCAAAGTTCCTAATATTTGATGGAGTCAAATGGTGATTGTAGTATTTTTGTGGGATGGGGGATGTCAATAGCTTCAATAAAAGCTAAAGAACGTCAAATCGGACTCCGGATGAATTAGTTATGGTCAAAATGGTGAAACACCGAAGGCTGAAATGCCAGGGGCCGGATCATCCGGGGTCGGGGCCGGAAATCCAGGACCTGATGTCCAGAACCGCGCACGAAATTGTGCTCCAGGAGCCGGATGTCCGGGCTACGGGCCGGATGTCCAGGCTCCAAATCCGAGGATGAACTCGAGGAACCCAATTTTGGGGGCCGAAATTGATGATTTTGGGGGCAAAATTGGAGAGATTTCATGAATAGAAAGTGGGGAAACTTGAGGAGATGCTAGATCCACTCGAAACCAAGCAAATCCATGGATCAAATTCAACAAAACATCATCAAACCAACAAATCACAAAAAAAAATTGGGGGCTATTTTTGGTGGGGATTTTCGAATTTAGGATGAAATCAAGAAAAAGAAGGCTAGAAACGGATGGGGGAGTCTCCAAATTCATGATGAACGTGGCTCATGATACCAAGATGATGTAGGGTAGAACCCTAGATGCCCGATCTTTCATGATTGGAGCGGATCCCGCGATGAACACGAAAAACACGAGGGGAAAACACGAGGGGAAACACGAGAGGAAACACTCAAACCAACCAGATTTGATTACACATGTGCTAAATCCTTGAAACACAATGAGATACATGATCCACGATCAACAAGGGACGATACAAGTAGCAAGTTCTTCTCCATGAGGCGGCCTTGAAGGGGTCTTCTCATAAGGGGTCTTGAATCCGCTTGGGGGATCTTCTCCGAAGAGGTCGTGGAACCAATGGAGAAGTAACCAAGTGGATGAGCAAAGATCTATCTCTCAAACGAGCAAATCCTTTGCTAACCCTAACTAGGAGGAGGTGGGGGAGTATATATAGGCCTTAGCCATGAAGGGGTTAGTGGGAGAGGATACATGGGCCCTTGGCCCGTTCTCTGCGCACAGGCAGGGGCCGGATGTCCGGGCTAGTCTTGCCCGATTCCTGCGCTCTCTGGATAGGCGGGGCCGGATGTCCGGGCTTTTGGGGTCGCTTCCGAAGATCTATGGATAGGAAGGGGCCAGATTTCCGGGGGTCGGGCCGGATGTCCAGGCTGGGGCCGGATGTCCGGCCGCTGTAGCAGCTGGCTTTTCTTCCTTCTCCTTCCTTCACTCCCGCACACACTTGGCCTTGGTCCTTGGGATCTCCATGGTCTCCTCGGGTGTACCTAAGTATGTACAAGGTCCGCGCGTGAGGTAGCATCCATGTCTTACATCCGGAAAGGGAAGATTCAGAAAGGAGCGACTTCACCTTAGTTCCAGTGGCGTATGCTCGAGGTCTCATCATATGGACACTTGGGGCTTGGGGAGTAGTCGTAGTGTACATGGGGATGATCGTAGGATGCTCCACATCAATAAATGCGCTGCATGTACGCAGTATTATTTTTGACCCAGCTCAGTAAATAGGTGTATTCGAATAAATAATCAAATGCACTGTAAATTATCATAAATAGTATTTTTTGAGAAACAATTATCATAAATAGTAAATCGGCGATTATTATTATTTTTAACCAGCCCAGGAAATAGATTATTTTTGAGTCAAAGCCCAGGAAATAGATGTATTGGCAAACAAAATGAAATGGGCTATAAAACCTAAATAAATGGGTTGCATTCCGCCACAGCTTTTGAAGCTGACTTTGTTGGCCCACTAGACGAAGCCTGCGCAAGGTGTTGTCCATTTAGTGAACAAAACGATTTAATGGTCTAAAACAAAGAGTCAACAAATTATTCTGACATCTGTAGTCGTTGGATTGATATCCAACAGCGATCATGCTTCTTCAATCTCTGATCCAGTTGCTCTTGCTCCAGCCGCCAAAACCATCGCTAGCTGGAGCGCCTGCATCTGCCTCCCGTGGTCAGCTATGCTGCCGCGCAGGCCTCGCCGCACCACTCTACTCCCAATGGTGGCCAGGTCATACCTGTACTCACCCACACCTTCTGTTATTCTCCAACAAAGGCAGCCTCACCCGGCAGTCGAACCAGTCCCTCGTACTCCCCTCCGCCAGGGACTCCAGTGCCCCTTGTTCCATGACTCCAGATTGTTCCCATCTTAGGCCTCGCCGTTGTCCACCGCCTTGGTGCTCTCGGAGCGACGTGGCCAACGTGGTCAAGGAACGCCTTCCATCGGAAGAGGACTGTATGTGGAGAGGCTGACAGCTAGGTCCACGACCGCAGCAAGGAAGTGCATCCTTATTACGCGCAAAATAATGATTCCTCCACCTAACAGCGTGACCTACCGAAAGGGCCTCGAAAAAAATGGTTCCCCCTGGCAGCTGGGACCCACCAGCTACATCTTCGTACGCAAGGAAGTGCGACCGTATTATGGGCAAAAAATGATTCTTGCCCCTGACAGGTAGGACCCACCAGCTATATCTTCTTACGGAAGGAAGTGCCTCCTTATCCTCCCTGACAGCTGGGACTCACCGGGTCGAACCGTACATCGGGTTGTCTGTCTGGTCGCGATTGTGTACGTACATACTGGTCGACCGGTCTCTCTACAGCGATGAACCATGTCCGAGTAAGGAGATGCACGTGTCGTATTAGAGGTGCGGACGTAGCATGTCACGCAGTCCAATCTAGATATATCGTGTACACGTACGTACAACCACGCTGCAAGAATTAAATACGGCTACGTACGTACATAAGGGTGGGGTCTCGAACGCATACTCGCGCATACGTACGGCCAGGGCTCGTGTACACAGAGAGGAAACGGATGGTAGCGATGTCGTCCTGTTCATTGGCAGCTAACCGGCTGGGTCGGAACGGAGGAAACAACGTCGTCTTCACCGAGGGCCAAGTGACTGGGTCGGAATGCGTCCTGTTCGTCAGGAGCGAAGCCACTGGGTCAGAACACGTCATGTTCATCGGGAGCCAACCGGCTTGGACGGACCGAAACGAGGTCTGGCGTACCACAGAATGGAGGAAACAGGCCTTCGTTTTGACCGCGTACGGTCGAAACAAGGTCCTGTTCATCGGGAAGGGTCTGGCGTACCGCAAAACGGTGGAAACGGACTTCTGTTTAAGCTCCTACGGTCAAAAAGGGGTCCTGTTGATCGAGAGAGGTGTGGCGTACCGCAAAACGAAGGAAACAGTCTTCTCTTTGACCTCCTACGGTCGAAACAGGGGTCCTGTTCATCGGGAGGGGCATGGCGTACCACAAAACGGGACTCCATAGGCTATTGTTCATCCACTGTCGACTTCCTCTAGCCTCCACCTGCTACTGTTCATCCACCGTCTCCAGCCTCCACCAAACAGTGTCGTCCAACGGCTACTGTTCATCCAGCCTCCACCCGCTCTTGTTCAACTAGCCTCCATGAGGTCTTGTTCATCAACCCCCAACCAGCTATGGTGTGCGGCAGCCTCCTTGGGCTCCTGTTCATCCAGCAGCAACCGCGTACTATATACCACGGGGTCCTATTCATCCAGCGGTAACCGCCTATACACACGGCCGGGGTCCTGTTCATCCAACCCGCACCGAGAACTGTTCATCCACAACCAACCCAACCGGCTCGACTGACACCGCGTCTCGACTCGTTCAATGTATTGCGCGCGTGGCAGCAACATGCACTATTCATCCAGTGGCAACCCAACCGTCTAGCTACGTCTCGCACGGGGGTTCGATCGCCTTCAGTAAGCATGCAGCAGCATCGATCGATCGGGTTTAGTTAGCAGCGTAGGAGTCCCGGTCGGGTTCAGTTAGGAGCGAAGGGATCGATCGATCGACTTCAGTACGTAGCAGTAGGAGATCGCTCGGGTTTAGTTATAGCGACACGGCTCGCACCACGGGCGCGTATTAGAGAAACGCGCAAACCACACTTCATCGCTCGGTCTTGACCACCCACCATAACCAGGAACTCCCCGATATTTTCCTTGCCCTCGCTTCTACCACGATTTTCTCCGTCATGGACGGCCCAAAGAATGTCATGCAGGTGCATCCTCGGCCCGCCCAGGACGAAAAGCCCATTTTCTGTCATGATTTTTTGTCATAGAAGTAGGAGCCCACCACATCTATGATGATACCGGGTTTTGTCATAATTATCGTCATAGAAGTGTCATAAGCGTGACAGGAAAAGAATTCGTTCGGCCCAAAATGTCACGGATGTGTCTTTTTCTGTAGTGAGTTTTGGTGAAGTGGCATTGGGAGGTGTTTTTATTTGTCGTGATTATTTCGTGTTCTTAATCTTTGTTGATGTTCTGTGTGAATGCAGTACTGCCTGGACTATGATTTTTTCGGTGCATCAGTTCCAAAATTCAATGTAAAAAAATCGGATGCACTCCTTCCAATGTTTGTTCGTAAGGAAGAAGACCTTCTTAACGCAAAGCTGGTTAGGTTTTCATAACTCTTGCTTTTTTATTATGTACATCCTTTTGCTGAGTTTGTCAAGAAGTTTTTTTCATCTCGGCTATTCAATGCATATGGTTTATAGTTTGTGTTCACCATTTTTTCAATCTTGGCAGGTTTTTTTGATACTTTTCAAGCCAATTGACAAAATAGCGCACTACACTGTGTATGTGATGAATAGATATCGTGGGAGCATTGACATCCTTGATTCACTTCCTTACTCTAATAAGGGACTTTCACGAACAAGTTTGCACGGAGACTGCCAAAATATCGCGAGAGTTTCTTAGCTTGAACCTCCCATCATATTCTCTTTTTGACATGAATTTTATTCTGCCTTCCGTTGACAAAATCTTTTTATCCCTGTTTGGTAATACTGCTTCAAAGTTGTGTGCTTGAACTGACTATCATTTGACAGTTGAACTTCTGGTATCGTTTAGTTGGATTTTATGTAAGTCTCACTTTATGTACCTGAACTTAGCTATTTGGTTAATGTGTTTTTGATTTTATTGTATTTTTCATTTCTGGCAGATCAAGAGATTCATTGGGTTGCTGGAGGAGATGTACGGCAAGGCTGAGTACAAAGCGAGCAAGCAGCCAAACTGGTGACTATTGGAAAGAGGCCGACTTTTGTTGATGTCCCAAAGCAACTGAATAATGAATGTGGTTTCTTCACCATGAAGCTCTGCTCTACATATGATAGTGATGAGCTTGTTGAAGATTCTGGTGATGTGGAAGTATGTTTTGTCCTTGTTCTTATCTCATCATCCTTTCTTGTTTTATTTGTCTTTTTGACGAGACCTCCTGCTGTGGTTTTAGTTATCCTTTACTGTTTTTTTATTCTTAATTCTTTTTGTTTGCAGGCTGCTGTAGATGACTGGAAGGCCGAGTTCATGCATACTCTAGTCTTCAGCGTGAAGAATGAAATTGTGCATGGAGAGCTTCCTGCCGAGACCCAGTCCTTGGGCCCGTGAATTCAGCGTGTAGAAACATTGGTTTTAGTGTACATTTTATTTCGTAAAGATTTGGTTTGATAATGATTGGAACAATTTCGTAAGGATTTGGTTGTAAGAATGGTTTAGTAATTTGTATATCTATAGCTGCAGCACTGTTTATGTTATTGAGGAAAAATGTATCTGGAATGAAGAATGATTGGCTTGTGAATTTCAATGTATTGCATCATTTTCATTATTCTAGTGTTGTTTGTTTTTCCCCAACATATGTACTTGAACTTCTGCATGGGTTTTGGCTGAACTGCTGGTTTATTGTGTGTGGACAGTGATTTTTGTCCACAAATCCAGTGTTGTTAATTTTGGGCCCAACATATGAACTTGAACTTCTGCTTGAGATCTGGCTGGGCTGTTGGTTTCAGATGGAGAGAATTTTTGTGTTGTAGAATGTATTATTATTTTTCAACTCAATCAAGATGTAACCTTTTGCATAGAATCTATATGTACTTTTTGTAATTTTTTTAACTGCAAATAGTTTTGTACTAGAACTTCGTGTAAAAATATTATCATACACTCCTTTACGTTTGATAGAGGCGAGGGGCCCGATCTTTCGATGAGATGATAACTATCGATTTGGTGGAGTCGACTTTGACGATCCGACTACAAACGAGCACGACGTTGCGCCTTAGCAATCGCTAAACCAATCTCCCGAGGTTACTGACGATACTGGAAACACGATCAGCCTGACCACAAAGGTCTATTCCTGCAAGCAATCGAAGGACGAGCAAGAATATGATAAAGCAATCTGAATATTGTGAGTATGGATGAAGTATTGCCAAAAGTGGGGTTTCATAAGCGGTCTTGGTCTGGTCGTTGGACACAAACGAAGTACACGAAGTTGTAGCAATGGCTAACTTTTAATCAAATAAAACCCCAGTCTAAACGATGCCTTAAGGGTTGTACTTATAGGGAAAAGAGAGGAGATTTCTTCCACCCATGGCAAGGTGGGACTAAAAACACCTCCTAAGTCGTTTCCCCTACAATATGGACTCTAAAGTACATTACATGGGCCTGGCCCAAAAATAAGGTAGCGCAACACCAATAATAAGCTATGGATGAAATTTATGAAAGGCCATCTTGTATATTTCGTCCATCTTCTTGTATGTCATCATGGTGGCTTCAAAGTTCGGAAATCTCCACTGGAACCTCCGCTCTTATTCTCTTCGCACATGTCAGCTCCATGCTTGATCATGCTCCATTGTTAATCCTTCTTGTCCATGCTAAGCCCTTCAATTATAAGCAACACAAATGTATCCAAGTTAGGCAACATCACATTCTCATGAATATTAGAAACATTACTAAGAAACAAAAGTACCTGATAATTTAATTGGCTTGTACCGGCTTTAGTAATTGGTCTGATAGGTATAGTAGCAGGGGTTGTAGGTGTAACTGTGGTATCCATGTCCTCATCATCCTCCCGTTCCTGAAAACAAAGCCGTCCTCGACGTCGCTCAATCTGAAATGTGGCTAACAAAAGAGACAAGGTGTACACGTTGTATATATATATATATATATATATATATATATATATATATATATATATATATATATATGTCATCCATTTTGATTTATCTCAGTTGTGACACATGTGACACAGTTATACAAGAGCACCCTTCAAAAGTCATGAAATATAAAGCCAGTATATCAGCATAAGAAGTCAAAGGAATGAAAATATTGCAACTCAGTTTGCAAGTAAAGCTCTTATTCATATCAAAAGATTGACAATGCTTACCATTAAACCATCCCAACATTGGTGAATAAACGTTAATTGTTTCAAAATGACATGCTACAACATGCTTAAATAAGCAAACATGCAACAAGTTATTCGACATGGAATCATCACCAAGATTGGAGGTCATATCAAAATGATTAAACATCGGCACAATTATTTTCAAACGTATTTGATCCAAATCGGAGTTATTACCTGATTCACATTGTACTTTCGCATCACAGTTAATTCAATGGGTGCTCTCAAAATTGTTGTTATTGCATTCGTTTGATCACATGGCGAATTCAAATCATGACCATAGTCCTCTAAACTAGGTGGTGTGATCAAACTAGTGGGCAGCTCATTACATGGTGCATTTAAATTGACAAGGCATTAATCATACTCATTTGGAGGTGGAAGATTAATACCTTTGTCATTACCTATTATGGTTAACTCAGATGATGTAGGCACTCTAGGTGGCGACAGGTCAAGTGGTGGAGGTGATGTAGTGCTCACAATAATGGCCGTTGTTGTCATAGTAGGTGTAGTGGTGGAAGGAACAACCGTGGCAACTCTTGGGATTTGCACCTTCCGCTTGTTTGCCTTCTGGGCAACACGTCTTGTTATCTCTTATTCAGCTTTGCAAGCAAGACGAAACAAACGGTCCAGAGGATAACACTGTTCATGAATTAGTATCTCCTGAATGTCACGGTTTAATCCTCCCCAAAATCTATCCATAAAATCATCTTCAGTTTCTTCTAAAGAGGAATGTGACAAGGTAGTTTGTAAACCATCATAATATTTCGTTACAGTGTCACTACCTTGTTTTAAATGTTGTAACTTTTTAATCATGTCACGAGTATAATAAACAGGGACGAATGTATGTCGCATGGCAAATTTCAAATCATCCCAAGTAATAGGTATATAATCAGGGTGTAACTGACAATATTCACTCCACCAAACTAAAGCAAAACCAGTGAAAGAATCAACCGCAACCTTAACTTTATTACGTTCATCAAAATTATGGGAAGCAAATATATTATTTATGTCGAACTCCCAATCAATATATAAAGCAGGTCTAAAACGGCCATTAAATGATGGTATAGAAACATTAACCTGATCATGTGCATTTGGATGTTTATGCACCTCTCGTAACCGTTGTGGAATTTGCATAGGTGGTGGCACGTCTCCCGCGATCGACAAAGCCCATGAATTGACTCTAGATCCTGTCATTATTAGTAGAAACAAGAAACAAAATCCAAAAATAATGTTCCTATAACCACAAGGATGTGGTGGTAAAACGCTCACAGTAAAGCAAATACCAATGTCTTACAAGTTCTTACCATGCAGCAGGCGGTGATCGACAACCAGCGGTGTCAAGTAACTTCAAAAATTGGGTAAAGCTATTGCCAGATGAACGTATGTATATACGGTGTAGAAATATGTGAAGATGGGTTGGCTTTAAATATGTGAAAAAAATGCTACAACCACGTTAATTAATGCAAACTGAAAATTCATTCAAAATGGTCGAGTGCTGATTCTAGGCTAGACTGTATTAGAGACGCGAGTCTAAGACACAGATGAAAATTCACGAAACAATTGATCGATGTGGGCACATGTGTCAGAAGCATAAAATAGCTAGTGAAAATATGCGAAGAAACAAGCTCAAGTGTAACCAGAATAAAACCAACGCTCAACACATTCGTTCCCAGCTTTCCAAATCCCAACAGAGAAAGATTACTTTTCTCCCTCTCTTTTTTTCCTCAAGGCAACTGTCCAACCAAATCAGAGATGAACACTTTTTTTTCTGCGACCTTCATTCCTCCCGTAAGGAATCTGCCTTTTTTTTTCCTTGATTCACTTGATCAGACTTGGTACTGCAGTAAAGTTTGTCTTTTTTTCTTTAATTTATATCTCCAAGATAACTCTATTAGGACGTGGGACAAGTCCTCGCATGAGTATATTTCTTTCCTTGTAATACGTTCCAAACTGTCCTCAAGAATCACATTCCAAACCAACAGCCAATTTAACTATCCAAAAGTACGTGGCCTCTCTTGGAAGGTGACACCACGGACGTTGCTATATTTTCTAGCCTATTATTTGGCCGAACCAATCTTGCCCAAAACGAATCTGCTCCCTCTGTTCCTTTTTTTTAAGATTTTTCTTCTCTCCACGTATCTGCCCTTTTAATTTATTTGGATGATCCAAAGATGCCCTAATTTTCTTCTCCAAATACCAAACGTGGCAAAATACTAAAGTGCACCAGGATTTCCCTTTTTTTAACTTTCCTTCTTTCCAAGTAGCACAACTCACGTCCTTCCTTCTAATTTTTTTTTCCAAAGCAAATTGCCCAATTCAATCGGCTACTTACCAAACCGATTGGCACTTGCCTTCTTTATGCAATTCGGATTCCAAAGGCAATAAATAAATGTCACATAAACTTGCCAATAGTACACCAGATTTTAATGGACACATCCCACCTTGGGAAGTTTCCTTTTATTCTCTTTCCAAACATGCATGCATGCGCGGCCACTCAGGATTTTTTTTCTCCAAAGTCCAAACGTGGAATCTATGATTCTCTTTTCCAACAAACTAGGAAAGATAAAACAGATGGATTCTCCTTGCCTCCGAACGAAATCTCTACTTCCCCAAAATAAACTAGTATCCGCTTGCCCATATTTTTTCAAGCGCTGGAACAACCTTGCCGAATATTTGTCCTTTTATTTGACCGATCCAAACATTTCCTATTTATCTCCAACGTTGGCTGCACCTTTCCTTCTTTCTCAATAGAAAATCAGTCAATCTTTCTAAATAACTCAAACCGATCCAACCGCCTTCTTTTTTTCAACTGACAACACCTCACGAATAAGTCAATTGATTAGAATGTGGTGTCTCTCTTACCAAGAATCGTGGGATTCCTTTTCTTAAAAAAACGTGCAAGGCAAGCCAGCTTTTCCTTCTTTCTCTCCAATATTGCCCATAGCAATATGTTGAACTTTTTTTTTGTGCCCGGTCCAATCTCTCTTCGAATCTCTTTTTTTTAAGGATCTTTTCTCAACTTTTTCTCTCCAAGATGAACCAAAACACGATGACGACAAATGATGAAGCTGGATGGATGATGGTGATGGCGGTAAACAAAACAAGTGACAGCGGAATATGATAATGAAGTGGATGATTGTGTGAGCGGACGCGACGTGAACAAAACGTGACCAGAACTCGAAACTCTAAAAGAGTAACACTAAAACCAGCAACTCGACACACGATGCAACGGAAAGTTCAACAATGCAAAAACTAAGTGATAATAGCGAAAGGCTCAGACTGTCTAGGACACGGATGAATTAATCTAACTCTTTTTTTGGCTTTTTCGTTGGACTATAAGTATGAAGGACAGATGCAATCTAAACTATGAAAAATTATAAAATCTCACTGAGCAACCTGAAAACTGATACCACTCGATAGAGGCGAGCGGCCCGATCTTTTGATGAGATGATAACTATCGATTTAGTGGAGTCGATTTTGACGATCCGACTACAAACGTGCACGACATTGCGCCTTAGCAATCGCTAAACCAATCTCCCGAGGTTACTGACGATGCTAGAAATACGATCAGCCTGACCATGAAGATCTATTCCTGCAAGCAATCGAAGAACAAGCAAGAATATGATAAAAAACAATCTGAATATTGCGAATATGGATGAAGTATTGAAAAAAGCGGGGTTTCATAAGCGCTCTTGGTCTGGTCGTTGGACACAAACAAAGTACACGAAGTTGCAGTAATGACTAATTTTTAACTAAATAAAACCCCAGTTTAAACGATGCCTTAAGGGCTGTACTTATAGGGAAAAGAGAGGGGATTTCATCCACCCATGGCAAGGTGGGACTAAAAACACCTCCTAAGTCGTTTCCCCTACAATATGGACTCTAAAATACATTACATGGGCCTGGCCCAAAAATAAGGTAGCGCAACACCAATAATAAGCTATGGACGGAATTTATGAAAGGCCATCTTGTATATTTCGTCCATCTTCTTGTATGTCATCATGGTGGCTTCAAAGTTCGGAAATCTCCACTGGAACCTTCGTTCTTGTTCTCTTCACACACGCCTTCATCTCCATGCTTGATCATGCTCCAATCTTCATCCTTCTTATCCGTGCTAATCCCTTCTATTATAAGCAACACAAATGTATCCATGTTAGGCAGCATCACATTCTCATGAATATTAGAAACATTACTAAGAAATGAAAGTACCTGATAATTTGATTGGCGTGTACGGGCTCTAGTAATTGGTTTGATAGGTATAGTAGCAGGGGTTGTGGGTGTAACTGTGGTATCCATGTCCTGATCAACGTTTCTTTATCTTGTCGGCATTCTACGTGAACTTCTCCAGGTATCCAAACAGAACTTCATATCTGCACGCGTCGTCTTAGGCTTACTAGCTTAGTTTATGCGGCAATACTTATTTGTCAAGCATATTTTTCCTACATCAATTATTATAACAGAACTTCTTCTGTAGGCATACTTGAACTTCATAGTGTATATTCATTTATTCCTGTATGCTCTTTTATGGAAAAGATCACCAGAACCTCCTCTCATAATATACCAGAAGTTCTACAATAAGATTACTTGAACTTCATAGTGTATTTTCATTTATTCCTACTTGCTCTTTTATGGAATACATCACTAGCACCTCCTCTCCTAATATACCAGAAACTATACAGTAAGATTACTTGAACTTCTACTGTATAATTTCTTTGAAACTTCTACACTACAAGTTCAAGTAAGCTTCTCCTAAAATACTGTTCAATAGTGGAATAATATTATGTACACTGACATGACATAAGTTTGCTTTGTTTAATCGACCTAGTCTAATTTTTCATCAGCCTTGCGCTCCTCCTAGGCTTTGCTTGTAGTGGTTTTTGTTTGACATGTACCTCTTCATCTTCCTCTTCCTCTTCGTCTTCCTCTTCTTCAATGATGTCTTCATCTTCGTCTTCCTCATCCTCCTCTTCATCTTCTACCACTTTCTTGATACTGGCTCTAGGTTTTGCTTTCTATTTCTTTTTTGGCTTTTGGCTTGTCTTTTCAGCTTCTGCGCACTTCGGACATGTTCGTGCATTGTGTGGACCATATTCCTTGCATATGCTACAAAGCCTGCTCCTAGCTTTCTCTGGGTGTGGTCCCTTGTTTTGCTTTAGAACTTTGGGCTGTTGTTTTTGAACTTTGGGTTGCTTGACCTCCTCGGCGTCATTTCTTTCTAAGAGTTTTGGACAAGTGAGTTTGTTGTGTCATGCAACCTTTTTGCACACACTATATTGCATGTGTCCAAGTAGCACTCCATTCTCATCCAGCACGACGACTCTACCTGCAGATGGTGCCTTTATTTGAGCTCTCTATCACTTTTCTTTGCTGCAGAAAGTTTCTTCCTACCCTTTGTTTTAGAGTACAATGGTAGTTTTATCATCTCTTGCTGTTGCTGCATTAATTGGTCAACATCCTGCTTGCATTGGTCGGCTTGATCAGCGGTCTGGAGAATCTCAACTTCATAATAATGAAGGTCATCTTCAATTTCAGCATCCTCTTCAGCCATCCTTTCGTCAGCATCTTCTTGATTTGCTGAATGTATTGCATCAAATTCTTCCACGAGCCTCTTGAACATAGAAGGCTCTGCCATATTGTTGTTCACATCTCATCGCTTTCTTGTTAACTATCAAATTTAGCTGCAGTAGGATGTCTTGCTTGGAGAGTTTTGAGCTGCCATCCGATGCAATTGTGTTGTAGTCCCTTGTATTAAATGTTGGTTGTGATTTTGTAGTCTTTGTGTACTGTTTCAGGATATACTTGTTTGGAAATTTATCAGCCCTCAGGTAGTTCAGTACATTCATTATGTGAAGGCAAAACAGACCTACATTTGTGATGAATGCAGAATACATTGTTTGTGAGCCAGCAATGAGTTTCATATTTTTATATGATACTACTAGTTTAGCAATTTAATGAGTTTAATTTTCCGCTCACCTGTGTGTGTCCAAAAAGCTTGCATTCGCACTCATATATTTCATTCTCTGGGTCAACTACAACCTGGAATTCATGCTTGGACCAGGCAAATCCTTCTTCATCATGATGGCCACCCTTGTTGTGGTAGTACACAAGGTACTTAGTGGCCTCTGCTGTCTTTTTTGTGCGGAATACTGTGTTTTTTCTCATCTATCTCTCATCTCACTGTACATGTCTTCCTCATAGCCATAATTTGTTTTTGTCAGAGGATTGCTCTGCACATGTCAAAAAGTAAGATATTAGTCGAGCAGAGTCATGGGTTTCATTTAAATACCAAGTGCACATGTTCAAGGAAGTCACAATATGGGGGTGTTTATTTTGTCTTAATACCATGCTGGCCATTGTTTGCTCGTTCTCCTTCTGCAGCCGAGTTTGTATGCAAGCATTTACCCACCTAGCAAACTTGTGTAGGTTTTGGGTCCCCTTGACATACCCTCTCTTGAGCACGTGATTCATGCTCTCACTTCGTTGTGTAGAAGTCATTGTAGCACATAAAATGTTCTTGTAATATGCTGATATCCACAGTTTCCTATCACTCCACAGCTGCATCATCATTTGGTCGTTCTACAGGTTCTACTTTTGCACGAGTGCAGCCAAGGCAGCTTCAAACTCTGTTGGCACAAGCGCCCAGTTTAAGATAGCCGTGAACTCCTCTTTTAATGTTTTATTATACTTTTTGTACAGCAACGTGAGGTATTCCTTGAACTTCTTCGGGATGTGCCAATGGCATAGCTTATGGACGGTATTTTGGAATGATTGTGGTATAGCTTTTGCCATTGACGGGCACTGGTCTGCATGAATTAAAAAATGAAACTTGCTTCTTGCACTGATGGTGAATTTATGTGATACAAGTACTTGAACTTCACAGGCAGCAGTAGGACTACCTAGTAATGTCACACAAATTTTTCTTATAGCAGTGTTGTTGAACTTCTGTGCTACCAGTGATTGAAATTCACAGGTAGCAGTAGGACTATCTAGTAATGTCACATATATTTTCCTTATAGCAGCGTTGTTGAACTTATGTGATAGAAGTACTTGAACTTCACAGGCAGCAGTAGGACTATCTAATAATGTCACACACATTTTTCTTATAGAAGTGTTGTTGAACTTCCGTGGTACCAGTGCTTGAACTTCACAGACATAACTATATTTTTTCTGAACATGTTACATATATTTTTTCTTACAACAGTGTTCTTGAACTTCTATGATTCCTGTATTTGAACTTCACATCTAGAACTATATTTTTCTAAACATGTGACATATAATTTTGCTTCTTGTACTGTTGTTGGACTTCTGTGCTACCAGTGTTTGAACTGATTGGTTTACATTATTTTCAGTTAAAAAACAGTATACCCAACATACACCCAGAGCTGAAAAGATGATGAAACTTGTAGAGTTTTTTTAACTTACCTGTCACAATGACTTTGCATCTTCGTCTCTGATTAGGGCAACAACAAATATCGTTGACTACAAATGGTGGTTTGTTACAACAAACACTCCTATGGGCATATGAAATCTATTAGTCTTATAAGTTGTGTCGAATGTTACGCAATCACCAAAATCATAATATGCTCCCCGGCAGCTTGCATTGGACTAGAAAATGTTTTTAATTGCATTTTCGTTGTCTACTTGTATGTCATAGTGATGTAGGGTAGAATCCTAGATGACTGATCTTTCAGGAAATGGAGGGGATCCTACGAAGAACACGAGGGGGAAACATGAGAGGAAATCACTCAAACCAACAAGATTCGATTACACATGTGCTAGATCCTCGAAACACAAGAAGATACACGATCCAAATCCAACAAAGGACAATACATTGGGTAACTAGTTCATCTCCAAGAGGAGGTCTTGATGGTCTTCCCATTAGGGGTCTTGAATCCAAGATGGATCTTCTCCAAAGAGGTGGTCTCTCTCGGTGGAGTAGATCTGAATGGTTGAGCAAAGCTCTATCTCACATATGAGCTATCACATTGCTAATCCTAGTACGGAGCTAAGGGACAAGTATATATAGTCCAAGGGGTAAGTTGGGGATACATGGGGTGAAACCCCTTTCACTGCGCACAGGCAGGGCGGTATTACCGGTCACGGGGGCGGTTGTACCGCTAGGAGCTCAGGTACTGGTTCCTGGAGGTGTTCGCGGAAGGGAGTAGCGGTTGTACGGTGGTCGGGGCGGTTGTACCGGTCTTTTGGCTATTACGGGGATAAAACGGTGTTGTACCGGCCTTGCACCGCTCGATCAATAAATCTGTACCGGTAGTTGGGACGTAGTCAAGTGGTTGTACTGCCCGGGCAGTAGTTGGGCGGTACATGGGCGGTTGTACCGGGATTTCTGGACTGGGAAGCTTCACTACATGTTGTCGATGTCCATCTTGCGGCATAACTTCTCCTTGGTTGCTTCCTTGGTACCTAAGTACACAAAGCATCTCCGTTTTGAAGGAAATATGCCCTAGAGGCAATAATAAAGTTGTTATTTATATTTCCTTATTTCATGACAAATGTTTATTATTCATGCTAGAATTGTATTAACCGGAAACTTGATACATGTGTGGATACATAGACAAAACACCGTGTCCCTAGTAAGCCTCTGCTAGACTAGCTCGTTAATCAAAGATGGTTAAGTTTCCTAACCATAGACATGTGTTGTCATTTGATGAACGGGATCACATCATTAGGAGAATGATGTGATGGACAAGACCCATCCATTAGCTTAGCATAATGATCGTTTAGTTTTATTGCTATTGCTTTCTTCATTACTTATACATATTCCTTTGACTATGAGATTATGCAACTCCCGAATACCGGAGGAATACCTTGTGTACTATCAAACGTCACGACGTAACTGGGTGAGTATAAACATGCTCTATATATATCTCCGAAGGTGTTTGTTGGGTTGGCATAGATCAAGATTAGGATCTGTCACTCTGAGTACCGGAGAGGTATCTCTGGGCCCTCTCGGTAATGCACATGATGATAAGCCTTGCAATTAGTGTGACTAATGAGTTAGTTGCGGTATGATGCATTACAGAACGAGTAAAGAGACTTGCTGGTAACGAGATTGAACTAGGTATGTACATACCGACGATCGAATCTCGGGCAAGTAATATAACGATGACAAAGGGAATGACGTGTGTTGTCATTACGGTTTGACCGATAAAGATCTTCATAGAATATGTAGGAACCAATACGAGCATCCAGGTTCCGCTATTGGTTATTGATCGGAGAGGTGTCTCGGTCATGTCTACATAGTTCTCGAAGCCGTAGGGTCCGCACGCTTAACGGTCGATGACAATTTGTATTATATGAGTTATGTGATTTGGTGACCACATGTTGTTCGAAGTTCCGGATGAGATCATGGACATGACGAGGAGTCTCGAAGTGGTCGAGAGGTAAAGATTGATATATTGGATGATAGTATTCGGACACCGGAAGTGTTTCGTAATGTATCGGGTACATATCGGAGTACCGGGCGGTTACCAGAACCCCTGGGGGAAGATATGGGCCATATTGGCCATAGGAGGGAGGCACACCAGCCGACATATGGGGTGGTGCGTCCCCACAAGTGAGGAGTCTGAATTGGACTAGGGGAGGGGGCGGCACCCCCCTTTCCTTCTCCCTCTCTCTCCTTCCCCCTTTCCCCCTCCGATATCCTACTAGGAGCCCAAGTAGGACTCCTCCTACTTGGGGCGCGCCAAGGGCCGGCCTCCTCCCCTCTCCTTCCTTTATATATGGGGGTGGGGGTGCCTCTAACACACATCAATTTTTCCAAGCCGTGTGCGGCGCCCTCCTCCATAGTTTACACCTTTGGTTATATTCACGTAGTGCTTAGGCGAAGCCCTGCGCGGATCACTTCACCATCACCGTCACCACACCGTCGTGCTGACGGAACTCTCCCTCGACACTTTGCTAGATCAAGAGTTCGAGGGACGTCATTGAGCTGAACGTGTGCAGAACTCGGAGGTGCCGTACATTCAGTGCTTGATCAGTTGAATCGGGAAGATATTTGACTACATCAACCGCGTTAAGCTAACGCTTCCGCTTTCGGTCTACGAGGGTACGTGGACACACTCTCCCCCTCTCGTTGATATGCATCTCCTAGATAGTTCTTGCTTGAGCGTAGGAAAGTTTTTGAAATTGCATGCTACGTTCTCCAACAGTGGCATCCGAGCCAGGTCTATGGGTAGTTGATATGCACGAGTAGAACACAAAGATTTGTGGGCGATGATAGTCATACTCCTTACAACCAATAGCTTATTTTGATTCGGCGGTATTGTTGGATGAAGCGGCCCGGACCAACCTTACATGACCGCGTTCATGATACCGGTTCCATCGACAGACATGCAACTTGTTTTGCATAAAGGTGGCTGGCTGGTGTCTGTTTCTCCAACTTTTGTTGAATCAAACTTGACTATGGCCGGTCTTTGTTGAAGGTTAAAACAACAAACTTGATGAAACATCGTTGTGGTTTTGATGCGTAGGTAAGAACAGTTCTTACTAGAAGCCCGTAGCAGCCACGTAAAACTTGCAACAACAAAGTAGAGGACGTCTAACTTGTTTTTGCAGGGCATGTTGTGATGTGATATGGTCAAGATATGATGTGATATACGTAATTGTATTAGATGATCATGTTTTGTAAAAGTTATCGGCAACTGGCAGGAGCCTTATGGTTGTCTCTTTATTGTATGAAATGCAATCGCCATGTAATTGCTTTACTTTATCACTATGCGTTAGCGATAGTTGTAGAAGCAATAGTTGGCGAGACGACAACGACGCTACGATGGAGATCAAGGTGTCAAGACGGTGACGATGGAAATCATTATGGTGCTTTGGATATGGAGATCAAAGGCACAAGATGATGATTGCCATATCATGTCACATATTTTGATTGCATGTGATGTTTATCTTTATGCACCTTATTTTGCTTAGTACGGCAGTAGCATTATAAGATGATCCCTCACTAAAATTTCAAGGTATAAGTGTTCTCCATGAGTATGCACCGTTGCGACAGTTCATCGTGCCGAGACACCACGTGATGATCGGGTGTGATAAGATCTACGTTCACATATAATGGGTGCAAGACAGTTTTGCACGTGTGGAATACTTTGGTTAAACTTGACGAGCCTAGCATGTATAGACACGGCCTTGGAACACTGGAGACCGAAAGGTCGAACGTGAATCATATAGTAGATATGATCAACATAGAGATGTTCACCATTGAAAACTACTCCATCTCACGTGATGATCAGACATGGTTTAGTTGATATAGATCACGTGATCATTTAGAGGACTCGGGGGATGTCTATCCAAGTGGGAGTTCTTAACTAATATGATTAATTGAACTTAATTTATCATGAACTTAGTCCTGATAGTTTTTGCATATCTATGTTGTAGATCAATGGCCCATGCTACCGTTCCCTTGAATTTTAATGCGTTCCTAGAGAAAGCTAAGTTAAAAGATGATGGTAGCAACTACACGGACTAGGTCCGTATCTTGAGGATTATCCTCATTGCTGCACAGAAGAATTATGTCCTTGATGCACCGCTAGGTGAAAAGCCCCCTCCCGCTAATGTAGACGCTTTGAACGTCTGGCAGACACGGTCTGATGACTACTCTATAGATCAGTGTGCCATGCTCTACGGCTTAGAATCGGGACTTCAAAGACGTTTTGGACGTCATGGACCATATGAGATGTTCTAGGAGTTGAAGTTAATATTTCAAGCAAATGCCCGAGTTGAGAGATATGAAATCTCCAACAAGTTATATAGCTGCAAGATGGAGGAGAACAGTTCTGTCAGTGAACACATATTCAGAACGTCTGGGTATCATAACCACTTAACTCAGCTCGGAGTTAATCTTCCGGATGATAGTGTTATTGACAGAGTTCTTCAATCACTGCCACCAAGCTACAAAGGCTTCGTGATGAACTATAATATGCAAGGGATGGATAAGACAATTCCCGTGCTCTTCGCTATGCTCAAAGCTACGGAGGTAGAAATCAAGAAAGAGCATCAAGTGTTGATGGGTAACAAGACCACTAGTTTCAAGAAAAAACGCAAGGGAAAGAAGGGGAACTTCAAGAAGAATCGCAAGCAAGTTGTCACTCCCGGGAAGAAGCCCATGTCTGGACCCAAGCCTGAAATTGAGTGCTTCTACTCCAAAGGGACTGGTCACTGGAAGCGGAACTGCCTCATGTATTTGGCGGATAAGAAGGATGGCAAATTGAACAAAGGTATATTTGATATACATGTTATTGATGTGTACCTTACTAATGCTCTTAGTAGCGCTTGGGTATTTGATACTGGTTCTGTTGCTCATATTTGCAACTCGAAGCAGGGGCTATGGATTAAACGAAGATTGGCTAAGGACGAGGTGACGATGCGCGTCGGGAATGGTTCCAAGGTCGATGTGATCACCGTCGGCACGCTACCTCTACATCTACCTTTGGTATTAGTTTTAGACCTGAATAATTGTTATTTGGTGCCAGCGTTGAGCATGAACATTATATCTGGATCTTGTTTAATGCGAGATAGTTATTCATTTAAATCAGAGAATAATGGTTGTTCTATTTATGTGAGTAATATCTTTTATGGTCATGCACCCATGAAGAATGGTCTATTTTTGTTTAATCTCGATCGTGGTGATACACATATTCATAATATTGATGCCAAAAGATGCAAAGTTGATAATGATAGTGCAACATATTTGTGGTACTGCCGTTTAGGTCATATTGGTGTAAAGCGCATGAAGAAACTCCATGCAGATGGACTTTTGGAATCACTTGATTATGAATCATTTGATACTTGCGAACCATGCCTCATGGGCAAGATGACTAAGACTCCGTTTTCCTGAATAATGGAGCGAGCCATTGACTTATTGGAAATAATACATACCGATGTATGCAGTCCGATGAGTGTTGAGGCTCGCGGCGGGTATTGTTATTTTCTGACCTTCATTGATGATTTGAGCAGATATGGGTATTATCTACTTAATGAAACACAAGTCTGAAACATTTGAAGAGTTCAAAGAATTTCAGTGTGAAGTTGAGAATCATCGTAACAAGAAAATAAAGTTATCTACGATCTAATCGTGGAGGCGAATATTTGAGTTACGAGTTTCGCCTTCATTTAAAACAATCTGGAATAGTTTCACAACTCACGCCACCTGGAACACCACAGCGTAATGGTGTGTCCGAACGTCGTAACCGTACTTTATTAGATATGGTGCGATCTATGATCTCTCTTACCGATTTACCACTATCGTTTTGAGGTTATGCATTAGAGACAGCTGCATTCACGTTAAATAGGGCACCGTCTAAATCTATTGAGACGACACCGTATGAACTATGGTTTGGCAAGAAACCTAAGCTGTCGTTTCTTAAAGTTTGGGGTTGCGATGCTTATGTGAAAAAGCTTTAGCCTGATAAGCTCGAACCCAAATCAGAGAAGTGCGTCTTCATAGGATACCCAAAAGAAACTGTTGGGGTACACCTTCTATCACAGATCCGTAGGCAAGATATTTGTTGCTAAGAATGGATCCTTTCTAGAGAAGGAGTTTCTCTCGAAAGAAGTGAGTGGGAGGAAAGTAGAACTTGATGAGGTAATTGTACCTTCTCTCAAATTGGAAAGTAGCTCATCACAGAAACCGTTCCCATGATGCCTACACCTATTAGTGAGGAAGCTAATGATGATGATCATGAAACTTCAGATCAAGTTACTACTGAACCTCGTAGGTCAACCAAAGTACGTTCCGCACCAGAGTGGTACGGTAATCCTGTTCTAGAAGTCATGTTACTAGACCATGACGAACCTATGAACTATGAGGAAGCTATGATGAGCCCAGATTCTGCGAAATGCTTGAGGCCATGAAATCTGAGATGGGATCCATGTATGAGAACAAAGTATGGACTTTGGTTGACTTGCCTGATGATCGGCAAGCCATAGAGAATAAATGGATCTTCAAGAAGAAGAATGACGCTGATGTTAATGTTACTGTCTACAAAGCTTGAGTTGCTGTGAAAGGTTTTCGACAAGGTCAAGGAGTTGACTACGATGAGACCTTCTCCCCCATAGCGATGCTTAAGTCTGTCCGAATCATCTTAGCAATTGCCGCATTTTATGATTATGAAATCTGGCAAATGGACGTCAAAACTGCATTCCTAAATGGATTTCTTAAAGAACAGTTGTATATGACGCAACCAGAAGGTTTTGTCGATCCTAAAGGTGCAAACAAAGTGTGCAAGCTCCAGCGATCCATTTATGGACTGGTGCAAGCATCTCGGAACTGGAATATACGCTTTGATGAGGTGATCAAAGCATATGGTTTTATATAGACTTTTGGAGAATCTTGTATTTACAAGAAATTGAGTGGGAGCTCTGTAGCATTTCTAATATTATATGTGGATGACATATTGTTGACTGGAAATGATATAGAATTTCTGGATAGCATAAAAGGATACTTGAATAAGAGTTTTTCAATGAAAGACCTCAGTGAAGCTGCTTATATATTGGGCATCAAGATCTATAGAGATAGATCAAGACGCTTAATTGGACTTTCACAAAGCACACCTTGACAAAGTTTTGAAGAAGTTCAAAATGGATCAGTCAAAGAAAGGGTTCTTGCCTGTGTTACAAGGTGTGAAGTTGAGTCAGACTCAATGCCCGACCACTGCAGCAATAGAGAGAAAATGAAAGTCATTCCCAATGCCTCACCAAAGATTCTATCATGTATGCTATGCTATGTACCAGACTTGATGTGTGCCTTGCTATAAGTCTAGCAGGCAGGTACCAAAGTAATCCAGGAGTGGATCACTGGACAGCGGTCAAGAACATCCTGAAGTACCTGAAAAGGACTAAGGATATGTTTCTCGTTTATGGAGGTGACAAAGAGCTTGTCATAAATGGTTACGTCGATGCTAGCCTTGACACTGATCCGGATGACTCTAAGTCATAAACCGGATACGTATTTGTATTGAATGGTGGAGCTATCAGTTGCTGTAGTTCCACGCAAAGCGTCGTGGCGGGATCTACTTGTGAAGCGGAGTACATAGCTGCTTCGGAAGAAGCAAATGAAGGAGTCTGGATGAAGGAGTTCATATCCGATCTAGGTGTAATACCTAGTGCATTGGGTCCAATAAATATCTTTTGTGACAATACTGGAGCTATTGCCTTGGCGAAGGAATCCAGATTTCACAAAAGAGCCAAACATATCAAGAGACGCATCAACTCCATCCGTGATCAAGTCAAGGAGGGAGACATAGAGATTTTCAAAATACATACGGATCGGAATGTGGCAGACCCGTTGACTAAGCCTCTTCCACTAGCAAAACATGATCAACACCAAGACTCCATTGGTGTTAGAATCATTAAAATGTAATCTAGATTATTGACTCTAGTGCAAGTGGGAGACTGAAGGAAATATGCCCTAGAGGCAATAATAAAGTTGTTATTTATATTTCCTTATTTCATGATAAATGTTTATTATTCATGCTAGAATTGTATTAACCGGAAACTTGATACATGTGTGGATACATAGACAAAACACCGTGTCCCTAGTAAGCCTCTACTAGACTAGCTCGTTAATCAAAGATGGTTAAGTTTCCTAACCATAGACATGTGTTGTCATTTGATGAATGGGATCACATCATTAGGAGAATGATGTGATGGACAAGACCCATCCGTTAGCTTAGCATAATGATCGTTTAGTTTTATTGCTATTGCTTCTTCATGGCT